>NC_083423.1:55743385-58143385 GCF_020745735.1 Hemiscyllium ocellatum
GCCTGCTCCCCTCCCTCCCCCTCATATCTCTTCGCCCTCCCTCCCCCTCATATCTCTTCCCCCTCCCTCCCCCTCATATCTCCTCCCCCATCTCCCCCTCATATCTCCCCCTCCATCTCCCCCTCATATCTCCCCCCTCCCTCCCCCTCATATCTCCCCCCTCCCTCCCTCCCCCTCATATCTCCCCCCTCCCTCCCTCCCCCTCATATCTCCCCCACTTTTTCCCCCTCCCTCCCCCTCATATCTCCTCCCTATCTCCCCCTCATATCTCGACCCTTCCCCCCATTTTCCCCCCTCTCCCCCCAAATCTCCCCCCCAAAATCTCCCCCTCATATCTTCCCCCCTCCCCCCATCTCCCCCTCATATCTCCTCCTCATATCTCCCCCCATCTTCCCCCCTCCCCCCATATCACCCCCCATCTTCCCCCCTCCCCCCATATCTCCCCCCTCCCCCTGTATCTCCCCCTCCCCTCATATCTCCCCCTCAAATCTCCCCCCTCTCTCCCTCAAATCTCCCCCTCATATCTCCACCCCAAATCTCCCCCCTTCTATCTCCCCCTCATATCTCCCCAAGTCACCCCCTCCCCCTCATATCTCCTTCCCCATCTCCCCCTCATATCTCCCCCATCTTCCCCTCCATATTTCCCCCTCCCCCTCATATCTCCTCCCCCATCTCCCCCATCTCCCCCTCCCCTCATATCTCCTCCCCATCTCCCCCTCCCCTCATATCTCCTCCCCCATCTCCCCCTCCCCTCATATCTCCTCCCCCATCTCCCCCTCCCCTCATATCTCCTCCCCATCTCCCCCTCCCCCCAAATCTCCCCCTCCATATCTCACCCCCATTTCCCTCTTATCTCCCCCCTCCCCCATATCTCCCCATCTCGCCCTCATATCCCCACACACACTCCCTCCCACCCCCACCTTCTGGCCCTAACCTTCACCACCTCCAGCCCCTCCCTCTTGACCCCTTACCCCAAAACCATCCGTTACCATGGTAACGGTAAACGCTCTCTAACGGCCGCGGCTCCCACCGTTTCCCCCGACCCCTGGTCGGGCTCCTTTACCGCGCCCCCGCTCCCTGGGCTCGGGGACCCAGCGCTGATCCCCGGCCTGCAGCTGTCCCGCGGCCGCGGAGTATTCCCGGGCTCCCCCCAGGCCCAGGCCCGGGCCCGGGTACCCGGCCGCAGTCGCCTTCCTCACTGTCCCCTCACTCACTCACTCACTCACTCAGAGAGCCGCCGCCGCCATCTCCTCACGGGCCCTGCCCGGTCCGGGGGTGTCGAAGGGGAAAAACCGCCGGTTCTCTGCCCGCCGCCAGCGAGGCCCTCCCGGCAGCCGGCTCCGCGCAGGCGCCCCGCCTCACAGGCCGCGGGGGGGGGGAAGCTGGGGGCACAGGAAGATCCCAGAGTGACAGGCAGCAGCACCTCAGGAGATGGAAGTGAACATGGAGCAGAAACAGTGAGTACACACACACACAGAGAAAGGGTGTGAAACACACACTCCCCTCCCCTCAATCACAGCTTCACACTACACTGCACACACTGGGACATGAGGAGCCATAAACCTCTTCATTCCTCATGGAGTTTCTTCCAACACAACCCAGTGCAGTACTGCCGGAGCTCTGCACTGTCACAGGTACCATCCTTTGGAAGAAATGTTAGACCAATCATTATGCCCACCTGCTCGGGTGGATGGAAAGGTGCTGTGGCACCCATTACAAAGAAGAGCGAGAGAGTTTTCTCAGCTGGGATGCTTTGGCCAATATTTATCCCTCACCCAGCATCATTGGGCCAGATTATTTGGTCATTGCCCCATTGCTGTGTATGGGAGCTTTGCCTGTTTACCAATGCATTAACAATGGCACGCTCTTTAGAAGTACTCCAATTGCTGAAACTTTGGGATATGCTGAAATCATAAAAAATACTATAGAATTATTAAGATGTTATGTGAGATATTTGTGTGATCAGGAATAAGAGGTCTTGTGAGTTCAAACTTTTATAAGGAGTGAGGGCCAGTTAGGTACCAAAAAGAGAACATAAGGGCTAGGAGGAACAAAAGTAGATGATTCGACCCCACCAGCCTGCTCTGCCATTTTATACCATCATGGCTGAGCTCATCTCGGCCTCAACTCCATTTCCCTGTCCATCCTTTAATTCATTAAGTTCAAGATCAAACCCTTTTGCAATAAAGGGTGTAAGGATAAACCAAACAATTACAGATCAGCTAGTTTAACTTTGGTAGTTGTGAAACTTGTAGAAACAATAATTGAAGACAAAATTAATATTCACATAGATAAATTCAGGTTAATTAAGGAAAGCCAGCATGGATCTCTTCAGGGAAAAGTATGTTTAAGTAATGTGTTGTCAAACTTGAAAGGGTTCAGAAAAGATTTACAAGGATGTTGCCAAGGTTGGAGAATTTGAGCCATAGCTGAATAGGCTGGGACTGTTTCCCTTGGAGCACTGGAGGCTAATTTGTGACCTAAGAGATGTTTATAAAATCATGAGGGACATGGATACAGTAAACAGACAAAGTCTTTTCTGTGGGATGCAGGAGTGCAGAACAAGAGGGCGTAGGTTTAGGCTGAGGGAAAAGATATGAAAGGGACCTAAGGGGCAACTTTTCACCCAGAGAGTGGTGCTTGGATGGACTGAGCTGTCAGAGGAAATGGTGAGGGCTGGTACAGTTACAGCATTTAGAAAGGTACCTGATGGGTATATGAATAGGAAGGATTTAGAGGGATATGGGCCAAGTGCTGGCAAATGGGTATTGATTATATTAGGATATCTGATCAGCATGGACAAGTTGGACCAAAGGGCCTGTTTCCATGCTGTACAACTCTATGATTCTAATTGCTGGAGGTTTTTTGGAGTCTGGATAACACCATTGCTGTGGTTAACATGGACTTCCAAAGGGCATTTAATACTCTGTTGCACAACAGACTTGTGAGCAACGTTATAGCCCACGAATAAAAGGGACAATATCAACAAGGAATTGGCTGAGGGTGAGGAAACTTGGGACATGGTTAATGAATACTTTTCAGATTAGGGGGAGGTTTGTAGTGGAACCCCCAAGGATCAGTGTTTGAATCATTGTTTTTCCTGATATAAATGATGTAGACTTTGGTGTACAGAGCACAATTTCAAAACTTACAGGTGATAAAACTTGGAAACAATGTAAACTGTGAGGAGGACAGTGTAGAACTTCAGAAAGACATAGACACATTGGTGGCTTTGGCAAATATGTGGCAGATTCATTTCAGTACAGAGAAATATGTAGTGATAGGATGGAGATTATTGAAGGTGGCAGGAAAAGTGGCGGGAGCAGTTAATAAAGCATACATTTATTAAGAATGAAATTAGTACAAGAGGAAGGAGATTATGTTGAACTTAAATAAGACACGTTTAGCCTTAGCTCGAGTAATGTGTACACACTGACACTGCACTTTAGGGAAGATGCGAAGACTTTGGAGAGAGTGCAGCAGAATGATTTCAAGGATGAGGAATTTCCGTTTTGAAAATGACTGGAGAACCTGAGCCTGTTTTTGGAGAAAAGAGAGCTGAGCACAGATCTAATTTAAGTATTCAAGATCATGAGCGGACTGGACAGAGTAAATAAGGAGAAAATGATACCGTGTGTGAAATAATTAAGAACAAGAGGGCACAGATTGACAAAGTTATAATTAACATAAGCAGAATGAAGAAAAGCTCATGGTTTGAGGAAACCCCATTTACAAATTTCCCAATGACACCACCATCGTGGATGGGATCTCAAACAGTGACCAGGCAGGGTACAGGAAAGCGATAACTTAGTGGCATGGTTTAAAGACAATAATCTCTCCCTCAATGTCAGCAAAATAGAGGAACTGGTCATCGACTTAAGGAAGGAAACTGGAGAACACATATCAATTTATTAATCTGTGTCAAAGGTGCTGAGGTGGACATTGAAAATTGATTCATTTATTGTCGCATGTACCAAGATACAGTGAAAAGCTTTGTTTACAAGCAGTACAAGCAGATCATAGTAAGCAAGGACAGACCGATCAGAAGGACTTAGACAGAGGCATACAGTTTACATTGCAGATGGTGTGCACAAGGCAAGATCAGCAATAGCAAGAGCAGCATAATTTAGGCTAGAGAATCCATTCATTAGTCCAATAATAGCCAGGAAGAAGCTGTTCCTGAACTTGCTAGTGTGTGTGTTCAGGCTTCTGTATCTTATGCCTGGCGATGAGGTTGTAGGAGATCGTTACCGGGGTGCGAAGAGTCTTTGATGATGTTGGCAGTCTTTTTGTGGCAGCGAGCTGTGTAAATGGAGTCCATGGATGATCTGGGTTGTGCACACCACCTTTTGTAGTTCCCTATGGTCCTGGGCACAGCAGTTGCCATACCAAGTCGTTATGCACCCAAACTCTCATTGGTGCATCTGTAGAAGTTGGAGAGGGTCCATATGGATGTGCCAAATTTCCTGACCCACCTAAGGAAAAAGAGGCATTATTATGGTCGAGAGCTTCAAGTTCTTTGGAGTAAGTATCACCAACAATCTGTCCTGTTCTATCCATGACAATACCACAGTCAAGAAAGCATACCAATGCTTCTACTTCCTCAGAAGTAGCATGTCCACAATGAATCTTGCCAATTTTTAAAGATATACCATAGATAGCATCCTAATCAGATGCATCACAGCTTGGTATAACAACTGCTCTGCCCAAGACCACGAGAAATTACAGAGAGTTGTGAATTCATCCCAGTCCATCATGCTGTCTCTGGCCAGCAGCCAACATAATCAAAAACCCCACCCACCTTGGTTATACTCACTTCCACTGGGCAGAAAATACAACAGTTTGAAAACACAGATAAACAGACTCAAGAACAGCTTCTTCCCCGCTGTTGTCAGACTTATGAACTGGCTTCTTAGATATTAGAATTGATCTTTCTTTATAGCTGTAACACTACATTCTGCATTCAGTTCTATTACCCTGATGTACCTGTAAGGAATGTTTTGTCCAGTTAGCACACAAAGCAATATTTTACACTTTATTTCAGTACATGTGACAAGAATATATCAAATCAAAATCTTTTTCTGCACAATGAATGGTTATGGTATGGATTGCACTGCCTGAGATTGTGATGGAGGTAGGTTCACGTGAAGCTTTTAAATGATGGTTACTTAAAAAAGAACAATATACAAGGTTTCGGAAAGAAGGTGGGGCAATGGCACCAAATTGGATGCTCATTTGGAGAGCCAGCACAGGCACAATGGGCCAAATGGCCGTCTCCTGCTCTGCAATGTTTTATAAAAATCCCCAGGACTGGATCAGGTGTACCCTAGAACTCTGGGAAGCTAGGGATGTGATTGCTGAGATACCTGTGTCATCGATAGTCACAGGTGAGGTGCCAGAAGACTGGAGGTTGGCTAACGTGGTGCCACTGTTTAAGAAGGGTGGTAAGGACAAGCCAGGGAACTATAGACCAGTGAGTCTGATGTCAGTGGTTGGCAAGTTGTTGGAGGGAATCTTGAGGGACAGGATGTATATGTTGTGGTTCTGTTCGCCGAGCTGGAAGTTTTTGTTGCAAACGTTTCGTCCCCTGGCTAGGAGACATCATCAGTGCTCTGGAGCCTCCTGCGAAGCGCTTCTTTGATGCTTCTTCCGGTATTTATAGTGGTCTGTCCTTACTGCTTCCGGGTGTCAGTTTCAGCTGTCCGCTGTAGTGGTTGGTATATTGGGTCCAGGTCGATGTGTTTGTTGATGGAGTTTGGCATTCATCCACAAACTCCATCAACAAACACATCGACCTGGACGCAATATACCAACCACTACAGCGGACAGCTGAAACTGACACCCTGAAGCAGCAAGGACAGACCACTATAAATACCGGAAGAAGCATCAAAGAAGCGCTTCGCAGGTGGCTCCAGAGCACTGATGATGTCTCCGAGCCAGGGGGCGAAACGTTTGCAAAAAAAACTTCCAGCTCGGCGAACAGAACCACAACAACGAGCACCCGAGCTACAAATCTTCGCACAAACCTTGAGGATGTATATGTATTTGGAAAGGCAAGGACTGATTAGGGATAGCCAACGTGGCTTTGTGCTCGGGAAATCACAACTCACAAACTTGATGTAGTTTTTTGAGGAAGTAACAAAGAGGATTGATGAAGGCAGAGCGGTGGATGTGACCTATATGGACTTCAGTAAGGCAATCGACAAGATTCCCCATGGGAGACTGGTTAGCAAGTTCGATCTTATGAAATACAGGAAGAACTAGCCATTTAGATACAGAACAGGCTCAAAGGTAGAAGACAGAGTGTGGAGTTGGAGGATTGTTTTTTAGACTGGAGGCCTGTGACCAGTGGAGTGCCACAAGGACCGGTGCTGGAACCAGTACTTCTCATCATTCATAAAAATGATTTGGATGTAAGCGTAGTAGGTATATTTAGTAAGTTTGCAGATGACACCAAAATTGGAGGTGTAGTGGACAGCAAAGAAGGTTACCTCAGATTCTTGATCTTGATCAGATGGGCCAATGGGCTGAGAAGTGGCAGATGGAGTTTATTAGATAAATGTGAGGCACTGCATTTTGGGAAAGCAAATCTTAGCAGTAGTTATACACTTAATAGTAAGGTCCTAGGGAGTGTTGCTGAAGAGACCTTGGAGTGCAGGTTCATATCTCCTTGAAAGTGGAGTTGCAGTTAGATATGATAGTGAAGAAGGCGTTTGGTATGCTTTCCATTATTGGTCCGAATATTGAGTACAGGAGTTGGGAGGTCATGTTGTGGCTGTACAGGACATTGGTTAGGCCACTTTTGGAATATTGCATGCAATTCTGGTCTCCTTCCTATCGGAAAGATGTTGTGAAATTTGAAAGGGTTCAGAAAAGATTTACAAGGATGTTGCCGGGGTTGGAGGATTTGAGCTATAGAGAGAGGTTGAATAGGCTGGGGCTGTTTTCCCTGGAGCTTCGAAGGCTGAGGGGTAACCTTATCGAGGTTTATAAAATCATGAGGGGCATCGATAGTGTGAATAGACAAAGTCTCTTCCCTGGGGTGGGGGAGTCCAGAACTAGAAGTTAATTGTGACAGGAGAAAGATATAAAATTTCTTTTTATAGAGGGGCAACCTTTTCACACGGAGGGTGGTACGTGTATGGAATGAGCTGCCAGAGGATGTGGTGGAGGCTGGTACAATTGCAACATTTAAGAGGCATTTGGATGGGTATATGAATAGGAAGGGTTTGGAGGGTTATAGGCCAGGTGCTGGCAGGTGGGACTAGATTGGGTTGGGATATCTGATCAGCACGGACGGGTTGGACTGAAAGGTCAGTTTCCGTGCTGTACATCTCTATGACTTTATGTTCATGGGATCAGGGTGTAACTGTTTAGGCCAGTGCTTATTCGATCTGATTTGATTTGATTTGATTTATTGTTGTCACATGTACTTACGTACAGTGAAAAGTTTTATTTTACGAGTAGCACAGACAGATCATAACAAACAAGGACATACAGATCATAGGGTGCTTAGACAGAGTGATACATACACAGGGCTACACAGAAGGTGCACAAATCAAGATCAACATTAGATTTGAAATTAGAGAGGTCCATTCAGCAGTCTAATGACAGCAGGGAAGAACTGTTCTTGAACCAGCTGGTGCTTGTATTCAACCTTCTGTACCTTTTGCCTGATGGAAGAGGTTGGAAGAGAGTAATACCGGAATGTGAAGGGCCTTCATGATGTAAGCAGTCTTTCTGCAGCAACAAGTGTCAATTGGAGTCCATGGATGGGAGCTTGGCTTCCATGATGTCTGGGCTGTGCACACAGCCTTCTGTAGTTTTTATGGTCCTGAGCAGGACAGTTGCCATACCAAGCCATTATGCACCCAGACAGAATGCTTTTTATGATGCATCTGTAAAAGTTGATGAGAGTTCATATGGACCTATATCAGTTAGTGATGTAAAATCATTGATTTGATCATTGACTTCAGCAAGAAAGTCTCCTGAGGAAGAAGAGACATTGTTGTGCCTTCTGGATGGTCACATCTATGTGGGAAGTCCAGGAAAAATTGTTGTTGTTGCCACTATGAGGAACCTAACGCTTTTGAACCTCTCCACTCCACCTTCTCAGCTCCATTGATATAGTTAGGGGCATGTCCTCCTTTCTTGCTGAAGTCAATGATCAAATCAATGATTTTACATCACTAACTGATATAGGACAGTTAAGAGTCAGCTGTATGAACATGTATGAGTCACAAGTAGGCCAGACCGGGTAAGGATCACAGATATCCTTCCTTCATTGTCATTATTGAACCAGATGGGTTTTTACACCATCGCCATTAGGCATTAGGCTGGCTCTTTCGTTTGATTGAACACAAATGTCACTATCTGTAGTGAGCATATTGATCACTGCACAGCTCATAGTGCACTTTCATTTTTCTCCTTTAAGTCATTCTTTGAAACTTACTGTTTTGACAAAGCCTTTGTTCATTGCACTAATATTTACTTCTGTGGCCTTGTGTCTGACCGTGTTTTATAATGATGCTGAATGCACAATATATTTATAGGTTGTCGTTGCCAAGCATGTTAAAATCTGACTCTGTCGCATTGACAACCGTCCTGACAGATGGTCCCATTCCAGTTGTTCCACACATTTTAAATGGTCATCACAGCAAGTGCCAAAAATTAAGTGATTTTTTTCTGTGGTGATCTAGTGTGTAGGCAATTAAACATTCATGAATTCCACAAAGCTAAAAATCATCAAAGCGAGATTCACAGTAACAATTACTGCATCTCAGACTACTGTAAATTCTTTTTTAACCTCTTGTCATCTCTGATTCTTTTGCCAGTCACCTTAAGTCAGTGTCCTCTGGAACCAGTTTCTCTTTCTTTTATCAAGAGCATTCATCACATCTATCAGATCGTCCTTAGGCCTTCTCAAGGAGACAACTGGTTCTCTCGTCTATCCATGGATCTGAGTCTTTCATACTTGATACCATCAAATCTTGCCCAGAACATTTCTCAACCCTTCATAATATTAAAAAGAGTAGTGGTCCCAATGCTGATTCCTGGGGAACACCATTGCACATTTCCTTTGTCCTTGACAAGTATGTACCAGTCAGATAGGCAGGAAGTGGTTGATCGAGGACAAATTGGTTTACTAAAGAAGTTGAATCTCTTGTCAACAGGAAGAATGAGGCTTGTGTAAAGGTGGGATGTGAAGGCTCAGTTCGGGAATTTGGGAGTTACAATTTAGCCAGGTAGAACCTAAAGAGAGAGCCAAGAAGAACCAGGAGGGGACATGAGAAGTCTGTAGCACGTAGGATCAAGAAAAACCCTAAAACTGTCTAGAGGTATGTCAGAAATAAAAGAATGACTAGAGTAAGATTAGGGCCTGTCAAGGACAGTAGTGGGAAGTTGTGTGTGGACTCTGAGGAAATAGGAGAGGTGCTAAATGAATTTTTTTTGTCAGTATTCACGTTGTCAAGGAGAATACTGAGATACAGGCTATTAGACTAGATAGGATTGAGGTTTATAAGGAGGAGGTGTTAGCAATTCTGGAAAGAATGAAAGTAGTTAAGTCTCCTGGGCTGGATGGGATTTATCGTAGGGTTCTCTGGGAAGCTGTGGAGGAGATTGCAGAGCCTTTGGCTTTGATCTTTCTGTCATCATTGTCTACAGGAATAGTGCCAGAAGACTAGAGGATAGCAAATGTAGACCCTTGTTCAAGAAGGGGAGTAGACACAGCCCTTGCAATGATAGACCACTGAGCCTTACTTCAGTTGTGGGTAAAGTGTTGGAGAGGATTACAAGAGATAGGATTTATAATCATCTTGAAAGGAATAAGTTGATTAGGGATAGTCAACATGATTTTTTGAAGGGTAGGTCATGCCTCACAAACCTTATTGAGTTCTTTGAGAAGGTGACCAAATAAGTGGATGAGGGTAAAGCGATTGATGTAGTGTATATGGATTTCAGTAAAGTGTTTGATAAGGTTCCCCACTGTCGGCTAATACATAATATGGAGGCCATGGGATTGAGGATGATTTAGCAGTTTGGATCAGAAATTGGCTAGCTGAAAGAAGACAGAGGGTGGTGGCTTATGGGAAATGTTCATCCTGGAGTTCAGTTACTAGTAGTGTACTGCAAGGATCTGTTTTGGGGCAACTGCTGTTTGTCATTTTTATAAATGACCTGGATGAGGGCATAGAAGGATGGGTTAGTATATTTGCGGACAACACTAAGGCCAATGGAGTTGTGGACAATGCTGAAGGATATTGCAGATTACAGAGAGACATAGATAAGCTGCAGAGCTCGGCTGAGAGGTGGCAAATGAAGTTTAATGCGGAAAGGTGTGAGGTGATTCACTTTGGAAGGAATAACACGAATACAGAATATTGGGTTAATGGTAAGATTCTTGGTAGTGTGGATGAGCAGAGAGATTGGCTTCAGATTGGTTTCACAGGTCGGCGCAACACTGAGGGCTGAAGGGCCTGTACTGTACTGCTGTGTTCTATGTTCACTGCTTCCAGAAAATAGGTGATAAAGACACATTTGGCCATCTGTTGTGGATCCCATGGACCCTGGATCAAATTGAGATTTTCAAAGGCCTAGGTACCATTTCCTTACAGTTTTGACCATGTGATGTGGTAGCTGTAGCGAGATCACCAAAGTGGATCTCATAGAATGAGTTCCCTGATTGGATCTGTTAACCTGGTCTAATGAGGGATCCCAGGCTGACAGATATTAAAAGGAGTGTTAAGAGTCAATTCACATTGCTGGGGGGTCTGGAGTCACATGAAGGTCAGACCAGCTAAAGATGATAATTTCCTCCCCTAAAGGGTATTAGTGAACCAGATAGGTTTTTCATGGCAATCAACAATGGATTTGTGGAAATCATTAGACTCTTAATTCCAGATACGCATTGAATTCAAATTCCACGTCTGCCATGGCAGGATTCAAACTTAAGTCACCAGTACATTACCATGGTCTCTGGATTAACAAACCAGTGATAATACCACTAGGCCAGTGCCTCCCCATTATTTCAGTAGCCATACTGGAAAATGTAAGTGGAGGGATGAGCGGAAAATAAAAATTGACTGAAAGATAAGAAAAACAGTTGTAAAGAGAAGTTTTCAATCTCTTACTCAGAATCCAGGAGATATTCACTGTAGACATTTGTCTTTGTTAAAGGCTTCAGACGAGAATTGTAATGCATAGACCAGTGCATAGCAACTTTCTTGACTACTCGTCCCAGTGATGATGACAAACCTAACAAAAAGACCAGGAAGAGATTGAACTGGCTCAAATGCATGATAATAAAGAATTGGAGTTAGATTAACCCTCTGCAATGATTCTTTACAGATGAACCATTGAAGCAAACGTGATAAAGGTAGATTCAATTAAGGTAATTGAGAGAACGTTGGATGAATATTTGGATAAAAATGGTGTTTTCACCATATGGGGAAAAGGCAGGAGAGTGGCTGTAGGTGGTAGAACTGGTATAGGCACTATGGACCAAATAGCCGCCTTCTGCAACATAACAATTTGTGTCCCTGGGGCAAAAATAGAAATTGCTGGAAAAAGTCAGAAGCATCTGTGGAAAAAAGTCAGAGTTAACATTTCGTGTTGAGTAATGAAACATTACTAGTTTCATTTGGCCTAGTAGTATTATCACTGGACTGTTAATCCACAGACCCAGATAATGTTCTGGGGACCTGGGTTCAAATCCCACCATGGCAGATGTTAGAATTTGAATTTAAGAAGATCTGGAATGAAGAATCTAATGACTACAATAAATCCATTGTCAATTGTCGGAAAAACCCATCTGGTTCACTGACATCCTTAAGGGAATGAAATCTGCTGTCCTTACTTGGTCTGGCCTACATGTGACTTCAGACCCACAACAAAGCGGTTGACTCGCAACTGTCCTCTGGGCAATTAGGGATGTGCAATAAATGCTGCCTAGGCAGCAATGCCCTCATCCTGTTAAAGAATAAAGAAAAAAAAAACGCATCCTCAGGAACTGTCCTGGGGTTTTGTCCACTTTTAAGACCACCAAAACCTCCACTCCTCACTCCTGATGCTGAAGAACCTCTCAGTCCCTCTTTGCTAATTCTGTACCTATATCCTTTTCTTCCTGAGTTAAGACAGAATTGTTTATTTAACACTCTACCAATGTCCTCTGGCTCCATGCGCAGATTGTTTCCTAATGGGCCGCCCTCTTTCCCTGGTCATTCTCTTCTCTGGATATAATTGCAGAATATCATGGGATTCTACCTAATCTTACCCGCCAGTGTTTTTTTTAAATCCACTGTTTGCTCTTTTAATTCCTTTCTTATCTTCACTTTCTGCATGGCAATGCACCACGCCCCGTTTAAAGAGAGAAGCAATCGGAGATTTGTTCTCAGTAAGCAGTTTCTACATGAGGCCAAAATGAAAGCAAAACTACTTAGAAAGCTAAGAGATAGATTAAGCAGAAATAATGAAAATGATGTGATTATACTTTATATTTTATTCATTCATTTCTCATTTTTAAGTTAAAAATCACACTGTACAATGAGTTCTTACATTGGTTTGTCTCAGCATGGCCTACAAATAACTACAATTTCACCAAATCTGTTTAGGAGATCGTTCTGGTGAACAATTGTATGTGTCACAACCAGTGAAAAAAGTACACATTACATTTCAGAATTACCAACATGACTCAAAGGAGGCTCTTATTTTCATTATTAGGCAGATTTGGGTGTGTCACCGTTAACCCACTTTCACAACACTTAGCACCACAGTATTCCAAACTAGTCAGCATTTGCATTTTATATTAACCTCATCAGAATCCAAACATAAATAGAAAGTTAATGCAGGTCAAAGTGTTTCTTTTCTCCTTTGTAAAGAATTTATGCATCACTAGCAAGGTCAGTATTTGGTTTTCATCCATAATTGCCCCTTGAACTCAGTGACTTACTCAACCTTTTCAGGGAGCAGTAAGACCTCACCTCATTGCTGTGAGTCCAGTAGGAAGGACCAATTTAACACATCAGATTTCCTTCCCTGAAGGGCACTAATGAACCAAAGAGGTTTTCACTGCAAACAATGATAGTTTCATGGTCACTTTTACTGAGACTAGCTTTCAATTCCAGATTTTATGAGCTGAATTTAAATTCTACAAACTACCACAGTGGGATTTGAACCAAAAGGCTCTGGAACTTGGGCAACTGGTTGCTAGTCCAGTGACATTACTTCCACCATAGTAACAAACAAAAAGTGGTGTTGCTTTCTAAATGACATCAGTGTAGATAAACTCGATGGAGAAATTACAAATTCCATTACTTTTCATTTTTCTGTATTTCTAATGTAGTTTGCAACCAAAAATGTTGATGATGAAGTTCCAATATTTTCCATCATATGGCTGACCAGGAATCACCCCTTATGATGGCTCAGTGGTTAGCACTGCAGCCTCACAGCGCCAGGGTTGTAGGTTTGATTCCACCCTCGGGTGACTGTATGGGGTTTGCACATTCTTCCTGTACCCATAAGGGTTTGCTCTGGTTTCCTCCCGCAGTCCAAAGATGTGCAGGTTAGGTGCATTGGCCATGGGAAATGCAGGGATTGGGTATGGGGTGAGTCTGGATGCAATGTTCTTCTGAGGGGCGGTGTGGACTTGGTGGGCCAAATGGCCTGATTCTACTGACACATCGATAATTAATTAAATTGCCTATTATGAACACATCTTCTGCAGCCCTAACATTCTGTTAGAAACAAAAAGCACCTTCAGATGTATTATTCAAAAAAATTCTTCATTTTGAGTCCTTAGTCTGTGAGCCTTCAATAGATTTAACTTGTACAGCTTACCAAACAGTACTTCATGAATGCATTTCATTATAATCATGATTTAAGACGAATGGGATCATTTTATGCAGCCAAGCTCTTCAGGTGACTGGGATGATCAAATATACAGCCAAACAGCTTTATTCAACTCTGCTGCTGTCAAGCAAGGCCCCCTCCTAGGGACAATGCTTTGTAATTTTTTTTGATTCATTCATAGTACGTAGGTGTCATTGGTTTAGTCCAGCACTCACTACTCATTCCTAATTTCTCTAATTGGTGGTGATTAAAGATAAAAAGGAGTCTTCATTTACAAGGCAAAGTCAGAGCCTTCTGTGTTCCAATGCCATGTAATTTTACTGCTGTTAGAGATGGTTATATTTAAACAAGTTACCAATCCTGATCCTAGAGTTCTGGGTGCAGATAAGTGCATTTTGTCAGTGAATACATAAAAAGAAACGTGACAACCTGAGTGATAACCTGTGAAAAAGAAATATTGATAAATGTGCAGTTATGAGGTATATAAAAATAGCTATTCTACAGTGTATTTAAAAGAGTTCTCTTTAAGACAAGTGTATTTACACCTGACAATCCTCCACCCACCTCACTGCAACCAGAATGAATTAATTAATTCACTTTCTCCTGTTGAGGCAGGTTAGAGCATAATTATGGATTCAATACATTTTGCCTCAGTCTTGAAGCTCAAATATTCAGTTTTCAGAACAGGTTTCACAAATAGTTCACCATGTCCTAGTCAACAGAAACATAAGGTTAGTGATGTAATGTCAATTACACACATTGCTGAGCACAAGTCAGTCTTTGCCTCCTCTTCCACAGATACATCTTCACCTAGTTCCTTTCAGCAGTGCAGCTCAGGAAGATATCAGGTGTCAACTTCCCAGTAAAGCAAACCACAACACTCCTCATCCCACGTGATATTTCATCAGCTGGTTCATAAAGTAATGTGTGATCAGAAACCAGGGACCCGTCCAGATCATGGCTGATCACTCTTTTATCCAAAGTATCAGTTCAAGTGTCAGAATCTGAACACACCATCTGGTCAAAGGCTAACACATGATGAGGACCTTTGATAGCTACAGATGCTGGAGCTGATCTTGTCTCAAGTTATCAGTGGACATATTGAGTAAAGTGCTGTGTGAGAAACGTTGTGTTTCTACTCTAATATCGAGGTAATAATACAAATATTTTCTGTCTTGTATATTTCATTGTTTAAAAGTCATATTTTAATAATTAAAATGATCCATGATAAGCATTCCCATTTCACAGTGAATTTATAAAATACGGTCTGTGAGACTCTGAATCTGATCCCATTTTTTCCAAACGATGATCGCAACTATGACGGCAGAGATTGTACAAGCGACATGTAAACGGCTCCTCATCAGAGGGATGCTGAACTTGGCGATGGTGGAGATGCAAACAAGGATAACAGTCATGATGGCCAGAAAGATGTTGATACATTTTCCAAGAAGAACCTTAGCGTTGGCATTTTCAATCTGTAACAATTGCTGCTGTTGTTGATGTAATTCCAAGGTGGCAAGCCGGGTCTGGCATGATTCCAAGGCTTCCTACAGATGACCACATAAACAGAGGCATGTTAGTGGGTCTGGCAAAAATAAGTCATATAGGGTGTGATTTGGGATTGATATTAAACATAAAGATACTAAACAAATGTGAGATGAAAACAGCAAATGCTGATATCATAGATTTATAACGATCATAGAATCATTACAGTGCAGACGGAAGCCAAAGTCCCATCATGCTTGTACCAGCTCTATGATCTAGTGCTAACTGTGATGATATTACAGCTTTAAGAGGTGTATTTTGTCCTGGTTTTTTGAAGAGGGCTTGTGATGCCTTGGGGTTTTTTTTCCAAAGTCGGAATGATAGAAGCAGCCTAATTGGATGGGGTCAAGTTCCCACAGAACCAGCATTTTTAGTTTTTCTGTAGCAGCTACTGGGGTCTTGAAGCTGATGTGGAAGCTGTTTTTCCTCTGTCAGTCATATCTAAAAACTGGGGGTTCTCTTCCTGCGGCTGTAACTGCATGTGAGACAATCTGTTTTCCTGAATTTACCTTTGCTAAGGATGTGTTAATGGATGTTACTTTATTGATTAGTTACCGTTTAGTAGTTAACCTATTCTGTTAAGTTTTCCAATACAGTTAAGTTGTTCCAATGTCTTCTTTCTTTTGTTGCATTTTAATTGTAGCGTTTGAATAAAATGTGCTTTGGCTAATATCAAGTAGTTTGACCAATTGAATTGCATCTGGAATGCAACATCTTACACTTACCTTTAAAATAAGAAAAGGAAGGGCCATGACTATCTTCTGAATATATTTTAAGAGGATTTGGTCTGGTCTATAACAATCTCCTGCCTTTTCCCCATATTCCTGTCTACAATTACCATCCCAAAATAAAAATCTAATGGCCTCTGAAGTGGAACCTGACTCCACCACATTTCCAGGCAGTGCTTTCCAGACCCAAACTGCTCACTGCGTAAAAACGCTTTTTCTCACATCACCCGACACTTTGTTTTTTGTCACTTTAAATCAATTTCGTCTCATTCATGTTTTTTTTTACAAACAAAAACTGCTTCACCCTGTCAACTCTGTCCAGTCTGCTAACTACTTGTTAGGTTTGGCATTTATAGAGAGAGGAATTAATAGGGCCTGAGTTTACTCCAGATAAGTTAATCGGTGTTAATTAAGTTAAAATCAGACTGATTATAATGTTTCAGGTCAATGTCCTTTCATCAGAAGCTGTGCGAAAGTAAACGAAAGACAAAGGCTGCTTTGACCAACATTTTTAAACCCACTTGAATTTAAGGTGCTGGTATATAGTCAACTGCTTGGTGTTGCTTCTCCTTAGCTCTACAATTGTCTCCTGCCATTCTATAATCACGTATTCTTCACTCCACTTTTGTATCTTTAGACTTCTCTACTCCCAAGTGCTGTGGTGACTCAGTTGTTGAGAGCACACTTCAAGACTGTGACTGATAGATTTCTGCATATTAAAAACATCACGGGCTGCAAAGGTGGTGCAAGAAAGTGTTGTTGAGATAGAAGATCAGCCATAACCTCACTGAATGGTGGAGTAGGCTCAGAGGGCTGAATGGCCTTCTCCTGCACCTTTTTTAAACAGAATCCCATTTCTTATGATCTCTTCCACTCTGCGTCCCTCACTCACTCCAGCCCAGTATCAATAGCAATGATCTGTGTTGTAAACCTACATTGTGCAAACTATGAATGACTTGGGTTGGAATTCCCACTCAGTTGGTGGTGCCTTTTCCACAGGCTGGATTGGTTGCCGGGAATCCATGAACATCAGCAATATCGAGGTTTGAAAACTTCACACTCCACTGCTTTAACCTCACTGGAACCCTGCTAGAAACAAGGCTAATGCATTACTATTGAACTGCAGGGAGGCATTTATGGCAACAAGCAACAAGGACTGGGATAGTGTGGGAATCAAAAAGAAGAATTCAGGACAGCAAGATCAGTGACACGTTAGAATCTGAAATGCACTGCTTTGAAATGTGGTGGAGGTAGATTCAACTGAGGCATTCAAGAGGGGCATTGAATGGTTATATGGATAAAAATAAGGTCCATGGGTTTGGGGAGAAAGAAAGAGATTGGCACGAGGTAATAACATGCACAAGAAGAAAATGCAGGCATGATGGGCCAAATGGCTTCCTTCAAATCAACATTCCGTAATGTGAAACAGACTTTCCACACGCCAATGATAATATCAGTCATTTCAATGAAAATTTAGCTCCATATCTCCTCAGATCGTATCAACGATTATAAGATTAATTGGTGACCGCACAAACTGCGTACAGCAGATCTAGCCCTAAAATTAAAATGCACAGAACTTTCATTTGCTTCTGTAAAGTAAGTTTTTGCATTTACAATGTGTGAAGCATTTTGACACATCTCTTTCATTTTATTGCCAAATGTGGTCAAATTTTGCTTTGGAGGCGACATTGTGCACAGTAATATCCATTCTGCAAGATACACTGCAACAGACTCCTTAGACAGCACCTTCCAAACCGATAACTATTTTTACCTAATTGTACAAGGGCAGTAAATACATGGGAAAACCACTACTTTCAAGTTCCCCTCCAAGCCACTCACCATCCTGACTTGTAAATATATCGCAGTTCGTTCAGTGTCACTGAATTAAAATCCTGGAATTGCCTCCCTGATAGCATTGTGGGTCAACCTACAACGCAGGGACTTCCGTCTTCACCACCTTCTCAAAGGCAGCTGGTAAAGGGAAAGAATTTGGAAAGAGTGCAGAGAAAGTTTACCAGGATTTTGCCTAGTCTGGAGGGTTTTAGTTATGAGGAGAGGTTGGATAAACTCAGAAAGATGGAGGCTGAGGGGTGATCTGGTAGACATTGACAAATTGAGAGGCATGGATGGGATGAATAGTCAGAGGCTTTTTCCCAGGGTGGAAAGGTCAACTGCAAGAGAGCACAGGTTCAAGGTGAGAAGGTAAAAGTTTAGGGGAAAATCTTTCAGCCAGAGGGTGGTGGGTGCCTGGAAGACACTGCCAGTGGAAGTAGTGGAAGCAGGTATGTTAGCAACATTTAAGATATATCTTGATAGACGCATGAACGAGAGGCAAAAAGAGGGATAGAAACTGTGTATGGGCATAAGTAGTAGGTCTAAATAAGGATTGGGAATTGGTGCAGGCTTGGTGGGCTGAGGGGCCTGTTCCTGTGCTGTATTGAATTGGATTGTATAAAATTGGATTGTATAATTGTGGGCCTGGCCAGCAATGTCCACATCTCATGGATGCAAAGAAAAAAAAATCCCAAGTGAAATGAAGGCCATGAGTGAGCAGTAATCCATTTGCTGGTCGTCATATTAGGGAAAAGAGAATGCCTCGCTCTTCCTTGTGTTGTACCAAAGGGATCTTCTCCATCAGCTTGGCTGATGACTAAAAAACACCTTAAAATGCTTTTATTACCGAAAACATGTGCCACTGAGATACCTTATATGTTGCAAAACCAGGTTCAAAGGAGAATCTTAAAGCAAGAATGTCAGGTAGTTATCCAGAGAAATGAAGGAGATCCAAAGATGTGCAGGTTTGATGGATCAGCCATGGGAAATGCAGGGTTACAGGGATGGGGGGCAGCTGGGTGGGATGCTGTTGGGAGGGGCGGTGTAGACTCGATGGGCCAAATCACCTGCTTCCACACCATAGGGATTCTATGTTTCTATAGTGAGAGGAATTCTAGGCTTTAGTGCTGGGTAACTGAGAGCACAGCACCAACTGGGAATGGACAGTGAGCCAGAAATAGAGAGACAAAAAGATCTCAGAGCACTGTAGGACTCAAGGAGGGTTTGGAGACAGTGGGAGAATGAGGTCATAGAGGGATTTACCAACAATGATCAGAAATGAGGCATGGCCGGACTAGGAATCAATTTGGGGCCAGTGAAATGGAACTTGGTGTGAGTTTGGTTATAAATGCCCACCACCACAACACAACTCCAAAATTTCTACAATCAGAGACTGGAATCCATGAGAGCATGAGTAACACAACTAAACTGACAGTCCAATTTTTTTGTTTGAAATCTGTCCTTTCTTTGATTCTTTCTTGGTGAGTAAGAAATTCTATTTATACTCAATCAGTTGTTATAGTTACCATTAACCCTAAGTTCATTCAAGCTGGATTTTTTTTCTGGTCACAAATTTGCTTATTTCATCCTTTCAGATCCCCTTTCTTTCCTGTGCCTCGCAGGGTTCCTTCAACCAGATGGTCTTGACAGTATTCATTGACATAAGACAACAAGAAATTAGCAGCTGTCCGCTTGAGAGTGTAACTTTGTAAGTAATGTTTTATCTTCATTATCTGTTCCTCTGCTGGCTCCTGCCTATAGCAGACTGGTTTGCCATGTGGAATGGTGTCAACAGCATGGGTTCAACTCCTGCATCAGCTGAGGTTACTGAAAAAGTCATTCTTTCGCAACCTCTCCCCTCACCGGAGGTGTGGTGACCCTCAGGTTAAACACCACACCAGTCATTTCTCTAACCAGTTATTTCTGAGACTCTGGCAACTTTACTTACTTCTTGCCCAGAAGTATGATATGGGTTATGGTTAACTGCATCAAACTTTAGAGAATAGGAGCTATTTTGCAGGATTTAATAAGTTAGTGACAATCTTCTGTGTCTTTTTAAAAAAAGAAGATAGATCCATTTCTCTGTTGTGATGTCACAGCATTTCAAACTCTAAAAACCATTGTCAATAACACGAAGAATGGCAAACACTCTGCATCAGTTAACATCTGTGAAGCGAATAAGGAAGGTAGAATTCTGAGTATGAAACCTCTCTTCACATGAAAGAAGAAAGTGACTAATTAATCAGAAGTAAGATATGACTATCTTCTTGACTCTCTCCAAGATCCAGAATAACTGATTGTGTTTCATGTTGGTGGGAGGGAGGGTCCTGTGGATAGTGCCCTGACCCATGGGCCAGAAACTCTGTATTCGAGTCCCATTTCAGGATTTGTAGGCCACATTGGAGGGGGTGTTCATCTCATGACCAAATAGGTCAGTCATCAACTTGTAACTCATGAAGGCAAGCTCTGAGACTGGGAGAGTCTCCTGATCAGCAGAAGTCAATTGCTAATCAATATTATACTTCACCAAAACACGAACCAATCCAATTGGAAAATCCTAGATACCAGTGCCATCTTAGAATATGGCACCTGAAAGAGGAGTATGTTGACACAACACCATATTGGAATGGTAGGTAAATGGCACATTAGTCTTCCTCCAGAAATGTCTGTTGTTGTTTCCTCCAGTTTGATTGTGGATCTTTGTATCTAACATTTAAGAAATCTGTAAATTATCAGGTGGAGTTAGTATAAGCAACAACTTCTGTTTGTAAGCGACTGTTGTTCTAGGTGCTTCATCAGGGCATCATTCTACAAATTCAACACTGGGTCACTGGGGTAAAAAACAAAATCGCACAACATCAGGTTATAGTCCAATAGGTTTATTTGGAAGTACTAGCTTTCACAGCACTGTTCCTTCATCAGGTCGCTATGGAGCAGGATCATAAGACACAGAATTTATAGCAAAAGATTATATTGTTTCAGTTGGATGATACTGTATTGAACAAACCTAGATTGCTGTTAAGTCTTTCATCTTTTAGAATGGGTTACACGTTTAGGTTCATTAATATGTAAATCCCAGAACTTCTTTTAAGTCACACTCTTGAGGTTAAGGTTTTATGAAAAAGAAGTGACATCTTAGCTCAGACAATGCATTCAAGTTTTGTTCAATATATCATTTCAGTTGCATGATACTGTCATCTTTTACTCTAAATTCTATGTCTTATGATCCTGCTCCACAGCAACCTGATGAAGGAGCAATGCTTCAAAAGCTAGTACATCCAACTGAACCTCATCAAATCCCTACAGTGTAGAAACAGATCATTTGTCCCAACACATCCACACCCACCGACTCTCCGAAAAGTAGCCCACCCAGACCCATTCCTCTACATTTCCCCTGACTAATGCACCTAATCTACACATCCCTGCAAACTAATGGAACAATTTAGCTTGGCCAATTCAACTAACTTGCACATCTTAGGACCATGGGAGGAAACCGGAGCACCTGGAGGAAACCCATGCAGAAATGGGGAGAATGTGCAAACTCCATACAGACCTGAGGCTGAAATCGAACCCAGGTCCCTAGCACTGTGAGGTAGCAGTGCTAACCACTGTACCGTAAGGCCACTGAACCTTGTGGACTATAACCTGGTTGTGATTTTTAATTGGTCCATCCCAGTCCAATATTGGCAGCTCCACATCATCACTCCAGGAGGTATAAGGACAGGAGGCTATAAGCTTTGAGAGAGGGGCAGGGTGCAAAGAACATCTTCAAGGAGAGACGGGGAAAAGTTTTAAGAAGGCACCTCCAGAACGTAAGACCCAGATAGCTGATGGCACAGCTTCCAATGGAAGGATAAGCAAGTGGGGAATGTCAAGAGGCCAGAATGGGTGGACAGTCCAGGGATTTAGGACGTATGGACAACTCCAGAGACAGGAAGGAACGAGACAATGGGGGGATTTGAGAAGGTGTTGATTAAACGGGGCAGCGGTGTGGGTCATTGAGCATGGGGGATTTATGCAGTAATATTGTAAATGTATAAACATTACACAGTCAGCAGTGTGACAGAAAGCTGCATACCTGCATGTCACGGGCTCGCTCGTAGGATTGATAGGCCACCTTTTCCTCTATGCTGGCCAGCTCCTGTTTTAGATCAATGGTCTCATGTTGATGGAGTTCTGTGAGGTCATTCAGTTGATCTTCCAGACGGGCCGACCTAACAAAAACCCAGGCAAACCTTTTAGGTGATCCACATTTAAAGAGACCATCTGATTATCAAAGGAAAGGCCTGAATTCTCATAACCGTAACCTCTGGACCATTCCAAGACAATTCACATCAAATAAATAACCCTGGAAGTGCTGCATCGCAGGAGATGTGCAGGTGATTTGTGCAGAGCAATGTTGGTTAAAGGATAAATCTTAGCCAGAAAATCAAGGAGAATATCCCCATGCTCGATGTTGAATAGTACCATGAAATATTTTACATTTACTTTTGACGACTCACTAATCCCACTGATGCTCAAGGTTTGGGACTGGGGTTGATTCAGAACAAGGTTGATCTGTTACATTTATGTTGACTTTTTATTCTGCACAGTTTACTACATTGATTCCTGGGATGAGAGTGCATTGTCTAATGAGGAAAGTCTGTACGGACTGGGCTTGCTTTCACTGGAATTTCACAGAATCATAGAAGTCCTGTAGTGTGGAAGCAGGCCATATGGCCCATCGATTCCACGCAGATCCTCTGAAGTGCATTCCATTCAGATTCAACTCTATCCCTATAACCCCGCATTTTCCCATGGCTATTCCACCTCGCTTGCAATCCCTGGATACTATGGACAGATTGGCATAGCCAATCCACCGAACCCCACATCTTTGGATGATGGGAGGAAATTGGAGCACCCAGAGGGAGGCACACAGACACATGGAGAATGTGCAAGTTTCTCACAGACATTCATTCAAAGCTGGAATTGAACCTGGATCCCTAACGCTGTGAGGCAGCAATGGTAACCACTAAGCCACCATGCCACCCAATTTAGAGGGGTGACTCAATTGAAGTTTATAATATTCTGAATGGTCTTGACAAGATGGACATGGAAAGGATACCAAACACTCTTGTGGGTGAGTCGAGGGCCACGGAGCATGGTTTTAAAATTCGAGGGTCACACCTTTGGTCAGAGATGAGGGAACTATCTTTCTCCCGGAGACTTTTGAACTCTCTGCTTTTGCTGGCAGTGGAGGCAAGATCATTGAATATTTTTAAGGCAGAGATGCTTAGATTCTTGTTAGACATTAGATTCAAGGGTTATTGGGGGTTACAGGGAATTTGGAATACGCAATAGAAATACAGCCATGATTGTATTGGATGGGGGAGCAGGCTCAAGGAGTCAAATGGACTTCAGAATCCTGAAGTCCCAGTCTGAGTATGGACAGTTTTAATCAACTTTAACTGAGTATCCTGTATTTTATGCTGTGATTCAGCCCCATCATGTGGTCCGATTGCACCATTACACACTCAGAAATAATCAGGCCAAAACGGAGAGTGCCACATCAACAGATAGGTGTCAGAGCACTGGATAAAAGGAGGCTGATGTGACTGAGGAGCAGTACGACAGGAGGAACCGTCCTGACATACAAAACCACAAGATGTAAGAGAAGAATTAGGCCAATTAGCCCTTCAGGTGTGCTCTACCATTCAACGAGATCATGGCTGAGCTGACAACCCTCAATTTTCCTGACTTTTCCCCATAATCCCTAATTCTCTTACTGATTAAACATTTATTTCAGCTTTGAATATACTTCATGACCCAGACTCAATACCTTCTCCAGTAAAAAATTCTAGATTCACTACCCTATGAGAGAAGAAATTCCTCCTTTGATCTGAACATAGGCCCAGAACAAAGAGGCACAATCTTGCACCACCTTCCATCACTGCCTCAGCTACAAAGGAAAATGCTTCCCTCGATCTACCTTTAGTCGTTTTTAATGGTGCAATTAGATCTTCCCATAATCTTCCCAACTCAAGGGTCACTATGTGACCTGTACTCATAATTCCATGCTTCTATAATCACACTGCTCTAGTTAAGGTAATGATAATGTTGAAATGTTCAATAAATAAAGATTGTTTAAGTTGGGAAGTGGGAACAATGAATGGATGTGATCTGTGGTTTGCATATCTCATGTTTTATAATTCAGCATATTTTTAAAATGGAGTTTCATTTTTTTTAATAAGTGGAGGCACGTAAAGACCCTGTCTTCTCACGTATGCCCTTCTGAAAACTGGGGACTGAAATAAGAAAGATCGGTTTTTAAAACCAGGGATTTACAAGGATGGCTGCATTTTTTGTAAAGTAAGTAATTTGATTGTTATTTTGAACTCTTGTTTGTGTAGGTGTGGGTTCCAACAATGTGCAGCTGAAATGGAATCGAGAGGCTCTTTATAAACGAAATTTATTGGTGAACATCAGTGGTCAATAATCAGCGACAATGGTTCTCTGCCAGCCAATGACTGTATAGTTGGTTGTCATTGGGCAATTGGATTTTGCATATTACATGTAAAAATTTTAACTTTTATATTGACTCCCCCCTATAGTTGGGCTACTCCAATGAGACGTGACAACATGTGGATGAGAGCTCAGCTCAAGTTCATATAGTCAGTGGGTTACAAACAGTTTAATTCACCTTAGTCATTGGTTAGGGAGGTGGATGGGAAAGGAATTTGTGCTGGGCCTGTACATTATGGTTTTGGAAGAAATATTGTCCAGACGGTTAGATAATAGATTTCGCAAAGCAGTGGAATGGTGCCTCAGACAAAATGAGCACAGACGCAGGAGGCAAAGGATACTGTTCAATGGGCACAATTCTAAAATAAGACCATAGAACGTAAGAGCAAAGTAAGCCATTCAGCTCATCAATTAGATGGCCTAACCTGCTGTTCAATTAGATCATAGTTGATCTGATAATTCACAACTTCATTTTTCTGCCTTTTAATTAAAATCCTTGATTTCCATACGGATTATAAATCGGTCTAGCCCTTTGATATAAAGGACACTGCTTGTCACTGGCCACTTGGGTGTTTCTTGCCTTCCTGGTGGTGGAAACTGAATAAACATTCGTACACCTTGTGTCCCTCACTGTGTCTCACACCTGCACACACACAACATGGATACTGGGGGAAAAAAAGCACTACCGCAGTTAGGCGGTAGTGTGGGAGTAAAGAGGAAAAACAATTTTTTTAAAAATCTGTCTATCTCAGATAGTCTTAATGGCTCAGGCTTGACAGCCCAACACTCTTCCAACAATTGGTTACCTGTAGTGCTCTTCTTGTAATGTTTGGGTCATGAGGCTGAAGTCGCTGTTGAACTGAACTTTTAAATTCTCAATGTCCTGTGATAGCTGCGATTGCGTTTCCTTCATTTCCCGGAGCTCGTCCAAGATGGTGGCCAACTTGCCTGTCTCTCTCTCCAATGAGTTGGACTTTGGGCTGGTGGTGACCCCAAAATCGGAGTTGCCATTGCTATCTGCGAAGTCACTGCCACTGGAGCACTCGTCGTCACTCAGGTACTTGGGTTTGGACACCAGCACGGCACTCCCGCTGAAGGCCCTGGGTCCAGGGTCCTGCTGGAAGTCATCCATGGAGCTCTTCATGTGAGCAATATTGTCAGCGCTGCCAAACTTGTTGCGGATCAGGATGGCAATCTCGCGCGGCTTGCTGAAGACGGAGGATGGGGGGGTCAGAGTGACACCCGGAAGGCTCTTCCTGCTTTCTGTGCCTGGACCCCCCGCAGCCCCTTGCTTGGCATTGCCCACGTCCCTCACGTTGTGCTGAGAGTCCCGGAGCCGTTCCTTGGAATTGCGCGAGCCATTCTGCTCCATGTCCCTCAGCTTGCGGTGATAATGGTCAAACTTTTTCTGCAGCCCAGCAATGACCTGGGCGGACTTAAGGTTCTTCTTCTCAAAGACCTGCTTAACGCGGCGGGCCTGCTGCTTGTCAGCGTTGTTCACCAGTTTGAGATACTCGGCCACATTCGCGTCCCGGAGCTCCTGCTCGATCCGCAACTGCTCGGTGAGTTTCAGAATCTTCTGTTTCAGCTGCTCCACTGTCTGTCGGTCCCGTTGGAAGTCCAGCAAGCCATCAGTCACTGTAAGGTTCAGGTTGGTGTCTGAGCCTCCTCGACGCATGTTTCCCGGCAAACTGAGCCTGCTCATCTCCGTCTGATCAGCCTGGAAGATAAGAGAAAGAGACGCATCAATATCATAATCTGTACTCACCCTCAAAGCCATTATCTCATAGGTGGAATTAAATCCAATTCATAAAATCTGAAATTGAAAGCCAATCCCAATAATGGCAACAATGAAACTATCATTGATTGTCATAAAAACCCATCTGATGCCTTATAAGGAAGGGAATTTTTCACCATTACCTGCTCTGGCCTGCACGTGACTCTAGACACACAGCAATGTGATTGACTCCTAACTTCCCTCTGAGGTGGCTGAACAAACCACTCAGATCAAGGCAACACTCAAGAAGCTTGACACCATCCAGGACAAAGCAGCCTGCTTGTTTGGCCCCACATCTGCAAGCATACACTCCCTCCACCACCAATGCTCAATAGCAGCAGCATGCACAATCTACAAGATGCACTGCAGAAATTCACCAAAAATCCTTAGACAGCGCCTTTCAAATCCATGACCATTTTGACCTTGAAGGACAAGGGCAGCAGATACATGGGGACACCAAACCCTGCACGTTTCCCCTCCAAGGCACTCATCGTCCTGACTTCAAAATATATTACTGTTCATTCACTGTCACTGGATCAACATCCTGAAATTCTCTCCCTAATGGCATTGAGGCATACAGCATATGGACTGCAGCGGTTCATGAAGGCAGCTCACTACCAATTCTAGGGCAACAAAAGCCGCCCCAGCCTGTGATGCAAAATATCCATTGGAGACTAAGATTAGTGTGGATAGGTTGGCACAGACTCGATGGACTGAATAACTATGGCTGTTAATGACTCATAATGGAAAAACAAGTCTTGTGTCTCAGCAGCCAGCAATATCTCACTTCTGAGTCAGAAGGTTTTGGGTTCAACTTCCACTCCTGCAAGTTAAGCCTAGAATGCAGGCTGACACTGCAGTGTCAGCATGGATAAGCATATGGAGGTTATTGGGCTAGTGTAGGTTAGGTAGACTTTGGTCGGCGCAACATCGAGGGCCGAAGGGCCTGTACTGTGCTGTATTTTTCTATGTTCTATGCAGTATTGAAGGAGTCCATTGACTCCACCTATATCGTTTGCTGCCACAGAAAGGTAGACAACATAACCAACTCCTCCCACCCCGGTTATACTTTCTTCCAACTTCTTCTGTTAAACAGAAAATACAAAAGCTTAAACACAAATACTGACAGATTCAAGAACAGCTTCTTCCCCACTGTTATTAGACTTCTGAATGGATCTTTCAAATTTCAAATTTAAATATTGATCTCGATCTTTATACACCTTCTCTTATTATATTATATTCTTTGCTCTGGTATATTACCCTTATGCACTCTGTATGGTATGATCTGTCTGTACTGCACATAAAACAAAACTTTTCACTGTACCTAGTTACATGTGACAGCAGTAAATCAAATTAAATCAAATCAAATCATTCAGATGAGATTGAAGCCTTCTCATTCTCTAGGGTGGCTATAAAAGATCTCTCAGCATTTTTTCAGGGAAGAGCTGGACAGTTCCTCTGCCTGGACAACACTTATCGCTCCACCAATACCTCAAAAACAGATTAGTCTGTGGGGGTTTGCTGCTGCATTTCCTACATCACTAGAATGAATATACCTGAAAAGAATTCCATTGGTTTCAAAATTTCCCAAGGTCATAAGAGGTGTCATGTAAATTACAGGAGACTGAGTTGTTAGTAGAAAAGAAGGTCATTCAGCCCACTGAGACAGCACTGTGTTCTATCCCCTAATGCCACACTCCTGCCTTTTCCCCATATCCCTGCACACCATTTCTATCCAAATAATCATCCAATATCCTCTTGAATGCCTCAATTGAACCCATTTCCTTCACATGTCGAGGCAGCATATTCCATGCTCTAATTACTTGCTGTGAAAAAGATTTTTTAGCACATCATCTTTGCTTCATTTGCACTGCACTTTAATTCTATGTCCTTTCATTCTTTTCGTCTTTTATGAGCAGAAAATTAATTTTTTTTCTTTCTTTCATTTTCCTCCTTCACTCACTCCTCTTTACACCATTCTGTAATCCCCAAGAATAGATCATATCCAGTATTCCTTCCTTCACAACTCCTGCCACACCATTTCTGCCTGCTCAGACCATTATTATGAAGGAGGTGGTACTATTGTGGAGATTTCTCAACCCAAAGTGAATCTCCTGATAGGGTTTCAGTGAGTGCAGGTAAAATGACTGGAGATAATAAGCTGTGTAAACTTACTCCCTCATCTCCTGACAGGGTCAAACAAGTTCTGTAACATTTTAAACTGTGCTGTAGAAAGCTGACGTTTCCCTAACACTCTCCCATAGCCCCAGGAATGGCTCCTCTGAGGATTATTTAATCACTGCTATCTGCTCTTGAGACCTTCGACCCTTTCTTCTGTTCAATCATCATTCATCCATTAATCTCACTCTCTCCTGAAGACAGTGAGGAGACTGGGAGGACCAGCCTATGATCAAACTTTGTGTCTCATTCCAGACAGTGAGTGCTGTTCAACTACCAATGAAAGATGAGCACATTACACTCCACAGCCCATGGCCACACACACATCCACAGTCTGTTGAAGAGATGATTTGGTGGTAATAAAGGATCGACTCTTGCCTAATGTGAATGGAGAAATTAGGCATACTTTCCTTTGAAAGGAGAAGGCTGCAAGGAGATTTGATAGAGGTTTTCAAAATGATGATGAACCTAGATAGAGTAGATCAGGGGAAACTGTTCCCACTCATAAAAGGATTGAGAACCAGAGGGCATAAGCTTTGAAAGGCAGCACGATGGCTCAGTGGTCAGCACTACTGCCTCATAGCACCAGGGACCCGGATTTGATTCTAGCCTTGGGCGACTGTGCGGAATTTGCACTTTTTCCCCCGTGTCTCGTGTATTTCCTCTGGGTTCTCCAGTTTCCTCCCACAGTCCAAAGATGTGCAGGTTAGGTGAATTGGCCATGCTAAATTGTCCATAGAGTTGGATGCATTAGTCAGGGTAAATATGGGGAAATGGACCTGGGTGGTTTACTCTTCGGAGGGTCGGAGTGGACTAGTTGGGCCGAAGGGCCTGTTTCCACACTGTAAGGAATCTAATCTAAAAAAAGTGCTTCGAAAAGGAAGCAAATGTGATGTCAGAAATAAGCCTTTCTCAGAGAAGATATGTTTGGATCTGGAATGCACTGCCTGGAAGTGTGGTGGAGCCAGAGTCAGCTGGAGCATTCAAGAGGATATTGAATGGATCTTTAAGTAGAAACAACATTCAGGATTCCAGGAACAAGGCAGGAGGTCGGCACTAAGAGGGGTAGTGCTGACACAATGGTCGGAATGGCCTCATTATACATCGTGACAATTCTGTGATTCAATTCAATTCAATTTGCAGTGAGACACAGAGACAGAGTTTGAACTGCTCAGATGTCATGCTGCTAGGCTCAGTATCGGGGCTAGGGAAGCAGATAGAAGGGCTAGAGGAGGGAATAGCCAGACCTGCAGCCTGGGCAGTGATTGTGGAAGCATTGGGCAAGGGGCTGCAGTAGGTCACATTTTTTGACATTCAAAAGGCATTAAATGAAATATCACATGCACTTAGCAAAACGTAGGTCCCTGGGATTAAAGAGACAGTGGCAGGACAGCTACAAGTTTGGCCATGGCAGAGAAAGCAGAGAGCAATGGTGAACAACTGTTTGTCAGACTGTGGGAAGGTTTCCAGTCTCTCATTGCTACAAGGATCACTCTCTCTCCATTACATATCAATGAACAACACTTGCTTTTACAGGGCATCACCTCAAAGTTTGCAGATGACATAAAATCTAGAAATGCCATTCACAAAAGGCTTCAGGAGGACATAAACTGGTAGAATGGCCTGTCACGTGATTGAATTTAACACAAAGTGAGACATTTTGGGGGTGGATAAATGAAGAGAGGCAATATAAACTAAATGTTGCAATATTATACAGGCTGCAGAAAGAGAGATCTGAAGGTATGCATATTGACAAACCACTGATGGTGGCAAGAGATGGAATGGTTTAATAGTGGCTCAGTGGGCAGCACGGTGACTCAGTGGTTAGCACTGCTGCCTCACAATGCCAGGGAGCTGGGTTTGATTCCAGCCTTGGGCGACTGTCTGTGTGGAGTTTGCACATTCTCTCCATGTCTGCATGGGTTTTCTCTGGGTGCTCCGGTTTCCTCCCACAATCCAAAGATGTGCAGGCCAGGTGAATTGGCCATGCTAAATTGCCCATAATGTTAGATGTATTAGTCAGGGGTAAATATAGGGTGGGGGAATGGATCTGGGTGGGTTGCTCTTCGGAGGGTTGGTGTGGATGTGTTTTTAGATTAGGTTACATACAGTGTGGAAACAGGCCCTTCGGCCCAACAAGTCTACACCAACTCGCAACTCATCCAGACCCATTCCCCCTTCCCTAACACTACAGGCAATTTAGCATAGCCAATTCACCTAACCTGCACATGTTGGGCCGGAAGGCCTGTTTTTATACTCTAGGGTATCTAATCTAATAAATAAAGCATTTAAAATCTTTAGCTTTAATAACTAAAACAAAAAATGGAAACATGTTAAACTTGAAAGGAGTTCAGAAAAGATTTACAAGGATGTTGCTGGGGTTGGAGGGTTTGAGTTACAGGCAGAGACTGAATAGGTTGGGGCTGTTTTCTCTGGAATGTCAGCGGCTGAGGGGTAACTTTATAGAGGTTTATAAAATCATGAGGGGAATGGATAGGTTGAATAGACAAAGTGTTTTCCCTGGGATAGGAGAGTCCAAAACTAGAGGGCATAGATTTACAAAGTTCTTGAGGGACAACTTTTTCACACAGTGAGTGGTCGTGTTTGGAATTAGCTTTTAAAGGAGGTGGTGGAGACAGGTACAATTACAACATTTAAAAGGATGGGTGCTCAAATAGGGAGGGTAAAGAGCAATATGGGCCAAATGCCAGTAAATGGGACTAGATCAGTTTGGGATAGCTGGTTGGTATGGATGAGTTGGACCGAAGTGTCTATTTTCATGCTGTACAGCTCAATGGTAAACCTGTACAAAGGACCGGCTAGGCTCAGCTATAGAATTGTGCCCAATTCTGGACAACCCACTCTGGGAAGGATCATGGAGAAGGTGCAGAGGAGATTTGATAGAATAGAACTAATGATAAGAGAATTTGGTAACGTGGAAAGAAAGTGGGATTATTCTCTGAGAAGTTAAATGGAACTTTGATTGGTGTTCAACATCAGAAATGGGTTTGACTGAATAAAGGAAAAACACATTCCAATGACAAGCTAGTAAGTTATCAAAGTTCACGATGATTAGCGAAAGGACTAGAAGGAATATTTTAATGCCACAAGCTTTGATCTAAACAAGCATGGATAACAGTAACTTTCAAATGAGAATTGTGTAAGTATTTGAGGTGAAAATATTTGCTGGGAGAATGGGGACAGTGTAATAGATAGTTTTATGGAGGAGCAAATGGGCCTGCTGCATAAATACCCTTAGCTGTAAAAATGGCAAAAAGATATACCACCTCTCTCCGGAAAAGGTCTGACAACAATGTGACATAGGTATGTTGTCTCAATAATTTAAAAACGAATCATTTCTTATTTCTAAATGCTAAGCCTGCAAAGTTGTCAGTTGTACCTGGGTTGGCGGCACACCCCACCCTCAGAAACATTCGAGTAATTGAGACTATCACGCCAGATGTGGGAGTCCTTACACTGTTACAGACACCATCTTTCAGATGAAATGTTTTAAATCTAAACCCAGCTCACCCTATTTGCTGGACTTCAGAGATTGCAAGGGCAATGCAGCAAGGAAGAGCAGGGGAGAGACCGAGCCATTATGTATCCCTCAACAAATCTAAGCAAAAGCCGGATTCCTTGCTCACCACACCTCGTTGCTAATGACGGCACCCTGCTGTATGGAGATTGGCTTCTGTGTTCCTTGCATTGCAAAGGTAAGTGGACTTGGAAAGACAGTGCTTTTTTTGTAAGTTTTGTAGCCACACAAGGAGATCCCTAAACCCCAGTGTAGTCTTTTGACAGACAATGTGGTTCAGGGACCAGCTTTCTCTCCGATCAACACTCGGCTCTAATATTTAAAAAAAACTCCAAGCGAGTCGAAAACTGATATTGACCCCTTCCACGCTAGACCGCATTAACAATCTCGCATATCTGCCTTCACAGTTTTGACCTTCAAGACATTTTTTTTTTGTTTTATTTTCGAGTTGCTAAATTAAGTTTGTAACACTTGGCTGGGTGTTTTTTTTTAACACATCCTTGTGTCAGAAACTACTCCCTGATATTGAACAAACAACAAAATATGACCACTCCAATCCAAAGTACATGAGTAAATATACAAGAACTGCAACTAAAAACAAAGCCAGTGCAGGAACCATGTACTTGTTATTCCTGTTTCTGATCCATGTTGTACCGAGATTCCTGCAGTAGGCGAGGGAATCGCCGAGTTAATTATTCGAATTAAGCAGATTGTTTTAAAGAAGTAAATTGTGGCTAAATATTCTTCTTTACCTTTGTTCCAAGCAGTTGGTCTTAAACCGTCCCTTTGTACATCTGCAGCTTTCTGCCTTCATCCTCGGCGAGTGTGCTGCTGATCTGGGTGAACACTGACAAACTTGTTGAACCAGTCCCTGTTCCCTCTATTACAGTGACATCCACTACCTGCCCAGGTGCTTCATAAAAATAAAACCCGGAGCAGATAACGCCACCCTGGAGTGGAGCCCGCTGGGAGCAAAACCAAATCTCAAACTACCCTCCTGAGCCACCAACATTTAGCTCCGCCTTTCCAGGGTTTCATGGTTCCCCGTCCCCCTTCTCCAGTCCAGGTAATCCTTAACTGATCACAGCGGGTCAGGCAGCATCCATTGGAGAGAAAGTAAGCTAACGTTTCAAGTCTGGGAATCCTTTACAATTGTTTTCATTCCAAGGATAGGACACTTCAGCCATGTGGAGAGATTGGAGAAGTTGGGATTGTTTTCCTTGGGAAGGAGACAGCTAAGAGCAGATGTGATACAGGTTTTCCAAATCAGGAGTGTTCTGGACTGAGTAAAGGAAAGGGTGCAGATTTAAAGTAATTTTCAAAAGAAACAAATGCAAAGTGAGATACAACCTTTTCACTCAGCAAGGGTCTGGATTGCAAGGTCAGTTGGTTTAAGAGGATGATTGTGTGAATAGAAACAATGGGGAATAGAGAAGAGAATGGCAGTAAGTCATAATGTTATTTGGACAGCATTGCAGACTCGATGAGCTGAATGGTCTCTATCTGCCCTGTAACAATTCATTACTATTCCTTGGGTCTACAAGCTGCTATTTATTTCCCTCATATGCCCTCTTTCATCTTCCAAAAATGCCAGCTGTGTCTTAGTGGGCATCTCTTCTCTCAATCAGGAAGTCATTGGAGTAAAGTTCCAGCAGTGGAACTTTCCATCAGGATGAAGGGCTTTTGCCTGAAACGTCGATTTTCCTGCTCCTCGGATGCTGCCTGACCTGCTGTGCTTTTCCAGCACCACTCTAATCTTGACTCTAATCTCCAGCATCTGCAGTACCCACATTCACACAATCCACAGGCTGACATTCTAGTTCAGTACTGAGGCAACCTTTTAACGAAATAGATTAAACTGAGACCTGATCACAAGCCCCCATAAAAAAAACCCTCTCAGATCCTTTGGAAAAATTTCACAGAGTCACAGAATAGTTTAGCAGAGATTGAGGTAATTTGGCCAATTGTGTCTCTAATGGCTCTCCCAAAGTTTCTCTGCACATTCATAGTGCTACAGGGGAGTTTTCCCCACAGTCCTGATCAATTTTTATCTCTCACTGACATCAATAAAGCAGATCATCTGGATATTCTGTTTGTGGAGTTATGTTGTGTGTGATTGATTGTTATGTTTCCTGCAATAACTTTTGTTTTATCATTCATGGGCGTCACTAGCTGGACCAATGTTTATTGCCTGTACCTTGGGAGCTGCCTGTTTAAACCATTGCAGTCCACGTAATGTAGATAATGCAAAGAGCCTGGCTGGGCCATTTCAGAGGCAACCACATTGCTGTGGGCCGGAGGTTACATGTAGCCCAGACCAAGAAAAGTAGATTTTTTTCCCTAAATGACATTAGTGAAAACCAGATAGGATTAGAAGAGTTAGAGCAAAGAACAAAGAAAATTACAGTTTAGGAATAGGCCATTCAGCCCTCCAAGCCTGCGCCGATCCAGATCTTTTATCTAAACCTGTTGCCTATTCTCTAGGGATCTGTGTGCCTCTGCTCCATGCCCCATTCATGTATCTGTCTAGATACATTTTAAATGATGTGCCCACTTCTACCACCTCTGCTGGCAACGTGTTCCAGGCACCCACCATTTGCTGCATAAAGAACTTTCCATGCATATCTCCCTTAAACTTTTCACCTTGAATTCATGACCCCTAGTTACGTGGTAATCAGGTGGCACAGTGGCTTGGTGGTTAGCACTGCTGCCTCACATTGCCAGGGACCTGGGTTCGATTACTGCCTTGGAGTTTGCACATTCTCCCTGTGTCTGCGTGGGTTTCCTCTGGGTGCTCCAGTTTTCTCCCACAATCCAAAGATGTGTAGGTTGGATGAATCGGCCAAGCTAAATTGCCTATGATGTTCAGGGATGTGTAGGTTAGATGCATTAGTCAGGGGTAAATATAGGATAGGGGAATGGGCTTGGGTGGGTTACTCTTCAGAAAGTCGTTGTGGACTTGTTTGGCCAAGGGCCTGTTTCCACACTGTAGGGATTCTAATTCTAAAAAAAATTCTAATTCCTATTTTTGACTGGCATGGACATGATGGGCCAACAGGTCTTTTTCAGTGCTGTAAATCTTTATGACTAATTAATCTGTTTTTCATGATGTTGACTGGAGGCCAGAACACCAGGATAATTTATAACGTCTTCACAATTTTGGGATCTTTTATACCCACTCAAAAAGTAGATGGGGCCTTGATCTAACAACTCATCCGAAAGACCAAACTGAACAGCACAGTGCTACCCTGAAATGCATCACAGCTGAACCCAGAAAGCCACAGCTAACTCTAAGTCAGAAGTGCAGGAAACAGAGTGGTGATGGTAACAGATTGACAAAGGACAACTAAAGCAGATTGTAATATGTGATCAGAGAGAAATTAACCTTTGTAAAAACAGAACAATCACAAGGAGACAGAAGTGTGAAACGTCAGATATGGTGGTGTGATTATGTGAGAGATTAGAAGTAACACTAACGGAACGGACAGATAGACACAATAGGATGTGAAGTAACTGAAAAGAAAGAAAATATTTCATTTAATAAAATATAGAGGTAAGATCACAATCAGAAAGTAACAGCAGATAAATAATGGAGGGAAATGCTGGTAGGAGAGACGTTTGGAATGCAAAGACACAGCTGAGACTACGTAGCAATGACATATCAAATCAATGAATACGCAGGAGGTGATAGTCAGTATTCCTACTCCCAAAGCTCACTGATCTTTCACTCCAATATTACCCTTTGCCCCCTCTGTTCTTCCAACACTCCCAAAAACTTACATACCAGGACATACATGCACACCAACTACCTTGCTTCCGCTCACAGAACAAATCCACTCCTGAGTTCTGAATACCGGGGTGTTTCCCAGAGGGGAAAGTAAGAACTGCAGATGCTGGATGCTGAAGAAGCCTCACTACCTGATGAAGGGCTTATGCCCGAAACGTCAATTCTCCTACTCCTCAGATGCTGCCTGACCTGCTGTGCTTTTCCAGCACCACACTCTCAACACTGATACCCAGAGAGGTGCATGCATCATTAAGTGTAGGTTACTCCCAATTTTCCAGGTCTGGGTATAGATCTTTAGGTTTGATTACAGTCCACTGAGAGCACACTTCCACTGGGTGGTCTACATTGAAGCACCACAGAAGGGTCCTCTGGGTCAGGGTTAACTCTAACCCTAACCCTGTCATAGGTGAGTGAGCCACTGATGGTATCTGTGAATGACTGACTGACGGGGGGGGTGAGTGACTGGGGGAGGGTGAATGAAAGACCAAGCCAAATGCAAACCCACCTGCACCCTCCTCCAATTCTGACCACAAAACAACAAACCATGCCCCCACCCCCACCAATCTTCATATCAATTCTGCTGAAGTCATCTTGGAATGCGGCCTCCAGGGGCAAACCATAGTCAATGTTAGTTAAGCACAAAAACATAAAGCTTTTGTTCTGCCTGAGTCCCCAGTCCTCTCCTTGCTGGGCTGACTTGAGGCCTAGCCTTTTTCTCTCTCTGCCTTTGTAAGGGATCACACTGATTATGGGGGATTATGTTTGGCATGCTCTGGTTGGACTGAAGGGTCGGTTTCAATGCCGAATGACTCTATGACTATAATGATTTTACCTTTTTATTTACATTTCTCTGATATCATAGAGTCATAGAGACGTACAGCGTGGAAACAGACCCTTCAGTCCAACCCGTCCATGCCGACCAGATATCCCAACCCAATCTACTCCCATCTGCCAGCACCCGGTCCATATCTCCCCAAACCCTTCCTATTCATATACCCATCCAAATGCCTCTTAAATGTTGCAATTGTACCAGCCTCCACCACTTCCTCTGGCAGCTCATTCCATACACGTGCCACCCTCTGTGTGAAAAAGTTGCCCCGTAGGTCTCTTTTGTATCTTTCCCCTCTCACCCTAAACCTATGCACTTTAGTTCTGGACTCCCTGACCCCAGGGAAAAGACTTTGCCTATTTACCCTATCCATGCCCCTCATAATTTTGTAAACCTCTATAAGGTCACTCCTCAGCCTCCGACGCTCTGGGGAAAACAGCCCCTGCCTGTTATTTATCCATCAATCAATCTACCTGTTAGATTATCAATTGTATTGAAATTGTTTGTTTTCTGAAATGCTTTTCATCGTTGTGACAAATGTTACCTTTCTGAAATTTACTTGAGAAAAACTTGAAACGTAGTTAGTGAGAAAGAGGTTGGACAGGACTGACTGAGAGCATTAAGAACAATAGGAAAGTACCAGGAAACCATTTCAAATACACCTTCATTAGTCACCACTACCTGTAAATTCCCTCTACATTGTTTACTATCCTGACTCGAAGTTGTGATCACATTCACTGTCACTGGGTCAACAACCTGGATCTCCCCTCTAAACAGCATCACAGGCCTACCTAGCACATAGACTGCAGTGGTTTGAGAAGGCAGCTCATCACCACCTTCTCCAGGGCAATTGGGGATGGGCAATAAATGCTGGCTCAGCCAGCGAAGCCCATGCTACATGAATGAAAAAAGGTCTGACATGCGAGACTGAAGTTGTGAGCTGAATAGGGACAGAAAAGACCAAAGGAAGATGATACTGATGTTTGTGGTTTGAGGACAATGGCAGTTTTGGGATCAATGCAGTAGTAAATAGTGAGTTAGAAATGGTCAGGCCTTTCCAAATTAGCCCAAGATCATGACTGAATACAGGCACTATTTGACAGTATTAGAAATATTAATCCAAAATGGCCAGACTATAAGTTTATTCTCATTTGTAATAATTTAACAATGCACCAATAACAGATCCTCACTATCTGTATGCACTGTGTGACAGGCTGTCACTGACTGTACTCACTGTGTAATAGGTCTAACTGCCTGTACTCACTGTGTAACAGGCTCCCACCACCTGTACTCATTGTCTAACAGGCTCTCCCCACCTGTACTCACTGTGTAACAGGATCTAACTGCCTGTACTCACCGTGTAACAGGCTCTAACTGCCTGTATTCACCATGTAACAGAATCTCGCCACCTGTACTCACTATGTAATAGTCTCTCACCACTTGTACTCACTATGCAACAGGCTCTGACCACCTGTACTCACTGTGTAACAGACTCTGACCACCTGTACTCACTGTGTAACAGGCTCGCATACTCTGTACTCTCTGTTGGCTCCCATTGTCAACACGCACTGTGCCTGCTGTCAAACTGAAAGTGAATTGCAAAGTGCAGTTCGGAATTTATGACATGTCAAAGATCTGTATGACATTGTGGAGCACCTCAGCCAAGGAGCTCTTGAGAATGCAATAAGGCCAACTTCAACCACAGAGCAAATCATTTCCCAAATGATAAGAGCACAACATTTGGCAGCATTGCCTGCTGCCTCCTCTGTTGCACATTAACATCATATACATAATTGTAGAATAGCTTCAATATCCATGCCTTTAATATTGCAAGATCAGATTTGTTAGATCGAACAAACATTTTATAGACACCAGTGTTCCCTGTACTTGAGAATACAATGAAATAGTTTGTGTTTATGTAGTACTTTTCATGACGTGGTAATATCCGAACTGCTATCAAACCCCTTTTGGATTGTAGTCGCTGTTATAATGTAGAAAACCCAGCAGCTAATTTGGATACAAGATCCCATAAACATAATTGAGATAAAGATCAGAGAATCAGTTTTAGTGACAGTATTGAAGGAGTAAGTTCACCAGGGAGAATTAATTCCCTGCGCTGCTTGGAAATGTGCAGGGGATCATTGATGTCCACCTGAGAGAGCAGGGGTCTCACCTGAACCACCTGAGCTCTGACCATGCAGCACTCCTTCAATAGTGTTCTGCATCGTCAGCCTGTAGATTGTGCTGAGATGTACGGAGGGGACCTGCATCTACCTCCGACCCTGAAACACCAGTGCTACCACTCACTCACAGCTAACACCTTCATTTCAATTAATTATCCTGTCACTGAGAATTGCAGAGGTGTGAAGAACAGGTGTTTGAAAAACCATGCTTCATTTCATAGAAGAGCCCATGAAATATAAATAAACTCACTTTTAGGAAAAGTATTTTTCGATTATTTTCAAGCAAACAGTACAAAATCAACTCTGCAGGAGCCTGGACATCACCAGAGTGTTTTCTACCACAGTGAAGGATCTTTTTCAACTGTAAACTTGTATTGCATGGAATTGTCATTGCCAGCCTGATTCATGTGGTTCACGTGCTCCAGGCTACTGGTGTTTGAATTAGGAGGGAAGTGGCACCTGTGAAGGCAGTATTAGTCACTGTTCTCATTAGAAGCAGCCCTGGAGGGGACAATAAATATATTTTGAAGCTGGGCAGGGCTGTCGGAAAACAGGCTGCTACCTGTCCTTCTTCTGATTAATTCACTGCTGAATCACTCGTCAAATGTTGCAATCTAGCCTCAGGCCAGACAGGCAGACATGCGTACATACACACACACACACACACACACACACACAGAGCAAATTACTGCAAATGCTGGAATCTGTACTGAAAACAAAAATTGCAGGAAATCACAGCAGGCCAGGCAGCATCCATGGAGAGAAAGCAAGCTAATGTTTCAAGTTTAGATGACTCTTCATCAAACATACATACAGAAAGACACAAGCACACAGATGCGCATGCACACACATATACAGACACACAAATAGACAAACTTAGAGACACATATGCAGGTACATACGCAGACATACACAGAGACACACAGACAAAGGCACCCACACATAGATGCACACATACACAGAGACACACATGGATAGACAGACAGTGTTGACTGAAACTACTTGTGTGGAATGTTGAGGAACCAGCTGGCAGAGAAATTTTCCCTCACAGGTGCGAGAACAGCTACATTTCAAACTCATGGGACAGAGATTGCTGATAGCCTGTTATGTGATTCAAATCAGCAGTGCTCTTTACAAAGCAGAGGAACTTGTCTGGCTTGAAATGTCCTTCATTCACCAGCTGCAGAAGATGGTCAAGTTGACTTAAAATGCTGTGAACCAGTTTTCACTGAAGGAAGGCCATCAATGGGATCACAGGAGGATTTATTTCTCTTCAAGAGGGGGTTAATGAAAGTGGGAGGCAGCAACTCCAAGGATGAAGGTTGCTAACTACAAGAGTTCATTGCTGTCCCAGAAAAGACTAGGAGAGAATGATGATCAGATGGGTGATGGAGAGATCCTGCACCTCATTTTATTCTGTGAAGACAGTGTAGCCCTGACACTTTTGCTTGATTTACGTAGAAGAGACAAAGAACCTTATTAGGGTTTGAGGGGCACCGGTTCTGGAGAGGTGTGTGGTAGAAACGGGCAGCAAGTGTGGCAAAGCCCATTTCCACATTGAGATCATTTCCTGCCATCTTTTATGTTTCCCGCAATTGGCACTGGGAGATGGTCATGTTGTCAATTGATGCAGGTTAATGCTTATGAAATGCTTTGTTTATACCTCACCTAACTCCCATGTGACCAAACTCGCCAAATAAGCTGAACATCAGGGAAACCTGACAGGGTAACCAGGCCAGCTATCTGGAAGATCCTGCTCACTACTTGCTCTGCACCTGTTTCTTCTTGGAAACTGAGCAGCAACTGCTCAGAGCACCAACCATGGGCATCAGGCATCCTTTACAGACACTGGCATCTTCGCCTTGATATGCTGACAGGCCACTCCTGAGGCACAGATGTGTTTTGGAGAGCACACTGGCACCCAACATTGAGTAGGCACACTGTGCACAACACATACACACACTTCCTTCCGACAAATACCAAATGACTCCAATCCCGTTTACCTGCACTTGGTCCATACCTGACCATGCCTTGATATTTTAAGTTCTCATCCAGATGCTTCTCAAATGCTGAGAGAGTTCTTGATTCCACCAGCCTCTCAGGCAGCACATTCCATATTTCTACCACCCTCTGGGGGAAAAAATTACTTCTCAGGTCTCCTCTGAGCTATTTACTCCTCACCTTAAACATATTCCCCCTGGGCTTCGACCCAATCTGCCATGGGGGAAAGATTCTCACAATCTCATAATTTTGTAAAGCTCAGTCAGATTCCCCTCAGCCTCCTCTGCTCCAAGGAAAACAACCCCAGCCTATTCAATCTCTCCAGTTTTCAGCACAGGCAATTTCCTGGTGTATCTCCTCTGCACTCTCTCCAGTCTTCCGATAGTTTGGTGACCAGAACTACACACAGTATTCTATCTGTGGCCTAACCAATCTTTATCAAGTTGTAACAAGACTTCTTTGCTCCTATATCCTATGCCCTGGTCAATGAGGGCAAGCAGGAGTGGGGGTCTGTCCCTCTCCCAGTGGCTGTGAGGGTCACTGTGAGGAGTTCAATACGACTGGCTTCTTCCAAGATCTCTCAGTCATGCTTCCACAAAAGCTTCAGGATAGTGACCAATGCCAACTGTACAAGATGGCACCAGTTGATTTCACCTCCTGATGAGAAGGTCAGTGCCAAAACCCAGAAGTTCAGAACTGGAAACATAACTGTGGTCCCCCAAAAAGGGCAGGGTACCACAGACAGTGGCAGAGACTCAGCTGAGTCACACTCCGGAGCATTCTCGAATACCTGGTATGTTTGAGGGTTCAGGTATCATGATAAAGCTGATTGCTGGGGAATAAGGGCTACCAAGGCAGAGTAGTGGCAGATGGCGTTTAATTTAGATAAATGTGAGGTGTTGAATTTTGGTAAGACGAAATCAGAGCAGGACTTATACAGTTAATGGTACGGCTCTGGGGAGTGTTGCTGAACAAAGAGACTTGGGATGTAGGTTCACTGTTCCTTGAAGGAGGAGTTGCAGGTAGACAGGGTAGTGAAAGAAACGTTTGGTGTGCATGCCTTTATTGGTCAGTGCATTGAGTATAGATTAGATTTCGTACAGTGTGGAAACAGGCCCTTCGGGCCAACCAGTCCACACTGACCCTCCGAAGAGTAACCCACCCAGACCCATTTCCCTCTGACTAATGCACCTAACCATTTAGCATGGCCAATTCACCTGGCCTGCACATCTTTGGACTGTGGGAAGAAACCCACACAGACATAGGGAGAATGTACAAACTTCACACAGACAGTCACCCAAGGCTGGAATTGAACATGGGACCCTGGTGCTGTGAGGCAGCAGTGCTAACCACTGAGCCACTATGCTGCCGTATACGTGTATATTGAGTATGTCATGTTGCAGCTGTATTGCATTCAATTCTGGTCTCCCTGCTTTCGGAAAGATGTTGTTAAACTTGAAAGGGTTCAGAACAGATTTACAGGGTTGATGCTGTGATTGCTGTAAACCTTTCCCTTAAATTCTGTGTCCCACATGTGTACTTCACAACCACCTGATGAAGGAGCAGCACTCCGAAAGCTGGTGCTTCCAAACAAACCTGTTGGACTATAACACGGTATTATATGATTTTTAACTTTGTACACCCCAGTCCGACACCAGCATCTCCAAATCATGACTCAGACAATGTTGTCTATCTCATATGCTGCAGACAAAGATGCCCCAAGGCATGGTACGTGGGTGAGACCAAGCAGACACAATGACAATGGATGAATGGATACTGCACAACAATCACCAGACAGGGATGTTCCCTCCCAGCCTGGAATACTTCAACAGTCAAGGATATTTGGCCTCGGATCTTCAGGTGACCATCTTCCAAGGCGGACTTCGGGATACACAACAACGCAGAGTCTCCGAGCAGAGACTGATAGCCAAGTTCGGTACCTGTGAGGACTGCCTCAGCTGGGATCTTGTGGTCATGTGGACAGGTGATCCAACCACACTAACACTCACTCACAAGCACACACACTCTTGCACACGATTTCAGTCATGCACACCCTCTCACAGTCATATACCTGAACACTCGCACACACATTCTACACACACACTCTCACATGTACACTCTCTCTCTCCCTCTCCCTCACATGCGCATACACATACACACATGCATGCACACATATAAGTCTACGGGGTGAATTTGCATTTGCAGATTTGTATTTGCAGATACATTCTATTTTGTTCAAAAAGCACACAATCTGTAGGCAGTCAGTCTGTGTAACATTTTATAAATTCCTACTTTGGAAATAGAATCAGTCTGACTCAAGGCTGGGATATGGGCAGACTCTAACCTCAGAACTTTAATTCATTGTCTGAGCTGAGATGTCATGTTTTTTTCCTAAAACCCTTAAATTATCTTGGGAGTGCGACTTGAAAGAAGTTCTGAGGTATATGTATTAATTAATCGAAACCTGCATTCCCATTCTAAGTGATTAAAGACTTAACAGCAATCTAGGTTTGTTCAATTCATCACATCAGTTGCAAGACACTTCGATCTTTTACTATAAAGTCTGTGTCCAATGGTCCTGCCCCACTAGCTACCTGACAAAGGTGCAGCACTCCAAAAGCTTGTACTTCCAAATAAACCTGTTGGACTATGACCTGGTTTTGTGTGATTTTTAACATTTGAAAGTCATCTGGATAGGTATATGAATAAAAAGGGTTTAGAGGGATATGGGCCAAATGCTAGCAAATGGGACTAGATTAATTTAGAATATCTGGTCAGCATGGGCAAGTAGGACTGAAGGGTCTGTTTCTATTTGACTCTGTAACACCGTGACCATGGCCCATGACACCATTGCACAACTCCCTTACTGATGCAGGCACATATACTTTGACCAGGCCTACCTTGAAGCAGATGGGAGGCACTGGTCTTGGAGGGAGCTGGAGGTGGGGTTGGGGACAATGCAGGACCTCCAGAAAGTCCGGACAGAGCATGCCGCATTATCTTGGCCTGTTATGGCTCTGCACAATTGGAGCAGACAACGAGGTGATGTGAAAGATGCTGAGGAGCTGGGAAACAGGAGCAGTCTTCTCGGGAGGAGGATGAGGACACTATGAAGATACACACCCCACAAGTAGCAGATTGTTGTGTGGGAAGGTTGTGTGGTGAGATGAGGTGAGAGAACTTGCAACAAAAAACCCTCCGAAAACTCCTTGTAACTCAGATTTAGCCAAAATAAAAGGTTCAGCCCAAAGATGAAATCGTCCGGTTCATTCTGAAGGCACATGTGACAATCTGATGAGATAGCTTGTTTAAATGAAAAGTACTGCATCTAGAATTCCTTCCTGTTGTCAAGTTTTAGTCTCCTTATCTGAGGAAGGATGTTTGTACTGTAGAGGGAGTTCAGTGAAGGTTCACCACACTGATTCCTGAGATGGGAGGAACCACGTATGAGGAGAGATTGAATTGGTTCAGATTATACTCGCTGGAATTCAGAAGAATGACGGAGGATCTCATTGAAACGTGCAAAACTTCGAATAGGGCTGGACAAGATAAATGCAGGAAAAATGTTTCCAAAGGCAGGGGAGTCCAAAACAAAGAGTCACAGTCTAAGGATATGGGGTAAGCCATTGAGGAGAAATTTCTTCACCCAGAGAGTGGTGAGCCTGTGGAATAGTCTAGAAGGCAGTCAAGGTTAAAACATTTCACTATTCCAGGAAGGAGTTGAATACAGCACTGGGACTAAAAGGATCAAAGGATGTGGGGAAAAGCAGGAACAGTTTACTAAATTGGATGATCAGCCATGGTCACAATGAATGGCAGAGCAGGTTTGAAGGGCTGAGTGACCTACACATGCTCCTATTTTCTATGTCTCTCTCTGTTCTATATTCCAAAGGCATTTGTTGTAGAGCAAATGTCTGATATTGTTGAATTATCAAATCTGGGGATCCGAAAACTAAGGAGGGGTTTATGATGGATCTTCATAATGCTGTAGGTCTACAAGATCCAAGCTTACACATCCTGCTAAAGTCTCAGGGATGTTATTGAGGAGCACCTTCACTTTGAAGAGTTTGCATTAAATAGAGAAAGAAACATTCCCACAGTATTGGCGAAAAAAATCTTCAGCAAATTCTTCATTCAACTCCTCAATTGATTCACTGGTGGATGGATGGGCTATTACTTCAGTCCTGGCATGCTACAGCAGTGGGAGATACGGCTGTACAATTCCTCACAGGAGCTGATCAAGCTTCATTCATTCAAGCAGGATCAGCTAACATCTTAACCTTTCCCAAGTCTGCTAGAAAGAGGAGAAAAGCAGAGAAGATGAAAATCTCAGTCCATTGTCTTTCTACAATGGTCCCATGTGGAAATCTCTGCCTATTAATGCTTGTGCATCCCAAGGAGACACCTGTAGAAAAAAACAGATTCTACATATCCTCCAAGAGAAAACAGTTTGAGATTGGCAGCAACAGGAGACTGTGGGGAGGGGCCATTAGGAGAAGCAGGAGGGGTTTTCAATTGCAAAAAGATACTTTATTCATAAAATATCTATCTACATTCACAGGTACTAAAGCGGTTCTTTACAGTTTTTAAAATTTATTCATAGGATGACAGCATTGCTGGCCAGGCCAGCATTTATTTTCCACCCCTAATTGCCCAGAGAGCAGTTGAGAGTCAACCACATTGCTGTGTGTCTGGAGTCACACCAGGAAAGACCAGTGGTTTCCTTTCCTAAATGACATTAGTGAACCAGATGCTCTTGCCCGACAATTGACAATGGTTTCATGGTCATCGTTAAACTTTTAACTGTAGATTTTCTTTGTTAATGAATTCAGATTCCACTGGTGGTAGTGGAGAGTTAATCTTCAGCCTGGAGGTCTGTGACCAGTGCTATGCCACAAGGATCAATGTTGGGTCCACTGCCTTTTTTCATTTATATAAATGATATAATGTGAATATAGGAGGTTGTTTGTAAATTTACAGATGACACCAATGACATCAAATGTGTTGGTGTGGTGGACGGTGAAGAAGGTCACCTCAGAGTACAGCAGGACCTTGATCAGATAGGCCGATGAGCCAAGGAGCAGCAAATGGAGTTTAATTTAGATAAATATGAAATGCTGCATTTTGGTAAGGCAATGGTAGATCCCTGGGGCGTATTGCCGAACAAAGAGACTTTGGGGTGCATGTTCGCAGTTCGTTGAATGTGAATTCACAGGCATTTGGAACATTTGCCTTCATTGGTCACAACTTTAAGTATAAGAGTCAGGACATCATGTTGCAACTGTACAGGACATTGGTGAGGCTACTTTTAGATTCAAAGTTTGTGAGAAGATTTGTAGCTCGGGTGCTCGTTGTTGTGGTTCTGTTCGCCGAGCTGGGAATTTGTGTTGCAGACGTTTTGTCCCCTGTCTAGGTGACATCCTCAGTGCTTGGGAGCCTCCTGTGAAACGCTTCTGTGATGTTTCCTCCGGCATTTATAATGGTTTGTCTCTGCCGTTTCCGGTTGTCAATTCCAGCTGTCTGCTGCAGTGGCCGGTATTTGGGTCCAGGTCAATGTGTTTGTTGATAGAATTCCTAGAGGCATGGCACTCATCCACAGATTCTATCAACAAACACATCAACCTGGACCCAATATACCAGCCACTGCAGCGGGCAGCTGGAACTGACAACCGGAAGCGGCAGGTACAAATCACAGAAGCGCTTCACAGGAGGTTCCCAAGCACTGAGGATGTCACCTAGACAGGGGACGAAACGTCTGCAACACAAATTCCCAGCTCAGCGAACAGAACCATAGCTACTTTTAGATACTGCGTTCAATTCTGGTCACCTTTCTATTGGTAGGATGTTGATAGGGTGCAGAAAAGGTTTATAAGGATGTTGCTGGGTTTGGAGGATTTCAGCTGTAATGAGAGGCTGAATAGGCTGGGGCTATAAAATCATGAGGGGCGTGGATAGGGTGAATAGCCGAGGTCTTTTTCCTGGAGCAGAGTTCCAAAACTAGGTTTAAGGCGAGAGGGGAAAGATTTAAAAGGGACCTAAGGGGTAACTTTTACAGACTGAGGGTGGTACAGGTATGGAAGAAGCTCCCAGAGGAAATGGTGGAGAGAGGTACAATTACAACATTTAAAAGGCATCTGGATGGATACATGAATGAGAATGGTTTAGAGAGATACGGGCCAGACTGGAATGTCTGATCAGCATGGATGAGTTGGACTGAAGGCTCTGTTTCTGTGCTATCTGAACCCAGGTCCCCAAAACATTACCTGGGTCTCTGGATTAATAGCTCCAGGATAATGCCACTAGGCCATCACCTCTCTCAGGCTTTGCCAATCAAGACTTGGAGGTGTCGGTGTTGGACTGGGGTGGACAAAGTTAAAAATCACACAACACCAGGTTATAGTCCAACAGGTTTAATTGGAAGCACAAGCTTGAGACATATCCCAAAAGTATAGTGTTTTGCTATAAATTCTGTGTCCTACAATCGTGTACTCCACAACCACCTGATGAAGGAGCAGCGCTCCGAAAGCTAGTGCTTCCAATTAAACCTGTTGGACTATAACCTGGTGTTGTGTGATTTTTAACTTTTGAGAGTGTGGAGCTGGAAAAGCACAGCTGGTCAGGCAGCATCCAAGGAGCAAGAGAATCAACGTTTCAGGCATAAACCCTTCATCGGGAATGAACAATTTTTAACTTTGCCAATCAAGACCAACAAACATTTGAATTTGACACTGTCTCCAGTTACAAAAGCCAAAGGCATATGCAGGACACTAAGGAAGGGTGTGCTGGCATTGGAGGGAGTCCAAAGGACATTAACAAGAATGATGCAGGAGATGAACAGCTTGTCATATATGGAGTGGTGGAGGACTTTGATCCTGCATAAGCATGGAGTTTAAAATGATGAGGGGTATCTCATTTAAACTTATAAGATACTGAGAGAACTGGATAGAATGGACATGGAGAAGATATTTCCACTTGTTGGAGAGACTATGACCCAGGACAAGCCTTAGAGTGAAGGGACAACCCTTAAGATCTGAGATGAGGAAGACGTTCTTTCGCCAGAAAATGGCAACTTGGTGGAACTCATTGCTACAAAAGGCTGTGTGGAGGTCTTCAAAGTCTGTGAGACGATTGTAGCTCGGGTGCTCGTTGTTGTGGTTCTGTTCGCCGAGCTGGGAATTTGTGTTGCGGACGTTTCGTCCCCTGTCTAGGTGACATCCTCAGTGCTTGGGAGCCTCCTGTGAAGCCTGTGTGTAGGTCAAATCATTGATAGACAGATAGGTTCTTGATTAGTCAGAGAATCAGGATTTATGGGGAGAAGGCAAGAGAACAGGATTGAGATACATATTAGCCAGGATTGAACGGTGGAGCAGACCCATTGATCTAAACAGCCCAGTTCTGCTGCTATACATTATGTTTTTGTGGTCTTATGGTGTAAGTAGGATGTGCGTAAATTGATTGAGTAAGTTGGGTGGATGTAAGTTGGGCTATAGCATAAAGCCATGTTTTCAAACTCCTCTGCTTCTTTAAGGAACTGTTTAAAATCTACCTCTTTGGTCACCCATTCTGACATCTCTTTATATGCCAAAAAATGTTTATTGATTAGCTCTTGTTAGCATTTTGAGATATTTGACTGCACTAATGGTGCTCTTTAAATGCAAGTGGTTGTTGCTACACTAAAGTTGAAGTATCCTTTTTGTTCATTTGTGGAATGTGGGTAGTTGGCTGAGCCAGTATTTATTGCCCATCCCTAAATTGCACAATTAGTGCACGCTTAACAGAAACCAAACACATGGCTGGGGTAATACAGTCATGTCCAGACTGGTTCTGAAATATTTCTATGTGTCAGTCATTTGCAGGGACTGGAACAGAACGTGCTTTAGATTTAGTGCAAACTCTGCTCCAACAGCGAAAATAAATCATCTTCTGTACTTTTGCTTATTGACAACCCGAATAAAACTATTCGCACAGACCACAGTTTCAAAAAAGTCTGGCCCCTTTTGCGTAGGCTGATAAATCACTGTCTCAGTTTTGATATTATAGTACTGAAGAGGCCACTTGGCCCATTATGTGTTTACTGGCTCTACGAAAGTACTGTCCAATTAGCTTCACACCCCCGGCCCCCCCCTCCACCTTTCCCCGTAAGCCTATAAAACTCTCCCTTTCACTTTTTGAAAGTTTCTGTGGAATTTTCTTCCACTGCATTTCAGCCTGCAGATCAGAAAAGCATGTGGTATTCTGAATCCAGCTGATGGGAATACTGGACAAGTCAAATTCCAGAATGAAACCTGGTCTTATTTGATTATCAATTTTTTTTGCAGTTGGGTGCTCATGATTTCTGATCACGTCTGGTTATCGAGCATCTCTGGTTTTGGACAATTGGGTTTGAAATAGTGGACCTATATTTTCTGAAATGAAGTCACTGTTTAAGTGTAGAAACACATTGTCCACATTACGCACAGCAAGCTCCCACACTGGGTGGCACGGTGGCACAGTGTTTAGCACTACTGCCTCACAGCGCCAGAGACCCGGGTTCAATTCCCGCCTCAGGCGACTGACTGTGTGGAGTTTGCACGTTCTCCCCGTGTCTGCGTGGATTTCCTCCGGGTGCTCCGGTTTCCTCCCACATTCCAAAGATGTGCGGGTCAGGTGAATTGGCCATGCTAAATTGTCCGTAGTGTTAGGTAGGGGGTAAATGTAGGAGTATGGGTGGGTTGCGCTTCGGCGGGTCAGTGTGGACTTGTTGGGCTGAAGGGCCTGTTTCCACACTGTAAGTAATCTAATCTAATCATTACACAGCAATGACCAGATTGTCTGTTTTAGCAGCACTGGCTGCTTTTGGCATCTTCAGCATCAACTTGAGAATGCAGACATGCCTTGTTTCAGCATCTTGTTCAAGAGATTGTACCTTTAGCAATGTAGCATTCCCTCAGTACTGCACTGCGATTTATGCTCAAGTATTCACAACAAGAATTGTACTGCTAGCCCCACAAGGTTCACACCAGAAGCTGTGGCTATGTCACAACAAACAGTCAAGTGCTAACAAAAATGGGGCAGCATGGTGTTTCATTGGTTAGCTCTGCTGCCTCACAGTGCCTCACATCACAAAGATGTGTGGGTCAGGTGAATTGCCCATGCTAAATTGCCTGTGGTGTTAGGTAAGGGGTAAATGTAGGGATAGGGTGGGTTGCGCTTCGACGGGTCGGTGTGGACTTGTTGGGCCAAAGGGCTTGTTTCCACACTGTAAGTAATCTAATCTAATATAATCTAATCTAGGGACCTGGATTCAATTCCAGCCTCAGGCAACTGTGTGGAGTTTGCACATTCTCCCTGTGTCTGCATGGAGTTTCCTCCCGCAATCCAAGGATGCGCAGGTTAGGTGAATTGGTCATGTTAAATTGCCGATAGTGTTCAGGGATATATAGGTTAGGTGCATTAGTCAGGGGTAAATGTAGACTAAAAGGGTAGGGGAATGGGTCTGGGTGGGATACCTCTTGGAGGGTTGGTGTGGATTTGTTGGGCCAAATGGCCCATTTCCATACTGTAGGAATTCTATTCTAAAAACAGAAAGGATTTTTCTTTATTATACCTGGCAATCTGAATTTGAGTAGGTAATGCCTCTTACATAAAACAGCAATTAACATTTAACACTTCCTTCCCAGATTGGCACCACGCAAATGACAATGCAGCCACTTTATCATGAGATTTGATCCCAATCGAAACCTGTCTCCAAGACTTCCTTCCAGGCTATGCAAAAAAAACAACGAAACAAAAAGCAAGCCCCACATCACGCCAGTTTACGGTTGGCCTCCTGTATTCTGCAAGGTCATGTGCAGAGTTCTCCTTGTGCAGCATGTACACACATGATAATGATAAGTTGCTATAGCTATTTATGTGACTGAAACCAATGGGGGTGGTTAAAGTACAGCGTAAGCAACAGATAAGACTCAAGAAAATGCAAACAGAAACTCTGGGCCCGAGGTGCAGGGCAATCACAATGTGAGAATGATGCACTTGAGCTGCTTATTATTAAACCATTTTTTAAAACACTGCAATTTTGGATGATCGGGTCCAATCCTTCATTAGCTCCTGGATCATTTCCACTCTGATAAATGTCCATTCTTGGCATTTTGATTTTTGATATTTTTATTTATTAGATCATGAGCACTGGCTGGACCAATATTTATTGTCCATCTCAGTTGCCCTTGAGAAGGTGGTGGTGAGCTGCCTTCTTGACCTGCTGCAGTCCATATGCTATGGGTTGATCCACAATATCATTAGGGAGGGAATTCCAGGATTCTGGCCTGACAATATTTTCATTGTCAACATTTTGGTGATTACCATTCACCAGAAACATAAATGAACTAGCCAAATAAATAATACAATGACAAGAGTAGATCAGTGGCTGGGAATAGTGTGGTGACTATCTCATTTCCTCCCTTTCAAATGCCTACCCACCATCTACAAGGCATAGGTCACTGTGATGGAATACTTTTAACCCACCACGAAGATTCCTGTGACAGTACCTTCCAAAGCCACACCCTTCAGTATCAAGAAGGACAACAGACATCTGGGAACACCAGTGCTTGCATGTTGCCCTCCAATGCATGCACCACTTTGATTTGGAAATATATTGCCATTCCATCACAACTATTTGTTGTGACATATTTTCAGCTTCAGGTCTGATTCAGTGGGAACAATTTCCTTTCTGAAGTTGGTTGTTCAATTCTCGCTCTGTATCCTTGAGCATAAAACTACTGCGCAGTGATGACAGAGTGCTACATTGCCAAAGATGCATTGTCTTGAATCCTGGAACTCCCTTGGACCACTGGGATTATCCTCCTACCTCTTAGACTGCAGTAATTCAAGAGGCAGCTCACCATCACCTTCTCCAGGGTAACGAGGCACTGACAATAAACTCTGGCTAGCCAACAACATCAAAATCATGAATTTATTTTTCAAAATTGAACATCCAAGGAAAAATGATTAGATTCTCTCTTGTTGTAGATGGTCATTGCCTGACATTTGTGTACCATGAATATCATTTACCACTTGTCAGCCCCAGCCTGGATGTACAAGTCAAGTCAAGGTCTTGTATGTGAATACGAACTGCTTCAGGATTTGAGAAAGCACATACGGTGCTGAACAATGTGAGTCATTGGCAAACATCTCTATTTCTGACCTTATGCTGGAGGAAAGGCTTTGATGAAGCAGCTGAACATCGTTGGGCCTACAACACTAGCCTAAGGGATTTCTAAAGAGATGTCCTGGAGCTGAAATGAATGACTTCCAACAACAACAACCATCCTCCTATGTGCCAGATATGACTCTGACCAGTGGAGAGTTTGTTCCCAATACCCATTGGTTCCAGTTTTGTTATGACTCCTTGATGCCAAACACAGTCAAATGCAGCCTTGATGTCAAGGGCTGTCACTCTCACCTCAACTCTGGAATTCAGCTCTTTTGTCCATATTTGGACCAAGGCTATAATGAGGTCAGAGCTGAGAGTGATCCTGGCGGACATCAAACTGGGCATCACTAAGCAGATTACTGCTCAGCAAGTACCACATCATAGCACTGTTGATGACACCTTCCATCAGTATACTGATGATCGAGAGTAGACTGATGGGACAAAAATAGCCGGGTTGGATTTGTCCTGCTCTTTGTGAACAGAACATACCTGTTTCTACATTGTCAGCTAGATGCCAGTGTTGTAACTGTACTGGAACAGTTTGGCTAGGGGAGCGGCAAGTTCTGGAGCACAAATCTTCAGTTCTATCAATGGAAAGTTGTCAGGGCCCATAGCCTTTGCAGTATCCGGTCCCTCCAACTGTTTATTGATATCACATGGAATGAATCCAATTGGCTGAAGTCAGGTATCTGTGATGCTGGGAATCCCTAGAGGAGAGCGAGTTGGATCATCCACTCGGCAATTCCGGATGAAGACATCTGCAAAAGCTTCAGCGTTATTTTTTGCACTGAGTGTGCTGGGCTCTACCATCATTGAGGACAGGGATATTTGTGGAGCCTCCTCCTTCAGTGAGTCGTTTCATTGTCCATCACCATTCACGACTACATGTGGCAGGACTGCAGAACCGTTAGTTGTGGGATCACTTAGCTCTGACAGTCACTTGTTACTTAAGCTGTTTGGCATGCAAGAAATCGTGTGTGGTAGCTTCACCAGATTGTCACCTCATTTTTTAGGTATACCTGGTGCTGCTCCTGGCATGCCCTCCTGCACTATACATTGAATCAGAGATGATCTCTTGACTTAATGGTAATAGTTGAGTGGGGGATATGCTGGGCCATGAGGTTACAGATTCTGCTGGAGTACAGTTCTGCTGATGGTGATGGCCCACAGTGCCTCATTGATGGCCAGATTTAGAGGGTATCTTACATATGAAAACGGAACTTCACCTTCACAAGGACTGTGTGGTGGTCACCCTTACCGATACTGTCATGGACACATGCATCTGCAGCTGACAGAGTTTTCAAAATTTCAAACCCTTCTATCAGAGTTATATCCCCTTGATAATTAACTGCACTATTTTGTACATTGAAAGGTTTAGTAAATTCAATTGTATTATGTTGTAGCTTTGTTAGCCTGCATTAAATGTTAATAGGATCCAAAATCAAATCTGGCTTATGTAAGGCGCCTGACACTGATTTGAAGCTTAGGTTTTCTGATGTAAAGATCAAGCTGTTTAATGACTGCAGCTTCTGTTCTGACTGCTGATACTTTAAGAGGATATTTGACACGGTAACTTTCACTTCATTGTGTTAAGTCTGGTGCTGCTTCTTTGCAACAAATTCCAGGTTTCCTTCAACTAAATTCTTGGGATTTCTATCACCCTGTAACATTGTTCAATATGTGCTTGTAGCACGGCCAAACACTGCATCCTCCATTTATTCATGTATTGGGAGATGTGGTTTTAAAACATAGCCAGAGATGCAATCTTTTGATCTTTCTAAAGAAAGCCATCAGCTGGTACAAAAGGCCAAACACAGAAATATTTCATTCCACAGCCAGTGAACATTCAGAGCTCCAGAATAAACTCTGAACTTTAACAATTTGATTTTTAGTTACACAATACACAAATAATGAACACACCTAATGACCTCATTTTTGTTTGAAACGAGCAGAGCAATTACATCATCATAGCAAAACCACTTGTAACTTTTTCTGTGTTATCATTTGTTTTTTTTTCCTCTAGTTTTATCTCTCTTTACTCAGAATCAAAAGGTCCACATTATTAACAATTCCGAATGAAGGTCTAGGGCCAGTTACTTCCCTGAGCAGCATGTGCATCGTGTTTAAGGATTATAAAAACTGCTTTTTATTTCCTTTGTAGGGTACAAACGTCAGCATGAAGCTCATATTCATTCTAACATGATCATTTAACTTTCCCATGGGATGTGGGTGTTCATGTGAATGTCATAGCAAATCCTTAACCTCCCTTGTTTTGTTAGGCTCATTTCAGAGAGTAGATAGGAATCAACCACATTGCTGTGGCTCTAGAGTCACGTGTAGGCCAAACCAGGTAAGGGTGGAGATTTCCTACCAGAAAAGAGTCATGAGTGAACTGGATGGTTTGTTCAAAATAGTCAATGATGTTTGAGACGAGTTTTATATTCCAGAGTGATCAATTAAATTTAATTAACCAGCTCCTATGGTGGGATTTGAATCCAAGTCATTAGCCCAGGCCTTTGGTTTACTCAACATGAGTAATCACTACCCCATCATTGTTCTTTGATTTCAGTGGATCTTGTATGAAACACTTTGCTTGAACCATCTAACAGTTCAGTATTTTCCAAATCTATTAACAGGAAAACAGGACAACAGATTTTTTTAAATGCCAGATATATAAAAGACCATAGGACTTAAGTAGAGTCATAGTCATAAAGTCATACAGCACGGAAACAGATCCTTTGGTCCAACCAGTCCATGCTGACCATAATCCCAAACTAAACTAGTCCCACTTACCTGAGTTTGGCCCATATCCCTCCAAACATTTCTTATTAATGTAATTATCCAAATTTCTTTTAAACATTATAATTGTACTTGCATCCACTACTTCCTCTGGAAGTTCACTCTACACACTCTGTGTAAACAAATTGCACCTCATGTCTTTTTTTAAACTTTTCTCATCTCACCTTAAAAATTTGCCCCCACTCTTGAAATTCCTCACCCTAGAGAAGAGACACCTTTCATTTACCAATTCTATACGCATCATGATTTTATAAACCCCTATAAAGTCTTCCTTCAACCTCCTTTACTCCAGTGAAAAAAGTTCCAAAATTTGTTCCAGTTTCTATACTGTATGAGTAAAAAATGAGGTCTGCAGATGCTGGAGATCACAGCTGCAAATGTGTTGCTGGTCAAAGCACAGCAGGTTAGGCAGCATCTCAGGAATAGAGAATTCGACGTTTCGAGCATAAGCCCTTCATGACTCTATCCAACCTCTACTTATAACTCAAACCCTCCATTCCCAGCAACATCCTGGGAAATCTCTTCTGAGTCCCCCCCCAACTTAATAATATCCTTTCTATAACAGGGTGACAAGAACTGAATACAGTACTCCAGAAGAGGCCTCACCAACGTCCTGTAGAGCCTCAACATAGTGTCCTAACTCCTGTACTCAAAGGTCTGAGCAATGAAGGCAAGTATGCTAAGTGTCTTCTTAATGTGCTGCAAACTTAATGTACCTGAACTTCGAGGTCTCTCTGTTCTACAACACTACCTGAGGCTCTACTTTTTAATTGTGTAAGTCTTGCCCTTGTTTGTTTTGCCAAAATCCAATGCCTCTCACTTATCCAAATTAAACTGCCACTGCCACTCTTCAATCCATTGACCCATTGATGAAGATCTCTTTGTAATCGTAGATAATCTTCTTCACTGTCCACTATACCACCAATCTTGGTGTCATCCTCAAACTTACCTACCCTGCCTTCTATATTCTAATCCAATCATTCATATAAATGACAAACAAAAGTAGACCTAGTGCCAATCCCTGTGGAACACTGCTGGTCACAGGCCTCCAGTCTGAAAAACAACCCTTCAGCACCACTCTCTCTATGTCCTACCATTAAGCCAACTTTATATCTAATTGGCAAGCTCCCCTGAATCCCAAGTGATCTTAATTTACTAATTAGTAAATGCCACATACTGTGCGTATAACCCTCAACATGCAGCAGTGTCTGGGTTTTAATTCTATTCTCACAGTTAGCTCTGTTTGAAAGTGCAGGTGGATGAAGCCAGCCATCCTGGAACCTGGGTAGCCCAGAATCCTAGCTGTACACAGATTACACCAGATCCAGACAGCAGCTCACTGCCACCTTCTCAAAGGGAAAGTGGGATTGGCAAGAAATAATTCCCACATCCTATCCAAGAATGAAGCAAAAAGCACCACTGGTTCCTTCCCTGAACATCTTGTACTTTTTAAATGTCGGCACTGTTTTTGACACCACAATTACTTACAATGGAAAGAAAACACAGTATGCACATTTGTAATGTCCCAGCAATTAATGTATTATACTTAAAGCAGCTTAAAGGCCTACGGTGCTTCACATGAGTATAGTCAGCCATTATTTGACATTGAATAACAGGTATTAGTGTTATCTTCAAGAGTTTCCAAATGAAACTGAAGTGATAGTTATATGCTAATAATGGATTTTTTTTTAGTTTTAGAATAAGGAGTAGCATATTTAAAACAGGCATGAGGAGAAATTACTTCTCCCAAAGGGTCATGAATCTGTGGAATGCAGGACTCTGAGTAAATTTAAGGAAGAGTTGACAGATTTTTAATTGGTTGAAGGGTTAAGGAGAGCGGGCAGGAAAGCAGAATTGAGGCTGAGACGAGATCAGCCATTATCCTAATGAAGGCAGAGCCGGCTCAAGGGACTGAATTGCCTCCTCCCACTCCTAGGTTTTGTCTTCTTAAGTAATTGTTATATTGGGAAATATAATCACTGGTGTTGGATTGTTGTTGTGTCAGAGTTGGAATAAAACTCTGACTGGAAAAGTAAACGTGTAGATACTGCCTGACTAACCTTTAATCACTGGTGTCTCTCATTAGGGCAGGTGTCCAAAAGGAAGAAGTAAAGAGATTTAGAGAGTGAATTCTGGAGCTTAGGTCCTGAAGATGGGTCTGCAAATTCTGGAGTGAAGGAAATCAGGGATGGGCAGAAGTTGGAGGAACTGAGAGACGTGGAGGTCTAATGGAAGGGATGGGAGGCCGGGGAAGCCATGAACTGACTTAGAAGCAAGGACAGGAATGTTAAATTTGGCACATTGATCGCATAGGAGCTAGAGGGGATGGGTGAAATGGACTTGGGGGCAAATTCGGATAAGGGGCAGCAGATTTTGGATGGGAGGTCCTGTGTCCCTGTGGGTTTTCTCCAGGTGCTCCGGGTTTCCTGTCACAGTCCAGGGATGTGCAGGGTAGGTGGTTTAGCCATGGGAAATGTAGGGTTACAGGGATAGGGTGGGGAGGGGCAGGGGGATGGGTGGGATGCTATTTAGAGGGTCAGGGTGGGCTCGATGGGCCAAATGGCCTCTTCCCCAATGTAGGGATTCTATGCTTGTGTCTTCTCATTTGTTTAGGGGAAGGTTACTGTGAGTGAAACAGGTTGGAGGAGGGGGGTACACAGAGGCGGGAGACCAGGATTTCCAGCCCCTGCAGTTGTCCAGCAGGTTTGAGGTTCTCTCAGCTTGTCTGAGTGAGAGTGTAGGGTGTGGGGGTGCTGCAGAGGGTGGAGCTAATTGACCTCAACAGCATCGTACAGAAAGCCCTCAAGAACCTCGGACCAGGTGACCTAATCAAGACGTATAAGATAATCAGAGGGTTAGATAGGGTGAACAGTGAAAGCCTTTTTCCTCAGATGGTGAAGGCTAACATGTGGGGATATAGCTTTAAATTGAAGAGTGATAGATTTAGGACAGATATCAGGGGTAGTTTCTTTACTCAGGAGTAGTAGGGGCATGGATCAGCCTACCCGCAACAGAAGTAGACTCACCGATGTTAAGGACATTTAAATGGACATTGGATATACATATGGATAATAATGGAACGGTGTAGGTTAGATTAGATTAGATTAGATTACTTACAGATTAGATTACTTACAGTGTGCAAACAGGCCCTTCGGCACAAAACGTCCACACCGACCCTCCAAAGAGCAACCCACCCAGACCCATTTGTGTGGGTCTGGGTTGGGAGTGTGTGTGTGTGTGTCTTGGTTGGGAATGTGTGTAGGTCTGTGTTGGGAATGTGTGTAGGTCTGTGTTGGGAACGTGTGGATCTGGGTTGAGTATGTGCGTGGAAGTGTGGGTTGGGTATGTGCATGAGGGTGTGGGTTGGGAGTGTGTGTGGGTCTGGGTTGGGAGCGTGTGTAGGTCTGGGTTGGGTGTGTGTGTGGGTCTGTGTTGAGAGTCTGTTGGGGGTGGGTCTGGGGTTGGGTATGTGTGTGGATCTGGTTTGGGAGTGTGTGTGGTTCTGGGTTGGGTATGTGCGCGTCTGGAATAGGAGTGTGCGTGGGGGTCTGGATTGGGTGTGTGTGTGTCTGAGTTGGGAGTGTGTGTGTGGGTCTGGGTTGGGAGTGTGAGTGGGTCTAGGTTGGGAGTGTGAGTGGGTCTAGGTTGGGAGTGTGTGTGGGTCTGAGTTGGGAGTGTGTGTGGATCTGGGTTGGGAGTCTGTTGGGGGTGGATCTGGGTTGGGTATATGTGTGGATCTGGTTTGGGAGTGTGCGTGGGGGTGTGGGTTGGGTATGTGTGTGGGTCTGGGTTGGGTATGTGTGTGCATCTGGAATGGGAGTGTGCGTGGGGGTATGGGTTGGGTATGTGTGTGGGTCTGGGTTGGGTGTGTGCGTGTGTCTGAGTTGGGAGTGTGAGTGGGTCCAGGTTGGGTGTGTGTGTGGGTCTGGAATGGGTATGTGTGTGAGGGTGTGGTTTGGGAGTGTGCGTGAGTCTGTGTTGGGAATGTGTGTGGAGGTGTGGGTTGGGAGTGTGTGTGGGTCTGGGTTGGGAATGTGTGGGTGTCTGTGTTGGAAGTGTGTTGGGGGTGGGACTAGGTTGTGTATGTGTGGATGTCTGGGTTGGGTATGTACGTGAAGGTGTGGGTTGGGAGTGTGTGTGGGTCTGGGTTGGGAGTGTGTTGGGGGTTGGTCTGAGTTGGGAGTGTGTGTGGGTCTGGGGATGGGAGTGTGTGTGTGGGTGTGTGTTGGGAATGTGTGTGGGTCTGGGTATGGGAGTGTGCGCGGGTGTGCGTTGGGAGTGTGTGTAGGTCTGGGTTGGGAGCATGTTGGGCCTTGGTCTGGGCTGGGAGTGTGGGTGGGTCTGGGTTGGGCATGTGCGTGGGGGTGTGGGTTGGGAGTGTGTGGGGATCTGGGTTGGGTATGTGTGTGGGGGTGTGGGTTGGGAGTGTGTGGGGATCTGGGTTGGGTATGTGCGTGGGGGTGTGGGTTGGGAGTGTGTGGGGATCTGGGTTGGGTATGTGCGTGGGGGTGTGGGTTGGGAGTGTGTGGGGATCTGGGTTGGGTATGTGCGTGGGGATCTGGGTTGGGTATGTGCGTGGGGGTGTGGGTTGGGAGTGTGTGGGGATCTGGGTTGGGTATGTGCGTGGGGGTGAGGGTTGGGAGTGTGTGGGGATCTGGGTTGGGTATGTGTGTGGGGGTGTGGGTTGGGAGTGTGTGGGGATCTGGGTTGGGTATGTGCGTGGGGGTGTGTGTCGGGAGTGTGTGGGGGTCTGGGAATGGGAGTATGTCTGTGTGGGTGTGGGTTGGGAGTGTCCGTAGATCTGGATATGGTTGGGGCCTGGGTGACCCGAGAAACAGAGCAACAGTAGGACTGCCCATACCTTCACCCACAGACACCGATATAGGGCACAGCCTTGAATCTCCATCGCTTGTTGAAGTCTTCAAAGGGCTTTTATAGATGAATGTCCGCCAGTGAAGGATTAGTCTCCCTAAGCCTCCACTCCTCTTGCCCGGGGCCACTCTGCTGTGGGTGGGCACAGGTTGACAGATGCATTTACACTCGGCCCATGTACCAGGCTGATCAACAGCCAGCCCCAAAATACACTGTTCTGATGAATTCTACTCCATATCACTACACGTGCATTAGAACATATTGCAACGTTGATGTCTCAGTAACAAACAAATCTTTCTCAATTGCCTTCTGTCTAGTTTCTGCCTTATCGTTGAATGACAATCAAAAGCAAATAAACAAACAGCACCGTCAATTGTTTATCCATATTGCAGTTAGTCATATCTGCTTTAGTTCCTCTTTCCTTTATTATTTCAGGGACATCACATATTGCCCAACCCTAATTGGCCCTGAGCTGAGGGACTTTCTCAGCCATTTCAGAGGGCAGTGAGGAAAACACACACAGAGCAAGCCAGATAAGGAAGGCAGATTTCCTACTGTAAAGGGTATCAATAAGTCTTTATAACAATTTTCGTTGGGTTCCCAGTCACGGTTACTGAGACTAGTTTCATATTCCAGGTTTATTAATTTAATTCAAATTCCACCAGCCACTGGTGAGATGTGAAGCTCTGGAGATCTAGCTCAGTGTACCAGCAACTGGCCCATTGACAGTACAAAACTCCATCTCAATGGGTGCAAGATTTGTTAAGGTCTGATAGAAGCCGACGATTCAGATGCACCCAACCTCCCAATCATTTCTCCTCTCTCCCTCACTTCTGCCTGTGGATACAGAGCAGTTTAACCTCTGCACAATCTACTCACCCAACATTATCGAATCGGCTGCCTTACTAACAGTCTTGATCTCCTGGTCTGTCCAGCAGCAAGTTGGTGAGGAGACCTTTAAACACAATTGTCAGCTCGGAAACAGGATTTGTTTGGCTTGCTTTAGTGGGAGGGGTGTTGATTTAATCATTTATAAGTTCCCAGTGGCTGAGACAGTCTCAAACTGCCGTATGACTAGGCTCAGTGCTTTTAAATCCTATTGCCTACACTAACACTGGGTACCACTCCAATATAATACACATCATCTGACCACAAAGGATTGCCAAAGTTAGCAGCAAGCACAAATAATTCAAACATACAATTAGAATGTCGTCCTAACAGTGAACAAATGTAAAATCTTTCTTGTTCACAACGAGTTCCAAAGCTCAGAATGAACTGCTCTTTCCTGTGCTCAACTTTGATCCTGAATGTAGCAATAAAGTGTAGCAGAGAGAAACTGCCTCCTAGCAACTATTATCAGGGTTACGTGCAGACAGACCGTTCGGAACCGAAGCAGCTCACCGGTCCCTCAGACCGGTCCCGCTCGTCAGTGGAATCATGGCTGATCTGAATATTCCAGGAAAAAAAATTCGAGTAAAAAATGAGGTCTGCAGATGCTGGAGATCACAGCTGCAAATGTGTTGCTGGTCAAAGCACAGCAGGTTAGGCAGCATCTCAGGAATAGAGAATTCGACGTTTCGAGCATAAGCCCTTCATCAGGAATAAGAGAGAGAGAGCCAAGCCGGCTGAGATAAAAGGTAGGGAGGCGGGACTAGGGGGAGGGGCGATGGAGGTGGGATAGGTGGAAGGAGGTCAAGGTGAGGGTGATAGGCCGGAGTGGGGTGGGGGCGGAGAGGTCAGGAAGAGGATTGCAGGTTAGGAGGGCGGTGCTGAGTTGAGGGAACCGACTGAGACAAGGTGGGGGGAGGGGAAATGAGGAAACTGGAGAAATCTGAATTCATACCTTGTGGTTGGAGGGTTCCCAGGCGGAAGATGAGGCGCTCCTCCTCCAGCCGTCGTGTAGTTGTGTTCTGCCGGTGGAGGAGTCCAAGGACCTGCATGTCCTCGGTGGAGTGGGAGGGGGAGTTAAAGTGTTGAGCCACGGGGTGATTGGGTTGGTTGGTTCGGGCGGCCCAGAGGTGTTCTCTGAAGCGTTCCGCAAGTAAGCGGCCTGTCTCACCAATATAGAGGAGGCCACATCGGGTGCAGCGGATGCAATAGATGATGTGTGTGGAGGTACAGGTGAACTTGTGGCGGATATGGAAGGATCCCTTGGGGCCTTGGAGGGAAGTGAGTGTGGAGGTGTGGGCGCAAGTTTTACATTTCCTGCGGTTGCAGGGGACGGTGCCGGGGGTGGAGGTTGGGTTGGTGGGGGGTGTGGATCTGACAAGGGATTTGGTGAGACAGGCCGCTTACTTGCGGAACGCTTCAGAGAACACCTCTGGGCCGCCCGAACCAACCAACCCAATCACCCCGTGGCTCAACACTTTAACTCCCCCTCCCACTCCACCGAGGACATGCAGGTCCTTGGACTCCTCCACCGGCAGAACACAACTACACGACGGCTGGAGGAGGAGCGCCTCATCTTCCGCCTGGGAACCCTCCAACCACAAGGTATGAATTCAGATTTCTCCAGCTTCCTCATTTCCCCTCCCCCCACCTTGTCTCAGTCGGTTCCCTCAACTCAGCACCGCCCTCCTAACCTGCAATCCTCTTCCTGACCTCTCCGCCCCCACCCCACTCCGGCCTATCACCCTCACCTTGACCTCCTTCCACCTATCCCACCTCCATCGCCCCTCCCCCTAGTCCCTCCTCCCTACCTTTTATCTCAGCCGGCTTGGCTCTCTCTCTCTTATTCCTGATGAAGGGCTTATGCTCGAAACGTCGAATTCTCTATTCCTGAGATGCTGCCTAACCTGCTGTGCTTTGACCAGCAACACATTTGCAGCTGAATATTCCAGGCTCCACCTTTCACTCTCCCTTTGCATACTCTCCCCCCCCCCCCCCCACCCCTTGCCTTTCAAGACTGAGACACATAACCCACCGTGAGAAAAGATTTCACTCTTTCTGTCTCAAGTGGGCGACCCTCAATTTTGAAAGAGGAACACCCGCCCACTCCAGTTGCAGACTCTCCCACAAGAGGAAACTTCACCACCAGTTTCGATCCCTCGGGACCAGTCAACATGTGCGATGTGTTCAGAGTAGCGCAGTGTTTTCTCAGAGGTGAAGAGTTTAGCTGCTACATTTTGTCAGGTCTCTTTTTTTATTATGAAAAGTGTCTCCTCCCATTCTTTCCGCTTCTCCTGCCACTATCTCACCCCCCCCCCCCCCCCCCCGCAACACACACACACATACACATAGATACACACACACACACAAATATACAGACATGTACACACAGACACACAAATAACAGACTCACAGACACGCAAATACTCACACACAAAAATACACACAGACCCACATGCACAGACCCACATGCACACAGACATACACACAGCAGCACACTCACTCATACATACAAATACACAGACACAGACCCACACACACACACAGCCATACAGACACACGCACCGACATACACTCACACATACAAACACATTCACTCATCCACAGACATACTTACACTGACACAGCCACACATACATATGCACACTCACTCATAGACACACACACATAGACATGCACACACACAGACACACATACACCCACACATGCCTATACACACTCACTCATAGACATAGACACACGCATACGCACACACTCACAGACGCAAATACACACAAATAGACATACTGAAAGACACACATAAACATACATAAACATAAACAAACATACATACTGAAAGACAAAAGACCCCACACATGCAGTAAATCAATACTGAGGGAGTGCAGCACTGTTAGAGTACAATATTTTGGGTAAGACAATAAACTGTCTAAGATCCTATTCCTGGTGTATTTGAAACAGTAGAGTAAGGTAACCATAGTTCTATAGGTATAGGGCTGCTCTCTCATTAGTGAGAGACAACTGGTGTTTTATTTCTAATTCACTCATGGTACATGGAAATCGTTGGCTGGGCCAGCATTTATTGCCCTAGTTACCCCTTGAGAAGGTAGTGGTGAGCTCCCATCTTGAACCGCTGCAATCCATGTGCTGCAGATTGACCCACAATGCTCTTAGGAACCAAATTCCAGGATTTTGACCCAGCAACAGTGAAGAAACGGCAATATATTTCCAAGTCAGGATGGTGAATTTCTTGGAGGGGAACTTGAAGGTTATCATGTATCTATTTCCCTCACCTTTCCAAATTGAAGTGGAACTACCTAAGGAACTCCTGCAGACACGTCCTGGAGCTGAGATGGTTGACCTGCAAGACCACCACCATCTTCCTATGTGCTAGGCATGATTCCAACCAGCGGAGAGGTTGCCCCCCCTCCACCCATTGATTACAGTTTTGCTAGGACTCCTTGATGCTACAATCAGACAAACACAGCCTTGATGCCAAGAGCTGTCACTCTCACCTCCCTTCTGGAATTCAGCCCTTTTTGTACATGTTTGAACCAAGGCTGTAATGAGGTCAGGAGCTGAATGACCCTGGCAGAATCCAAACTGGGCGTCACTGAGCAGGTTATTGCTGAGGGGGAGCTGTTTGATGGCACTGTTGATGACACCTTCCATCACTTTACTGATGATTGAGAGGAGAAGAAGGGGGGTTGTAATTGGCCGGGTTGGATTTGTCCTGCATTTTATGTGGAGGACATACTTGGGCAATTTTCCACAATATCGGATAGATGCCAATGTTGTAACTGCACTGGAATGTCTTGGTTAGGGGAGTGGCAAGTTCTGGAACACAAGTCTTCACAACTATTGCCAGAATGTTCACAGGGTGCATAGCCTTTGCACAACATGACGTGTTGCTGCTTTAACGCTTTATTCGTCTGAGCTGTCCTTTAAGAACTGTTTCACATGTACTGACAGTTTTCACTTATCCATGACTTCGAATTGATTGTTAATGCTATCAGCAAGGGTCCGTGGTGATACACTAGACTCAACTCTATTCCACTTTGTAAACATGTGCTCTGCTGTGCTGTATCTTTCTGAGTGCTGTGAGATGGAATTATTCTTCTCCTTGTGCTGCCCCATGGTTAATAACTCACACACTTTGCTCAATCCCAGAGCCTGAGGCAACTGTTTTAAACCCATGATGAAATTGTTGTAGCCCCAAAACAGGCAGCAGCCTGCCACAGTTAGCAGAAAGTGAGGACTGCAGATGCTGGAGATCAGAATCGAAATCAGAGTCATTGGATGCTGCCTGACCTGCTGTGCTTTTCCAGCACCACACTCACGAGTCCGCCACAGTTACAAAGCTGATAGCTAGGAAATAGGAACAGGAGTAGGCCATTCAGCCCTTCCAATCTGTCCTATTCAATATGATTTTTGTCTGTATTCTAGTCCCTTATTCTGAGGCTGTGATCCCATATTTTAACTTGCCTAACCAGGGGAAATATCTGCGTGGTCAAACATTTACTTTTACATGTTCAAATGAGATCATGTCTCACTCTTTGAACTTTGAATATATAGGTCTTGTGAAGTCAATCTAACCTCACCAGACAATCTCCAAATTCCAGATCACTCTTAAGGAGTATATATTGGAAGTCCGTGAGGAGATGGTTCAATATACAAAGGAACCTCAATCGTCTGAATATCAATTATCCAAATATCAAATTATCCAAAGGAGATTGTGAGGTCCCGATAGAAACATTACATCAAACACCACCCCTTGCCCAACCCAGGTAATTCTGGTAGAGGGGAGTGCAGGTGAGGAGAGGATGGAGTGCAGGGATTGAATTCCTGCAGTATTTTTGCTGGAGAGTGTGTGAATGGGTGACTAGGATAACTCTGCGGGGTGGGAGGAGTCATTGCATTAATGTGGACCCTGTTGCAATATTCAACTTGCATCTTTCCTCAGTATCAGTTTGAGTTTGAATGTGGAGCACAAGACTGAATTACAAATACCTACAGAGTCCCTATTTCTTAAAATGTCAGACATTTACTGGAGCAATTTCTGAGCGTGAATTTTACAGGGCAGCGTGTTTCATACTGTTGAAAATTCAATAAAACCTGCAACTGCACAAACATACCTTTCTATATTATTGATTTTGAAAGCAATTGATGTTTTTGGTCAAAGAGTTTTATTTTGTTCTGTCACATGCTAATTCATAGTATGCAAACACAACATTACATTATGCAAATGTTGATCTGTTTATGCCAGTTGTTATTAAACATTCATTCAGCTTAAGTTGAGAAAATAGGAAAATTCAGTCAGCTGCTCAAACCATCTCTGTACAAGAAAAGGAAGATGCCATTCTGTCCCTCACCATTCAAGTAGATTGAGTCTAAGCTCCGCCGTCATTTCCGCCACCTCCAAACGGACCCCACCACCAAGGATATATTTCCCTCCCCTCCCCTATCAGCATTCCGCAAGGACCACTCCCTTCGTGACTCCCTCGTCAGATCCACGCCCCCCACCAACCCAACCTCCACCCCCGGCACCTTCCCCTGCAACCGCAGGAAATGTAAAACTTGCGCCCACACCTCCACACTCACTTTCCTCCAAGGCCCCAAGGGATCCTTCCATATCCGCCACACGTTCACCTGTACCTCCACACACATCATCTATTGCATCCGCTGCACCCGATGTGGCCTCCTCTATATTGGTGAGACAGGCCGCTTACTTGCGGAACGCTTCAGAGAACACCTCAGGGACACCCGGACCAACCAACCCAACCATCCCGTGGCTCAACACTTTAACTCTCCCTCCCACTCCACCGAGGACATGCAGGTCCTTGGACTCCTCCACCGGCAGAACATAACAACACGACGGCTGGAGGAGGAGCGCCTCATCTTCCGCCTAGGAACCCTCCAACCACAAGGAATGAATTCAGATTTCTCCAGTTTCCTCATTTCCCCTCCCCCCACCTTGTCTCAGTCGGTTCCCTCAACTCAGCACCGCCCTCCTAACCTGCAATCTTCTTCCTGACCTCTCCGCCCCCACCCCACTCCGGCCTATCACCCTCACCTTGACCTCCTTCCACCTATCCCACCTCCATCGCCCCTCCCCCAAGTCCCTCCTCCCTACCTTTTATCTTAGCCTGCTTGGCTACTCTCTCTCATTCCTGATGAAGGGCTTATGCTCGAAACATCGAATTCTCTATTCCTGAGATGCTGCCTGGCCTGCTGTGCTTTGACCAGCAACACATTTTCAGCTGTGATCTCCAGCATCTGCAGACCTCATTTTTTACTCTAAGCTCCGCCTGATCCAACTTAACCATAATTAAATCCATGTTTCTTAATACTCTCATTTGGCAAAACTCTTATTATCCCCTAGCCTTTAAAACCTGAGCTGGTCCCCAGCATCCACAGTTATTTGAGGGGCTGACTTCCACATTTGAACAACCCATTGTGATAATGCTGCTCCTTTAACAAGGTTGTGTTTTATTTTTCAGAAGGGTTGTAGACCCAGCGTCTCCGGGAGATGTAGGTTTGAAGGGCTTTAGGGTCAATCTGATTAAAGCTAACAGATACTGCCTCAGGCAAAAGGTTTCAAGTTTAAAAAAAAACACTTGTACAATGAAGGGGAAGTGGCCAGTTCTCCCAGCTCAGCTTTTTTCTGGTTTGGTTTGGTTTTAGCAGGTAATCAATTGTGTTGCTGCTGAACCCAAAGAAGCAGGTCCATGCTGATCCTCCCTCTCTCTGACAGCTCTCATGTAAGACTCTATATTTGATTTTACTTTTTTTGCCAAGGAATGTTTATATGGGGATTGTTGCAAATATTTGGAACAGCATCATTAGTTTGGGATAATCTGTTGGGTTTTCAGATAGGTTAAGTTATTCTGTATTTTGTTGTTTTATGTTTGTGTTTCATTCAGTAATCTTGCAAATACAGTCTGTTTTGTTTAAAACTAAGTGGTTGGGCCAGCTGAGTCACTCCTGGAATATCCACTTTATACCTGCTCAAAACAACCAACAAAGTTAGGGCGCAGGTTACTTTCTTGAAATGTTTTGAGGTTGTCTGGCCTGGTCCACAACACCTTTCTGTGAATAAAATGTTATCTTTTTTTCATTCATTCATGGAATATGGGCATCTTTGGCTGGGCCAGCATTTACAGTCCGTCTCTAGTTGCGCATTGAGAAGGTGGTGGTGAGCTGCCTTCTTGAACTGCTGCAGATCACCTGCTGTAGGTAGACCCACAATGCCCTTAGGGAGGGAATTCCTGGAGTTTGGCCCAGTGACAGTGGGAGATTTCCAAGTCAGGATGGAGGGGAACTTGCAGGGAGTGGTGTTCCCAGGTATCTGCAGGTCTTGTCATTCTAGGTGGAAGTGGTCATGTGTTTGGAAGGTTCTCTCACTGCTGATGGTCAGGTCTATGTTTAAGATTTTCCCTCTTTTTCTGAATTAGAGTCATAGAGTCAAAGAGATGTACAGCACGGAAACAGACACTTCAGACCAACTCGTCCATGCTGACCAGATATCCTAACCTAATCTAGTGCCATTTGCCAACACTTGGCCCATATCCCTCTAAACCCTTCCTATTCATATACCCTAGCAGATACCTTTTGAATGCTGCAATTGTACCAACCTCCACCGCTTCCCCAAGCAGCTCATTCCATACACACCACCCTCTGCATGAAAAAGTTACCACTTAGGTCCCATTTATATCTTTGCGCTCTCACCCTAAACCTATGCCCTCTAGTTCTGGACTCCCAACCCCAGGGAAAAGACCTTGTCTATTTATCCTATCCATGCCCCTCATAATTTTGTAAACCTCTATAAGGTCACCCTCAGCCTTCAATGCTCCAGTGAAACCAGCCACTGCTTATGCAGCCTCTCCCTATAGCTCAAATCATCCAACCCTTGTAAATCTTTTCTGAATCCTTTCAAGTTTCACAACATCTTCCCGATAGGAAGGAGACCAGAATTGCACGCAATATTCCAAAACTTGCAATATCCTGTAAAGCCACAACATGGTCTCCCAATTCCTATACTCAATGCTCTGACCAATAATCAAAAGCATACTAAACGCCTTCTTCACTATCATTCTGGATTAGTGGTGCTGGAAGAGCACAGCAGTTCAGGCAGCATCCAAGGTGCAGCGAAATCTGCTGCCTGAACTGCTGTGCTCTTCCAGCACCACTAATCCAGAATCTGGTTTCCAGCATCTGCAGTCATTGTTTTTACCTTCTTCACTATCATGTCTACCTGTGACTCCACTTTCAAGGAATTATGAACCTGCATTCCAATGTGTCTTTGTTCAGCAACAGACCCCAGGATGTTACCATAAAGTGTATAAGTACTGCTCTGATTTGCTTTTCCAAAATGCAGCACCTCACATTTATTTAAATTAAACTCTATCTGCCACTCCTCAGTCCATTGGCCCATCTGATCAAGATCCCGCTGTACTCTGAGGTAACCTCCTTCACTGTCCAGTATGCCTCCAATTTTGCTGTCATCTGCAAACTTACCAGCTATACCTCCTATATTCACATCCAAATCATGTATACACATGATGAAAAGTAGAGGACCCAGCACTGATCCTTGTGGCACTCCACTGGTCACAGGCCTCCAGTCTGAAAAGCAACCCTCCACCACCCCCCTCTGTCTTCTACCTTTGAGCCAGTTCTGTATCCAAATGGCTAGTTCTCCCTGTGTTCCATGAGATCTAATCCTGCTAACCAGTCTCCCATGGGGAACCTTATCAAATGCCTTACTGAAGTCCATATAGATCACATCCATCACTCTGCCCTCATCAATCCTCTTTGGAACTTCTTGAAAAAACTCAATCAAATTTGTGAGACACGATTTCCCACGCACACAGCCATGTTGACTATCTCTAATCAGTCCTTGCCTTTCCAAATACATGTAAATTCAGTCCCTCAGGATTCCCTCAACAACTTGCCCACCACCGACATCAGGCTCACTGCTCTATAGTTCCTTGGCTTTTCCTGACCTCCTTTCTTAAATAATAGCACCACATTAGCCAAATTCCAGTTTTCTGGCACCTCACCTGTGACAATCAATGATACAAATATCTTAGCAAGGGGCCCAGCAATCACTTCTCTAGCTTCCCACTGAGTTCTAGGGTACACCTGATCAGGTCCTGGGGATTTATCCACTTTTACGTATTTCAAGATATTCAGCACCTTTTCCTCTGTAATTTTTCAAGATGTCACCATCTATTTCCCCACACTCTGTATCTTCCATGTCCTTTTTCACAGTAAATACTGATGCAAAATACTTGTTTAGTATCTCTCCTATCTCCTGTGGCTCTACACGTAGGCTGCCTTGCTGATCTTTGAGGGCCCTATTCTCTCCCTCGTTACCCTTTTGTTTTTAATGTATTTTAAAAAACCTTTTGAATTCCCCTTCAGCCTATTTGCCAAAATTATCTCATGTCCCCTTTTTGCCCTTCTGATTTCCCTCTTAAGTATACTCCTACTGCCTTTATACTCTTCTAAAGATTCACTCGATCTCTCCTGTCTAAACCTGAATCAAAACCCTCAATTTCCTTAGTCATCCAGCATTCCCTACACCTATCAGCCTTTCCTTTCACCCTGACAGGAATACACTTTCTCCGGACTCTCGTTATCTCATTGCTGAAGGCTTCCCATTTTCCAGCTGTCCCTTTACCTATGAACATCTGCCCCAATCAGCTTTTCAAAGTTCTTGCCTGATACCGTCAAAATTAGCTTTCCTCCAATTTAGAACTTCAACTTTTAGGTCCGGTCTATCCTTTTCCATCACTACTTAAAAACAAATCAAATTATGGTTGCTGGCTCCAAAGTGCTCCCCCACTGACACGTCAGTCACCTGCCCTGCCTTATTTCACAGGAGAAGGTCAAGTTTTTTACTGTGTCTAGTAGGTACATCCACGTACTGAATCAGAAAAGTTTCTTATACACTCTTAACAAATTCCTCTCCATCTAAACCCTGAACACTATGGCAGTCCCAGTCTCTGTTTGGAAAGTTAAAATATCCTATCATAACCACTCTATTATTTTTACAGATAACTGAAATCTTCTTCCAAATTTGTTTCTCAATTTCTCTCTGACTATTAGGGGGTCTAAAATACAATCCCAATAAGGTGATCATCCCTTTCTTATTTCTCAATTCAACCCAAATAACTTCCGTGGATGTATTCCCAGGAATATCCTCCCTCAGCACAGCTGTAATGCCATCCCTTATCAAAAATGCCACTCTCCCTCCTCTCTTGCCTCCCTTTCTGTCCTTGCTGTAGCATTTGTATCCTGGAACATTAAGCTGCCAGTCCTGTCCATCCCTGAGCCATGTTTCTGTAATTGTTATGATATCCCAGTCTTGTGTTCTAAACTATGCCCTGAGTTCATCTACCTTCCCAGTTTGACCTCTAGCATTGAAATAAATGCAGTTTAATTTATCAGTCCTACCTTGTTCTCTGCTTTGTCCCTGCCTGCCCTGACTGTTTGACTCGCTCCTTTTTCCAGCTGTACTAGTCTCAGATTGATCTCTTTCCTCACTATCTCCATGGGTTCCACCTCCCCTACCTTAATAGTGTAAATCCTCCTCAGCAGCTCGAGCAAATCTCCCTGCCAGTATATGAGCCCCCTTCCAATTTAGGTGCAATCCGCCCTTCTTGTACAGGTCACTTCTACCCCAGGAGAGATTCAAATGATCGAAAAATGTGAACCCTTCTCCCCTGCTCCAGCTCCTCAGCCATGCATTCATCTCCTCTATCCTCTTATTCCTACCCTCACTGACTCATAGCACCAGGAGTAATCCAGATGTTACTACTCTCGAGGATCTCTTTTTTAAATTCCTGCCTAGCTCATGACCCCACCCCCTATTACCAAACCATCATCTCTCAGACCATACAGAACCTCATCACCTCAGGAGATCTCCCACCCACAGCTTCCAACCTCATAGTCCAGGAACCCCGCACTGCCCGTTCTACCTCCTTCCCAAGATCCACAAGCCTGACCACCCTGGCTGACCCATTGTCTCAGCATGCTCCTGCCCAACTGAACTCATTTCTACCTACCTCGACACTGTCCTATCCCCCTAGTCCAGGAACTCCCCACATACATTCGAGACACCACACACGCCCTCCACCTCCTTCAAGACTTCTGTTTCCCCGGCCCCCACCGCCTCATCTTCATCATGGATATCCAACCCCTCTACACCTCCATCTGCCATGACCAGGGCCTCCAAGCCCTCCATTTTTTCCTGTCCAGACGTCCCCAACAGTACCCTTCCAGCGACACTCTCATTCGTTTGGCCGAACTGGTCCTCACCCTTAACAATTTCTCCTTCGAATCCTCCCACTTCCTCCAGACCAAAGGGGTAGCCATGGGCACACGTATGGGCCCCAGCTACGCCTGTCTCTTTGTTGGCTACGTAGAACAGTTGATCTTCCGTAATTACACCGGCACCACTCCCCACCTCTTCCTCCGCTACATTGATGACTGCATTGGCGCCACCTCGTGCTCCCGTGAGGAGGTTGAGCAATTCATCAACTTCACCAACACATCCCACCCTGACCTTAAATTTACCTGGACTATCTCTGACACCTCCCTCCCCTTCCTGGACCTCTCCATCTCCATTAATGACGACCGACTTGACACTGACATTTTTTACAAACCCACTGACTCCCACAGCTACCTGGATTACACCTCTTCCCACCCTACCTCCTGCAAAAATGCCATCCCATATTCCCAATTCCTCCGCCTCCGCCATATCTCCTCCCAGGAGGACCACTTCCACCACAGAACACACCAGATGGCCTCCTTCTTTAGAGACCGCAATTTCTCTTCCCATGGGGTTAAAGGTGCCCTCCAACGCATCTCATCCACATCCTGCACCTCCGCCCTCAGACCCCACCCCTCCAACCGTAACAAGGACAGAACGCCCCTGGTGCTCAGCTTCCACCCTACCAACCTTTGCATAAACCAAATCATCTGCCGGCATTTCTGCCACCTCCAAAAAGTCCCCACCATCAGGGATATATTTCCCCCCCCACCACCAGGGATATATTTCCCTCCCCACCCCTTTCCGCCTTCCACAAAGACCGTTCCCTCCGTGACTACCTGGTCAGGTCCATGCCCCCCTACAACTCACCATTCCATCCTGGCACCTTCCCCTGCCACCGCAGGAACTGCAAAACCTGCGCTCACACCTCCTCCCTCACCTCTATCCAAGGCCCTAAAGGAGCCTTCCACATTATCAAAGTTTTACCTGCACATCCACTAATATCATTTATTGTATCTGTTGCTCCTGATGCGGTCTCCTCTACATTGGGGAGACTGGACACCTCCTAGCAGAGCGCTTTAGGGAACATCTCCGGGACACCCGCACCAATCAACCACACCGCCCTGTGGCCCAACATTTCAACTCCCCCTCCCACTCTGCCGAGGACATGGAGGTCCTGGGCCTCCTTCACCGACGCTCCCTCACCACCAGACGCCTGGAGGAAGAGCACCTCATCTTCCGCCTCGGAACACTTCAACCCCAGGGCATCAATGTGGACTTCAATAGTTTCCTCATTTCCCCTTCCCCCACCTCACCCTAGTTCCAAACTTCCAGCTCAGCACTGTCCCCATGACTTGTCCTACCTGCCTATCTTCTTTTCCATCTATCCACTCCACCCTTCCCCCGCCCCCGACCTATCACCTTCATCCCCTCCCCCACTCACCTATTGTACTCTATGCTACTTTCTCCCCACCCCCACCCTCCTCTAGCTTATCTCTCCACCATTCAGGCTCTCTGCCTTTATTCCTGATGAAGGGCTTTTGCCTGAAACGTCGATTTTACTGCTCCTCGGATGCTGCCTGAACTGCTGTGTTCTTCCAGCACTACTAATCCAGGATCTGGTTTCCAGCATCTGCAGTCATTGTTTTTACCTTTATATTCTCCTGCAGAATCTCATCCTTTTTCCTTCCTATGTCGTTGGCTCCAGTGTGTACAGAGACCTCCTGCTGGGCCCTCTCCACTTTGAGAACATTCTGTACCCTCTCTGAGACATCCTTGATCCTAGCACCATAGAGGCAATACACCATTCTGACTTTTCACTGCTGGCCACAGAAATACCTGCCTGTGCCATTCTCCCACGAGAGGAAATTGTATCTCTCTATTTCTCCCATTCAATTTGTTCATCATTCTGATTTGATTTCACCCTTCATTGTTTTGAATTCAAGATAATAGAGGCTAATTGTATGGCACCCATCCTCTCGAGTGAACCATCTAACCAGCCCCCGGCACCATTCTTGCACCCACTTGGTGTATCCTTCCTGAGGTGTAATGCAAATCACTCTAGATGGAGTCTGTCCAAACCTTGAACAAGGAAAACAGAACAGTTTTGACCTGCATGCGTTCCAATCCCTTCCTGATAAAGGTCAATATTTTATTTGTCAGATTGATTACTTTTGTGTCTGTGAACAGTTTTGAATAATCTGTGTATATGGAAGTCTTTTCACCTCCACAACACAGAAGGAAAATATTCTGACTTTGTATGCTCAGATCTTGAGGAGATGAACTCATATTTCCCAACATTTAGGTCCACCATGTTTTCAAAACTATCGTTGCCTGTGACTATCATTGGGAATGCTTGTGGTGAAGTGGATAGTTCTCAATGAGAAGCTTAGGGTTCAAATCCTAGTCCAGGACTGAATGGTCAAGGAAGTTGTGTTTGTAACCAGCCAAACAGAAAGTGATGAAACAGAGCGAATTGGGAATCGTTGAGCATGAACCATAAAGGGTAGCGGGCAATAGGGAAGGCAAATGGAACTTCGTCATAGAGTTATAGAGATGTACAGCTGCAAATGTGTTGCTGGTCAAAGCACAGCAGGCCAGGCAGCATCTCAGGAATAGAGAATTCGACGTTTCGAGCATAAGCCCTTCATCAGGAATAAGAGAGAGAGAGCCAAGCAGGCTAAGATAAAAGGTAGGGAGGAGGGACTAGGGGGAGGGGCGATGGAGGTGGGATAGGTGGAAGGAGGTCAAGGTGAGGGTGATAGGCCGGAGTGGGGTGGGGGCGGAGAGGTCAGGAAGAGGATTGCAGGTTAGGAGGGCGGTGCTGAGTTGAGGGAACCGACTGAGACAAGGTGGGGGGAGGGGAAATGAGGAAACTGGAGAAATCTGAATTCATACCTTGTGGTTGGAGGGTTCCCAGGCGGAAGATGAGGCGCTCCTCCTCCAGCCGTCGTGTAGTTGTGTTCTGCCGGTGGAGGAGTCCAAGGACCTGCATGTCCTCGGTGGAGTGGGAGGGAGAGTTAAAGTGTTGAGCCACGGGGTGATTGGGTTGGTTGGTCCGGGCGGCCCAGAGGTGTTCTCTGAAGCGTTCCGCAAGTAAGCGGCCTGTCTCACCAATATAGAGGAGGCCACATCGGGTGCAGCGGATACAATAGATGATGTGTGTGGAGGTACAGGTGAACTTGTGGCGGATATGGAAGGATCCCTTGGGGCCTTGGAGGGAAGTGAGTGTGGAGGTGTGGGTGCAAGTTTTACATTTCCTGCGGTTGCAGGGGAAGGTGCCGGGGGTGGAGGTTGGGTTGGTGGGGAGTGTGGATCTGACGAGGGAGTCACGAAGGGAGTGGTCCTTGCGGAACGCTGATAGGGGAGGGGAGGGAAATATATCCTTGGTGGTGGGGTCCGTTTGGAGGTGGCGGAAATGGCGGCGGATGATACGTTGTATGCGGAGGTTGGTGGGGTGGTAGGTGAGAACCAGTGGGGTTCTGTCTTGGTGGCGGTTGGAGGAGCGGGGCTCAAGGGCGGAGGAGCGGGAAGTGGAGGAGATGCGGTGGAGGGCATCGTCGATCACGTCTGGGGGGAATTTGCGGTCCTTGAAGAAGGAGGCCATCTGGGCTGTGCGGTGTTGGAATTGGTCCTCCTGGGAGCAGATGCGGCGGAGACGAAGGAATTGGGAATATGGGATGACGAAGGAATTGGGAATATGGGATGATTTCCCTCCCCTCCCCTATCAGCCCACCACCAAGGATATATTTCCCTCCCCTCCCCTATCAGCCCACCACCAAGGATATATTTCCCTCCCCTCCCCTATCAGCCCTCCACTTCCCGCTCCTCCGCCCTTGAGCCCCGCTCCTCCAACCGCCACCAAGACAGAACCCCACTGGTTCTCACCTACCACCCCACCAACCTCCGCATACAACGTATCATCCGCCGCCATTTCCGCCACCTCCAAACGGACCCCACCACCAAGGATATATTTCCCTCCCCTCCCCTATCAGCGTTCCGCAAGGACCATTCCCTTCGTGACTCCCTCGTCAGATCCACACCCCCCACCAACCCAACCTCCACCCCCGGCACCTTCCCCTGCAACCGCAGGAAATGTAAAACTTGCACCCACACCTCCACACTCACTTCCCTCCAAGGCCCCAAGGGATCCTTCCATATCCGCCACAAGTTCACCTGTACCTCCACACACATCATCTATTGTATCCGCTGCACCCGATGTGGCCTCCTCTATATTGGTGAGACAGGCCGCTTACTTGCGGAACGCTTCAGAGAACACCTCTGGGCCGCCAGGACCAACCAACCCAATCACCCCGTGGCTCAACACTTTAACTCTCCCTCCCACTCCACCGAGGACATGCAGGTCCTTGGACTCCTCCACCAGCAGAACACAACTACACGACGGCTGGAGGAGGAGCGCCTCATCTTCCGCCTGGGAACCCTCCAACCACAAGGTATGAATTCAGATTTCTCCAGTTTCCTCATTTCCCCTCCCCCCACCTTGTCTCAGTCGGTTCCCTCAACTCAGCACCGCCCTCCTAACCTGCAATCCTCTTCCTGACCTCTCCGCCCCCACCCCACTCCGGCCTATCACCCTCACCTTGACCTCCTTCCACCTATCCCACCTCCATCGCCCCTCCCCCTAGTCCCTCCTCCCTACCTTTTATCTTAGCCTGCTTGGCTCTCTCTCTCTTATTCCTGATGAAGGGCTTATGCTCGAAACGTCGAATTCTCTATTCCTGAGATGCTGCCTAACCTGCTGTGCTTTGACCAGCAACACATTTGCAGCTGTGATCTCCAGCATCTGCAGACCTCATTTTTTACTTATAGAGATGTACAGCATGGGAACAAACCGTTCATTCCAACTTGTCCATGCCGATCAGGTATTCTAAATTAATCTCAATCCCATTTGCCAACATTTGGCCCACATTCCTCTAAACCTTTCCTATTCATATACCCATCCAGACACCTTTTAAATATCATAATTGTACCAGCCTCCATCACTTCCTCTGGCAGCCCATTCCATACACACACTATCTTCTGCGTGAAAAAGTTGCCGCTTAGGACCTTTTATATCTTTCCCCTCTCACCTTAAACCTATGCCCTCTAGCTTGGACTTCCCTACCCTGTAGAAAAGACCTTGGCTATTCACCTCTCCCTATAGCCTCTCCGTATACCTCAAAGTCCTTTATTTCAATAGACAATAGACAATAGGTGCAGGAGTAGGCCATTCTTCCCTTCGAGCCATTCATTATGATCATGGCTGATCATCCTCAATCAGCATCCTGTTCCTGCCTTATCCCCATAACCCTTGATTCCACTATCCTTGAGAGTTCTATCCAACTCTTTCTTGAAAGTATCCAGAGACTTGGCCTTCACTGCCCTTTGGGGCAGAGCATTCCGTGCACCCACCATTCTCTGGGTGAAGAAGTTTTTCCTCAACTCTGTTCTAAGTGGTCTACCCCTTATTTTTAAGCTGTGTCCTCTGGTTTGGGACTCACCCATCAGTGGAAACATGCTTCCTGCCTCCAGAGTGTCCAATTCTTTAATAATTTTATATGTCTCAATCAGATCCCCGCTCAGCCTTCTAAACTAATACAAGCCCAGTTGCTCCAATCTTTCAGAGTAAGATAATCCCGCCATTCCGGGAATTGACCTCATGAACCTACACTGCACTCCCTCAATAGCCAGAATTCTTTCCTCAAATTTAGAGACCAAAACTGCACACAATATTCTAGGTGCGATCTCACCAGGGCCCTGTACAGCTGCAGAAGGGCCTCTTTGTTCTATGCTCAATCCCTCTTGTTATGAAGGCCAGCATGCTATTAGCCTTCTTCACTACCTGCTGTACTTGCATGCTTGCTTTCATTGACTGATGTACAAGAACACCTAAGTCTCGTTGTACTGCCCCTTTACCTAAACTGATTCCATTTAGGTAGTAATCTGCCTTCCTGTTCTTGCCACCAAAGTGGATAACCACACATTTATCCACATTAAACTGCATCTGCCATGCATCTGTCCACTCACCTGGCCTGTCCAGGTCACCCTGTAATCTCCTAACATCCTCCTCACATTTCACCCTGCCACCCAGCTTTGTGTCATCAGCAAATTTGCCAATAATACTTTTAATACCTTCATCTATATCATTAATGCCCATTGTAAAAAGCTGCAGTCCCAGCACTGATCCCTGCAGCACACCACTGGTCACCACCTGCCATTCCGAAAGGGAGCCGTTTATCGCTATTCTTTGTTTCCTGTCAGCCAACCAATTTTCAATCCATGCCAGTATTTTGCCCCTAATATCATGTGCCCTAACTTTGCTCACTGACCTCCTATGTGGAACTTTATCAAAGGCTTTCTGAAAGTCCAGGTACACTACACCCACTGGATCTCCCTTATCCATCTTCAGAGTTACATCCTCAAAAAATTCCAGAAGATTAGTCAAGCATGATTTCCCTTTCATAAATCCATGTTGACTCTGGCCTACTCTGTTACTGCTATCCTGATGTGTTGTAATTTAGTCCTTTATAATTGACTCCAGCATTTTTCTCACTACTAAGGTCAGACTAACTGGTCTATAATTCTTTGTTTTCTCTCTCCCTCCTTTTTTAAAAAGTGGGACAACATTAGCCATCATCCAATCTGTAGGAACTGATCCTGAATCTACAGAACATTGGAAAATGATCACCAATGCATCCACGATTTCTAGAGCCACCTCCTTCAGTACCCTGGGATGCAGACCATCAGGTCCCGGGGACTTATCAGCCTTCAGATCTAACAATCTCTCCAACACCATTTCCTGTCAAATATAAATTGCCTTCAGTTCAGGTCCTTCAGTCAGTATTATATCTGGGAGATTGCTCGTGTCTTCCCCAGTGAAGACAGATCTAAAGTACCAATTCAACTCTTCTGCCATTTCTTTGTTTGGAGTATAAAGTAGGGAGGCTTTTATAAAACTATCCAAGGCACAAGTCAGACCACAGCTGGAATACTGTGAACAGTCCTTATCTTGGGAAAAATATCCTGGCAATGGAGGCAGCCTAAAGGAGGGCCATTATGCTGACACCAGGTACAGAGTGACTGACCTATGAGGAGAGGTTGAGCAGATTAGTCTTGTACTCTTGATATTTAGAAGATTGAGAGGAGACCTTATTGAAACATACAAGATTCTTCATGGATTTGTCAGTGTAGATGTGTTAAAGGTTATTTCCCCTGTGGGAGTGTCTAGGACCAGACAGCATAATCTCAGAATAAGGGGTCTCCCATTTAGGACAGAAATGAAGAGGAATTTCTCCTCTCAGAGGGTTTTGAATGGCTGGAATTCTTAACCACAGAGGGCTGTTGAGATTATTAAGTATATTCAAGACTAAGATAGAAACACTCTTAATCATAATGGAATCAAGGATTCTGGGGAAAAGGCAGGAAAGTGTTGAGAATTATCAGATCAGTCATGATCTCATTAAATGTGGAGCAAATTCCTGCTCCTGTGTCTGACATTCTTATACAGCGTTTGAGTATTGACTTGTCAATCCAGTTCCAATACACACCAAGGCATGTGGTTAAAGTGAAAAACATTCCTGGAAAGCCTTAGGAAGGTTGGCATCTCTACCATCACAGTGCAGAGCTGCAGATTGCACATGCACATAAAAGGGTGTGTTGCCACAGCAACCCCCATCCCCTGAGTGATCTGTAAATCCCTAGTAAGTGTCATTAGCAAGTTGAACATTTATTGCTACCCCTTCAGAGGGTAGTATTCTTCAGTTTTCTTCACAAAGCATTGCAGTGTGTGTGCTGAATGTCTCCCTCTGTGTTGAATGGAGAGTGAGGGATTTTGACCCAGCATAGAGTCATAGAGATGTACTGCAGGGAAACAGACCTTTCAAACCAAATCATCCATACTGACCAGATATCCCAACCCAATCTAGTCTCACCTACCAGCACCCAGCCCATATCCCTCCAAACCCTTCCTATTCATATACCCCCATCCAGATGCTATTTAAATTTTGCAACTGTACCAGCCTCCACCACTTCCTCTGGCAGCTCATTCCATTTATGTACCACCCTCTGCGTGAAAATGTTGCCCCTTAGGTCTCTTTTATGTCTTTCCCCTCTCTTCCTAGCAATTGAAGAAGACATGGTTAAACATAGAATGGTGTGCAACATGGAGGTGGTACATGGTCAAATGTACACAGAAAACTCTTAAATATTCTTGAAAGGAACTGAGGATCCCCCAGTCGCAGACATAAAGCTAGGAAAATTTCTCTGAGCTGCTCTCATTTGGTGTATCTGTCACTGTGTAGTGAGTGAAAGATGGTCTGAGGGATTTCCTAGACAAAAACTTCCAGTGTGTCAGTTCGATTCCAAAATGGTGGACTGAGATCTTGAGCTGTTCCTAAGATTCAGGCTTATTTCTAGATTTACTTCAAGGTTTCTGTATTTCAGTAGTATAAGTTTTTGTTTTGATTCATTTTTAGTTCTTTTATACTCAAAATCACAACTAACGGTTAAAAAATTAATAAAAGGCATTTATTTTTTCAAACTGAGTTCTGTTAACAGACCTTTTGAGGGGGACCTAGAAATAAAAAGCTCGGTTTTTGGAAAAATCATCTGCGTAGAAGAGAGCTTTTCTTTTCCGTGCTGTATGACTCTATGGCTATGATCCAATCGTTAACTTTCTCCCCAAAGATTCAAGGCCCACATCAGGCAACCCTTCGATCTAGTCACTTCACATGCATTCCCTAGACCTCCCTCTGGCTGCCTTTAAGTCATTGAATGTCAGTGAATTACCCTCCTGAACCAACATTGCACAGACACACAGTCAATAGATGGTCAGGCTGTGGCTCCTTGGGAGCGCTATCACCTCCAAAATACTCTGTTTTCACTTCCACACAAAGGCTCAAGCACTTTACTCTGCTGTGCAGCGTTGCAGGAAATTTTATCCCTCAGACAAGATGTCATTACATGACTGTTTCTACCCTTGCTGGGAAGTGTATAAATTCCTCATGGTATTATTCAAAGAAAGACATTCTTGGTCCATCACTTCACCATGGAAACACTGACCTAGAAATTCAATTGCACTCAAAAGCAGTATGCAGGTTTGAAATACTTGTGAGCATCAGATAGCATTCTAGAAGCTGAATCTAATTTTTTTTACAACATTAGGTTATCCCTAAGTTCCTTGCAGCTAGCAACACACTGTAAAAGGGTTAGGCAGCAGTTCCATTGCAGAAAACACAATGCCAAACTATGCACAGCAAGATTCCATAACATGATAAATGACCAGGTCGTTCGTTTATGTGATTTTGACAAGCAATCAATATTGGCTAGGGTCATGATGCCCTTATTTCCCAGCATTGACAGCTTCTCGTTGGAGTCACTAGCTACTACTAAAACTCCACTCTACACCAAGCCAATGGACATGTCTAATTATTCAAGGTAGACAAGCAGGAGGCTGGAAGAACACAGCAAGCCAGGTAGCACTAGAAGGTGGAGAAGTTGATGTTCAGCTGTAACCTTTCTTCAGGGCTGGGGGTGGGTGTAAGAGGAATTGCAGATACAAGGGGAATGTTGGAAGGGTGAGTGTGGTGCTGGGGGGTATAGGTGGAGACAGGCAGAGGGTAGAACCTGGTTGGTTAATGGAAGGGATGAATCCCTCTACCTGTCTCCACCTAACCCCACCTCACCCCGCTGTTCCCCCCCCCCACCTTATCTGCATCACCCAAGTCCTGAAGAAGGGTTCCACCCAAAATGTTGACTTCTCCACCTCCTGACGCTGCCTAGCTTGCTGTGTTCTTCCAGCCTCCAGCATGTCTACTTTGGATTCCAGCAGTTGCAGTTTTTTTGTCTTTAATTATTCATGGTAGCAGATACAACACTGATGAGCATTAATAAGAAAAGGCACGTGTATCACTTAACAAGAGGCAATTTATTTCATGATAGCAATAAAGTACCAGTTACTGTTATATAATTACTTAAAGAGCATCAAGAGCCAAAGATGACACAGCTATTTCCATTGAGACCTCAGGATAGTCTGTCCAATTCTCCATCCAAAGGCAGGGTGACATTCATCAGAAACTAATGCAAATTTAACGTTAACTCTTTCAGAACCATTACTTTATACAACATCCAGGTTACTAGGGAGAACACTCTGCTGTTGTCCTCCAGGCTTGACGCTGAGTGAGGTATTTTTCACACACCTGATCTTGGAGCACCAGCTTGCTCAGTTGGTAGAACACACAATTCTGAACTTTCCTGAGAGCAGTTGCCGGGGTGGATAGTGAATGGATGTTCTGCTTGCGGGAGAGTCTAGAAATAGGGAGCTCAGTATAAAAAAAAGGTCTCCCAGTTAGGATGGAGGGTTTTTCTCTCTCCAAGGATTGAGAGACCTTGGAACACACACCCCAGAGATGGTGGATGCAGAACTATTGAATGTTTTTAAGGCAGGGTCTGGAGTAAGAAGGCAGTCAATAAGGTAAAATATTAGTAACAAGGCAGTTAGGGAGATAGAATACTGAGTAACAAGGCAGTCAATGGGATAGAGTATTGAGTCATAAGACAGTCAATGGGATAGAGTATTGAGTAACAAGACTGTCAGTGGGATAGAGTATTGAGAAATAAGACAGTCAATGGGATAGAATATTGAGTAATAAGACAGCACGGTGGCACAGTGGTGAGCACTGCTGCCTCACACCGCCAGAGACCTGTGTTCAATTCCCGCCTCAGGCGACTGACTGTGTGGAGTTTGCACGTTCTCCCTGTGTCTGCGTGGGTTTCCTCTGGGTGCTCCGGTTTCCTCCCACAGTCCAAAGATGTGCAGGCCAGGTGAATTGGCCATGCTAAATTGCCCGTAGTGTTAGGTTAAGTAATCTAATCTAAAAATCCAGTCAATTGGATAGAGTATTGAGAAATGAGACAGTCAATGGGATAGAGTATTTGAATAGATGTAAACTGGAAGAGCCAAAGGGCCCTCTCCAGTTCCTAGTTCATATGGTGCTGACCCTTTACGATTCCTCTAAACCTATCTCTTATTCTAGGACTATCTGCTTCTCCTAATCATCCCATTTGGTATTAATTTGTCCCCTTGTCTTTTCCTGTTGCACCCCCCACCGTCATCCCCAAAACCACCAGCACCACCACTCCAACTCTGCACTTGTATGAATCCTACAGTATAAAACCATCTCTGCTTTTTCCCAGTTCTGATGAAACATCATTGACATGATGTGTTAGCTCCATTTCTCTCCTCACACATGTTGTCTGGCCGGTTAGTGCTTCAAGCACTTTGTTTTTATTCTTTCATGTTTCTGCAAATGTTTGCACATCACGTTAATGTGCACTAATTGGCAAGAAGGAAATAATGCAATTGAGACCTCAATATTCAGTATTTAAACTGTTCTTATCTTCTGTAATCTTGTAAGGTTGCTCAACATTGAGCTTTGTAATTGGAATCAAAATCAACCTTCTTTTGATGTATTGCCTCCTGATCCATATCTTCTATCCTTCCAAGAGGTTGGATGGGCATCAAATGATAACATTCTAGAGTGGTTATCACATAGAGTGGAGGCTATTCAGCCCATAGCCCTCACACCACCTCTCTACAAAAACAGCTCAATGAGTTTCACTCTCCTGCCTTTAGCCTTCAGCCTTGGAAATTGTTTCTCCGCTAGTAATGATCCTATTCCCTTTCAAGAATCAGGTTTGAGCTATGGTTTTAATAAATCATGATCTCATTGAAACCAGTTAAAGGGATAGGTAATATAGGTAAGATTAATATAGGTAAGATGTTTCCCCTGGAAGGCAAATTTAGAACCAGGATACACAATTTGTAACAAGGAGGGATGCTACTTAAGTCTGAGATGGGGAGATTTTCTTTTAAACATAGTGTTGCGAATCGTTGGAACTCTCTACCACAGAGGATGTGGAAGTTCAGTCTTTGAGTATGTTTGAGGTATAGTTTGATAAATTTCTGGTTACCAATGGCCTACAGGTTTATAGTGACATGAGGAGCAAAAGGCATTGAAGTGTTCGATCAGCCCCAATTATATTGAATGGTGGGACAGGCTTGGTGAGATGAACAGACAACTCCTGTTACTATGTTCTTATATTTCTAGAAGAGGAATGGGATGAGAGTGGAGACAGTGAACTCTCAATAACCCCATGCCTGATCACCATCCTGCCCAGTTGTGAGTAATTCTGCAATTAAGCTGAGATGAGAGAGTTATATGTTGTCCGTATTGCCATTGGGTAGTCTTTGTCCCATAGAGAACTTCAGGTCGAAATATACTTTGTCCCTCACTGCAGTCCTTCAGAGAGTTGGGAGTGGGAAGAAATGAACAGAATGGGAGGACAAAAATGTTAATCCTGGTAAGTCTAAGAGTATTCCCTTTTGTGTAAGGTAAATGTCAACACTTATCCAGACAATTCAACAAATGATGAAAATGAGAGGTTGGTGTTAACAGAACGACACCTACACCATTAACCAGTGTCTCTTTCAGACACTGACAGACCTATGGGACAGTTCCAAAATGTCCTTTCTCAATTGTAGTCCAATTACTACATTAGCCTGAATAAGCTCCAGCTTAAATTAATAAAGATTGAGAAAAACGTACACCCTCTGAGCTATGTACAGTCATGAATTATGGATAGTACTGAATAGAGATTGAAATAGGTATTTAACAAAGATTCCCTTACCAGCCTCATTCATAATTGAATGTACTTTGCAGATTCATTATCTTGTGCATAATTAATATAGAAACTTTGCATTTTAAATTACTTTGCTGGTCAGTTCCCAGATTGAGGTAAAAACAATGACTGCAGATGCTGGAAACCAGATTCTGGATTAGTGGTGCTGCTCGTTCCAAGATTGAGTTTGAAGGCAATCAGAGGGGAATTTTGACTTTCTTTCTCCTTTTATGGTATGTCTGTGTCATAAATATTACTTGCTACTTGTCAGCCCAAGCCTGGATATTGTCCAGATCTTGCTCATTTGAACATCGACTGCTTCAGTACCTGTAGAGTCACAAATAGTGCTCAACATTATACAATCATCAGTGAACATCCCCACTTCTGACCTTATGACGGAGGAACGTCATTGATGAAGTAGCTAAAGGTGGTTAGGCCTAAGATACTACCCTGAGGAACTCCAGCAGAGATGACCTGGAGCTGAGATGACTGACCTCCAACAACCACAATCATTTCCTTCATGTCAGGTATGACTCCAACCAGCAGAGAGTTTGACCCAATGCACATTGATTCCAGTTTTGCTCAGGCTCCTTGGTGGCACACTCGGTCGAATGCAGCCTTGATGGCAAGAGCTGTCACTCTCACCTCCCCTCTGGAATTCTGCTCTCTTGTCCATGTTTGAACTAATGCTGTAATGAAGTCAAGAGCAGTGTGGCCCTGGCAGAACCCAAACTGGGTGTCACTGAGAAGGTTATTGCTGAGCAGGTGCTGCTCGGTAGCACGGCTGATGACACCTTCCATCACTTCACAGATGATAGAGAGTAGACTGATGGGACGGTAATTGGTCGGGTTGAACTTGTTCTGCTTTTTGTGTACAGGATATACCTGTACAACTTTCCACATTATCAGTAGATGCCAGTGTTGTAACTGTATTGGAACAGCTTGGCTAGGGGTGTGGCAAGTTCTGGAGCACCAGTCTTCATACTATCACTGGAACGTTGTCAGGGCCCATAGCCTTTGCAGTATCCAGTGCCTTCAGTTTCTTGATATCATGTGGAGTGAATTGAATGTGGGGGGAAGACTGGTATCAGTGATGCTGGGGATTATTGGAGGAAGATTATCCACTGGGCACTTCTGGCTGAAGATCGCTACGAAAAATTCAGCCTTATCTTTTGCACTAATGTGCTGGGCTCCTCCATTATTGCTAAGGGGACATTTGTGGAGCCTCTTCCTCCAGTGAATTGTTCAGTTGTCCACTGCACTATTTGACTGGTGTTATCGCTGTATCAATTTGTTGAATTTGATTCCACTAATTACTGCCAGTGTTGTTTGGGGGAATGGACCCAGGTTGGGGCAGCCCATAGAGGAAGCAAAGGCTCCCAGTGACTCCAGTATGGCAGGGCACAGCCCCTTAAACGGGCTGTCCGGCTGGGAGCGTCAGTGCCTGGAGGAGGATGAGAGACAGGAGCCCAGGCCTGAGAGTGGCTCCGGAGAAAGTGAGGCTGAGGGCCAGAGACAGTGGCTTTGGCTATACTTCCAGAACTCAGCCACTGCCATCATCCAGCTCCATAAAGGTACCGGGGGTGAGAGACAGAAAGAGATCCGGGGGGGGGGGATGGGGGTGTGAGGTTGGAGTCTGGGGGTAGCTGAGGGGAGGTAGGGAGGGTTTGATTTGGCAGAAAGAGCAATGGGGGCTCAGGAAGAGAGACCTGGGCAGGAGGAAGAGATGGGGGAGGGGGAGAGAGAGTTGGGAGTGGGGGTGAGACCAGGCGTGGGGAGGAGGGGGGAGAGAGAGAGAGAGAGAGAGACTTAGGATGATGTAAGTTATGTGGGAGAGTGGGTAAGGATGGGAGCTGAGAATATGAAAGATAGAAGGTTTGAGTTAGACAAGAGAGAGATGACCAGGTGAGAGCAGGAGGTATGCAGAGAGTGGGTTAGGAGAGATGTGGATAAGGGGGGTCGGGGAGATATGGATAAGGGGGGTCGGGGAGATATGGATAAGGAGGCTTAGGAGAGATTTGGATAAGGAGCATCAGGGGAGATGTGGATAAGGAGGGTCAGGGGAGATATGGATAAGGAGGGTCAGGGGAGATATGGATAAGGAGGGTCAGGGGAGATGTGGATAAGGAGGGTCAGGGGAGATATGGATAAGGAGGGTCAGGGGAGACATGGATAAGGAGGGTCAGGGGAGATGTGGATAAGGAGGGTCAGGGGAGATATGGATAAGGAGGGTCAGGGGAGACATGGATAAGGAGGGTCAGGGGAGACATGGATAAGGAGGGTCAGGGGAGACATGGATAAGGAGGGTCAGGGGAGATGTGGATAAGGTGGGTCAGGGGAGATATGGATAAGGAGGGTCAGGGGAGATATGGATAAGGAGGGTCAGGGGAGACATGGATAAGGAGGGTCAGGGGAGACATGGATAAGGAGGGTCAGGGGAGATGTGGATAAGGTGGGTCAGGGGAGATATGGATAAGGAGGGTCAGGGGAGATATGGATAAGGTGGGTCAGGGGAGATATGGATAAGGTGGGTCAGGGGAGATATGGATAAGGAGGGTCGGGGGAGATATGGATAAGGAGGGTCGGGGAGATGTGGATAAGGTGGGTCAGGGGAGATATGGATAAGGAGGGTCAGGGGAGATATGGATAAGGAGGGTCAGGGGAGACATGGATAAGGAGGGTCAGGGGAGATATGGATAAGGAGGGTCAGGGGAGATGTGGATAAGGAGGGTCAGGGGAGATATGGATAAGGAGGGTCAGGGGAGATATGGATAAGGTGGGTCAGGGGAGATATGGATAAGGAGGATTAGGAAAGACTTCATCTACCCCCGACTTCCAGGCTGGGCTGCTTCCTGGCAAGGAGAAGGATAACTCTGGTTTCAAACCTCTGCTGCCTTGCGGTCATTCCCACACATGGGAAAGGCTTCAGGAATAAACCTCAAGGAAAGATCCAGAGCCGGGCCCCTGAAGGCAGTCCACCTTGTTCTGGCAGTTCCTGCGATGGCGCTGGTATCAAACTGTAAAGGCTTTGCTGTTCCTTCAGATTAGCCAGTGTCATGGAGAGGATGGAACATGCTTCATGAACAACAGCTTGTTCTCCCATACTACACCGCCGAGACTTGCATCCTACCATCACCACACTTGGAGAGGACATTCCAGCTTCACCCACACCGTCGACACAACACGGGGAGGCAGTAGATACTGGCTTTAAGTCATTGCTGGATTGGCGTAGAGCACGACACCAGGGGTTGCTTCCAACGGTAGGAGGGATTTTCGGATCCCACTGGACAATTCAATCCCAATTCAAGCTGGACAGCCCCCAGCCAGTAAGGTGCTGTCTCGCCACAATCTACCATCCTCATTGGGTGCATGGGGATTAAAAATTATCCGAACTACAGACAACAATCACTACACCAAACACCAGAAGCAAACAACAAAAGAGACCAGCTGTAAAACTGGAAAGTTGGAACATCCGGACAATGATGATCGGCCTCTCAGAAAACCTCCAGGATATCAACGAGGTTAGGAAATCAGCTGTCATAAATAATGAGCTCAAGAGACTCAACATGGACGTAGCGGTCTTCAGGAAACAAGGTTGGCAGAGACGGGCTCACTGAAAGAGAAGCACTACGCCTTTTACTAGCTGGGGAAGAGCTCTGATGAGCCCAGAGAACGCACAGTCGAATTTACGGTAAAGAACAGCCTAATGAACACAGTAGAACCAGGCAGCAATGGCTCAGAGTGACACATGCCTCTTTGCCTCAACATCATCTCAGGCCCAGTCACCCTTATCAGCCTGTATGCCCCAACACTGTCCTCCACACCAGACACAAAGGACAAGTTCTATGACAACCTTGCAGTACTCCTTAGCAGCATCCCTAGGAAGGAGCAACTTGTTCTTCTGGGCAACTTCAACACCAGAGTGGGTGCAGACCGTGACTGGTGGCCCTCCTGCCTTGGGCATTTTGGTGTGGACAAAATGAATGAGAACGGACAGCGACTACTCAAGCTGTGCACTTACCATGATATGTGCATCACCAACTCCTACTTACAGACAAAGCCTCAGCACAAGGTTTCCTGGAGACACCCACGCTCAAAGCATTGGCACCAACTCGATCTGATCCTTGTTAGGCGCACCACCATCAAACACGTTTTCTGTGCACGTTCTTATCATAGTGCGGACTGTGACACAGGCCACTCCTTAGTGTGTTGCAAGATCAGGCTGCAACCTAAGAGATTCCATCACACTGAGCAACAGGGAAACTCTCACATCAACAAGATGTCCCAGCCAGACCTTCTGCAACAGTTCTCAGAGACTTTTGTGAGAGAACTCAGTGCCTCGCGCCAGAGAGACTCCACCACAGAGAAGTGGGAAACCTTGCAGGATACCATGCACTGCACATCCCTATCTTTGGGAAGATGACCTGCAAGACACATGACTGGTTTGAGGCCAAGGCAACCGAGATGATTCCCATTGTTGGAGCCAGGCGTGCCGCCCTAGCTGAGTACAAGCAGTCAGCTTGCAGGAGGAAACTGCAGATTCTCAGGGCTGCCAGGAACAAGGTCCAACAGACTGCCAGGCGTAACGCTAACAAGTACTGGACACAGCTAAGTGAGGAAATTCAGACAGCTGCTATAACAGGGAACATTAGAGGAATGCACGAAAACTCTAGGACGAGCTCAGAGCAAGATAGCCCCCTCAAATCCTCCACTGGGGAAGTAATCACAGACAATGGCCAGCAGATGGAGAGGTGGGTGGACATTGCTCTGATCTCTACTCCAGCTTGTGTCCACTTTAGCATTTGATGCCATTGCATGCTTGCTGACCATGGACGAGCGAGATGCAGAGCCATCAGTTGAAGAGCTCAGCAAGGCCATTGACAGCCTGGCCTCAGGTAGCAACGGGATTCCTTTTGATCTGATCAAGTGCTGCAAGACTAGCTTCCTGCTCCCATTGCATGAAATCCTCTGTCAGTGCTGGCAAGAAGGAGCTGTACCGCAGGCCATGAGGGATACCAAGATCATTGCCCTCTACAAGAACAAGGGTGAGGGCAGCAACTGCAACAACTACAGAGGTATCTCTCTCCTCAAAACTGTCAGCAAAGCCTTCGTTCGGGTCATTTTGACTTGCCTGCAGAAACTAGCAGAATATGTATATCCAGAGTCACAGTGCAGCTTCCAAGCTACAAGGTCAACAGTCGACACGATCTTCTCCCTTTGCCAATTGCAGGAGAAATGCAGAGAACAGAAAATGCCCCTTTATGTCGCCTCCATCGGCCTCACCAAGGCGTTTGACCTGGTCAGCAGAAACGGCCTTTTCTGAAGATTGGCTGACCACCAAATCTGCTGAGCACGATCGAATCCTTCCACAGTAACATGAAGGGGGCAGTGCAGTTCAACGCCAGCTCTTCTGAGCCCTTCAACATCCGCAGCAGCATCAAACACGGCTGCGTCCTCATTCCCACACGCTTTGGGAATATTTTTGCCAGGCTCCTGAAACATGCCTTTGGCACCGCAACAAAGGTGATCTACCTCCACACTAGATCAGACGGCAGACTCTTCAACCTGGTCCTCCTCAGAGCCGAGACAAAAGTATGTGCAGCCCTCATCAGGGACATGCTGTTTGCTGATGATGCTGCAGTTGCAATACACACCAGCAGGGACTCCAGTTACTAATTGACCACCTCTCTCATGCTTGCAAGGATTTAGAGCTATCAGTCTGAAGAGGCCGAGTGTCCTGGAACAGAACACAGAGGCACCACCAATCATCACCATCAACGACTACAAACTTAATGTTGTCCATCAGTTTACGTACCTTGGCTCCACCATCACTGACAATCTCTCCTTGGACACAGAGATCAACGGGCAGACCAGGAAAGCAGCCTCACAACTCGAGTATGGACAAATCTCAAGCTGATAGTGAAGACAAAAATGTCAGTCTACAACGCCTGTGTCATAAACTCTGCTGTATGGCAGTGAAACATGGACTACATATGCCAGTGTTGAACACCTTCCACTTGAGGAGTATTCACTGTATTCTGGCATATCCTGGCAAGACAGTGTGTCCACTGCAGCGGTCCTACCTCACGCTGGCCCTCCCGGCATGTACACTCTGCTCAGGCAGTGGAGACTGTGCTGGCTGAGCCATGTCCACTGCATGGAGGATAGCTGCATTCCAAAGGATATCCTCTATGGAGAGCTTGCATTTGGGACGAGACCCGCCGGGCGTCCCCAGCTGCACTGCAAGGATGTCTACTGCAAAGACATGAAGGCACTTGATATTGTTACAGAGTCCTGGGAAAGGCTTGCAGCTGGCGGCATGAGATGGAGAAGCTCCCTGAACCAACACCTCACATTCGGGGAGAAGAAGCTGATGAGCACTCCAGCAGACAAGAGGGAACAAAGGGAAGAGTGCAGCAGTCCCATCAGATCAATGACCACATACAAATGTGACCTCTGCTGTCACTCCAGCATTGGTCTCTTCAGTCACAAGTGACATTGCTTCAGGGAAGCAGAAAGCTCTAACAACGAGGATGCAACCCATGGTCAGCCATGACTGAAAGGGGCCTCAAATATCATATTCATGACTGGATCTGGCAGTACTGCAGAGCTTAGATCTGATCAATTGGTTGTGGGATAGTTTAATTTGGTTTGTCACTTGCTCCTCATGCTGCATGGCATGCAAGTAGTCTTGTTTGGTAGCTTCACCGATTTGACACCTGAGTTTTAGGTATGCCTGATGCTGCTCCTGGCATACCCGCCTGCAATCTCCATTGAACCAGGATTAATCTCCTGGCTTGATATGGTTGAGTGGGGGATATGGTGGGCCATAAGGTTACAGATTGTGCTGGAGTACAGTTCTGCTGCTGTTGATGGTCCACAGTGCCTCATGGATGGCCAGTCTGGAGCTGCCGCATCCGTTCAAAGCCTGTCCTATTTAGCACGATGACAGTGCCACACAACATGATGGAGGGTATTCTCAATATGAAGCTGGGATTTCGTATTCACCAGCACCATGTGGTGGTCATTTTTACCAATACTATCATGGACAGATGTATTTACAGCTGACAGATTGGTAAGGATGAGGTCAAGTATGTTTTTTCCTCTTGCTGGTTCCCTCACCACCTGCCGCAGACCCAGTCCAGCAGCAATGTCCTTTAGGACCTGACCAAATCAATCAGTAGTGGTGCTGCCAAACCACTCTTGGTGGGTGGACATTGAAATCTCCCACCCAGAGTACATTTTGCGTCCTTGCCACCATCAGTGATTCCTCCAAGTATTGTTCACCACAGAGGATTATTGATTCATCAGCAGAGGCAGACAGTACCTGGTAATCAGAAGGGGGTTTCCTTGCCCTTGTTTAACCTGAAGCCATGAGACTTCATGGGATTCGGAGTCAATACTGAAGACTTCCAGAGCAATTCCCTCCTGACCATATGCCATCTCTGCCAGGTTTGTCCTGCCACTGGGACAGGACATATCCAGGGATAGTGATGGTGGTGTCAGGGACATACCATGGTGTGATTCCTGGGATATGATTAGGACTATCAGGCTTTTGCTTGACTAGTCTGCAAAGCGACTCTCAAGAATATCTGCCACAGTGTGTCAGGAAGGATAATAATGGGCAGAATGGCCTCTTTCTAGGTTGGAAACTTTCTACAAATCATTAAGAAATAGTAAAAGGAGGCGACCATTCAACCCTTCAAGCCTGCTTCACCTCAGCTCCATCCTCCAGCATCTTCCCAATGTCCCTTGATGTCCAGAAGTCCATTGATTTATCAATCTCTATCTTCAATATTGTGAATAACTAAATATCCACAACCCGAAGATGCACAGTTATTTCAGCGAAGACATTTTTAATCAACTCAGTCCTAAATGGCAGACCCCCTAGCTCTAAGATGATGATCCTTTGCGACTGAGAAATATTTTCTCTGCATCCACTCAGAACCCTCTCCTGCTTTATTTCATCATCTCAGATTCAAAGTTTTAAGCCTCCATTATAACCGGAAGGATATGCTGCTCCGATTAAATATGATTCACCTTTGTGTTGCTGTGGAAAAACAATGAGGCAACAAACCTGCCTGAGACTGAAATATTTACCAGCAATCAGAGTATAAACATTTCACAAGAAAATCTTTCTGCCTTTTTAGCTGGCATGTTGCTATCACACCCACTCTGAGCACTTTAAAGGAATCACAAGTCATCTGCTGAGTTGAGAATGTTTGTAAGATCCACTACAACTGACAACTGAGAGAGATTTGTGGATAAAACATGGGCTAATTCATTAACCCTATCAATACCATGACATATCCCACTCTGTTCTCATTTCCTCTGCTCTCTGTTACTTCCTGCTGCCCGTTTTCCCACCTTTGGGTGTGGGAGACACTGTATAAAGTCTGAGTATTGTTTCTTGTGCTATTTATTATTGGTGCCTCATACAGGTAGCAGAATGGCACACCCAACCTGTATATCGGTAACCATCGCCCAGAAGCCATTTCCGAGAAACATTTGTACCAAACTGATTCTCAGGATAGAATCTGTCAACCATTTGTTTATGTTGAGATGTTTTTGTGTCGCTCTGGGAGAAAGTGTACAGCAGTAGAAGGGTGAACAGGCTGAATGAATGTTTGACACTAAAAGGAGACAGTTGCAGAGTGATAATGTCACCAGGCTAGCAATCCAGAGACTCAGGCTAATGTTCTGGACATGAGTTCAAAATACACCAGGGCAGCTGGTGAAATTTAAATTCAATCCACAATATAAAGCTAATTTCAGCAATGGTGTCCATGAAACTATCACCAGTGGTTGTAAAAACCCTTCTGGTTCACTAACCTCCTTCGGGGAAAGAAGTTTGCTGTCTGTACGGTTATGTGTACATTCCTTCATGTCAGTCAGGTTCCACTGTGGATAAGGGTAACCCTCATTTCTGGTCTAACTGCAATAATTGTGTTGAGTAAACAGTATGAAGTTTATTGTAGTGCTCCAACTATTTACATGTTATGTGAATATGATCAATATGAGCCTGATAGGTGATCAGTAGCTCCAGCTCTGTATCGCACAGTTGGATAAAGGGCTACCTGTCCCAATACTCTGACAATAGCCACTGGGCATGTGTTTAAGGAGCAATGTCACCATGCTTTCAGATCACATGGGACTGAGAGCTGTCAGCTAAGCCACTCATGAAATTCTGCTGCACTATGTATGCAGCTCCTCCAGACATTCCCATAGCACCCTTGTCATTGCTCAGTGTCTCAGTATATCAGTGTTATGATATGAAGGACAGATCTGTCTACAATATTCTCCAGGTGAACTGACCAAGGTTTAATGCAAGTTTAATGTAGCTCACCTGCTTTCCAGCTTCCCAGTATTTCACACACACCAGGAGCATGTTATTGACCTCCATGATTGGAAATCAAGCATATACCCCCCCTCTCTCACACACACACTCTGTTGCTCACACATGCATACACAGACACTCAAACATATGCATATTATCTCACAAACAGACACACTCACCGACAAACACACACACAAACACATACACACCTTCTCACTCTCTCTCACACAGACACACTCAAACACACACACACGCTCACAACACAAACACACACTCATTCATTCACAAACGCACATATACACAAACTCTCTCTTTCACACTCACTCATTCACAAACACAGACAGATGGAGTGTGTGATAGAATACTAATGGAGGGTGTGAGGATAAAACCCATAACAGGGCCCTGTGCTTAAACAAGGGCGACTACAATAGAATGAGGGAGGACTTGGCTAAACTAGACTGAAACAATGGTTTTGAGGTTGGACAGTTGACGAGTAGGAGAAGACTTTTAAAACAATTTTTCAAAGTGCTCAGCAAAAATATATTCCAGTGAAAAGGAAGGACTGTAAGAAAAGGGGTAATTTGCCATGGATGGTTAAAGAAATACAGGAGGCTATCAAACTGAAATAGAAGGCATACAAAGTGGCCAAGAAAAGCAGGAAAATAGAAGGTTGGGAAAACATTAAAGGTCAACAGAAAGCCACAAAAAGAGTGCTAAAGAAAATTAAGATGGAACATGAGAAAAACCTAGCACAGAATATAAAGACAGATAGCAAAAATTTCTAAAAATATATAAAATGATATAGAGTGGCTAAAGTAAACACTGGTCTTTTAGAGGATGAAAAGGGGGATTTAGTTATGGGATATGAGGAAATGGCTGAGGCATTGAACAGGTATTTTGTGTTGGTCTTCCTAGTGGAGGATAGGAACAATATGCCAGTAATTGACAAAGAGACGAAGGTAGGTGAGGGCCTGGAAACAATCATCATCAGGGAAGAGGTAGTATTAAGCAAGCTAATGGAGCTAAGGATAGACAAGTCTCCTGGCCCTGATGGAATGCTTCCCAGGATACTAAAAGAAATGGCAGGAGAAATTGCAAGTGCACTGGTGGTAATTTTCCAAAATTTGCTGGACTCTGGGGCAGTTCCAGCAGATTGGCAAATAGCAAATGTGATGCCACTGTTTAAAAAGGGAGTTATATTAAAAAAATGGGGAATTATACTCCAGTTAGCTTAACCTCTGTAGTGGGGAAGATGCTTGAGTCTATTATCAAGGAAGAACTAGCAACACATCTAGATAAAATGGTCCCATTGGGCAGATGCAGCATGGGTTCATGAAAGGCAGGTCATGGTTAACAAATATTTTGGAATTCCATGAAGTTATTATGAGCAAGGTGGACAACGGGGCCCCAGTGGATGTGCTGTACCTAGATTTCCAAAAGGCCTTTGATAAGGTGCCGCACAAGAGGCTGCTGCATAAGTGAAAGATGCATGGTGTTATGGGTAAACTATGAGCATGGGCAGAGGATTGGTTGACTAACAGGAAGCAAAGAATGAAGATTAATGAGTACTACCTGGTTGGCAATCAGTAACTGGTGGTGTACCTCAGGGATCAGTGTTGGGACTGCAATTCTTCATAATTTATATAGATGATTTGGAGTTGGGGACCACGTGTAGTGTGTCAAAGTTTGCAGGTGAGATGAAGATGAATGGCAGAGCAAAGTGTACAGAGTACTGTGAAACTTTGCAGAAGAACATAGGTACTCTAAGTGAGTGGGCTAAAGTCTGGCAGTGTAATGCGTCTGAGTGGGTTGCTCTTCAGAGGGTCGGTGTGGACTTGTTGGGCCGAAGGGCCTATTTTCACACTGTAAGTAATCTAAACCTAAATCTAAATCTAATAAATGTGAAGTTGTCCATTTTCGTAGGAGAAACAATAAAAAGGATTATTACTTTAAATGGTAAAAAGTTGCAACATGCTGCTATGCAGAGGGACCTGGGTGTCCTTGTCCATGAATCACTGAGGGTTGGTCTGCAGGTACAAGTAATTAGAAAGGCAAATGGAATTTTGTCTTTCATTGCTAAAGGGATGGAGTTTAAAAGCAGGGAGGTTATGTTGCAGCTGTACAGGGTACTGGTGAGGCCACACCTGGAGTACTGCGTGCAGTTTTGGTCTCCTTACTTGAAAAACGATGTACTGGCATTAGAGGAGGTTCACGAGGTTGATTCCAAGTTGAGGGGGTTGGCCTCTATGAGGAGAATAGAGTGAGATTATATCCATTGGAATTTAGAAGAATGAGGGGGGCTTTTACATAAAGATATAAAATCATGAAGGGATCGGATAAGATAGAAGTAGAGAGGATGTTTCCACTTGCAGGTGAAACTAGGATAAGAGGCATGGCCTCCACATTAAAGGGAGCAGATTTAGGACTGAATTGAGAAGGAACTTCTTCACCCAGAGGGTTATAAAGCTATGGAATTCCTTGTCCAGTGAAGTAGTTGACGCCACTTCAGTTAATGTTTTTAAAGCTAAAGTAGATAATTTTTTGAACAGTAAAGGAATTAAGGGACATGGTGAGAACGCAGGTAAATGGTGCTGAGTCCACAAAAAGATCAGCCATGATTCGGGGGCGGCATGGTAGCTCAGTGGTTAGCACTGCTGCCTCACAGCGCTAGGGACCTGCGTTCAATCCCTGCCTTGGGTGACTGTCTGTGTGGAGTTTGTGCATTCTCTTTCCGTGGTTTCCTCCCACAATCCAAAGATGTGCAGGTCAGGTGAATCGGCCATGCCAAATTGCCCATAGAGTTAGGTGCATTAGATATAGGGTAGGGGAATGGGTCTGGATGGGTTACTCTTCGCAGTGTCAGTGTGGACTTGTTGGGCCAAAGGGCCTATTCCCATACTGTAGTGAATCTAATCTTACAAAAAAAAATGATTTTATCGAAAGGCTGAGCAGGCTCGAAGGGTCAGATGGCCTACTCCTGCTACCGGCTCTTATATTCACTTACACTCTCTCGCACACTCTCTCACACACTCACAAACATACACACATACTGTCTTGCACACATTTTCTCTCTCTCTCTATCTCACCCACACACTCACCCACGCGCACTCTTTCTTTCTCTCACACACACATACCCTTTCTCATTCACAAACACACACAGACACTCTCACTCACTCATTAGCAAACACACAGACACTCTCTCTCACACTCATTCATTCACAAACACACACACTCACTCATTCATAAATAGACACACATTCTCTCACACTCACACATTTACAAACATACACGTACAAACACTTTCCTATGCTCACAGACATGCATTTTCTCTTTCTCACACATTCTCTCTCACATACACACACTCACATACACACAGTCTCCTCACACTGACACACTCTTACACATACATGCTCACATGCTCTCTCACATACACACACTCTTTCTGTTTCACTCGCACACACATTCTCACACACATTCCCTTTCTCACACTCACTCATTCACAACCACTCTCTCTCACACACACACTCACTCACTCATTCTCAAACACACACATACATCATTCCTCCAACCGTGCTCCCCATCCCCCCCCCACACACACAAACATACACTCTCTCTCTTTCTCAGGAAGCAGTCTACTATCTCAATGTGACTGTTACACTCATATAATGCCTGTGAATCAGTCAAGTAACCCCAATGACCTGAGTTAGCACCAAGACACATAAACACCCACCCTACATAGGCAGGGTAGCTTTAGCATTTGAATTCAAAAATTAAAACTGAAAGATTGATGACAATGAAAGAGACTACAAAGCTGCTGGATCACTGTAAACATCCAATTGATTTGTCAATGTCCCTTTAGGGAGGAAACTGAGAATGTACAGATAAATTGATCAATATTATAGGGTATGAATTATGTCTGTGATTATAACAGATTCCTTGTTAAATTAGTTAGTTTGAATCGTGACTGTGTGACAAAACGTTGAGACAGTGCAGCATCATAAGACCATAAGACGCAGGATCTTAAGTAGGCCATTCAGTCCATCAAGTCTGCTTTGCCATTCAGTAAGATTATGTCTGATTTGATAATCCTAAAGTCATGGACAGGGCAAGTGAAAGCTTTCAATCCCAACTGATTGGAATCTCTGAGTGGAAGCTGAGAACTCTGAATTAAATGCCTGGTTAAATGCCAGCCAATGGTAACGTTCTTGTCTCCAAGTGCCCACTTTGGAGAGCTGTACCCGGAATTCTCGGTTGACACTCCAGTACAATAATGATGGAGGGCTACACAGTAGGAGACATAACCTTTTGGGTGGATCATTGAACTGAGATTCCGTCTGCTGGATATAAAAATTCCCAGGGCCACAACTTAAAGATCTGCCAAGTCCCCTTCCATGAAATGGCTGTTATTTCCCCTCAAAACATATCACCAATAATTAAAAAAAAAGATCTGGGCATTATCCCAGTGCTGTTTGTGGGAGCGTGCTGTGCTCAAATTGTCTCCTATGTTTCCCCTGTAACAGCTGTGACAGCGCTTACGAAATGTTTTCGGATGTTCTCAGGTCATGAAAGGAGCTATATAAATGTACCATTCTGTTTAAAAGCCAGTGCAAATACCTGTCAGAAATAGGGGACGGCACACTGGGATTCTCTAAGAAGCAGATTATGGGCATGGTTCCATTGAACGACCTGTCTGTACTCTCTATTGAATTTGCTGAGATGTCCTTTCACATCTAACAGACCTGCAGGTGTCCCGCAAGGATGTGACCTTCCCTCAAAACAATGGATGAAATATTGATGAGAAATAAAGTTATTGACCTTAACAACAAGGCAAAACAGGAAAATAAACACTCAAAATGTTTTCAGTCCATAAGTTCAATGAGACCTCATTTCCTAAGAGTTAGTGAGAAGGATTCAAAGTGAAAAAGGTCAATATTGAGAAGGAATCAAAGTCCCGAAGGTGGCAAGGAATAGTTCGAGTTATCATCCCCGTTTGCTTCCCATTTCACAGGAAGTACAGAGGGTTTAAAATTCATTTTATGATACGCCAATTCTTTTCATTCACTTAAGGGATAAGGGTGTCACTGGATAAACCAGGATTTTAACCTGGTGTATCTGTGTCTGGGTGTCTGAATATATCTGTATCTGTGAGTACCTGTGTCTGGGCATTTAGTCTGGGTGTCTATTTGTCTGGGTGTCTATTTGTCTGGGTGTCTGTGTGTCTTGGTATCTGTGTGTGTGGGTGTCGATGTGGCTTCAGGCCTATTTGTCTGTGTGCAAGGTCCCTTCTTATCTCACCTAAGGTTCCATCATGTTTCTCCCCCCATCTCCACACCCCCCCCTCCCCCCCCCCCCCCCCCAACCCCTTGGCTTCTCAAAGTCTAGCCCTCACGTTGACCCACCTTCCTGAACCTCTGGTCATTGACAAATTGCTGTTCCATCACTGATCTTCTCCTCAAAAGTGGTACCGGCAATAACCATAGAGAGGGGAGGCACTGTTTATACAACCTCTAACCCTAGCTGTCTGAAGCAGGATGCCCTGTCTCAGAAGCAAACAAATCCTACTTCCAGCCTATTGATGGTCAGTGGTCTATCAGCTGCTGTGGGGCAGCCATTCCCCCTTGGAGGAGAAAGTGAGGTCTGCAGATGTTGGAGATCAGAGCTGAAAATGTGTTGCTGGAAAAGCGCAACAAGTCAAGCAGCATCCAAGGAGCAGGAGATTCGACGTTTCGGGCATAAACCCTTCATCAGGAAGAAGAGCTTATGCCCGAAACGTCGAATCTCTGTTCCTTGGATGCTGCCTGACCTGCTGCGCTTTTCCAGCAACACATTTTCAGAAATTCCCCCTTGGGCAATCTTCCTAGTGGGCCGCATAGAGAATTCAATATTAATACCTAGTCTCAACTACTCAACATTCAACTGTCAAAAAATAAGATCTGAAGAAACATTAACTCTTTTTTCTGTCTTCATGGACACTGCCAGACTTGCTGAGTTTCTCCAGAACTTTCCCTTTTTATTGTTGAACTATTAAACAGGAGTCAAATCTCAAAGACTGAACATTGGAACAGCAGAGGGTATTTTGTATTTTTCCTTTTGTGGAGACTAGTTTGTTTGTCCAAAGTGATTGCTGGGTTTGAACAGTCACTGCTTGCTCTCAGTGACATCCTGTGATGTTTCCCTTGTGCAGCCTGACTGTACAAACCGCAGACTGTTAGTCCACACCAGCTGCTGGCACTGGTTACACAATTCACTTATAACTATGTTGAAATCTTCTTCAGAGTAGGGACTGCTCCTCTGGCAATAACATATCACCAAATGTGTTTTGACAAGTCCTTCCCCATGATTTAAATCAGGAATCTTATCCTTTTCATGAGGAATTCAGATTCTCACTATATTCCTCAATTAGTCAGATGAAGGAATAGAGTTCTTTTAAAATTCATTCACGGGATATGGTTGTTGTTGTCTTAGCCAGCATTTATTGCCCATCCCTAATTGCCCAGAGGGCAGTTAAGAGTCAACCACATTGCTGTGGGTCTGGAGTCACATGTAGGCCAGACCAGGTAAGGATGGCAGTTTCCTTCCCTAAAGGACATTAGTGAACCAGATGGGTTTCTCTGATCATCGACAATTGATTCATGATCATCATTAGACTCTTCATTCCAGATGTATTTTGTTGTGGTGGGATTTGAACCCAGTTCCTCAGAATTAGCAATTAATCATCTAGCAATAACACCATTAGGCCTTCTCTATTCTCAAAGTTTGCATATGTCCCCATGTCACAAAGGCTCGTAGACAAAAATTAACAGGTCTGGCAACATCTGAGGAGAGAAAAACTGAGGGAATATTTTGAGTCCTGAATAGTTCTGAAGAAGAGTTAAACTGGATTCAAAGTGTTAACTCTGTTTCTCTCTCCGCAGATGTTGCCAGACCTGCTGAGTTTCTCCAACACTTCCTGCATTTGTTTCAGATTTCCAGCATCTGCAGTGTTTTACCTTTAAACAAAAATTAAATGAGCTTCCAAAAACAGGCTGATGGAATTTAAAAACCAAAAGAACTGCGGATGCAAATATAATTCAATGTGGACCAAGTGTGAGGTCATCCGCTGTGGGTAAAGGGGAAATAAACAAATGAGAGGACTATCCTCATGATGTGAGACTAGCAAGTGGGGAGAAGGGGAAGGATTTGGGTGGTTATATTAATAAATTACTGAAAGTTAGTGAACAGGTTTCAACAGAGTTGTTTATGTATGTCTCGGACCAAACAGGCAGAGCACCTTTAAGACAATTAAAAGGCATGAGGATATTGTCATTCCAGTATAAAGGTATGCACCTCACTATCTACAGCAGTAATAAGAATAATAGATGGCTTGTGGCTATTGTATCATTGCTCTATCTTGTCAGTAGGCACAGAACCCAGACCATATGCAAGTCTGAGATCTTCTAGCAAAATAAATAATTTGTATTGTAAATAAACTTAAAGAATTTGTCCCAACAAGTACACAGCATCCATGGTACATGATACATAGGGTTAACATATAGAGAACACTGAGACCATACCATAAGGCTGTGGTTATTTACCCAGAAACAGTATCATGTCGTAACTGAAACTTTGGAATCTGTTAGCCTTTAATTCAAGTGGCTAGGAAGAGGAGGATGTTATGATGGAGTATTGCCTTCAGTTCTGAGCACTTTAGGAAGGATGTGTGTACACAATGTTGTGACCCTGCTAGTCAGTTAGCCTGCTGTACGCTTGCAAGCTACCCACATTGAAATCAGTTGACTTTAGTAATGTCTGCTTTTTGATTTATACTGAGTTTTAATGTTTCAAATAAACTAACCCAGAGTTAATCAGACGGACATCAACGAGTGATTATTGTGATCATTATCATTAACAAAACACCGGCAAATTGATTGAAGGGTACAACGCTAACTCGAGTCTTGTGCAGAGATATTTTTTGTACACAGTGCTGCTGCACACCATCTGCCTTGACTCTTACGACTACTGTCCAGATGCACCTAGGCATAGAGATGTGGGAGTCCTCCCTCTTTCTGTCAGAGACCTGAGGCGCAGTGTGTTGCACGCAGCAATCCCTTATAACTGCAGTTTGCAGTGAGTCACAGGCTCCCAAACCAACTGTTTATTTTGCTACACTGTGGAGTCTGCAGACCATGTATACATTGGTTGTGGGCAATTGCACTCCCTTTTTAGTTATTTGAAAAATCCTTTGTTGTGTTTTTGGTTGCGCTTCAGCCCCATGCTTCTGATCTTTGGGCACACGATGCAGAGAGGTGTGGGCAGATCGGCGGACCCCTTCATGGGTCTGCTCCTGGGCCTGGCCAGGCTAGCTATAAACACGTCCAGGCAGTGGACTGTGGAAGGGGGGGGCATCTCTGTCGACTGCCTGCCCCTCTTCCACTGTTATGTTGTAACCCGGGTGTCCTTGGAGAGAGAACACACAATGTCCATCAATGCTTTCAATGCCTTTAGAGAGAGGTGGGCACCCACAGATGATACAGTGCTTTATTTCCCCATCCAACTCCATTTCAATTTAGTCCTTTCCTGCTCTCCCCTTAACAGGCTTTGCTTGTCAATATTTAATTGCCTGCATAGTTGTTAGTTAATAGTTCACAAAATCCAGCAGTCACGGTGATTTTGGTGATGGGAAGGTTGCTCGGTTGTGTTTGAGAACACTTCCTGCTAGGGATAAAAAGAATATGCACATTCAAAGGGATACAAGGCCAGAATATTATAGCCGTGCCCAACTGTTAAAGATATAACAAAAACTGGAAAGCTTTGAGACTGAGATGCTATCTGTAGGGCAGAGCATGATAATTGGACTGCTGCCATGCTGATCACACCGCAGTCACGCAGTACTGTAAGGAGATGTGGGGATTACATAAGAGGAAATCAGGACCTGGAATGTAATCCACCCAACAACGTGCCAGAATTTGTTTACAATGTCGGTAAGAGGCCAGACTTGTTTTCAAAGTGAGTTCTCCTTGCTACTTGAGTGAGGGGGTAAGCCTAAGTCATACTCAACTATGAATACCCATATTCCTGGTGTACTAGTGGCCATTTCATGGGAACTCTCCAGGGATGACGAGCCAAATTCTGTGAGGAATTCAGGGTGGGGTTTGTCGATGAGATGGTTTACTTATTTCAGCTCCAACTGGGAAGCCCCATGCTAACAGAAGGTGCTCCGACACTGGGGAAAAGCTTGGAGTTCGGATGCAGACAGTCAAATATTGAAGTCTTAGAGCTCATGGAATCGACCAAGATCAGTTGCATCCTGCACAGAATAAGGTTCAAGCAATAAAAAAATGCACTACACCATCAAAATATCTCTAAACTCAGTTCCTTTTTCAATCTAGTGAAGTATTATGTGCCATTCTGGAATCCACATTCCAGAAGGAATGTGATAGCAGTGGAGAGGGTGCAGAGGGGATTTACCAGGATGTTATCTGGGCGGGAGAGTTTCAGCTATGAAGAGAGATTGGATAGACTGTGGTTGTTTTCCTTAGAGCAGAGGAGACTGAGTGGAAACATACCTGAGGGGCATAGATTGGATAGACATGAAGAAATATTTCCCCTTGATGAAGGGATTTATGACCAGGGGCATAGATTTAAACAAAGGCCAGGAGGTTTATTGGGGATGTGAGAAAAGGTTTTTCACCCAGAGGGTGGTGGGAACCTGGAACTCATTGCCTGTAAGAGGCAGAGACCCTCGTAACATTTAAGAAGTATTTAGGTGTGCACTTGCGAAGCCAAGACCATAGTCCAAGTGCTGGAAAATGGGATTAGAATAGTTGGGTGGTTGCTTTTGACTGGTGTAAAAGTAATGGGCCAAAGGCCCTTCATCTGTGTTGTAGATCTCTGCGGCTTTATGATTACTCATTAATTCATAGCATAGTAGGCACCTTTGGCCCGAAACATCGATTTCGCTGCACTTTGGATGCTGCCTAAACTGCTGTGCTCTTCTAGCACCACTAATCCAGAATTTACCTTGTTGCATCCATTGAACAAATAATCCCTGAGGAAGGCTGGTCAGTGGAATGGGACAAAGGAGCATAGAACATAGAACATAGAACATAGAAAAATACAGCGCAGTACAGGCCCTTTGGCCCTCGATGTTAACTTGCTTCGAAGTCAACTTCTGTATAGTACAATTACGATGTGCTGGAAGAGTTGAGGCCGACGGATGATGCTTTCCTGTAGGGCAAAGCTGTTGTGATCTCTTGTGTGTTGGATAACAGGGAGGAGAGAACTGACTGCATTTGCCTCATGTGTCCTCTGTGTCAGTGAGTGAGATTTACTCAGAACATAAGTATTGGTCCTTGATTTTTGCAGTAAGATCATCTCATGAATATTCTTAATTTCAGAATCAGAAATAACTTTTATCCTAGCTTATGACATGCTGTGCTATTCTGAATACTAAATCTCCAGGTCCCACTTTAGCTGCTGCCTAGAAACAGAGCTGGGCTTCAATGTTGACCGTTTGTAAATACAATGTCAATCGAATGAATCTGATCGGGTAGTTAGGAGGTTAGTCAAAAACCAACAGTTACAACATGTACCAGAAACATGTTCAGGAGAAAGTCAGAGTGTCAAGTCAGAGTCAGATAGACTAAATGGAGACTTAAATTAATACTGGAGGAAAATAAAACAGTCTCTGTCAAAATAATCTTCGCTCCAGATTCCAGGTAACTATTTTCCGCATTTTCATAGAATACCTACAGTGCAAGGAGAGGCTATTTGGCCCATTGAGTCCACACCGACCCTCCAAATAGCACCCTATCCAGACCCACCCCTATCCCTGTAACCCCATGTTTCCCATGGGCTAACACACCCAGCCTGCACATCCCTGGACACAATAAAATTAGAATCCCTACAGTGTGCAAACAGGCCCTTTGGCCCAATAAATCCACACTGACACTCCAAAGAGTAACTCACCCAGACCATTCCCTTACCCTATACAGTATTTTCCCTGACTAATGCACCTACCCATCCCTGAACACTATGGGCAATTTAGCACAGCCAATTCACCAATCCTGCACATCTTTGGATTGTGGGAGGAAATCCATACAGACATGGGGAGAATGTACAAATTCCACACCGTTCAAGGCTGGAATTGAACCTGGGTCCCAGGGTACTGTGAGACAGAAGCACTAATCACCAAGCCACCATGTCAGCTGTTGTTTCATAAGGGACCATTTCTAAATCCTTGTGGGAAGGACAGGTCAAGAACATGAGCTACTCAGAATTTCTGCTGAGAACCAATGGATCAGAATGCCGGAATTCCAATGTTAATGACGTGAGTTGATTATGTCGCAAGTCTGGACACAGTTCCCTATAATGTGGCCTTAAGCAACCACATTGTCAGTGGACATTTATTTAGAAAAAAAGCTAAGACAAATGTTGCTGTAACTTTTCATGGAGGCTGGGAGAGTAGTAGCATCATCTCCTGACCACTCAGACATACGGAAGAAAGCAGATTTTGAGCTGACCTCCATGTTATCCATGAGTGTGTCAGCAAAGACATGACACTCCAGAAGAAATGCGATGTGGGCTCAGATCTCTTTCTCTGCAAAGGCTGTGGTTTCTGAATGTTAAGTGGAACTTTCAAGACTGAAGTTGATCAAGTACTGTTCAACAAAAGGGAATGAGATGTACAGATCATGGTTTGATGGAATTAGCAGTGTAGGCTGAAGGGTCTGAAAGCTACCCTCTTGTTCACCTGTCTGAGTTAGTTTTCCCCGTCCATCTCTGTTATTTGAACCAATATCCTTCAGATTCATGTCTGTGGCAACGAGTCACACTACTCAAGATTACTCCTGCTCCAGTGCATGTAACACTTATTTTGCTTGCTACATATAATCATAGAATCCCTACAGTGAGGAAGCAGGCAATCAGCCCATCTAGTCTGCACCGACCCTCTGAAGAGCATTACACCCAGATCCACTCCCCTACCTTATCCTTGTAGCCCTGCATTGCCCATGGCCAATCCACCTAACCTAACCTAATCTTTAGACCATGGGAAGAAACCAGAGCACCCAGAGGAAACCCATGCAGACTCAGGGAGAATGTGCAAACTCCATATGGACAGTCACTCATGTTTGAAATCGAACCCAGGTCCCTGGCACTGTGAGGTAGCAGCGCTAACCACTGAGCCACCATGCAGTCCACAGTTCCATTAGGGACCATTTTCTAAATCCTGGGATGGACAGGTCAAGAACACGAGCTACTTAGAATTCCTGCTGGGAACTAATCGATCAGAATGCAGGAATTCCAAAGTTGATGATGTAAGTTGAGTATTCTGTAAGTCTTGATAAATCTCCCTGTAATGTGATCTTAAATAAATGTAAGAGATTTAGTCGTGTTTGCTGCTATGATTTTTCAGCCAATGTGCCCTCCACGTTTTGGAATTTTATCCCACCCACACGCCTCTCAGAAAATCCTGATCATAGAATCCCTACATTATGGAAACAGACCCTTCAGCCCAATCAATCTGTACTGACCCTCCGAAGAGTAACCCACCAGACCCATTCCCTATATATACCCCTGACTAACGCACCTAATCCACACATCCCTGAACACTGTGGACAATTTAGCACAGTCAGTTCACTTAACCTGCATATCATTGGATTGTGGGAAGAAACCCACACAGACACAGGGAGAACATGCAAATTCCACACAGTCACCTGAGACTGGAATTGAACCCAGGTCCCTGGCACTGTGAGGCAGCAGGGCTAACCACTGAGCCACCGTGCTGCTGATTTTTGAGACATAGACCACCTTCTGTTTGCTTTTATCATAGTACCTTCCTCTGCCCATCTTTAAGGTACTAATTATCTCTAAAGCTTTCATACCATATTGTACCACACTGTGACTGATTTCCACAGGCAGTTACAATGTTATACTGGGTGAATTAGATAAACAGTGATCAGATGTATGATTTGTAATGTTTCATAGTGGATTAAATGTAATTAAAAATACCGTTGAACTAGGTAAAAGAAATCAGAGTGACTAGTTTATTGGAAGGGATGGAATAATGAGGAAGGAGCTCAGGAATGAGGGGATTGGGAGGGAAAGGAAGATTGTGAGTTGGAGGGATGGCTGGTTTAGAGAGGGGATGATCAGAAGGGGGAGATTGGGAGAGTGTAGGGAGCAGTGCTGGGGGGAAAGACTATTTGGGAGAGGAACTGAAAGATGTGTAGTCATCCTGATGAAGGAGCAAAACTCCGAAAGCTTGTACTTCCAAATAAATCTGCTAGATTATAACCTGGTGATGTGTGATTTTTAACTTCCTAAATACAGATATTGAGTACAAATCGAAGCAACTTATGCTCAAATTTTATTAAGTTCTGGTTAGGCCGCAACTAGAGTATTGTGGCTGGTCATGGACCCCGTGCTTTTGGAGGATGTGAAAATCCTTGTCAGAATGCAAAGATTTACCAGATATTCCGACAATGAGGGATTTTAGTGACATGGTTACTTTAGAGAAAGTGGGGTTGTTTTCCTTGGGATGAAGGGGATTGTGGGGAGATTTGGTGGAGATGTACAAGATTATGACAATGAGGTAAACAATGATGAATTGCAGTGGAGTTGAGAGGGGGAGTCCCCTACCTCCATATCTGGGAATGTATGTTGATACAAGGTTTTCTATTTAAAGACAGCTGCCTGGATGATATGTGGACTACATGTCCTGAATACTGTTGAACAGGCTGCAAAAAGGGCAAACAATTTTTTAAAAAAGGAACCTCATGTAGGTTTTACTTGTTTTTGCAAACATCGAGTTTAAGGCTGAGTTCTGGGCCTCTCTATTTCTGCAATTAGCTGTATCATAGGTATCACCTCTCCAGCGTGCAATGATAGCACACACATAACAGCCACCATGTTGCCAATAAAATGGACACAATACTATTACATTTCTGAAGATTTATGGTAGTGCATGAAGTAATGATTAAGCAAAAGTGATGGTTGAAAGATTAGTTCAATGTTTTAAAACCTGTTTCTAGTTTTTAGCAATCAATTTAATTACTCGACTTAACATTATAGTCATGGACCTAAGTTCTCATCTCAACTTGGTAGCATTTCAGTTGCCATGGTACCCACATTAATGGAGCATTATCTGTGGAAATCGAGAGAAATAGCTTATCTAGTCATCCACTAATAGCTGAGGTTTGACAAAAAGTTAATTGCATTCTAAAATGTTGAAAAATAGGAGGATAGCTGAAAAGATAATTAAGTGTGGAGAAATTCTGAACAAGATGGAGCCCAATTGTGGATAATCAGGAACGAGTCCTGTAGTGATTGTAATGAGGTCAGCCAGATGGACCTCATAGAATGAGTTCCCTGATTGGGGCTGCTAACCTTGTCCAAGCAGAGAGCCCTGGCTGACAGCTATCAGCAGGAGTGTCATAGGTTCTGTTCATTCTGATAGCTGAGTCTGAGGAAGCTAGACCAATGTCAATATTGTGCATGTGTAACTAATGGGTGACTTGGTGGCCAGATACCAACCTCTGTGCAGTTATTTCAATTCCTACATGACCAGAAATAATCACTACAGATGATCTGCTGCTGAAATCCTTGTCCATGTTTCTCTACCTCCAGATCTCTTTATTCTAACACTCTCTACACTTGCCTCTCCTCAGGTAACCTCCATACCCTCTATCCTAACACAATACCAAGTCCTCTTCTCCCATCACCATTGAACTCACTGATACTAGCTCCCAACTCACTAATGTGTCAGGTTCGCTGCCCCATTAGGGGTTGTATGGTTGGGGGAGGTGGGGAAGAGGCTCTGATAATGGAAGCTCTCATCCTCATCTTGACCCACAAGCAGTGCTATGAAGAAATTAGCTTTGCACCAAGATCCAGTCAGCCCCACAGTTAAACCCAACGCTCCTGGCTTCATTAAGATATTTAAAATTCTTAACCCTCTCCCCCCAGCTCCTGATCTCAGTCAAACAATAATGATGGGTTGGATCCAACGTGCTCAGAGTTTTGCCCATTTCACTGTCCACTCCCAATCCCACCCTTTCCTACTAAAACTCCCTTTTTATCCAAGAAGCAAGGAGCATTGATGATTCCGGTGCACAAATCACATTCCTCATGGAAAACAGTTCACCTTTGTTTTCCAAAAACACTCATACAATATCATCTAGTCTAATCTCACTCAGATAAGACAGACAGAATGAAAATAATTTAATAAAAACAAAGAATTGGGGATGATGGAAATCAGAAACCTAACAAAATTGTTGGAGAAACTCGGCAGGTTTGGTCGCATCTGTGGAGATAAAATATAATTAATGTTTCGTGTCGAGTGATCCATCCTCAGAACTGAGAATGAAAAGAACTGCTGGAGATTTTTTGTGCAATTTTTTTTCCCCCTTAGCTACATATTAAGCTTTTTCTGAAGTAAGTATCACAATTACAATTATAATCTTGGCAGGATTTTACCGGGAGCTTTAGAACATCCTGTTATTTTAGCAGGTTTACTGAAGGAAAACATTTTGCAAATAAATTTGAAACAACAAGAGTTACTGGTGACAAAAATAGATCTTGTTAATGTAGTAAATCAGTAAAATATCATTAATTTCAGATTTTAAAGACAGGGTGTCAGTGAAGATCATTAACAAAATACCACATTCTGGATAATTGCTGACAACATGTGCTGTTTCTGTAATTTTAGAAAGCCTGTTGGATTTTCTATATTTACTTGTGAGGGAGATAGGAGACAGGAATAGGAGGAAGCCACTCATGAAACATCTATCCAACTTTATCCATTTTTTCTAAGACCTTTGGCTAATAAAAATCTATCATTTTCAGATTGAAAATGAATTGTCACCTCACAGAAACTAGCTGTAATCTTCAATACCCTCGTCCTCGACACAACTTGTAAAAGCAATTCATTTGTCTGCCGTATCTCCCGCTCTTGATACTTGATAGACTCACAATCCTAGTTTGCTTGACTGCTCCTCATAATTTAACCATTCGACTCCAGGTATTACTTTTCTAAGTCTGCACCATACTTTCATCATTAAATCCCTTCAGCCCAACAAATCCACACCAACCTTCCAAGAGTAACCCACCCAGACCCATTCCCCTACCCTATACAATATTCCCCCTGACTAATGCACCTAACCTACACATCCCTGAATGTTATGGGCAACTTAGCATGGCCGATTCACCTAACCTGCACATCTTTGGACAAACCCACACAAACACTGGGAGAATGCGCAAACTCCACACAGACAGTCATCCAAGGCTGGAAATGAACCAGGGTCACTGGTGTTCTGAGCCACCATGCCGCCCTGGCACTTAGTTTCTTCAGTACAAACAAGACATTCTTTTGAAGATATACTGTCCAGGATCATCCACATTACTCTGGGCGCTTTCTGACCAGAACTTTGCATAGGTAACCCTTAATATCACCCACTAGATATTCCAGTCCTCTCCGTACAAGGGCCAGCATTTCACTAGCCTTTTGGATTACTCCTGTCCCTGTTTATGACATATTAATGATCTGTACATCTACACGCCCAGTGTCTTTGGATGTTCACTGTTTCTAGATTTTTCACAATTTAGAAAGGCTCCTGTTCCATCCTTTCTTGGTCCAGAATAGATGACCTGACAATGGCCCACAAGAAAATCTATGCTTTCTATAGTATTACCCATTCATGTAGCCTTTTGTTGAACCATAGAAAATGAGAGTAGGTTGCTCAGCCCTCCAAGCCTGCTCTAACATTCAACACGATCATCCAACTCTGCACCTTGTTCCCGCTTTCTCCCGAATGCCTTTTGATCCCTTTAGGCCTAACAACTGTATCTAACTCCTTCTTGAAAACATTCCATATTTTGGCCTCAACTGCCTTCTGTGACAGTGAATTCCACAGGCTCACCACTCTCTGGGTGAAGACATTTCTCCGCATCTCAGTCCTAAATGGCCTACCCCCTACAATATCAATTTGTAATGTTACACTTGCATCAATGCTGTTTACAATATTGCTCCTCTTTTGTTTCTTCTTTGCCATTGGCAAATTTGGAGACAAGTCTTTTTACCCCACCATTCAGCCTCAATGTTCCTTCACCTACAAGTGCACGTTTTACTGATTGCAGTCTTAAAACTGGGCACAAGGTATCAATCAGGTCTTGGATGCTGCATTGTGAAAATTTGCAGGAGGCTACACACCAATTCTTTGCATCTGATTCAGACGACAATTCAAAATGGTGGACACCTATACAGGGAGCTTCATTTTTATACTTGACGTAAAAAGCAATCCCTGTTTTAGAAGGGAAGGCTTCAAATGTTCACTTAATACAGTTCAAACCTGATCCCTGTGGGACACCATTAGTCAAATCCTGTCGATTAGATTTGCTGCCCATTATTCCCATACCATGTCTGCTGCCACTCAGCTAAGTTCTGAATCAGGCTTTAATTCTAGCTCACAGTGTCTTATGAATGACTTATCAAATGCCTTATGGAATTTTGTATAAATAATCATTAATATACCGCTGTCCCTGTTCCTTTTTCAAAAAAGTTCAATCAGTTTCATTTCAGTAAATTATATGTTTAATAAAATAATCTCAGAGATGTGCAGCATGCAATTAATCAGAAGCACCATGTTAAAACTCCAAAATGCACAAAATAAATCAAGCCTCACTGTTTCATCAGGCATGACCAATTATTTACAAATCCATGAATCCAGATGAGAAAATTTCATTCTGTTCAGTTCTTCTATCCTTACTTATAGATTCTGGTAAGTTCCTGACAACAAACATTAAAATTCCTTAGTTTCTATCTTTAATTTTCTTAAATAGAGTGACATTGTTATAATCTGAAGAAACTATTCTCTAATTAGGAAGATCATGGTGAGGCACCTATAATGTACTCCCAGCTTTAAATCCTGACCTGGAAAACATCTTGGCCTGGGTATTTATCAGTCTTTAGTGCCATTTTTGTCAAGTTTACTGCTAGTTCACTCAAGATGATTTTGGTGAGAGCAGTCTTCTATCCGTTTGCTCAGCTTACTACAGACACTATCATAGTTCAGGTCAGCTTTGCAGAAATCCGGAATCTTTAGAAGCTGTTTCATATCAAACACTATTTTGAGTTTCTGAAGAAGGGTCACTGAATTCAAAACCTCAACTCGACTTTCTCTCCACAGATGCAGCCAGACCTGCTGAGTTTCTCCAGCAATTTCTGTGTTTGTCTCAGATTTCTAGCATCTGCATTTCTTTATTCTATTACTTTAAGTTACATCATAGAAAATTAATTGATAAATAGTCATGTATATTAAAGACTTGATTCATTTTCATTAATAAATATATTCTTCCTTTTTTGGTTCTTGGACCTACTGGGCTAGATACAATAGGGAACAGTGCTCCCTCCTGTATGTTAATGACAGAGGTCTAAATAATCAATCACTCGTCGAGGATTGATTAACTAGGGATTGATTAACCCCACAAATTACTTTATTTAAAAGAGTAAAATGTATTGGAAAGCAGACCATTGTTCAAAGGCTTAAGAGCAAGCTTTTATGATGTCCTGGACCTACTCCTCAATGGGCATAAATAACACAGATTGGGTAAAGTTCAGAAACTAGGTAGAAACAAACACAGAGCTTGGCTGAAGCCTGAGTCTTGGCTCAGCCTGACATGCGAGTGTCAGAAACATGTGGAGAGAAGTAGCTAGTATGAGATGATGCCACCAGTGGAATAGTTTTTCAATAATATAACAGTAAGGTTAGATCTGAATACAACGTATTGCTGTATTTAGTCTTAATGTGTGATGAACAGTGTTAACAGTAATAAGGATAACACAGTAGTCAGCACTGCTGCCTCACACCTCCAGGGACCTGGGTTCAATTCCACCCTCAGGCGATGTCTGTGTGGAGTTTGCATATTCTCCCCGTGTCTACATGGGTTTCCTCTGGGTACTGCGGTTTCCTCCCGCAGTCTAAAGATGTGCAGGTTAGGTGGATTGGCCATGTTAAAATGCCTATAGTGTTCAGGAATGTGCAGGCTGGGTAGGCTAGCCATGGGTAATGCAGGGTTCCAGGGAAAGCGGGTTTGGGTGGATGCTGTTTGGAAGGTCAAATGGCCTGCTTTCATATTGTAAGGATTGTATGATTCTAATGAAACTTGAGTCTGAAGACAGTACTTGTTCATAAATGGGGACAGACCATCCCTAAGTGTTAGGTTGTTAGCCAAATTGCTGTGGATCTGGAGTCACATATAGACCAGCAGATTTCCTTAGTAACCCAGATTAGGCCAGCCTTGTTAATTTTAGATATTGTGAATCCAGATTTCACCACCTGCTTAGATGGGATTTGAATCGATATGCTAGTCTTGCTGGATTGATTGCCCAGTGACATTATCACCACCTTACCACTGTGCCACATGACCCCTTTAACTAATAGCTACACATCACCGTGTGGGCGGCACGGTGGCACAGTGGTTAGCACTGCTGCCTCACAGCACCTGAGACCCGGGTTCAATTCCTGACTCAGGCGACAGACTGTGTGGAGTTTGCACGTTCTCCCTGTGTCTGTGTGGGTTTCCTCTGGGTGCTCCGGTTTCCTCCCACAGCCCAAAGATGTGCAGGTAAGGTGAATTGGCCATGCTAAATTGCCCATAGTGTTAGGTAAGGGGTAAATGTAGGGGTATGGGTGGGTTGCGCTTCGGTGGGTCGGTGTGGACTTGTTGGGCCGAAGGGCCTGTTTCCACACTGTAAGTAATCTACTCTAATCAAATTGAACCCTAAGATCTGATTTTAAAATCTGATATTCTACCAACTGAGGTATTGAAGGTTCAGATAACTTAGCCAACTGCATTTGAACCTAATATCTAAACTGGCATATAATCAATCCCCTTAAGCAATCAGCAATTGACATTTTTAATCACCTCACCTTGGTGTATTATGATACATGGCTGAGGGGAAGTGGCACTTGAAGCTGGATCTTCTGTCCTATGGTCAGGCACTTTCAATGAATCATAAGAGCCGTCAATCAAGTGCTTGTGAAGTTATTATAAGTGAGGGAATGCAATGGTTAATTCACATTGGGGAAAGTGGTATTATTGCTCGACTATTAATCCTGAAACTCAGCTAATGTTCTTGGGACCCAAGTTCATAGCCTGCCATAGATCCAATATAGACAAAACAAAATCTGGAATTAAGAATCTACTGATGACCATTAAGCCATTATTGATAGGCAGAAAACCCCATCTGGTTCACCAATGTCCTTCAGGGAAGAAAATCTGCCAACCTCACCTTGTCTGGCCTACACTTGACTCTGGACCCACAGCAATGTGTTGACTCTCAACTGCTCTCTGAACTGACCTAGCAAGTCACTCCATTCAAGGGTAGCTAAAGATGGGCAGTAAATGCTGTCCAGTCAATGATACCCATGTCCAACAAGTAACTTAAAACACACACACACATACGCAGATCTTACAAACAACCACAGGTAAATAACCAGATAGTCTGTTTTAAGTGGGATTAATTAAGGGCTAAATATGGCCAAAACATAAAGTGCTGAACAATTTTCTCAATGCACAACTCTGTCTTTCAATTGATGATGAATGAGGCTGTAAAAGCAGTTGGCTGATAATCTGGCTTTTGTCTTTTCAACCACTGATCTACCGTCTCTCCTCAGGCAGATATACGATGACAAATTACATCCATAGGAATAAAGAATCACAGAATGGTTACAGCACAGAAAGAGGCCATTTGGCCGATTGTGTTTGTGTCAGCTCTTTAATAACAATTCACATAGTGATGATCCCTGCTTTCTCCCTGGGGTCCTGCCCATTCTTCCTCTCAGATAATGATCCAATTCTGTTTTAAAAACCAAGATTGACCCTGGCTCCACCATTCCAGATCCCAGCCACTCACTGTGTGGAAATGTTTCACCTTATGTTTATGTCGCTTCTTGTGCCAAGGTTGTCAAATCTGTGCTCCCTTGCTCTCAATCCTTCTGCCATTGGGAACCATCTACTCTGTCCAAATCTTGAGCACCTCAATTAAATCTCCTCGTAAACTTCCCCTTTTCCATGAAGGAATGTCCAAATTTCTCCAGGTAATCCATGAAACTGAAGATGGCATTCTGGGAGCCATTTTCATGAACCTTTTCTGCAATTTCTGTAATGTCTTCATATCTCTCCCACCATGTGGCTTCAGAACTGGATGTAATTCTTCAATAAGGACGAGTCAAATGTTTTATGCAGGTTTAACGTAACTCCCAGAGCAAACCCAAAACCCATCTGATTCACTTTCTATCATCCTTATAGTTGCACTATACAGTCATTGAACTGTTGAGTAAAAGCAGGCTTTATGCTCTAACCTCGAGTGTGCAACAGGCTCAAATCTGGGGCAGTACCTCAGAATTGATGGGTCCTGCATTACCTGTTCCCCTGCATATTTCACTCACGACAACACCTCTAGCCTAATCAGAATTCATAGGCTACTCTATTAGCTCTCTCCTCCCATACAGTAGAAATGTTGATTTTATCCCTTTATTGTTATCCTTGCAAATTGTCCTGAAGAGTGTGAGACAAAAACCTTTGACAAAATGTGTCCTTTTCATCATCTGTAGGCAGCACTTGACTGTTAACAATGTGGAATCTTAACTGTTCATGTGTAAAGTGACATTTCCAGGATGAACGTGAATCAGGTGAATGAAAAGGCGGAGGGAGAAGACTGGAAATCAGAGATGGATTATGTCATGATCTCTCATCACTTTGATGAACAGTACATTGAGGATGGATGTGCAGAGCCTGTTAAAGTTGAGGGCAGAATCTTGTGGGGGCGGTGATATTCTCACTTGTTGGCACAGGTGAGTGTCCTGGAACGTCCTTTTACAGGACGGTAAGTTGACCCACTCGATAGGCCAGCAGCAACCCCGCTAACAAAATCAATGACCCTATCCCTCCACCCGGGAGGAATTGTGTTACTCGCTCAGTATTCCGGACTCTCCCCTGCTCTTGTAGCCAATGTATTTATATGATGAGTCCAGTTGAGTTTCTGGTTAGCAACCCCTATGGTGTTAATATTGAGGGATTCAGTGACATTAACACCATTGAATGTCAAGGGAAAATGGTTAAATTGTTTCTTGTTGGCACGCATGTCACTTGCCATTGTCAGCCCAAGCCTGGATATTTCCAGATCTTGCTGCATTTGAACATAAAACACTTCAGTATCTGAGGAGTCACAAATGACACTGAACATTGTGCAATCATTATCGATCATCCCCACTTCTGATTTTATGATGGAGGGAAGTTCATTGATGAAGCAGCTGAAGATGATTGGGCCTAGGACAATATCCTGAGGAATGCTGCAGACATATCCTGGAGCTGAGGTGACTGAACTCTAACACCCATGACCATCTTCCTATGTGTCAAATATGACTCCAATCAGTGGAAAGTTTTCCCTTGATTCCCACTTATACGCCTTAGGAGAAAGTGAGGACTGCAGATGCTGGAGATCAGAGCTGAAAAATGTGTTGCTGGAAAAGCGCAGCAGATCAGGCAGCATCCAAGGATCAGGAGAATTGACGTTTCGGGCATAAGCCCTTCTTCAGGATTCCTGAAGAAGGGCTTATGCCCAAAACATCGATTCTCCTGCTCCTTGGATGCTGCCTGACCTGATGCGCTTTTCCAACAACACATTTTTCAGCACTTATACGCCTCAGTAAATGGTGGAAATGGGAGGCCATCTGTGGATGTTCTGAACACTGCATCAGCCAGGAAGGCAATGGGGTCTCCACCAGCCTCCGCGTCACCTGATAAGTGTCTCCCCCCACCCCATACCATCAAACCCCAGGAAGAGAACTACAGGATTCAACCTGGGGTACTGTGTTGTAAATGCTATTCTGAGCATTGTAGTACATGTATGACAAAGTATAAAGAAGAGTATCATGTGAGAATGATCAAATCTGTTTGCGACTCATTATTCCGCTCAGTATATATTGATGTGAAAAATAAGACTACATTCCGAAATTAAACCCAATGTTTGGAATGGGTGAGCTCTCCAGTCAAGTGACACAATTTATTTCATGCTATCAGCAGCTTTCATTTAGCCAATAAATCCTTTCAGCAGAGTAGGATATAAATTAATCACAAGTGACATTGCAGAGCAGCCAACAGTGAAACAGTCACAACTCATTCTGGGAAAGGAACTCAGTCTAGATGTAAAGAAAGAGACTCTATTGCCGTGGCCATGCATTGGATCCCTGAAGTACTGATGGATATTTTTAACTCATAGTTTCAAAGGGTGTTTTGGAAAATGCATTAATGTAGCCAAAAATTATTTGTGGAAGTGGCTATCTGAAAAGAGAGCCCCAAAATGTCACAGAAGTGAAGGGAACTTCGAACAGTCCTTCAAAAGGGAGGGGGATGGAAGAGGCAAGCCAAAACAGACTGAACAGTGACCTCTTGTGACTACAAATATAACAGGGAGCTGACAAACAACAGCAAGTTACCCCCTATAGTTTATGCCCCAAATTGCAGGCACATTTTGCATTTTTCCCTTTGAAGAATACACAAGGACAGATGTATCAACTCCACTGGAATGTGTTAGTAGGGCTGAACATTCTCATGTGGACCAGCCTATGTTCAATTGTTAGCGTGCTTTGAAGGTTATGGTTGAAGTACTATTCCCTAGTCATTCCTGTGTTACAGGTAAACAAACTCTCTCTCACTCTAAGTGTTGTAAGTCAGCTAGCTAGCAGCCAGCCAAAATGAAACAGGGCAGCAAAGAACTTTCTCCCATATTGAATGCTGGAATTCAATCATAGCCAAAAGGAATTAGAACAACAGAATCTCAACCAAACATGCATTATGAACAATTGTGAAGCCGATTGCTCCACCATCAATGTTAACACAATGTTAACACATCCTTCACTGCATTGGAAGAAATGTTCAACTATCTGCTCTTCACAAACAATTCAGAGACTGATCCGTACACCTGCTTTATTACACTTCTGCCTTTTTGGACCCACCTCTAATTTCCACTCCATAGTTATGTGCTTTGGGTTATGTCTGTGCGTCGGTGTTACGTTATTAACTCTTCTCAAATTTAGGAATTAAGAAACTCACTCTTTGTTAATTAAAGAAAGCCTGATTAAATTGGATCCTTTTAAAATGTAATTTCACTTGGGTCTGGGGGAGGGGTATTCACAAGGGAAGATCCCTGTTTTCAAATTAATCCTGTTGTGACCACTGGGGAGGTGGGTGAATAATGCCAAGGAGTCAATTCATTCATCTTCACCTCAGAACCCAACGATTTGGATTATTCTTTCTGAAATTGTAACAATTTTGGAAACCTCACCCAATTTTGTCATAACACTATCAATCAAATTGTGCTACCATCCAAAATGGATTTAGAGCACAGTCCTGCTACAGTCTGAATGCTCTGACTGTTGTAAAACTTTATTCTGTTACCTCTATTCACATTTTTCCAATTCATCCTAAAGCAGTGATATTGGTTTGTTGTGGACTCATGAGAAGATCTGACCTCCATGAGATCTGAGGGATTGACGTTCCAAAGCAGCAGATAATAAAGGTTATTCTGATTCTGATTCTGATTAATTCACCTCTTCAACCATTATGTCAGTGTAATAGTTATTGGGGCAATGGTGGTCCAGTATTGCTACTGGACTTTGTAATCCAGAGGCCCAGGCTAACAATAGCCACTGCCGGAATTGAAATTAGTTAATAAATGAAGCAAGATTGATGGTTTTCACACAAAAGAACTAATGTCCTTTAGGGAAGTAAATCTGATGTCCTTACTTAGCCTGCCCTATATCTGTTCCCAGAAATGTGTTTGATTCTTAATTGAAATGACACTTAAGGGCCATTAAGGACGGGCAACAAATATTGGCCTTGCCAGGGAAGCCAACACTCCATATAAGAATAAAAACATTACACAATAATGAATCATGTCCATACTGGCAATAGGAACATCCAAAGCAACGCTAGTTGTAACACTGACTGTTCAGAGACATGTAGCTAAGCAAGTGGCTTGATAGTATTGCTCAACATCTGCTACCCTAAAGGCCATTTTATTTCTCATTATGCTTTGGAGACCTCCGTTTGTCTGTTGTCATCTTGCTTTATCCCCCTATCTTTATACTTCAATAATACAGGGACCCCCTCCAGTACAAGACCATATCTATGCTCCTGAGACCTGGAGGGAAGGAAGATCCTAGCCTTGACATTCTGGGCAGAATTGATGGGAAGAACAAATGTCAAGCTGGGTTGCTCATTGTCACGGATATCCAGTGATTCACTGTCCTGAAAGATTGCCTCGGGCAGACATTGAGAGTGAGATTGGACTGGACTTGGCTGCACTATCCCATCATGACGTAACAGGCCAATGTTTCTCCTTGCCCATCGGAGTTACTCAGGGTTCCCAGTGCCTGTCCAACTGGCACCAGCAAAATCAGCAGCTTCAAAGGGAAAAGGGAGGAGGCTCCAGCATTGAAATAAGTAACTGATTTATGCCAGGCTGAACAAGGTGTGGCTCAGAAGTCGCACATGCACCCCTGGGAGACGCTGCACCCTTCATCCACTCCCACTGGCGTGAGCACAAAATCTAGACCCAACACTGCAATCCATGAATTGTACTGTGCTGAGATTGGTCACTGCATTCCGACATTACAGTGGTGGTTAAAATTGAAACGTCTACCCCTTAAAGCACTTTGTAACTCCTGAGGTTGCAAAAGGCACTATTCAAATGCATCTGCTTTCTCTCTTTAACAAAACCTTGTTAATTAAGAACCAAAAGCAAAACATTTCCCTTGCTTCCAACACTTGCTTCAGGAATCACTCAGGAACTCAGCAGCGGAAGGAGACAATTCAGTCTCTTTGAATGAGTTCCATTACCATTTAGTGAGATTATGGCTGATCTGTGACTTAACTCTACATCTGAATCTTTGCCCCAGTGTAAAAATGGCTGGTAAATATAGAGGTGTGGATGAGGTGTTTCAAATTTTAACCCTATTTCGTACGTGGAAGGTTTTTATAATTCACTCCTGAAAAGTTGTGATGGTATTTTCTTTTAGAAATGTCCTGCCTTAAACTCCCAAACCAACAGAAATCATTTCTCTCTATCTGTCATGGTGGTCTAATAAACAATCATTTGTCAGGAATTGATTAATTCTGTGTGTTAGTTTATTCAAAACAGTAAAACACATTATAAGTTATCAAGAAAACATTGCAGCATCCAACTGGTGTCTGAGTGTGCAGCTTGTGGGTGCTAAGTAGACTACCAGATGGAGTTACAATATTGTATACTTATGGTGCCCTTAAAGGTGAACCCTCTTAAAGGCAGTGTTTGCGTACAACACTGTCTCCTCCCCAAATTATGTTGAAAACAGTTCAAAATATCCCAAAACAAAAGAACTGTGCATTAGATTAGATTCTCTACAGCATGGAAACAGGCCCTTCAGCCCACACCAACCCTCTGAAGAGTAACCCACTGCTCGCTGACTAATGCTCCTATCACTACGGGCAATTTAACATGGCCAATTCACCTGACCTGCACATCTTTAGGCTGTAGGAGGAAACCCATGCAGGGAGAATGTGCAAAATCCACACAGACAGTCACCAGAGGCTGGAACTGAACTTGGGACCATGGTGCTGTGAGGCAGCAGAGCTAACCACTGAGCCACCATGCCACCCCACTAGGAGGGGACAACTAGGGGACACAGTTTCAGAACAAGTGACCAGCAACTTAAAACTGGGGTGAAGGGGAATTCTTTTCACTGTAGGGGTGTAAATCTTTGGAATTCTTTACTCCAGGAGTCTGTGGAGGTTCCAAAATTGACTTTGTTCAAGACTGAGATAGATAGATTTCTCTACTAAAGATATCAAGAGACACAGAGATAGTGCAGGAAAACTATACTGAGGTAGAAGATGAGCTAGGATCGTATTAATGGACAGAACAGACTCATGGGGGTTGAATGGCCTACTCTTCCTTCTAATTCCTACATTCCTGTGTCCTCATCTCTGCATTTGCAGCTGTCAATCTCCACTTGACCACATGTCTGTGAAACACTGTTTACCAATAATGTAGGTGCTACATGAATGCAAGTTGGTGTGTTTTTAACATCTCTTAAGAAACGTGATGACAACCTGTCAGCTGAACTTGGTTTCAGATACCACTCTAAGTGGAAGAAGCTGCCACAATCCTTCTAATTCTAACAATTCCCGATATGAGGAGAGGATTAACCCAGAGAGACTGGGGAGCCTTCCACATCCATCAAAGTTTTACCTGCACATCCACCAATATCATTTATTGTATCCATTGCTCCCGATACGCTCTCGTCTACATTGGGGAGACTGGACGCCTCCTAGCAGAGCACTTTAGCGAACATCTCTGGGACACCCGCACCAATCAACCACACAGCCCTGTGGCCCAACATTTCAACTCCCCCTCCCACTCTGCCGAGGACATGGAGGCCCTGGGCCTCCTTCACCGCCGCTCCCTCACCACCAGACGCCTGGAGGAAGAACGCCTCATCTTCCGCCTCGGAACACTTCAACCCCAGGACTTCAACAGTTTCCTCATTTCCCCTTCCCCCACCTCACCCTAGTTCCAAACTTCCAGCTCAGCACTGTCCCCATGACTTGTCCGGACTTGTCCTACCTGCCTATCTTCTTTTCCACCTGTCCACTCCACCCTTCCCCCGCCCCCGACCTATCACCTTCATCCCCTCCCCCACTCACCTATTGTACTCTATGCTACTTTCTCCCCACCCCCACCCTCCTTTAGCTTATCTCTCCACCATTCAGGCTCTCTGCCTTTATTCCTGATGAAGGGCTTTTGCCTGAAACGTCGATTTTACTGCTCCTCGAATGCTGCCTGAACTGCTGTGCTCTTCCAGCACCACTAATCCAGGATCTGGTTTTCAGCATTTGCAGTCATTGTTCTTACCCTGTATTGATGATAACATGAGGCTTCTACATTGTGGAGTGAGGGGCATCTGATTGTCAGATAAATGACACTGAAATCAGAGCAAGCAGCCAATGCTACACTCTGAAGACAAATGGATTTGTTTTCTGTTAGTTCTCTGCTACAAACCAGCTTGTTGAGGCTTGCTGTGTTGCAGGATCACCAGCCCAGAACCCCATGAGTATTACAGATTATCTTTATCACTGATGTTGCTGCTGTGTTCAAAGCGCCTTCCATTGAGATTCACTCATCAATGGAGTAATGTGCTCTGTGATAGCTCTGATTGTACGAAGCCACTGCATTCCTCGAGGATTTTCCTGCTGATCCCTCGAGTGTACAGCGATAAACTTCTCAAGCTGCTGATAGTGACAGTGCAGCAGTCTGCCAAGCCTAGGGCATTCTGAACCCACTCCCTCAGACATTTAAACAGCATTGAACAGCCAAGGTTATAATTACCAGAATCTTGCAATAACGGTGACTGTCGGCAACAGGATGAGCTGGGTCGCCTGTGGATACAGAGGCTCTGTCGGGCATCATTCCCCACCGTGCACTCCTCTAGCAAACTAACGATGTAAGGAACAGGATTGCAGTGGGCTCTCACCAAAGATAAGGCTGCTTCTGAAACGTTCAGGCATCTGCTGTGTGTGTGTGTTTAATAAATCCCTCCTCTCACATAGTATTGTATGTTACTGATTATCTCAGTCCCGAGAAAGCTGTTCCTCTGTGTTTTGGGAACTGCACTGAGCTCTCATGTCAATACAAACAGGAGGAATGTGAGGGGAATGTTATTCTTTATCACAAGGGGAACTGAATACAAAAGTACAGATGCTGTGCTTCAGTTATGTAGTGCATTAGTGAGGCGACGTAAGTACAGAATTGGTCTCCTTATTTAATGAAGGATGTTAATGCATTGGAAGCAGTTCAGAGAAGGTTTATTTGACTCATGTCTGGAATGGGAACACTGTCCTTATGAGGAAAGATTTGACAAGCTCGACTTTGCTAACGTTGAGAAGTGTATGAGACAGCTTTATTGAAACAGAAGAGGAATTGGCAAGGTGAATATGGAAGGGATATTTTCCTCTCCAGAACGAGAATCGACTTGTTATTCAGATTGTCGACACTCCACTCACAGTCTTTGTACTTAACTGTTGACAATTTTAATTACCTCAAATTATCTTGCCATTACCACTCCACCTATATTTTCTGTGCCCGTGCACTTCCCTCCACTTTAGCTGATCAAGGAGCAGTACTCTAAAAGCTTGTGATTTCAAATTCACCCTTTGGATTATAACCTGGTGAGATGTGACTTCTGACTTTGTCCATCCCAGTGCAATACGAACACCTCCACATCATGGCTTCAATTGACATCTAAAACTAGAGGGCACAGTTAAAAACAAGAGGTCACTCATTTAAAACAGAGATATGGGGAATTTTGTTCCAAGAGAGAGATGTGAGTCTTTAGAATTTCCAGAGCCAATGGAAGCAAAATGCTTGATTTTTTTAAGGCAGAGCTAGGTAGATGATTGATCAGTGGCTTGGAGGGTGGGGTATCTCAGGATATTGAGGAGGTAGGTCCAATGGACCAATCAGATCAGCAGAGAATAACAGAGTTAACTGGCCTAATCCTGCTCCTTATTTGTATGTTAACAAAACAGGTTTTTATCTCTTTACCTCCTCAGCATTATCAACATTTCAGATCACATAAATAGTAAACCTACGATGTTTAGCTGTACGGTCAAAGTTCAGCTTTCTTCTAAGCCAGCAGTGTGATGAGCTAATTAGCCCCCCAAGTGAGTTCCCAGTATCAGTGAAGGATCATCAAGTGAATTCTGCTATGTACAGGGTTGTGCAGAATACTAGGAAGGCGGAATGCTATTCCCGTTTTCAGAGATATTAAACTAAGCGCTTGCATTTATCTAGTTCCTTCCAAAAATCAGTCAAAGCCCCGAATCTGTGCGCTAACCTCATAGGAAGCTCACACTGCAGTGACTGTAGCTGCCTTCACCCCCAGCAAGTGCAGGTCAGTTACAGTCAAAGCTGCGAATTGGGAGAAAGAACTGCATTTATGTAGCACTGTTAATGATCATGTGACACATCAAATCATTTTACTGCTAAAATTGTGTGTTTTATGTGTGGTCCCCATCACACAGTAGTGGCAACCACCATGTACACAGCAAGATTCCACAAACAACAAACTAGTAATGACCTGATTACTATTAGCTTTTGGTTGAAGAATAAATATTTGTGTGTACACCAGAGAGGGTGCTCTCACCCAAGCTCCCCCACCTCCCCCACCCCCATGTCTGCCATTTTTTTCTTTTTTTGTATATTATCCTTTTCCCTTTCCTATCTTTATTGCAGCTTAATTCTCAGGAGGTGGCTAGCCGACACTGGAAGATGTGGAAATCTGTGGTGTAAAAAGGTACCAACAAAGCAGATCAGTAACCATCCACCCAAACCCTGAACACACCAAGCCTGCTGCACAGGCCCCTGCCTACACTGCACTGAGGGCCATGGACCAAGGGTCAAACTATGAAATGTGATGCCAGACAGTAGCTTGACTGGAAGAAAAATGCAGTGTCACACTCTGGGTGCATTGCCAAATCTTATTGCCCATCCAGTCAGACTGAAGTGGTGGTGGACAATAAGACTTGGCAATTTTCTAATCATGGAGACAAATGGTTGGACTCTTTCTGGTGCATTGTCAGAGCAGTTTGATGGTGCTCACATGGCCATTTCAGGAGGCAGTTAAGGGTCAAGCCCATTGCAGTGAGTCTGGATTTGCTCAGAAGACCAGTCTAGTGGAGATACGTCTGAAGTGCAGTTCCTGCTGAAAGGCAGCAAGTAGAGTAGACAATCTGTGATTAGCAAATGTAGAAATCAGGATAGGAGTAGGGCATTCAGACCTTCGGCCATTTTGACCCAGTGACACTAAAACAACAGCAATATATTTCCAAGCCAGAATGGTAAGTGCTTGGAGATGGATATATAGGTGGTGGTTTTACCAAAAGTCTGTAGCTCTTGTCTTTCTAGGCAGTAAGTCATGGATTTAGATGACGTGTGAGTTATTGCAGTACATCTTGTAGATGATACACATTGCTCCCCCTGTGCCTTGGTTCTGAAAGGAGTGAGTCTTGAATGTGGTGCCAATTAAGCAGGCTGCTTTGTCCCAGATGGTGTCAAGCTTCTTAAGTGTTGTGGAGCTGCACCCATCCAGGTAAGTGGGGAATATTTCATCACACTTGTGCCTTGCAGATGGTGGACAGGCTTTGCGGAGACAGGATGTGAGCTATCCACTGCGGAATTCCCAGTCTTCAACGTTTTTGTTTGGAGCATCATTAATTTTAGAGAAGTACTTGGGACACAATCTGTTATATATTGAGCCCAAAACAATTAGAATTAAAACTGTATGAGTTGTTAAACATGAATCCTTTATTACTTACTGCTCTGTTCCTAGCGGACCCAGCAATTTTCAAAACACTACATTTATATATAAATGGTCCAGTTCAGTTTCTATTCAATGGTAACCACCCCCCCACCCCCCCACCCCCCATTGAAATCAATGGCTGTAGAGACATTAACATCACTAAAAGAGACCATTTGTTCCATCAAATGATAGGGGATTCAGTGACGGTAATGTCATTGTATATCAAGGGGCAGTGGTGAGATTCTCTCTTGTTTGAGTTGGTCAATGCTTGGCACATACACAGTGCCAGTGGTATTTGCCACTTGTCAACCAGGAATGAATGTTGTGCAGGTTGTGCTGCCTGTGGACGGTATGTGGACGGTAACCTGCCAGGGGTAGATTCTTTACACAGCGGGTTGTGAGTTCATGGAATGCCCTGCCAGTAGCAGTGGTGAACTCTCCTTCTTTATGGTCATTTAAGCGGGCATTGGATAGGCATTTGGAAGTTATTGGGCTAGTGTAGGTTAGGTAGGATTCGGTCGGCGCAACATCGAGGGCCGAAGGGCCTGTACTGCGCTGTATCTTTCTATGTTCTATGTTAGTCTGCGATAACCGTGGTGGTTAAGTGGCTGTCTGTCTAGGATGAGATGCGAAGGTTCACCAGAGGCTGGTCACCTCAGTCTCTTCACTGTCTTCAGGGGAAGAGTGAGATTAATGGATGAATGATGATTGTCAGAGGAAAAGATCGAAGGTTTTGAGAGCCGTGATGAAGTAGTCTACACAGCAGCCGTTCCTGGGGCTATGAGAAGAGTACTAGGGAAATGTCAGCTTTCTATAACAGAATGTAACAGAACTTGTTTGACCCTGTTAGAAGATGAGGGAATAAGTTCACACAGTTTATTATGTCTGATCATTTTGCCTGCACTCACTGAGACCTTGTCAGGAACTTCACTTTGAGTTGAGAAGTCTCCTTAACAACACCAACTCCTCTATAATAATGGCCTGAGCAGGCAGTAATGATGTGGCGGGAGATGTGAAGTTGGGAATACCAGACATGATCTGTTCCTGGAAAATGGATTTTTTGGGCTTCCCCTATCCCAGTATATGTTATCCTGGATGGTTTTACCATGGATGAGGAGGGGGAGCTATATTTGATGGTGGCATCATGCTGGAGGTGGTGGAAATGGCAGAATGTATGGGGAGGGCAAAGGAATCCTACACCAGTCTAGTCTCATTAGCCAACGTTAGGCTCATATCCCTCTAAACCCTTCCTATTCATATACCCATCCAAATGCCTTTTAAATGCTGTAATTGTATCACCCTCCACCGCTTTCTCTGGCAGCTCACTCCATGTACATATCATCTTCTGTGTGAAAAAAATGCCCTTTAGGTCCCTTTTAAATCTTTCCCCTCTCACCTTAAACCTATGCCTTCTTGTTTTGGACTCCCCTCCCCTGGGGAAAAGACTTTGTCTATTTACCTTATCCATGACCTTCACGATTTCTAAACCTCTCTAAGGTCACCCCTCAGCCTCCAACACTCCAGGGAAAATAACCCCAGCCTATTCATCCTCTCCCTAAAGCTCAAATGCTCCAACCCTGGCAACTACCTAGTACATCTTTTCCAAACCTTTTCAAGTTTCACAACATCTTTCCTACAGCAGAGAGACAACAATTAAATGCAGCATTCCAAGAGTGGCCTAACCAATGTCCTGTACAGCCGCAACATGGAATGAAAGTGAGAACACCTGAAGAATTGCTTGGTTGTCAGCCAACCCCTTCAAATACCAATACATTCTATAATTCTCCCTGGTAGTTCATCAGTATTTGCTGTGGAAAGGGAGATGTCCAAAACAAGCAGCTGATTCTGTTATACACGATCACACAATGTTAAACATAACTCTCTCTTCCAAATCCTGACGATGAATTTCTTAAAAGATTCCAAAGCATGCTACAAATATTATCTTAATCTTGCACAAAGCACTTCTTCCTGTCTGGAAATACTGCTGTAAATATTTTTAAAATATGAAAATTGAAACTTTCTTTTTAAAGAAATCCCAACTGCACTTTTGAACTGGAGCTCATCACAAAACAGAAGCAGGAATCAACGATTATGGTAAATATTTAAAAAACATCCACAATAGCTTCTAATCATGCTTTTTACTTTTTGTGACTTTCATGGGTCTAATTATTAATACATAGCTTCATTTTTATAGAGCAAATTAATTAAATCACAGGATAATACAGATAAAAATATATGTATCTGATCCATCCCAGTTGATCTGTTTAGTTTGAGACATGTCTCAGTGGGTGACACCTACGTCTCTGAGCAGGTTGTAAGTTCAAACTCCCACTCTAGAGGTTTAAGCCAATACTTTATACTGAAACTCCAGTGGAATACTGAGGCAGCACTGCGCTGTCAGAATTGCTAACTTTGGATGTAAAGTTCTGTCACCTCTCTGAGGTGGACCTCGAAGATCCCTAGGCTCAATTCAAAAAAGAACAAGGGGTCACCCCTGTGTCCTGGATAATATTTATCCCTCAGTCAACTTCACCAAAACTAATTATCTAATCATTTATCAGAATTTAGTTCACAGGAGCTTCTTGTGTCTTGATTAGTTACTGCATTTACTGCTTCATAACAGTGACGACACTGCAGAAGGTCCTCTACTGGATGTAGAGAAGATGTTTCCGTTAATAGGACCCAAGGGCACAGTCTCAGAGTGAAGGGATGATCTTTTAGAATTTAGATGAGAAGGTATTTCTTCATCCAGAAGGTGAGGGAATCGTGGAACCCAGTGTCGCAGAGGGCTGTGGAAGCAAAGTCATTGAATATCTTTAAGACAGAGACAGATAGGTTTTTGATTGTTAAGGGGATCAAGGGTTAGGGGGTGAAGGCAGGAGAATGGAGTTAAGAAACATATCAGCCATGATCGGGCTGTATCATGGGTCAGATGGCTTAATTCTGCTCCTGTATCTTTTAGTCTTATGGTGATTGATTGTAAAGCACTTTTTGACATTCAGTGTTTGTGAAAGGTGCTATAACAATGCATAGCTTTCTTTTATTCAGCAAATGAAGAGAGTGCAGAGGTGTTCTACCTGGACTGGAGGGCAGGTCTTAAGATAAAAGATTGAGGGAGCTAGGTCTTCTCTCATTGGAGTGAAGGAGGATGAGAGGTGACTTGATAGAGGTGTCCAAGATGATGAGAGGCTTAGATGGAGTGACTAGCCGGAGACATTCTTGGGGCAGAAATGTCTCTCACGAGGGGGCATAATTTTAAGGTGTGTGGAGGAAGGTTTGGGGGGATATCAGAGAGTGGTGGGTGCGTGGAATGCACTGCCAGCAGTGGTAGTAGAGTCAGAGACATTAGGGACATGCAAGCGACTCTTGGATAGGCACATGGATGATAGTAAAATGAAGGGTATGTAGGTTAGTTCAGACTTATAGTAGGATAAAAGGTTGGCACAACATCGAGGGCTGAAGGGCCTGTACTGTGCTGAACATATTCTATGTTATAAATCCCTTTTCAAACTCAAAGAATTTCAGATTTCTGGACAGTCATTCCATCTGGAATCATTCTTTCTGTAAAGACAATTAGTTTCTTCTGGCGTAAAAGCTAAAGAACTCAAAGATTCAAAGAAAGAATAAGGAATCAGAAAGCATTGTGTTCTATGGCAGTCTGTCAGTTGTAACTGTTTATTTTTAGACAGGAAACTGACATTTGATGGCAACCTAAGATAAAAAAGGTCTTTGATCTAAAGATTTCAGAATCCAACTTTGAGCCAACTCAATGCTAATAATATGAGCTGTTTACATTTATTACTGCATGCTGGTTATTCTGGTGTTTGTGGTGGGACAAATGTAAGAAGCTTTGGTTCAAGGTGAGGTCTCTTAAAGCCATTGTTTTAACTCAGACAAGGAACTGAGAGGGTGCAAGATTGAAAAAGAGATTTTGAAATCCTGCATCTCAATCACTTGCCCAGAGCTTGCTCTGTACACGTAGGCTGTTGTATTTCTTGATGGTTTGCCAGTGATGACATTTCTACTATCATTAGATGAATGACAGTCATAGAGTCATACAGCACAGAAACAGATCCTTCAGTCCAACTAGTCCACGCCGACCATAATGCCAAACTAATGTACTCCCATCTGCCTGCATTTGGCCCATATCCCTCCAAACCCTCATTTTAAAAATGCCTTTAAGGAAAGATTTCTAAGGACTTTGCCAGGGTTGGCGGGTTTGAGCTATAGGAAGAGGCTGTATAACAGAGAATCGGCTGCCTGTTTCAGACATGTCCCTTTCTATTACAACAAATATTGATGAACTGCGAGGGAGAATTGTAGAATGTACTGGTACTTGAAGGGATTGGCTGATAACCAAGCAGCTCCTAAGGAGTTCTCACTTCCAGCTCATGTTGCGGCTCAGTAGGACATTGGTTAGGCCACTGTTGGAATACTGCATTTCATTGTTGTTTCCCTGCTATACGATAGATGTGGTGAAACATGAAAGAGTTCAGAAATGATTTGCAAGGATGTTGCCAGGGTTAGAGCATTTGAGCTATAGAGAGAGGCTGAATAGACTGGGGCTGTTTTCCCTGGAGCGTCGGAGGCTGAGGGGTGACCTTATAGAGGTTTATAAAATCATGAGGGGCATGGATGGGGTAAATAGACAAAGTTTTTTTCCCTGGGGTGAGTGAGTCTAGAACCTGAGAGCATAGGTTTAAGGTGAGAGGGGAAAGATATTAAAGGGACCTAAGGAGCAACATTTTCACACAGAGGGTGATGCATGTATGGAGTGAGCTGCCAGAGGAAGTGATGGAAGCTGGTACAATTACAGCATTTATTTGGCATCTGGACGGATATATGAATACGAAGGATTAAGAGGGATATGGATCGAGTGCTGGCAAATGAGACTAGACTAATTTAGGATAACTGGTCGCAATGGATGAGTTGGAGCAAAAGATCTCTTTCCGTGGTGTTCATCTCTATGACCCATGACTCTAAATGTTGTAACTGCACCCGCATCCACCACAACACCTGGCAGTTCATTCACACATAGACTCATAGAGATGTACAGCACGGAAACAGACCCTTCGGTCCAACCCATCCATGCCGACCAGATATCACAACCCAATCTAGTCCCACCTGCCAGCACCCAACCCCTATCCCTTCAAACCCTTCCTATTCATGTACCCATCCAAATGCCTTTTAAATGTTGCAATTGTACCAACCTCCACCCACCTCCTCTGGCAGCTCATTCCATACACATACCACCCTCTGCATGAAAAAGTTGTCCCTTAGGTCTCTTTTATGTCTTTCCCCTCTCACCCTAAATCTATGCACTCTAGTTCTAGACTCCCTGACCACAGGGAAAAGACTTTGCCTATTTATCCCATCCATGCCCCTCATAATTTTGTCAACGTCTATAAGGTCACCCCTCAGCCTCCGAATCTCCAGGGAAAACAGCCCCAGCCTGTTCAGCCTCTCCCTATAGCTCAAATCCTCCAACCCTGGAAACATCCTTTTATGCTGCCAGGGTTGGAGGATTTGAGCTATGAGGAGAGGCTGAAGAGGCTGGGGCTGTTTTCCCTGGAGTGTCTTTTCTGAACCCTTTCAAGTTTCACATCTTTCCAATAGGAAGGAGACCAGAACTGCACGCAATATTCCAACAGTGGCCTAACCAATACTCTGTACAGCCGCAACATGACCTCCCAACTCCTGTACTCAATACTCTGACCAATAAAGTAAAGCATACCAAATGCCTTCTTCACCATCCTATCTACTTGCAACTCCACTTTCAAGGAGCAATGAACCTGCACTCCAAGGTCTCTTTGTTCAGCAACACTCCCTAGGACCTTACCATTAAGCGTATAAGTCCTGTTAAGATTTGCTTTCCCAAAATGCAGCACCTCGCATTTATCCGAATTAAACTCCATCTGCCACTTTTCAGCCTATTGGCCCATCTGGTCAAGATCCTGTTGTAATCTGAGGTAACCTTCTTCGCTGATCACTGCACCAAAAAAGGTTGCCCCTTCATGTTGTTTTTAAAACTTCCTCCTCTCACTTTAAAAACATGCCCCCTTGATTTGAACTCCCCCATCCTAGGGAAAAGACCCTTGCTGTTCACCTTATTGATACCCCTCATAATTTTATAAACCTCTATTAAGGTCGCCCTTCAGCCTTCTGTGCTCCAGTGAAAAAAGTCCCAGCCTATCCAGCCTCTCTTCATAACTCAACCCCCCCCATTCCTGGCAACAGCCTGGTAAATCATTTCTGAACCCTCTCCAGCTTTATAATATCCATAGGTCCCTTAGGTGACCAGAACTGCACACACACACCATAGGAAACCTCACCAATGTCCTGTACAACCTCAACACAATGTCCCAATTACTAGAGAGATTACTGAGCTACAAGTTAAAAAGGCAGGAAATGGAACACGGAGAGCTCAGCAGCCACATTGGTAATTAGATTAGATTACTTACAGTGTGGAAACAGGCCCTTCGGCCCAACAAGTCCACACCGACCCGCCAAAGCGCAACCCACCCATACCCCTACATTTACCCCTTACCTAACACTACGGGCAATTTAGCACGGCCAATTCACCTGACCTGCACATCTTTGGACTGTGGGAGGAAACCGGAGCACCCAGAGGAAACCCACGCAGACACGGGGAGAACGTGCAAACTCCACACAGTCAGTCGCCTGAGGCGGGAACTGAACCCGGGTCTCAGGCGCTGTGAGGCAGCAGTGCTAACCACTGCGCCACCGTGCTGCCCACAAATCTGTGCCAGGTCGGCTTACACTCTGTGGGTAAGGTTAGAATCACATCTTTTGGAGCAAATGATTCAGAGTGGACAATTCTTTGTCAGGGACAATTCTACTTGCTGAACCTGGCTGAGATTTGGAGGCAATGGTTCTAAAAAATGGGGAAACGTGATCTGGAGGTTATTTTCACGTGGATTATTACCCAAAAAGGGGCAGGATATTTTGAAATAATGGATGAAATCCAGGAGTGGAAGGAAGTGGATGAGACACTGATTTGGAGGGAGAAGTAGAATTTGTGTTGGTTTCTCTATGTGGCTGGAGTTAATAGTGGGGTCCCACAAGACTCTGCTCTGGATCCCCCTTTTGTTCCTTGTATATTTATGATTAGATTGGGAATATTGGCATGACTGTCTTCAGTGCCCACTACGAGCTCTGTTTCTGAGCAATTCCATCCCTCTTCTCAGAAACCGTGTGCCATTCACACACCACCGCCCTCCCCCCTCCCCCCTCCCCCACCACCCAAGTCTGTTCCACCTTTCAGTGAGACTATGGCTGATCTGTGACCCAGCTCCATAAACCATAAACTCATGTCCCTGAATACCTTTACTTCATAAACATTTTTTTCCAACTCAGATTTAAAATTAGCAGCTGATCCAGCATACATTGCCATTAGTGGAAAAGACCAAACCTCTCCCACCCTTTGTATTTCAAAGTGCTTTCTACCATCTCTCCTGAACAGTCGGCCTGAACACTCAGACCATGTCCCTAGTTCTAGAAACCCCAACCAGCTGTTAGTTTATCTTTATCTAGCCTGTCTTTTCCTGTTAATGTCTTGAGGACTCTGATTAGATCATCACTTAACCTTCGAAATTCTAGAGAAAACAGGCCAAATTTGTATAACCTCTCCTCATAATTTAATCTCTGACGTTCAGATATAATTCTTATACACCTACATAGTCCTTCTAGGGCAGTGTATCCTTCCTGAGGTGTGGTGCCCAGGTCTGCTCATAGTACAGTTAGTTCTGCAAAAGCATGTCTTTCTTCAATATGAATTGTCTTTAACGCAGTAGAAGAATGTAGACCATTATTTGTAGGACATGAATTTTTCTTACCCGTATTGACTATAATGCAATTCTGGCCCCATTAGTTTAAATTGCACTGCTTTGGCCTGATTTTCTTATAATGCAAGACCACACAAGAACAAACTATCGTGTTATATCAGAATTGACTGTACTCCAAATGTGGTTGAACCAGGGTTTTGTGCAGCTGCAGATAGATAAGTCCACAGGGCTGGACCAGATCTTTCCAAGGTTACTACGGGAAGCAAGGTTGGTGCGAATCTGGTGATGATCTTTGCATCTCACTCTCCACGCAAATAGTACTGGATAATTGGAGGAAGGCAAATGTTGTCCCTCTGTTCAAGAAAGGGAATAGGGAAATCCCTGGGAACTACAGACCAGTCAGTCTTATGTCTGTGGTAAGCAAGGTACTAGAAAGGATCTTGAGAGATAGGATTTATGACTATTTTGAAAAGCATAGTTTGATTAAAGATAGTCAGCATGGCTTTGTGAGGGGCAGGTCATGCCTCACAAGTCTTATTGAGTTCCTTGGGGGATATGATGAGACAAGTTGATGAAGGTTGAGCATTGGATGTGGTGTATATGGATTTCAGTAAGGCATTTGATAAGGTTCCCCATGATAGGCTCATTCAGAAAGTTTGGCGGTATATAGGGAATTTGGCTGTCTGCATGAAGAATTGCCTGGCTGAAAGAAGACAGCGAGTGGTAGTGGATGGAAGGTATTCCACCTGGAGGTGGGTGACCAGTGGTGTCTCACAGGGATCTGTGCTTGGGCCTCTGCCTTTGTAGTTTTTATAAATGACTTGGATGAAGAAGTGCAAGAGTGAATTAGTAAGTTTGCTGATGACACAAAGGTCGGTGGTGTTGTAGATATTGTCGAGGGCTGTTGCAGGCCACAATAAGACATTGACAGGATGCAGAGCTGGGCTGAGAAGTGGCAGATGGAGTTCAACCTGGATAAATGTGAAGTGATTCATTTTGGAAGGTTGAATTTGAATGTTGAATACAGGGTTAAAGTCAGGATTCTTGGCAGTGTGGAGGAACAGTGGGATCTTGGAGTCCATGTACATAGATCCCTCAAAGCCAACCAAGTTGATAGGGTTGTTAAGAAGACATATAGCTTTTTGACTTTCATGAACAGGGGGATTGAGTTTAAGAGCCGCGAGGTTTTGCTGCAGCTCTACAAAACTCTGGTTAGACTACAATCGGAATATTGTGTCCAGTTCTGGTCGCCTCATCATAGGAAGGATGTACCTGCCTTTAGAGAGGGTGCAGAGGAGATTTACCAGAATGCTGCCTGGATTAGACCGTATGTCTTATGAGGAAAGGTTGATTGAGCTAGGGTTTTTCACACTGGAGAGAAGAAGGAAGAGAGGTGACTTGATTAAGGTGTACAGGGTAATGAGAGGTATAGATAGAGGAGACAGCCAGAGACTTTTCCCCAGGGTAGAAACGGCTATCACAAGGGATCATAATTTTAAGATGATTGGAGGAAGGTGTAGGGGAGATGTCAGAGGTAGGTTCTTTACTCAGAGAGTAGTGGGTGTGTGGAATGCACTGCCAGCAGTGGTAGTAGAGTCAGAGCCATTAGGGACATTTGAGTGACTGCTGGACAAGCACATGGATGGCAGTAAATTGAGGGGTGTGTAGGTTAGGCTGATCTTAGACTAAGATAAATGCTCGGCACAACATCATGGGTTAAAGGGCCTGTACTGTGCTGTACTGTTCTGTGTTCTATAACTTCTGCATTTTTATACTCCAGTCTCCTAGATATAAATATGGGCATTCTGTTAACTTTCTTGCACCAGTTTGTGACATTTTAGACAATTAAGCACCTGAACTCTCAAGTCTGTTTGGACATCCACTGTACCTAACTTTTCTGTCCAAAATAGATAACCTCACACTTGCTTACATTGAACTCCATCTGTCACAGTTTTGTCCATTCCAACAATATCCCTGTTGTGACAATGCTATCACTTTAACAAGGTTATTTTATCCTTGGTTTTTAAAGAGAGGTTCGAAAGACAGAGGCGTCGAGGTGTCTGGGAAGAACCTAGTGTAACAATGGTGGGGGATTGGCCAGCTCTCCCAGTTGAGGATTTTTCTAGTTTGGTTTAGCTATGGCGGTCACAAGATGCTGAAAGGTTTCAAGCTTCAGCAAAAGACTCCTGACTGATTTTTCTGTCTGAAATCTCCTTGGAAGTTGTTTCCCTGCCCCCCCTCCACCTGTAAGAGCCTGTGTTTGAATTTATCTTTTACCAAGGGGTGTGCTTATGGGATGGTACTAGATTGGAACAGTTCCTTAGTTAAATTGCTCTATTGGGCCGGTTAAGTTTTCCAATAGTTGTTATTCTAAATTCCATTGTATTTTGTTCGTGTTTCAACTGTGGTGTTTAAATAAATTCTGTTTTGCTTAAAGCCGAGCGGTTTGACCAGCTGCATCACACCTGGGATATCCACTTTACATCTGCCTTTAAGTTAGGAAAAAGTTAGGGTCTTGGCTACCTTCTTAAAATATTTTGAGGGGGTCTGGCCTGGTCCATAACAGACTGGGAGATCTTGTCAGGATTGATTCAATAATTTAAATTTGGGTGATGGGTTGTTGGACTCAAAGGTGGCCAGTGGTAGGTGTTAGTTCCAGGTGTTGAATCCGGATGGTTTAAACAGTGTAGTAATGGGTTGGTCACTTTTTTTTTTGATTAGATTAGATTACTTTCAGTGTGGAAACAGGCCCTTCGGCCCAACAAGTCCACACCGACCCGCCGAAGCGCAACCCACCCATTCCCCTACATTTACCCTGTTTACCTAACACTATGGGCAATTTAGCTTGGCCAATTCACCTAACCTGCACATCTTTGTGACTGTGGGAGGAAACCGGAGCACCCGGAGGAAACCCACGCAGACACGGGGAGAACGTGCAAACTCCACACAGTCAGTCGCCTGAGTCGGGAATTGAACCCGGGTCTCTGGCGCTGTGAGGCAGCAGTGCTAACCACTGTGCCACCATGCCGCCCACTCACTAAGAGTTTTCTGGGGGTGGAAGAAGTGACTTTGGGGGTTTTACAAAAGGTAAGCAAGGCAAAGCTGTTGGAATTGGCAGGCAAGCTGGAGCTGGGGTAGCCTCCATCGGTGAGGAAGGGAGATGTTATTGCAGCAATAGCTTGGCATTTACATTTGCTTAGAACACCATGGAATCTTTGGAAATGGCTAGAATTCAATTGCAGATGAAGCAGCCTGAACACGAAAGAGAACTGAGACAGTTTGAATTCGGTTAAAAGCAGAGGAAAGAGAAAAAGAAAGAATCGCTCTGGCAGAACAAAAAGAAAAGAGGAAGGCCCTCGCAGGAGAAAGAGGGAGAAGGAAGGGGAAAAGAGGGCGAGAAAAGGGAGAAAGGGAGAGTATTTGAACTTCACAAATTGGCTTTAGACAGGAAAGTTGGCTTAAAAGTACGGAGGTGAAAGTACAAGGTAGGCTTAGTGAGGATGAGCAAACCCATCAGACCCAAAGGCCTCTTAGGCATCTGTTTACATATATTCAAGCATTGCCTAAAATTGATGAAAAGGATGGAGAAGGTTTTTTTCATTTCATTTGAGAAAGTGTCTAAGCAAACGAAGTGGCTAGTGACCATATGGGTTTTATTGATCTGAACAAAGCTGGTAGGTAGAGCTAGTGAGGTATTTGCATCACTATCAGAGGAGATAGCTAGGGAGTATGAGGAGTTGAAGGAAACCATCTGAAGTGCATATGAGCTTATGCCAAAAGCTTACAGACATTTCAGGGATGTAAGGAAGGACCCTGGTCAAACATAGAACATATAGAACATAGAACATAGAACAATACAGCACAGAACAGGCCCTTCGGCCCACGATGTTACATTGAATTTGAAAGGATCAAACAAAGCAATTTTGATAGGTGGATAAGGACATTAAAAGTCGATCAAACATATGATGCTCTTAGAGAGACGATTATTCTGGAAGAGTTCAAAAATTCACTTGCTGAGGTCGTGAGAACTCATATGGAAGAGCATAGAGTTAAATGATTAACAGCTGAAATAGCTGATAGAACATAGAACATAGAAGGATACAGCGCAGTACAGGCCCTTCGGCCCTCGATGTTGCGCCGACCGAATCCTACCTAACCTATACTAGCCCAATAACTTCCAAATGCCTATCCAATGCCCGCTTAAATGACCATAAAGAAGGAGAGTTCACCACTGATACGGGCAGGGCATTCCATGAACTCACAACCCGCTGTGTGAAGAATCTACCCCTAACATCTGTCCTATACCTACCACCCCTTAATTTAAAGCTATGTCCCCTAGTAACACCTGACTCCATTAGCGGTAAAAGGTTCTTAGTATCTACCCTATCTAAACCCCTAATCATCTTATACACTTCTATCAGATCTCCCCTAAACCTTCTCTTCTCCAATGAGAACAGCCCCAAGTGCCTCAGCCTTTCCTCATAAGATTTTCCTACCATTCCAGGCAACATCCTGGTAAACCTCCTCTGCACTCGTTCTAAAGCTTCCACATCCTTCCTATAGTATGGCGACCAAAACTGCACACAATACTCCAGATGAGGCCTCACCAGAGTCTTATACAACTGCAACATGACCTCAGGACTCCGGAACTCAATTCCTCTGCCAATAAAGCCCAGTACACCATATGATTATGAGTTGGTTCTTAAATCTAAGTTTGGCTTCCAACATCAATTTCAATCCAGGAGCAATAAAAATTGGGGAAAAGAGAAATCCTCATGCGGTAAGACAAAAGTAGATCTCAGTGAAAAGGTAATAAAAGTAGGTTACCACAGGATAACAAGGAAACTAATGAAGGGGAAAGACAAGTTAAAAAAACTCTGGTGTTTTCACTGCAGTAAAGTAGGCCACATAGAGTCATAGAGTAATAGAGATGTACTGCACAGAAACAGACCCTTCGGTCCAACTCATCCATGCCGACCAGATATCCCAACCCAATCTAGTCCTACCTGACAGCACCCGGCCTATATCCCTCCTAACCCTTCCTATTCATATACCCATACAGATGCCTTTTAAATGTTGCAATTGTACCAGCCTCCACCATTTCCTCTGGCAGATTATTTCATGCAGGTACCACCCTCTGTGTGGAAAAGTTGCCCCTTGGGTCTCTTTTATGTCTTTCCCCTCTCACCCTAAACCTATGCCCTCTAGTTCTGGACTCCCCCACCCCAGGGAAAAGACCTTGTCTGTTTATCCTATCTATGCCCCTCATGATTTTATAAACCTCTAAACCTCTTGGTTAAGGAGGATGTACCTGACCTTCTGAAACCATTTATTTGCAATGGTAAGGTTTACTCGCATAGGCCAGGAGCAGCAGGTTACTCATGAAGAGATATGGGATCATGTCAATCTTTAACGTTGAGAAATGAGATGTGTGACTCAGGATTATTGCCAGAAAAAGTGCTAGTATGTGGAATTCATGGTGAGACAAGAAGTACTCATTTATACAGAGTTAGGTTAGAGTTTCCAGTGAAAAGTGAAGCAATGGTGATACGTGTACTAGAAAACCTCTTGGCTCGAGGAACACAATTTGTCCTTGCTCATGATATAGCTGGGTCACAGGTAGGAGTGTTGCCTTCTGTGGTTGAAAAGTCAGTGGAAAATCATACAACTGAGGTATTACAGGAAGTATGTCCTGGGATTTTTCATGAAGAAGGCGGCATATGTAAAGATGAGGCGTGAAGGTTCAGTAGGGGCGATTGAGAGTTATAAGGTAGCCAGGAAGGAGCTAAAGAGGGAGCTAAGAAAAGCGAGAAGGGGACATGAAAAGTCTTTAGCTGGTAGGATTAGGGAAAACCCAAAGGCTTTCTATAGGTATGTCAAGAATAAAAGGATGACTAGGGTAGGTATCGGTCCAGTCAAGGATAGTAGTGGGAAGTTGTGTGTGGAGGCGGAGGAGATTGGAGAGACATTAAATCAGTACTTTTCATCAGTATTCACTCAGGAACAGGACACTGTTGCTGATGTGAATATGGAATCACAAATAATTAGAATGGATGCCCTGGAAATATGCAGGGAAGAGGTTTTGGGAATATTGGAAAGGATGAATATAGATAAGTCTCCTGGGCCTGATGGCATTTACCCCAGGATCCTATGGGAAGCTAGGGAGGAGATAGCAGAGCCATTGGCCTGGATTTTTATGTCGTCATTGTCAACGGGAATAGTACCAGAGGACTGGAGGATAGCGAATGTGGTCCCATTGTTCAAGAAAGGGAGTAGGGATAGCCCTAGTAACTATAGGCCAGTGAGTCTGACTTCAGTGGTGGGCAAAGTCTTAGAGAGAATGGTAAGGGATAAGATTTATGAACATCTGGGTAGGAATAACGTGATCAGGGATAGCCAGCATGGTTTTGTGAAGGGCAGGTCGTGCCTCACAAACCTTATTGAGTTCTTTGAGAAGGTGACTAAGGAAGTGGATGAGGGTAAAGCAGTAGATGTTGTGTATATGGATTTTAGTAAGGCGTTCGATAAGGTTCCCCATGGTAGGCTAATGCTAAAACTTCAGAGGTATGGCATTGAGGATACATTAGAGGTTTGGATTAGGAATTGGCTGGCTGGAAGGAGACAGAGGGTAGTAGTTGATGGATTATGTTCATCTTGGAGCGCAGTTACTAGCGGTGTACCACAAGGATCTGTTTTGGGACCATTGCTTTTTGTTATCTTTATAAATGATCTAGAGGAAGGACTTGAAAGCTGGGTAAGCAAGTTTGCGGATGACACGAAAGTCGGTGGAGTTGTGGATAGTGAGGAAGGAAGTGGTAGGTTACAGCGGGATTTAGATAAGTTGCAGAGCTGGGCGGAAATGTGGCAAATGGAATTCAATGTAGCTAAGTGCGAAGTCGTTCACTTTGGTAGGAATAACAAGATGATGGATTACTGGGCTAATGGTAGGCTACTTGGTAGTGTAGATGAGCAGAGGGATCTTGGTGTCTATGTACACAGATCTCTGAAAGTTGCCACCCAGGTAAATAGTGCTGTGAGGAAGGCATATGGTGTACTGGGCTTTATTGGCAGAGGAATTGAGTTCCGGAGTCCTGAGGTCATGTTGCAGTTGTATAAGACTCTGGTGAGGCCTCATCTGGAGTATTGTGTGCAGTTTTGGTCGCCATACTATAGGAAGGATGTGGAAGCTTTAGAACGAGTGCAGAGGAGGTTTACCAGGATGTTGCCTGGAATGGTAGGAAGATCGTATGAGGAAAGGCTGAGGCACTTGGGGCTGTTCTCATTGGAGAAGAGAAGGTTTAGGGGAGATCTGATAGAAGTGTATAAGATGATTAGGGGTTTAGATAGGGTAGATACTAAGAACCTTTTACCGCTAATGGAGTCAGGTGTTACTAGGGGACATAGCTTTAAATTAAGGGGTGGTAGGTATAGGACAGATGTTAGGGGTAGATTCTTCACACAGCGGGTTGTGAGTTCATGGAATGCCCTGCCTGTATCAGTGGTGAACTCTCCTTCTTTATGTTCATTTAAGCGGGCATTGGATAGGCATTTGGAAGTTATTGGGCTAGTATAGGTTAGGTAGGACTCGGTCGGTGCAACATCGAGGGCCGAAGGGCCTGTACTGCGCTGTATCCTTCTATGTTCTATGTTCTATGTTCTATGACTGTGTGGTAACAAGGTCACAAAGTCACCCATTGAAAGAGGAGGAGAAATCACATAATACAGATAGGAAGGTGAAGTAGAATTATCAGAGACCTTGTTTGATTGAATAGTTGAGATAAAACAGGAACTGGTGGAGGACAAAGTGGATATTTTTAGCTCAGAGAAATTAACTGAATTACAACAGAAAGATGAAAAACTGAAGCAATTGTATGAAAAAGCATACATGCAAGAAGAATCTGAGTGTTTCCCTGAATGCCACTGTCTAAAAATGAAGTCTGGCTGAGGAAATGGAGACCATCACATTTTCAGGCAGATTAGAAATGGGCAGGGTTATAGAAAGGAGATGTTGTGGGAAGCACATGAACTCCCAGTAGAAGGTCATTTAGAGATAAGAAAAATTCATGCTAAAATACAAAAACATTTTTATTGGCCTGGACTACGTAAAGATATAAGGTTAAAAACAAAGACTGCAGATGCTGGAAACCAGATTCTGGATTAGTGGTGCTGGAAGAGCATAGCAGTTCAGGCAGCATCCAACGAGCAGCGAAATCGACGTTTCGGGCAAAAGCCCTTCATCAGGAATAAAAGGTATAGTTGAATTTTGCCAGACATGCCATACACGTCAAGTAATTAGAAAACCACAGGCAGTAATAAAACCTTTAATACCTATTCCTGCACTTGAGGAACCTTTTACAAGGGTCTTAATTGATTGCATAAGACCCCTGCCTAAAGCAAAAAGTGGGAATCAGTATTTGTTAATAATAATGGATGTCCACTAGATTTCCAAAGGCCATTCATTACGCAATATTACAGCTGAAAGGATTGTAGAAGACTTACTCAAATGTTTCACTAGGTACAGTCTATCTACAGAGATACAATCAGATCAATAGTCAAATTTTATATTAAAATTGTTCAAGGAAGTTATGGACAGCTTAGGAATAAAACAATTCAAATCCACTGCATACTATCCAGAATTACAGGGCGGCATCAGACGTTAAAGACTATGTTAAGTGCTTATATACAAGACTATCCGGATGATTGGAATCAAGGAATTCCATTTGTACTTTTTGCCATTAGAGATGTACCAAATGAATTGACCAAATTCAGTCCATTTGAATTGGCTTTTGGGCATGAGGTGAGAGATCCACTGAAGTTAACTAATGAGAAATTGGTGAGTCAGAATTCAGAGATGACATATTTGGACTATTGTCAAATTTTAGGGAATACTTAAATAGACCAGGGGAGTTGGCTAGACAGCATTTAAAAAAAATCACAACATATGATGAAACAGGAAGCAGACAAGAAATTAAAAACTCAGTTTTGCTCACCAAGGTACAGTGTAGTGTTACCTCCTATAAGGAAAGCAAGGTTTAGTGGACCTTATCAAGTCGAAAGAAGATTGAGTGAGGTGAACCATTTGATAAGGACTCCAGACAGAAAGAAATCTCATGGAATGTGTCATGTGATAGGGAAGGAAAGTAAAAGGAGACTGTGTTACTGGTTACAACACAGAGTGAAGAACCAAGATCAGAGGATTCTGAATTGGACATTCCTCAAATTAAATTGGATAATGAGGAACTTGTCAACAATGGGGATACATTATTGAGTTACCTTCCAGAGGAAAATCAAAATGACCTGAAAGAGTTATTACTATCGCACGGGGAGATGTCTTGCACTTTGCGAGGTCTTGCACTTTGGCAAAAAGAATAAAAGCATAGACTACTTTCTAAATGGTGAGAAAATTAGTAAAGCCAAAGTACAAAGGGATCTGGGAGTGCTAGTCGGGGATTCTCTAAAGGTAAACATGCAGGTTGAGTCCGTGATTAAGAAAGCAAATGCAATGTTGTCACTTATCTCAAGAGGGTTTGAATATAAAAGCAGAGATGTGCTACTGAGACTTTATAAAGCTCTGGTTAGGCCCCATTTGGAGTACTGTGTCCAGTTTTGGTCCCCACACCTCAGGAAGGACATACTGGCACTGGAACGTGTCCAGCGGAGATTCACACGGATGATCCCTGGAATGGTAGGTCTAACATATGAGGAACGGCTGAGGATCCTGGGATTGTATTCATTGGAGTTTAAAAGATTAAGGGGAGACTTAATAGAGACGTACAAGATAATACATGGCTTGGAAAGGGTGGACGCTAGGAAATTGTTTCCATTAGGCGAGGAGACTAGGACCCGTGGACACAGCCTTAGAATTAGAGGGGGTCAATTCAGAACAGAAATGCGGAGACATTTCTTCAGCCAGAGGGTGGTGGGCCTGTGGAATTCATTGCCACGGAGTGCAGTGGAGGCCGGGATGCTAAATGTCTTCAAGGCAGAGATTGATAGATTCTTGTTGTCTGGAGGAATTAAGGGCTACGGGGAGAACGCTGGTAAGTGGAGTTGAAATGCCCATCAGCCATGATTGAATGTTGGAGTGGACTGGATGGGCCGAATGGCCTTACTTCCACTCCTATGTCTTATGGTCTTATGTGTGGAAATAAGCTAATTATGCATGATGTAGACATAGGAAATGCTGCTCCAGTTAAGCAACATCTTTACAGACTTAATCCTCCAAAGTTGACGCAGGTTCAAAAAGAGATTGAATGCATGCTCCAAGACAACGTAAGGGAAATGCTTTATAGTAACTAGAACTCACCCATAGTGATGGTGCCAAAACCAGATGATACCCCACACTTATATGTCGGCTGTTGCAAAGTCAATGCAGTTACAAACTCTGGTCCATGTTTGGAAGACTGTATCGAGAAAGTGGGACAAGCAACTTATATTTCTAAATTGCACTTACTCAGACGATACTGGCAAGTAGATTAGATTAGATTAGTTACAGTATGGAAACAGGCCCTTCGGCCCAACAAGTCCACACCGACCCGCCGAAGCGCAACCCACCCATACCCCTACATATACCCCTTACCTAACACTACGGGCAATTTAGCATGGCCAATTCACCTAACCCGCACATCTTTGGAAGGTGGGAGGAAACCGGAGCACCCGGCGGAAACTCACGCAGACACTGGGAGAATGTGCAAACTCCACACAGTCAGTCGCCTGAGTCAGGAATTGAACCCAGGTCTCTGGTGCTGTGAGGCAGCAGTGCTAACCACTGTGCCACCGTGCCGCCCATTGATCTTGATCTGAAAGAGTGAAGACAATTTCGGCTTTCGTAACATTGAATGGACTGTATCAATTTAAAGTCATGCTAACAGCATTTCAAAGACTAACCAATAAAGTCAATTCTGGATGACCCTGATGTGTGGTGACCTGGTCACACAAGAAACATTGCAGAATTTATCGGAATTATTCAATCGACTTCGGGAGGCAGATTTGGTGGTAAACCTGGCTAAGTGTGAATTCGCCAAAGCCCTAGTTACATTCCTGGGCCATGTTATTGAACATAGTCACAAAGAATGTGAAAACAAAGGTTATTGGGGAGTGTCCTATACCCTCAATGAAGACAGCAGTACTACAATTCCTGGGATTGATCGGGTTTTATCAGAAATTCATATTAAATTTCAGCAGTGTTGCTGTTCCATTCACTGAAGTACTGAAGAAATTCAGGAAGTTTCAGCAGATGGCAGACTGTCAGAAGACACCGTGGGCAGCACGGTGGCACAGTGGTTAGCACTGCTGCCTCACAGCGCCAGAGACCTGGGTTCAATTCCCGCCTCAGGACACTGACTGTGTGGAGTTTGCACATTCTCCCCGTGTCTACGTGGGTTTCCTCCGGGTGCTCCGGTTTCCTCCCACAGTCCAAAGATGTGCTGGTCAGGTGAATTGGCCATGCTAAAATTGCCCGTAGCATTAGGTAAGGGGTAAATGTAGGGGTATGGGTGGTTGCGCTTCGGCGGGTCGGTGTGGACTTGTTGGGCCAAAGGGCCTGTTTCTACACTGTAAGTAATCTAATCTAAAGTAATCTAATCTAATTTGACAGCCTGAAAACTGTGTCAACCACTGCCCCAAAATTGGCCACAACTAATCGCGCAAAGACATTCAAGATGGTTATCAATGCGAGTGACGTGGGTGTTGTTGCTGTTCTCTTACAAGAAGACAGTGAGAAGATAGAAAGACCTATCGGATATTTCTCCAGGAAACTGAACATTCATCAACAGAAATATTCGACAATTGAGAAGGAGACCTTGAGCTTGATGTTGGCATTACAAAATTTCAACATTTATGTTGCCAGTAATGTGTTTGAGACAATCATATATACTGATCATAATCCATGTTGGTATCAACTCGGTTGGGTTTTCAAATAGTTAGGTTATTCTAGATTCTCTTTTCTTTAGTTCTTGTTTCAACTGTAGCATGTAAATAAATTCTGTTTTCTTTAAAGCCGAGTGGTTTGACCAGCTGCATCCCACTTTGAATATGTACTTCACATTTGCCTTAAAATGAGAAAACATTAGAGTCTATCTACCTTCTTAAAATATTTTGAAGGGGTCTGGCCTGGTCCATAACATTGTCTACACTGTCTACAATGCCATCTAACTTTACAACATCAGCAAATTTGAATATTTGACTTTCTATGTCATTATCCAAGTTGTTAATAAATAATGTGAATAACTGAGGCCTTAATACAGATCCACTGCTCACATCCTGCCAATTTTATTGCCTATCCATTACCCTGCTTTCTGTGACACAACACAATTAATTGAATCTATTACTATCTATCAACAAACAAACAAAACACACAGCATGAGAGAATTATTTCATGTCAATCAAGTTATCATTGATTCTGGATCTCAAAACAACATTGCACCCTGAATTGGACAGAATTTCAGCGTGGTGACCATTAGTCATGTCCAAACAAGTCAACAGTAGCATCATTGCAAAATTAGCTTTAATAACCTCATTAGTAAATGACCCTCCACATGACCCCAGAGGTAGTTTTCAAATGGTGAGTGCTCAATGTTTAACAGCCCTTGAAGGCAAGAAATGCAGGGGTTTTCCCTCCTGGCTCCACGTGGAAGATGAGGATTAAGTGTTCCTACCATTCTGCCCTTTCACCCCAAGTTCCCTGCCCCAATCCCCATATTGAATTCGCTTTATTGTCACATGTACTGAAATGCATACAGTGAAAAGTTTACAGTCACCACATAACAGCACCATCTTAGGTACCTCAGTACAGATATTTAAGATTAGATTCTTAGGAAACAAAAATAAATTAGAAAAGTAAAGAAATGAATAGTCTAGCATTATGGGTCATAGGAATAAATTAACAAAGAAGTAGAAAGTTCAGAATATCAGTCTTTCCAACTCAGTACATGCCAGCACCTTGCCTCAGAGGAGACCTCCACCAATTGCTGCTGCCTGTGTCAGACCCACCAGTATAGGAGTCGCCCCACTTTAGGTGCCATCTCTTCACCACTGGGCCCACTTCATTGATGCTGCTGAACCCATGTTCGCCTTGCAACCAAGAGTCCCCGACTCTGCTGCCAGGCCAGGCCTCTGCTGGGCCATGAGTCCTGCTATGGCTGCCGATGTTGCCTTGCTGGCACCACCATCTTGAGGAGTCTGCTACCGTTGCCACTGGCCCTGAACACTGGGAGAACAACCTTGTTGTTGCTGCTGCCACCGGCCCCGAATAGCAGGAAAACAATCTCACTGCCGTAGCTTCACCCACAGCTATGAGCCATCACCCTCTTCAGTGGTCTCAGCTTTACCAACATCGAAGTGAGGTGCAGGTAGTACAGAAAAGCTGCACTCTTATTCTTACATCAGAGTAAGACCATTAGACAACAATAGCTACTCAAGTCGACGCAACGTTATGGGGAAGTGTAGAATTCTTCAATATTTTTTCTCATCTTCTAAACATACTTTGTACCAATTGAATGAGTCATATCTCCCCATTGGTCAAAGCCGTACTGTGTATTCCTGCACTCGGAAATGAAGAGGTATACTGAGCTGTGGGAGGGAGTGTAAATGAACATCCTCTACTCATGGAGAAAGTGAGTTCTGCAGATGCTGGAGATCAGAGCTGAAAATATGTTGCTGGAAAAGCGCAGCAGGTCAGGCAGCATCCAAAGAGCAGGAGATTCAACGTTTCGGGCATGAGCCCTTCTTCAGGATTCCTGAAGAAGGGCTTATGCCTGAAACGTCGAATCTCCTGCTCCTTGGATGCTGCCTGACCTGCTGCGCTTTTCCAGCAACACATTTTCAGATCCTCTACTCATGGTCAAGTTAGGACTATTCTCCTTGGAGTTTCGATGGGTTAAATAAGGTAAGATTGTTTCCACTTGAGTAGAGAGGTCAGTACCAAAGGAGATAGATTTAAAATAATGAGGAAAATGTCCAGATGGGAGAAGAGGAGAGTTGTGTTTTCCGCAGTTGTTAGTTCTGATTGATAATGATCACTTGTGCCTTTTGAATGAAGGTGTTACTGGCACTGACTGCCAACTTCTTCCCTCACAGACACAGATCCAGGAGCACGAGAAGTTTAAGACCAGGGCAGGTAAATTAACACATCTCATTGAGTTATATAGCATAGAAACAGACCCTTTGGTCCAACTCTCCATGTTGACCCAGTTTCTCAAACTAAACTAGTCTCACTTGCCTGTGCTTGCCTCTAACCCAATCCTATCCATGTACCTGACCAAATGTCTTTTAAATGTTGCAACTGCACTTGTGTCTACCACTTCCTCTGGCAGCTCATTCCATACATGAATCACTCTCTCTATGAAAAAGTTACCCCTCAGGTTTTTCTCCACTCACCTAATAAATATGCCCTCTAGTTTTGAACTCCACCATCACAGGGAAAAGACCTATTCCATTTACCTAACCTATGCCTGTCATGATTTTATAAACCTCTATAAGGAGGCCCCTCAACCTCCTGTGCTCTGGTGAGAAAGGCCCTAGCCTGTTGTGTGAATTCTATAGTGTGAAGCCTCATTTGTAGTGAGTGCTTCCTGAGACCCCTTTTCACTAGCTTCATGAGCATATCCTGAGGGGCCTGACTGGGTTAGGGTTGTGGGGGGAAAGGTCAGAGAGCAAGAAGTGAGGGCTCTGAAAATCTAATTTTAAAAAAAATTAATTCATGCGATGAGGGCATCACTGGAATTTATTGATCATCCCTCATTGTTCAGAGACCAGTTAAGAGTCAACCATATTGTTATGGGTGTGGAGACAGATTTAGGACAGAGTGGATAAGGATGACAGTTTCCTTCCCTAAAGAACCTTAGTGAACCAAATGGGTGTTTCCAACAATTGACATTGGATTCATGATCATCATTAGACTCCTAATTCCAAATTTTTATTGAATTCAAATTCCACTATCTGCCATGGAGGGATCTGTAACCGTGTCCCCAGAACATCAGCTGGGTCTCTGGATTAACAATCCAATGACAACACAACCAGGCCATAACCTCTGCGTCTAACCTCCCCTCCCCCCATACACCCCTCACCACCTTCCTCTCCACCATTCCCCCCACACACCCCACCATCATCCGCTCCACCCCTCCCCCCACACAACCCTCACCATCATCATCTCCAACCCTCCCCCCACACCCCCCACCACCATCCTCTCTACTTCTCCCCCATACCCCCACCACAAACCTCTCTACCCCTCCCCTCACACCCTCCACCACCAACCTCTCCACCCCTGCCCCACACTCACCACCACCATCTTCTCCATCCCTTCCCCCACACATTTCCACCACCATCCTCTCCACCCCTCCCCCCACACATCCCCACCACCAACTTCTCCACCCCTCCCCCCATAGCCTCCACCATCATCCTCTCCACTCCTCCCCCCACCACCAACCTCTCCACCCCTCCTCCCACACCCCACACCTCCAACCTCTCTACCCCTCCTCCCATACCCCCACCACCAAGCTCTCCCCCCTCCCCCACACCCCCACCGCTAACTTCTCTACCCTGCCCCCACACTCCCACCATCATCCTCTCCACCCCTGCCCCTACACCCCCACTATCAACCCCTTCCTCCATACCCCCACCACCAACCTCTCTACCCCTTCCTCCATGACTCCACCACCAACTCTCCACCGCCCTTCACACCCCCACCACCAACCTCTTCGACATCTCCCCACACCCACCACCACCATCCTCTCCAACCTCCCCCCCACACCACCCACAGAGCCACACCACAGACCCAGGCCCTTGAATACAGGAAGCTCAGAACTGGCCTCTCAGTTTGAACTGGGAATGTCAATGAGAGAGTGTGGGGGCGTGGGGGATTAGCGCAGCTGCCTTAAGAATATTAAGCTGCCCAAGCAAATTGGCACACTCTGCAATTAACTTCCAGTAGTGAATATTAGCATGATTTTTAAAAAATCTGTACTGTAATTACAGATTTATTTCACATGACAAAAGAGACAATGATGTTGCTGGTTGTACGTTCTCATTGTGTCTATATTTTTGACAGGATATGCACAGGATGAAATGCATACTACAGTGTAAAATAGGACTCTCAGTCTGTAACACTTTGCCTCCCTGCAATAGTAAATAGAGGTTTTTATATGCAATGCTCAACAATCATTACAGTAGAGTGGGCTGGAATAAATTGTATACTTTGGTATTAATCACTGGAAGGCAGAGGAAGGCACTTGGAATAGCTTCATAAATGACCAAACTTGTAAAACTGACACATGGACAGATTGAGGAATATAATTTGAAATTTTGTGTAAATACATTGCAGTCTGTAAGCATGTTCATATGTTAGCCCTTATTTCAAGGGGGTTGGCGTATAGCAGTACGAAAGTCTTAGTGTAACTATACAAGGTGCTGGTGAGACTACATCTGGAATACAGTGAGCAGTTTTGGTCCCCTTATTTCAGGAGAAATATCATTTCAGTGGAGACAGTTCAGGGAAGTTTCACTAGGGTGATCCCCAGTCTTATGAGCTAAGATTAAACAGATTGAGACTCTACTCACTGGAATTTAGAAAAATGTGAGGTGAACTCATTGAAACATATTGGATTCTTAAGGGGTTTGACAGGGTCAATGCTGAGAGGGTGTTTCCCCTCTAGGACCAGAGGGCACAGTCTCAGAATAAAGGGGCACCAATTTCAGACTGAGACGAGGAGGAATTTCTTCTCTCAGAGGGTCTTTGGAGCTCCTTGCCACAGACAGCTGTGGGGGCAGAGCCCTTGTTTATATTTAAGGCTGAGGGAGATAGATTCTTGATCAGTTGGAGAAACAAGAGTTACAGGAACGGGCAGGAAAGTGAGGAATGTTGGAGCAACCCTGATTCTATTGAATGGTGGAGCAAGCTCAAGGGGCCGAATGGCCTACTCCTGTTCCTATTTCATATGGCATTATGGTCTCGTTTGAGATGCATAACAGTAGATACAGACCTTTGCCTCCCACTGCTGAATCCTGTTTGCTCACTCATGTAGTTCCATGAGTAGTTCATTCAGTTTTTTGTTGGTCCCCCCAGAATTGATAAGATTAGCTTAGATTTTATTGCCATGTGTACCTGAGTATAGGAGTACAGTGAAAAGTGTACAGCGTCACCACTCTCCATCGCCATCTCACAATACAGTAGTTAGAATTAAAAACAAGAGCCAAAATGAAAGAAATTAAGACAAAAGGAAAAGAAAATGTCCAGAACGCCCTCATCGTCGCCATTGCCATGAGTTTTAAGCTGGCTTTGCCAAAACTGCAGTGCTGCCAGTACTGCAACAGTCACTTCACTGTCACCAATGCCATCGCTACCACCTCGAATCCTGCACTGGGCCCACCAATGCCAAAGTCACCATGTTCTGGTGCCATCTCTCGGTGCTGTGCACGCACTCGCTGCCACCAGTTCCATCACAGTTGAGTTCCCCAGGGCACGAGGTAAGAGATAAACGAAGAGAAAAGAAAAGTAGAAAGAAAAGGAATATAGAAATGGACGGAAGAAAGCAGAGGACGATCAGGAGCCTAAATGCTGCTACTCTGCTGCTGCCATCTTGGAAAACATGAAATAGTCTGCTTCATGATTGAACTGGTTTTGGGGATGAGGATGGCAAAGATTCTAAGATGTACAGTATCAGGAACCACAACACCAGACTTATCTCTTAAATGTGCTAATTCGTGCACTAAATATCTTCATTTATATAAAACTCTGTAAATATGCTGGGAATAAGAAGGAAATGATCCTCATATCTTTGAAAGATCTCTCTGTCCCCACTTATACATCCCCTTTTCTGCTGAATATTGCAGATAGGGACAGTACCCACTTTACATTGCACCCCCTTACACTGTGCTCACTTTACACTGTATACACTTTACTTTGTATTCATTTTACATTGTATTCACTTTACACTATGCTCATTTTAAACTAGACCCAGTTTACGCTGTGTTCACTTTACACAGTGCTCACTTTACATAATATTCACTTTAAGCTGTATTCATTTTACACTGCTCAGACAAGAAAATCAACAAAGAGCTTGATGTTTTCAGCTCCCTTTGCTGAATTACTAATGCACTGTTAGAATTAAATGGATCTAAATTAAGTCAGTCCTCTGTCACTTTGCAAGGTGCAGCTGAGGGAGATGTAACTTTAAACATCAATAACTAATTCCACGCTATCCATGTGCAGAATGATGATTTGATAGAGGAAGTGCTGTTTATTTGATGCAATTAATCACTTCAGAACTCTTCTAGATATAAAAGGAGATGTAAATGAGATAGTTTCAGATCGATATGGCAGAAAGCCCATTCTGCACTGGTCTGTATGTCTTGAGCCAGCAACATCCCTCACAGCAATATCTGTACACTGCCAAAGAATCCCTTCTCACCTCTCCTTATGGTCTCAGGTTTGGCTTGGTTCACAGCACCATCACGTCTCTTCCTCTACAGGGGTCACATCACAGGCCAGGCACTTGACACTGGCTGACACTCCAGTGCAGTATTATGGGAGTGCTGCACTGTTGTGGATGCAATCTTTCCATGACATAAGCCAGGGACCCACCTCCCCTCTCAATTGGATAGAAAGGTTTCCAGCACACTGTTGTGAAAAGAGTGGAGCTGGGGGTTCCCTGCACTTTCTGCTTGCAATAAATATTTGACAATTATTCACATCATATGAGCATTGCTGGTTAGGCCAATGTCTGTTGCACAAGTTCATAGAATCCCTCCACAGTGTGAAAGCAAGCCATTCAGCCCATCAAGTCCACACCGACCCTCTGAAGAACCTCACAGCCAGACCCACCCCATCCCTGTAGCCCTGCATTTCCCATGGTTAACCCACCTAGCCTACACATCCCAGGACACTACGGGCAATTTAGCAATTCACCTCAGCTGCACATCTTTGGACTGTGGGAAGAGACCGGAGTACCCGGAGGAAACCCATGCAGACTCAGGGAGAATGTGCAAACTCCACAAAGACAGTCACCCAAGGCTGGGATCGAACACAGGTCCCTGATGCTTTGAGATAACAGTACGAGCTACTGAGCCACTGTGCCGCCCAAAGGGGTCACACATTTAAGACTCAGATGAGGAGGAATTTCTTCTCGTTAAAAGGTAGTGAACCTACGGACATATTTACAGAAGGTTGTTGAGGCTAAGTCATTTAGTATATGAAAGGTTGGCATAAACAGATTTTTAATTAGGAAGGGAATGAAGGGTTATGGGAAGAAGGCAAGAAAATGGAGTTGAGGATTATCAGATCAGTCATTGAAAGGAAGAGCAGACTCAATGGGCTGAATGGCCCATTTCTGCTCCTATCTCTTATGGTTTTATGGTCTTGAGAAGCTGATTCTGAGCTTCTCCTCATTAGCTGCTACACTCCATGTACTGTAGTTGACCCACAATGCCCTTAGGGAGAGAATTCCAGGATTTTGACCTAGCAACAGTGAAGGAATGGTGATGTATTTCCAAGTCAGGATGGTATGTGACTTGGAGGGGAACGTGCAGGGGGTGGTGTTCCCATGTATCTGCTGTCAAATCTCTGCAACAGTGTACGCCATTTAAATAATGCATTTCAGCAACACACCAAGACTCTTATGATGCATCCTCCAAACCCTAATCTAGAAGGTCAAGGGCAGCAGATACATGGGAACACCATCCCCTGCAAGTTCCCCTCCAAACCAGTCACCAGCCTGACTTGGAAATATATCGCCGTCCCTTCATTGTCGCTGGGTCAATATCTGGAACTCACTCGCTGCAGCGGTTCAACAGGCAGCTCTTCATCACCACCTTCTGAAAAGCAACTAGGTTACGCCCACATCTCATTAATTAGTAGCAAAATATAAATTAGACATTGGGATCTGGGGCTAGCTCTCCATTCTAAAACAAAGTCCCAATTTGTTCTGCAGTTCTTCATCAAATCCTTGTGACATCATCAATTTGAGTAGAGTTTAATGTCGTCTCTGATATTAACCCTTTCAGAACCATTACCTTATGCAGCAGCTGGTGGAGGGAGTGAATCTTTAAGGTGATGGATCAGGTGCCAATCATGTGGGCTGCTTGCTCTGGGATGGTATTGATCTTCTTGAGCATTCATGGAGCTGTACCCAACCCCTTACTTTCATCTGTGCTATTTACTAGAATGACTCCATGTCCTGTTGTGTTCCACATTCTACTCATCTCTGAGTGGACCTTTGGGAGGGGTACCGTGCTGGAGAAGATGTCTCAAGTCAATGCCATGAAATCCCACAATACTCCTCAAAGAGGAAATTTCATTCCCATTGGATTTTCCTAAATTACAATAGTTACGGAACATCTAAAGTATGCCATTGGCTGGGGGAATGTTCTAGGATATGCTGAGGGTTTGCACAGCTCTTTATAAGTGCAGTCTTTGGGAGCAAGAGAATGATCTGTCAGAATCTGTGGTCATGTCAAACTAACAATTTCAATAACTGTCTCTGCCTCCTTCTAGCCATTCATTCAGCAAATTATTTGTCGTCACATCTGCCAATATGTGTATCAGCCACTGGCTGGCTGTACATTTTCACTTGCACAACACAGCTTGAAGTTCAAGAAAAGGAACTCAGTGCAAGAGGTGAACACGCTTACTGAAACATCCACAAGTTCAATACATCAGTTACACTTCCTTTTTTTTAAATGCAAGCAAAATTCAAGTACCCAATGAATAGTAGCTGCAGATAAAACGCAAGTAAATGTTAATGATTGATTCAGTACCTTACCTGCCATATCACAATATCTGGCAGTAAATTTCTCTTCATTTCTCTTTAATACCAATACAGATGGTTTGAGTCAATTCAAGGTACCCTGTGCTGACCAGAGATTTTTACTGCTCAGGCCCACCTCTTCCTCTATTGCTGTGCCAACCATTCTTCCCCTTCAGTCTGAGCACGGACCAATCACTGATGGGTCTCTGGCCAGTTATACCACCTATCAATGCAAATGTTTCCATTAAGGCTTACTCTCATTCCTCAGCCTGTTTTACAGTGTTGTATTACAAAGCCGGAACGTAACAAAGACATCTAAACCTGATCAGTTTTCTGTCTGACTGCAATCATTCAGCAGATGACAGTCAGACATTTCTGTCAGTGGGACTGCAATTGTCATCCATATCGGATAAAGGAGGCTTTGGAGTGGATCATTTTTCAATAATTGGCATCCATCAGCAGCTTGAAATATGTCTGGCCAAGTGGCTATGTTATGAGATTCAATAAAGCTGAGAATATTTTCAAAAAGTTTAATTCAATTAAAGAGGATCTGAAAATGAAAGGTTGGTTGCAGTAAAAATAATAATAGAATGTAGAAAAAACACAACTGTTTCACTAATATCGGTGAGAGAAGGTAATTTGCCATCCTGGACCAGTCTATTTCACTTCAGCCCAAAATCTCAAGGTGGGTTGAAATTTGTGATGACCAAGAGAACATGGGGGAACCACCCTCACTCCCCCATATTTAATCCCTTCAGTCAGCCATATCAAAGGGTTCAGCACAAGGCCATCCCTTTCTCCAATTAGAACACGGTCAATTAGTTTTAATGTAAGCAATAAGGAGCCAGTTGCAAGGTTTTATTGAGTTAAAGAAAGAGCAAATTTATTCGCTGCTATTTCCTGTGAAAAATAATAAAGACGCAAAGCCAAGGGTATACCCTTCAGGCAGTTACTGGGTTTACAGTCATGTACGCACAGACACACACAGATACATACACACAGACACACACTCATTCACACAGACACTTATACAGACACAATAAACACACAGACACATATACACACACACACACACACACACACACACATACACGTATTCATACATACACACAGACACACACTCATCCACTCAAGCATTTATACAGACACAACAAACACACACACACACACACACATTCATATATACATACAGGCACACACACATACCCACCCAGATAAACACACACACAGAATTAAAAAGAAATATTGACCAGTACAAGAGGAAGATTTAACAAAATACAGTTTAGAATTCTCTGGCTGTGTCCTTGAGATGGAGACGGTGGTCAATTAGTTGGTTTCTTGGACCAGAGGCTGCAGCAATTATTGCAGATTACTGCAGGTTATGTTTGGAGAAACTCGGCAGATCTGGCAGCATCTGTGGAAGAAAGCAGAGTTAACCTTTTGAGTCCGGTGACCCTTCTTAGCACTGGTTTTGATATCCCCACAACTTTCATCACCTTAGAGGCCATATGTATTCAGTGGCTCAGTGGTAAACACTGCTGCCTCACAGCACCAGGGATCTAGGTTCAATTCCAGCCTCGGGTCACCGTCTGTGTGGAGTCTGCACATTCGCCCTGTGTCTGTGTGGGTTTCCTCCCACAATCCAAAGATGTGCAGATGAGGTGGATTGGCCATGCTAAGTGTTCAGGGATGTGTAGATTAGGTGCATTAATCACAGGTAAATGTAGGGGAATGAGTCTGGGTGGGTTACTCTTCAGAGGGTCAATGTGGACTTGTTGGGCCAAATGGCCTGTTTCCACACTGTAGTGATTCTGTGTCTATTGATCTTAGTTTTGAAAAAAAAAATGCTCATCAATTTTGGAGTCAAGGCTTCTGAGGATTCACAACTCTCCGAGTGAATATCAGTCTGAGATGGTGAGATTATAGTCAAGATTTCTGGTTCAGCAGCTAAGGAACCCCATAGCATCTACCTTGTCACACCCTTTAACAATTTTACACCATTAAGTGGGGTCCTTTCTAAACCTTAGGGAATATAAGTCTATTGAAAGTAATCCGGAAACTCCCACCCTCCCTCAAAGACATTGTAGGTCTCCCTACAGCACATGGATTGCAGTTGTTCAGGAAGGCAACTCAGTGCCACCTTCTCAAGGGCAACTAGGGACAGGCGATAAATCCTGGGATCAGTCATGATGCCCAAACACTCAATAAATGAAACAAAATCTCCTGTCATATGGCAATCTCATCATTCCAGTTAACTTCTGTTGCACCCTCTGTGGCAAATGGATCTGTCCTTATTTGTAGCAGTGATGTGACCAATGAGCAGCTCCTTTGTTCATTTCCCCATGTTCATTTTCCTTTGCAGTCCTGTTTACAATTTCAATGAACAATTCGACTAGACGGTTTCCAGTGAGTATTCTAGTGTAGATGGAGAGGAAACACAGCGCCACATCCTATAGGACACTCCGCCTTTTCATCACCACAGAAATCTCACTGCTTCTGCTACTGGTCAAAGCCCCTAAGCTTAGGTTAGGTTAGTGCAGAATGGATGTAATCACATCCAAAGGCATCGGTGATCACCCTTACTCATAACCCTTACGAGATTAAGCTATCTCAGTATTCCTGCATGTCAACTTTCTGTGATTCATGTATAAGGCGATGTCCTTCTGCTCAGCAACATTTACTAGACCCCCACCTTTTAAAGTACTGTTTTTGTTTTTTATGCTTTTTACTAAAGTGGGAAGTTCCCACTTTCCCACATTACACACTATGTGAATGATAAAGTGGGCCCCATAAGGAACCTACATGGTCAGCTGCTCAATGAAGCTAAGAATATGGCAGAGGTACTAAATGAATATTTTGTTCTGGTTTTACTAAATTAGAAGATGGTGACAATGGCCTGGTTGAAAATGTGGGTATTCAGCAACTGAGCAGTACAGTGATGGACAAGGAACAGGTGCTAAAAAGGCTGGTAGCACTCCAGGTAGAGAAACCAACAGGCTTGGATGGAATGCATCCTAGATTGCTGAGGGAGGAAAGGGAGTAAATCGCAGAGGCATTGACAGAAATCTTCCAGATCTCTCTGAACACAGGATTAGAGCTAGGGGACTGGCGGATTACAAATGTAGCCCTACTGTTTAAGAAAGGGCAAAGGATAACCCAGGAAACCGCAGACCTTTGATGTCAAAAGTGGGAAAACTGATGGAGGCCATAACACAGGAGAAGGTAAATACACACTGAGAGAAAGATAAGTAAATACTGTACAATCAACATAGCTTTCTCAAGAACAGGTCATATCTGACAAATTTAATGGAGTTCTTTAACTTTGTGTATATCTGTGTGTGTCATTGTGTGTGCTTGCACTTGTTTGTCAGTTTCTCTGTGTTTCTGTGCGTTTGTATAAGTGTGTGTGTATCTATGCGTGTCTGCATATGTGTATCTAAGTGTGTCCGTGTTTGTGCATGCACATATTTGTCAGTATGTGTGTATGTATGTTTATGTATATGTGTCTTTGTGCCTGTGTGTGTAGTGTGTATGTGTGTCTGTGCATAGCTGTATGTATCTGTGTGTGTGAGTTCAAACACCAATGTCACTTTGAGGCACTGGCTCAGTGTATCTCTGGATTTACAGACATTCCTACAAGCAAAGTGTGTCCACAGCTGGGGAGTGAGGGGGGTGGTGGGGGTCAGCCCCATAGAAATGGCAAAATGGCCTCTGCATGTTCCCACCAAATCTCCCTGGAAAGCAGTCAATAGATTCTCACGCCATAGACTCCAGTTGGTAGTAACTACAGCATCCATGAAGAGAATGAATGGTCCCAGCAGACTCCCTGAAGTCAGAAGCAAAGCGTTCAGTGTGTGCCACAACCTCCCTGTACAATTCAGCAAGCTTTAATAGCAACACCAACCACCAAACACTTCAACAAACTCAAAAGTAACAAGACTGTGGGTGGCACACAGTCACATTTTGGATGGAATGGTGTGCAAGAGTATGGCATAAAGGCAGGAGACTGGTACAAGCTGTAATTTTGAGTGGATAGCTTGACGTAATGATTTTGGTTTGAACAGCCGGTGCTGGTAGGATGGGCCAAATGGCCTCCTGTGCTGTTACAATTCTGTGATTCCTTTATAATCTATTCCCACTCAGTGTTTTCTGGCCTTTGTTATATGTTAGTCCCATTTATTCTGATCCACACCCTCCCATTTTGGCCTAAGATTCTTTGTCATGTTTATTTCTTTGTGAAAGTATTTATTAATTGCGCTGACTCTAATTTAACCTGGCCTCCCTAACAGCTGGAACAGCTCCTATTGAACCTTTAAAAATCTTGGAAATGTTGACCTTACCACCCGTTGTTGACTTTCTAAGTTCAAGGAAATAGTTTATCCCTCCGAGGCCAAAATATTCTTCCCAAAAGTGTAGTGTCCAATACTGCTCACCGTAACACCAGGCACGGTCTACCCAGGATTTTGTAAAGCTGAAACTTAACTTCTAGCCCTGTATTTCACACATGATGAGGTCAGTACAGGAGAGAGACAGACAGACAGACAGACAGACAGAGACAGAGAGAGAGAGAAGGAAACACACACTGCTAACTGATACAGCAGTGAACCTGTGCAGTTACAGCTTTTGCTGTTGAATTCATGTATCACTGGACATCGGGGTGCACCTGGGAAAATTAAGAAACAGTGAAATTCACAACTGATCTTGGAGGAACCTGTTTGGGAGAGGTCACAGCACAGAAAAAGCTATGTGAATAGTTTTAAGTGTGGCCTCAGGCCTTGCTGTAAAGTCAGCAGTAGTGAATAGAATGGGTTCTTTCTTGATTATATGTTTTATTGAAATATGTCTCTTGATTAAACTTAAAAATATAAGTTATAAGTATTAAGTTAGCCTGGAGCAGTGTTTTGTAGAGGAATAAAACAGTGCTACTTTCTGGGTCTATAGATTGTGAAGAAGCAAAAATGGCCCTTAGCAGAGTGATGTGCTTGTCTTGTCGGATGTGGGAATTTAGGGAGAGTTTATGGGTTAGTGAAGATTATATCTGCAATAAATGCCATTGGCTGCAAATCCCATCAGTTCAAATGTAACGGTTGGAGCAACAGTTAGAGGCAATGAGAAAATTACAAGAGCAGGGGGGTGTGATGGATGGCAGTTATAGGAAGGGGGAAAAGTCTCAGATACAGTCACAGAGATGGGTTAACTCCAGGAAAGGTAAGAGAGGTAGGCAGTTAGTGCAGGGGTCTTCTGTGGCTATCCCCATTTCAAACAAGTTTTGGAAAATGTAGGGAGTGATGGATTCTCAGGGGAATTCTCAGGGGAACTTAGCACGCACAGCCAACTTTCTTATATTGACACAGGCACTAATGCAATGAAGGGTACGTCAGTTTCCAAAAGATCGATTGTATTAGGGGACTCTCTAATCCTGAAGAAGGGCTTATGCCCGAAACGTCTATTCTCCTATTCCTCGGATGCTGCCTGGCCTGCTGTGTTTTTCCAGCACCACATTTTTGAACTCTAATCCCAGGCACAGACAGACGTTTCTGTGGTCAGCACTGAAAAATCAGAATGGTGTGTTGCTTCCCTGGTGCCAGGATCAAGGATGTCTCAGAGAGAGTGTAGAATGTTCTCACAGGGGAGAGGGCCCAGCAGGAGGTCATTGTACATATTGGAACCAATGATATAGGAAGGGAAAAGGTTGAGATTCTAAAGGGAGATTACAGAGAGTTAGGCAGGAATTTAAAAAGGATGTCTTCGAGAGTAGTAATATCTGGATTACTCCCAGTGCTACGAGCTAGTGAGGGCAGGAATAAGTGGATGGAGCAGATTAATGCATGGCTGGTGTATGGCAGAAGGATTCACAAGTTTGAATCATTGGAATCTCTTCTGGGGTAGAAGTGACCTGTACAAAAAGGGTAGATTGCACCGAAATTGGAAGGGGGGGTGGGGGGTGGGGGTGGGACCCACAGAACTAGTGAGGAAAGAGATCAATCTGAAACTGGTACAGTGAAGAAAAGAAGCAAGTCAAGCAGTCAGGGCAGGCAGGGACAAAGTAGGACTAATAAATTAAACTGCATTTATTTCAATGCAAGGGGCCTAACAGAGAAGGCAGATGAACTCAGGGCATGGTTAGGAACATGGGGCTGGGATATTAAAGCAACTACAGAAACATGGCTCAGGGATGAGCGGTACTGGCAGCTTAATGTTCCTGGATACAAATGCTACAGGAAGGATAGAAAGGGAGGCAAGAGAGGAGGGGAGTGGCATCTTTGATAAGGGATAGCATTACAGCTGTGCTGAGGGAGGATATTCCTGGAAATACATCCAGGGAAGTTATTTGGGTGGAACTGAGAAATAAGAACGGTTGATCACCTTATTGGGATTGTATTATAGACCCCCTAATAGTCAGAGGGAAATTGAGAAACAAACTTGTAAGGAGATCTCAGCTATCTATAAGAATAATAGGGTAGTTATGGTAGGGGATTTTAACTTTCCAAACATAGACTGGGACTGCCTTAGTGTTAAGGGTTTAGATGGAGAGGAATTTGTTAAGTGTATACAAGAAAGTTTTCTGATTCAATATGGAGATGTACCTGCTAAAGAAGGTGCAAAACTTGACCTACTCTTGGGAAATAAGGCAGGGCAAGTGACTGAGGTGTCAGTGGGGGGAGCACTTTGGGGTCAGCAACTGTAATTCTATTAGTTTTAAAATAGTGATGGAAAAAGATAGCTCAGATCTAAAAGTTGAAGTTCTAAATTAGAGAAAGGCCATTTTTGTCAGTATGAGGGAAGAACTTTCAAAAGCTGATTGGGGACAGATGTTCACAGGTAAAGGGACTGCTGGAAAATGGGAAACCTTCAGAAATGAGATCATGAGAATCCAGAGACAATATATTCTTGTTCGGGTGAAAGGGAAGGCTGGTAGGTTTGGAGTACTGGATGACAAAAGAAATTGAGGGTTTGGTTAAGAAAAAGAAGGAAGCATTTGTAAGGTATAGTCAGGATAGATCGAGTGAATCCTTAGAAGAGTATAGAGGTAGTAGGACTATACTTAAGAGGGAAAGCAGGAAGACAAAAAGGGGACATGAGATAGCTTTGGCAATTAGAATTAAGGAAAATCCAAAGGGTTTTTGCAAATACATTAAGGACAAAATGGTAACTAGGGAGAGAATAGGGCCCCTCAAAGATCAGCAATTCAACTTTGTGTGGAGTCGCAGGAGATGGGGGGGGGGGGTGCGGGGGATACTAATTAAGTATTTTGCATCAATGTTTACTGTGGAAAAGGACATGAAAGATATAGAATGTAGGGAAATTGATGGTGACATCTTGAAAAATGTCCATATTACAGAGGAAGAAGTTTTGGATGTCTTGAAACACATAAAAGTGGATAAATCCTCAGGTGCTGATCAGGTATACCCTAGAACTCTGTGGGAAGCTAGAGAAGTGATTACTGGGCCTCCTGCTAAGATATTTGTATCATCAAAAGTGAGGCATCGGAAGATTGATGGTTGTTTAACACAGTGCCACCTTTTTAGAAGGGTGGTAAGGACAAGCCAGGGAACTATAGACCAATGAGCCATCGGTGATGGGCAAGTTGTTGGAGGGAATCCTGAGAGACCGGATGTACATGTATTTGGAAAGGCAAGGACTGATTAAGGATAGTCAACATGGCTTTGTGCGTGGGAAATCATGTCTCACAAACTTGATTGAGATTTTTGAAGTAGAAAAGAGGATTGATGAGTGAAGAGCGGTAGATGTGATCTATATGGACTTCAGTAAGGCGTTCAACAAGGTTCCCCACGGGAGACTGATTAGCAAGGTTAGATCTCATGGAATACAGGAAGAACTAGACATTTGGATACAGAACTGGCTGAAAGGTAGAAGACAGAGAGTGGTAGTGGAGGGTTGTTTTTCAGATTGGAGTCCTTTGACCAGTGGAATGCCACAAGGATCAGTGCTGGGTCCACTAGTTTTTGTCATTTATATAAATGATTTGGATGTAACCATAAGAGGTATAGTTAGTAAGTTTGCAGATGATGTCAAAATTGGAGGTGTAGTGGATAGCGAAGAAGGTTACCTCAGGTTACAACTGGATATTGATCAGATGGGCCAATAGGCTGAGGAGTGGCAGATGGACTTTAATTTAAATGCATGTGAGGTGCAGCATTTTGGGAAAGCAAATCTTTGCAGGACTCATATATTAATGGTAAGGCTTTGGGAAGTGTTGCTGAACAAAGAGACCTTGGAGTGCAGGCTCACTCCTCGAAAGTGGAGTCGCAGTTGGATAGGATAGTGAAGAAGGCGTTTGGGATGCTTTCCTTTATTGGTCAGAGCATTGAGTATAGGAGTTGGGAGGTCATGTTGCGGCTGTACAGGACATTGGTTAGGCCACTTTTGGAATATTGCTTGTAATTCTGGTCTCCTTCCTATCAGAAGGATGTTGTGAAACTTGAAAGGGTTCAGAAAAGATTTACAAGGATGTTGCCAGGGTTGGAGGGTCTGAGCTAAAGGGAGAGTTTGAATAGGCTAGGGCTGTTTTCTATGGAGTGTCGGAGGCTGAGGTGTGACCTTATAGAGGTTTACAATATCATGAGGGACGTGGATAGGGTAAATAGAGAATGTCTTTTCCCTGCGTTGGGGGAGTCCAGAACTAGAGGGCATAGGTTTAGGGTGAGAGGGGAAAGATATAAAAGAGACCTAAGGGGCAACGATTTCATGCAGAGGGTGGTATGTGAGTGGAATGAGTTGCCAGAGGAAGTGGAGGAGGCTGGTACAATTGCAACATTTAAGAGGCATTTGGATGGGTAGATGAATAGGAAGGGTTTGGAGGGATGTGGGCTGGTGCTGGCAGGTGGGACTAGATTGGGTTGGGATATCTGGTCGGCATGGATGGGTTGGACCGAAGGTTCTGTTTCCGTGCTGTACATCTCTATGACTAGTATTTTCATTGGCTTTTGTTGATCACAGTAAAATTGTGATGAGTCTAATCACCACGAGTTTCTCCATAACATCATGTTAAGGGGAGCTGAACTGGCTGATTGAGGTCCCTGTGTAATGTTCAAATGTTACTAATGTTCTCGACAATAACCAAAGAGCTAATGGAAACCCAGTGAATCAGTAAATATGTTAAGATTTTTCAATTATTTGTCAATCTGTTCACACATTATAATAGCATGACCTTGCCCTGTAACAGACAACGAGAAACACTGGGAGTTAGCCCTGAAAAGGCTTAGTCATCTTTTCTCTGCTCTGCATCCTGCCTTCCGATGAGTCTGTGATCATGTTAATACACTCAAACATTAATCCTGCATTTCTGAGCTGCAGAGTGAAATCCCAGAGCATCTCTACAGCCTTCACAGCTACAACTAAGAAGACAGGAGGGTGAGTGGTTACCATAAGGTGCAGGACCAGAAATAGGCCATTCAGCCCATCAGATATGTTCTAGCACACAATGAGATCATGCCTGATTTGAATCCTCAACTCCACTTCCTTGTTTTTTTCTCCATAACACTTAATTCCCTTACTGTTTATTCAACTATCTGTCTCAGCCTTGATACTACTTAATGACAGCCTCAAAAGCCCTCTGTGATGAAGAATTCCACAGCTTCACTACTCTCTGAGAGAAGAAATTCTTCCTCATCTGTGTCTTCAAAATGCACCCTCTCATTCTGAGATGATGTCCTCTGGTTCTAGACTGTCCCACAAAGGGGTGACAACCTCACTGCATCCAAAATGGCAACACCCTTGAGAATGTTATATATCTCATTATGGTCTCCACTCAAATGTCTAAACTGCAATGAGTACTGCCTATCTACACAACCTCTGCTCATAAGACATACCTGCCATCAGCCCAATGAACCTTCTCTGGATTGCTTCCAATGCCATTATATCTTCTTAAATAAGGGGACCAAACCAAAACTACTCACAATATTCTAGCTGTGGTCTGACTAATGTCTTGTACAGTTTTCTCAAAACCTCTCTTTTTTTTTAAATAAACGCTAATATCCCATTTGCGTCCTTGTGTCCTGCTGAACTTGCGTGACATCTTTTTGTGATTCATGAACAAGGACTTCCAAATCCCTCTGTTCTGTAGCTTTCTGCCGTCTTTCTCCATTTAAATAATATTCAGGGTTCCTCGATTCTTCTGCCAAAGTGCATAACCTCACATTTTCCCACAAAATATTCCATCTGCCAAAGCTTTGCTCAGAGGCTTAATCTGTCTCTATCCCTCTGCAGACTCTTTGTGTTCTCTTCAAAGGAGAAGAGTCCACAATAAGTCAGGGTGACTGCGATAAAGGGGGAAGGAAGATCGACAGTAAACTAGATCTCCTTCATGATGAGAGTCGTTCTGGATTGCTGTGGCTTCCAAACAGCAGATATTTTGCGTCTGCATGATCTTCCGTCTGCAGGGGCTATTTCCAGGTGACCTTCGAAGCAATGTGAGCGTCTCCTGAAAGGACTCGAGGAGAAAGAAGGTGAGGGTCCCCTCTCCGTCCTGTCTGTGGCTCCATTGTTCGTTCTCTCTGTGCAGAGGAGCCAGGTTGTTACAATCCATTTGGTACAACCCCTATGTCCTGGCAGCAGATGTCCTGGCCTTCCTGGGAAGGTACATGCAGCTAAAAGGAGGCAGCACTGACGTAACGGACTTCTACAGAATCTGAACCAGCAAGGGGCAGGTCAAGGTGACATTGAAGGTGGATACCAGAGGGATCATCCTCCACCTGCCCTCCAGCTTCATGACTGGAGGGAGCCGAGGCTACCTAATAAATGCAAGTCAGCCTAGTGTGTGCTGAAGCTGCAGGAGGTGAAGGCATGGGGCTGCACACTGTAAAGTGACCCTCTGCAAACAGGAGCACACCTGACTATGGACTGCAAGCAGTCCAGGAGCTGCAATGAAACCTGAACATGGCCTGTCCAAGTCTGGGGAGGCGCCACATACACTCAGGTGATAACATGAGCCGTGGACCTCCAAAGGACAGTAGGGTGCCATCCTTCAGCAAGAAAATTGAAATAAGGGGCACCCAGGGGGAGGGACAGACCAGAGAGGAGGAAAAGGTCATCAGTGTGGAAGCACAGCAACCTGAACATGACAACATCAATGGAGGAGGAGGAAACGAAGGAGGCGGGGGAATGGATACTAGTGAGAAACAACTAGAACAGGGAAACACGTCACATCACCTCCCCACCACCCCCGACTGTCGCATCCCCCACTGCCAGTCCAACAGCAAAATGGAAGGAGGCAGCTGCATGGTGAACACACCAGCAGCTCCTATGACATTAAGACATGCATAGGGATGACTGCCAACAGAAAAAGAGACACAGCCCACGAGGGAGAAGGAGAGCAGTATCTCCTAACCTAGAAATGCTGGATGTTGTGAAGGGCCCAGTGAAGCCCAACCCCCAGCCATTGGGAACTAATGGATAGCCACCCATGCCACAGCTCCGGGCAGCTGGAGGGAGCAATGCTCCGAATCAGAAGCTGAGCATGACAGTCCCTAATCAGACTCAGAACTGGACCTTCTTGTCTATGTTGTTGACGCAATGACACCGGATCAGGGCAAGGGAGGAATAAGGTGGCTACCTCAGTGCAGAGAGTGTCCAACAGTGCGCCCACACTCAGAGGATGCGAGGAGTCCCCCAGTGATTAGACCGTGGGTGAACGGACGTTGGGTCTATGGATAATTCTATCAATTCTCAAAATGGATTTTAAAATTGCCAGTATTAATGTGCGGGTGTTAAATGGACAACACAATGTGTTTCCACGTTGCCTTATCTGGCCAATATGAAAGCAGACCTCCAGTTTTCGCAGGAGTGCAGGATCCTGGCCCTGAGCAGCTACAGGAAATGGTCAAGTTTATGGACCCACACACTCCTGATTTGGTTAGGGGTGGGGGGGGAGGTGGGTAATGATTGCTGTTCCTCAAGCCTGGGCATTCTGCTGTGAGGAGGCAACGTCACCATCTCTGAGGTTAAGGCGTCCCCTTGTGTCAGACGTTGTATACAGGAATGCTCCCGTGAGACTAATTAACGTGTGAACAGTGTGCGGCTGGCCATCCTGCAACGACTCCCACTGTTGCTGGCAATAGTCATTCTGGCCAGAGACTTCAACAGCATCATCGAATCCAGAGTGGTGCTTTTTAAATTCATTTGTAGGATGTAGGTATCGCTGGCTGGGTCAGCATTTATTGCCTGTCCCTAGTTGCCCTTGAGAAGGTGAACTGCCTTCTTGAGCCGCTGCAGTCCACCTGCTGTGGGTTGACCCACAACACCATGGGGAGGGAATTCCAGGATTTTGACTCAGTGACAGTGAAGGAACGGTGATATATTTCCAAGCCAGGGTGGTGAACTTGCAGGGAGTGGTGTTCTGACAGTGAACTAGACTCCATATCTGGGTTCCTGATGAAAAGGAGAAAGTCACCACAAATTCAGCACCCTTGCAGTCAGAACGCAGTGTCGATGCATAGGAGCCGGAAAAGTGATGTTTTGGGCCAGTAGCCTCAATCCTGATGCTGCCTGACCTGCTGTGTTTTTCCAGCAAAACACTCTCTACTCTGATCTCTACCATCTGCAGATCTCACTGTCTCCGTAGTGTAGATACACCTGGTCACAGTCAGATGGATCTACCTTCTCAAGGATTCCCACAGGTTCTTGGTCAGATATACCAACATCAAGCCGGTATCTTTCTCTGACCACTGCCTCCTGCCAACTGTCACCTACAGGATGACCCGCAGACCGGCAAGGGAAGGTGAAAGCTGAATGCGAAACTATTGGCCCTAGAACACATGAAGGAGCTCAAAAGTGATTACACAGGTTGGAGAACCATGAAGTGCCCTCCTTGAGTCTCCAGCAGACTAGGGGAAACAGTCAAGGGGAACATCAAGAGGTTCTTTCTCCTCAAAGCTGTGCAGAAGGTGAGAGAGAGGGACAGGGAAAACTGCCCAAACTTAGAAAAGCACACAGAACCTGTTCCTGCTGCAGACTGCAGTCGATGGGGGGAGGGGAGGGGGTTTGATGTCACGGAAGATCTCCAGGAGGTGAAGAGCCAGCAAGCTTTGCTGTTTGCCTCAGACACCGCTACGATAATCTCCCGGTCCAGGGTCTGCCCTGTGGAGCAGGATGAGACATACTCACGTTTCTTCTTCCAGAAGGTGCATAGGGAGAGCTCCGTGCTCAGTGGCCTGAAGGAAGGCGATGGCTTGGTAATGTTATCTCAGGCTGACATCCTGAGGAACAGCAAATTCTTTTATGTCAGACTGTATGACATAAAGCCCACAGACAGTGGTCATCCCTGTCCTCTACCTTGGAGATCTTAGACGGCAGTGGGAGAGGCTGGACCAGCCGTTATCTCTGGATAAGCTGACCAAGGCCCTCAAGTCCTTAGAAAAGAATAAAAGTCCTGGAAACAAAGGCATACCAGCCAAGTTGTGTTCAGCTCTGAGGGATTTGATTGGCCAGAATCTGCTGAGGTGTACAACAATACGCTCCTGGCAGGTCACATGTCCGAATCCATGAGGAAAGGTACCATCACCCTCATCTACAAGCAGAAGGGGGAGAGGGAGGAAATTAGAAATTGGTGACTGAATGCAGACTGCAAAATCCTGTCTGAAGTCTTTGCCAACCTGATAAGGTCTGCCCTGGGATCAATGATTCGCCCTGACCAGACCTGTGTGTAACTATAACAAGCAGGATGATCTCTGAGAGCTTCATGGGATATCACACACCTACATGTGGGATGTACTGTCCAGAATGGGCTTTGGGGAGGAAATGCCCAACTGGATCCAACTGCTCTATGTCAACATTGTTAGTGATGAAGAACTTATGCTGGAAATGTCGACTCTCCTACTCCTCGGATGCTGCCTGACCAGCTGTGCCTTTCCAGTACCACACTTTTTGACACTGATTATTAGTACACTCGCAGTCAGAGGGTGGGAATCAGAAATCTTCCCGATCAGATCCGGAGTCAGGCAGGGCTCCTCACTCTCTCCTGCCTTGTGTGTATGTGTTGTATAGAGCGTTTTGCCGAGTCCATCAGGAAGGGTGTGAGTCTGAGAGGGGTGACTAATCCAGGCAGTGGGGACTTGCAGGTCAAAGCCTCCCTGTACACAGACAATGTCAGCATTTTCTGCTCAGATCCGTTGTCAGTGAACAGACTCATGAGCATCTGTGACCAGTTCAAACTGGCCTCGGGAGCCAAGGTAAATCAAGGCAGGAGTGAGGCCGCGTTCTTTGGGAACTGGGCTGACCAATCCTTTATCCCCTTCACTGTCGGACAGATTACTTGAAGGTGCTGGGAATATGATTCAGAAGGGAGGGGTTGAGTACAACATTTTGGGAGGAGCGCATTGCCAAGGTGAGGCAGTAAGTGGTCTTTTAGGAGCACCGCTCCCTCTCCATTATGGGTAAAAAAACCTGGTCATTGGGTGTGAGGTACTCTCTCTGTTGCTGTATCTGAACCTGTGCCACTTGTCACCTGAGTCATCTTCCACTTCATCTGGAGGTCTTAGATGGACTGTGTCCACAGAGATACCATGTACAAAGCTCTGGATAAGGGCAAGGGAAGAATGTATCCAATGTCGCCCCTCACCTTGATGGCCACCTTTGCGTGTGGCTGCATCAAGCTGTGTGTAGACCCTTGGTATGCAAACACCAAGTGTCACTACGTACTGAGGTCCTACCTGTCCCCAGTGTTGGGAAGGATGGGACAGGCCTCGTGGCCACAGAACGTTCCAAATAGTTGGACCATTCCGTATCACCTCTCCTTCATGGACAGGTTTGCAAAGAAGGACACCTTTGAACACAAATCCATCAGGAAGAGATCCTGTGGGAAAAGGAGAGGGTGGATCCTGTCGCATGGTTCCCTGAGCAGACTATCAAAGTCATTTGGCAGAATGCCTCATCGCCAGAACTTTCCAACAGGCACCAAGACAGAGCTTGGCTGGTGGTGAGAAGGGCTCTGCCTGTGAGATCCTTCATGATGGACAGAACTGTGTCAAAAGAAATTAGTATATGCTCAGAAATGAGTTTTCAATTATGTTAGACTGACTGATGCACTCACCGTGAAGTGTTCTTCACAAGGTCTCCTTCCAATCAAACTGATGGCTCTCAAAAGCAATTGGTGAAAGGAATGTGGCTGATCTTCACACAGGTAAATGGCGGGAGATTCACAAATTGTTTGCATTGTGTGATTTGCGAAAGCTAGTTCTAGGAATTAGAGACAGTCTTGTTGGAATGAGAGTGGGTTTTCATTTGGTTTCTCTAAGGCTGCAGACAAGGACCCCCCACACTAGCACGCATCAATGACACAGTCCAAGCATCAGATCACCTAATAAGCAACCGACCTGAACTTGTGGGGAACGGGATCTGTGTCTTCCATTTGCCCTTTTACACCTGTCCTGTGTGACCCAAAAGTCAGAACAAGCCCTGGGAAAGGCCAGCCCTCGTGTAGCTCTGATTAACCTAGTTAGTTATTCCTTGTTTTGCTTTTCCCATCTGTAACACATTAAACTCCACCACTATTCTCATTCCCTAAGCATGACCAATACGTAAGATAATCTGATTACTTGCTGTACCTGCACACTAACCTTCTGCAATTCATGTCTTAGACACCTAGATCCCTTTGCATCTCAGACCTCTGTAATCTCTCTTAAAGAATATCTCTTTTCATTCTTCCTGCCAAAGTGAACAATTCCACATTTGCACACATGATACTCCATCTGTGACATCTTCGGACACTCACTTAACACATCTCTATATATTTGTAGGCTCCTTATATCCACTTTGCAATTTAATCTCCTACCTATCTTTGTATCATTAGCAAATTTTACATTCACACCTTCCGTCCCTTCATCTGAATCATGTATATAAATAGTAAGGAGTTAAGGTACCAACACCAATCCCTGTGGTATTCCCTACTTGCTACATCTTGCCAAGTAGAGAACAGATCCATTTACTGCTGAAAATGTGTTGCTGGAAAAGCGCAGCAGGTCAGGCAGCATCCAAGGAACAGGAGAATCGACATTTTGGGCATGAGCCCTTCTTTGGGAACCTGAAAAGGGCTCATGCCCAAAACGTCGATTCTCCTGCTCCTTGGATGCTGCCTGACCTGCTGTGCTTTTCCAGCCACACATTTTCAGCTCTGATCTCCAGCATCTGCAGTCCTCACTTTCTCCTAACAGATCCATTTACGCCTACTCCCTGTTCCTGTTAGCCAACCAGTGTTCTATCTAAGCCAATATTGCATTCACAACATCACAAGCTTTTCTTTTCCACAATAGCCTTTGATGTGGCATGTTACCAAGAGCTTTCTGGAAATCTAAGTACAGTACGCCCACTGATTTGCCCTTTAATTACATGTTAATTCTTCAAAGAGCTCCAACAAATTGTTTAAACATGATATCCCTTTCACAAGAACATGCTGACACTGCCTGATTACTTTGAATTTATTTCAAGCTTGTAGAAAAAAATGGGAAGACTGCAGGATCTGGTATTAGGTTGATTTGGCAGATGTTTTGCTTTGTTTTGTACTTCCAAACTTACTTCCATTGCAGCTGTTTTCCTGTTGGCTGACCCTGCATTCAGTTGGCTGTTACCAGCTCCAGTCATGCTGCCTCCTGGAAGAGGTGGTTTCCAAACTTCCAGTGGATTACATGAGATTTGCTTTCAGGATCTGCCAATAAGCATGAACATACGCCATCCCTTAGCTCTACTCCAGGATGATTGGCGCTGTCTGGGTATAATTCATCATGTGGTGGAGGGATAATGGGCAGGAACTTGGCTGGTTTTGCTTTTTGTTTATTAATTTGTGGGATGAGGGTGTCATTTACTGCCCTAATTGCTCAGGGGGGCATTAAAGAATCAGTCACATTGCTGTGGGTCTGGAGTCACATGTAGGTCAGACCAGGTAAGGACGGCAGATGTCCTTCCCTAAAGGGGATTTAAAAAATAAATTCACATTCTACCATCAGCCTTGTCAAAATTCAAACCCAAATACCCAGAACATTACGTGGGTCTCTGAATTAATAGGAGAACGTGGGGACTGCAGATGCTGGAGATCAGAGTTGAAAAGTGTGGTGATGGAAAGCACAGCAGGTCAGGCAGCATCTGAAGATCAGGAAAATCAAATGATGAAGGTCTTATGCCTGAAACGTTGATTCTCCTGCTCTTTGGATGCTGCCTGACCTGCTGTACTTTCCATCACTGCACCTTTCAACTCTAAATTAACAATCTAGCAATAATACCATTAGACCATTGCCTCTCCATGTTACTTCCTGGTAAAGTCCCAGTGTTTGACAGACAAAATAGCAGTGAACTCCAGGATGACATCTGATTTCCTGTATTCATATCAGGCTCATTCTTTCGAAATATTGTCTAGGTTTTGGGCTTGTGGTGGGGGAGGGGTATTGTTTGTTCACCCTGAACAGCCACACTGCTCCAGCCCACAGCCTGTACACTTTGCACAGTTAACACAGGCTTTCGATGACTTAGCTTTAAAACAAACAGAGTGAGTAAAAGTCTGCTGACAGGCGGCAGTTGTCACAAGATCATTTTCTGACACTTTATCACGGTTCCCACAGTTACACTGTCACCACATCGGATTGAAATTAATCTGAAGCAGCTCACTTTTAACCTACAGTAAATAATCGAGCTAACAACTAATTGATACGGTCTTTCAAGCGTCAAATATCCCCCGCATGCCATACATTCCATAATGTCCAGATATGAAATCATAAAACTTACTGACAGTTGAACAAAAAAATTCATTCATAAACAGCAGAGTTGTTAATCAGTGCTACATCCTGAGAGCAATATTTCTGATACACCAACCCCCCCCCCAATCCCCAACATTTATTGTATTTCAGCTGTTAAACGGTCAATGCCACATGTTCCTGCAGGATTTAATATCACAGATTGTATCCATTGTTAGGTGAGGTTGGGGGCTGTTAGTGGGTCAGGAAGATAGAGATATGGTGGCTATCGTAATCTGTGACAGGGAGGACTAGTCAGTTGAGTCATGGCCTCCTCCTCTTCTTCTTCCAGTCCTTTCTCTCTTTCCTCCACAACTACCCTTACAGAAAGATAATCCTTGGGGATTTAAGTTTAAGAAGGCAGCTCCATGACCTACTCAAGGATCTAAAGCTGGACAAGAAATGCCAGCCTTACCAAGAATTCCACGCATTATTTTCTTTTAAACAGGGTAAATTTTCTTTTCACTGCCAAGTGTTCTAAACTGAGTAAGTTTCACTTGGCAGTAGAGAAGTTGAATAATGCAGGTAGGGGTGCACTATACATGCTCATAACAAAATGGCCTATGTCTGCTCACACAAAATGGCTGACAATGAGAAAGAAGCAGCCTGCCTGAGAATGAAAACACAAGATAGCTGACAGAAGATATCTTTGAATAAAGTCACACCAAGGCCATGAATACCCCATACCTGACAGTACTGATAAGGGTATGACTCTAAAATAGACAAGCAACTAATCTTAGTCCTCATTAATGGGAAAATAATTGCCCCAGTGAATGAATGAATAGTAGGCATGGGATAAAACCAGTCACCTCCTTAAGTCGTTAACAGAACAACAGTTAAAGTCATTTTGTAGTTGTTTCTTCTAAATGAATTATTCTGCAATAGGTTATCGTCAGAAATTCCCTTTGGAATCATGAGGATAATGTCTTGCATAAAAATATATACATATAACCAACGCTTTGAGGGCGGCACGGTGGCACAGTGGTTAGCACTGATGCCTCACAGCGCCTGTAGACCCAGGTTCAATTCCCGACTCAGGCGACTGACTGTGTGGAGTTTGCACGTTCTCCCCGTGTCTGCGTGGGTTTCCTCCGGGTGCTCCGGTTTCCTCCCACAGTCACAAAGATGTGCGGGTCAGGTGAATTGGCCATGCTAAATTGCCCATAGTGTTAGGTAAGGGGTAATGTAGGGGTATGGGTGGGTTACGCTTCGGCGGGTCGGTGTGGACTTGTTGGGCCGAAGGGCCTGTTTCCACACTGTAAGTCTAATCTAATCTAATCTAATCTAATCTAAAAGCATTAAAGTAAAAGCATTTAGACCTAGATGTGAAAGTTAATTGGTTCTGGAAATATCATCCTGTGCCTTGAACTAAACAGATTGCTGACAGCCCATTAATCACAAAGTACTAAGAGTAGGAAAAGTTGTATTTAACCTTCCTAACTAACTTTCTAATAAAAATCAATATTAGAAATCTTGTAGCAACTAACCATCTTTTGTATTTTGCATGCATAATTAGGACAGCGGGCAATATAAGAGTAATAACTGAATTTGATAAAGACAGCACACGAGATAAACTAAATAATCAAATTCAAATTGTCTCTAATGATAAAGCCAGCTAGAGAGGCCCGAAGAAGTATAGCAATAAACTTTGGAGTGTGAATGAACAGGATGCATAGAAAAATTCCAACGTCATAATGTCTGTTAAACACCATGAGATCATGAGAACGTGAGGCTGGACAATGCTCATCATCGATTAGGTGTTTTACTGGATTGGATATATGGGTTAGATGGGAATCACTGTAACCATGTTGATCATTATAATACAGAAATGTATAAATATACTGCATTTTACTGTACAAGTCACAGTGTGGCATTGATCTGTCTTCTGATCTGAGCTAAAGATTAAAAGAATAATTGAGTTTGTATGTTGAGGTCAGATTCAGGGAAGATCCTTTAGCCCTCCTCCTGCTTTATCTGGTTTCTGCATGAATAAACTTCTGCCTGCCTCCCAAGTTTTCATTCCCTGTAAGGGGAAAATGCTCCCACAGTGCTGGAGAGAGACGTGTTGACAAAACATTACTCATCTTCACTCATCAGGACAAAATGCAAGAATGCCAAATTTCAAATGATCACAACAGGAGAAAAGGGTGTCAACTTAATTCTGTTTGGATGAGACATTGCCACAGGGAAAATAATGGAGAACTATCAGCTCCCTAAGCTCCCACATAACTCAAACAAAAAGTACAAGGCTTGAATTCTGGAAAAGCAAAATATCTCAAAAAAAAGATTAAGAAAGAAAAGGTTGCCCCTTAGTCTCTTTTATATCTTTCCCCTCTCACTCTAAACCTATGCCATCTAGCTCTGGACTCCCCGACCCCAGGGAAAAGACTTTGCCTATTTACCCTATCCATGCCCCTCATAATTTTGTAAACCTCTATAAAGTCACCCCTCAGCCTCTGATGCTCCAGGGAAAACAGCCCCAGCCTATTCAGCCTCTCCCTATAGCTCAAAGCCTTCAACCCTGGCAAAATCCTTTCAAGTTTCACAACATTTTTCCTATAGGAAGGAGACCAAGATTGCACGCAATATTCCAACAGTGGCCTAATCAATGAACTGTATAGCCGCAACATGACCTCCCAACTCCTGTACTCAATTCTCTGACCAATAAAGGAAAGGATACCAAATGCCTTCTTCACTATCCTATCTACCTGTGACTCCACTTTCAAGGAGCTATGAACCTGCACTCCAAGGTCTCTTTGTTCAGCAACACTTCCTAGGACCTTACCATTAAGTGTATAAGTCTTGCTAAGATATGCTTTCCCAAAATGCAGCACCTCACATTTATCTAATTTAAACTCCATCTGCCACTTCTCAGCTGTGGTATGAGTATGGAATGAGCTGCCAGAGGAAGTGGTGGAGGTTGGCACAGTTGCAACATTTGAGAGGCATTTGGATGGATATATGAATAGGAAGAGTTTGGAGGGATATGGGCCGGGTGCTAGCAGGTGGGACTAGACTGGGTTGGGATATCTGGTTGGCATGGATGGGTTGGACCTAAGGGTCTGTTTCCATGCTGTACATCTCTATGACTCTAAAGTAGTTTCACGTCACTACTGTCAGGTGGTAGTATTTTCCAAATAGATGCTCTGCCGGCCAATTGAGCAATTTCAAGCAGGAAATGTAATTACAAGTACAGATGCTGTACTCTCAAGCATTGGCTGATTGAATCAAACAGCAAGTTCTGGATAAGCAGAGCACAGATTGTACTCAACTCAACGGCATTGTCAAAACCAAAACAAAAGATTTTCTGTTGGATGTGATTCTAGGATTAGGCAGCACTTGCTGAACATTCCCGTACATGCTCATGACTACGTTAACATTGAAATTAAGATAGACAGCCAAGGTCATGATGTGACTCATTTACATTTGTTAGAAGTTTCATACATTCTCACAAGGGGACCATTTTCGACAAGTAGAAGAAATATGTTTGAACTTTGCATCTCTTTTTTAAATACCTTGGAGCATGTTTTTGCCACAGCAACACCTCAGCCAATCAGAGTTAACTTGCTAGCCAGTCAGCTGCGCCAAAAGCTGTGATCTTTTGAAATCGAGCAGAGATAAGTGGAGCACTCATTCCCCGAACTGCAACTCTGTGTCCAGCCTTGTAAATAACTCACCTAAAGGACGCTGCTTTATCAGTGATTCAGTTATGGGGGGGGATCAATTAGCTTGTTTAGAACGCAAGAGCACAGGTTCAGTTTCTATATTGGCCGAGGTCACCATGAGAGTCTGCCTTTTGAGGTTCCCCTGATGTGAGGTGACCCTCAGGTTAAACTCAACACCTGTTGTCTCTCATTTGAAAAAGAGAGGAGACTATGAGAAAGTGAGGACAGCAGATGCTGGAGATCAGAGTCAAGAGTGTGGTGCTAGAGAAGCACAGCAGGCCAGACAGCATCCGAGGAGCAGGAAAATCGACGTTTCAGGCGTAAGGCTTTCATCAGGAATTCCTGATTCTCCTGCTCCTCAGATGCTGCCTGACCTGCCGTGCTTTTCGAGCACCACACTCTCTCGAAAGGAGACTATAACAACTTTCATATTTTATAGACAACTGTATAGTTTGGTCTGCTCAGTACCAGATGTACTGCTCCTCTGATTTTGGTACTGCCTCACTGATCACATGAGGGTCCTAGCCAGCCGACCTATAATGTTTGATTGGGGACAGCGGGAGGCTTTCAATGTTTCAGATTCTGGATGTCAGAAGTAGACATAGTGAAAATTACTTGCGTCCTCTACTGTTTCATATTCTGCATTTGCAAGACTAATGTTCTGTTGAACTGCAATTATTTAATAAAGTAAAATGTTACAGCCCTAACTTAATCAGGGGGAGCTAGTGGTATAGTGACAATATTGCTGAACTAATAATCCAGAACCAATGGATAATGATATGGACACATGGGTTCAAGTTCCACTGCAGTCGGTGATGAAATGTGAATCCAATAAAAATGGTTACCAAGCAACCACAGTCAAGTCTTGTAGAAACCTTGGTTCACTAATGTCATAGAGACATACAGCATGGAAACAGACTCTTTGGTCCAACTAGTCCATGTTCCCAAACTAAAACAGACCCATGTCCTTTAGGGAAGGAAATTTGGCATCCTTACTTACTTGTGACTCCAGACCCACAGCAGTGGGGTAGACTCTTTGGGCAATTAGGGGCAGGTAATAAATGCTGGCCTTGGGTCCTGAGGATTCGACGTTTCGAGCATAAGCCCTTCATCAGGAATAAGAGAGAGAGAGCCAAGCAGGCTGAGATAAAAGGTAGGGAGGAGGGACTAGGGGGAGGGGCGATGGAGGTGGGATAGGTGGAAGGAGGTCAAGGTGAGGGTGATAGGCCGGAGTGGGGTGAGGGCGGAGAGGTCAGGAAGAGGATTGCAGGTTAGGAGGGCGGTGCTGAGTTGAGGGAACCGACTGAGACAAGGTGGGGGGAGGGGAAATGAGGAAGCTGGAGAAATCTGAATTCATACCTTGTGGTTGGAGGGTTCCCAGGCGGAAGATGAGGCGCTCCTCCTCCAGCCGATGTGTAGTTGTGTTCTGCCGGTGGAGGAGTCCAAGGACCTGCATGTCCTCGGTGGAGTGGGAGGGGGAGTTAAAGTGTTGAGCCACGGGGTGATTGGGTTGGTTGGTTCGGGCGGCCCAGAGGTGTTCTCTTCTTCAAGGACCGCAGATTCCCCCCAGACGTGATCGACGATGCCCTCCACCGCATCTCCTCCACTTCCCGCTCCTCCGCCCTTGAGCCCCGCTCCTCCAACCGCCACCAAGACAGAACCCCACTGGTTCTCACCTACCACCCCACCAACCTGCGCATACAACGTATTATCCGCCGCCATTTCCGCCACCTCCAAACGGACCCCACCACCAAGGATATATTTCCCTCCCCTCCCCTATCAGCGTTCCGCAAGGACCACTCCCTTCGTGACTCCCTTGTCAGATCCACACCCCCCACCAACCCAACCTCCACCCCCGGCACCTTCCCCTGCAACCGCAGGAAATGTAAAACTTGCGCCCACACCTCCACACTCACTTCCCTCCAAGGCCCCAAGGGATCCTTCCATATCCGCCACAAGTTCACCTGTACCTCCACACACATCATCTATTGCATCCGCTGCACCCGATGTGGCCTCCTCTATATTGGTGAGACAGGCCGCTTACTTGCGGAACGCTTCAGAGAACACCTCTGGGCCGCCCGAACCAACCAACCCAATCACCCCGTGGCTCAACACTTTAACTCCCCCTCCCACTCCACCGAGGACATGCAGGTCCTTGGACTCCTCCACCGGCAGAACACAACTACACGACGGCTGGAGGAGGAGCGCCTCATCTTCCGCCTGGGAACCCTCCAACCACAAGGTATGAATTCAGATTTCTCCAGCTTCCTCATTTCCCCTCCCCCCACCTTGTCTCAGTCGGTTCCCTCAACTCAGCACCGCCCTCCTAACCTGCAATCCTCTTCCTGACCTCTCCGCCCTCACCCCACTCCGGCCTATCACCCTCACCTTGACCTCCTTCCACCTATCCCACCTCCATCGCCCCTCCCCCTAGTCCCTCCTCCCTACCTTTTATCTCAGCCTGCTTGGCTCTCTCTCTCTTATTCCTGATGAAGGGCTTTGATTAGATTAGACTTACAGTGTGGAAACAGGCCCTTCGGCCCAACAAGTCCACACCGACCCGCCGAAGCGCAACCCACCCATACATTTACCCCTTACCTAACACTATGGGCAATTTAGCTTGGCCAATTCACCTGACCCACACATCTTTGTGACTGTGGGAGGAAACCGGAGCACCCGGAGGAAACCCACGCAGACACGGGGAGAACGTGCAAACTCCACACAGTCAGTCGCCTGAGTCGGGAATTGAACCCGGGTCTTGAACCCGGGTCTACAGGCGCTGTGAGGCAGCAGTGCTAACCACTGTGCCACCGTCGGCTTATGCTCGAAACGTCGAATTCTCTATTCCTGAGATGCTGCCTGGCCTGCTGTGCTTTGACCAGCAACACATTTGCAGCTGTGATCTCCAGCATCTGCAGACCTCATTTTTTACTTGGGTCCTGAGGCACATGGCTAATTAATGTTCGTACCTCTGGACCGCAAGGTTTGTGCTAAAGGCTCACCTCAGGTTCTGATGGCATGTCACAAAGTATTGCTATCCTCTGCCACTCATCCTGCTGCAGAATGCAATCTAACTTTGAGAAGGTCAGGATGTGACACACATCAGCAGAGGGGGGGGGGGTCGCAGCCTGTTGTACAACATCCTGTCCTCATGTATTTGTGTGGGTGTGAATTCTGAATGAATGTGTGAAATTAACTGTTGTCTTTAAGGCTCCCACTAATTTCCACACATCAGGGAGTTTCACTTGCAGACCTAGGCTCCTTGACACGACCGAGATTAGTTGCTCATAGCCCATTCCTCTGGAATAAAACTACCCTGAAATGTTATAATGTTCTAGCCCAGCTACCACCATGCTATGTGATCTTGGTGCTGGGATAAATTCAGTATTTGGAAGAGGTGGCGAGCAGGTAATATACAATTGAATAATATGTACCACACAGAAACAGACCATCATCCCCAAACACTCCTTGCTAGCATCGAAGTTCCACTCAAATCTCCTTCTTTGTATAACTCTTGCAGTACAACTCCCTAATCCATTGCCCCTCCAAGGCTGACTATTTCTCTCTTAATGCACCAACACTGTTTATCACAACCGCACCACGAGTTCCATATTCTCACCAAATTCTGAGAGAATAACTTTTTCTTGAATGTCCTATTTAATTTCTGGGTGATCAGAGTCAGTCGTACAGCACGGGAAACAGACCCTTTGGTCCAACTTGTCCATGCCAACCAGATACCCCAACTCAACCTAGTCCCACCTGCCAGCACCCGGCCCATATCCCTCCAAACCCTTCCTATTCATGTACCCATCCAGATGCCTTTTAAATGTTGCAATTGTATCAGCCTCCACCACTCCCTCTCCATATTGATGCCCTCTAAATTTGCCTTTCCCTACAAATGGAAACATATTCTATTGTACATTCTCGACCAAAACCTTCTGTAATTTCTCAAACAAAACAAGACTTGGCCTTTATTGTGGAGTAACCCGAGTTCCGGTATCACCCTCAAAATGCATTATCGCCTTTTCATGTTTTGGCGACCAGAACTGGTCAAACCAACACTCTAACTAAGGTCTGATTTGCATAACTTTGCAATTCTATCTGTCAAGAATGAAACCATAGCATTTAGTCTGGAGAGAGAATTCAAGGTTTCTTTTGGTAACTATTGGAAAATAAACTTGCATTTATATTGTGCCTTTCACAACCCTCAGTCATCTCAAATATCTCATGAACTACTTATTGATACATCATCACTGATTTGATATTTTTATTTAAGCTTTATTGTCATGTATACTCAAGTACAAAAGTATAAGAATACAGTGAAATGTGTACAATGTCATCATACACAGTATTAGGTACAAATAGCAACATAGAGAAACAAAGTTAAAAGTAAAACATTCCTGTTGTTCTTAGTATAAGTATAAAAGGAAAGAAATAAAGTTAAATGTTAACATTACAGTTCTTGGAGATCAGAGTCAAGTGTATGCTGCTAGAAAATCACAACAGGTCAGGCAGCATCCGAGCAGGAGAATCGACGTTTCGAGCATAAGCTCTTCATCAGGAATGAGGCTTGTGGATCAGGGCTGAGAGATAAATGGGAGGGGGTGGGGGTTTGGGGGGGGGGGGAAGGTAGCTGAGAAAGCGATGGGTGGATGAAGGTGTGGGAGGTGGTAATAGGCCAGAGGGGGGTGTGATGCACATGTCCAGAGGACGGTGCCGAGTTGGAGGCTTGGGACTGGAAATATGTGGGGGAAGCTGTTGAAATCCACATTTATCCCGTGTGGTTGCAGGGTCCCAAGACGGAATATGAGGTGTTCTTCCTCCAGGTGTCGGATGGTAACGGTTTGGTGATGAAGGAGGCCCAGGACCTGCATGTCCTTAACGGACTGGGAGGGGGAGTTGAAGTGTTCAGCCACAGGGCGATGGAGTTGGTGGGTGCAGGTGTCCCAGAGATATTCTCTGAAACAATCTGCAAGAAGGCGTCCTGTCTCCCCGCTGTAGAAGAGACCACACAAGGTGCAATGGATGCAGTCAGTGACATTGGTAGAGGTACAGGTAAATTCCTGACAGATGTGGAGGGATTCCTTGGGGCCTTGGACGGAGGTGAGGGGAGTGTTATGGGTGCAGGTTTTGTACTTGCTGCGGTGCCAGGAGTGGGGCGTGGTCTGATGGGGGTGGGGGGGGGGCGTGGACCTGACAAGGGAGTCGTAGAGGGAATGGTCTCTCCGGAACACTGATAGGGGTGGGGAGGGAAATATATCTTGGTGGTGGGGTCCGTTTGGAGGTGGAAGTGGCGGAGGATGATGGGGAGGTTGGTGAGGTGGAAGGTGAGGACCGGGGGATGTGGTTATCCTTGTTGTGTTGGGAGGGGTGGTGTTCAAGAGCAGTTTTTCTTAAGTGCACTCCCTGCAAGGGGTCACAGATGCCGGGGTTCCTCCCTCACTTGCGGCTCGCTCCAACAAAGTTGGACTCAGGCCCACAGCTACTTCCCCCACTCCGGACCTCCAGCCAACACCGCTCCAGACCCACAGCCCTCTGTACTGGACCTCCAAACACCGCTCCAGACCCACAGATACTCCATATTGGACCTCCAACCAACACTGCTCTGCACCCACAACTGCTGTCACGTTCTCCATAAAGCCATCACCACGGCTACCTCTTTCTGCAGAAATCCAGAAGGTAAGTTAAAAAAAAAGAAGAGAAAAGATTGCGGCTGGCCTAGAACATACAGGCCTATCCTGCTGGTGCCATGATCTTGAACAGCTGGTTCGCTCTCACCTGCTGCTGCTATCCTAAAAGGCCTGAGAGAGAGAAAAAAAACAATAAAAGCAGACAGAGGCAGAAAGCTCTGAATGAGCTCAAATGCAGTCCGGTTACCCCAGCCCTGCTAATCTCAGCAGGAAACACAGCCTCCAATTTCAGCTTCAGCATATTCCCACAAGTAACGATTTGACAATAACCAGATCATCTGTTCCCGTGATATTACGAGATAACTATTGGTCAGGTCATCAGAGAGAAGTCCTCTTGCTTTACTTTTAAGTATTGTCACAGGAACTTTTCCCTGAGCAGGTAAGTAGCTGTTTTAGTATCTCAGCTATAAGATCAAATCCCTGACAGTGCAGCACTCCCTCAACCCTGTTAATAAGGTTCCATGTGCTGAGGCCCTGGACTGATACTTGAATCCAGAGACTCAGAAGTAAGGACACTACTCACTGGGCCTTTACTGACACTCACATTGTTCTCAAAAGGAGACAGCTTATCCACAGGGTTCAAAGTTCATGACAATCAATATTTGCAACTAGACAGTGAGTCATTCTTGAGAAAGCAACAGGTGAAGTATCTTATTTTGATGCTTTTATTCCCACATGGGACATTAGTGTTGCTGGCAAGACCAATATTTGTTGCCATCCCTAATTGCCCTTGAACTCTAGCTCATTTTGCAAGCACTTATGAATCAATATGTAGGTTTGGAATCAAATGTAGACTAGATCAGGTAAGGATGGCAGACTTCTTTCTTCAAGAGACATTGTGAATCAGAGAAATTTTATGACAACGGTGACCATTAGGCTGCTTTTAAATTACAGATTTTATTTAATTCAAATTCTCACCACTGTTAAACTTGAAAGTGTCCCCAGAATATTAACCTGAGGCTTGGGGTCACCTGTCCAGTTACATGACCACACCACCACCATACCCCTGTGGGTGTCAGCACTTACTCATTGAAAGTACGTGCTCTCTGCTGCTTTGTCTGGCTGTTAGCTCCTGTTTCGTGTTCTCTTGGCCTGTGTACCCATGGCTGTAGGACATTTCTCATTGTCATCCGACGCAGCTTGTACGAGAGGCAGCAGAAAAACACAGCCTTTCCAAGATGACTCGCATCACAAGTGAAAAAAAATTGGAAGATGACAAACAACAGAGAAAGCCTTTGTGAGAATTGATGAGAAGGGGAAAAATGTCAAGGTGAAGCCACTTCCCTTTCTGGGATGTGTGTGGGAATGATTGGTGGTTAGAGGTAATATCAGTGATGAAGAGAGGTATAGAGAAGTAGAGAATACCTGACTATAAACATCCTGGTGGTTAACAAGAAACTGAACAAGATCAGCCGTACGAGTACTATGGCTACAAGAGGAGGTAGACACTGGGAATTCTGTGGCAAGTAACTCAACTCCCACCACCCAAAAAAAATGTCCACCATCTACAGGGCACAAGTGTGATGGAATACCCTTTACTTACTTGGATGGGTGCAGCTCTAACAACACTCAAGAAACACCACCCTGGACAAAGTAGCCCACTTGATCCTCACCTTCAACTTTTCCCAACAGTGGCTGCAGAGAACCATCTTCAAGATGTACCGCAGCGACTCATCAAGGCTCCTTCCACTTCCACCACCCAGAACAAGTGCAGCAACTGCAAGATCCCCTACAAGCTGTCGGATCGAAATCCTGATTTTCCTCCCTAACAGTACAGTGGGTATCTGTACTCACAAGGACTGCATCGCTCTTGCAACACTCAGAAGTTGCTTGAAACAAGCGTAAATTCCCCATATTGGGTTACAGGCCGATAGTCTAAGCTTTAGCTGTGGCCCGATGAGTAGTAAATGTGGGTTGAAGTTACCACAACAAAAAGATGAGCACAGAATCCAGTGCAGACTATTAGAGCTGACCTCTTTCTTAAGACACTAAACTGAAAATCTGCCAGCCTGCCGAGATGAACATAAAAAAAACCCACTGCAATATCCACAGAAGAATGGGGAAGTGGTCCCTGATACCTTGGTCAATATCTATTTCTCAGTCATTAGAACAGATTAGTTGGTCATTGCCACCATGTGGGAGCTTGCTGTGTGTAAACTGGCTGCCTAAATTCCTACATTTCAGCTGTGAAAAATATTTTACTAGTTGCAAAATGCTTCAGAACATCTTGATGCGAAAGGTTCAGAGCTAGACAACTAACTGTCTTGTTAGGAATAATTTTGGATTGATTTCATTAAATACAATGGACGACCAAATTATCTTGCTTTAACTACATAATCTGCAATAGTTTAAAATCAATTTCTATTGAATGCAATAGATAAAATGACAGAGTCAATACTGAAGAAAATGTGCACATTATAATTTTATTGGTGCGAGCTGTTCACAGACAGAAAGACAAAATGGAAAGTATAATTTACAGAGAAGGGAGTTGCCTGTTCATTTTTGACTGGCCTGTGGTGGGACCCATTCATAAACCTTCTTGCGTGTGGTGGAGTAAGGTACGTACTGGCCTGGTGTACCACTCATGTTAAACTGATGAGTCTTCCAGATAAACTTTCGTGCAACAGGAGGGTGTGTAGTGGGGGAATCCTCTGTACTGCAATGAAGCCAGCGATGCCTGAGATAAAAACAGGGAAACTAACTTTCTCAAACTTCAAAAACATGTGTTGCCCAGCTTTGTTCACAGTAGACAGACACCTTGTGTGATTTCCAATGCAGCCAAGCAATCAGCAACCCGATTTTATAGATCCCCAACCCATCAGACTTGAAAGAAAAATGATAGGCAACAAATGAGGAAATGTGAATGCACCCACTGAGACTTATCACCAATTTATCAAAATACATGACTCAAAATACACACAGTAAGAGTAAATCGTCACTACACTTCATCCCAGTTCTTCCCCTTCCGTAATCACCATAAAGCACATACCCCAGTGGACTGGAAATTAGCAAACACAGCACTGCTGCTCAAGAAACGAGGGACAGAGAGAGAACCAGGAGCCAGTTAGCCTGACACGAGTCAATTGGAAAACGCTGGCATCTATTAGTGAGGTCCCAACTAACAAAATCAGGAGCTGGAAAGCAGCGCAGCACAGCTAAGGATCAGTGCTAAGGCCTTAACTATTTATCATTAATAATAATATCATGCAAGTCATTATTAATAGTTATAAATTCATGTAAGTAATCACCCCTCCAGGATATATCACATACAAGAAAAAATATATAACTTCATTGATATGTCAGCTTGTCTTTAATTTTAACATTTAAAGAACTGAAATTTTCAACTCTGATCTCTACTTGCTCGAGATTCAGCTCGCGAGAAAAATCATTAACAGCCTTATTTTGTCCGATTCCCAAAAAGAAAAGATTTGCTAAGTTAAGGAGACTGGAAAAGTTTGTACAGATGGCTTGAAGACTTAACCAAAAATATAATTGCGAAGATCTGGAATGTGCTGCCTGAGAAGGTGGTAGAAGCAGATTTAATAATAATTTTCCAAAAGGAGAAAGGGTATTTACTTAGAAGGGGAAAGATTTACAGGGCATTGACGGAACAGCAGGGCAGATTAAGTGGATCACTTTTTCTCAAAGAGTGTGGTGTTGGAAAAACACAGCCAGTCAGGCAGCATCCAAGAAGCAGGAAAGTCAACATTTTGAGCATAAGCTCTTCATCAGGAGCTTATGCTCAAAACATCAACTCTCCTGCACCTTGAGCCCTGCCTGACTGGCTGTGTTTTTCCAGCACCACACTCTTCGATTCTGATTGCCAGCATCTACAGTCCTCACTTTGCAAAAAGTGATCCAGGACAAAAGCTTGCAGAGGCAAAATGGGTTGAATAGCCTCTTTGTGTACTCTCTACTCTGGGTCTCAGCTGGTGAAGCAGAGAGGGCAATGCACTGGCTCTGAGTTGGTGAGGTAAAGATGCTGCTGTACTGGGTTTCACTGCACTGATTAGAAATGGGGAACAATAAAAGCTGAACAAACATGAGAACTAAATTGGAAGTTTCTGTGATATTTGCTGCAGGCTGCCAAGTCTCAGTCTAAAAGCTGCCATGTTACTAATAACCAGTCAGTCAAGATTGCCAAAGAGTGCTGTGGGCCCACAGAAGCAAATTACACACCACCTCCTTCACCTTTTGGGGACAGAGGAGAAAACTGGTAATGAAAAACTTGCAGGAGAGGAATAAAATTAGAGAATAGATTATAAACTTTCACAAAGTGGTAGGCAAGTTCCTTCCCAAATGTTTAACATGTATAATATTGCCAGAGTCAAATTAAAAAAATAGTCTCTTTGGCCAAAGAGAGACATGTTACCAAAGAGAGACATGTTACCAAAGAGAGACATGTTACCAAAGCTTTTCATCTCAGGCTGAACAAGACCAATGCTGAAATGCCAAAGTCCACAGTTTCTTTGCCTGTGGGATAAACTGCAGTGATTGTTGACATGTGACATTGCTGAATTCCCCTCTTTTTAGCAACGACTGTACAACCAAAGACAACCAAAAATGATGAAGACAGCTTAATAAAGGAAATAAGGGAAGTAACGATAGTGTGGTGTTGAGCAAAAGATCTTATCAAATGGCAGAGTGGCTTAAGGGAGGACACAGCTAACTTCAGTTCCTGTTTTACAGGGTCTGTGAGGAGGGATAGACAGTTGATATGGCAAAGTTGCAAGTCGGTGTGATGGGTTGAAGTGACTCTATTTTACGCAAGAAGTGTCAGGAATAAAGGTGGAGCATGGATCAGCACCGGGAGCTACGGAGACTTGGATATTACAGGGGCAGGAATGGTGGTTGGATGCACCAGGGTTTGGATGTTTGAAAGGGAATAGAGAGGGAGGTAAAAGAAGTGGGAATGGCATTACTAACAGGGATAGAATCACAGCTACAGAAAAGGAGGTCATCGAGGAGGGTTTGTCTACTGAGTCAGTCTGGGTGGAAGTCAGAAACAGGAAAGGAATAGTCACTTTATTGTGAGTTTTCTACAGACACCTCAAAGCAACAGAGACACAGAGGAGCAGATTGGGAGGTGGATTTTGGGAAGGTGCAGAAGTAACAGGATTGTTGTCTTGGGTGAATAAAGCACAAGAGGCCATTCGATAATTTTGCTGATTCATTGAAAGAGTGAAAAGCAGTGAAAATCTACAAAATTCCATGCAAGGACTGCCACAAACACTACGTAGGACAAACAGGAAGAAAGTTAGCCACCAGGATACACTAACACCAGCTACCCACAAAAAGACACGACCCTCTCTCCCTCGTAGCCCTATACAGGGATGAAAAAACCCACCATTTCGACTGGGACAACACATCTATCCTGGGACAGGCTAAGCAAAGACATGCCAGAGAATTCCTAGAGGCCTGGCACTCCAACCACAATGCCATAAACAAACACATAGATCTAGATACCATCTATCAACCCCTCAGAAAACAAACAGGAAATTACATCACCACAAACCCCAGGAACCCCATCCAGGACAAACATATAAATAGAAATCAGGAGACAACATCTTCGCTTCACTTGGAGGTCACCACTGATGATGTCACCTAGCCAGGTAATGAAACGTCTGGATATCAAACCTACAGCTCAGCGAGCAAACCTACACCCTAAACCTCAACCTGAGCTACAAACCTTCACAAACCTTGCAATGTGTATAATGAAGACAGCTTAATAAAGGAAATAAGGGAAATAATGATAGTGTGGTGTTGAGCAAAAGATTTTATCAAATGGCAGAGTGGGCTTAAGGGAGGACACAGCTAATTTCAGTTCCTGTTTTACAAGGTTTCATGTGCAAAACTTTCCAAGAGCAGTGCAAATGATTCATGTTGCAAAACTGCAAGTTGGCAGAGATAGGGAAAGTGAGATTACAGTTTACACTTGACATATTTTGCTGTAACGTCCAAGGTAATTTAGACAAATATGAAATGGCCCATTTTAGTGACTGACCAAACCAACAGGAAAGATGCACCACCTGGTCACATTCTTAACAGGAAATCTTGTAGCTGTAGGTAGGAAGTATGACACCCTGACTCCAGCCAATCCTGTCTGCCCTTCCATCCACCTCCTTTTACACACACACACACACACACACACACACACACACAAGTTGATGTCCAACTTGTCCAGATTCACGTTCCCACCCCAGCCAAATGGAAAGTGAATGAACTCTACTATTGTCTAATTGGAGGATTCTTACCTTTGTTCTCTTCCTGCCTCCAATTTTTGTAACTGGTAGAAAAAAGGCACTTAAGGCATGTTACCTTTTTGATTTAAGTATAGTTGTGTTTTTGTCCTGCTGGGTTATGCAGGGAAGTCTCATGGTGATCAATGTTTAACACCAGGTGACGCCAAGGCAATCTAGGACATTTGGTAATTCTGCTCAGCACGTGTCTTATTTCAAGTGAGTTTAAGAATGGCCCCTATTTCACTCATTGCTTCAAACATGCTTCAATGCCGCCATGCACAATTTGGACAACACTTGTTTACCAATCACATGCACATTGCGAGAGATGAAAATGAATCAATTAGTCAAGCTATCACAACGTTAGGTAGCAAAATAGCACACACTGAAGTAGGTATTCCCATGATTGCAAAAATATGTCCTAAATATAATGGAGGTTTACCATTCTGGAGGGACCATACTCCCATCCACTTCCCAATATGTGTTCTTCCCATTCATCTCACTGGTATACTCAACCCATCTATGCCGACCTAGAAATCGAAATCACAAGAGTATGATTAACAAAATACCATATACAAGATAATTAGCTTTTTCAACAATGCGTGATTCAACCTGAATGTGCTTCTACATGGTTGAATAGGCATTGGTACAAACCTCACAAAGCACCAACTGCATCAGACCAATGTCACGTGTCCCCATGAATTCAGCACACTAAGGGTCAACTAGGGGAAACAAACTGGCTTATTAAACTGAAGATAGCATACTACAAAATCTGGACGGAAACGTCACATGCTGTTAGTAATTTGCAGAAAAGATTGGAGAAAGAGATGACACCATCAGCAACAGCCCAACAAAGGAGGGATTAATTTTAACCAAACGAGTGTGAAATGGGAACTGTCAAAATGGAAACAAAACTGAGATCTCTGGAAAAACTTTACTGATTAGTTAGCAGTGCTTACCAAAGAAGTATCGTTTATCTTCAAAATATTTGTTACCATACTTGTCTTCACCAATTAATTTCCCAGTTTTTAGTTCACTTGTTCTATAAAAGAGAAGGACCATTGTTGGAAAAGAGAGACATCTATATTCTACTTAAAAATAATCTTTGATTACTAAAATTCATGCAGGTGTTTAAAGTGGGATAACATTGCAAGGAACTTAGCTCATCAAACAGTTGTGTAATTATTCTGTAGATTCACCAATCTGAAAAGCTGGCAAGTAATTTTTGAAGAAAAGATAGAACGCCCCTGGTGCTCACCTCCCACCCTACCAACCTTGGCATAAACCAAATCATCCGCCGACATTTCTGCCACCTCCAAAAAGACCCCACCATCAGGGATATATTTCCCTCCCCACCCCTTTCCGCCTTCCGTAAAGACCATTCCCTCTGTGACTACCTGGTCAGGTCCACGCCCCCTACAACCCACCCTCCCATCCTGGCACCTTCCCCTGCCACCGCAGGAACTGTAAAACCTGCGCCCACACCTCCTCCCTCACCTCTATCCAAGGCCCTAAAGGAGCCTTCCATATCCATCAACGTTTTACCTGCACATCCAATAATATCATTTATTGTATCCATTGCTCGTGATGCGGTCTCCTCTACATTGGGGAGACTGGATGCCTCCTAGCAGAGCGCTTCAGGGAACATCTCCAGGACACCCGCACCAATCAACCACAGCGCCCCGTGGCCCAACATTTCAACTCCCCCTCCCACTCTGCCGAGGACATGAAGGTCCTGGGCCTCCTTCACCGACGCTCCCTCACCACCTGACGCCTGGAGGAAGATCTTCCGCCTTGGAACACTTCAACCCCAGGGCATCAATGTGGACTTCACCAGTTTCCTCATTTCTCCTTCCCCCAGCTCAGCACTGTCCCCATGACTTGTCCGACCTGCCTATCTTCTTTTCCACCTATCCACTCCACCCTGACCTATCACCTTCATCCCCTCCCCCACTCACCTACTGTACTCTATGCTACTTTCTCCCCACCCCCACCCTCCTCTAGCTTATCTCTCCACACTTCAGGCACTCTGCCTTTATTCCTGATGAAAGGCTTTTGCCCGAAATGTCAATTTTACTGCTCCTCAGATGCTGCCTGAACTGCTGTGCTTTTCCAGCACCACTAATCCAGAATCTGGTTTCCAGCATCTACACTCATTGTTTTTAACCTCCTCAAAAGCAGCTGACAACTCAAAAAATTAAGCATAATCCTGTTGTCAATATTACCACTGCATGATTAATAATCCTTTTTATAACATTCAATTGTAGGACTTTGATTATTTTTCTTCGCGGGATTATGTTCAACAATTCCATTCAATTTCCTCTGAATTCTGAAAACCTTGTTTATGATGTACAAGCAGTAGTTACAATGAGGATACAGCACAATGCCAGCTGCTTGTAAATTGAGCTGATGTTATACCTCAATTTTGATTAATCACATTACAGGAATTACAAATCAAATGCATTGATGCCTCCCGGGTGCCAGGATCAGGGATATCTCAGATCAAGTCTACAGGATTCTTAATGGGGAGGGTACCAAAGACATAGCTAGGAAAAATGATGAGGACCTGAAATGTGAATATAGGGAGTTAGGTTGGAAGCTAAAAGGCAGGACAAGCCAAGTCGTAATCTCAGGCTTGTTACTGGTGCCAAAGGCTAGTGAGGCTGGGAATGGAGAGTGCAGAGCTCGTGTAGTAGGAAGGGCTTCAGATATGTGGATCACTGGGACACCTTGTGGAGAAGGTGGGCCCTGTACAAGGAGGACGGGTTGCATCTGAACTGGAGGGGTACCAATATCCTGGGTGGGAGGTTTCAGGAATAAGGGTGGAGCATGGATCAGAACCTGGAGCTATGGAGACTTGGATATTACAGGGGCAGGAATGGTTGTTGGATGCACCAGGGTTTGGATGTTTGAAAGGGAATAGAGAGGGAGGTAAAAGAAGTGGGGAGTGGCATTACTAACAGGGATAGTATCACAGCTACAGAAAAGGAGGCCATCGAGGAGGGTTTGTCTACTGAGTCAGTCTGGGTGGAAGTCAGAAACAGGAAAGGAACAGTCACTTTATTGTGAGTTTTCTACAGACACCTCAAAGCAACAGAGACACAGAGGAGCAGATTGGGAGGCAGATTTCGGGAAGGCGCAGAAGTGACCTGATTGTTGTCATGTGTGACTTAACTTCCCTAATATTGATTGGAATCTCCTTACTGCAAATAGAGCAGTTTTTGTCAGGTGTCCAGGAATGATTCCTGACTCAATATGTAGATAGGCCAACTACCGGGAGCCATATTGGGTTTGGTGCTTGGCAACGAACCAGGCCAGGTGTCAGATCACTCGGTGGGAGAGCATTTCAGTGAGAGTAATCACAACTCCCTGACCTGTACTATACTCATGGAGAGAGATAGGAGCAAACACTCTGGAAATGTATTTAACTGGGGGAGGGGAATTACAATGCTATTAGGTAGGAACTGTGAAACATAAATTGGCAAGAGATATTCTCAAAGAAATGAACAATAGAAATGGGGAGGTTGTTCAGGAGCACTTGCTGCGAGTACTAGATATGTTTGTCCCACCGAGGAAAGATGGAAGGGTGAAGAAACCTTGGATGACAAGAGATGTGGAACATCTAGTCAAGGAGAAGGGAGCTTAGTTAAGGTGGAGGAGGCAAGGATCAGACAGGGCTCTAGAGGGTTACAAGGTAGCCAGGAAGGAACTGGAAGGCGGCACGAAAAAGCCTTGGTGGATAGGATTTGAAAACCCCAAGGTGTTCTACACTTATGTGAGGTACAACAAGATGACCAGAGTGAGGGTAGGGCCGATCAGGGATAGTGGAGGGAACTTGTACCTAGGGTCGGAAGAGATGAGGGACGGCTTTAATGAATACTTTGCTTCAACATTCACTAGTGAGAGTGATGTTGTCATTTATGAGGACAGCATGAAATCGGCTGATATGCTCAAACAGGTTGACGTTAAGAAGGAGCATGTGCTGGAAATTTTGAATTACATGAGGATAATTAAGTCCCCTGGGCCAGGCAGGATATACCCACGGTTACTATGGGAGGCGGGGGAAGAGACTGCTGCACCTTTAGCGACGATCTCTATGTTCTCACTGTCCACTGGAGTAGTACCAGATGATTGATGGGTGGCAAATGTTATTCCCTTGTTCAAGAAAGGGAATAGGGATAACCATGGGAATTACAAACCACAAGTCTTACTTCTGTGGTGGGCAAGTTATTGGAAGGATTCTGAGAGACAGAATTTATAATTATTTGGAAAAGCATAGTTCAATTAGAGCATAGATTTGTGAGGGGCAGGTCATGCCTCACAAACTTTATTGAGGATGTGACAAAACACATAGAACAGTGGATGTGGTGTAAATGAATTTTAGCAAGGCTCCCCTTGTGTGGCTCATTCAGAAAGTAAGGAGGCATAGGATACAGGGAAACCTGTCTGTCTGGATACAGAATTGGCTGGTCCATAGAAGACAGAGGATGTAGTAGTGGAAAGTATTCGGCCTGGAGCTCGGTGACCAGTGGTGTTCTGCAGGGGTCTGTTCTGGGGTCTCTGCTCTTTGTGAATTAGTAAGTTTGCCGATGACACAAAGGTTGGTGGAGCTGTGGATAGTGTGGAGGGCTGTTGTAGGTTGCAATGGGATATTGACAGGATGCAGAACTGGGCTGAGAAGTGGTAGATGGCGTTCAACCTGGAAAAGTGTGTAATGGTTCAGTTTGTAAGGTCAAATTTGAATGCAGAATACGGGATTAAAGGCAGGATTCTTGGCAGTGTGGAAGAACAGAGGGATCTTGGAGTTCAAGTCCATATATCCCTGAAAGTTACCATCCAATTTGATAGTGTTGTTAAGAAGGCATATGGTGTGTTGATGTTCATTAGCGGGGGGCTGGGTTGAATTTAGGAGCTGCAAGGTTATGCTGCAGCTCTATAAAACTTTGGTTAGAACACACTTGGAATATTGTGTTCATGATAGGAAGGATGTGGAGCTTTAGAGAAGATGCAGAGGAGATTCATCAAGATGCAACCTGGTCTGGAGGGCACGTCTTATGAAGAAAGATAGGGCTTTTCTCATTGAAGTGAAAAAGAATAAAAGGAGCCTTGAGAGATGTACAAGATGAGAGTCACAGATGGAGTGGATAGCCAGATAATCTTTCCCAGGGTGGAAATGTCTATCATGAGGGATCATAATTTTAAGGTGACTGGAGGAAAATTTCAGGGAGATATCAGCACTAGGTTCTTTGCACAGAGTGTGGTGGGTGCATGGAATGCACTGCCAGAGGTAGTAGTAGAGTCAGATACATTAGGGCCATTTATGTGCATCTTGGATAGGCACATGGATGATAGTACAATGAAAGACATGTAGGTTAGTTTGATCTTAAGAGTAGGATAAAAGGTCAGCACAACATCAAGGATTGAAGGGCGTGTACAGTGTTTTACTGTTCTATGTTCTATTTGTTATCCATCCCTAATTGCCCTTGAGGAGATGGTGATAAGCTGTCTCTCTTGAACTTCTGCAGGCTTGTGGTAAGGTGCTTAACATTTAGGGAGTTCCAGGTTTTAGTCTAGATAGAATTTTGAAGCATGCAAATAGTTAAAATTAAAATAATGTTACCTGTTTACTCTCTAATTTTGAAATAAAAAACATTTCAGTCCAGTTTCATTTTTGACACATTTTACACACACTATTTGTGATTCTGATTAATTTGTTTCAGCACCACACTGTAAGCAATCTAAATCACTTTCAGATGTTTTACCTTTGCTGTCAGTATTATTCCTGTCCATTCCGTCCAAACCCATTAGCTCAGTGTCTCTCTGCCTTTCTATCCTCCATCTCTCACCTCCTGTTCCTGAGCTTTCTCTCCATCACCTCCTCTGTCTCAGAGTAACTCTGCACCCCCATCCCAGTCCCTCAGGGTGACCCTGTCACCTCCCACCACCCCCCAGTCCCTCAGGATGACCCTGTCACCTACACCCCTCCCCACCCCCCAGTCCCTCAGGATGACCCTGTCACCTACACCCCCCCACCCACAGTCTCTCAGGGTGACCCTGTCACCTACACCCCCCCACCCACAGTCTCTCAGGGTGACCCTGTCACCCCCCACCACCCACAGTCTCTCAGGGTGACCCTGTCACCTACACCCCCCCACCCACAGTCTCTCAGGGTGACCCTGTCACCTCCCACCACCCCCCAGTCCCTCAGGGTACCCTGTCACCCACACCCTGTCACCCCCCACCACCCACAGTCTCTCAGGGTGACCCTGTCACCCCCCCCCCATTCCCTCAGGGTGACCCTGTCACCTACACCCCCCCACCCACAGTCCCTCAGGGTGACCCTGTCACCTCCCACCACCCCCAGTCTCTCAGGGTGACCCTGTCACCTCCCACCACCCCCAGTCTCTCAGGGTGACCCTGTCACCTCCCACCACCCCCAGTCTCTCAGGGTGACCCTGTCACCCCCCCCACCCCCAGTCTCTCAGGGTGACCCTGTCACCCCCCCCCACCCCCCATTCCCTCAGGGTGACCCTGTCACCCCCTGACCCCCCCCCCCCATTCCCTCAGGGTGACCCTGTCACCTACACCCCCCCACCCACAGTCCCTCAGGGTGACCCTGTCACCTCCCACCACCCCCCAGTCTCTCAGGGTGACCCTGTCACCTCCCACCACCCCCCAGTCTCTCAGGGTGACCCTGTCACCTCCCACCACCCCCAGTCTCTCAGGGTGACCCTGTCACCCCCCCCACCCCCAGTCTCTCAGGGTGACCCTGTCACCCCCCCCCCCACCCCCCATTCCCTCAGGGTGACCCTGTCACCCCCTGACCCCCCCCCCAGTCCCTCAGGGTGACCCCGTCTCCTCTCCCCTTACGCTACTCCAAATGTCAACACAGCCTCTTCCAACTCACTCCCGTTTCGTCGTTTCTTACCTCAAAAGCTTCCAAAATGCTCCAAACAGCCCACCATGGCTCCAAAACTGACTCCAACCCCGTTTGAACACAGCAACAACGTCCGCCATTTCTCACCGGCACCGACAGCGCCACCCGCGGCCAGCTGACACCACCGCCCAGACCCTGACCGACAGCGCCGCCCGCGGCCAGCTGACACCACCGCCCAGACCCTGACCGACAGCGCCGCCCGCGGCCAGCTAACACCACCGCCCAGACCCTGACCCACAGCGCCACCCGCGGCCAGCTGACACTACCGCCCAGACCCTGACCGACAGCGCCGCCCGCGGCCAGCTGACACCACAGCCCAGACCCTGACCGACAGCGCCGCCCGCGGTCAGCTGACACCACAGCCCAGACCCTGACCGACAGCGCCGCCCGCGGCCAGCTGACACCACAGCCCAGACCCTGACCGACAGCGCCGCCCGCGGTCAGCTGACACCACAACCCAGACCCTGATCGACAGCGCCGCCCGCGGCCAGCTGACACCACAGCCCAGACCCTGACCCACAGCGCCACCCGCGGTCAGCTGACACCACAGCCCAGACCCTGACCGACAGCGCCGCCCGCGGTCAGCTGACACCACAACCCAGACCCTGACCGACAGCGCCGCCCGCGGTCAGCTGACACCACAGCCCAGACCCTGACCGACAGCGCCGCCCGCGGTCAGCTGACACCACAGCCCAGACCCTGACCGACAGCGCCGCCTGCGGTCAGCTGACACCACAACCCAGACCCTGACCGACAGCGCCGCCCGCGGACTGGTGTAATGTATCATGTGAATGTATAAAATTTACTGTCATCCTGAAGTGTTTTTTTTATTTCAAAAAATATACTTTATTCGTAAATATTCATAAAATAATTTGATACACTGTACATTGGGTATTGCCATACATATGTTTACATTAACATACACAGTTTAGAATTTTCCTTCTTACATGCAGGTCTGTGCATTTCTCGCTCCTATGCCCATATATTTAGCTCAGGTGTCAGCAGAGCCCAAATGACTGAGTGGGCCCCCTGTTCTTCTCTAGGCAGGCAGATGTTACACGGTGGTCTTTCCCCACCGCGCCTTGGCGGCAGCTGCCCCAAGCTTCAGCGCGTCCCTCAACACGTAGTCCTGGACCTTGGAATGTGCCAGTCTGCAACACTCAGTCAGGGTCAACTCCTTCAGCTGGAAGATCAACAGGTTTCAGACCTCCCAGAGAGCATCCTTCACCAAGTTGATGATCCTCCAGGCACAGTTGATATTCGTCTCGGTGTGCGTCCTGGGGAACAGGCCGTAGAGCACGGAGTCCCGCGTCACGGCGCTGCTCGGGACGAACCTCGACAAACATCACTGCATTCCTCTCCAGACTTCCTCTGCATAGGCACATTCCAGAAGGAGGTGTGTGACAGTCTCGTCCCCCCCGCAGCCGCTTCGAGGGCAGCGTGCGGTGCGGCTGAGAGTCCGGGCGTGCATAAAGGATCTCACAGGTAGAGCCCTTCTCACCACCAGCCAAGCCATGTCTTGGTGCTTGTTAGAAAGTTCTGGCGATGAGGCATTCTGCCAAATGGCTTTGACAGCCTGCTCAGGGAACCACTCAACAGGATCCGCCCTCTCCTTTTCCCGAAGGGTCTCAAGGACACTACGTGCTGACCACTTCCTGATGGACTTGTGGTCAAAGGTGTTTTTCTTCAGAAATTTCTCCACGAAGGACAGGTGGTACAGAACGGTCCAACTACTTGGAGCGTTCCGCGGCAGCGAGGCCAGGCCCATCCTTCGCAACACCGGGGACAGGTAGAACCTCAGTACGTAGTGACACTTGGTGTTTGCGTACCGGGGATCCACGCACAGTTTGATGCAGCCACACACAAAGGTGGCCATCAGGGCGAGGGTGGCATTGGGAGTGTTTTTTTCCCCATTGCACCGGTCTTTGTACATGGTGTCTCTTCGGATCCGGTCCATCTTTGATCTCCACATGAAGTGGAAGATGGCCCGGGTGACTGCGGCAGCACAGGTTCTGGGGATAGGCCAGACCTGTGCCACATACAACAATACTGAGAGTACCTTGCACCTGATGACCAGGTTTTTCCCCGCGATGGAGAGCGACCGTTGCTCCCATCTGCCTAGTTTCTGTCTCATCTTCCTGATCCGCTCCTCCCAGGTCTTGGCGCACGCCCCAGCACCCCCGAACCAAATACCCAGCACCTTCAGGTGGTCAGTCCTCACGGTGAAGGGGATATAGGATTGGTCGGTCCAGTTCCCGAAGAGCATGGCCTCGCTCTTCCCTCGGTTTACCTTGGCCCCCGAGGCCCGTTCGAACTGGTTGCAGATGCACAGGAGTCTGTGCACGGACAGCGGATCCGAGCAGAAAACGGCGACGTCATCCATGTACAGGGAGGCCTTAACCTGTAGGCCCCCGCTGCCAGGAATAGTCACCCCTCTCAGGCTCGCATCCTTCCTGATGGACTCGGCAAATGGCTCTATGCAACATACAAACAAGGCAGGAGAGAGTGGGCAGCCCTGCCTGACTCCAGATCTTACAGGGAAGCTATCTGATTCCCACCCATTGATTGAGACTGCACTGACAATGTTGGTGTAGAGCAGTCTGATCCAATTGCAGATTCCCTCCCCAAAGCCCATTTTGGAGAGGACATCCCTCATATATGTATGCGATATCCTGTCAAAGGCTTTCTCCTGGTCCAGGCTGATGAGGCAGGTGTCCACCCCCCTGTCCTGCATGTAGGCGATCGTATCCCTGAGGAGTGCGAGACTCTCAGAGATCTTCCTGCCCGGTACAGCACAGGTTTGGTCGGGGTGGATCACCGCTCCCAGAGCAGACCTGACCCGGTTAGCGATGACCTTTGACAAGATTTTGTAGTCTGTGTTTAACAGTGAGATCGGTCTCCAATTTCTAATTTCGTCCCTCTCCCCCTTCTGCTTGTAGATGAGGGTGATGATGCCTTTCCTCATGGATTCATGGATTCACTCATGGTACCTGCCCGAAGGTCCCGGCCAATCAAGTCCCACAGAGCAGAATAGATCTCGACCGGTAAGCCGTCGCTTCCGGGAGTTTTATTCTTTTCGAAGGACTCGAGGGCCCTGGTCAGCTCATCCAGAGATAGCGGCTGGTCCAGCCTCTCTCGCGTTCTGTCCTCTAGGACCTCCGTGATAGAGGACAGGAATGACTGTGAGGCCGTGCTGTCGGTTGGCTTCGTGTCATACAGGCTGGCATAGAAGGATTTATTGATCCTCATGATGTCAGCCTGAGATGACGTTACCGAGCCATCCTCTTCCTTCAGGCTGCTGAGCACAGAGCTGTCTTTGTGCACCTTCTGGAAGAAGAAACGTGAGCACGTCTCGTCCTGCTCCACCGAGCGGACCCTGGACCGGAAGATTATCTTGGAGGCCTCCGAGGCAAAGAGCGAGGCTTGCTGGCCCTTCACCTCCTTGAGGTCCTCCGTGACATCGACCCCCAACGTCTGCAGCAGGAGCAGGTTCTGCATACTTTCCTGGAACTGGGACAGTTTTCCCCGCCTCTCTCTCACCTCCTGAACACCTTTGAGGATGAAGAATCTCTTGATGTTCCCTTTAACTGTTTCCCACCAGTCTGCTGGAGACTCAAAGAGACACTTCGCGGTTCTCCAACCTGCGTAATCCCTCTTGAGCTCCTCGATGTTTCCCGGGGTCAACAGCTTAGTGTTCAGTTTCCACGTTCCCTTGCCCGTCCGCTGCTCGTCCTGTAGGTGACAGTCGGCCAGTAGGAGGCAGTGGTCAGAGAAGAACACCGGCTTGACGTCGGTGGTTCTGACCGAGAACGTTCGGGACACAAACAGGTAATCTATCCTTGAGCGGATAGACCCGTCTGCCCGTGACCATGTGTATCTACGCTGCGCTCCATCTGCAGGGGTGCTGAAGACATCGTGCAGCTTGGCATCTTTTACCATGTCCATCAGGGCTCTGGACGTAGCGTCCAGTTTACTGTCCCCCCCGCCGGATCGTCCATCTGCATCAATGATGCAGTTGAAGTCTCCGGCCAGAATGACCGGCCTGGACGTAGCCAGCAACAGTGGAAGCTGTTGCAGGACGGCCAACCGTTCACTCTTATCCGCTGGGGCGTACACGTTGATTAGTCTTACGGGAGCGTTTCTGTATTTAACATCCGCGACGAGGAGGCGCCCGCCCACCACCTCCTTAACCTCGGAGATGGTGAAGTTGCCTCCCCGCAAAAGGATCCCTAGGCCTGAGGAGTGGTTATCGTTGCCCCCCGACCACACTGACGGCCCATGGGCCCACAAGCTCGACCACCTCCTGTAACTGCTGAGGTGGGGTATCCCACACTCCTGCAGAAACAGGACGTTGGCTTTAATGCTGGCCAGGAAGGCCAGCGTTGAAACGCATCGCGTAGCCGATTTGATGCTAGCAATTTTCAACCCCATTTTAACAGTTTACAGGTTTACTGGCGTCCATTTGCTGCTGGTCTTGCCCTTCTGGGGTAGCTGCGTGCATCCCTGTGGTGGCGGCAAACTGTTGGACCTTCGCAGGGCTGGGGCCATTACCCCACTCTGTTGTCTTCATGTCGGGCCCGTGGTCCGCACTGGCCAGTTCTCCGTCTGACAGCAGGGCTGTCATAGGACCGCTGCTCCCAGATACCTGGAGCTGTGGGCCGGTGAGTACCTCCTGGTTCTCACCGGGTAGGGGGAGGCCTTTACCTGTCCCCTCAGAGGGATCGTCCTTTCCTTCCTGGGCGGTGCTGCCCTCCTTTCTCCCCACGGCGCTCTGTCTCTTCCTCTGATGCCGACCCTTCTTGCGCCCATCCTCACCATCGGAAGAGCTGCATGCGTCTTCGGCTTGTAGGTGTCGCTTTCCCCTTCGCTGGGTGGCTTTGGGGCCCCCGAGAGGTTTCCTCTTCCTGTTTTTTACTGTGATCCAGTCCTCTGCATCCTTTGATTCCTCCCCTTCCATTTCCTCCGACTGCCTTGACGGAGCTTGGATCGGCTGCTGCACCTCCCCGCTGTCTGCCGTCTGCTCCGCTACTGCCTGCTCTTCCTTCTGGGTGCCTCCAGGCACCGTTTCCACACTATTTTCATTTGCCTTCCTCGTCTTTGTTGGTCCGCGGCTCGTATTCGTGTTGCTACCTCCGGCCATCTGTGCGTAGGTAGCGGCTCCTCGTCTTGGGCAGGCCTTGTACATGTGGCCCGCCTCTCCGCATGGGTTACAGTGCTTGGCCTCCTTACAATCCTTGGTCAGGTGGCCTTCCTGCTTGCAATTTCGGCATGCGGTCACCTTGCAGTCGGCCGCCATGTGGCCTGACCTCCCGCAGGTTCGGCACACCTTCGGCTGCCCTGCGTACGTCAGGTAGCCTCTGCTTCCTCCGATGGCGAAGCTGGAGGGTGGGTGGATGTTCCCGCTGCCATCGACCCTCAGGGTTACCTTGACCTGCCTTTTACTTGTCCAGATCCCGAAAGGATCAACGACATCGTTGCTTTCTCCTTCAACCTGGACATACCTCTTCAAGAAGGTGAGAACATCTGCCGCTGGGACGTAGGGGTTGTACATTTGGATTGTAACAACCCGACTTCTCTGCGCAGGAAGCACACACAACGGGACCGCCGACAAGATGGAGAACAGAGGCTCCCCTTCCTTCTCCTTGAAGACGTTCAGGAGCTGCTCGCAATGCTTCACACTCCTGAAGGTCACGTCGAAATACCCTGCCCCAGGGAAATCCTGCAGGCAGTACACATCCGCTTTTTTTTAATTTCAAAAATATACTTTATTCATAAAATATGCATAGAATAATTTGATACACTGTACATTAGGTAATGCCATTCATATTTCCACATTTACATACACAGCTCCGAATTATCATTATTACATACAGATCAGTGCATTTCTCACTCATATATTGTGCTGCTGCAAAGCCACAGCACTCCAACAACACTTTCTTCACAAACACTGTCCGATCGACCAGTGTGTGCTCCTCCACCTTCTTCACAGTCACCCTGACTGTGTTGCGAATGCCCTGGCCAGGGCTGCGAACGGCTGCTGAGGCCATGGCTCCGAGATTGGCTGGTCCCTGAATTGGCGTTAGGCCGAAGCCAGCATGAAGATCCACCAATAGCAGGTCAGCACAACCAAACAATCCTCCAACATCCAATCACGATCCAGCGATGGTCTCTCCACTAGCTCTGATGACTCGCAACTCGACACCTGTCCTGATAAGAACAGACACTTGATCTTAGCCATGTTTGTGATTCCCACCAGATGGCTTCCTGGTTTTAATTTCAGTATGCATTGAGTAAGCCTTACGTTCTAGGAGCATTAGCGTACTGTTTAGATTTTGTAAACTCTTATGCATGTATAGGACAGGGCTTCCAAAAGATGGGAGGGATTCCATCTGGGATGGTGGGTGGCACAGTGGTTAGCACTACTGTCCCACAGCGTCAGAGACCTGGGTTCAATTCCCACCTCAGGCGACTGAGTGTGTGGAGTTTGCACATTCTCCCTGTGTCCATGTGGGTTTCCTCCGGGTGCTCCGGTTTCCTCCCACAGTCCAAAGATGTGCGGGTCAGGTGAATTGGCCAAGCTAAACTGCCCACAGTGTTAGGTAAGGGGTAAATGTAGGGGTATGGGTGGGTTGTGCTTCGGCGGGTCGGTGTGGACTTGTTGGGCTAAAGGGCCTGTTTCCACACTGTAAGTAATCTAAAATGCTGGAGTCCCGATACTGGTTACCAATGGAAGAAAACAACAATTGAATTCCAGCTCGAACACTCCTCTCTCTAAGTTCTTACTGACTAAAGCCTTGAAATGGGGTCACCCTTGAATTGGGAGAAAGCTTGGGAAGGACTGATATTTGAGTTAGTGACCGAGATCCAAAGAAATTACACACATCACAGTCCAGGCTCTGCTGCTGGTTTAGCAATACATTCCTGGCTCTACCCAACCATCCCCAAAACAGAGAAACAAATAAGCTTATTCCCTGAAATGAAACCAGGTGCTGGAGAAACTCAGTAGCATCTGTGGAGAGCAAGCGAGCCAATGCTTTCGGAGCAGTGACAGCCTGGAAATGGTGATATTTGATGATGATGGGGTGTAGGAAGAGTGAATGCAGTCCATGGAAACCAATCCCAGAGAGAGAGAAAAGGCAATAGGCAAATAAAATGATAACAAGATAAATAGGGTGCTTATGAGAAGTGTGAATATTTGAAAATGGGTTGGTTGTGCAGGAAGTAACCCATATAAGGCAGGAATGACTAAGCAACATGGAGGAGGGTGGTCATATTCTAAAATTGTTAAACTCAATATGTTGAGTCCTGAAGGCTGTAAGATGCAACTTATAAGAATGTACCAGAAACAAACACAGAAATTGCTGGAAAAGCTTCTGTGGAAAGAAATCAGAGTTAACATTTCAGATCAAGTGACCCTTCTTCAGGACTGAATTTATCAATTTGCCTTCCAATTTCCACCCTCCTGTCAGCTTCAACTGGCCCATCTCATTGGGATGATTAGATTAGATTAGATTACTTGCAGTATGGAAACAGGCCCTTCGGCCCAACAAGTCCATACCGACCCTCTGAAGAGCAACCCAACCAGACCTGTCCCCTACATTTACCCCTGACTAATGTACCTAAGACTATGGGCAATTTAGCAAGGCCAATTCACCTAACCTGCACATCTTTGGGTTATGGGAGGAAACTGAAGCAAACTCACACAGACACAGGGAGAATGTGCAAACTCTACACAGACAGTTGCCAGAGGTGGGAATTGAACCTAGGTCCCTGGTGCCGTGAGGCAGCAGTACTAACCGCTGAGCCATTGTTGGATCTAGAATCAATCATAGAATGCCAATGTAGAAGCAGGCCAATGAGCCCATCAAGTCTACACCTACCCTCTACAGAGCATCCTACCTAAACCCACCGTCTTACCCTATCCCTGTAACCCTGCATTTTTCATGGCTAACCCACCTAAACTGCACATCTTTGGACTGTGGGAGGAAACTGCAGCACCTGGAAGAAACCTGCGCAGATATGGGGAGCATGTGCAGACTCCAAACAGACAGTGCAATCGAACCCAGCTCCCTGGCACTGTGAGGCAGCAGTGCTAACCACTGAGCCTCCCTACATTTCTACGGATAATCTGGACACCGATATCTACTACAAACCCACTGATTCCCACAGTTACCTCAACACACACCCTCGAACATGACTTCCCGTAAGGACTTCATCTCATTCTATCAGTTCCTCCATATCTGTTCTGGTAATGCCACCTTCCACATCGCCAATTATGTTGAACCAGCCATGCTTGCAAGTCTCAGAACAGAATGTTCAAAATTATACACGATTCCCCATTGGGCATTTACTACATAATCTAGACTTTGCCAAGAATTACAATGGAAACCAATTGCATGTTATCAGTTAGGTCTGATGGTTTAGATGTGCTAGAAGCTGCATACATTAACACACAGCACCCTGTTTTATGTAGCCAAAAACCATTTGTAATGTTGCATGTTAGATATTCTATACAGACACTTTTAGCAGTTTACTACTCATAAAACATGTTTACCCAGGCGCTCTTGCTGTATGAGATAAACAAAGTGCCATGATTCAAACTTAGTTTTATTGAAACACTCAAGTTAAAGAAAACAACTCTTAACAAATTAAGTGAACATTTTCCAAACTAGGCTGACTACCTAAAAAACGCATGTACTACCTGCTCAAGTGAATGTGATTAGGCTGCTGGATCAAAATAACTGAACTCTTCAAAGGGATTCAAGGTCTTTGCCAGCTGAGTCTTCACTGTGGGAACAGCCATCAGCTTTCCCTTATTTCCCCCCTTTCTGAGACCTTCTGGAATGTTCTCGGACTTCAGCCAATGGGGTCACAAGTGCCAAATAAGGTTATGCTAGGTCATCTTAGATTTACCCATCTCCATTCCAGGATATGATTCCAGGAGGAGTCTGAGACGGTCCAGGTGAATTTGAGGTCGGGGTGGAAGATGTTGGTAAAGTTGTTCCTTGGATGCTGCCTGACCTGCTGCGCTTTAACCAGCAACACATTTTCAGCTCTGATCTCCAGCATCTGCAGACCTCACTTTTTACTCAAATATGTTAAAAATGGTGCAAATGTTAATGTCCCAGGCCTATCTACAGTCTAGGGCTTACTGGATTCACGAATGCCCAGTTTTTTTGGAAAAATTATGAATAGACCTGAACAACTCAAATATAGCATAACACAACCTTCAGCTTACCACAACCAATGCTACACAGATTTACAAGATATACAAACTGGACATAGCCAATGGGGAAGATGAAGGCATTGTCGGGGAAACAGGTTCAGATGTCACCACGGCAGCTGGTAGAATTTAAGTTCAATTCATGAAATCTGATAGTCCAGAAACCATTGCTGGGTGTCAAGCATGTCAAACATGCATTAGGTAATGCAATCTGCCATTGTTATATGGGGTTTCCTCCATGCAACTCCAGATCCAAAATAATATGAATACAGAACAGTACAGCACAGGACCCTCGGCCCATCAGGTCTAAACTAATCTCATCTGCCTGCACATGTAGTATCCCTCTATCCTCTGCCTGTTCAGGTGTCTGTCCAAATGCCTCTTAAACATTGCTATTGTATCTGCTTCAACCACTTCCTCTGGCAGCATGTTCCAGGCACCTACCGCTCTCTAATAAACCTGAGTTACACATCTCCTTTAAACTGTCCCCTCTCACCTATGCCCCTAGTATTTGACATTTCCACCCTGGGAAGAGACTCCAACTATCCACACGATCCATGCCTCATCATTGTATATATATTTAATATCGATAACCTGCTGTATCCTTTCACACTCTTCCTCACTATCCACAAATCCACAATTTTCATGTCATCTGCAAACTTACTAATCAGACCACCTACACTGTAATATATTTAAATGACTTGAATGAAAAACAGAGGTTCCAGCACCGATCCTATGGTACACCACTGGTCACCGACCTCCAATCAGTAAAACATCCCGCCACAATTACCCTCTGTCTTCTATGACCAAACCAATTTTATATCTAATTTACCAACTCACCATAGATCCCATGTGACTTAATCATCCGGATCAGCCTACCAAAAGGGACTGTGTCAAATGCTTTGGTAAAGTCCATGCAGACAACATCCATTGCCCTATCCTCAATCACCTTCATCATTTCTTCAAAACATTCAATCAAATTTGTGACAAGATGCACAAAACCATGATGACCATCCCTAATAAATCTATTCTTTTCCATATATGAATAAATCCTGTCCCCAGGAATCTCCTCCAGTAATTTCCCTTTCAGTGAGGTAAGGCTCACCAGCCTATATTTCCTGTATTATCCCTGTTGCACTTCTTAAACAAAGGAAAAAACATTAACTATTCTCCAATGTCTGGGACCTCACCTCTGGCTAATGAGGATTCAAAGATCTCTATCAAGGCCCCAACAATCTTCTCCAACACTTCCCTCAGTATCCTTGGATAGATTCCATCAGCCCCGGGGAAGCCATCTGAATTTTTTAAAAAACACCCAACACTTAACATTGACATGCCTTCGAATATCAGCACAACGCTTCCAAATCTTACCATCATCCATTTCCTTTTCTGTAGCAAATACTAATGTAAAATACTCATTAAGTACTCACCCAATTCCTCTGGCTCCACGGGTAAGTGCCCTCCTTTGCCTTTGAGTGGATATATCCTTTCCCTAGACACCCTCTTACTCCTAATATAGGTATAAAATGCCTTGGGATTCTCCTCAATCCTACCTGCCAAGAAAATTTCATGGCCTCTTTTAGTCCTCCTAATTCCTTGCTTTAAGTTCTGCCCTGCTTCCTTTATATTCTGCAAGAACCTTGCCACATTTCAGTTTCATAAACCTCCCATATGTTTCCTTTATCTTGTTGACTAAACTTTAACATCTCGTCAAGGTTTCAGAATCTTGCCATTCTCCTCTTTCATCCTCTCAGGCCCATGCTGGTCCTGAACTCCGATCAACTGGTCTTTAAAAGATTCCCACATCAGATTGGATTCCCACATCAGGGCATTGGATAGGCATTTGGAAGTTATTGGGCTAGTATAGGTTAGGTAGGATTCGGTCGGCGCAACATCGAGGGCCGAAGGGCCTGTACTGCGCTGTATCCTTCTATGTTCTATGTTCTAGGTTCTAGATGTAGATTTACCCTCAAAGAGCTGCCCTCAATTGAATTTCTCCAACTCATGCCTAATGCTCTTGTAATTAGCCTTCCCCCAATTTCGCATTTTCACCCAAGGACTAACTATCTTGAATCTTACTGCACTACGATCACGGTTCTCAAAATGCCCCCATCGAACCTTTGATCACCTGGTCAGACTCATTCCCCAGTAGGTCTAGTATGGCCTCTTCCCTAGTTGGCCTTTCTCCATATTATTTCAAGAAAACCTCCAGATGAACTAAATTCTGCCCCATCTAACCTGGCACTAACGAAGTCCCTGTCAATATTGGAGAAATTAAAATCACCCAGTACACAAAAGCGTGTTGTTTTTACATCTTTTCACAATCTGCTTTCACATCTGTCCCTCTATCTCTCCCCGACTAATGGAAGGTCTATAGTATAACCCCATTATAGCAAATACTCTTTTCTTTTTCCTGGGTTTACACACATGGTCTTGCTGGATGAACCCTCCAAGGTGTCCTCTCAGTGCAAGTCCCCCCACTCTCTTTAAATCCCTTTCTATCACGTGTGAAATATCTAAATCTGGGCAAGTAGAGCTGCCAGTCCTGCCCTTCTCTCAATCATATTTCTGAAATGGTGACAACACTGTGGACCGTCTAGACTCTGAACTCATCTGCCTTACCTGTTATACTCCTTGCATTAAAATAAATACATTTCAGACTGCTAGTCCGACCACGTTCGTTAAACTGACCTATCTATTCTCTTCCTATTAGATTTACATACTTAACCTCTACCTTCTTGATCACTCCACATTCTGACCCATTGCTCAGTTTCCCACCCCTGCCAAACGAGATTAATTCCTCCTCCCTGCAAAGATATTAGTGCCCCTCAGCTTAGGTACAACATGTCCTTCTTGTACAGATCCCTCCTGCCCTGGAGGAGATCCTAATGATCCCGATAACTGAAGTCCTCCTTTGTTCCTCAGCTCTATTGCCCGCATTCAACTATATTATCTTTCTATTTCTGGTCTCACCAACATGTGGCACAGGGAGTAATCCTGAGATTACAGCCCTGAATGTCCTGCTTTTCAACTTTTGACCCAATTCCCTAAATTCCCTTTGCAGGATCTCATTTCTCTTTCTGCTTATGTTGCGAGTACCAAAATGGACCATGACCTCTGGCTGCTCATCTTCCCTTTTCAGAATATCCTGTGCCCCCTCAGAGACATCCTTGACTCTGGAACCAGGGAGTGTCCTGGAGTCTTGTTAACAGCCAAAGAAATGCTTATGCCACTGACTGTAAAGACATTATTGCTCACCTACACTTTGACCTGTTATAGAACACAGGCAGTCGTGGTACCACTGATCTGGGTGATGCTGCTGGTGTTTGCCGCTGAGAGACCATCCTCTCAACAGTATCCAAAGTGATTTACTTGTTTGAAAGGAGAATACATATAGGGTACTCCTGCACTGCCTGCCCTTCCTGGCAGTCACACACCTTTAGTGTGACAACATCCCTGAAACTCCTATCTATGAAATTTTCTGCCTCCTGTATGCTCCTCAGTGAGTCCAAATGATCCATGTGGTCTGATGGGAGGTGCATATATTTCCTGCAGATAGGCTTGTCAGGTACCCATAAGACATAGGAGTGGAAGTAAGGCCATTCGGCCCATCGAGTCCACTCCGCCATTCAATCATGGCTGATGGGCATTTTAACTCCACTTACCCGCATTCTCCCCGTAGCCCTTAATTCCTCGAGACATCAAGACACTTGCCTTCTCCCGTGTCCCACATCTCAAAGAAGCACCTTACAACTGCACTAACCACTGTTACTATCCCTCTAGTAACTACTGAATTAAGAGAAATTGGAAGACCTTACCTCAACACTGCTGGCCCTCCACAGAGAAGTCCAAAGCTCACCAAAGCCTGCATTTTGATCTCAACAGCAGGACCACCTCACTGCTGAGGCTCTGCTGTTTCAAAGTCACAACAGCATTTTCTAACAGCCCCGCTCACTCCCCTCTCAGTTTTGAGGAGGGAGGGAAATACTAGAGCAATGTAATGTTTGGGATTTTACCGTCCTTCGACATTGCTTCTTCTGCAATCCCCTTCTCAATGGTAACGGAGCTGACTTCTCCCTGAAGCCTACTCAGTCACCTCTCACCACCGTACTCTAGTTGACTCTAGATAGACACTCAGCACAAGGGTAATTGGGGATAGGCAACAAACACCTGTCTTTCCAGCAATGCCCACATCCCACAAAAGAGTAAAAAGAACACAACCCCCCACAAGTCTCCTCCATCATTCAAAAAATTCAGGCTGAGCTGATTGTGACCTCAACTCTACATTCCTGCCTATCCCACATACCTATCGGCTCCCTTGTGAATCAAAAATCTCTGCCTTAAAAAATATTCAAATATTGCCTGCACTCTGAGGAAGGGAGCTCCTGAGATTCTCATCGCTGAGAGAAAAAAATTCTCATCTCAATCTTGAACATGAGACTCTTTACTTTTAAGGTATGCCACCTAGTTCTAACCTCCCCACAAAAAAACAACATCATTTCCCCATCCAACTTGTGATGCCTCTTCAGAAATTTATCTTTCAATAAGGTAATCTCTCATTCTTTTAAATTCAAATGGATTCAGATCCATCCTGTCCAACCTTACCTCGTATGATAGGTCCCTCATCCCAGGAATCAGTCAGGTCAACGTTCCCAGAACTTATTCTAAGGTAATTACAAATTTTCTTAAATAGGGAGACCAAAGCTGTGTACAGTACTCCAGATGTGGTTTCAAGAATAGATTCAGTATTAAACAGCAGATCACTGCTGCTCTAGTTGAACATGGCACTCCCGAACTTGACAATTCCCTCATGAAATCTCTCCTTCAAAATGCACCTCAAAACCTTCACTCTGCGCCCAAGGCCTGCCCTAATTTTTCTTGTGTGGCTCAGCATCACATTTTCAATTATGTTGCTGAAAAGCACTTTGGGATGTTTTACTACATTTATTTTTTAACGACAAGCAATGCAACAAGCTGCACCAGGAGGCACTAAAATGTTCTTTCGGAAGGGCTGGAGACAGGAAACAGCGACACCGTATTTCATTTCCTTAAGTGCAGCACCGACATGGGCAAGATCCCCAGCAAGCTCGACTTTTTAATGTCAGATTCCAGCATTCGTCATATTTTGCTCTTTGTACAATAGCTACAGGTTTGTTTTAAGAAATGTCACTAACAAAATACAGAGATGCCAGTCTTAGTTTACTAAGTTTTTTTTTATCATTCACAAGTACACAGAACTCGCTTTTTGCTGCTGCTTTAATACTCAATCTTATTGCCATCATCCTAACATGTAGCTATATACAAACAGATAAACGTCACAGATTCGTTTCCTAATAAAATCAGTTACAATCTGTTTAAAAAAATACAGTCAAAATAGAATTTACACTTGTAGTCTGATTTCAAGACATTTACAGGAGCATTTATACAAAAAGCACAGTTGAGGGGAGGGACTGGGGTGGATACTGACGATATAAAGATTGAGCTATCACTAGTGTATGACACATAGATATGGAATACAAAGCACTTCAAACTGGAGAGCACATTATCTTTAAGAGGGTCTAGGCTACACCTCAATTCATGTGCACCGTGTGGGGATGTATATTTTTATATATATATATATTTATATATATAAAAACAAGTTACACCAACGTTATACACAGCTTTGACAGGACGTAATTTTATGGCCACTAACACAGGAATATAAAAACGATTCATGATTGTCATGGCAACAGCTATAATTACCATCAGGTCTTAAGCTTCCTCTGTTACCTGCATTACTAGCCGTTTGTTGAGTAATGGAACCGTTCAACTTTTCTGATCAATTAGCTACTGATGAATCAAACGGTGCAATTTAAAATTAATAACATTTGCTTCAGTGGTTCACCTCCTCAGGCAAAGTGCTTAGTCAGACCTCTATGGAAGGAACACATTTCATTAATTGAGATTCTAGCAATATATGTAGTTTTCAAATATGCCTCGAAAGGGAATAAACTTGCTTTTGGAAACATGCAAGAGGCCTGATTGTGTATTAAGCAAGGGATTTTGGGGGGCTTAAAGAATCAGACACAGAAAGGCTTTTTAAATTATATATTTTCTTTTTTATACAAAATAGTCAACTTAAGTTATCCTGCAAAAGCTGGTGAGAAAGCTAGCAATAGTCAAAGGTTTCATTTTACGCGGCTTCAATTATTGTTCCCTCCCCACCCCACCCTCCCACTACACAAACCAAAGAGAACCCTGCCCTCCCCTTCAAAAGAAAAATGCAGATTCTGATTGATTAAAATCTGCAGCAGGCTAAGACTGCTGAATGAAAAGGGCTTCCTTCAACATAACCAAAGTCAGTAGCAAAGGAAAACCAACAACCAACATGCCCACATATTGCTTGTTCCTCCATACTAGCATTCCTTTCCGTTCCAAATATCTAACAGGACATTTGTAAAATTCTAAAGTTGAATATTGAAAACCACAATTCAGACAGAAAACATGTATTTGTGAATGGCATTCCATAAAACATTTCGATGCAGGTAAAGTTTCCACTATGGTGCAGCAGAAAACATTGCTGCAACACTAAAAACTGGCTAAACCTGTAACTGTACAGACTAAACACTTATCAACCATTTTGATTTTATTGGAACATAAATATGAAATCAGTTACTGTATCTGAGGAAATATTAGCACAAAGAAAATGTGTCCAGTCCAAGATTGCCAGGACCTGTATCCATAAGAAGCTGGTTTTCCAGCAAACATAAATGTGAAAATATAAAAATGTACTCAAATTTTTATCAAGGTATCTGCCATTGACATTCTTTTAGGGGGAAGGGAGTCCAGATATTTTCATGGACTTCGTCTGAAACTTGCTAAATCACAGATTTCTCCTCTGCATTTAGGGACTTATTCAAAAATAAAGGTTGGAAAACAAATGACTTGGGGTGGGGGAAAAGAAACTGGGATATACAATGTGAATAAAACTTTGCATTGTTGTTTTCTCGACAGCTCTCAAAGTGCTACAGTAAATTATTTTTACAACTGCTTTTTAAATGCATCCAAATCCTCGAGTCAAATCCATATCCTTCCATTTAGCACTTCTGTGCGTGTTTTCAATATAAAAGTGAGACTGTTTCCTTGGGGATGTTTACCACTTGAGTTGGGTTGTGGGATCACTGAAGATCAGATGGATTTCAGTGTACTTGCTATCATGTCATTCTACAATGAAGAGGATGACAAAAATCTAATATTAGCTTGACACGGTAGCACTGCAAATACAATTTGTCACCTCTCTCGCTTTCCCTTATATTCTTATTCATTAAAAAGAATACAGAATATGAGATACATCAATAAAATTAAGCTACCAGATACAATTACTTAGTCATTTGATAAAGGCAAATTTGTCAATTATTCACATAGTTGTTCAATATTTGCCCAAAATGTGTGAATCAACATCTAAATGCTATGCTATATATAGGAACAGTCTCAGACATGCAACATCAGTGCTTTATCAATGTTATTCAAACATTAAATAAGCCCATATTTCTCAAATGACCACTTAGTCAAATACAGTCCTATAAATTTTTTAAAAATTTGGGGTAAACACAAATATATGGTCGTGGCGTCTTTCAACTCAAGCTGTACACACATTCTGCAAACTGCAGAAACTAATTTAAAAACAGGAAGGGATAATTCATGGTCTCTTTTTTTATTACAATTGCTATCAAGCACAATTCAGCAATGAAAAATATTCACAGTCTACTCTCCATGAATTGCTTTTTATCATTCTCTTCTTTTATAAAGACTACCCCGTGATTTCTTTGTACATGAACAACCTGCAATTGTCCCTCATTGCTGAGTGAAGGTCAAGAGGTTTTCAGCAGGTTGTTGAGATTGTTCGTAGGTGTTAAGTCACACTGCAGATCCTGTGATCTGACTGTTGTACTCTGCAGTTTCCATTCGCAGGATGTAAGGTATTATACTGTCAATCTGCACATTTCCTATTAGTCCAGCAAAGAACAGTTCTTCTGTGATGGCAGAACTCATGAGTCGTAGTGCAGGCAATCTAAGAAGAAGTCTTGATAATCTGGCAGAATAAAATACAATAAATTATAATTATGTTAGCTGAAATCTTTACCTTTTGTGTTCCAAGACAAAAATATGCTAGCTTCTGCAGAACAGCTTTTGAAATGTACACTTAGGGGGAAAATGGCAGCCAAGACTTCACAAATAGCAAAAACCCAAGCACGTCGCAATTTCAGTGCTGTGGAACTATAACACAAATACAACAAATCTTATTTAATTGATATCCTGGTACTATACTTTAACAGATATGTTATTTCTTGAAAATTTAATTTGATAACTTTGTTTTCTGTTGCAAGCGATGTCAACCAGTACAAAATGTAACGTACTTGCAGCTTTTATTGCATTAATGTATTTGAACAAAGAGCAACAGGGTGCAGTAATCATTGGATTAAAATTTATGAAGGAAGTTCAAAAAGAAATGAGTGAAAAAAACATGAAATGTTGAGATGTTCAGGAAAAGAAACAGAAACTTCCTGGAGTTAATTGCTGACTTTATCTGCTTGTGAGATAGTAAATGGGGGAAATAGAGTCACATTGCTTTGATTCAATGAGAAGCTTCTCACAATCTGCGGAACAGCTCAATCGTGACTGGTTGTTGTTATTTAGACAGTTCCACCACACCTGTCCATCGCAGGAGACCACATGAAAAGGAATGGCCAATATAACTTGCTAGCCTGTTATTCCGTTCACTCACATTAGCCCCAAATCTCTATCTATGATATCCACCTAAAAATTACAAATTGAGTTAACAATTCTATCTTCTGATGAGAGATCTTTTCTCAAAGAGTTTGGTTCTGATTTTAGGGTTACGCCTCCACATTCTAGATTCCCTCACCAACGTAAAGAAAAATTCTATGTAACGATTTCCTCTAATTCCAGAAGCAGCAATTACTGTTTTAGATGCTGTTGCATTGTTTTGGAACTTCAGAGAAAAAACAGTCAAAACAACAGCAGTTTTAAAAGGGAGAGGAACAAACAAAGGAAGCACATAGTGAAGACAGTGCAGGAGAGAGAGAGAGAATCTGACACAGCAGTGAACCTGCAAACAGCCTTTGCTGTTTGAATTCATGTAGCACTCGATATCGGAGTACGTTGGGAAAATTAACAAACAGTGAAATTCACAACTAATCTTGAAGGAACCTGTTTGAGAGCGGTCATAGCACAGAAACACAAGCGAATATTTAAGTGTTGCCTTACAGTAAGTCTGCAGCAGTGAGTAAAGTGGGTTCTTTCTTGCTTATTTGTTTTATTGAGGTATGTCTCTTGATTAAACTTAAAATATAAGCCATAAGTATTCATTTAACCTGGAACAGCATTTTGTAGAGGAATAAGACAGTGCTATTTTCTGGGTCTGTAGATTGTGAAGGAGCAAAAATGACCCTTAGTACAGTGATATGGTCTTCTTGTCGGATGTGGGAGTTTAGGGAGAGTTTACGAGTTACTGAGGATTATATCCGCAATAAATGCTGTTGGTTGCGAATCCTATCAGATCGAATGGATCTGTTGGAGAGACAGTTCGAGGCACTGAGGAATTTACAAAAGCAAGGGGAGTCATGGACAGCAGTTATAAGAAGAGAGAAAAGTCGCAGATAAACACGGATGGGTTAATTCCACGAAACGCAAGAGAGATAGGCAGGTAGTCTTCTGTGGCTATCCCCATTTCCAACAAGTACGATATTTTGGAAAATGTAGGGGGTGATGGATTCTCAGGGAACATAGCACAAACAGCCAGGTTTCTGGTATTGAGACTGGCTGTAATACAATGAGAGGTACATTGGGTTCCAAGAGATCAATTGTGTTAGGGGACTCTCTAGTCCGAGGTACAGACAGATGTTTCTCTGGCCAGTAGCAAAAAACCAGAACGGTGTGTTGCTTCCCTGGTGCCAGGATCAAGGATGTGTCAGAGAGGGTGCAGAATGTTCTCAAGGGGAAGAGGAGCCAACAGGAGGTCATTGTACACATTGGAACCAATGATACAGGAAAGGAAAAGGTTGAGATTCTGAAGGGAGATTACAGAGAGTTAGGCAGGAATTTAAAAAGGACGTCCTCGAGAGTGATAATATCTGGATTACTCCCGATGCTACAAACGAGTGAGGGCAGGAACATGAGGATAGAGCAGATGAATGCATAGCTGAGGAGCTGGTATATGGGAGAAGGATTCACATTTTTGGATCATTGGAATCTCTTCTGGGGTAGAAGTGACCTGTACAAGGAGGACGGATTGCACCTAAATTGGAAGGTGACTAATATACAGCATGGAGATTTGCTAGAGCTGCTCAGGAGGATTTAAACTAGTAAGGTGGGGTGGGGTGGGGAGGTGGTAGGGGATAGTGAGCAAAGAGATCAATCTGAGACTGGTACAGTTGAGAAAAGAAGCGAGTCCAACAGTCAGGGCAGGCAGGGACAAAGCAGAGAACAAGATAGAACTGATAAATTAAACTGCATTTATTTCAATGCAAGGGGCCTAACAGGGAAGGCAGATGAACTCAGGACATGGTTAGGAACATGGGACTGGGATATTAAAGCAACTACAGAAACATGGCTCAGGGATGGACAGGACTGGCAGCTTAATGTTCCAGGATACAAATGTTACAGAAAGGATAGAAAGGGAGGCAAGAGAGGAGGGGGAAATGGCATTTTTGATAAGGGATAGCATTACAGCTGTACTGAGGGAAGATATTCCCGGAAATACATCCAGGGAAGTTATTTGGGTGGAACTGAGAAATAAGAAAGGGATGATCACCTTACTGGGATTGTATTACAGACTCCCTAAAGTCAGAGGGAAATTGAGAAACAAATTTGGAAGGAGATCTCAGTTCTCTACAAGAATAATAGGGTGGTTATGAGAGGGGATTTTAACTTTCCAAACATAGACTGGGATTGCCATAGTGTTAAGGGTTTAGATGGAGAGGAATTTGTTAAGTGTGTACAAGAAAATTTTCTGATTCACTATATGGATAGAAGGAGCAAACTAGAGAAGGTGCAAAACTTGACCTACTCTTGGGAAATAAGGCAGGGCAGGTGACTGAGGTGTCAGTGGGGGAGCACTTTGGGGCCAACAACCATAAATCTATTATTTTTTAAATAGTGTTGGAAAAAGATTGACCAGATCTAAAAGTTGAAGTTCTAAATTGGAGAAAGGCCAATTTTGACAGTAACAGGCAAGAACTTTCAAAAGCTGAGTGGGGACAGATGTGCGCAGGTAAAGGGATGGCTGGTAAATGGGAAGCTTTCAGAAACGAGATAACGAGAATCCAGAGAAAGTATATTCCTGTTACGGTGAAAGGAAAGGCTGGTAGGTATAGGGAATGCTGCATGACTAAAGAAATTGAGGGTTTGGTTAAGAAAAAGAAGGAAGCATATGTCAGGTACAAACAGGATAGATTTTGTGAATCCTTAGACAAGTATAAAGGCAGTAGGAGTATACTTAAGAGAGGGAAATCAGGAGGGCAAAAAGGGGACATGAGATAGCTCTGGCAAACAGAGTTAAGGAGAATCCAAAGGGTTTTTACAAATACATTAAGGACAAAAGGGTAACTAGGGAGAGAATAGGGCCCCTCGATGATCAACAAGGCGGCCTTTGTATGGTGCAGCAGAAAATGGGGGGAATACTAAATGAGCATTTTGCATCAGTATTTATTGTGGAAAAGGATATGGAAGATATAGACTGTAGGGAAATAGATGGTGGCATCTTGTAAAATGTCCATATCACAGAAGAGGAAGTGCTGGATGTCTTGACACACACAAAAGTGGATAAATCCCCAGGACCTGATCAGGTGTACCCTTGAACTTTGTGGGAAGCTAGAGAAGTGATTACCGGGCCTCATCCTGAGGTATTTGTATCATCGATAGTCATGGGTGAGGCACTGGAAGATTGGATGTTGGCTAATGTGGTGCTACTGTTTAAGAAGAGTGGTAAGGACAAGCCAGGGAACTATAGATATGTGGGCCTGACGTCGATGGTGAGCAAGTTGTTGGAGGGAATCCTGGGGTCAGTATGTATGTGTATTTGGAAAGGCCAGGACAGATTAGGGATAGTCAACATGGCTTTGTGCATGGGAAATCATATCTCACAAACTTGATTGAGTTTTTTGAAGAAGTAACAAAGAGGATTGATGAGGACAGAGCGGTAGATGTGATCGATATGGACATCAGTAAGACGTTTGACAAGGTTCCCCATGGGATACTGGTTTGCAAGGTTAGATCTCACGGAATACAGGGAAAACTAGCCATTTGGATACAGAACTGGCTCAAGGGTAGAAGAGAGAGGGTGGTCGTTATTTTTCAGACTGGAGGCCTGTGACCAGTGGAGTGTCATAAGGATCGGTGCTGGGTCCACTATTTTTCATCATTTATACAAATGATTTGGATGTGAGCATAAGAGGTATAGTAGCAAATTTGCAGATGACACCAAAATTGGAGGTATAGTGGATAGCGAAGAAGGTTACCTCTGATTACAATGGGATCTTGATCAAATGGGCCAACGGGCTGAGAGGTGGCAGGTGGAGATTAATTCAGATAAATGTGAGGTGCTGCATTTTGGGAAAGCAAATCTTAGCAGGACTTATACACTTAATGGTAAGGTCTTAAGGAGTGCTGCTAAACAAAGAGACCTTGGAGTGCAGATTCATAGCTCCTTGAAAGTGGAGTTGCAGGTAGATAGGATAGTGAAGAAGGCGTTTGGTATACTTTCCTTTATTGGTCAGAGTATTGAATCCAGGAGTTGGGCAGTCATGTTGTGGCTGTACAGTACATTGGTTAGGCCACTGTTGGAATATTGCGTGCAATTCTGGTCTCCTTCCTGTTGGAAGGATGTTGTGAAACTTGAAAGGGCTCAGAAAAGATTTACAAGGATGTTGCCTGGGTTGGAAGATTTGAGCTATAGGGAGAGGCTGAATGGGCTGGGGCTGTTTTCCCTGGAGCGTCGGAGGCAGAGAGGTGAACTTATAGAGGTTTACAAAATAATGAGGGGCAGGGATAGGATAAATAGTCCAGAACTAGAGGGCATAGGTTTAGGGTGAGAGGAGAAAGATATAGAAGACACCTAAGGGGCAACGTTTTCACTCAGAGGGTGGTAAGTGTTTGGAATGAGCTGCCAGAGGAAGTGGTGGAGCCGAGGACAATTGCAACATTTAAAAGGCATCTAGATGGGTAAAAGAATAGGGAGGGTTTGGAGGGATATGGGCCAGGTGCTGACAGTTGGGATTAGATAGGGTTGGGATATCTGGTCGGCATGGACAGGTTGGACCAAAGGGTCTGTTTCCGTGCTGGACATCTCTATGACTCTATGACCCCTTTGAACATTTGAAAAAATGTAAACTAGTTTCAATATAGAAATTCAGAAAAATTTCTTTAGTCAGACAGCAGTTAGAATTTGCTGTCACATGGCATAGAGGAGTCCAATAGCAGAAATGCATTTATGGGTAGATACACATGAGAGAAGTAGTAACAGAAGTTTATGCTGAAGAAGAGGGGTGGGAGCCGGCTTGTGTGCTGGATTAAAACAACCACAGTGCAGCTAGGCCAAATGACCCGCTTCAGTGCTCCACATAATACAAAATCATCCATCACCCTCTATACTCCAGGTATACACTCTCTCCCCAGAATTTAACCATGAGGTGTACAGTAACATTCTGGAAAACGTGTGTAGTGTCCTCCAGATGAACGTATCTGGAGGTGCAGTGTCCTGAAAATACACGATACTCCAGCAGTTGTTTGACCAATGTTATGTAGCAGCAGGAAATCTTTCTCCCCACTTGTTTCTAGCCATCATGTTAAGGCTGAACATTCCAATAACCTTCTTGATTTTTTTAAAACCTGATTATAACCTCTTGGTAATTTATGTATGCAGACCCCTTCATCTCTACAGACCTCCAATATTCCTGGATTGCAGCATTTAAAATGGATAGAATCATAGAGATGTACAGCACAGAAACAGACCCTTTGGTCCAACTCGTCCATGCCGACCAGATATCCCAACCGAGTCTAGTCTCACCAGCCAGCACCCGGCCCATATCCCTCCAAACCCTTCCTATTCATGTACCCATCTAGATGCCTTTTAAATGTTGCAATGGTACTAGCCTCCACCACTTCCTCTGGCAGCTCATTCCATACATGTACCACCCTCTGCATGAAAAGGTTGCCCGTTAGGTCTCTTTTACATCTTTCCCCTCTCACCCTAAACCTATGCCCTCTAGTTTTGGACTCCCCCACCCCAGAGAAGAGACTTTGTCTATTTATCTTATCCATGTACCCCTCATGATTTTATAAACCTCTGTAAGGCCATCCCTCAGCCTCCGACGCTCCAGGGAAAGCAGCCCTAGCCCATTTAAGCTCTCCCTACAACTCAAATCCTCCAGTCCTGGCAAAATCCTTGTAAATCTTTTCTGAACTCTTTCGAGTTCCACAACATCCTTTCGATAGGAAGAATAGAACTGCATTCAATATTCCAAAAAGTGGCCTAACCAATGTTCCTGTACAGCCCCAGATCTATTATGTTTTGGTCCAATTAAATTCATTTGCCACAGCTTTGTCCACTCATTTAAACTACCAGTGTGCCTTAAGTTATTTACTATGCTGCCAATCTTTATGTCATCAGCAAACCTGGATATGTGGTTGTCTATTGCATTATCTAAGTCTTGGATTATAATAGTATACCACCAAGGTACCAAAACAAATCAACAGGTGAGGTGGAGGAATTGTGTTCAAGATGATCTCCCATGGTTCCTTCGAGAGCAACTACTAAAGTCTAAAATTAGTCAGAACTTAGATGATGCACATTACAGAAGGGTTGAAACAGGCTCAGACCTGCATATTTGGATTAGTCTAAAGCTGATTTCAGGCACAACCAATGACACCTAAAAATAACGAGAACCGATTTGACAACACAGATTAGATACAAGACCTTCCACTCAGAATCTGTTTTTTACTGCACCCATTTAAAATATCCCAAAAGGCAAAATGTGCCTCTATTTTCAACCTAATGTACCTAAGTAACTTTGCTGCATCTGACTCTCGCCAAGTGTCAGGGCGTCAGCTCATAGAATATGAGTTTCATTCTGAGCCTGTGATGTGTCCAAGTAGAGGTGTTGCATTGAAAACTACAGAAAGTTATTCCATCATACCTGTAAGAATCATCTGGATAGGCTTTTGCTTCATAATCCTGAAGTTCCATATATGCCTTCTCTTGAAATTTATCAATCTGTGCTGCATTAATTAGGCCTGGATGATCTATGGAAAACAAAATAATTCTTCTTAAAATGCTGCACAGATTTAGTTCATAGCCTTAAACACTTTATTTTTACTGCTTAAAAGCTAATGTAATAAATCGCCAGCATAATCCCATCTCCTGACCCAAGACAGGAGGATATGATTCTCAGCCTGTAGTCCTGTGGAACTCTACAAGTAAATACAGAATATGAGCTCTCATTTGTAAATGGATAGCCCAATTGACAGGGTCACTGACTGATAACTCAGTGACTTGTCTCTCCTCAGTGCAAGAGGGGTGTCTTTTGTCTTTTAAAAAAAGAAAACCTGATGGTGATATTTCTCCAATTATCAGAAGAATCTTCAGCAAAGCTATTCTGATTGACCCCATTTCCAAAACATGAACCTTGTCCTGTTCTCTAATTCTATACTTACTGTTCCCTAGGCATTTATCCACTGCTTCTTTAAAAAGAGAGAAATGATGGATTTGTTGTATTTCCTGTAAAATTTGTTTTAAAATGCTTTTTAAACAAATGCCTGTCAGGAGTCAGGATCAATGGTCTTGTCAGCCTCCTCAACAAAGACTGTTGTCCAGGTTTTCATATTTGAGCCAGTCTGGAAACTTGTCTTTGTAAAGCTGTCTTGTTTAGAGTAAATAAGACACTCCTTAATTGGTTAGGCCAATGTTCTTTACTAATTGTCCTGTCAGAAGAGACTCTCTGCCAGCACTGAGATCTGAGATGCAGCCAAATAAGGGTGGACCCCACACAGTCTTCAGAGTTTTATAGAAATTCCTCACGTTGTGCTGTTCAGTATAGACTTGAAGTGTCCTGCAAATTTGGTATACCTTGCATGTTCGACAACTTCCACTGCAAGTTCTCACGGCTCTTCTGGAGTGATTTCTTCACAGAATTTGCGCCCTTATTTCCCAGCTATATTGCACATACTGCACTTTCCCCCTGTAGCAGTTTGTTAATTTGATAACAGTTTTCATTCTTGGTGGTTGGTTTACTGTGTCCCCAGGAAATTGGCAGCACTCCAGCTCATGCTGGATAGTCAGCTCTTACCATTGCATTGAAGTTCTCTGCCACAAATTAAGTTGTCGTCCAGTTCAGTATTTGAAATACCTTGCTCCGGATTGTCATAGAATATATCACTGATATCAACAGGAAAAGTCATTGCTAGAGTGCATACTTTTCACATACTTGCTTATAAGTCATGAAATGATTATTCAGCCGCCCCCTCCCTCTTACACTTGCCGTTAAATAAAATACAAGTTAGAGTTTAGGCTATCTCCGTTATATATTTTGAGGGGGTTTGGTCTCATCCATAACAAAGTTAAGGAAAAATAATATATATTTGTAGATTTAATTTTTATACAGATAAAAAGACTTATATTACAGGAGTCCACTGAAGTTTTTATAAAATAGGGAGGATCCTCAGAAGCAAAAAAGATAGAGTATCCCTAGTATAAATGACAGAGAAATGCATACTGGTGGAACTGGCATTTGTTAGTAGTTATGGACAATGAAGAATCAGGTTATTGGAGGGGTAATGGGATGAAGTAGTTTACCAAAAACAGTGAAATGTGCATATCAACCTTTCCATGGAGATATGCTGATCAAGTCATCATATGTACTTGAAGATCTGAGCTGTGGCTACAATTTTGGAAAACTAACCCTTGTAAAATCACCTGCAAAAGTAATTTTATGTAAATGTACAATGGATCAGTAAATCTTTAAACTTCTTCCTGTGAGTGATTGAAATAATTTTCTGTCAGATCACAAACTCCAAAGAGAAATAAATAATTGCATATTTTGGAAACATATATAAAACTTTACCATTGATTTCATTTTTTCCCCTAATTTACTTTTAAAATATATAGAACAAGGTTCTGTTTTAGTTTCTTTTTGTTCCTCCAAAAGTACCACTCCCCAAAAGGCACAAGAACAGTTGAGGAGAATTTTCTTTGGATTTAAAGTACACTGTCTCAGGTCAATAACGTTCATAAACAAAGTGAAAAAATATTGGAATAAAAAGTCTATAGAAAAGGCAGAGACATGGGACTAAATAAACAGCTTTTTCAGAGATTCAGCACAAATCCAATGGGCTGAATAGATGCCTTCTGCTCTGTAAAAAGTTTACAACTCGAAATTAGTTTTTAAGCTTCTTATTTAGTCACGCTGCTTTTATATACTCTGTTAAAAATCACACAACACCAGGTTATAGTCCAACGGGTTTAATTGGAAGCACACTAGCTTTCAGAGCGACGCTCCTTCATCAGGTGATTGTGGAGGGCTCGATCCTAACACAGAATTTGTAGCAAAAATTTGCAGTGTGATGTAACTGAAATTATACATTGAAAAATTGATTGTCTGTTAAGCCTTTCATCTGTTAGAATACAGTGATAGTTTCACTTCTTTCATGTGTAAATCATAAAAACGTTTTTTTAAAGTTGCATTCTCGGGTTAGCTGTTAACAATGGTGATAGCCCCTGTGTTCTCTGGGGGCCAACACCTTCAACATATTGTCTAGCTATCACCATTGTTAACAGCTAACCCGAGAATGCAACTTTAAAAAGAAGGGTTTTGTGATTTACACATGAAAGAAGTGAAACTATCACTGTATTCTAACAGATGAAAGGCTTAACAGACAATCAATTTTTCAATGTATAATTTCAGTTACATCACACTGCAAATTTTTGCTATAAATTCTGTGTTACGATCGAGCCCTCTACAATCACCTGATGAAGGAGCATCGCTCTGAAAGCTAGTGTGCTTCCAATTAAACCTGCTGGACTATAACCTGGTGTTGTGTGATTTTTAACTTTGTACACACCAGTCCAACACCGGCATCTCCAAATCATTTATATACTCTAGTTGAGAGTGAGATGTTGGAAAAGCACAGCAGGTCAGGCAGCATCTGAGGAGCAGGACAATTAACGTTTCAGGCATAAACCCTACATCAGGAATGAGGCTTGGGGGCAAGGGGCTGAGAGATAAATTGGGGGGTGGGGAGCAGCTGGAAATGCGATAGGTAGATGAAGGTATGGGTGGAAGTGATAGGTTGGAGGGGCTCCACCCTCCCCTCCGACCGATATCACTTCCACCCGCACCTTCATCTACCTATCACATTCCCAGCTGCCCTCCCCCCAGGCCCAGGCCCAGCCCAAGCCCTCCTCCCATTTATCTCTCAGCTCCCAGCCCACAAGCTTCATTCCTGATGAAGGACTTATGCCTGAATCATTGATTCGCCTGTTCTTCGGATGCTGCCTTTTCCAGCACCACACGCTCAACTCTGATCTCCAGCATCTGCAGTCCTCACTTTCTCCTAGTTGATTTTATACATTCTAGTTTTACTCACCTGGACTAAAGAGAACAATTGCCTTGAGATAGGCATATTCATATCCATCCAGAGATAGTTTAACCATGCTGTTACAGAACTCTTGCAGTTTCCAGATGTGTTCCATCACCACTTTCACACGGTCTGCTGACAATTTATCTATTCATTAAAAAATGATGCAACAAACGACAATCTATCAGCATGACACATTCTTATGCTGAACTGAAAGGAGAACAAAAAAACCTCACTGGAAAATGGAAGTGATCATATAATCTTACCATTGCCCATCTTTCATTCATGGCTCAGTTTCAACATTGCCCCTAATGATTTTATAAATGGGATGCATTAACTCATCTTATGACCTGCTCCACCACTCTCCTCAGACTTTCACAATCTCCCCTAGTTCAGAATGGGGAGCTTTCAGTCCTGGAAATTATAGACATGCGCCTAAGATTTACGGTATGTTAATCCACTGTGATACCACTAAATAATTACAAATGATCCAATACTAACCCGCAAGATCTGGGGTACGTGAACAGGTTAAGATTTTATTTCACTGGAGACAGTTCAGTGAATGATCTCTGATAAGGGGGGATTGTCTTATGAGCAAAGGTTAAACAGGTTCGACTTGACGCACTGGAGTTTAGAAGAATAAGAGGTGATCTCATTGAAACATATTAGATTCTTAAGGGGCATGACAGGGTAAATGCTAAGAGAAGGTTTCCCCTCATCAGAGCCTAGGAACAGCAGGCTTAGTCTCAGAATTAAGGGGTGTTCATTTCAGACCAAGATGAGGAAGAATTTCTTCTCTCAGATCATTGTGTGTCTTTGGAACAACTTGTGACAGAGAACTGTGGAGGTAGAATCCATGTGTATATTATAAGGCAGAGATAGAGTTTTGAGAAGATTTGTAGCTCAGGTTGAGGTTTTGGATGTAGGTTTGCTCACTGAGCTGAAAGGTTCATTTCCAGACGTTTCGTTACCTTACTAGGTAACATCTTCAGTGGACCTCATGTGAAGCAATGCTGAAAATCCCTGCTTTCTATTTTTATGTTTGGTTTTCTTTGGGTTGGTGATGTCATTTCCTGTGGTGATATTATTTCCTGTGAAATCACTTTCTGTTCCTTTTCTCAGGGGGTGGTAGATGGGGTCTAACTCGAGTTGGACCCCATCTACCACCCCCTGAGAAAAGGAACAGGAAGTGACTTCACCACAGGAAATAACATCACCAACCCAAAGATTCAAAGTATATAAATAGAAAGCAGGGATTTTCAGCATTGCTTTGCATGAGGTCCATGCAAAGATGTTACCTAGTAAGGTAGCAAAATGTCTGGAAATGAACCTTTCAGCTCAGTGAGCAAACCTACATCCAAGATTCTTGATCAGTCAGGGAATCAAGGTTTATGAGGAAAGGGCAGGAAAATAGGTGTGAGGAATGTCAAATCAGCCATGATCCTATGGAGTGGCAGAGCAGGCTCAAGAGACTGAGTAGCCTACACCTGTTCCTATTTCTTATGGTCTTATAGTCTAAGTTGAGACAATTTATCAACCAAAAACCAACTTATTCAAATGGAGAAATATGGATAAGTGCAAACTAATTTACGTAATTTCATAGCAAGTTCAGTAGTTTCCCCACGACCAATAAATTTATGATGGATACAATAACTCATTGGCTACTAGAGTAGTAGCCCCATAGTTGTGTTTTCAAAATCCTGCCTGGCAAGTTGTGATTTTGAAATCTTTACAATTTGGGCTTGGGACAAGACAACTAAACATGAACACTTTCAACTGCATTGAAAATCCAATTAGTTCATTGATGATCTTTACTAATCAGAACTCGCCACACTCATCTGTTCTGTCCTTGGAGTAATTTAACTTATGGTTGACCTTAATACCTCTCTTCAGGTTTCCCAGTGCCACACTAACACTGATTTAGATGAATGAGATGACCTCCGGATCCCAGACTTCTCCTAACATTATTATGTGACTAAATTGAAGTTTAGTGTCTAACGATAAGGGTTCACACCTTTGGACCATTGGAATCTCTTCTGGGATAGAAGCGATCTGCACAAGGATGGAGTGCACCTGAAGGAGGCTAATATACGGGCAGGGAGATTTGCTTGAGCTGCTCGGGAGAATTTAAACTAATAAAGGTGGAGGCCAGGAGATAGTGAGCAAAGAGATCAGTCTGAGACTGGTACAGTTGGGAAAAGGTGCAAGTCAAACAGTCAGGGTAGGCAGGATCAAAGTAGCGAATGAGGTAGGACTGATAAATTAAACAGCGTTTATTTCAATGCAAGAGGTCTAACAGGGAATGTAGATGAACTCAGGGCACAGTTAGAAGCATGGAACATTACAGCGCAGTACAGGCCCTTTAGCCCTCGATGTTGTGTCAACCTGTGGAACCAATCTGAAGCCCATCTAATCTACAGTATTCCATCACCATTCATGTTTATCCAATGACCATTTAAGTGCCCTTAAAGTTGGCAAAACCACTACTATTGCAGGAAGGTTGTTCCATGCCCTTACTACTCTCTGAGTAAAGAAACTACCTCTGACATCTGTCCTATACCTATGCCCCTTCATGCTAGCTATCACCATCTGAGGAAAAAGGCTCTCACTGTCTACCATATCTACCCTCTGATTATCTTATATGTCTCAATAAAGTATTCTCTCAACTTTCTTCTCTCTAACAAAAACAGCCTCATGTCCCTCAGCCTTTCCTCATAAGGCCTTCCCTCCATACCAGGCAACATCCTAGTAAATCACCTCTGAACCATTTTCCATATCTTCGACATCCTTCCTACAATGCAGTGACCAGAACTGTACGCAATTCTCCAAGTACGGCCACACCAGAGTTTTGTATAGCTGCAACATGACCTCATGGCTCCAAACTCAAACCCTCTACCAATAAAAGCTAACACACCGTACACCTTCTTGAAAACCCTATTAACCTGGGTGACAACTTTCAGGGATCTACGTACATGGACACCTGGATCTCTCTGGAATCTACACTACCAAGAATCCTACCATTAGCCCAGTATTCTTCATTCCTGTTGCTCCTTCCAAAGTGAATCATCTCACTTTTCTGCATTAAATTCCATTTGCCACCTCAGCCATTGCAATTACAGAGATGTGGCACAGGGATAGACAGAACTAGTAGTTTAATGTTCCAGGATACAAATGCTAAAGCACGGATAGAAAGGGGGTGTGAGAGAGAGAGAGAGAGAGAGAGAGAGAGAGAGAGAGAGTGTGTGAGTGAGTGAGTGGTGTTTTTGATTAGGGATAACGTTACTGGTGTATTTAGGGAGGATATTCCTGGGAATACGTCCAGGGAAGTTATTTGGGTGGAATTGAGAAATAAGAAAGGGATGATCACCTTATTGGGATTGTATTATAGACCCGCCAATAGTCAGTAGGAAATAGAGAAACAAATTTTGAAGGAGATCTCCATTATCTGTAAGAATAATAAGGTAGTTATGGTAGGGGATTTTAACTTTCTAAACATAGACAGGGACTACCCATTGTGTTAAAGGTTTAGATGGAGAAGAATTTGTAAAGGGTGTACAAGAAACATTTCTGATTCAGTATGTGGATCTACTTACTAGAGAAGGTGCAAAGCTTGACTTGCTCTTGGGAAATAAGGCAGGGCAAGTGATGGGTGTCAGTGGGGAGCACTTTGAGCCCAGCGACTATAATTCTATTAGTTTTAAAATAGTGATGAAAAATGATAGACCAGATCTAAAAGGTGAAGTTCTAAATTGGAGAAAGGCCAACTAGGGCTGTTGTTCGCTGGTAAAGGGACAGCTGGAAAATGGGAAGCCTTTAAAAATGAGATAATGAGAAGAGTACAGAGACAGTATGTTCCTGTTAGGGTCAAAGGCAAAGCTGGTAGGTGCAGGGAATGCTGGATGACTAAAGAAATTGAGGTTTTGGTCAAGAAAAAGAAGGAAGCAGATGTCAGGTATAGACAGGAGAGATCAAGTGAATCCTTAGAACAGTAGAAAGGCAGTCGGAGTGTACTTAAGGATGAAATCAGGAGGGCAAAAAGGGAATATGAGACAGGTTTGACAAATCGGATGAAGGAGAATTCAAACGGATTTTATAAATACATGAAGAATAAAAGAGTAACCAAGGAGAGAAGAGGACCACTGAAAGATCAGCAAGGTACCTATATGTGGAACCGCAGAAGATGGGGGAAGATACTAAATGAGTATTTTGCATCACTTTATTGTGGAGAAGGAGATGGAAGATTTAGAATGTGGGGAAATAGATGGTGACATCTTGAAAAATGTTCATATTAAAAAGGAGGATGTCTTAAAATGTATAAAGGAGGACAAATCCGCATGATCTGCTCAGGTGTATCCTAGAACTCTGTGGGAAGCTAGGAAAGTGATTGTTGGGCCCCTTGCTGAGATATTTGTATCACTGAGAGTCACAGGCGAGGTGCAAAACACTGGAGGTTGGCCAATGTGGTGCCACTGTTTAGGAAAGGTAGTGAGGAAAAGCCAAGAAAGTACAGACTGGTGGGCCTTACATCAGTTGGCAAATTGTTGGAGGGAATCCTGAAGGACAGGAGTTACATGTATTTGCAGAGGCAAGGACTGATTATGGATAGCCAACGTGGCTTTGTGTGTGGGAAATCATGTCTCATTAACTTGATTGAGTTTTTTTGAAGAAGTAATCAAGAGGATTGATATGGGAAGAGCAGTAGATGTGATCTACATGGATTTCAGTAAGGCATTCGACAAGGTGCCTCATGGCAGACTTGGTTAGCAAGGTGAGATCACATGGAATACAGGGAGAACTAGCCATTTGCATACAGAACTGGCTCGAAGGTAGAGGACAGAGGGGTGGTGGCGGAGTGTTGCTTTTAAGACTGGAGGCTTGTGACCAGTGGTGTGCTACAAGGATTGGTGCTGGGTCCATTGTTTATTGTCATTTATATAAATATAGGAGGTGTACTTATTAAGCTTGCAGATGACACCAAAATTGGAGGTGTAGTGGATAGCGAAGGTGGTTACCTCAGAGTACAACAGAATCTTGATCAGATGGGCTAATGGGCTAAGGATGGCAGATGGAGCTTAATTTAGATAAATGTGAGGTGCTGCAATTTGGAAAAGCAAATCAGGGCACTTATTGATAAGGTCCTGGAGAGTGTTACTGAACAAAGAGAACTTAGAGTGCAGGTTCATAGTTCCATGGAAGTGGAGTTGCAGATCGATGGGATAGTGAAGAACACATTTGGTTCCTTTATTGGTCACAGCATTGAGTATAGGAGTTGAGAGGTCATGTTGCAGCTGCATAGGACATTGACACAGCCACTTTGGGAATATCGTGTGCAATTCTCGACTCCCTCCTGTTGGAAGGATGCTTGAAACCTAAAGGGGTTCAAAAAAGATTTACAACGATGTTGCCAGGCTGAAGGGTTTGAGCTATAGGGAGAGGCTGAATAGGCTGGGACTATTTTCCCTGGAGCTTTGGAGGCTGAGGGGTGACCTTATAGAAATTTATAAAATCATGAAGGGCACGGATAGTGTAAATGGAGTGCCTGAAGCCCACAGGGAAATGTATGGCCACAATCTTGCAGTTATTCTTATATAGATTCCATTAATTCGCCCACAACAGACATTCTAACTTATACCAAATCTCTTTCATCCACCACCCTTCTGATTTCTAACCTACATTGACTATAGATTCAGCAATGCCTCAATTTCAAACTTTCATTCTCATTTTTAAATCCTTCCACAGTCATAGCCGTCCCTATCCCTGTATCCTTGTATTATCCTCTGAGAATTCTGTACTTATCCAATTCTGGCGATTTGTAATTGCTTAATTTTTATCAATCCACCCACTGGCAGTCATGCCTTAATCTTTCCTCAAGCATAAGATCCAGAATTCCTTTCTGAAGTCTTTTTATCTTCCCTTCCTTCCTTAAGAGCTCTTTAAAATCTAGCTCTTTACTTCAGTTTTTTGGTCCTTGGTCCTATCTCATTTATCGATGTTAAATTTTTATCTTTACACATTTTATTTGATGTTCATTTCTACTTAGATCTCAGCACTTTATTCTCATGCTACACTGTGAATATCAATATAAGGTGTCAATGTCAAAGGTGTCTGTGAAATGTCAATACAAGAGTGTGATTTCCTTATTCTCAATTGCAAAATCAGAATCCCACACTAACCACAATCTCCTGTTTTCTTTAAATAGCTTTGTTATAAAAACAACTTTATGCCTTGCCTTAGATATCTTTTGCAAATTTATGGTTGTTTGACTTTCGTGGTTTTCTCTACTTTCTTTTCATGCCTTTTCAGTTTTTTGTATCTGTCTGAATTTAAGTTTGGTTATTCTGTTTAATTCTCTTCACTCAAAAATCCAGTGTTCTCTTCCCCCTTTATTAGTATAAGGTACAGCCATCGAAGTGCACACGTGCTCTTTTAATTCATGTTATTTCTCATCAGTGGTGCATTAAATGAAGTACCTAAACTATGCTACCGCATACTCAAATCAAGCTTTGAAGAATAGTTTTCTACATACCTTGCTGGAGACTTGTTTGCAGATGGTTAACAATTGCTGTGAGTATGGTTGATAAATTCATCACTTGGGAACACTGGGCAAGACCGAGTGTAAAGAGTTCATTCCAACAAGCGCGTACCAAAGCTGTATTATTGTCTGGCCTGTGGAAAAGATATAAATGATGTAGAATCTTAAACCTAAAATGAAGAAGGAACAAAGAACTAAAACCTCTTCATAAATTAAGTGCTGATGAATTTCTACAGTATATAATAAATAGATTCACACTATGAGCTCTTTGAGTAAATGTAGGACTGATCTTTACAGATCAGAAAACCTTGCTTTGACACTTGCATTCATCATTGCACCCGGCCTCCTAGGATTCTGTCTTGGCACCTCTTCGGGGTTCTACCTCTAAAAGCCTATTTAACCCTTAGAAAGTGCCTGTTCCTTACTGCCCCATTAGAAGCAATTTTCCCCAAGCTAGAACGCCAAGTAATGGTCAAATAAAGTACTAACCCAAGAGCTTGGAAGGCTGGAATCGACCTTGCCCAATGCATGGAGAGGAAGAGTAATCTTGATGCAGATTCACAGATATAGTGCACGTTCAGGTATTCTGGCATAGGTGATGGCATAGTTAGCTGCAGGTGAAAAAACAAGTACTTATTAATATCAAGGTAACTCTTCGCCAGTCAGAAAAGCTTCCTTGCTGAGTCGAAAAATTTCTGTTTTTAGCTAGTGATACAATCGTGTTATCCCTTAAGGTTGTCCTTCCTACATTTAAGTTACTCAAAGATTTAGATCACTTCAACAGGTGTTTAAATCAATACAACATTTGTTATATCTCGATATGACAATATTTTCTTGTTATGCAGTTTTCTTTCCCAAGGTACTACATAAGCTGACACAAGTACTAAATATAACAGACAAGGGTATATGTTTCAGGATTTTTAACTTATTATTTGTTAAAATGAGAGTGCTATTGGTTAGGCTAGAGCACTGGTGACACATGCATAATTGTCTATGACAGGTGGTTGTGAGCTACATTAGACATTGGAGCAGAAAATAAGCTATTAGCCCATTGAGTCTGCTCCACCATTCAATCATGGCCGATAAGTTTTTCAACCCCATTCTCCTGCTTTCTCCCCATAACTTCTGATCCCCTTGACAATCAAGAACGTATCTATCCCCATCTTAAATATACTCAATGATGTGGCCTCCATAACCTTCTGTGGCAATGAATTCCGATACATTCACCTATACCTAGCTGAAGAAGTTTCTTCTTATCTCCATTTTAAAAGGTCTTCCCTTTACACTCAGGCTGTGCCCTCAAGTCTCTCCCACCAATGGAAACACCACTCTGTCTAGGCCATCCAGTATTCTTTAAGTTTTCAATTTGAGCCCCCCTAAACTCTATCGAGTATAGACCCAAAGTCTTCCTCAGTTGTTAAGATTTTCACTCCTGGGACCATTTTTGTGAATCTTCTCTGAACACCTTCAAGGGACAGTACATCCATCCTTCCTGAGTTATCGGGCCCAAAACTGCACACAATACTCCAAATGTGTTCTGACCAGAACCTTCTACAGCCTTAGAAGTACATCCCTGCTTTTAGATTCAAGTCCTCTCAAAATAAATGTCAACATTGCATTTGCCTTCCTAACTACTGACTCGGCCTGCAAGTTTACCTTGAGAGAATCCTGGACAAGAACTCCGCAGTGTCTTCGCACTTCATACTTCTGAATTTTCTGCTTCTATTCTTCTTACCAAAGTGGATGACCTCACACTTTCCCACGTTGTACTCCATCTGCCACCTCTTTATCCACTCTCCTAACCTGTCCAAATCCTTCTGCAGTCTCCCTGCCTCCTCAATATTACCTGTCCCTCTACCTATCTTTGTATCGTCTGCAAACTTAGCCAGAATGCCCTCAGTTCCTTCATCTAGATCATTAATGTATAAAGTAGAAAGTTATGGTCCACACACTGAGCCTTGCAGAACATCACTTGGCTGTCAACCTGAGAAAGACCCTTTTATCCCCACACTCTGCTTTCTGGCAGACAGCCTATCTTTGATCCACACTAGTACCTCGCCTCTAACACTATGGACCCTTATCTTATTAGCAGCCTCCTGTGCAGCATCTTGTCAAAGGTCTTCTTGAAGTCCAGGTAGATCACACACATTGGGTCTCCTTGGTCTAACCTGTTTGTTACTTCCTCAAAGAATTCTAGCAGATTTGTCAGGAATGACCTCCCCTTGATGAAACCATGCTGACTTTGCCCTATTTTACCATACACTTGTAAGTATTCAGAAATCTCATCCGCCACAATGGACTCCAAAACCTTACCCATGATCAAGGTTAGGCTAATTGACCTGTAGTTTTCCATCTTTGACTTTACTCCCTTTTTAAACAGGGGTGTCACATTAGTGATTTTCCAGTCCTCTGCGACCCTCCCTGATTCCAGCGATTCCTGAAAGATCATAACTAACACCTCCACTATCTCTTCAGCTAAGTCCTTTAGAACTCTGGGGTGTAGTCCATCTGGTCCAGGTGATTTATCCACCTTAAGGCCATTCAAGTTTTCTAGCATCTTCTCCTTGGTGACGGCCACATACTCAGCTCTGTCCCCTCACTTGCTTGAATTTTTGGGATAATACTCATGTTTTCCACTTAACATCAAGGCTAATGTTCAGTAATTATTTAGTAAGAGTCATAGAGATGTACAGCTCAGAAACAGACCCTCCAGTCCAATTTGTCCATACCAACCAGATACCCCAACCAATCAAGTCTCACCTGCCAGCACCTGGCCCATATCCCTCCAAACCGTTCCGATCCAGATGCCTCTTAAATGTTGCAATTGTACCAGCCTCCACCACTTCCTCTGGCAGTTCATTCCATACACCTACCACCCTCTGCGTGAAAATGTTGCCCCGAGGTCTCTTTTCTATCTTTTCCCTCCCACCCTATGCCCTCTAGAGTTCTAGACTCCCCCCACCCCAGGAAAAGACTTTGTCTATTTATCCTATCCATGCCCCTCATGACCTTAATAATGTCACCCCTTAGCCTCCGACGCTCCAGGAAAAACAGCCCTAGCTTATTCAACATCTCCCTATAGCTCAAATCCTCCAAACCTGGCAACATCCTTGTAAATCTTTTCTGAGCCCTTTCAAGTTTCACAACATCCTTCTGATAGGAAGGAGTCCAAAATTGCATACAATATTACAAAAGTGACCTAACCAATGTCCTGCACAATCGCAACATGACCTCCCAACTCCTGTACTCTATACTCTGACCAATAAAGAAAGCATGCCAAACGCTGCCTTCACTAGCCCATCTACCTGCGACTCTACTTTCAAGGAGCTACAAACCTGCACTCCAAGGTCTCTTTGTACAGCAACATTCCCTAGGACCTCACCATTAAGTGTACAAGTCCTGCTAAGATTTGCTATCCCAAAACACAGCTCCTTATATTTAGCTAAATTAAACTCCATCTACCACTCCTCAGCTCATTGGCCCATCTGATCAAGATTCCGTTGTAATCAGAGATAACCTTCTAAGCTGTACGCTACACATTCAATTCTGATGTCATCTGCAAACTTACTAACTGTACCTCTTATGCTCACATCCAAATCATTTATACAAATGACGAAAAGTGGCGGACCCAGCACCGGTTCTTGTGGTACTCCACTGATCACAGGCCACCAATCTGAAAAACAACCCTCCACTACCACCTTCTTCTACCCTTGAGCCAGTTCTGTATCCAAACGGCTAGTTCTCTGTAATCCATGAGATCTAACCTTGCTAACCAGTCACAAATAGGGAACCTTTTCGAACACCTTACTGAAGTCCACATAGATCATGTCTACCGCTCTGCCCTCATCAATCCTCTTTGTTACTTCTTCATAAAACTCAATCAAGTTTGTGAGAAATGATTTCCCACGCACAAAGCCATGTTGACTATCCCTAATCAGTTCTTGCCTTTCCAAATACATGTACGTCCTGTCCCTCAGGATTCCCTCCAACAACTTGTCCACCACCGTCTGGCTCTCTTGTCTATTGTTCCCTGACTTGTCCTTACCACCTTTCTTGAACAGTGGCAGATTAGCCAACCGCCAGTCTTCTGGCACCTCATCTGTGACTATCGTTGATACAAATATCTCAGCAATAGGCCCAGCAATCACTTCCCAAGCTTCCCACAGAGTTCTAGTGTACGCCTGATCAGGTCCTGGAAATTTATCCACTTTTATGCATTTCAAGACACCCAGCACTTCCTCCTCTGTAAAATGGACATTTTTCAAGATGTCACCATCTATTTCCCTACATTCTATACCTTCCATGCCCTTCCCCACAGTAAACACTGATGCAAAATACTCGTTTAGTATCTCCCCCATCTCCACACTAAGGCTGCTGCTGCTCCACACTAAGCCTTGCTGATCTTTGAGGGTGGAAGTGGGTCCTGCAGATGCTGGAGATTAGAGTGGTGCAGGAAAAGCACAGCACGTCAGACAGAATCCGAAGAGCAGGAAAATCAGGAATGAGAGCTTTTGCCTGAAACATCGATTTTCCTGCTCCTTGTTTGCTGCCTGACTTGCTGTGCTTTTCCAGCACCACTCTAATCTTGATCTTTGAGGGTCCCTAGTCTTTCCCTAGTTACCCTTTCGACTTTCATGTATTTGTAAAAACCTTCTGGATTCTCCTTAACTGTATTTGCCAAAGCTGCCTCATGTCCCGTTTTTACCCTCCTGATTTCCCTCTTAAGTTAAGTGCCTTTATACTGTTCCAAGGATTCACTCGATCTATCCTGTCTACACCTTACATACGCTTCCTTCTTTTTCTTAACCAAACCCTCAATTTCTTTAGTCATCCAGCATTCTCTACACCTACCAGCCTTTCCTTTCCTTTCACCCAACAGGAATATACGGTCTTTGGAGTCTCATTTCTGAAGGCTTCTCTTCCAGCCGTCCCTTTACCTGCAAACATCCGCCCCCAGCCAGCTTTTGAAAGTCCTTGCCTCATATTGATAAAATTGGGCTTTCTCTAATTGAGAACTTCAAATTTTAGATCTGGTCAATCTTTTTCTATCGCTATTTTAAAGCTAATAGAATTATGGTCGTTAGCCCCAAAGTGCTCCTCCATTGACCTCAATAACCTGCCCTGCCTTATTTCCCAAGAGTAGGTTATGTTTGAACCTCTCTAGTAGGTACATCCACATACTGAATCAGAACATTTTCTTGCACACAAAACTTAAATTCCTCTCCATCTAAACCCTTAACACTATGGCAATCCCAGTTTATGTTTGGAAAGTTAAAATCCCCTACCATAATCACCATATTATTCTTACAGATAACTGAGATTTCCTTACAAATTTGTTTCTCAGTTTCCCTCTGATCATTAGGGGGTCTATAATACAATCCCAATAAGGTGATCATCCCTTTCTTATTTCATAGTTCCACCGTGGGCGGCACGGTGGCACAGTTGCCTCACAGCGCCTGAGACCCGGGTTCAATTCCCGACTCAAGCGACTGACTGTGTGGAGTTTGCACGTTCTCCCCGTGTCTGCGTGGGTTTCCTCCGGGTGCTCCGGTTTCCTCCCACAGTCCAAAGATGTGCGGGTCAGGTGAATTGGCCATGCTAAATTGCCTGTAGTGTTAGGTAAGGGGTAAATGTAAGGGTATGGGTGGGTTGCGCTTCAGCGGGTCGGTGTGGACTTGTTGGGCCAAAGGGCCTGTTTCCACACTGTAAGTAATCTAATCTAAAAAAAATTGCTTCCCTGGATGTATTTTCGGAATATCTTCCCTCAGTACAGCTGTAATACTATTCCTTATCAAAAATGCCACTCCCCCTCCTCGCTTGCCTCTCTTTTTGACCTTCCTGTAGCATTTGTATCCTGGAACATTAAGCTGCCAGACCTGTCTATCCCTGAGGCATGTTTCTGGAATTGCTATGATATCCCAGTCCCATGTTCCTAACCATGTCCTGAGTTCATCTGCCTTCCCTGTTAGGCCCCTTGCATTGAAATAAATGCAGTTTAATTTATCAGTTCTATCTTGGTCTCTGCTTTGTCCCTGCCTGTCCTGACTGTTGGACTTGCTTCCTTTCTCAACTGTACCAGTCTCAGATTGATCTCTTTCTTCACTAGTTCCCTGGGTCCCATCCACCACCTTACTAGTTTAAATTCTCCCGAGCAGCTCTACCAAATCTCCCTGCCAGTATATTAATCCTTTTCCAATTTAGGTGCAATCCGTCCTTCTTGTACAGATCACTTCTATCCCAGAAGAGATTCCAATGGTCCAAAAATGTGAATCCTTCTCCCATACACCAGCTCCTCAGCCATGCATTCATCTGCTCTATTCTCCTGTTCCTACCCTCACTATCTCGTAGCACTGTGAGTAATCCAGATATTACTACCCTCAAGGACCTCCTTTTTAATTCCTGCCTAACTCTCTGTAGTCTCCCTTCAAAATTCCATCCTTTTCCCTTCCTATGTCGTTGGTTCCAATGTGTACAATGACCTCCTGCTGGGCCCTCTCTCCCTTGAGAACATTCTGTACCCTCTCTGAGACATCCTCGATCCTAGCACCATGGAGGCAATACACCATTCTGACTTTTCATTGCTGGCCACAGAAACATCTGTCTGTGCCTCGGAATAGAGAATCCCCTAACACAATCGATCTCTTGAAACCTGACGTACCCCTCATTGTGTTATAGCCAGTAACAGAAACCTGGCTGTGCATGCTACATTCCCCTGAGAATCCATCACCCCCTTATATTTTCCCAAACAGCGTACTTGTTTGAAATGGGATAGCCACTGAAGGCTCCTGCACTAACTGCCTATCTCTCTTACCTTTCCTGGAGTTAACCCATCTCTGTGACTGTATCTGCGACTTTTCTCCCTTTCTACAATTGCCATTTATCACCCTTGCTCTCGTAAATTCCTCATTGCTTCTAACTGTCGCTTTGGATTTGCAACCAACGAAGTTTATTGCAGAAACAATCCCCAGTAATACATAAACTCAAAGTAACTATTTAGTTTCTTATCCATTTCCTTGCTCCCCACTACTATCTCTCCAGCGTTATTTTCCAGTGGCCCAATGTACACTTTTGCCTTTTATATATCTAAAGAAACCCTTTAGTCTTCCTGTCTCATGTGCCTAATCTGTCCAAATCCTTCTGCAACCTTCACTGCCCCCTTAAAATTACCTGTCCCTCTACCTATCTTTGTATCATCTGCAAACTTAGCCAGAATGCCCTGAGTTCCTTCATCCAGGTCATTAATGTATAAAGTAAAAAGGTGTGGTTCCAACATTGAGCCTTGTGGAACACCATTTGTCACCAGCTGCTACTCTTTAGATTGCAGGTCAATCATCTCAGCCCTGTCTTCCTTTATATTACTGGCCAGTTTATCCTCATATTTAATCATCTCCCTCCTTCATTTTTTTTGTTGCCCTCTGTTCGTCTTTGTAAGCTGCCAAATCCTCTGATTTCCCACTGCCCTTCACCACATTATATGCTTTGTTTTTTGCTTTTATGCTATCCTGACTTCCCTCGTCAGCCATGGTTGCCTCATCCTTCCTGTACTGTACCTCTTTTTCCTAGGGATTAATTTTTATTGTGTCTCCTGAATTACTCCCAGAAACTCCTGCTAATGCTGTTCCATTGTCTTTCCTGCTAGTCTCCTCTCCCAGTCAATTCTGCCCAGCTCTTCCCTCATGCCTCTGTAGTTGCCTTTATTCAGCTGTAGTACCATTACATCTGAAACCATCTTCTCCCTCTCAAATTTACAGAGTTAATTCAATCATATTATGATCATTGCCTCCTTAGGGTTCCTTAACCTTAAGCTCCATTATTACGTCTGCCTCATTGTTCAACACTAAATCCAGTATTGCCTGTTCCCTAGTGAGCTCCACCACAAGCTTCTCCAAAAAGCCATCTCTTAGACATTCCGCAAATTGCTTTTCTTGCAATCTACTACCAACCTGATTTTCCTTAAATCTCTGAACATATTAACTCCCTGGATGGCTAGAGTCTCTCTAGTCGAAAATGGTCATTGCCTGACTCGTGAGTCGTGCAAATTTTACTTGCCAGTTACCACCCCAAGCCTAGATGTTGCCCAGGTTTTGCTAAATATGGACATAGGCTGCAAATGGCACCAAACATTGTGCAGTCATGAGCAAACATCCCCATTTCTGACCTTATGACAGAGTGAATGTGTTGAAGGTTTAACCAGGTGAAGATAGTTGGATTTAGGACACTACTCTGTGGAATTTTATACAGTGATGCCCTAGGCTGAGATGACTGACGTGCAAAAACCATAAAGCTACAACTCCATCCAATGGATAGTCATTTCCCATCATTCCCAGTCACTTCAATTTTATCTTCGATACCACTGCTACAAGGCCATGCTTTTGATCAAAAATGCCTATTTATCAGCTGAAACCCAGAAATTTTAGAAGACTGAAGAACAGAAGCTCATAGACTAAACATAGCAGTTTCTAAGTTGCATGAATATTTGCATAATGTCACCCTAAAAAATTCCAAGGCCTTTAACAATATTGTCAGGCTATCTAAAAGAATCCATCAGAAACAATTATCTTGTAGGAATGGGTGTGGTCCCATCTCATGATCAATTGAGAAATTATTCAGACTGTTTGTAGAACAGGCCATTAGATGCAATCGCTTTAGATAATGGATTCTGGCGAAGAAATAAACTCTTCCAGCCATTATCTAAACAATTCTAAACCTTAAAACTTAAATAATCTTGCTGTGATCATGGGTCACGTCACCTCACCTCATATTTTAAAAAAAAGTTTACCTCCAGGCCAGAGAACAAGAGATGTTAAAGATGATAGCCCCTGAGAAGACGCTCTTTCTTTCTCTATCTCCATTCATCCTGTTGTGTACATGCTCTACCTTGCAGACAGTATTAAAAAACTGAACCCAGCAGCTGCTAACTTCAGAAGACCAACTGAAAATCGCCCAGAAACAAGTTGAAATTGTACCATTGCAGAATCTGAAAAGAACCTTGAGGCCAATCCAAGACTATCAAAGGTATCAATCTACTAAACCCAGAGACAACAGACTTTTGTGGACTTTTAAAATGATGTAATGTAACCTTCCACTTTGTAAGTTACTTGCGTGCATGCACCTCAGTGTGTATGCCAGTGCACATGCATGGCTAAGACATAGAGATCTTCACAGTTATTTTTATTTAGATCTAGATTAACAATAAATGTTTTCTCTTGTCTTTGAGAAGATTTATAAGAAAACATATCTGTCTCTCTTTTACAGTCACTCAGTTTCTAAGTATGCACTTTATTTAAAAGAACAATCTCTTGTGGTCAAACCTGTTAGAAAAGTGGTGAGTCATTCTCCCGCTTGCTACCTGGCCATACTACCACTTTCAATCAAATGCTATCTGATGTCAATGACAGTCATTTTCATCTCATCTCTCAAATTTAGCTCTTTTTATGTCAATGAGCTCAGGAGTAAAGTGGTTCAGAACCCAAAGTGAAACCCAAGCTAAGCATTGACGAGCAGGTCATTTCTGTTTAAGTACTGCTTGACAACACTATCAACAACATTTTACATCACTTCACTGACTTCTCTCAGTAGTCTGATGAAGCAGTAATTGGGTGGATTGGATATATTCTGCTTTTTGTGGACAAGATACACGCAGGCAGTTTTCCAAATTGTCAGACAGATGTCAGGGTTGCAGTCGCAGACAACAGCCTGACTAGGAGCATGAGTCTTCATGATGGTCTTGCTATTGAATGGAGTGAAGTGAATTGACTGAAGATTGGCATCTGTGATGCCAGGGGTTTCAAGAGGAGGATAACAAAATGGAAAACTAATAATAGTTTACCATTAGAAGCAAAACCTTTAATATTGTTCAACAAAAGGCATGTACCAAGTATAGTTTTTACTCCAACTCACTACGTAACATTTGAGCAATTTGAAAAGTGTTAGTTCACTGGTACGGACTACTACTTCAGAACTGAAACTGCCTAATTGAAGTAGCCTAATAAATTGAAAATGAAAGATTAGATTGGAATAGGTCAAGTCAAGAGTTCAAGCAAAGAAACTGAAGTGAGCAAAATATGAAGTGGGAACGTGAAGAGGCACAAAACAATTGAATAATACAGTTAACAAATTATTCCCTATGAGAACATAAAGGAAATCAAATGATTATGCAATTCATAATTCAGTAACATGCAGAAAAAACATTTTAAAATTTTACACATTAAATATACAGCCAAATCTAGAAACTGTGTTCTCAATACCCAAAAAGAATGTGATCTATAGACTTTCAGCTAATTAATTCAATTAAGTCTTTAAGTATTAGTTGTGGCTCAGTGGTAGCACCCGTGATTCATGGTGAATATTAGCCACATTGGAGACCTCAGCTTCTAAATAAGGCTGATATTTCAAAGAAATAATAAATGGTGCTGCACTGTCACAGATGCTACTTGTTTCATGTAATGCTCCACTGTGGATGTAGCTACTTTCTTGGGTGAGTGTAAAAATTTGCCATGGTTTTATTTTAATCAGAGCAAGAAGATTGCTTAGTGTCTTGATCAACGTTTACTCATCAATGAAAATGGGTTATTGGTTAATTGCTTGGGATCTTGCCATGCGACAATACATCAAACGTGGCGATCACGCGTACTGATGCTGTCATGGACAGATGCATCTACAGTGGGCAAATTGATGAGGAATGAGATCAAGTACGTTATTCCTTCACCACCTACTGCACATCCAGTCTAGCAGCAATGTCCTTTAGGATTCCCACAGCTCAGTCAGCAGTGGTACTGCCGAGCCACTCTTGGCAGTGGATTGAAATCTCCCATCCAGAGTACATTCTGTGTCCTTGCAAGTATTGTTCAACATGGAAGAGTACTGATTCAGCAGGTGAGAGGGGATGCTATATGGTAATCAACAGGAAATTTCCTTGTCTATCTATGACCTGATGCCATAAGGCCTTGACATGTCATGAAATCTGGACTCAATATTGAGGACTCTCAAAATAAAACAAAGAATTGCGGATACTAGAGATCTGAAACAAACAAAAACAGAAATTACTGGAGAAATTCAGCAGATTGGAAAGCATCTATAGATAGTTGCTGAGTTTCTCCAGCAATTCCTGTTTCTGTTTATTAAAGGACCCCCTAGGGCAGCTCTCACCCAATTGTATAACATTGCATCACCTCCTGTGCTGAGCTTGTCCTACTGGTGGCTCAGGATGTACCCAAGGATGATGATGGTGGTGCCTGAGATGTTATGTGTAAGGTGTGATTTTGTGAGTATTACTATGTCAGGCTATTGCTGGACTATTCTGAGAGAGAGAGGTCAATAAGACTGTTTGTTATTGTTGTTTCTGGGTCTTAATGCCACATGGTCTGTCCAGTTTCATTCCTTTTTCAAGATGCTCTAGCAGTTGATAAAATTAAATGGAAATTAAAGACAGTGAACAGCAAACCACACTGTTGAGAGTCTGGAGTCACTTGAAGGCCAGACCATTAAAGATGGCAGTTGCCTCCCCTGAAGGACATTAGTGAACCACGTGTTCTTACAACAATAGACAATGGTTTCAGCATCATTAGACTCTTTAATTCCAGATTATTCAATTCAAATTCCACAATCTGCTATGGTGGGATTACTGCCCTAGTCATAAATACCCGAGTCTCTGAGTTACATTATCACTAGGCTATTACATCCCTCAAATGGCTCTAAAAGGCTTTGGACATCCTAAAGTCAGGAAAAGTACAGAAATGCAAATGTACTTTCATTCAAGTCATAGATGCTAGCTTTTGGATTAAACTCTGTTCTTGTGGGTGACAAAAAGAGAGATCCAGGCACCACACAGATGAGTAGCAGCAGGCAAGTAGAACACACTGCAACACATCCATTACAAATTTGTAAAACATTAGTGAAATTTAACATCCCATGTCAGAATAACTTCAGTATGGAACACAAGACAACCATACCTTGAAGGCGACATGCACATCACTGAGAAGAGGACCCTCTATCTCGACAACAGGAAGAGACTGCTCTCCGCTAATTAGCTGGATGTTGGCACCAGAAGTATCCATGCATTCTGCCGAGTTCTGAACAGCCTGTCCCTCTGCAGGGTTTAGTGCTTTTGCTAGTGTATCAAATGCCCTGAAATACCAACAGTCAGGAAACACAGGCACGTTTTACTAAAGTAACGTTCCTGGTCGTACATCTGCTTTAGTGATATCATGAAGCTGATAATATAGTATGATGAAGACTACAAATAAATCAACTGATTGAAAAGTCTGCCAGATACCCATAATTAACATTTTTGACCACAAAGTCTGTAATTCACCAGAATAATTTTAGAATAATGATGAGATCTTTGGTGTACATTTTTAGGATACATCTGGACTTTGTCTTGCTAATTCCAAGATAAATATAACATTCACTTTTTCAAAAAAATTAAGTACGGGTACTACCCTATCTTTTGTTTGCAATTGTATGGAGGTGAGCTTTGCAAGATGCGTTTGCAAACAACAGATAGTCTATTGCAGAATAATCTCTGAACGAATTACCAAAACTATGTGAGTTACTCAGACAAACTGTGAAAAACAAATGGTAATACAGACAGCAAAACTGTACATGAATTTCAAAAGGTTGTATGACTTCCAAAGTGCGAGTTTGACTCCTGCAAGTTCCTCTCTTAGCCACTCATCATCCAGACTTGGAAATATATTCATTATGCGCTCAGTGTCACTGGGTCAAAATCCTGTAATGCCCCACTTAACAGTTTTAAAGATATTTAAATCAACCTGTTCAGAGATGTTATGACACACCTCTGGAGCAGGGCCAATTTGAACCTGAGCCTCTTGGTTCAGAGATAGGACAGTACCACTGCACTGTAAAAACACTTTCAACAATTTCAAATCATAACTACTCCTGTAGACAGCAGCCGTTAGAAATTATTGTGCTGACAGCACTCAAATCTCTAGCCTTAACTTTTTTTTTACTGATTCATTACCATCTCCTTTTGCCTTGGGCCGTCACCCTTTTGCCACTTAATCTTGTCTGTCTTCCATCCTATTACAGACTTCTTTTCTGCTTTGTTTTTCTCTTTGCTCACCACTTCTAAGCATACTGCTTTTATTGTAATAGTTCTAACATTTGTTATGACTGATCAGATTATAATTACCTTGTAATATCGCTGGCAGACTGATCATCTTGTTGCATTTCTGATAAAGAAGTATCTCCATTACTTAAGGCATCAATCCCCGATAAATCAGCACTACTTTGGGACAGATCCTTGGATTTGCTTAAGTTTGCAAGTGATGTTACTACATTTGCAAGAGTGCTTAAATCACCTTGACAGGTTTCGGCCTGAAAAGAAAAGGACAGGTCACAAAGGTTTTGTACTCTAAATGAAGAGCTTAAAGGATATCAGGAAGTTTAGACTCAGTTAGATCACCTTGCTCTCAGCTGCGAGTAGCATAGCATTTTCTGTCTTCAGCAGTGGCTGTTGTATGTTTACCAGCATTCCAGGCTCCAGCAGACCTGCAGGCCTTTTAGAAATAAAAATGCAAGTAATTTGTATGTACACAACCACCATGGAACATTTCACTCCTTCTGCAGTCAATCGATTAAATTCCTATACAAGCACATCAACTCCACTTGACCATTAAGGGAGCTCTTTTATGTCACTAGTGACAGATAAAGAACCACAAGGGAGAACTGGAAGAGCCTACAGTACCTCTAGCCAAACACCTGGTTAGCTGTCTATTCTGAATATGTTACATATGTAAAATAGTGCAGATGCTGGACACCAGAAATGAAAATGGACAATCTGAAAATACTCAGCAGATCAGGCAGCATTTATGGAAAGAAAACCGGACAACATTTCAGGTCAGTAAGCTTTCATTAGGTTTATTGCCTGACCTATAGAGTATTTTCAGCATTTTACATTGTTATTACCTCTGAATAAATTGGCTAGTTTCTTTGAGTAATCCCATGAGTTTCTATCGTCCAATAATGTGAATAAGAATATTAAAATGATACACTTCAAAACTGGATGTTATACTAATCGACTGCATTTAATTTATTGTTTGTACAACAAGTAGGGAGAAAATCAACAGCAGCAATGTGATTCTGGGCCAAGAACCTGTTGCATCAAATGCTTCATCAGAAATGTCTGCTCCAAAGAGGAGCTACCAATCAAACCATCTTTATTACAACAAACAGCATTCTAACCTCATGGAATACCATTTTAATTTTTGTTTTAAAAATCTAAACCCTTTCTCCACACCAATTCTGGACATTCCAGTGTCTGACACTGTTGGCTGCTATTATAATTGATTTTCCAGATTTAATACTGTTCCTTCTATAAACGTGGATAGATTATCTAGTACCTTGCACTTTCTTTGTCTGTTACAAAGGTAGGTGTTGCAGCTAAAGGACTCCGTAAATCCTTCCTGATATAAATCTTCTCAGTTGAGGCTGCACAATTTGCAGACTTCTCTCGTGAAACTTCAATTGGTTTCCGTTCACACTGAACAGCTATTGAAAAGCAGACAGCATCACAACAGTTAATACAGCTACTCTTAATTGGTAAATTGTCTCAAATCATTTGGAGGTTCAGCCATTCACTTACAGTCCTGCTTCATCCCTAGTGCTAAGCACCTCTGCAGCCGGCAGTACTGGCAGCGATTTCTATGATGTTTGTTAATAACACAATCTTTCGATCCTCTGCAGACATACACCAAGTTTTTCCTTATGCTTCTTTTGAAGAAGCCTTTACAGCCTTCACAGCTCACTGCTCCATAATGGCGCCCTATAAAAGCATGGAGAGGAAAGAACAAAAGACTAGCATCCCGGTATCAAACTTATAAGCAAGATTACAGCGAATAACGAAAATGATTACTAGTTTATTAGCAAGTGCTAAACACTAGCAATTTTCCAGTAAAAAAGTGCTACAGCATTTAACAGGAAAAGAAATGTAGAGACACACATGATCATTGCACATCTTAATGGCCTGAGCCAGTTCCAGGTTTGTGTAGATTTAAATTCACACAGAACTTCAATGTTCCATGCATAAGGTGTCCATGAAATGACAGAATTTAGCATTTCTCTTGACTCTAAAGTTTAGACTGAGAGAGAATAAGGTTTGTGGAAGTCATAGAACTTCTAAATATGTGTTATCTTTATACTGAGCTGCTTGAATGGTAAGTACACAATCAGTACAAGAGAGTACCATCATCAGTCTGTAACTTAAGTGAAAATCATTACAGCCAAAAATAAACAGCTCATCTCTTCAATTATTATCCTACTTCTCTCCCACTAATTTTTTGGAACCTTCCATTTTATTTCTACTTTTTAACCACTTTCCTCTTGTACCTCCTCCAACTAAATATTGGGAAGAATATTCCCCACTCCAAACTTCTTCCCTAACTACTGAATACATCCCTCTTCCTAGCAACAATTGAGGGTTAGGTTAATCTGTTTCCAACTTTGATGTCACATTTAATCCAGACATAAGCTTCCATCTTCATTGCCACATCCTCATGAAGATCAGGTCCTTTCATCTCTGCAATATCGCTCATCTTCGCTGAGTCACAGCACATCAGCAATGAAACTTTCATCAGTGTTTCTGATTCCTCTAGACTCTCACTCCAGTCTGGTCTCAAATACTTTGTTATTTATAAATTTAAGGTCATCCAAAATGTTTCTGCCAGTTTCATAAATAATACAACAACTCCTGTTCTCCTATCCTCCCAATGGTTACTGACCTGCACTGGCTCCTGGTCAAACAACATCTTGAATTCAAAATTCCGATCTTTTTCAAACCCCTTGTCAGGGTCTTGTCCATCACTATCTCAAATTCCCTCCAGCTCTTCAACTTTGAATTATCTGCACTCTTCGACTTCTGGTTTCTTGAACATTCCCAACTATTGTTTGGGGCAGCATTGTGGCTCAGTGGTTAGCACTGCACCAGGGACCCAGGTTCGATTCCAGTCTCAGGTGATTGTGTGGAGTTTTCACACTCTCCCAGTGTCTACGTGGGTTTCCTGCGGTGCTCTGGTTTCCTCCCACAATCCAAAGATGTGCAGGTCAGGTGAATTGGCTATGCTAGGTGATTAGGTGCATTAGTCAGAGGGAACTGGGTCTGGGCGGGTTACTCTTTGGAGGGTCGGTGTGGATTTGTTAGGCTGAAGGGTCTGTTTCCACACTGTAGGGAATCTAATCTAGTCATTATTTATCTCGCATTGGTAATAGTTCCTTTCAGTTGTGTAAATGGCAATTTTGGAATTCCCTTCTTGTCTCTGTCCATCTGAGACATTTTTATTCACTCAGGAGATGTGGGTTTTGTTGATTAGGCCAGTATTTTATTGTCCTTTTCTAAATGCTTGAGCAAGTAGTGGCGAGCTGCCTTTTTTTATTGCTGCAGTCTATTTGATGTACATACACCCAAAATTCTGTTAGGGACATAGTTCCAGGATTTTGACCCAGCGACAAAAGACAAAAAATATATTTCCAAGTCAGGATGCCAAATGCCTTGGAGAGGAATTTGTAATTGGTGATGTTCCCATTTAACTACCGCCCTTTTCCTTTTTGAACATAGTCCAGTCCATCACGCAAATCAGCCTTCCATCCAATTACTTCATTTATACCCCCCGCTGCCTCAGGATAGCGACCAACATAATCAGACCACACCCATTCTGTTATATTCTCATTCACCCTCTTCCATCAGGCAGAAGATATAAAGTTTGCATACATGTACAAATAGATTCAAGACAGCTTATTCCCTTCTGTTATTACACTTCTGAATAGACCTCTCAATTTTAAATTTAATATTGATCTTACTGAATGCGGCTCTGCAGCAGTAACATTGTATTCCTCACTCTGTTCTACCATCCTAATGCGCTTTGTATGGTATGATCTGCCTAAACTGCATGCAAAACAAAATTTTCACTGTACTTAGGTACATATGACAATAATAAATCAAATTTTGATGGTAGTGATTGTGGGTTTGGATAGTGATTTTGAGAATAGTCTTGGAGAATTTCAATGCTACACCTTGCACATGGTACACACTGCTGCTACTGTTTGCTTGTGATGAAGAGAGTGAATGTTTGTGGTTGTAGTGTCAATTGAGTGGGTTGAGTATGATGTGAATTGTGTGATTCTGGATCAGTGGTGCTGGAAGAGCACAGCAGTTCAGGCAGCAAACAAAGTGCAGCGAAATCGACGTTTCGGGCAAAAGCCCTTCATCAGGAATAAAAGCAGTGTGATGTCAAGCTTCTCAGATGTTGTTGGAATTCCACCGATCCAGGCAAGTGGGGAGGCAAGCGAGGAGTTATTAGATGACATACAAAGTGGAAACAGGCCCTTCGGTCCAACAAGTCCACACCGACCCACCGAAGCGCATCCATCCAGACCCATTCCCCAACATTTACCCCTGCACCTAACACAACGGGCAATTTAGCATGGCCAATTCACCTAACCTGCACATTTTTGGACTGTGGGAGGAAACCGGAACACCCAGAGGAAACCCACGCAGACATGGGGAGAATGTTCAAACTCCACACAGTCACTTGAGGTGGGAATTGAACCCGGGTCTTTGGCGCTGTGAGGCAGCAGTGCTAACCACTGTGCCACTGACCGCTGATCTGCTTTCATAACTAGTGTTTTTATGGCTGGTCCGATTCAGTTTCTGGTCCATAATAATCCCCAGAATGTAAATAGTGGGGATTCAGTGATGGCAATGATATTGAATGTCAAAGATCGACAAAGAGATTCTCTCTTCCTGGAGATGGTCATTGCTTTGAGTGGCATGAATGTTACTTAGTACTTGCCAGCCCAAGCCTGGGTGCTCTCCAGGCCTTGTTGAATTTGGCTATGGACTGCTCCAGTATCATAAGACACGAGTGGTGCTAAACATTGTGCAATTATTTGCAATAATCCCCACTTTTGACCTCATGATGAAGGGAAGGTGAGAAGGTTTCAAAAACTCGTTTGGCCAAAGACTTTGCTTCTCAGATCTATATTTTATGTGTGTGAGGCTTGGTGTCATACTGCATTTTATAATGCTCCCAAGGGCATTAAATTACCTTAAAAGCACTACATAAAGATAATTTATTTTCTACACATGCTTAAATGTTGCTTATACTATCTTGACTCTTTCAGGGAAACTAGGAGAGTAAAATCCTAGAACCATATAGCAAACTGTCCACCAACTAATCTTTAATCCGAAATCTTTTCAAAAGGGCCATTATTTCATCCTACGTATCACTAGCTGTCAGCATGTCAATGAATTTTATGGGACCAATGATATAGGAGAAAGGAGGACCAAACAGAGCTTCAGAGCAAATGTTTTACTGACAGGCAATAGGCAGACAATAGTATTCTAACTTTTTCAAACAAGTACAGAAAAACACAAGAATGACCAAATCAAGGAGCTAGGCAGATCCACAACATCTCACCTCTATCTACCTCAATGTATTAAATTGATTGAAGTGATTAAAACAATTGCATAGACACAAAACAAGTTAGAAGTACTATTTTTATGTAATCAAAATTCTCTGCAAACTAGTTGCATTTGAATATTTCTCAGAGATTGAAGTGTTCTCTTACCTGAAGCCCTGTCTCCACAAACTACACAAAACTCCAGTGGCGGTTTGACTGCACTTTGCTCTCCTGAAGCAGTATCTGTTACAATCTACAAACACAAAAATACACAGTCACTTTTTTCACCTCTATTTTAATTCAATAAAGTATCAAGGATGAGAATGTATGGGGACGTTCTCTGGATTTTCCGCCATAATATTAACAGACATTCTGGAAGGTTTGGCCAAACTTAAATGGGTTCAGAAAAATGGTGAAAATTTTAGTAGGTCGGCATATTTGAATATAACTGGCAAAATGTGAGCTTGCTTGCTGCCAAGTGGCAGGACCATTAGTGGTTCAGGAACATACTGAATTCTGGAGATGGCTTTGTCATGGCTCTTTAACTGTGGTAGGAAGGCAATCCACCACCATGTTTTCAAGGCAACTTGGAATGGACATAAGTTGAGCTTGGCAAAAGCACTCACCCAAGAGCAAACAAAACAGAATACCAAGGAAAGTTGAGAAATTATGAATACAATGGGGCAAATACATTATTTCAATTCAATTGCAGTTTTCAAATTATAAAGGTTACCACTTTTACATTCACTGCACCTGTATATGCTGTGCTGATCCATCAGGTGATGTAAAAATGAGTTGGTTGAGACCTGCAGAGTCAGGTGTGGCCAGGATTACTTTTCCTTGTCCTGAATCAGGTCTGGCTAAAATCACTTTGTTTGATGGTGTGCCGTCTGAATTTGTTAAGATGAACTGTTTGCTCGCACCATGATCCATCGATGTGACGATTTGAATCTTTTGGCCAGTCTGCTGATCAGTTACGATCTACAAATAAAAATGTATTGTTAGTGCCTGACGCTTGTCAAATGATAGATGAGGAAAAACCAAATTTAATGCTGTCATATTTTAGGTATGCAGCAATTAATGGCCAATGAGACAGACAATTTATTTAGTTAAAAAGTACTGGCAGCACAATGCAAGGAGGTACAACGTCACACAGACCAGTAACTACCTACATGAGGGGGGAAGCCAGACTTCTTCATCTGCTGGCATATCCTTTGCAAAGGCTGAAAATAGTATATGGATGGAGTTGGTTTTAATGCTCAAGTACATGCAACTGTTAGGCTACTTTCACCACATTTAGTAAGAGAAAATCTACCTGAATGCGCTGAGCTACTGTGACACCAGGGTCTGCAGGAACAATCTGAATCCTCTGTGGGGTACTGGTCATTATTGGTCGTCCTATTACAGTTCCTGGAGCTACAGTAGATAATGTCCCTTGAGAGTGGGAGACCTGTGAGGAAGTTGCCAGGAAATATACAATAATAAAAATAAAAAAAAGGCACATCTAACTTCAATTTTTTTTTTAAGAAAAACATCCCTGTCCATTGCAATTAAAATTAACTTTAAAATGATTTTTAAGACGTATGGCACCGCCACCACATTTTCTTTTCTTTTATTAATTTCCCGCTGGTGCCTCATTATCACAGTTCCTTGCTCAACTGGGAGATTGAGAAAGCCAGAATTTCTATTGGCTCCACTATTGTAATTATTGCTTATAATAACATGGAAGAAAATCTGGAGCCAGGCTGAGTGGAGTTCCACTTCCTGGCTAAAACTGGGAAAATGGAGTGAAAAACAAATTGAAATTGGTGAAAACTATGAATACTACATCTATCAAAATAATTTTACTAACTTGGCAAAAGTGAAGTAGTATATCATCAAAGAAATTCCTTTTTCATTTTAGTTAGCACATGTTAAACAAGGGACTCCTCCCTTGAATGACAAAAGGCTTTGACCTAACTCTTGCTTCCATCCCTAGGAGATAACTGAATGGTTTGTCATCCCTGGCTGTTCCAGAAATTTACAGCAATGTCCAAAGAAGCTTATAATTTCAACTAGTTATTTATTGATTTTGCAAGACGTGTCTTCTGATGTGACACTGATCAGTCAAAATGCCCTGCTGGTATCCAAAATTTTCATCGCTCTCAGCAATTTATAAAATTGAGCCACTGATCACCCTAGTTGTCAATGAAAAAAAAAAGGCATGCTTCTGCCAGCCTCTTTACAAATTAGACACTTTGATTACCACTACACCATGTTGCCCTCAGAAATACATCAATGTTCTTTTCATTGTATGGTGCCTGAATGTGCCCACAATAACATGACTCAGTTTGTCTGATAATAACATGATTCAACTAACATGGTATGCATGTGTGAATATGAATGTCCCCAACACATGACTAACTTTGCTTTTGACAATTTTGCAAGTATTTGCTAACTTCTGTGTTCAGCCAACAATCCCATTAAGGTCCTACTTTTCTGGTAGGTATTTTTTCATAAGGTACACAGTTCACTTCTACCATTCCAATGTCTCTTTACCACATTAAAACTACCTGCATTACCTCAACCTTTTTGAACATGTTCAATTTTCTTTCATGTCTTCATCTTCATTACCTAATGTGATTCCTAATATTCTAACAATCTCTCCAATATTTATCACCTAGCCAAATTACTTGATGCATATGACATTACATGGCAGCATTACACTGGAAGAGTTTGCTCTTTGTAGAGTGGCACTATAAATATAGTTAAGCAGATTTGCTCATTTTTGAGTTTCTGAATTATTTCAGAAACTGCTTATTATTTCACCAAACATACTCAGGAGAAGAAGTCTTCACAAACTTATTTGCAGTGTGATTCTAAAATGGCGATGCAAATCCCTTGCAGGGCTTCTTGTATCAAACAGGATCAACTTCAAACAGATGCTGGTTACTATTGCAAGAATGATTCCAGTTTTCACATCATCTGCTCTCCATCCCAACTACTTTCAATAAATAAATTTGAGTATATTGACTAACCTTGAATGTCTCCTGAACAGTAACATGCAAATTTCACCAAATCCCTTGTGTGAATGAGAGCTTGCATTTGTAACAGCACTATTAGTACAGTGGAACATTTCCAAGCATCTCATTTCAAACAAAACTTGGTGGCAAACCCAAACAGAGAACAGATAGGGAAAATTGGAATTAACAAATTGAGGAGCCTAAGGATGGAGGGTACAGTCAAAACATTAGAACTAGTTCTTTCAGGTCTTTTTTGCCCCTTAATATTGCAACCTCAAAACTCTCAGCATTGTAGTTAATTTATATTGCATTATACTTATATATCTTTACACAGAGGAGACCAAAACTCTAAACTCTGCAAATCTCTTAGATCCCTGCTGCTAAGCAAAACCAGCAGCTTAAAAAGGGAATCATGGTCATTCTAACGATTTCTTAGTTAGGCCGCCTGTTGAGCGTAATGAATAAAACTAAATCAATATTATAAATCTCACTGAAATATGCAAACAGCCTAAGTATTACAACTTAGAGGGGTGATTTAACATTGCAAAACAAGCTTAATTCCAAACAGGAAAAACAAAACGGAAATGAACATGACAATCACTTCTAGAGCAAAGAGACAAAAGTAATAGACAGAGTGTAACAATATGCCTCAAACGCATATTTATTAAAAGCTGGCTCTGCCAGTAAAAGCACCAAAGGATATTGTCCTCAAGTTTATAAAGCCTTACTTCTTTAGTGGGTGCTCAAACAGAAACGAACACATAAGACACTCACAAGCTCCAGTTTATGGTAAGCTATTTTGTGCCTTTTCGGAAGCAACATTTTTGATGCTGAAGTGTGCCAAAAGCAACTATGTTCACAATGTAATTCATGAAAACTGTTTCAAAGGAAACCCAGGTAGAAGAAGCTTTTCTTTAGCAACTGTTTTTATTTTCTTCTAATTTGTACAGCAAAAAGCCTTCTGCAGAGGAATACGGTTCAGAGTAGAATTCAAATACAGGTATGAACATAAAAGAACAAACCAAATTGATTATGGATAAAGCAAAACTTTAGAGGAGTCAGATTACATATTTTTTTTAAAAAGTGTAAAATTGTTTCAAACATAAAGAAAAACATTATGGATTACTGGATTCCTTTATTATTTTTTCAAAGGGTATGGATGTCTTGGTTATTGCCCACCAGAAAGTAATGGTGAATTGACTTCTTGATCTGTTACAGGTAGGGTAGATACATTAGAAAGGAAATTCCAGGATTTTGTCCCAGTGACAGTGAAGGATATAATTCCAAGACAGGATGGCGTGGGATTTGGAGGAACTGATTATTGTTTAAAACAATTAGAAATTGTATTTTAAATTTTTGTTCTCCACATACCAAGAATGCAAAATGCATCCACTTTCACAAACAGAAGTTTGTATTGAAGTTACTGCACTTATAAGTGGTATGCGTGTATTTCAGAGTTCCAAAAAAGCAAGTTGACTGCACAGATAGAGTGATTTTCATTCTGGTGTTTTTTGTTCTGTTGCAGATTAGAATGAGGCATGCACTTATCTTTTCACATTCAAAGTTCAGAGTCACAATTCATTCAATGGTCTTGTTCTTTCAGCAGAGTTCCATCAAAAGAAAAATACATGGTGAGATTTTAAGTTTCGATCACCATTGATTTGGCTCCTAAAATTTTCCCAAGCATAAAATTGTGCGGGAAAACACATTGCAATAAAACTAAATATTTTTCAACTGAAGGATCCTAAATGAAATAAATGCAAATTGAAGTCATGGAATCATAGAGATGTACAGCACGGAAACAGACCCTTCGGTCCAACTCGTCCATACCAACCAGATATCCCAACCCAATCTAGTCCCACCTGCCAGCACCCGGCCCATAATCCCCCTAAACCCTTGCTATTCATATACCCAATGCCTCTTAAATGTTGCAATTGTACTTGCCTCCACCACTTCCTCTGGCAACCCATTCCACACACGCACCACCCTCTGCGTGAAAAAGTTGCCCCTTAGGTCTCTTTTATATTTTTCCCCTCTCACCCTAAACCTATGCCCTCTAGTTCTGGACTCCCCCAATCCAAGAAAAAGACCTTGTCTATTTATCCTATCCATGCCCCTCATGATTTTATAAACCTCTACAAGGTCACCCCTCAGCTTCCGATACTCCAGGGAAGGCAGCTCCAGCCTATTCAACCTCTTCCTTCAGCTCAAACCCTCCAACCCTGGCAACATCCTTGTAAATCATTTCTGAACCCTTTCAAGCTTCACAACATCCTTTCGGTAGGAAGTGTTTAAAAAAAAACTAACAAAAGCTTTTCAAATTTAATCTGATTGATAGGATTCACAATACAGTTGCAACTACTGTCCATGTAACAGACTTTATGCATTTATAATCACTTTCAGTAGTAGCTGGAACAAATAGACTATACCTGTTGTTCAGCTAGTTGCTGAACTAAATCATCAGTAATTGTGATGAGCTTTACTTGAGCCTGTTCAGTCAAGGAGACTGGTGGACTTCCAGCCATAGACACTTGATGCATATGAACCTGTAGTGGACGCAAAGCAACTGTTTAGAAATAAAGTGACAGGAGGAGACCATTCAGTCTCTCAAGCCTGTTCTGCCACTCAGGTAGATTGCGTCCGACCTATAGCTCAACTCCATTTACTTGCCTTTGGTGCATAGTTTTTCGTATTTTTACTTAACAAAATTTCAGTCTTGAAATGTCTATTGTCACAGCATCATCACTTTTTAGGGCAAGAGAAGTCCAGATTTTCAGTACGCTTTAGATAGAAAAGTTTTTCTCCTGAATGGCTCAGCTGTAATTTTTAGATTGCATCCTGCTATTTTCCCCCAAACTAGGGGTACAATCATCAAAAAAATTTCAAAATCAAAACAATTCAGTGCAGTCCAGTACCATTATTACAAGGTGGCCTGACTCCCAATCAAATGGTCTAGTCTCATACTTATTTTCTCAGTACACCTACACCAGCTTGTAGTGGAAACATTAGGAGTATGGGGAGGGAGGAGAATGAACACAGTGTCAACCTGCAGCAAGTGCATCATCTTTCATAATCTGATGGTGAAGCAGTTGTCAAGCAGCCTGTAGTTGAAATCACACAACTGACAGTAAACGGCTTGTTGGAAGCAACTTCTCCATGTGCACAGAGGTGCAATAATACATGGAGTTTAGCCAGTAGTAGAACTTTTCTACTCAGAAGCCTCTCAGTTGACATCCAGAGTTGAAAAAGATGAAAATTTTCTTGTGAAATAGTTTGTTAATGCTATAACAGACTGGCAGAAGCAAGTGGTGTGACTTCTTGCAGAGAGGGACTGAAACTGATAAGATCTCAAACGCTGCTTGACAGGTACATGACACAGGTTCCAGTTTTCAAGTAAATCCAGCTCCTGTCCCCATATTATGTGAGGACCAAACCAGAGGCAGACAATGCATTTGCAGATTTTTGACTGTGCAGAACAAAATGCAAAAATGCATGGGCTTGCAGAAAAAGCCACCATGCAATATTCACCACTCTACTGCTCTGAAAGCCAATGGAATAAAACAAAGCTGTCTCTATTTTGCAGAGGAGTCTGAACTGTAATATAAATGTAATGAAATGCATGTCTGCATGTGTTACACTGATTTAAGCTATAAAAGCCACATCAGTATATGCAGAAAGTGTAAACTCAAATGACCTAAGACCACTTTCAAAGTGACAGAAAAGTTTACCTTCTACTTGTCCTCACAATGCTCTCAGCTTTTACAGAGGTAAAAAATACTACTGTATTCAAAAGCGATAATGATGACCCAATTACTTGCTGCTTTTCAGCATGCCTAAAGAGTGAAAGAAAAATTACGTTTAAAACAAGGAGGGGTAATATTATTACATCAGTAACAAATTAATTAAAACGCTTAATTGAATTTAAATTACTTTTGAGTAATACATCCTTATACAGGTTTTGTCTAATTGGAACAGTTTATATCTAACATGCTTTCTTCCTCTGTTTGATTCTTTGCTTTTATGTTTTGTGTTTACAGGAACATATTTTCCTCTCATACTCATGAGTTGAGGTCTATGCTTGTCATCAAGCTCACATGCTTAACCAGCAGAGAATTCCACTAAGTCGAAGAAAGTTTATCATAACTTATTAAACACCCCAGCTGCCACAACTATAATGCAAGCGTTGGGAAGAGAGCGGGGCCTGATCATTCAAATATTTCAACAACAGATGCAAGAGAAAGATATAACAGAACCCTGATACTTTAACACTATTGAGTTAAAGTATCTGGGACAAGCAAATGCAATAAGATACATGACCTTCCTTTCCAACATCCTTCATGACTGTGTACATAAAATGCTCTATCAAAGCTCTACAGCCTGTCCAATTAAAACATGAATTAGGATGCTATGGAAAACAAAGTATTTTATCCTGCTGGTTTTAAAAAATGGTAATTAAAACATTAATATAGAGGTAATGAATGCTGGGTAGGTAGGCATGTAGGTGCCCATGCTCGTGGGACAGGGGAGAGGAGGAGAATTCTATGGTTTTTGAGGGTGGCTCAAAAGAAAATTCAAATGTATTACAGTCTTGTCTCTGTTATTTTCCTCCTCACCTCAAAGAAAACATGGACACAGGACAAGTCCTGTGGATTTTGAAACTGGTAAAGAGGACTTTTTATCATCCAAAGTATGTTTGAGAAGAGGTCTTCTTGGACTATCGGGAAGCCACACACCCTACATTAAAATAGCAGTACATTTTGACTGTACGATGTTTGTATAACAATCTGGACAGGAGGCAGATTAGAGCTGCTCAGGTGATTCAGAGCCATTCACACAGAATTAATCACAATTAATACAAATTAATCCCTGCTGAAAACTGGGTGCATATCATATGTTGAAGTATCAAGTGGCTGGTATCTTCACATACTCCTTCGCTTTATTATTCTTGCAATCAATAAAGGATTACCAAGGGATCTTCCCATTTTACCTGGAGAAAAGTTTGTATAAAATAAGGTGCTCCAAAAGCTCTCTTTCAAAGTACGTAAAGGAGTTGCTGTTCATGACAAATCAGCTATTTATGACAAAGCAACCCATTTAGTGGCGTCATAAGGTTGAGAATCATATCTAAAAGTTGCTGTTGATCATTTAGAATCCTCCACCTTAGCCTAATTACCAGAGATACCCATTGCCTGAACCTGAAGCATATATCTAACATTCGAAGAAATAGTAAAAGAATGAAGCCATTTGGCCCTTCAAACCAGATCCACCTTTCTAAAAGATTATCTGATCCGGCTGTTGCCTTTGCTCCACTTTCTTTTCTCCTTCCCATAAATCCAACTCAGCAGATTCTTGTCAAATAAAAAAATCTGTCCAATCCCGCATTTAATTTATTCAATGACCCAACCACTGTGCTTTCTGTGGCCCAGAATTCCAAAAACTAATGACCTTGAAATTTTTCACGTTTGTCTTAAAGGCTTTAAACTGTGGCCACTTGCTCGAGATACTTCTGCAAGAGGAAACATCCTTTAAGCAATAAAATCATCTGCAAGAAGCTTCCATTTCCTGCACACAAATTAATAATGATCCAACAATATTAATTTTCACCCATTTTCTTTGTTCCTTACTGACCTATTCAGGAGACACAGAAGTAAATTCAGCTCTGGTGTGGTACAATAGTCAGCTAGAGACCCAGCAATGGATGTTTATCCAATGATTGGTGAAAAAGTGCATGCATTATATTTTGGGGGAAGGATATCAGGTTTGGTTGAGTATACCTTTCTGCTAAATAGCTGCTGTCACTTACTGACACAGATTACCACAAAAATAGAAGTCACAACACGCAACATGCCATTTTTGGTGCTTATCCTCCACTTACACAAATAACCATATTTACATTTTTATAACTAGTTTCCACATCTCTTAACTTTCATCCATCGATCCAATACAACCTTACATGTTGACTGACTTTCTGTCCCAATAACTCACCATGAAAGTAAACATATATTGAATGAATAGCTCTCAAATAGCTCCTTTCATCAAAGCTGAATAAATCTTACACTTGTGCCTATGCTAACACATTTTCCAGTGAAAGCAAGACTTCACAATTTCCATATTAATTGCTGATGTTGCCCTACCAAATAAAACTACGAAGTTTAAAGTCTAATTTAATAGCATCTTGGACATGACGAATTTAATTTTTGGCAGTTACAATGCATTAAACATAGAATTGCTGCCAAAAGAGCATTAATTATTAGATTGTCTACAGCTTCAGGGGTTCCAATATTTTGGAGTCAAACACTTATCTAATCTTCTCATAATCTTCATCCAGTTGAGGTAAAATCAAGGACCCAGTTTGCCTAGTTTAGGTGAAGGTTTTCCATAGCACCAATTATAATAGGCATTGAGCTCATAGAACTTTCGGCCTTTCATGTTTATACTGGCTTTTTAACAAGTTATCCAAATAATTTACTGCTGTTTTTCCATAACACTGCAAATTTCTCAAGCATTTATCAAATTCCCAAAGGAAATTGTAGCAGATTGGCAACACTTTAAAAAATTCATGGATATGAAGCACATTTGGAATGATCCAAAAGAAGTGACTTAAGCTATTTATAAATGCAATCTTCTTTACCAATTTAACACTCAATTGAGAGAGTTGGCTTTATTGTTGTAAAAAAATCAATGATGTAAGTGTTTAACTCTCTATCCTAAGGTGCAGAGACAGGTAGCACCCTAACATAAAAGCTGGGTCCCAACTGGCTGAAACCAAATCCAAACTCTTTCTTTAGCCAGCCAAAATAATTCAGAAGTTCAAGTAGCGGTGCAGTCATATTGGAAACAAGGTTAGCCTTTGGTGAAATTTTTAAGCATAGTGGTACCATCGCAGAAAGTTCCTTCAACAAAACCTCAACAGCCAGATCATTTGAGGCAATTCATCAACAGCATCACCAGAGTTAAACTTAAAGGAAATATGTACTGAATAAAAATGTGATTTTTAATATTAAAATCTCAAGCGACAGCACATCGTCTTGATTATGCAGTCAAAGACAAGCTGGAAGCTATGGTTTCAAACCTACCTAGATGCTATTACATACTTCTTGAGGAAGTGAGACTTGAACCTGGGCTTCCTGACTCAGAGGTAGGGGCACTACTACTCTGCCAAAAGAGCTCATGCCAGCTACAAAAATTCCTCAACTTAATTACTCATGTTATGAGAAACTCTTCACCTCAAACAATTTAGTGCTGGCTTTGAGTAAGCTTCATGTTGTATGAAAGATCAACAATGCCTCCACGTCCAGTATAATGGACTGCTCGCTTGTAGTCAAATTCAGCTCAAAGAATATCTAATCAGATTCCAAGTTTTTTCAACCTCAGTAGTCAACATTTTCCTTGGGATACATACTGAACACCTAATAATAGGAGCTGATATTTCAGCTTAGAATTGAAACATCTGGCCACTTTGTAGCCCATTCTTAGAGATACAGTGCACATTGCTTCCTTAGCGCGTCAATGCATTTGCATGTCAAGAAAATGCAGCAACAAGATCTCCAATCTCCTGTCCACCCATCCATGATGAATCTTCAGCATTCAAATTTTTTTACAAAATCATGAATCAGCCCCCAAAACCTCTTGATGCTTTTAAAAAAAAGTCAGCATTTTCTAATGACAAAATAGTTTGTGCTTATGCTCTACTGTAGTGAAATATTCAGAAACCAGATCACATTCACATTTGCATCCTGAAGGAAACAGGTTGCCTGGCTTATTTTCCTTTCAGGAAATCTAATTCTAAGGGATAGGATCAAAAAAACTTGAAGTTAGTTAAACTTGAACTGACTCCTCAGTGGCTACATACTTTTTCTTTCAAGTATTTCAAACAGGTAGGTGACAAAAATTTCAGTCAGCAAAGACAGTGATAGGAATAAATCACGTGCGCCAAAATGATGCAAGAATGTTGTAGGTCGTTCGGCTATAATGTGCGTTTCATCACTACGAATGACCTATAATGTGATTGTCGAATTGTGGACATTATTTGGATAATGTGAACTTTCTACTGAATCCGAACAACAATTTTCTATTTGCAATCTTCTACAACACGACTTTCTATAGGTGCAAGGTTGCAGAGGAACACAACTGTAGTGTTATAGCAGAATGACCTGTACACAATTGGGAAGATGATATATTTAGGATACACTACAACAGGTCCATAATCTGAGGGGGAAGTGCGAAGGCAGTACATGATAAAAAGGCACTTGGGATCCGGAGTGTCATTAAAAGATTGTGCATGGATGCAAAACGTTCCTCAAAACACTAAAGTCGGTAGACTTCGAGGTTTGTTTTCAGGCTGCATTTACCACGGTCTCTTATTGCTGGATAGGGAATCCTTGATTTTAGTCCAGCCCAGATTATATAGCCAAATCTATATGGTGTGGAGAAAAAGAAGGATGTGTCCCTGAAGGACTCTGAACATAAGAATCAGAGTTTTTTTACTGCAAGAGAGAGAGAGTTGTACCTATCAGCCAACTCCAAACCTCAACTGAAGCACAATTAAATCCCTGGGTCCATGAGAGCCTGACTCTACCCAATCATGCTTCCTTTGTCTAATTTAAAAAAAAATCCTTAAGCTGTTTTCCCAATGCTTCTGAAGCAGATATTCCATCACCACTGAGCAGCACTTCACTACAAGAGAAACAGCATAGAACAATTCTCTCTTAAAGACACAGTCGTTAGGAGAGAGCTAGAGTAGTCTCTATTTGCTTGGATGAGTGCAGCTCCACCAACACTCAAGCAGCTTGACAGTATCCAGGGCAAAGCAGCCTATCTGGTTAGCACCTCATCCACCACCATAAACATTCATTCTCTCTATCAATGTTCAGTGGCAGCAGTGTGCATCATCCACAACAAGCAGTGTAGCAATTCAAAGGTTCCATCTAAATCCTCAACCACTGCCACTGAGAAGGACAATAGTTGCAGATACAATGGGAATAGCACCTTCTGCAAAATCCCTCCCAAGCCACAGACCAACCTAACTTAGAAATATGTCAGCACTCTTTCAGTGTCACTGGGTCAAAGTCCTGTAACTCCCTTCTCCAGTGATATAATGCCCACTCTTGCCTCTTTCTTACCTTTTATGTATCTAAAGAAACTCTTGCAATCTTCTTGTATATTACTATCTGGTTTACCCTCAATTCATCTTCTACTGCCTTATTGCTTTTTTAGATATCCTCTGCTGGTTTTTAAGGGTTTCCCATTCATCTTCACCACATTGTATGCTTTTTCTTTTGTTTTTATGCTTGCCCTGACTTTCCTTGACAACCATGGTTGCTTTGTCTTCCCCTTCATGTTTCTACTGCCCTGGGATGAATTTGTGGTATGCCTTCTGAATTATCCCAGGACACGCCTGCCAAACAACTCTGGCCAGCTCCCCCATCATAGCTTTGAAGTTACCATTACTCAACTGTAATACAACATCTGATACCAACTTCTCCCTCTCAAACTGTAGGGTGAATTCTACCGTATTATGGTGACTGCACCCTAGGGATTCTTTCACTTTAAGCTCCCTAATCAAGTCTGCCTCATTATACATCACCAAATCCAGAACTGCCTATTCCCTAGTAGGGTCTACCACAAGCTGTTCCGAAAAAAAACTCTTAGATATTCTACAAATTCCTTTCCTTGGGATCTGCTACCAATCCAATTTTTCCAAATCTACCGACATACTGAAATCCTATGATTATAATTTATAGTGCCATTTTATTTGCCTTTTCCAACACCTGATTTACTTGCTTTTGACTACTGCTACTAGGCCTGTACATAACTCAGGTTAGTATTGGAGTTTCCTGAACTCTGATCCAGATTCTACATTTACCGACTCTATATCATGTTTTGCTATCGATTTAATTTCATTTCTCACCAACAAAACAACCCCAACCCCTCTGCCTGCCCTTTCAATAGGACATGCATCGTTGGATATTTAGTTCCCAGCCCTGATCCCCTTAAGATTGTAGGTAGGCCTCTACAATAATTAGTGAAGGGGTGGGGATGTGGGTTAAATGACTTGAAGTTTAAAATAAAAAAAAGAAACGGCCTAGTAGGTAGTGAAGAGGAAAACAATAATCAAGTATGACAAGAATGGGCAAGAAATTAAAACCAGATAACAATGGTAAGAAGTCAAAGCTTAGGCTTTTTTTATCTGAATGCAGTCAGATCAAGGTAGAGGAATTGATGCCACAACTATTGAATTCAATAATGAATGGCAAGGGAAAGAAGCAAAGGGTTGAAGACATCTATTGGCCTCTGAAGAGTTGCCTCACTGTAGGAGAAAGTACTAATCAGGAAATAATAGAGGACTGTAACAAGGGCACTGCAATTGTCCTTTAATCTGTATATTGACTGGACAAATCAAATGGGCATGGGTAACATGGAAGATGAATATCCAGAGTGTATAATGGATTATTTCTTACTGTTGTATATTGCACAACCTATCCAGGAATTGACTATTTTGGGTCTAGTATTAAGTAATTAAGGAGAATTAATAAGATGTCATAGTTAAGGATTCACTATCAGGTAGGAATTTCAATATGGTGGAATTTCAATTTCAGTTTGGGAGAGAGCACAAAGGTTCAAAACCATCACTGTCAACTTAAATAAGGGCAATTACAGAGGTATGAAGAAAGTGTGTCTAAGGAGGGCTGAGAAAATAGACTAAGAAGAAGATCACTGTGTAAGCAGGGTCAAATACTTAAGCAAACATTTTATAACATTCAGCAAAGATTAATAAAATATAATAAAGGAGAGTAGCCAAACAAAAACTATGACATGTAAAGCAGTGAAAAGTAATGATAGACCACATGATTTTTTTGTTTTCAGAACCAGCAGCTGATGTCTAAAAACCTAATAAGGGAGAAAATTAACTGTGAAAATAAATCAGCAAAAAAAAGCAAATAGCCAGAGCTTCTATAGGTATATACAAAGGAAGAATAGCTAGAGTGCATGTGGGACTCTTGGAAGATGCAACTGGAGGATTCATAACTAGGAGCAGACAGATACTTTAAACCAATATTTTGCATTGACCTTCACTGTCAAGGACACTATAAAAATTCCAGAGGTAACAAATAAACTTAAGTGCTCATGGGAGGAATGGTATTGTAAGAGTCTCTATTATGAAGGATGAAATATTTGACAAATTAATGAGACCGAAAACCTGGTAAAAACAATGACTGCAGATGCTGGAAACCAGATTCTGGATTAGTGGTGCTGGAAGAGCACAGCAGTTCAGGCAGCATCCAAGGATTAGAACCTGGTGGCCAGAATCCAAAGTTTTAAAGGAAGGGGCTGCAGAGATAGTGGAGGCATTGGTCAAAATATTCCAGAACTCACTGGATGGGAAAGTCACCAATATGACATCCCAGTTCAACAAGGGAAGGAAACAGAAAATAAGAGAATATAAGTGAGCTAGCCTAACATCTGTTGTTGGAAAAATGCTAGAATCCATTATTAAAGAAGAAATAAGAGTACGTTTATCAAAGCATAACAAATTAACATGGTTTGTGAAAGGTAAATCATGCTTAGCCAATTTGCTAGAGTTCTTTGAGAATATAAGATGAAAGGGATAAACGGGGAAAATCAATAAATGTAGACTATTTGGATTTCTATACAGCATTCAGTAAGCTTTCACATAAAAGGTTATTGCACAATATAGAAGTTCACGTTAGGTTTAATGGCTTAGCATGGATTGAGGAGGATTGGTTAACACACAGAAGACAGAGTTGAGATTAATGAGTCTTCTTCTGGTTGGAAAGACATAATTTGTGAGTGCAATAAGCATCAGTTCTAGGGGCTCAATTATTTCCTAACTATATTAATGACATGCAGGAGGGAGGGCAAATGCAATATATCCAAATTTGCTGATGATACAAAATTAGGTGGAAGGAGGACATTAGCAATCTGCAAGGGGATAGTGGCAAAAATTTGTCAGAATTTAGTGTAAGAAAGTGAGAGGTTATGTACTTTGATAGGAAGAATCAAAACGCGTATTACATCACTTAAATGGAGAGAGGCTGTAAAAAAAAAAGAGCAATGCATAGGGATGTTGGTGTTTTTGTGCATGAAATGTGAAAAGTTAGCAAGCTTATGCAACAAGTGCATAAGGCAGGAAATTGAATTTTGACTTTTGTTGTTAGGGGACTGGAGCTTAAAAATATTCAAGTCTAGTTATATCTAATGATTCATCTAATTTGCAAATGTACGCAGTCACTGCAGTGAACTAATGCTGTTTGCAGCATTAACTTCCATTTCCAGAGGTCATACAGAGAACTGTAGAGGTCCACGTGAAGAAAATTTGTAGGAACAATGATTAAAATTGTACATGGCGTTGGTGAGGCCATACCTGGAGTATTGCATACAGTTTTAGTCCCCATATTTAAGGAAATACTAGCATTGGAGGCAGTTTAAAAGAGATTCACTAAGCTGTTTCCTGTGATGAAGAGAGTCATTCCTGAAGAAGGGTTACACCTGAAATGTTGACTTTTCCATCTCCTCATACTGCTTGGCTTGCTGTGTACTTCCAGCCTCCTGCCTGTCTATTTTTTCATTTTCTGTGATGAAGGCACTGAGACTAATAAAGAATGGCTAAACAAGTTTGGCCTTTATTCATTAGGGTTTAGAAGAATGAGCAGTGATCTTAATGAAACATGCAAGCTTCTGAGGGGGCTTGATAGAATGAATGCAGAGATGATGTTTCCAATGGTGAGGCTATCTTGAACTAGGTGTCATAGTTACAGAATAAGTTGAAATTCATTTAAAACTGAGATCCAAAAGAATCTTGTCAATCAGAGAGTAATAAATGTTTGGAATTTTCCACCCAAGAAAGTTGTTGAGGTGACATCACTGAAATTATTTAAAGTGCAGATAGATTTTTGAAGTATGTAGGCACTGAGGGCTAAAAAATGGAGCTGACAGGAAAGAGGAGTTGAGACCTAGGGCAGATCATCCATCATCTTACAAAAGGATGGAGCAGACTTGAGGGCTGGAAGGCTTACTCCTGCTCTTACTTCTTATGTTTCTGCTGCCTCTTTCCTTGCCTGGGAATGAAAAAATTCAAACCAAAGTTATTTTGAATTAATGCAGTATATATACCTCATACACTCCAGTCATATTATGCACTACGTCAAAGTGTGAATGCAAAAACGGATTTACGGTGGCTCTGTGGTTAGCACTGTTGCCTCACAGCACCAGGGTGCTGGGTTCGATTCCCGCCTGTCTGTGTGGAGTTTGCACATTTTCCCTGTGTCTGACAGTTTTCTCCGGGTGCTCCAGTTTCCTCTCACAATCCAAAGATGTGCATGTCAGGCGAACTGGCTATACTAAATTGCCCACAGTGTTAGGTGCGTTAGTTAAGGGTAAGGAAATGGGTTTGGGTGGGTTTCTCTTCGGAAGGGAAGTATGGACTTGTTGGGCCGAAGGGCCTGTTTCCATACTGTAGAAAATCTAATCTATAGACTCGCCCATGAACAGAAACATAACCCATCTTCTACAGCATCACTCGTAGACTCAAGATGACAAATACTTTTTGCTGCCCAACTTTACCACAGCATGTTGGTGTAAGACCATAAGCAGCAGCAGAAGTAAGCCATCCTGCTCATCAACTCTGCTTCACCATTCAATGAGATCATTGCTGATGGAATCATTCTAAACTCTTTCCTGGTTTGTGACAAGTTGCATGTACAATTTACTTTTCCTATCTCTTCACCTTGCTATTGTAGAATAGAACAAAGTTTCACTAAAGACAAAGTCTAGTCATATTAACAAAGCACAAGTTCAAAGAGACAAATATTCTAGCCCTTTTTTTGGGTTATGTTCTAACAATACAGAGTAAGTAGTTCAAAATGTTAATGTGTAAAAGGAAGAATCCTGAAATTATCCCTGCAGGATGGAGTAACATCACTACTTTGTATTAATCACTTACTGAAATTACTAACATTCGTGAACGCAAGAATTATGCTTTGCTGGTGAATCAGATGGCTAACTCTGACAAATGTGCTGTTATTAATTAATAAAATATTGTTATATACCATAATAGTCAGTCATTTTTACATTTTTTAAAACAGTACAATGAATGACAGGCACAAGGAATAAAATTAGAATTTCACACACAGTAGGACATTCAACCCACTGCCTCTGTATCAGCTCCCTACAGAGCTATTCAGCTAGTCCCACTCTCCAGCTCTATCTCCACAGACCTCTACCTCCACCCTGTTCAAATATATATGTAGAACATAGAACAGTACAGCACAGAACAGGCCCTTCACCCCACGATGTTGTGCCGACCACTGATCTTCATGTATGCACCCTCAAATTTCTGTGACCATATGCATGTCCAGCAGTCTCTTAAATGTCCTCAATGACCTTGCTTCCACAACTGCTGCTGGCAACGCATTCCACGCTCTCACAACTCTCTGTGTAAAGAACCCGACTCTGACATCCCCTCTATACTTTCCTCCAACCAGCTTAAAACTATGACCCCTCTTGTTAGTCATTTCTGCCCTGTCTCTGGCTATCAACTCTATCTATGCCTCTCATTATCTTGTATACCTCAATTAGGTCCCCATTTCTCCTCCTTTTCTCCAATGAAAAAAGTCCGAGCTCAGTCAACCTCTCTTCAAAAGATAAGCCCTCCAGTCCAGGCAGCATCCTGATAAACCTTCTCTGAATCCTTTCAAAAGCATCCACATCTTTCCTATAATAGGGCGACCAGAACTGCACGCAGAATTCCAAGTGCGGTCTAACCAAAGTTTTATAGAGCTGCAACAACATCTCACGACTCAAACTCAATACCCCTGTTAATGAAAGCCAAAACACCATATGATTTCTTAACAACCCTGTTCACTTGGGTAGCCATTTTAAGGGATCTATGTACCTGCAACCAAGATCCCTCTCTTCCTCCACACTGCCAAGAATCCTATCCTTAATCCTGTACTCAGCTTTCAAATTCGACCTTCCAAAATGCATCACCTCGCATTTGTCCAGGTTGAACTCCATCTGCCACCTCTCAGCCCATCTCTACATCCTGTCAATGTCCCGCTGCAGCCTACAACAGCCCTCGATACCGTCAACGACACCTCCAACCTTTGTGTTGTCTGCAAACTTGCTGACCCATCCTTCAATCCCCTCATCCAAGTCATTAATAAAAATTACAAACAGTAGAGGCCCAAGGACAGAGCCCTGTGGAACACCACTCACCACAGACTTCCAGGCAGAATATTTTCCTTCTACTACCACTCGTTGTCTTCTGTTAGTCAGCCAATTCTGTATCCAAACAGCTATGTTCCCCTGTATCTCATTCCTCCTGACCTTCTAAATAAGCATACCATGGGGAACCTTACCAAATGCCTTGCTGAAGTCCATATACACCTATCCACAGCTTGACCCTCATCAACTTTTCTAGTCACATCCTCAAAGAACTCAATAAGCTTTGTGAGGCATGACCTGCCCCTCACAAAGCCATGTTGACTGCATTTAATCAAGCCATGCTCTTCCAGATGGTCATAAATCCTATCCCTCAGAATCCTTTCGAACACCTTGCAGACGACAGACGTGAGACTTATTGGTCTGTAATTGCCGGGGATATCTGGCTCTCTTTTGGAACATCTTATGGAATCTGCCTCCACCACTCTCCCAGGCAGCGCACTCTAAATCCTAACAACTCTGAGTAAAGAAGTCTCTCTTCATCTCACTCTAAGCTCTCCTGCTGACAATCCTGAGATTGTGACCACTAGTTACTGACATACTAACCAGTGGAAACTCCCACCAAAATTGTTCATGATTTTGAACACCTCAAAAAGTTTACCTCTTAATCTTGTCTGCTACAGGGAAAACAAGGTCAATCTCTCTAATTTTCCTTTGTAAACTAAAATCCTTCACTCCTGGTGTCATTCCATTAAATCTCCTTTGATCTCTCTCCAGGGCTATAACATTATTACTTAAATAAAGTGCCCAGAACTAAGCGCAATACTCCAAATGTGGTTTGATCAAAGATTTGTCAAGGTGTAGCATTATTTCCTTGCTTTTGTACTCTATGCCACTATTTATAAATCCAAAGTTCCTATAAGTCTAATCAACAACGGTATGTTGGTCGTAATGTACCAGGTTTATCGCTATCATTGTAACTTAGCTGAGAACACATTTGAAGGTCAAAATATTAGCATAGATCCATGAATCAATCAATTTAAATTGATTCAAACATCCTATGCAATTGAAAACAAATGACGTCACTTATTTTTGAAAACAGTTATGAGCAATATTGTGCTTTATGCCCTATGATTCAATATATCAGCCAAGGATTTGAAGTACATCTGAGGTTGACTGTATCTCATTTAAGAGACACATTGGTGCAGTGGTAATGTCACTAGACAAGTAATCCAGAGCCCAGTTTAGTGCACTGGAGATATTGATTCAAATCTCACCATAACACCTGTTAAATTTAAATTCAATTAATCAAATCTAATCTCAGTACTATTGACCATGAAGTAAGCATAAAAACACATTTGGTTCACTAATATCCTTTAGGGAATGAAACCTGCCATTCTCACTTGGCCGGGTCGAGATGGTATTGCAAGCCCACAGCAAAATACTTGGCTCTAAGTGCCCTCTCAAAGCACCTAGCAAACAAATCAGTTCAAGGGCATTAGGAATATGCAATAGATGCTGGCTTTGCCAGCAATGCCCATATCGTAGGTAAGAAAGAGTCAGTCGGTCATTCTGAATCCAGCAGAGCTGGCACTGGTACCAAAGTGATAATGTTAAAATAAAGAATGAGTCATATTTTCAAGAAAAAGTCGAGGTTATGGTGAGAGTTAGTACAGAATGGTTTATTGACATTAAAGAAAACAATTTAATGCGCTTCTCTGGTTTATATGGCGTAGTATTTTATACAGTATAAAATAAATACACTTGCTGGTTTATCACCTCAGCTAAGGTTTGATAATGCCCATCTTCTCGTCAATGGATCAAACAACAGATACGATACATTCTAATAACCAGGCTACCATGACAAGGTTTCTCCAAGTCTCAGTACATTTAGTTATAAATAGTAAGCAGGTAAAGGCACATTCCAGTTTGCAAGTTCCTTGTTGACTGGTGGATGAATCAGAACTAAAGGGTAGCTGCTGATTAAAAATTCAAAGCATAAAATTCAAACAAGATCTCAGTTTGAGACCACATATTTACAAATTATTATTTACATCTGTTAAAACAGTCTGTAAATTACAAGCTTAATAACTTTTCACTTTTGCTGTAATGAAAAATGGCAAAGGATTTGCCATTTCTCCAAAGGAATCACGTTTCAACTTAACAGGTTTTGTAGTAGTCCGACCCCCATTTTCAATAAAAAGCAAATGCCTCAGGCACTATTTCCACAGATTATATCTTTCAAGCTCTGGAATATATCACAATAAAGCATATTTAACAGCTTGATTATTTAAAATGTTTTTTGATCAGCAGTTGGTAAGTTATGTTAAATATAATCAAAAACTCTAATTATTGGAGGTTCCTCAAACTCCTAAAATGTTTCAGTATTTTACATCCTGATGAAATCATAGAATCATAGAGATGTACAGCATGGAAACAGACCCTTTGGTCGAACCTGCCCATGCCAACCAGGTATCCCAACCCAATCTAGTCCCTCCTGCCAGCACCCAACCCATATCCTTCCAAACCCTTCCTATTCATATACCCATCCAAATGCCTTTTAAATGTTGCAATTGTACCAGACTCTTCCACATCCTTGGTCAACAAAAAAAATCAATATAAGTCAGTTAACCCATTGTCCCTTCACTGGTAGTTGAAGGGGTAATTCCATTAAATTTGTTCTCAGTAATTCTCTTGCAACTACCAGGTTGCACTGAATTTGCACAGTAGCAGAGTATCATATCTTGCAAAATGTTCAATTTGAGAAACAAACTAGACCCGTCCGTTTATGTGGTTGTTTTTCTACATGCAAACATCAACCTGCTGCTGAGTATTTTCCATGACATCGTCAAAGAGATAGACAGAACAGAAACAGACTATTCGGTCCAACTTGTCCATGCCGACCAGATATCCTAAATTAACCTAGTCTAGTTTTCCAGCATTTGGCCCATATCTCTCTCAGCCCTTCCAATTCATATATCCATCCAGATGCTTTTAAATACTGTAACTGTACCAGCCTCCACCACTACTTCTGGCAGCTCATTCCACACATGCACCAGCCTCTACTTGAAAACGTTGCCCTTTATGTTCCCTTTAAATCTTTCCTCTATCACCTTAAAGCTATGTCCTCCAGTTTCGGACTTCTCCATCCTGTGGAAAAGATATTGCCTATTAACCCTTTCCATGCCTCTCATGACTTTATAAACCTCTATAAGGTCACCCCAGGGTAAATAGCCCCAGTCTATTCAACCAATCATTCTAGCTTAAATCCTCCAACCCTGGCAACAGCCTAGTCAATCTTTTCTGAAACCTTTCAAGTTTCACAACATCCTTCCTATTGCAGGGAGACTGGAAATGCACGCAGTATTCCAACAGTGGCCTAACCAATGTCCTGTACAGCCGCAACATGACCTCCCAAATCCTATACTTAATGCAATAACGGAAAGCAAACTAAACACCTTCTTCACTATCCTATCTACCTTCACTTTGAAGCAACAATGAACCTGCACTTCAAAGTCTCTTTGTCCAGCAAAACTCCCCAGTCTTGCTGACCATTAAGTATTCAAGTCCTGCCCTGATTTGTCTTCCCAAATTGCAGCACCTCACATTTATTTAAATTAAACTCCATCTGCTTACTCATTGTCCCATTAGCCCGTCTGATCAAGGTCCTGCAAGGTAACCTTCTTCACTGTCCACACATCTTCAATTTTGACAAAATGCAGCGAGTGCAGTACCGATTGTTGTGGCACTCCATTGGTCACAGGCCTCCAGTCTGTAAAGCAACCCTCCTCTACCACCCTGTCTTCTATCTTCGAGCCAATTCTGTATCCAAATTCCTGGTCCTCCCTCTATTCCATGTGAACTAACTTTGATAATCAGTCTATCATGAGGAACTTTGTTGAACACCTTAGTGAAGTCCATGTGACGTACACCACTTTGCCCTTATCAAGCCTCTCCATGACTTCCTCAAAAAATATCAATCAAATTAAGAAGATACTATTTCCCATTTTGACTATCCCTAATTAGTCCTTAGCTCTCCAAATACATGTAAATCTTGTCCCTCAGGATTCCCTCCAACAACTTGCCCACCACCATTGTCAGGCTCACCAGTTGTAATTCCCTGGCTTTTCCTTACCACCTTTCTTAAATAGTGGCACCACGTTAGCCAACTTCCAGTCTTCTGACACCTCATCTGTGGCTATCAATGATACATATCTCAGTAAGGGGCCCAGCAATCACTTGTCTAGCTTCTGTCCCAGGGATTTTATTTTCACTTCTTTATTGATTTGTGGAATGTAGGCATCACTGATTGGCCAGCATTTGAATGCCCTTCCTAACTGGCGGCATGGTGGTTCAGTGGTTAACACTGCTGCCTCACAGCACCAGGAACCCAGGGTTCAATTCTAGCCTTGGGCGACTGTCTGTGTAGAGTTTGCACATTATCCCCCATATCTGCATGGAGTGTGCTCGGGTGCTCCAGGTTCCTCCCACATTCCAAAGATATGTAGGTTAGATGAATTGGTTATGCTAAATTGCCCATAGTGTTCAGGGATGTATAGGTTAGGTGCATTAGTCAGGGATAAGTATCAAGTTTGGGTTTGGGTGGGATACTCTTCGGAGAGTTAGTGTGGACTTGTTGGGCTGAATGGTCACTTTCCAAACTGTGAGGATTCTAGGATTCTAATTATCCTTGAGAAGGTGGTGGTGAGCTGCCTTCTTGAGCCACTGCAGTCCACCTGCTGTGGATCGACCCATGATGCCATTAAGGAGGGAACTCCAAGATTTTGATCCAGCAATAGTGAAGGAACAGCAATATAATTCCAAGTCAGGATGGTGAGTGGCTTGGTGTGGACCTTGAAAGTGGTGGTATTTCCATAGATCTACTGTCCTTATCCATCTAGATAGAAATGGTCAGAGGTTTGGAAGGTGCTTCTGAGGATCTTTGGTAAATTTCTGCAGTGCATCTTGTAGATAGTACACTCTGCTGCTACTGAGCATCAGTGGTGGAGAGAATGGATGCTTGTAAATGTTGTGCCAATCAAGCAGACTGCTTTGTCCTGGATGGTGTCAAGCTTCAAGTGTTGCTGGGTCTGCACTCATCCAGGCAAATGGGGAGCAACCCATCACACTCCTGACTTGTGCCTTGTAGATGGTGAACAGGCTTTTGGGAGTCAGGAGGTGAGTTACTCTCTACAGTATTCCTAGCTTTGACCGGCTGTTGTAGCCACTGTGTTTTGTGGTGACTGCAGTTGAGTTTCTGGTTAATAATAACTTGTGGATATTGACAGTGGGGGATTCAGTGATGGTAACATTGTTGAATGTTAAGGGGCAATGCCTTATTCAGGATGGTCATAGGTTTGCATTTATATAGCGCAAACGTTAGTTGCCACTTGTCAGCTCAAGTCTATCTGGATACTATCCAGATCTTGTTGCATTTGAACATGGTCTGCTTCAGTATTTGAGGAGTTTGAGAACATTGCGTGACCATCAGCCAACGTCCGCACTTCTCGCCTTATGGAGGAGGGAAGGTCATTATGAAGCAGTTGATGATGATTGGGTTGAGGACACTATTCTGAGGAACTCCTGCAGAGGTGTCCTGGAACTGAGATGACTGACCTCCAACAATCACAACCATCTTCCTACGTGTCAGGTATGACACCAACCAACCACCAGACAGTTTTTCCCGATACCCATTGATTGCAGTTTTGCTAGGGCTCCTTGATGCCAAACTCAGTCAAATGCAGCCTTGATGTCAAGGTCCGTCACTCTCATCTCACCTCTGGAATTCAGCTCTTTTTGTCCATGTTTGAACTAAGGCTGTAATGACGTTAGGAGCTGAGTGGCCCTGGCAGAACCCAAACTGGGAGTTACTGAACAGGTTATTGCTGAGCAGGTGCTGCTTGATAGCACTATCGATGACACCTTCTATTACTTTACTTATGATTGAGAGTATACTGACGAGACGGGAATTGGCCGGGTTGGATTTGTGCTAGGTTTTATGTACTTGGGCAATTTTCCACATTGTTGGGTAGATACCAGTGTTGTGACTGTACTGGAACACCTTTAAGACATCTAGTACTTCCTCCTCTGTAATATGGACAATTTTCAAGATGTCAATATTTATTTCTCCACATTCTATACTTTCCACATCTTACTTCACAGTAAACACTGATGCAAAATACTCTTTTAGTATCTCTCCGATCTCCTGCAGTTCCACACATCAGCGGCCTTATTGAACTTTAAATGGGCCCTATTATCTCCCTAGATAATAGGAGTTTTAGTCCTTAACGTATTTATAAAATCTGTTTGGATTCTCCCAAACCGTATTTGTCTTAGCTATTTCATGTATCCTTTTGCCCCTTCTGATTTCCCTCTTATGGATACGCCTATTGCCTTTATACTCTTCTCAGGAATCACTCAATCTCTACTGTTTATACCTTGACCAAAACCTCAATTTCTCCAGCATTGCCTACACATACCACCCTTGCCCTTCACATTAACAGGAACATACCGTTTCTGGACTTGTGTTACCTCATTTTTGAAGGCTTCCTATTTTTCAGCCATCCCTTTACCTGCAAACATCCGTCCCCAATCTTGGCAGTAACCCACCTACCTGACTGTATTTGCAGTTTTTCTACCTTCCTACAGCAGACACCCATTATACTCCCTAGCTTCTGTAAATTCCTCATTGCCACTAACTGCCGCTCCAACCGATCCATGCGCTCAGATAGGATTTGCAACCCAATACACTTACTGCAGACATAATCATCAGTAACATGGAAACTCTCCCTAATCTCCCACATCCGACAAGCAGAGTACATCACTCTACTAAAGGAAATCTTTGCACCTTAATCGACAGCCCAGAAAATAGCTCAGTCTCACTCCTCTAAAAAACACTGCTCCAGGCTAGCTTTTTTTTTATATTTTCACAATGTAATTAAGAGGCAGATCTCAATAAAAGCATATAATCAAAAATAATTCTTTCTACTCAATATTATAAATTTACAAAACAAAAACAGTAAGGTTACAGCGAAGGCAGCAGCTGTTCAGGTTACTGCATGTCAGACATCCCTGTAGGTTTCGTCCTCCTGATGTTCATTTGATATATGTTTTCTCTTCCAAAGGAGATATAGTGAACTCCTGGACCAGACTATGAAACTGATGAAACACATCAACTGAAATCAGAACTTAAAATCAAGATTTTCAAATTGTTAATCTCTGGAAAGCTGCTTTAATATTGTCCGCGTACCTCAGCCATTTGATGTTCAGCAATCTGCTGTGCCAGCTCCTCCATATTGTTTGCCATTCAGAATACTCATGGACACTTCCTGCAAGAAATACATACAAATAGTTATTTTGTCATAAAAAAACTTAAATACTGCTGAAAAGAGACACATTTTGTTGAAGCTTCTTGTTTAAATTTAAAGAACATTTGGCTATTAATTGCCAGTCATAATCTAACTGATGCACTTTGTTGTGGTCCCAGCTAATGGTAATGCTGGCTGTCAGATCCGAGAATGTAACCTGGCTTGATAACTCATGTATTTAAGTTCTGCAGTTGGTTAACATGGTGGTTTGTCATGAAAACATAAATCACACAAGGAGGCAGATATCCTTTAATAACAACTGAAACATTTATTAGACAAGTAAATAGACAAAGCTATGTAAATATATATGGAAAAAGTATAAAGATTTTAACATAGTCAAAGTTTGCACCTATTTCTCATGTCATCTCTTATACAGACTCATTCCCAGAGAAGTATCACATCTCAGCTTTTAAATCTTTACTTAACTGACACTTTCCAGTTTCTTCTTCTCGAATTGTAGAGATAATCTTTCAATATCAAGTCAATTGGTATGAAACTTTCACAGTTCTGGTTATCTCAATCTTTTCAGTTTAATTTAAATAAACTGAAGCTTTCTATCTAACCTCCCCTGGCTTGGACGCTCCACAGACTGGAAACCACTTTTGAGAAGGGGACTGGGTTCCCTGAACTGACTTGATTCTCCTGCTAGAAGAAGCTGTTCTATTTTCTGAACTGTATTGCTCTGAACTAATAGTATGGTCCTTTTGTTCTGAAGCCGAAGTTAAATTAATTGCCTTAATGTGTTCATTCTACCTGCCATGGATGCAATATTTAAACATGTTATCCATTAATACCACAGAGCTTCTCCCAGGCATGCTTTCTTGAAACTGATGTTTCATATGAAAATACAAATTAGGAGAAGGAGCAGGCTATTCAGCTCATTAAGCCTGTTTCGCCCTTCTATAAGATAATGCCTGACCTGATTGTGACCTCAAATCTCCATTCCCGCCTACCTTTAATAAACTTTCACTTGACTGCACAAGAATCCATTTCCCTCTGCCTTAAAAATGTACAAGGACCTTGTTTCTACCACCATTTCAGGAAGAGAGTTCCAAAGATACTCAACCCTGAGGGAAAAAAAATTGCCTCATCTGTTTAAAATGTGTGACCCTGATATTTAAACAACAACCTCTTGTTCGAGATTCTCCGACAATAGGAAACATCCTCTCCATATCTACTCAGTCAACACCACTCAGGATCTTACACATTTCACTTATCTTTCTAAACTCTGGTGGCACAAGCCTAGCTTGTCCAACATTTCCTCATGATACAGCACACCTCATCTCATAACCCATTCCAGGTACAAATTTGATAATCCTGCTGTGAACTATTCCAATGCATTTACATCCTTCCTTAAATAAGGTGCCCAACACTATGTGTAGCACTCCAGGGGCAGCCTTATCAGTGCCCTGTATAACTGAAACATAAGCTCCTGACACTTGTATCCAACTTGCCTTGTGCAAAATGATAACAGATCATTAGCTTTGCTAACATTTGCTGAACCTGCATACTATATCTTTGTCGATTGTCAGAAAACCCCTTTTTCAGTTCACTAATGTTCTTTAGGGAAAGGAAATTGCTGTCCATACATGGTCTGGTCTACATGTGAATCCAGACCACAACAGTGTGGTTGACACTTATCTGACCCCTGGGCATTTATGTATTATTATTATTAAAAACAGGCACTGGCTGGAGATACCCATACACTGTGAATGAATTTTTTAAAAAACTTCAATTACTTTTTTGAATAAAAATTTTTATTCAAAGAGTCAAAAAGAAAAAGAAAGGTTTAAGAAAAGAAAGAAAGAAAGAAAAAGAGAGGTTTAGGAAACTGAAACCAAACAAGACCTTTGAGGAACATAAAGGAAGTAGAAGTGAACAAGAAATTAGGAAGGTTAGAAAGGGCCACAAAATGGTCTTGGCAAGTATGATTAAGGAAAGATCTAAGGCATTTTATACATATATTAGGAGCAAGAGGGTTACTAGGGAAAGGGTAGATGCAATTAAGGACAAAGGAGGGAAATATGCGTTGAGCTAGAGGAAATGGGTGAGGTCCTAATGAATACTTTGCAGCGGTGTTCACTATGTAGAAGGACATGGATAGCAAATTTAAAGAGGGATATGTTGACATTCTCATGTCAATACTGAGGTGGTGGTGTTGGGTGTCTGTTAGGATCTGTCCCAGGATGCTGACTGAGACTAGGAAGAAGATTGCTGGGGCTTTGACAGAGATGTTTGTATCCTCTTTAGCCACAAAGTCCCAGAAGATTAGAGAATAATCAATGTTATTCCCTGTTTAAGAAGAGCAATGGGAAAATCCAAAACATTGTAGGCCAGGGAGCCTTACATCAGTGATAGGAGAATTATTGTAGAATATTCTTAGGGACAGGATTTACTTGCATTTGGAAAATAAAGAAATTATTGAGGAAAATCAGGATGGCTTTATGTGGGGTGAGGTCTTGTCTCACAAACTTGTAGAGAGTTTTGAAGGAGTGACAAAAATGATTGATGAGGGGTAAGGCAGTGGATGTTGTCTATATAGACTTTATTGAAACATTTGATAAGTTATCTAATGGTAGGCTAGTCCAGAAGATTAAGTCGCATAAAACCATGGTGAGTTGGCAAATTGGATGCAAAATTGGCTTGGTTATAGAAAACAGAGGATGGTTGTGGAGGGCTGTTTTCCTGACTGGAGGTCTGTGACCAGTGGCGCTCCTTGAGAATCATTGTTGGAACCTCTGTTGTTTGTTATATATATATATATATAAAAATATATATATATAAACGACTTAGATCAAAATGTAGCTTATCTGATTAGTAAATTTGCAGACAACATGAAAATTAGTGGAATTGTGAATCTTGAGGAAAGTTATCAAAGGATGCAGCAGGACTTAGATCAGGTGGAGGTGGGCAGAGAAATGGCAGATGGAATTTAATCCTGACAAGTGTGAGATGATACATTTTAAACGTCGGATTCAAGAGGAAATTACACAATTTAACAGGGTGTTCATCTCTCTGAAAGTGGAATTAATTCAGAATGGCAACATGGTCAGCACAATCAGAGTGGGCTAAAAGGCCTATTCCTGTGCTATACTACTTTACATTCTAAATCCCCTCTTGGTCCTGCCTTTCATATTTGGAAACGACTGCTGGAACAACAACAACTAATCAAAAACATTACAGCCTTTTTTACTTTAGATTTCTCCATAGATTTATTTTGTAAGTAAAGTTTAAAAGAGAGACAACTAGGATAAAGGTAGAAAAGCTATTGTGCAGAGAAATCAGGTTTCCTTCTATTCCCTTTAGGCTTCACTTTCAGTGTAAGGAACTGTTTGCAAACAATCTTTGGTTCTCGCTGTGCTCGTATTTTTTTTAGGAGGTATATCGATGGCTAGAAAAAGTTGGGAGTCTAATCAACGCAGAACTTCCAGAATTTGAGCTAGCTGCAATATCGGTCAGTGGATGGGAACAATAGTACTAGGGAGGTAGTGAACAAAAAGAATTTTAACTGTTTTCCAATTCTCAGCTGCATGCACAGCACAGAAGCATCTGCTTCGTTAATATCCTTTAATCTATGTCTGGAGCAAAATTTCCACTTTGAGCGCCATTTAGTTTTGAACTTAAACCTTTAGATCGAAGGAGGCCTCAAATATCAAAATGTAGCCCCTGATACGCTAAACATAACATCCAAGAAACAGCCTTCAAAAAGGAATATTTTGATTCTTGATACAGTATATCAAAACACAGGGATGACGTGAAGTTGGAGATCATTATTTTCAGTCTTTATCTGGGATATCCCAGGTATGTGAGGGTGTTATGGGGACAGTTTGCAGGGAGGCTTTTGTTTATCTTTTTCAATCAAGGTTTTTACAGTCTGGGTACAGAGCAATTTGGAGAAGGGAAGAGAGAGATCTTCCAGGAGCTATAAAAACAGATGGAACCGTAATAAAGGGTTACTGGAAACAAGGATAGTTCTGATTTGGAGTCATTGAATAAATTTGTGGCAAGACCCACAGTTGAGCTTCCTCCATCAGAGCTGTGCTCAAAATACACATAAACCAGAAATATTCAATCACAAGGACCTTCATTGAGAGAAAAGTTGTCCCCATAAGTAGGATTGCCACAATCTGAGGAGCTGCTCTTTAATCACGGATTGATTCTCTCATGCACTTTCTGCTGATAGTCTTTTGAAAATAAACCTAAGTCAATGCCAAAGCTGGGGCAGTTGGGCCTTTGCAGGGGATCCCAAGACTAGTGAGCAGTTTTGGGAGGGCGAACAGGCTGCAAAAGCAAAAGAGGTGGGAGATGATTAGACAGAAGTGATTGCAAGGGACATGGGGTAGTGCAAGAAGGAAGAGGTGAGGTGGCAAGGAGAGCCCTAAAGAGAGGCTGCAAATGACAGAAAACTGTTTTAAACTTGCCAACAAAAGAATACTTAGCTGGCTCGGAGGTAGGAAAATTTGTAATCATTCCTTGCAAAGGAATGTGGAATCTCAAGCTTAAGGCTACATTTGTTCAGAGGTTACTATCTAGGGAAAAGGTGCTGAATACTTCTATTGTAATGAAGACTGTGTAAATTGTTAAACTGAGATATAGTTTTTTTAATAAAAGAGAAGTAACTGCCTAGTTAAAATATTTTAGCTTTGTCCTTATGCAATCGAAATACATGAGCTGAGACACCACTAATCTATGTAAGTTTGGGATGATGGATTTTTCCATGTACAGCCATGTTACTTTGAAAAATAAACTGTTATTAACTTAGGTCAATTATCTTATACCAATTTAAATATATGTTGTCTCAGAATTAATGGTGTGTGTGTGTGTGTGTGCGCGCGCGCGCGCACGCGCGTGTGTGTTGTGGCTTTAATTTTCATGGATGACTGCTAATTATTAAGGATTTTGATGAATTCTTCCAATTCCATTTCTTGACAGCTCCAAGACCTCATATGTCAATGCAGGCTGTTACACTTGATTATATGAAGTAGTGACCAGGACGCTGATGAGGGCAGGGCAGTACACATAGTCTATATGGATTTCAGTAAGGCCTTTGATAAGCTTCCACATGCTAGGCTGCTCCGGAAGGGTAGATTACATGGAATCCAGTGCAAGCTGGCAAATTGAATGCACAATTGGCTTGATGGTAGGAAGCAGAGGGTATTAGTGGAAGGATGCTTGTCAGACTGGAGGCCTGTGACTAGTAGTATCCCTCAGGCGTCAGTGCTGGGCCCATTGCTGTTTGTTATCGAGATCAATGACTTGGATGAGAATGTACAAGGCACGATTAGTAAGTTTGCTGATGACACTGAAATTGTTAGTATTGCGGATAGTGATGAAGGATATCAGAAATTGCAGCAAGACCTTGAACAACTGGAGAAGTGAGTTGAGAAATGCAAATGGAGTTTAATTTAGATAAGTGTGAGGTTTTGCATTTTGGGAAGTCAAATCAAGGCAGATGTTTTATGGTGAATGGTAGGGCCTTAAGGGGTGTGGTGGAACAGAGGGATCTTGGAGTTCAGATTCACAGTTCTCTTAAAGTTGAGTCACAGGTAGATAGAACAGTGAAGGCAGCTTTTGACATACTGGCCTCTGTCAGTCAGGGCATAGAGCTTCGAAGTTGGGAAGTTATGCTGCAGTTATACAGTACGTTGGCAAGGCCACACTTGGAGTGTCGTGATCAGTTTTGGTCATCTTGCTATAGGAGGGATGTTATTAAACTGGAAAGAGTGCACAAGAAATTTACAACGATGTTGCCAGAACTCAACAGTCTGGGTTACAAGGAAGCTTGGACAAGCTAGGGCTTTTCTTTTTAGAGTGGAGGTGACTGAGGGGGGAACCTTATAGAAGTGTATAAGGGTCATGAGAGGCATTGATAAGGTGAATGCACTTCGTCTTTTTCCCAGGGTTGGGGAATCGAGGACTGGAGGGCATGAGCTTAAGGTTAGAGGGGAAAGAATAAAAGGGAATTTGAGGGACAACAGAGAGTAGTAAGCAAATGGAATGAGCTGCCAGTGGAAGTGGTTGACACAAGAATGTGAACAACATTTAAAAGGCATTTGGACAAATACATGGAGAGTAAAGGATTAGAAGGATATGAGCTAAGTAGAGGAAAATGGGGTTAGCGTAGACAGACATTTTGGCCAGCATGGTCTAGCTTGGGCGAAAGGGCCTGTCTCCGTGCTGTAGGACTCTATGACTCTGACTCTATAATCACGAGAGTTAGTGAAAATAAAATTAAAAGTCTCTAAAATCCAACAGGGGAGCCTTCCAAAATCAAAAAGTAGCACTCAAGAAAACCTCAAGGGTATCCCTACAAATAGTTATCCACTGCCTCTGAAATAGCATGGACACGAGGAGAATCATTTCCTGAGAACCGTGTTGCATCTTGGTTTGGATTCAGGAGAATTGAAGGAACCAACAAGATCATGTGAAGCATAGGGGAACTGTTGGATGGAAATAGAACTGGAACAGGAAGTATTCTGTTGAGATGTTATGGTTTTCAAGTATAAGAGCTTTTAAAATATAGTGTTAAAGCTAGTAGTACTTATTTTGTTCACCTCTTACAAGGCAATAAAGAATTCTTTTTGAAGCACAAAAACTTGTGGTGTAATTTGTTTGGTTAATAAATGAAAGTTTCAATTTCTTTTTTAAAATTACTGGTGTCTAAGTTGGACCACAACAAGCCAAACAAAGTAGTAAAATCAATTCTAGTAAGCTTTATGATAGCAAACAAGCATGGTGCTATTAACAGGTGTACTACAACAAGAACACTTCCACATTGCAAATGGCTATAAGCTAAGAAAAAGTAAAATGTACTATAAACAAGATTAGCCACATACTAATCCATAAGACGTTTAACACAGACTGTTCATATTTTCCTTAATGCATTAGCACTACAGTTAAGAAATAATTTTTTTAGATTATGTGACTTTTCTTCATTTTAAAGCCAATAGTACTTGTGTTTTATCTCACCCTTTAACATTGGAACTGTGTGCTAAAGGGAGCTAATGCACAATGCTCATTCAAGTTGTCTCAATAACTGATTGAAGGACCTTTCTTATACAATATCTGTATCAGATATGGAAATCTTTCTGGAAATAATTGAACATGCTATGTTTAAGCAGTATGTATTCCATTTATAAACTCATTGCAAGTGTGTAAGCTGAAATCAAGTTACAGCTTCAATTGTACACGTTTGATACAGAATTCTCTGCTGCTTACCGTTCCTTATCCTTCCTTCTCCAGCCCAACACTTCAGACGAATGACACCCTATTAATCTGCAGGATGAAACAGACAAGAAAGTTGGACACTTACTAGCATTTCAAAAATATCATTATTATTCAACTGCTGTGATTTGGCAATGTATTATACAAAGATCTGCACAACACAACTTTATGTCCTCAGCACATCGCAAAGTGGTTTACAACTAATGAATTACTTTTGAAACGTAGTGACTGTTGTAATCAGCTGCAGCTAATTCCTGAGGTCTTGCTGGGCTCAGAGATAAACTATAGGTCATCTACATTCAATTGTATTGTTTAAGGGGAAACATTATTGACCAGAACTGTGGGGATAGCTTCCAATTCTTAGTTAATCTTTTTTATCTGCATGAACTGTCAGATATTCAAAGGCTTATCCACACACAGTGCTTCTAATGAGGTAACACTCATGCAGTATCACACTGTAATGAGAGCCTACATTAGGTACTTGAGTCTCGGATGTGGACATAAAGTTCAACCTGAAGGAAGGGTAAATTTTGAATAAGGGAAGTCTGAGGCACATATTGGTTGAGCTGGACAAGGAAAATATACTAAAGGGTATTTCAAGTAGGCAATGGACAATATTATGATTCCTTTATTAAACAGCTTACAATAACTATACATTCCTTTAAGCTTCAAAATCTCAAAAATGGACAGGAATTCCCGATGAAAGGCTTTTGCCCGAAACATTGATTCTCCTACTCCCCGGATGCTGCCTGATGTGCTGTGCTTTTCCAGAACCACACGCTCGACTGTCATCTCCAGCACTTGTAGTCCTAACTTTCTGCTGGATAGATTCTTGTTAGGCATGGGAATTAAGGATTACTGGGGGTAAATGGAACGGAGAAAGATCTTATTGAATAATGAAATAGGTTTGAGGAGCTGAATGGTCCATATTTGCTCTAATCGCATATGTTTCCACCTCACCAGCCTCCACATTCAAAGGATGATCCTTTGCCACTTTTTTCACCTGCAGTAAGATGTCACACCCAAATACATCTTCCCCTCCCTTGTCAACATTCGGCAGGGATAACTTTCGCAATGACACCCTGGCTCACTCCAATCCGTTCTCCAACACCTCTCCCACCAAAGCAATTGCAGAAGGTTTAACACTTGTCCCTTTATATTTTCTCTCCTTAATATCCAACAATTTCCAGGTGAAGCTGCAATTTATTTGCACTTCCTTTAACTCAGTCCACTGCATTTGCTGTTCACAATACAGTCTCCTTACCCTGGTAAGGAGGGCTGCAGATGCTGGAGAGTCAAGAGTTGAAAAGGGTGGTGCTGGAAAAGCACAGTGGATCAGGCAGCATCCGAGGAGCAGGAGAGTCAATGTTTTGGGCATAAGCCCTTCGTCAGGAATATAGAGGGGGAAGGGGATGAGAGATAAATAGGGTGCTGGGAGGAAGGTGATAGATCGATGCAGGTGGGGGTAATTGTGATAGGTCGGAGGACAGAGTAGATATGCTGGAAAGAAAATGGAGAATTAGAACAGGTCAAGAAGGCGACACCGAGATGGAGGGTTGGATCTGGGATGAGATGGAGGAGGGGAGGTTTGGAAACTAGTGAAGTCGATGTTGATACCATGTGGCTGAAGGGTCCCAAGGCAGAAGATGAGGTGTTCTTCCTCCAGCTGGCAGCTGGCTTTGATTTAGCAGTGATCGCCTACTCCCAGTTCCTCCACTCTGCTATACCTACTCCCAATTCCTCTGCCTCCGCTGTATCTACTCCCAGGAGGAGAATTCCACTCCAAGATGTCCCAGATGTCTTCCTATTTCAGGGACCGCAATTTCCCCTCCCATCTAATCAACAATGTCCCTCCAGCACATCTCCTCCACTTCCCACACCTCCAACCACAAGGGTAGAATCCTCCCCATCCCAGTCCTCACCTTCCATCCCACTAGCCTCCAAATACAGCGCATTATCTTCCACTATTTCTGCCACCCACAGACAGACTCCACCTCCAAGGATATATTTCCCTCCCTACCATTCTCTCTGTGACTCACTTGTTAGGTCCACATCTCTTACCAACCCACCCTCCACACCTGGCACCTCCCTCTGCTGCCGCAAGTGGTGTAAAACCTGCACTCACACATCCCCACTCACTTCCATCCAAGGCCCTAAAGGATCTTTTCACATTCGGCAGAGATTTTCTTGCACACCTGCCCACCTCATCTACTGTGTCCTTTGCTCTTAATGTGGTCTCCTCCACATCAGGAAGACAGGATGCCAACTCAGAGTTTCAGGGAACATTTTTGGGACATATGCACCAAACAACCCCATTGTCCTGTAGCTGACTACTTCAACTCCTCCTCCCACTCTCCTGAGGACATGCAAGTTCTGGGCCACCTCCACCAACCAATCCAAATCACCTGCTAACTGAAGGAAGAACATTTCATTTTCCAACTTGGGACCCCTTCAACCACACGGCATCAATATCGACTTCATTGTTTGCAAATCTCCCCTCCCTTCCCCCCACCTCATCCCAGATCCAACCCTCCAATGTGGCCCCGCCCTTTTGACTTGATCTGTCGTGTCCATCTTCCTTCCTAACAATCTGCTCTGCTCTGCCCTCTCCACTGACCTATCACAATTACACACCCCCCGCCCCGCCCCCACCAACCTGCTTGCTTTCCCACCACCACCACCCTTTTTGACTCTTACCCTGGTGAGACCAAATGCAGACTGGGGAACTGCTTTGCGGAACACCCTTACCCTATCCACGAGCCTTAAATTGCTTGCCATTTCAATACACCAACTTACTTTCATGCTAATGTTTCTGAGCTAGGCCTCCTACAGTGTTCCAGTGAAACACAATGTAAGCTGGAGGAACTGTACTTCATTTTCGATTGAGGCACTTTACAGCCTTCAGGACTCAACACTGAGTTAAATGCTTTCAGACTATGGTCACTTCAGTGTGTTTTTTGTATGGGTTTGCACTCAGCACAGCTGATCTATTTTTCTGTTATTAACACATTGTCAACCATATCACTTCTCTATTATCATTAACACCCCCTTTTACTTTTTGTTCTGGAACACCTTTAGATGTCGATGGTAAATGGATGACTATCGTGAAGGTACCACTTAAAAGAAATGAAGATTAAACATTCTCTTGGTACCTATCTCTAGAGGATGAATAGTCCAAAAACAAGAACAGGTTAATGTTCATCACTAAGCTAGGAAATGAGGTAAAGGACTGGGGGTAAGTTCAACTAGAATATTTCAAGTTCTAAAATATCTACACAAAGACAATATCTACAAACTCTGCTGAGCTATTTGAGAACATATGAAAATCTGTACAATCAACAAAAGTTCTGATCAATAGCGTGATGGCAATAAATGTCTATATCACACTCAACTGCATGCGCTTTCAAAATCCAAACAATTAAAATCTTATGACTATTCAATAATTATCAGACTGTTCAACAGTCACAGGCTTCCTGAGTTTAATTGCCCACTGTTTTACACCAAATGAAGAAAAGATTAGGTTAGACTGAATGCATATTTTGTTGCATAGCCTGTCCATATTTACCTCTATTTTCATTTGTGGATCTTCACTAGGGTAAGGTATCAGATAGAGAAGATAAGAGTTACATGTTTTCAAGGATTGCTTTGAAAATACATATGTTATTGCAGAGTGCTTTGAATTCAAAACAAAGCACTTTACTACTCTATAACCACAGCAGCAAACATTCCTTCTAGACACAAAGTAAACTTTATTTGCATAGTGTAGTAGTTGTCAATCTCAAACTACCATGCAATATCATCGGTGTTTTGTCCCCTTCAGAACAATCCTTTCAGCACAATGAACTGTAATGTAGCAAGAGCAGGCTGTTTGCTCACAAAAATTGTATCAGTAGTTAGGCATGGTTAGATCAAGAGGGCAGCTTCAGATGAGCGTGATGAGAAAGGAGCATTTCTCCATTTGGTCCAGACTGGGGAGTGATTGGAGAAAATCAAAGCAGAAGTCAAAAAGTACACTTGGTGTGACTGGCCGTTTTCTTCTGAAGTCAGAATGACGCCCTTGCCTCACAATCCGGTTTCATCAGCGACCCGAGTCAATGTGTGGCATTGTGACCCAACAGGCAAAGGCACCAACCTGTCCAGTTAGTAGGATGTTAAAGGAGTTTGATATTCTGATGGTAAAATGAAAGGTCTACAAAAATTGCTGACCAAAGGAAACTGAACCATTTATCCTGAGGGCTGCTACAGATGGTGCAAGAAGTGGCTAACTGCACTCATGTGGAAAGAATGCAAAAACAGCTTTACTGATCTTGAAAATTCATTTTAGAATAGAATATAGAATAGAACTGAAAATGTGTTGCTGGAAAAACGCAGCAGGTCAGGAAGCATCCAAGGAACAGGAGAGTTGACGGTTCGGGCGTGAGCCCTTCTTCAGGAATGAGGAAAGGAATATAGAATATCCAGGGTGTGGAAACAGGCCATTAGACCCAACAAGTCCACACCAACCCTCCGAAGAATAACCCAGCCAGACCCATTCCCCTACCCTACTATTCTACATTTCTCCTGACTAATTCACCTAACCTACATATCCCTGAACATTTTGAGCAAATTTTAGCAGAGCCAGTTCACCTAACCTGCACATCTTTGGATTGTGATGTGGACGAGCCAGTGTTAGACTGGGGTGGACAAAGTTAAAAATCACGCAACACTGGGTTACAGTCCAACAGATTTATTTCAAAGCATCAGCTTTCAAAGTGCTGCTCCTTCATCAGGTAGCTGTGAAGCAGAACCATAAGACACAGAATTTATAGCAAAAGATTACTGTATGTTACATATTAATGAACCAAAACCTGCGACGCATTCTAAGAGATGAAAGACTTAACAGCAATCTAGGTTTGTTCAATAGATCATTTCAGTTGCAGGACACTGCAATCTTTTGCTATAAATTCTGTGTCTCATGATCCCGCTCCGAGCTACCTGATGAAGCAGCAGCACTCTGAAAGCTGATGCTTCCAAATAAACTTGCTGGACTATAACCTGGTGTTGCATGATTTTAAATTTTGGATTGCAGGATGAAACCAAAGTACCCGGAGGAAATCCAAGCAGAGACGGGAAGAATTTGCAAACTCCACACAGACAGTTGAATGAGGCTGGAATCTAACCTGGGTTTCTGGCACAGTGAGACAGTGGTATTAACCACTGAGCCACTGCGTCTCCCAGCCTTTGAAAGGCTTTACTGATCAGTTTTTTTTAAGATTAAATTACCTACAGTGTGGAAACAGGCCCTTTGGCCCAACAAGTCCACACTGACCCTCCGAAGAGTAACCCACCCAGACCCATTCCCTATATTTATTCCTGAATAACGTACCGAACTATGGGCAATTTAGCATGGCCAATCCACCTGACCTGCACATCTTTTTTTTGTTCTGTGGGAGGAAACCCACGCAGACACAGGGAGAACGTGCAAACTCCACACAGACAGGAGCTCGAGACAATAATTGAACCCAAAGTCCCTGGCATTGCGAGGCAACAGTGCTAACCACTAAGCCACCCCTGGGGATCAACTGGGGATCAACTGAAGCCCATTCACTGGATGCAATAAAAAATTCAATGTTTCCATCCCCTGCAGCATTTGCTTTTCATATACTGCACTGACTTATCTTCATTAAAATTGAGAAACCTACATTTTCTATGATTTCCAAATTTTTTCAGCTCAGCACCTTTTAAAAAGAAAAATGAGCTTTGTTCATCAGTATTGCTAAGCAATGATTTTCCCAGTTTTGGATGTTGAATGGTACAAATCATGACAGCACCATTTCTAACCAGAGAATAAATCCACAGAGGGTTGAAATTCAGCCTGCCAGCACCGCATTTATTAACCCAAACTCAGATGGTATTATTTAGCCAGCAACAACTAGAGGGCCACCAATGCATCAACTCAAAACAGAGATCTTTAATTCCCTTTACCATTATCAGAACATGAAATTATTTTTGCAATCTTCCAGGACTATAGATCAAGGCAATAAAAGCATTCTAATGCCACCACGTCATAAATTATGCCACTAAACTCACTGTATGATTCAGTTTCTTGTTTAAAAAAAGGCAAGAATATTCAAAATATCAGAATTGACTAAACAAGGGACAAGGAAAGAGGCCAAAATTAAAATAAGAAGCATACAAAATTCCAGAATCCTGAAAGAAAGACCAAATTATGTCTCATTGGGAGATTGTTACGGAAAGCTAAATAACAAGAAATTGATTTTACTGTTTTGCATATTGCACAGAAATCATGTGTCCCCTGCAGAGAAAATATTTTGTTGACTATTCACAGAAGGTTTCAGAGAAGGTGGATTTGTCAACAATAGTGAATCCATCCAAATCTATCTGCTGCATGTACAGGAATTTTGCTTTTAAATTTGATTCACAGTAACATTCTAACTAGATAGAAAAGTTTGCTGATAACTTTACTGTATTGAAACCACAGATTTATCCATAAAAGAAAGGAATTATAACTTCACTAAACAGGATAACTCTTGTCTCACTGTATACAGCAACAGTTATAGGGTCATAGAGATGTACAGCATGGAAACAGACCCTTTGACCCAACCCGTCCATGCCGACCAGATATCCCAACCCAATCTAGTCCCACCTGCCAGTACCGGGCCCATATCCCTCCAAACCCTTCCTATTCATATACCCATCCAAATGCCTCTTAAATGCAATTGTACTAGCCTCCACCACTTCATCTGGCAGTTCATTCCGTACACATACCATCCTCTGCATGAAAAGATTGCCCCTTAGGTCTCTTTTATATATTCCCCCTCTCAACTTAAACCTATGCCCTCTAGTTCTGGACTCCCCACCCCAGGGAAAAGACATTGCCTATTTACCCTATCCATGCACCTCAATTTTGTAAACCTCTATATGGTCACCCTTCAGCCTCCGATGCTCCAGAGAAAACAGCCCCAGCCTTATCAACCTCTCCCTATAGCTCAAATCCTCCAACTGTGGCAACATCCATGTAAATCTTTTCTGAACCCTTTCAGGTTTCACAACATCTTTCCGATAGGAAGGAGACCAGAATTGCACGCAATATTCCAAGAGTGGCCTAACCAATGTCCTGTACAACCGCAACATGACCTCCCAATTCCTGTACTCAATACTCTGACCAATAAAGGAAAGCATACCAAGCTATCCCATCTACCTGGAATTCCACTTTCAAGGAGCTGCACTCCTTTGTTCAGCAACACTCCCTAGGGCCTTACCATTAAGGTGTATAAGTCCTGCTAAGATTTGCTTTCCCAAAATGCAGCATCTCGCATTTATCTGAATTAAATTCCATCTGCTACTTCTCAGCCCATTGACACATCTGGTCAAGATCCTGTTGTAATCTGAGGCAACCCTCTCCGCTGACCACTACACCTCCAATTTTGGTGTCATCTGCAAACTTACTAACTGTACCACTTGTGCTCGCATCCAAATCATTTATGCAAATGACAAAAAGTATAGGACCCAGCACCGATCCTTGTGGCACACTACTGGTCACAGGCCTCCAGTGTGAAAAACAACTCTCCGGAGGCTGAGGGGTGACCTTATAGAGGTTTACAAAATTATGAGGGGCATGGATAGGATAAATAGGCAAAGTCCTTTCCCTGGGGTGGGCGAGTCCAGAACTAGAGGGCATAGATTAGATTGGATTAGATTAGATTACTTACAGTGTGGAAACAGGCCCTTCGGCCCAACAAGTCCACACCGACCCGCCAAAGCGCAACCCACCCAAACCCCCACATTTATCCCTTACCTAACACTACGGACAATTTAGCATGGCCAATTCACCTGACCCGCACATCTTTGGACTGTGGGAGGAAACCGGAGCACCCGGAGGAAACCCACGCAGACACGGGGAGAACGTGCAAACTCCACACAGTCAGTCGCCTGAGTCGGGAATTGAACCCGGGTCTCGGGCGCTGTGAGGCAGCAGTGCTAACCACTGTGCCACCATGCCGCCCACGGTAGGTTTAGGGTAAGCAAGTCCAGAACTAAAGGGCAACTTTTTCACGCAGAGGGTGGTATGTGTATGGAATGAACTGCCAGAGGTCTTCTACCTTTGTGCCAGTTCTGTATCCAAATGACTAGTTTGCCCTGTATTCCATGAGGCCTAACCTTGCTAAGCAGTCTCCCATTGGGAATCTTGTCGAACGCCTTACTGAAGTCCATACAGATCACAACTACTGCTCTGCGCTCATCAATCCTCTGTTACTTCTTCAAAAAACTCAATCAAGTTTGCGAGACATGATTTTCCACGCACAAAGCCATGTTGACGATCCCGAATAAGTCCTTGCCTTTCCTCACACATGTCCTGTCCCTCAGGACTCCCTCCAACAACTTGCCCACCACCGAGGTCAGGCTCACCGTTCTTTTGTTCCCTGGCTTGTCTTTATCACCCTTCTTAAACCACGTTTAGCCAACCTCCAGTCTTCCGGCACCTCACCTGTGACTATCGATGATGCAAGAGGCCCAGCAATCATTTCTCTAGCTTTCCACAGAGTTCTCGGGTACACCTGATCAGGTCCTGAGGATTTATACACCTTTAACCATTTCAAGACATCCAGCACTTCCTCCTCTGTAATATGGACCTTTTGCAAGATGTCACCATCTATTTCCCTACAGTCTGTATCTTCCATATCCTTTTCCACAGTAAATACTGATGCAAAATATTCATTTAGTAACTCTCCCACTTTCTGCAGCTCCACACAAAGGCTGCCTTACTGATCTTTGAGGGGCCCTTTTCTCTCCCTAGTTACCCTTTTGTCCTTAATGTATTTGTAAAAACTCTTTGGATTCTCCTTAATTCTGTTTCCCCTCTTTGCCCTCCTGATTTCTCTCTTACTCCAACTTCCTTTATATTCTTCTAAGGATTCACTCGATCTATCCTGTCTATATTTGACATATGCTTCCTTCTTTTTCTTCACCAAACCCTCAAATTCTTTAGTCAACCAACATTCCCTTTACCTACCAGCGTTTCCTTTCTCCCTGACAGGAATATACTTTCTCTGGATTCTTGGTATCTCATTTCTGAAGGCTTCCCATTTCCCAGCCGTCTCTTTACCTGCGAACGTCTGCATCCAATCAGCTTTCGAAAGTTCTTGCCTAAAACCATCAAAATTGTCCTTTCTCCAATTTACAACTTCACCTTTTAGATCTGGTCTATCCTTTTCCATCACTATTTTAAAACTAATAGAATTATGGTCGCTAGCCCCGAAGTGATCCCCCACTGACACATCAGTCACTTGCGCTGCCTTATTTCCCATGAGTAGGTCAAGTTTTGCACCTTCTCTCGTAGGTACATCCACGTACTGAATAAGAAAATTGTTTTGTACGCACTTAACAAATTCCTCTCCATAAAATTAGAGATCAACTTCCAATTTAAACAGAGCACCAAAGGAAATTGGACCATTTATCAGGAGGGCTGCTACAGATGGTGCAACAAGTGGCTAACTGCACTCATGGGTAGATAGCAACAGAAGGTATTGTTGGTTTGATCTCCTCCACCAATTATGTCTGCTGAGGAAATCACTTTCCAGATTTCACTTCCACAATTTGCCTTAGATTTTTTAAACCCAAAATTTGGCCACTCACAGATGGCGATACATCCCCTGGAGGGTAAGGATGGTCGAAATCATGATGTACAAAGACATCATTCTTGTATGAGGTGTTGATTGTCATAAAAATTCACCTGGTTTACTAATATATTTTAGGAAAGGAATTCTTTCATGGTCTGCCCTGCATGTGCATCCTTTCCTGCGGGTAATTTCTGACATCATTAGAGATATTGAGATGAATATCACAAGTGAAGTTACTGACTCTTGTGGACTCTTTTGTTTTCACTGAACTAAATAAAGAAGATGATCTCATCCAGACCTGTCAAATACAAGTAAAATGGGATATTGCAGCTGTGAGACTTTCAATTTTTAAAATTTGTATTTTTGCAACATGTATACATTTTAAAAATAGGATGCTCGGAACCATAAGAACAGACAGAAACTTTGGACTTGAGGTTATCCAGCCAGCCCATCTCATACAGGAGTGATACCTTATACATCATGATACAGATCTTCAAAGGTTTCCCTGACAAGTCAAGGGGATTGCCAGGCATCTAGAAATAGATTAGATTACTTACAGTGTGGAAACAGGCCCTTCAGCCCAACAAGTCCACACCGACCCACCGAAGCGCAACCCACCCATACCCTTACATTTACCCTTTACCTAACACTACGGGCAATTTAGCATGGCCAATTCACCTGACCCGCACATCTTTGTGACTGTGGGAGGAAACCGGAGCACCCGGAGGAAACCCACGCAGACACGGGGAGAACGTGCAAATTCCACACAGTCAGTCGCCTGAGTCGGGAAATGAACCCGGGTCTCAGGCGCTGTGAGGCAGCAGTGCTAACCACTATGCCACCGTGCCGCCCACTAAATAGTAGCTGAAAATGTGTTGCTGGTCAAAGCACAGCAGGCCAGGCAGCATCTCAGGAATTCGACGTTTCGAGCATAAGCCCTTCATCAGGAAAGATTCCTGATGAAGGGCTTATGCTCGAAACATCGAATTCCCTATTCCTGAGATGCTGCCTGGCCTGCTGTACTTTGACCAGCAACACATTTTCAGCTGTGATCTCCAGCATCTGCAGACCTCATTTTTTACATCTAGAAATAGTAAGCAATGTAAGCAAACTGGCATTCACAAACCTGGACATAAAGTGCATTGATCAACCTTTCACGTCATTTTACATACAGGGAAATAAATGATTGGATTAAATTGCTGAAGTTAAGCTGAAATATCATAGATGAACCTTTAAAATTATTTAAAGTTTAGGTAACAACATGAATAAGGGCTTGGATGAAATGGGCAAAGAAAGATTACTTCAGTTAGCTGATGATGAGAGGACTAAAAGACAGATTCAAGGTTTGGAACAAGAGATGCAAGAAGAAAGTAATGATGATTTTTCTTTTTAAGAATACAGCATGCAAACTGGAACTCCTTGCCTATGAGTGTAGTGGAAGCAGACACCATAAATGATTTGAAGAAAAATCAAATAGGTAAGTGAGGGAATGTGATTTTATTCATTCATGGGATGTTGGCTTTGCTGGCAAGGCTAGCATTTGCTGCTCAGCCCTAGCTGCACTTGAACTGAGGGCTAGCTGGGTGATTGCAGAAAGTTGTTAAGAGTCAACCATAATGCTCTGGATCCAGAGTCACGTGTAGGCCTGGGCAGGAAAGGATGGTAGAATTCCCTTCCTCAATGATATTAGTAAACTAGATGGGTTTTAATGACAATCAACAATTGTTTCATGGATCTGAAAGGCCTTGACAAGTTAGACGTGGATTGGATATTTTATAATAAGGAATGACACTTTTAGGGCAGAGATGAGGAGCAATTTTTTTTTCCCACTGCTTCAGAAGGCTGTAGAGGCCAGCAATTGAATACTTTTCAAGGAAATGTAGGTACGTGTTATGCAATGGCACCACAAGTTAATTGGGAGTAGGTGGGAATGTGGAATTCAAAATACAAATAGACTAGCCAAGATCACATTGATTGCTGTACAAAAATGCCATTAATGGTGTAATAAGGACCAAAATACTGAAAACATTCAGTAGTTCAGGCAGCATCCGAAAAGTTAGCATCTTGGGTTGATGACCAATCTTCGAGATACAAATTTTAAGCAAATACAGTGGTAAGTAAAATTGAGCAAATCAGGGAAAAGAACTACGACGTGGCAAAAGGCAGAAAAAAAATCAAATGGCAAAAAGGGAGATCCAACAAGGCAATTGATGATGGTAATAAGAATAAATAAAGATTGGTCTGGGAAAAGTGTTATTGGGAAAATAGGATGATTTTGAACAGCTGCTGCATAAAGAAAAATTAGGGCCGATTAGGATTTGAAATTGTTGATTCTAGAAGACTTTATGATAGATGTGGCATTGCTCCTTGAGATGACATGAAGCCTCATTTAAACACTGACGTTGAAAGTAGAGTTGTTGTGAGGCACAGAATTAAAATGGACAGATGACCGAAGCTTAGGGTCATAAACGGAGATCGCAAAGTGGTCACCCAATTCACACATAGAAAAGTGCACCGTAAACAGATTACAATGCAAGAACATAGTTATTCTGTCGAATGTGTATTTTGATAATTTGGAGGGGTATAATGGAGAAGATAAAAGTGCAGTTTCCCACTATCTACTATATCCAGTGTTCATTATTTGAAAGTCTCCTATCAGGTCTCTTCTTAGCCTTCTTCTCTCCAAGGAGAACAGTCCCAACTTCTTCAGACTATCTTCAGAACTGAAGTTCCTCATCCCTGGAACCATTCTTGTAAACCATACTACACACTATCCAATGTGTACACATCCTTCTTACCATATGGTGTCCTGTACTACACACAATACTCTAAGTGAGATCTAACAAGTGTCTTATACAAGTTTGATGTCACCTCCTTGATCTTGCCCTCAATGCCCCTATTAATAAAACCAAGGACACTGTGGTTTATTAATTATACTCTCTACCTACCCTGCCACTTTCAATGATCTGTGATCATATACATGCAGGTCCCTCAGCTTGAGCATCTCCTTGCCATATTCCAGTCTTCTGGCATCTCCCTGTGTCCAGGGAAGATTTAAATATTTTGGCAATGCCTCTTCAATTTCCACAATTTCTTCCCTGAAAACTCTTGGATGCATCTCACCTGGTCTTTTGTCAAATTTAAGTACCAACTATCCTTCCAACATTTTTCCCTATCAATTTTGAACCTTCTGGTGACTGGGTTCTGTACTCCGTGCCATGACCTGGACAGCAGCATCTTTCTTGGTAAAGGCTGGTGCAAAGAATTCATTATCAGCTTAGCCATACCCCCATCTCCAACTGTAGATCCCCATTTTGATCCATAATCACCTTAGGCCTTCTTTTACTATCGTGATGGTCAGAGAACACCTCCGGAGGCACTTTATGTTGACTTCCAATCTTTACTTAAAATTTTGTTTTGCTTCTCTTATGTGCCTTTTACCTCCCCTCTGAACCTTTAATATTACTTTTGTTTCTCAATTTTATTTTCTACTTTACACTCATTATGAGTACACGTTTTCTTCTTTATCTTAAGTTCTATCTCCTTTTTAATCCAGGTTTCTCTGTTTGCTCTACTTTTCCCATTTGAGCGCGAATATCTTGACAGTACCCAAACCACTTCCTCTTTGAATGTAGCCCATTGTAGTTACTGTTTATCCTGCCAAACTCTCGTTCTAGTCAATCTTCTCAAGTCAGGTCTCACCCAACTCTGGGTTGTTGAATATCCTTCTCCAAAGTCAACCTGAACCTTCTGATAAAATGATCAAAAATGCTCTGCCAACTGACACGTGAAATATTTGACCTATCGCATTTCCAAGAACAACATTCAACAATGCATCTTTCCTGGTTGGAATGGAAACATTGCTGAAGGAACCACTCCAGCACCCATCCAGAACCACTTTTCCCTCATTGGCCCATACACTAAAAGTAGCCAATCTTTGTTAAATAATAGAGGTCTGGAGGAGAAGAGGGTATATACCAGGGAAGCAGAGGTTGACCTGAATATTTGGCCAGTTGCGGTCTGTCGCAAACCAATATTAGTCAGAGGACAGATATAGCAAATGAATAAATTAGTTTGATGCACTACAGAGTTTTCAATGAGCAGGAGTTTTTTGAAGAGTGACAAGCTGACAAGGGAAGTCTAAAGGCAACCAAGAGTTTTAACAGGGGGTAGGCCAAGGGAAGCAAGATGCCAGTGAACCTGGGGTGAAGTTGGACTCTCTAGTGCAGGTGAACCTGAAAGCAGAACAGCACATCACATCTTTCACAATGAGGTAGGCCAAAGAGGCAGGTCCTGAATTCTACCCAGATCGAATGGAGATTATAAAAATGCCTTCTAGCCAGCTGGGCCATCTCCTAGGTCTCCATGCTGTTGTGGCAATTTGTAATCTAGAGTAATAAAAGAAGGTCCAATTTTATTTCCATCGCATGGCTGACCAGAAATTTCCTAAGACAGCATCGTAGACATGGCTGAGATTGGATAAGATGACAATAATATAAAATTACGAAGAATCAAACATTATTTTCGATGTTTGTTTCGATAAAGAAAATCAAAATGCTGGTGTCTGTCATCACTTTTTCAGGCAGACTAAATGCCTAAAACTGGTTTCATCTAGTGTAACACTTCTCAGGTTTTTTAAGTGCCTTCTCTAACAATTTTTATGTCTATTTTGGAGCTGGCGACACAAGGAAAATTTGGCATGTCTAGCATTTCTCTTTGTTTTTCCTGAACTAACATGCATCTCATTGATCACCCTTCCCCCTTCTACTCCTACAATCAGTCACTTTCAGCACATAATGCCCTTTGTATTAACAAAAGCTCAAAACTTATTCCTCCAACCCTTTTAATGCCTTTAGAAGATCTTTTATACCATACTCAACTATTCCTACCAAACACTTTGTAAAGAAGTCTTCAACACCTACTTCTTTACATTCAAATAGCAAACTTATCCTATTACCTAAAAATACCAGTCTCCAAGGGTGCTGCAGCTTTGCATCTTTTTGCAAATGTTATTTCTGTATGGACTTGGATGATGCCGCTTAATGGAGGGAAATGTAGCAGCAATTACTAAGTACAATAATTGATATAGCCTCTGGACTATAAAGATGTAGTACAGCTTGTCATTACATTTGTTTATGCCAAACATTTGAATACAGGCTGAACAAGAAAAATAATATCTCTTCCCAACCCATAATTTGGTTAGGAATGATGCTATGAACAGGTCATTTTGACCTGCAGGAAAATCAACATGTTGCAGTTTTCAAGAAGACCCACTGCAACTAGAATTTTTTTTATAAAACAGCTTCATGCAAACTGCTGAGGCACTGGGGCATGTCTTCTGGCCAGGTTTCTGTTACTTCTGAAGTATCAATTCAACATTATGACACAATACCAACAGAACTTTCTGAACAAGCTGCAATGTACATTTTGTCCTCATGAAGATTTTGACATTAATCACTTAAAAGGAAAAAACATTAAGTAAACTATAATCTATTCCAATACAAGTATGCACATGACCACCAGAGTAGCTTGTAAAGCAAATTATGGGTAATTATGCTCAGGTATAGAGAATTGCACAGTGCAATTGGGTGCCTGGCCCTCACAACATTTATTACAATCAGATGAGGAGGGTTCATATGGCTACCTTGTCTTCCATTTACTCATTTGACAGCAACAAGCTTTTCTGTTCTCTGAAAACAGATTACTTTTCAATTTAGTCAGTACTTTACTGTTTACATGCTGTGATCATAAACGTAATCAGACAGATTTTCTGATTTTAACAGAGGTTAGCTTTATTATAATTAAATTGAAGTAATTTTTAAAAAAATTCCACAAACACAGTAAATTCACACAAACAAATACAGATTAGAGTGGGAAGGCTACGCTGCTCAAAATAGAGTCCCAAAAATTAATAGGAATACAGAATCTATATTTTGGTGGGACAGCTGGCTTCAGATTTAATTTGGTTGTCTGGTGCCTTTCCTCTGGTGGTACTGATGCTTCCAATTTAAAGTTGCTGACAGCTGATTTAGTTGTTTTCTGGAGATAGTTGTGCTTCATCGCTTTATTTTTTAAAAAAAGACTGGCTTATCACAGTCAGCAAACCAGGTAAAGTAAATTGGAGACAGAAAGGAAGAAGGGATCCCTCATGGGTCTTCTTAGTACCTCAGCTGCTTGTCTCAGTTCTGCAGAGAAAACAAGTGCATAAAACATATAAAGGATGGTTTGCCCTGTGACTTTCCCTTCAACTGTCCAGGAGAGCCAAATTAGGTACTACTGTATTCCAATCTATAAACACGGGTGAAGGACCGGAGAACTGGAGAGTGGTTAATGTTATGCCATGTTTAAGAAGGGCTGTAAAGAGAAACCTGGAAACTACAGACATGAGAGACTCAAAATTGGTGGTTAAGTTGTTGGAGGTGATTCTGAAAAGATAGAATACAGAGTCATAGAGATGTACAGCATGGAAACAGACCCTTCGGTCCAACCTGTCCATGCTGACCAGATATCCCAACCCAATCTAGTCCCAACTGCAAGCACCTGGCCCATATCCCTCCAAACCCTTCCCATTCATATACCCATCCAAATGCCTCTTAAATGTTGCAATTGTACCAGCCTCCACCACTTCCCCTGGCAGTTCATTCCATACATATACTACCCTGTGTGCAAAAGTTGCCCCGTAGATCTTTTTAAAACCATTCCCCTCTCACCCTAAACCTATGCCCTCTAGTTCTGGACTCCCCCACCCCAAGGGAAAAGACACTGCCTATTTATCCTATCCATGCCCCTCATGATTTTGTAAACCTCTATAAGGTCACCCCTCAACCTACAATGGTCCAGGGAAAACAGCCCCAGCCTGTTCAGCATCTCCCTATGGCTCAAATCCTCCAACCCTGACAACATCCTTGTAAATCCTTTCTTAACCCTTCCAAGTTTCACAACATCTTTCTGATCGGAAGGAGACCAGAATTGCACGCAGTATTCCAACAGTGGCCTAACCAATGTCCTGTACAGCTGCAACATGACCTCCTAACTCCAGTACGCAATACTCTGACAAATAAAGGAAAGCATATCAAATGCCTTCTTCACTATCCTATCTACCTGTGACTCCACTTTCAAGGAGCTATGAATCTGCACTCCAAGGTCTCTTTGTTCAGTAACATTCCCTCAGAACTCACCATTAAGAGTATAAGTCATGCTAACACTTGCTTTCCCAAAATGCAGCACCTCACATTTATCTGAATTAACCTCCATCTGCCATTTCTCAGCCCATTGGCCCATCTGGTCAAGATCCTGTTGTAATCCGAGGTAACCTTCTTCACTGTCCACTACACCACCAATTTTGGTGTCATCTGCAAATTTACTAACTATACCTCTTATGCTCACATCCAAATCATTTATATAATGATGAAAAGTAGTGGATTCAGCACCGATCATTGTGGCACTCCATTGGTCACAGGCCTCCAGTCTGAAAAACAATCCTCCACCACCACCCTCTGTCTTCTACTTTTGAGCCAGTTCTGTATCCAAATGACTAGTTCACCTTGAATTCCATGAGATATAACCTTGCTATAACCAGTCTCCCATGGCGAACCCTGTCGAAAGCCTACTGAAGTCCATATAGATCACATCGATCGCTCTGCCCTCATCAATCCTCTTTGTTACTTCCTTAAAAAACTCAATCAAGTTTGTGAGACATGATTTCCCACGCACAAAGCCATGTTGACGATCCCTAATCAGTCCTTGCCTTTCCAAATACATGTACATCCTGTCCCTCAGGATTCCTTCCAACAACTTGCCCACCACTGACGTCAGGCTCACTGGTCTATTATTCCTTGGCTTGTCCTTACCACCCTTCTTAAACAGTTAGCCAACCTCCAATCTTCCAGCACCTCACCTGTGACTGTCAATGATACAAATATCTCAGCAAGAGGTCAAGCACTTCCCTAGCTTCCCGCAGAGTTCTTGGGTACACCTGATCAGGTCCTGTGGATTTATACACCTTTATGCGTTTCAAGACATCCAGCAATTCCTCCCCTGTAATATAGGCAATTTGCAAGGTGTCACCATCTATTTCCCTACAGTCTGTATCTTCCATATCCTTTTCCACAGTAAATACTGATGCAAAATACTCATTTAGTACCTCCCCCATTTTCTGCGGCTCCACACAAAGGCTGCCTTGCTGATCTTTGAGGGGCCCTATTCTCCCCCTAGTTACCCTTTTGTCCTTAATGTATTTGTAAAAACTCTTTGGATTCTCCTTAATTCTATTTGCCAAAGCTATTTCATGTCCCTGTTTTGCCCTCCTGAATTCTCTCTTAAGTATACTCCTACTGTCTTTATACTATAAGGATTCACCCGATCTATCCTGTCTATACCTTACATATGCTTCCTTCTTTTTCTTAACCAAACCCTCAATTTCTTTAGCCATCCAGCATTCCCTGTACCTACCAGCCTTTCCTTTCACCCTGACAGGAATATACTTTCTCTGGATTCTTGTTACCTCATTCCTGAAGGCTTCACATTTTCCAGCCAACCCTTTACCTGCGAACATCTGTCCCCAGCCAGCTTTTGAAAGTTCTTGCCTAATACCGTCAAAGTTATCCTTTCTCCCATTCAGAACTTCAACTTTTAGATCTGGTCTATCCTTTTCCATGACCATTTTAAAACAAATAGAATTATGGTATCTGGCCACAAAGTGCTCCCCCACTGACACCTCAGTCACCTGCTCTGCCTTATTTCCCAAGAGTAGGTCAAGTTTTGCACCTTCTCTAGTAGGTGCATCCACATACTGAATTAGAAAATAGTCTTGTACACACTTAATAAATTCCTCTCCATCTAAACCCTTAACACTATGGCAATCCCAGTCTATGTTTGGAAAGTTAATAACCCCCACCATAACCACCCTATTATTCTCCTTACAAGTTTGTTTCTCAATTTCCCTCTGACTATTGGGGGGGGGGTCTATAAAACAATCCTAATAAGGTGATCATCACTTTCTTATTTCTCAGTTCCACCCAAATAACCTCCCTGGATATACTTCCAGGAATATCCTCCCTCAACACAGCTGCAATACTATCCCTTATCAAAAACGCCACTCCCCCTCCTCTCTTGCGTCCCTTTCTATCCTTTCTGGAGCATTTGTATCCTGGAACTGCCAGTCTTGCTCATCCCTGAGCCATGTTTCTGTAATTGCTATGATATCCCAGTCCCATGTTCCTAACCATGCCCTGAGTTCATCTGCCTTCCCAGTTAGGCCCCTTGCATTGAAATAAATGCAGTTTAATCTGTTAGTCTTATCTTGTCCCTGCCTGCCCTGACTGTTTGACTCTCTTCTGTTCACAATTATATCAGCCTTAGATTGATCTCTTTCCTCACTATCTCCCTGGGTCTTACCTCCCCACCTTACTAGTTTAAACTCTCCCAAGAGCTCTAGCAAATCTCCCTACCAGTATATTAGTCCCCTTCCAATTTAGGTGCAATCTGTCCTTCTTGTACAGGTCACTTCTACCTCAAGAGATTCCAGTGATCCAAAAATGTGAGTCCTCCCGTACACCAGCTCCTCAGCTATGCACTCATCTGCTTTATCCTCCTATTCCTGCCCTCACTAGCTCGTAGCACTAGGAGTATTCCAGATATTACTACTCTCGAGGACCTCCTTTTTAAATTCCTGCCTAACTCTTCAGAGTCACCCTTCAGAATCTCAACCTTTTCCCTTCTATGTCATTGGTTCCAATGTGGACAAAAATCTCTTGCTGGCCTCTCTCTCCCTGGAGAACATTCTGCACCCTCTCTGAGACATCCTGGATCTTGTCACCAGGGAAGCAATACATCATTCTGATTTTTTGTTGCTGGCCACAAAAACGTCTGTCTGTACCTCGCACTCGCGAATCCCCTAACACAATTATCTCTTGGAACCCGATGTACCCTTCATTGCATTAGAGCCAGTCTCAATACCAGAAACTTGGATGTTCATGCTACATTCTCCTGAGAATCCATCACCCCCTACATTTTCCAAAAAGTCACAGAACACACCTGCACTGGGTGCCGACCTCTCTCACCTTTCCTGGAGTTAACTGAGACTTTCCTCCCTTCCTATAACCGCCATCCATCACATACTGTTGCTGGTGCAAATTCCTCATTGTTTCTAACTGTCCTTTCAACCGATCAATTTGATCTGATAGGATTCGCAACAAACAGCATTTATTGCAGAAATAATCTGCAGTAACCCTTTAAACTCCCACATCTGACAAGAAACACATATCACTCTACTAAAAGCCATTTTTGCTTCTTCACAATCTACAGACCAGAATAGTTGCAATCGGACTGTGTCAGCAATCGCTCAACGCATCTGTCCCTCGAGGTGCATGGGCCCGCAAAGCAAGATTTTAAACCTTGGTCCTTCGCAATATTCCTGTTTACCGGAGAAGGTCTCCTCATTCAATCACTCTCTAGTCTATGTATCATTGAATGGTAATTAGTTCAGTTGAGAGATACAGTCTTGCAAGTGCACTGGCAGGCGGAGGTTCGAGTCCTCTACACTGCACTGGGTGGGGGGGGTCTTCTGTGCAGTGCTGGGTTCAAGTCCCCTGGCATGGGTTTGGCTGAGGTTCAAGTCCTCCGCATTGTGCTGGGCTCCGAGCTTTGTGTTTACGCGAGGTTCAAGTTTTCTAAGTTTAAGTGGGATCCGAGGCCCCATGATAAATAAAGTTAGAAAGGGGTTAAAGTCAACTAGTGGTGAAATTTGAGTCTCTGCGTATATTTGTTCTGGGGGAGAGTGTGGCTTGGATTGCAATGCCATGTGGTCTGCTGCGAGGGTTTCTCTTTTTATAAGTGTAATTTCAGTGAGAGGATGTGAACAAAAAGAGAAACGCTGAAATTAACGTTGTCCTAATACTTGAGTTGAAAAAGGAAGATTTTAATGTAAAATGTTTTGCCTTGTTTGATTCAATGTGTTTTGTGGGCTTTGTAATAGGGCAGATTTTGTTTCTACATTCAAACTGTACAACGTGATGCCCTTTTTAAAATTATCAAACTTGCAACCTTAAAACAAGTTGATAAAGCACCTTGAGCCCCATACAGTATTTGTTTCAAATTCTACAATGCCTGTTTAAAACACAGTTAGGTCAGTGGTTATGCTTTAACCAGATGAGAGTATTGTATTAAAATTTTGTTGCTGCTGTGTTTTTGATGCAGAGTGTTCACAAAGAGAGGAATGCATTTTGAGTTTGATGTTTTATTAAGAGTTTAGGGAATATTAGAACTTGAGGCTGAGGTTTTTAAATTCTGCTAAATTATTGTTAGGACTTCATTGGCCCCCTTCATTTTGCAAATTCAAAGAATACTGATCTCTATCAAAGTTGCCACTGTAATTCTGACTGTTTTATTTGGGAAGTTTCATTTGGAGAACATACTTTAAAATATTCCACATTTGTCTCCCATGAATGTTTGAGATTTAAACCTAAACAGAAACTGCTTCTTCAAGGATTAAAGCACAGGAAACATTGTTACTTTCTTGCTGTTCCAGACTTTCAAAATACTTTTCCAGACAGCTTTCATATTAGCCAAGTATCAATTTGTTAAAAGAAAATAATTTTTGTATAGCCAGAATGGAGGCACCCAACGGTTTGATTTTAGGATCCTTGTTTATAATTGACTCAAGTTGTTTAGGCAGTACATTTTTTAAGTTTATGGATTGTATAAAACTTGATTATGTCATAAATAGTGAACAGAGTAATAGACTTCAAAAATTCATAGAATGTTGAAACAGGCAGACACAAATTAGTGTAGTTAAATTTGTGACTGTCTTCAGACTGATACCCACCTTGGTAAGGAAGAAATGAGAGAGGAAATGCAAAGAAAGTTTCAGCAGCTAACATCGTCTCTAGAGTTTCTCCATTCACAGGGAAAGCATGCCTTCGGACCACTGCCCACCCTTCCACCACCTGATCCAATGGATTCAATCAGTTCCCCAGTCATGAGCAGGAAAAGTGAAGGAGCTAACAACAATGAGGAGGAGGTCGGTACACTTTTGTCAGTGGTCTTCCTTTAGAATTAAACCACGTCAGCTATATCTTGCCTTTCGATCATTCAAGGGATATGAAGGCTCACTGATCAAGCTAACATCACAACAGCCAGTTGGCTTGTTACATTTAACAGTAGAACAGGAGCAGAAACCGCAAAGAATGCTGTATTCACCTAGCCTGCAGTTACAGCTGTTGCACTGCACACTCAGACGCCCTGGTATCCTCCACCTGAAGCATCTCTGCAAGGAGGGAAGTCTTGTCAGTTTTGTGAAACATTTAACTGCCCGTATTCAAGAAATCAGATATCTCAGAGTGATGCAAGAACAGACTGAATTTTGCTTTCAGGTTGGACTTTACTGAAGGAGATTTTGGAAAACTGGTTCATTTCCACTCGGCTTGGAGGGGATGGAGTGGTCACTAAGGACTGTGGATTTAAGAACTTGACTGGTGAATTTTTTCCCCCGCATGGGAGGATTCTTCAAATTGTATTTACTGTAGCGGACTTGTAATTTTTGTTGTTATAATCATTATATGCTGTATGTCAATGACTCGCTTAAATACTGGCTGTCAGTCTTATGAAAGCTGGTAATACCATTGGTTATCATGAAATGATAAAAGGAGGGAATGAGAATGTGTATAGGTTAAAAGCAAACAGGGAAAGAATTAAGTTCTGAGTTTTGTGAAACAAGAGGTTCAGCTGAGGAGGACTCAGATCAGGTAACAACTTACAGTTAACAGTGGGATACAGGAGGCAAGGGTAATAGGTTAACAAGGTGAAAAAGAATTCATTATGTAGAGACATTTAACAAGATAAGGTAGCATTCAGTATGAAAGTCGGTTAAACAAAGTGAAAAGTATTTATCATGTGAAGCCAGTTATTCACTGTGTAACAGCAGATGGCTTAATCTTTACTATTGACGCTCGCTGATTGTAACGGTCACCCAATCAACACGCATGTTGCCTTATCTGGATGCTCTTCCCTGTAAAATGACTATATAGTTCATTGAGAAACTGCTGTTCCAGAGAAGACCGTGAACTCATATCTCTGTACACATGGGTAGTCATTCTCTCCCCCTCCAGGGCCCGGCATAAAGATGAAGGAGGTAAAACGACACTGTGTCTCTGAGCATTTTGCTTCAACTGAGGAGGGGGAGCAGGATGGCAGGTGCACCTTTGTCATTTGTATTAATGATTTGGACAATCTTAATGACAATATTATAGGCATGTTTGCAGAAGACACCAAAATTGGTGGTATAATGGACAGTGCAGGAGGTTATCTTTCGAATGATTTTAAGGTCTGAGCAGGTAGGCAAAGAGTTAAGTTTTGGGTTGTGTGACAAAGGCTTAGCTCGCATGACTTTGACCAAATAAGAACTTGCAGTAAACAATAAGGTGCTAGAGGCAAGGCTAGTGAGTTAATAAGGTGAAGAATATCCATTCTGTAATGCCAGTTAATGAGGTGAAGAACATCTATTGTGTAATGCCAGATTGGCTTAAACTTTACTGTTGATGCTCGCTGACTGTAACGGTCACCCAATCAATATAGATGTTGCCTTATTTGGATCAGTCATTATCTTTAGTGAGTTTGGAGACTCACTGTCTTCATTTTTACAGTACAGATTGTATAGTAGAATGCAACTTGGGTTAACCATCTTCGGTTGTGATCGCAAGTTAAATTTTGGCCATATTTTTGTTTGTTTTTACAAGCTCAATTCATGCTAGCAGCTGATGGATTAAAAAGGTTAGTTAACATATAGCATGTCTTCATAAGATGTCTGTTCATTAAAGACTTCAACTGGGTGAATCTTGATTAAATTCATCTTTCAGTTGTTTCAACAGTAGAAACAATGTATGTTCAAAACATTTACAATCCTCATTGAAGAATATCTTACATAATGCATTCATACTCCACTGTGAGAAGTAAATTAGGAAATTAAATTTCAAAGAATGTCTTCACATTTAAAAATTGCCTGCAATTTCAGAGACAGTGCAAATGCAAGAATACAAAATGAACTCAATAACAAAAGTCTCCATTTTGAGGCACACAGTAATTACAGAAGAGTGTGCTTATCTGATGCAGAACCTGTACAGGTGAACAAGAGGCCTAAGCTTCAGATCTACAATCTCCTTAATTCTAATCTGTAACCACCAGATATGTGCGTTCAGAATTATCCTTTTCCTTTAAGTATTAATGACGTAGGTACCATAAGATGGGGTGGAAAAGGCTTGGAGATAGGGAGAGGGGAGAAAAGTAAAAGGAGGAATGTAGTTTACATAGCACCTTTCATGAGCAGAGTAATCCAGAGTACTTTATAGCAAATGAAGTTAGAACACAGAAAATAGAACAGTTCAGCACAGTATAGGCCCTTCGGCCCTCAATGTTGTGCCAACCTTTTATCGTACTCTGAGATCAAACTAACCTACATACTCTATATTTTACTATAATCCATGTGCCATTCCAAGAGTTGCTTAAATGTCCTTCCAAGTGTAGTCACTGCTGGGATGCAGGAAGTATGGCATCCAATTTACAAACAGCAAGTGTCCAAAAACAACAACAACGTGACAACAATCTGATTATCTGTTTGCAATGTTGATTGAGGGATGAATATATGCCAGGATGCTAAGACGGACACTTGTGTTCCTCTTTGAAACCATATCACAGACACTTCTGCATTTACCTCAGGCAACAGATGCCAAAGGAGGCATCTTAGTCAGTGTAGCAATGCACAGTGTCAGCCTATGCTTCTGTGCTCAATTCCTGAAATGAGAATGAAAGGTAAAAGGGAAATAAGCTAAAATTCTAACTCAACAATGTCAGTGGGGCACAGATGCTTCGAACTGAAACACTCAGATTTCCATTGTTGTGTTTTAAGAGCCTGTACACCAACTTTCAACATCCAGACAGAGCTACCAATCTCCTCAGACATATGAAAAATAGATTGCAACCTTTGACAAAATAATCCATGAAATTTCTATTTGCACAATTCACTTACCCTTGCTAGAAAATGCTTTCTGCTACGTTCTGTCCTATAATAGGATTTCCTTCTGGTTTGTTGCTTGACGTAGAAAAAGGGAACTATACAACTTACCTACCCCGTTTTAAAAACAATTCCTGCTCTGAATCTGTAATCCAGTTAAGTGCCAAGGAGAGGTGGATTTGATTGCAAATTAAAGGGTTAAATTCCCAAAATGCTCTCCTGAATCAAACATTCCTTGCAAACCAGCCCATCCAGATCAAACTCTTCCACTTGTTCATGCATTGCTACCTATTCAAGAGCATTATATTTTTATGATTTGACAGCTAACCCGAGAATGCAACTTTTTAAAAAAAAGGTTTTGTGATTTACACATGAAAGAAGTGTATTCTAACTGTATTTTAACAGATGAAAGGCTGAACACACACTCAATGTGTAATTTCAGTAACATCACACTGTAAATATTTGCAATTAATTCTGTTAGGATTGAGCCCTCTACTATCACCTGATGGAGTGTCGCTCTGAAAGCTAGTGTGCTTCCAATTAAACCTGCTGGATTATATTTATAAGAACAGTAAAACTCATTTGTTGTTGACTGTTGTCTGCATCAAAAGATACTTTCTGAAGTAGTAAATTTAACTGTAATTATGCACCTAAATATCAGAGTTCAATGATAGTATGAAGGGCCAAGGACAACAGGGATTAATTACCAAACTTTAGAAACGGTAATAATCTGAAAAAAAAACACATTGAGATTTTCCAATCCAAGCTTTGAAATGAGTACGTTCCAGTTAAATTCATGTTGAAAGTTTATCAATACTTTAAACTAAAATATAAAATTCATATGTTTCTATTTAAAATGCTTGTGTGAACTGGTTATAGCACAATTATGTCCTCGCCTAGCTGGTGCTGTAGCACCATCACTAGCAAGAGTTGTGCAATCTATGTTAACATTGCACAGAAGTGTTTTATTAGAATTTTTTTTTAAATGGGAGCTGAATTACATCTGAAAAGCACTGGAGACAGACTAAACTACTGTGCCCAATGTTCAGTGGTATTCAGGTAGCGAAAAGAAATGGGAGTACATTCTTCAGCATTTAAAAATGATTCATTTACAGAAAAGGCACAGCAGCTCGATTCATTGATAATTCAATTCCTTACTCAATTGAGAGATCCAGTGAAGCCAAATGAAATACTCTGGGTTTTGTTTCTTTGAGATTGCATCTGAAATGCAGAATCACATGTCCTACAAATACATGCCAGCATTACCAAGAGGGGTATTACTGGAGTTATTATCACAGCTGAACATTTTCACTTGGCAGAGGGTACAATAACTTAGGGATTTCATCAATTCACAAATTGGAAATCAGAGTTGGGATAATGCACTGGCATCGCACTCTACACCAAAGACAAGAACGTCCAGTCACTTACGCTCTATAACCCACAACTTGTGTTTATAATGAACCTAGCGTGTTGGAAAACATTCCCACAAACTAAAGTCCAAGTATATGGACCTTCTGCAAAATCAGGCAGTGTTTTAAGTTCAAAGAGCTCCACAGTTGATCACATGCTGATTTGACCAGTTGTGATCATACGCTCAAATATATTCAAGAATGTGCTTTTCTGTTTTACATTCACACAGACTGTTTTTGTCTGGATTATCTTCATTGATCATTCTAAGAAGTGCATCAAACTCTGTTTAGGCAATTCATTACACATTATAAAATGTTATTGTAACTCTCAAGTACTCATCCTACCAGTTATGACAATTTTTGATCCATCTGAACAAAGATATCTAGAATAAGGCACACTGCCCTCTGTTTACATCTAAGTATGACTCTTCTGATTTCTGCCGTGCAACTAGTTTCAGGAAAGCTTGTGCAAACTGCAATTTTTATAAACACTCCTCACTCTAGCTGTGGAAATGTGCTGTGCACAAAATGGTTGCCAGCTTGATCTGATGAGCAGAGCATGGTGCGTGCAGAGGTAGGTGAGGCATGTGGAGTATGGAGCACATGATGCACAAGCAGCTGTCAACAGTTGACATGCCACTTTCCCCATGCACATATGGAATGCCCACGTGATTTCCCCAAGTTATAGAAGTTACATAATTTTTCTTGAAGCTGGTGGCATTCCTGGCTACGTGAACATTAAATAAGCACAAGCCTAGAATCACCTCAACAAATGGCTACTCGCTCAGTCAGCAGCCCTGTATTGCAACTAGTCACAGCAATTGCAATGAGTGCAGATGATGATTAGATTAGATTAGATTACTTACAGTGTGGAAACAGGCCCTTCGGCCCAACAAGTCCACACCGACCCGCCGAAGCGACAACCCACCCATACCCCTACATATACCCCTTACCTGACACTACGGACAATTTAGCATGGCCAATTCACCTGACCCGCACATCTTTGGACTGTGGGAGGAAACTGGAGCACCCGGAGGAAACCCACACAGACACGGGGAGAACGTGCAAACTCCACACAGTCAGTCACCTGAGGCGGGAATTGAACCCAGGTCCCTGGCGCTGTGAGGCAGCAGTGCTAACCACTGTGCCACCGTGCCGCCCCAATATCTCCAATAAAACGTAGGAACTACACATGTTCTAGAGGGTGACCAATGTAACACCATACAGAAGGTAGCTGGTTCACTGGACGTGCCATCATTCAGTTGTCGCAGTCATTTGGACTTTACTTTGGGGAGGGGATTTTTCATTTATTTTTCTTCTAAATTAACTAACAGGTATGATGGTGTACAGAGGTTATACCACAGATAGGCATTTCCAGTTGAAGTCTTTCAACTCACCATCTCAGTCATCTTTTAATACTCACTTAAACCTGTAAGTACTCAATTATCTTGAAATTTGGATACTAGTGGAAATGAAAGAAAATGGCACTAGTTATGTGTGCATCAAGCAAGAGGAAATTTTGACACAGGAATGTTAATGTTAATATGGCAGTTTGAGAATGTAGAAACAAAATAGCTTCCATATTGTAGCTAACACCATGATTCTGGTTATTTCTCAGTAAAGGCATGTCAAATGATGGAAAGAGAAACCAAAGATATACATGCATTAAACTTGGGTAGGAAGGAAAAACTCATGGAAGACAATAAGGTGTTTAACACTTTTTGGGCAAAGATGTTACCCTTGAATTCTCTATTGGATTTATTTCGAATCATAAAATCCCTACAGTGTGGAAATAGGCCTTTCGGCCCAACAAGTCCACACAGACCCTCCAAAGAGTAGCCTACCCAGACCCATTCCACTACCCAATTTTCCCCTGGCTAATGCACCTAAACTACATATCCGTGAACACTATGGGTAATTTAGCTTGGCCAATTCACCTAACTAGCACATCTTTGGATTGTGGGAGGAAAACGAAACATCCAGAGAAAACCCACGCAGACATAGGGAGAATGTGCAAACTCCATACAAAACATTCACCGAAGGTTGAAATCGAACCCAGGTGCCTAGCGCCGTGAGGCAGCAGTGCTAACCACTGAGCCACAGTGCCGCTGACGAGATTACACAGCATCTGTGCTAGCTGGATGTAATGCAAAGGAAAGACATTAGATGTGGATAAAGTATCAGCATTGCCCAAATTTCTAGGAAAGTCCTACCACAAGACAGCCCTCAAAGTCACTGATAGTGATGATATGAAGAATGCAAATGTTTATTGACAAAACAGAATTGAGAATTAAAGAGACGTGAGCTCAATAAAAAAGTCTTACAGACGAGGAAGGGAATAAAATGCCAATGTATAGAGAGGGTTGTTTGATACAGAATCCCAGACTTTAAAAGTTTACTTGTGGTATATGAAGATCGCTGGCTAGGTCAGTATTTATTGCCCACCCCTAGTTGTCTTTCTGGTGATGGTGGTGAACTGCTGTAGCCCACATGCTGTAGATAGCCATACAATGTGTTTTGGGAGGGAATTGCAGGATTTTGACCCAATGACACTGAAAAAACACTGAAAAAAACACTTTCCAAATCAGGATGCGGAATGGCTTGGAGAGGAGCTTGTAGCTGATGGGATTCCAAATATCGCTGTCCTATCTATCTCCTAGATAGAAATGGTCCTGGGTTTGTACAGTGTTATCTAACAATCTTCTACAGTGAATCTTGTAGATGGTATGCACTGCTGGTATGGAGGGGCGGTGGTGGAAGGAGTGGCTATTTGTGGAAGTGGTGCCAATCATGTGGGCTTTGTTCTGGATGGTGTCAAGCTTCTTGAATGTTGTGAGAGCTGCATTCATCCAGGCAAATGAAGAATTAGGAGGCAAGTTACTCATTGCAGTACCTCCTAACTTCTGATCTGCTCTTGTAACTGTTGTATATACATGGCAAGTCTAGTTCAGTTTCTGGTCAATGGTAACCCCCAGAATGTTGACAGTGGAGGAATTCCATGAAGAGAGAGGAAGGTGGTGTTGGGGTGGGTTAGGTTGTCTCTCAGTGGAGATGGTCATTGTCGGGCATTTGCTTGGTGCAAATCTTACTTGCCACTTGTCATCCAAGCCTAAATCTTGGCCAGGTCTTACTGCATTTAGATATGGGCTGCTTTAGTACCGAAGTCGTCACAAATTATTGCACATCGTTTAGCACCTTCTGAACTTATGACCAAGGGAAGATACACTATGAAGCCAAAGATGGTGGGCCTACAACACTGTTGAGGAATTGCTGCAGAGGAGCCCTGGAAACGAGATGACTGACCTCCAACAACCACAACTATCTTCTCGTGTACCACATTTGACGGAGGGATAACTACACTGAGGAAAGTTATTGCAAGTCAGAAAAGGTTCAAAGAAAGGTTGAAAAGGGAGATTTGTGGCGATATCTTTAACATGGAAACATGAAAAGGCACCATCCTGAGAAGATGTCTCCAATTCTACAAAGTAGTTTGGTCAGAGGATGTGATGACAGGGTAACGTCACTCAGTAAAAGGGGATTGAGGAGTCAAATTACTGATCAATTCTACAATGATGATTTACTTTTTCTTGATCTTATTGTGGAGAACAGGATTCATTCATAACAAAATAAACACTTAGCAGGCTGATATTGAACCTGAGTGCGCTGGAATTGCAATGCATAGTTCAGGGGACTTTCTGGGTGGTTTGGAGGACAGGAATGAGGAGTCAAAGTGGGCACAGGTGGGAGTGTGGAAAGTACAGAAATATCGTCACTACATAATCAAAGTAGGAAAATATCAAACCATGCAAGAGCTAGTACATAAGGATCAAAGGCCCTCACTTTTCTAGATGACTACTTTATTTTGAATTCAAATGACTGTTGCACTTAACAATGTCATCTGAGAACAATATGTCAGACGTTACACTGACAATGAAGCTATTTTAGTTCTGCACATCTTGATTAATTTGGCATGACCTTCATTTCTATGCCAAGAAAATCTTAACTCAATGTTAAATTTCACTATACATTCACCGCCTTTTGGGAAACAGAAACTTGTCCAAAGCCATTCATATTCTCAGTTGTTACATTTTTTAAAAGAGGATGATTTCATCGTATTGTTAGCCAATAAGGACTTTGGAAGTTATGCAGATGCCCCTTTCCCAACAAGCAAATAGTTTGTAAAGCTAGAAACTTCAGACAGACATCCCACTCCAGTGTGAACACCGAATATAATTGCAGCAAGAATGTGAAGCATTTCCTCACAGCACAATATTTAACACTGAGTTCAAGGTCAGGTTCTATCTTAAGAAATGAACAAGCATGCATAATATAATTTTTGTCTCTCTACTGTGTTAATTTTACAGATTGAAATGCATTTCTAATTTAAAATAGCTTAGTACAGGTTCAGAGCAATGCTAACTTGAGTACATCGAATTAACTCACTAAAAGTGACACTGACTTTTCCATCAGTTCTGTAACTTTAGGACTACTGAATAATAAAATTGTTGATTTCAGCTCAGGCTAATGACTTTTCTGCCCTCACATACATAGAACATAGAACAGAAGAGCGCAGTACAGGCCCTTTGGCCCTCGATGTTGCGCCGCCCTGTCATACTAATCTGAAGCCCATCCCACCTATTCTATTCCATGTATGTCCATATGCCTGTCCAATGATGACTTAAATGCACTTAAACTTGGCAAATTTAATACCGTTGCAGGCAAAGCATTCCATACCCTTACTACTCTCTGAGTAAAGAAACTATCACTGACATCTGTCTTATACCTATCTCCCCTCACTTTAAAGTTGGGTCCCCTCGTGTTTGCCGTCCCCATACCTGGAGTAAAATGACAGCACAAATCAAGAATCTAAGAATAAACAAAGAAATTAGGAACAAATCAAGCATTGTTACAATTTTAAAGGGACAAGTGCACTGGTTATTAAGCCTCACTACACTATGATAAATACCAAAGTTTTAATATTTATTGAAAAAAAATCATTGATTTATTATAATTACTGTTAACTTAAACAAAAGAGACTTTGCCAATAATGTTTATTGTAAAAATAGATTTGCTTATTCGAGATGACAAAACTGGTTATCAACTAACCTACCATTCAGAATCAAACTATAACCCCTTAATACCAAATGTGCACAATCTTGACAGACAGACAGTGCAACTCTATAGGTATTGTAGGTTTATAAAAAAGGAAAATGGTGCAAAAAAAAAACCCAATGGCTAAGGACCCAAATTCAAAGACGTAAGGAAGAGGGAAGACTTATCATAGTTCAGTCAATTTCGTGTCTTTGAGATTACAACACTGACAGTTGCAGATATGTTCCACATTTGACGGAGGGATAACTACACTGTCAGAAAAGGTTCAAAGAAAGGTTGGAAAGGGAGATCTTCATATCAGACTTCAGGTAGAAAGTCAGTTCAGCATAGATCTTTGAATGGAAATAACAGTTCACTTTTCAGAGCGCAAGAGGAATTGAAGATACTGATTTCTCGAACTTTCTCAGATTCCCAGAAAAGGCTTTATTGAAAAAGATCTGTGCAGGATCTTTATTTTTACTGCCTGCTTCATGGGGGTTTGTCCCTTTAAATAAAATTAACTTCAGTTCAGAGGGTGTTGATAGACAATCTTCAGTTTATCCAAAATTTATAAGCCATAAAACACATTTCATCCCTCTTAAAAGCTTAGTTATTCTTTCCACAGTCAATTAACTTTTTTGTCAACAAATATGAACCACAATACACTTCAACTTTTGATTCTTCAGTAATTAATAAGCAGAACTCCCAAAAATCACATCCCATAAAAAAACATTTCAATTTAGAATGTCCAAAAGGTTCCACATTCCAGTTCCCCATGGTCCTTAAATATGAATATGCATTCCCAACAGCACGATCTGAAAGTCTTCATATATACTTTGTAAAGGAACCTTAATAAAACTTGATGAAGAAAAAGGGCATGGAATGCATAGGAAGAATAATTACCACATGAGCGCAATAACTTCTGTTTAATATGGCCAGCAGCAAAGTTCAAGTTGCCCAAGTTTTAGGCTGTCAGTCTTGGATTTTTTTTAAATCAAGGTGGCAAATTAAATGTGGTTAAATTAGCCATGACTATAAATAAAGAAGTACATGGCACAATCCAGAGCGACTAAGAACAGCAATTTACATTTTCACTCAAACAGCATTATGATAAAATGTTCAGGTATTTAATTTGGGAGATTCTGATTGAGAGAAAAATATTGGTTAGGTTACTAGAACTTTGTTGCTATTTGCTGTACACTGACATGATACCTTATATTCAGTTGAGCAGGTTGAAAAGGTTTAGTGTCTCAATGAAAATGTGACAGACCTAACAATGGGAGCACTTCTTCAGTATGGTTCTGGAATGAGCGTAACCCATAATATGATTTGGTTGGGGAAGAAATCTACTACAGCTGTTAATTTAGTGTGGACTCCTGCACACTGTAGCACCTTGTTGTGAGGTACAGTTCAATGTTATAAATTACTCAGCCAAAAACAATTACCACAATCCAGTATGCCTAATTAGATTTTATCTTCAGATATTAAAAAATTTAAACATGTATTCGTGAATGTCAAGACATACAGTGCAGTAAGCCAAGTGCCAGAAAATGGGATTAGAAAGTTAGCAGGTGTTTTTGACTGGTACTGATACGACTGGCCAAAGGAATATTTTCTGTGCTTTCTATGATTCTATATATAGAGCAAGAAATGCTGGTAAATCTTTAAACTTTTTTTCAAAAATAGAACACCACCCTTACCAAATGGAGCTTTAGGTGTATATCTGGATTTTGATCAATTATTTTAGAAGTGATTGGTACCTTAATTGTTCACCACATTGGTGAAATGAGTTGTACAATCTGCATTTCCAGCACGTGCTAGTGGTGAAGATCAGGCAAAAAGATAGATATGGGTCTCGTCAATTTTCAACCATTAGAATCAATGGAACATTAAGGGATGCATGCACAAGTATGACTTCACAGTGTATGCTATTTTTCACCAATGATATTCACTCAGAAAAGGCATTGTTTGAATGTTATATACATTTGCAGCAGGATATTTTGTACCTCACAGATGTTGTGATGCCAACAATACTGCTGCTTTCTGGCAATACAGGGTATGACAGGGAAGAGGCATCTATGCATGTGCAGGATCTCAAGTACTATTGTTAGCATTGGGAATGCATACTCTCTTGCTGTTTAACGTGATCTTAAATGAATTTGTCAAATGAAGCAGCACAGTAACTGCTGTATTAGAAATTGAAAAGGTCACTATTAAATTGACATGCAGGTTACTACCCAGTGATAAGTTTTGAATTCTCGTGCTGCAAATGTGTTGCTGGTCAAAGCACAGCAGGTTAGGCAGCATCTCAGGAATAGAGAATTCGACGTTTCGAGCATAAGCCCTTCATCAGGAATCCAGGGCTTATGCTCGAAACGTCGAATTCTCTATTCCTGAGATGCTGCCTAACCTGCTGTGCTTTGACCAGCAACACATTTGCAGCTGTGATCTCCAGCATCTGCAGACCTCATTTTTTACTTTGAATTCTCGTGGACCAGTTCTCACCTGAGTGATCAGAAATGCAACTCTCGACAGATAAATGCTATACAAAACTGAAATTGTAAAAGGTTTTCATTCAATTCTTGCCACTTTTCATCTAGTGCCAGAGTTGAAAGTAATTTAAGGTTAGCTTGCTTGGAATGAGTTAATCATTAAGATTATCAAACAGCAAATTGTAATAATTGTACATTGCGGCCAGAACATTTAAGTTCATAAAGGTCAGAAAACAATCAGAACTGGGGAGCTGGGAAAAGAGAACTGAATCATGCTGGAGCCTAAAGGAAACATCCACACTGCCTCAATCAGTAACTCCAATCCATTTAACTTGGCCACAGTAATGGTCCAGAGCCTTTTTAAGCAATTGGATTTCCGTTCTGCGCATGCATGATGATGAATGTTAGCAGCTACAGCCTTCGATAATAGACATGGCGCTCCAGGGGAGATCAGAAGCATGAACACAAATTTTGCAGCTCATTCCTCACCTCATCACAGCGCACCAGTTGAAAACCACTGGCCCAGAATGAAGCCGAAGGAACAGACTTTCTGCTCTAACTGTGTGCATGTCTCTCGCTCTCTTTTTCTATTTCTCTTTGTGTCCATCCAATTTAGTGCTGTGAATTTTTCTCCATTTGTATTTCGCTGATATTTTAACTCATTTTGGCCTTTCCTGTATTGTACTGTTCTTTTACTGTACTATATTTTCTCCCTGTCAGCTAGTCCTAACCCCTGTTAGCAAGTTTCGCCTCCTTCAATAATCAGATCAGTAGAACTGAAGATGGAATGAAACTGCATTTGGTCCAGAATCTGTTTTGCAATTACAGGAACAAAATTGTGGATAATTTTATAATCAGCACGGAAACAGACCCTTTGGTTCAACCCGTCCACACAGAATGTAATCCCAAACTAAACTGGTCCCACCGGCCTGCACTTGGCCCATATCCCTCAAAACATTTCTTATTCATGTATTTACCAAAATGTCTTTCAAACATTGTACTTGAACCCTCATCCACCATTTCGTCTGGAAGTTCATTTCACACACAAACCACTTGGAAAAAAAAATTGCCCTTCATTTCTTTAAATCTTTCTCCTCTCACTTGAAAGTAATCTCCCATCCAAGGGAAAAGACATCTGCCATTCACCTATTTACGCCCCTCATTATTTTATAAATTTCTATAAGGTCACCTTAATTTCCTACGTTTGAGTGAAAAAATGATGTGGAGATGCTGGTGTTGGACTGGGGTGGACAAAGTTAAAAATCACACGACACCAGGTTCTCAAAAAACTCAATGAAGTTTGTGAGACACGACCTGCTCTTGATGAAACCATGTTGACTATCTGAAATGAAATTGTTGTTTGCGAGATGATTATAAATCTTATCTCATAATCCTTTCCAAAACCTTTCCTACAACAGAAGTGAGGCTCACTGGTCTATAATTACCTGGGTCATCTCTGCTGCCCTTCTTGAACAAGGGCACATTTGCAATCCTCCAGTCTTCCAGTACTAAACCTGTAGACAATGACGACTCAATATCAAAGCCAAAGGTCTGATATCTCCTCCCTAGCCTCCCAGAGAATCCTCGGATAAATCCCATCCAGCCCACGGGACTTACCTACTTTCACTCGTTCTAGAATTGATAACACCTGTTTGTAACTAACTTCGATCCTTTCTAGTCTAATATCTCGTACCTCATTCTTCTCCTCTACAACGTTCTCCTTTTCCGATGAGAAATGTTCATTTAGCACCTCTCCGATCTCTACAGGGTCCACACTCAACTTCCCACTTTTGCCTTTGACTGGCCGTATTCCTACCCTTATCATCCTTTTATTCCTCACATACCTATAGAAAGCTTTAGGGTTCTCCTTTATTCTACTTGCTAAAGATTGGTCGTGTCCTCTCTTTGTTCTTCTTAACTCTCTCTTTAAATCCTTCCTAGCTGATCTGTAACTCATCATCGCCTCATCTGAACTATCTTGCCTCCATCAACACATAAGCCTCCTTCTTCTTCTTAACAAGAGATGCAAGTTCTGTAGTAAACCACGGTTCCCTTACCTTATCACTTTCTCCCTGCCTGACAAGGACATACCTATCAAGGACACTCAATCTCTGTTAATTAAACCAGCTCCACATGTCCACTGTCTGCATCCCCTGCATTTTGCTACCCCATTTTATGCATCCTTATTCTTGCCTAATTGCATTATAATTGCCCTTACCCCATCAATAACTCTTGACCTGTGGCATGTACCTACCCCTTTCCATCGCTAAGCTAAAAGTAACTGAATTATGATCATTCTCTCCAAAGTGCTCACCTACAACTAAATCAAACATCTGGCCTGATTCATTACCAAGCATCAGATCCGGTGTGGCCTCCTCTCTTGTCGGCCCTTCGGCATACTGTGTCAGAAAACACGCCCGTACACATTGGACAAAAACTGATCCACCCGATGTACTAGAGTTATAGTATTTCCAGTCAATTTTGGGGAAATTAAATTCCCCATAATGACCAACGTATTCCTTTCACTCCTACCCAGAATAATTTTGCTAATCCTCTCCTCCGCCTCCCTGGAACTCTGGGGAGGTCTATAAAAAACTCCAAGCAGTGTGACCTCTCCTCTCCTGTTTCTAACCTCAGGCCACACGACCTCAGTAAACGTGTCCTCATCAAAAGTTCTCTCAGCCACCGTTATATTATTCTTGATTAGTAAGGCCATGCCTCCCCCTCTTTTACCATTGCCTGTTCTTAATGAAAGATCTAAACCCTGGAACATCTATTCCTCACCCTGCTCTATCCACGTCTCCGAAATGGCCACAACATCGAAGTCCCAGGTACCTATCCATGCTGCAAGCTCACCTATCTTATTCTGGATTCTTCTAGCATTGAAGTAGACACACTTCAAACTATCTGCCAGCACATTCCTGTGACCCTGAAATCCTGTTCCTGTTCTCCCTACTCTCATCCTCCTGTGCACTGCAACTACACCTCCAGTTCCCTTCCCCTTGCTGAGCTAGTTTAAACCCAACCTTCTTCACCGTCCACTATACCACCAATCTTGATGTCATCTGAAAACTTACTAATCATGTTTTCTATATTTTCATCTAAATAATTTATATAAATGATAGAAATGGACCCAGCACCGATCCCTGTGGAACATTGCTGGCCATTGGCCTCCAGTCTGAAAAACAACCCTTCACCATCACAATGTCTCCTGCTATAAAGCCAATTTTGTATCCAATGGCAAGCTCATCTTGAATCCCATATGATCTAATTTTACTAATTAGTCTACCATGCAGAAACTTGTCAAAGGCTTCACTAAAGTAAACAACGTCTATGACCCTGCCCTCAATCTTCTTGGCTCCTTCCTCAAAAAACTCAAATCAAGTTTGTGAGACACCATTTCCCTTGCACAAAGCCATGCTGACTATCCCTAATCATTCTTTGCCTCTCCAAATGCACATAAATTGTAACTTTCAGAAGCACTTCCTCAACTTATTTACCACTGAAGTCAGCCTCACAGATCTATCATTTGCAGGCTTCCCCTTACATTCCTTCTTAAACAAAAACACAACATTAGCCACTCTCCAGTCATTTGGCACCTCACCTGTATTTAATCGATGATACAAATATTTCTACAAGGGGCCCTGCAGTTTCCTCCCTAAATTGCCATAAAGTCCTAGGCTACATTAGATCAGACCTGCCAGAGATTTACCCACCTCCTGTCAATACCCTTGATATCAAATGTCCCGTATAACAATTATTTTTAAAATTTTGTTAAACGCAGTCTAACATAAGATTCATTCTTGGTGAAAAAGATCTGACCGTCTCTTCTATTTTTTTCAGAGACTATCCATTTCAACAGTACCCAAAATAGAGTATCTGTTTAAGGGAAGAATAGCCACAGGAGACTTCTGAACTACCTTCTTACCTTTCCTGACAATCACCCATCTATCTGACTGATCCTACTGTGTAATCACTTCTCTAAATCTACTAGTCGTCTCGGTCTCTTGAACGCCCATAAATACAAAGCAATCATATAAATGGAAGGAGACTTCAGATGCATCTTTGGTGGACTTTCTCACTGTGTTTTCTAATTCTAAGAACTGTCATGAGCCCAGCTGATGTCACTAGTGGACAAGATACCAGAATATAATCTGGCTTGATAGATATATAACCTATCAATAATATGGCAGTTAGTCACAAACATTCACACAAAGCCATGGACTTTCTTTTAACAACAGAATTGAACTTTATTAAATGAAACTAAAACCAAGTTACAGTTGGAATGATTTAAACACATAGCTACGGTTCAGTCACCTGATAATATCCATAACAAATTCAAATCCACAGGAATCATTCCCCAATCTCAACATGTCAGGGGTCTACTTAACTAAGTCATTTAAGTTTCGTCAGTGTGAACTATGATGACAATTCATTGAATCCTTTCCAAATCTGCCTCTGAATTTTTCCACAAACTTTTTCGGTTCTAATGACCTGTATTTCCAACCAAACTCTTCTCACTTTGAAATTTCACAACTCTTCTGCTGGGGTAACTTATTTTCTGAACTGCCCTCAATCCTCCTTTCTGGAGAGAAAAACTAAACTTACTTCTGCACTCCACTCTGGCTTTCTTAACTGCATTTCCAAAAAATTTCCTGATCCATGTTCCTTCTGAACTAAAAACAAAGCTCATGGCCTTGCAAATTTACCTGACTATCATAAACACTACAGTATAATCAATGTATTTCCAATACCATCACAGGAGTTTCAGTCACCAGCTCACTCACAAACTGGATTTGGTCACTGTTCCAGGACTTTCAGACTTTTTTGTCTTTTAATGGAGTCATAGGTAGACAAGGTGGTGAAGGCGGCGGGTGGCACACTTGCCTTCATTAGTCATAACATTGCATTTACGAGTTGGGATGGCACGTTGCCTGTACAGGACATTGATGAGGCCACTTGTAGAATACTGCGTCATCCTTCTATTGGAAAGATATCGTTAACTTTGAGAGTATGCAGAAAAGATTTACAAGGATGTTGCTGGAACTGGAAGGTTCAAGTTATAAGGAAAGGCTGAATAGGCTGGCACTTCTTTTCCCTGCAGCATCAGAAGCTGATGGGTAACTTTATATAGGTTTATAAAATCATGAGTGGTATGGCTGGGGGAACAGCCAATGTTTTTTTCCTATGGTGAGGGATCTAAAACTTGAGGGTATAGATTGAAGGTGAGGGGAGAAAGATTTTAAAAAGGGTAATTTTCTCATGCAAAGGGCGGTGCGTATATGGCATGTGCTACCAGAGGAAGTGGTGGAGGCAGGTACAATTACAATATTTAAAAGGCATTAGAATGGATAGATTAATAAGAAAAGTTGAGGGATATGGGCCAAACACCAGGAGATGGGATTAGGTCAGATTGGGGTGTCTGTTCGACGTGGAGGAGTTGGACCGAAGGATCTATTTCTGTGCTGTATAACTTTATGAGTCAATCTGTCAGTTAGGGAGTGGTCAGAGCTCAAATTGGGTTTTTGACTGTGATTTCAATGAGAATGAGTTTGGCTGTTGATGCTACGACACAAAAATTTAAAAGCTCCCTGCTTATCTTCCCGTAAGCAGTTCCTGGAAGCTCAAAATACAGGAAATTAAGTTATAAATATTATTGTCTTTGCCTGAGTGAACTGAAAAGGTGACCCTGATCGACAGCTTCAAAAAAAACCAACAAGCCATCACCTCAGCCTGTAGAACAACACATCGTGAAAACCACTTAAAGCAATTTGGCCAGTTTTGTTATTTTCTTTTATTTATACAATGTATAAGTGAGAAGTGGCCTGGATTCTCCACTGGCCTGGATGAGTGCTGCTAATACAACACTCAACAATCGCAAAACAAGCTAATTGTGCAGGTCCCAAACCACCCCTTAAATAATTTCTACACCACTGATGCAAAGTAGCAACTATCTGCAATATGCACTCTAATGACTTGAGTTGTAGACTAGTGGCTCAATTTGTAAACTAGGTTAAAAATCACAACACCAGGTTATAATCCAACAGGTTTAATTGGAAGCACTAGCTTTCAGAGTGTTGCTCCTTCATCAGCTACCCAGCATCTCCAAATCATTTGTAAACTAGCATAGTTATATAAATATTTATATAATTAAAAGGTTCAAGTAATGCTTCACCATGAAAATCTATAGAACTGATCTGAAGATAGTTAATCGAAATACATGTTCTAGAGAAAGCGAAAATAGATTTTCCCCTGGTTCAAAATAGAATAATTGGGAACCTTTAACCATAGGGGTGAACACAAAATAGACAGCCTAACTTCAGAGGCTGTGTGGGGTGAATGGACAAAAATATCCTGACTCTGCAATAGGAATTCTCTTGGATTGGGAAATAAAAACCGGTACATTAACTTGCTATGAAACTCAATTGGACAGGCTTGATGGTGTTAGAAACCACAAAGCATATGTTTTACAGTTTGATGCCAATTCTGCCCTCAGCTTCAAGAGCGTAAAATTCACAAACAATCCAAATTGTTTGCAGTCCAAAGCAGAATAAGATCCAAAACAAATTTGGCATTTCTTTCCTTACAGAAAACTGTATTGTGTCTGTTTTGGGGTATGTCCAGTAATGTCAAATTAACAAATCAAATTTAATATCAGAGGAAGTATTCCAAATATTACAAAACAAATCTGCAAGAATGACAACCTGAAATGTGCATACTGAAATTTGTTGCTTCACTGCATGCCACTGAGAGCAGAAGTTACTGCAGACCAGGCCACCTTCATTCAAAGATTTTGATCAAGTTTGACTCCAACAATTTTCCACTTACTGAAAAACATTGATAATTCTACACAATAATGGCACACAGCACAAGAAACATAAAACAGAAACACAAAGGTACATCTAAATCTACTGCCGAGGCATTAACTGACATTGCAGATGGGCCTTGCATTACTGAAAACAAACTTTTCTTCTAATTCATAAAAACTGGATGCTTTCTTTTATGGATCGGCCAATATCAACTTCGACTACAGGTAAAATGTTAAAAATCTACTACATGACATTGATAGCAAACACCATGATAATTAGTTTCAAGCGACTTAATTAAGTGGGATACATTGCTAAAAGAGAACTCAAAGTAAAAGAAGATGTTTTCCAACTATTAGAGCAACTGTTCTTTCGTCAGGGACATACAGAATTTCTGCACGTGCATACTGTTGCGCCACTAGCAGTGACATTGACATTAAAATCAGCCCAAAAGAAAATAATGTTTTACAGTCAGCAGCGGATAAGTTTGCTTACTCATACTTTACAATGTGGCAAATACAAATAGTGTATCTCATATCATAATCACCAATTGCGCTTAAATTTACTTTAAAATTTGAGCAAGTTTAATCTTTTATAGATCAATTATTGTAATTGTTCATGTTGAATAGGAAATAAAACTTTTTCATTTGGTAAATGATTGAAGTCTGGAATACACTACCTGAGTGTGGTGGAGGCACGTTCAATCGAGGCATTCAAGAGGAATTAGACTAGAAAGGAACAATGTGCTGTTTTAAGGGGAGTCAGCAGGAGATAGGCATGAAGTGAAATGATGAGAGAACTGTAGCAGACAATGGGTCAAATAACCTGTATTGGTGCTGCAACAGTTCTGTGATTCTGCAAACAACTACAATGTGTTTAATAATCATAAGCAAGCATATCTTCAGAAATAGATTTTTCACCATGCATAGTTTTATTTTAATAGAGCAAATGTTGCTGACTGGAATGCAGCAAGATAATCATTTCATGTTATCTCTGTTATCAGCACAATCTAATACAGTGACCTGTCCCAACTGGAAAGTTGAAAAAGTTACCCTTTCACCTGTACAAATCACAGAACAATCACAAATGCAGCATTTCCAGTGACCCATTTCCAACTAATGGAATAGTCAGGGACAATTTAATGGCTGTAATCCAATTCGTACATGCTAAAAGCATAGTCAAGTATTTCAGTCTAAGTTTGTGAGAAGATTTGTAGCTCGGGTGCTCGTTTTTGTGGTTCTGTTCGCCGAGCTGGGAATTTGTGTTGTAGACGTTTCGTCCCCTGTCTAGGTGACATCCTCAGTGCTTAGGAGCCTCCTGTGAAGCACTTCTATGATGTTTCCTCCGGCATTTGTAGTGGTTTGAATCTGCCGCTTCCGGTTGTCAGTTCCAGCTGCCTGTTGCAGTGGTCAGTATTGGGTCCAGATCGATATGCTTATTGATTGAATCTGTGGATGAGTGCCATGCCTCTAGACAACGGAACGAGGACATGCCGCAACCCAAAGGACTAGCCACACTACCACATATCAAGAGCATTTCCGAACTGACAGCCAGACTACTGCGACCACTAGGACTCATAACAGCACACAAACCAACAGCCACTCTCAGACAACAACTCACCAGAACGAAGAACCTGATACCCAACATGAGCAAAACCAATGTAGCGTACAAAATCCCATGCAAGGACTGCACAAAACACTACATAGGACAAACAGGAAGACAGCTAACGATCCGCATCCATGAACACCAACTAGCCACGAAACGACATGACCACCTATCCCTAGTAGCCACACACGCAGATGACAAGCAACATGAATTCGACTGGGACAACACTACTATTATAGGACAAGCCAAACAGAGAACAGCCAGGGAATTCTGAGAGGCATGGCACTCATCCACAGATTCAATCAATAAGCACATCGATCTGGACCCAATACTGACCACTGCAATGGACAGCTGGAACTGACAACCGGAAGCGGCAGATTCAAACCACTACAAATGCCGGAGGAAACATCACAGAAGTGCTTCACAGGAGGCTCCTAAGCACTGAGGATGTCACCTAGACAGGGACGAAACGTCTACAACACAAATTCCCAGCTCGGCGAACAGAACCACAACATTTCAGTCTAAGGTTGGCTAGACTTGCAGAAATTAAAGGCAAAAAAAAACGTGGATCTGCTAGAAACATGGATGCCTGCACATTCACAAGGACAAACCAATTTTTTGGGGTACATGAAATCCTCCTCCTTACATCAGTGCAACAATTTGTTATCAGAAAATTGCTCAACTTAGAGATTTAGCATTGTTAATGAAAATAACCATAGTACGGGACTCCACGAAACAAAACCAGATGCCTAGCAGTAGCAAATGAAAACAGAAGAGAAAAGCATGGTTACAAAGGTGGCCTTTAAAAGGAATGAAAAGTAAATAGCTGCACAAACGTATGTCAGTAACACATTCTTGACTTCGGGGTTAGAACAGCCCAGAAGGGAAAGACAAGGATAAAGCCTATGAAGTGGGGCTAAAGGTGGGTAACTAGGTAGGAAGAGGAGAAATTGTGAAAAGATTTCCTTTTTAATTTAAAAAACATTCCTCTATTTCATCCCTTAGCAAGGGAATAATCTGCATATTTGTACTCCGAAGACTTCAAGTCGACAATATTGAACAAAGTAATACCCACAATTAGGTAATTTACACAAGCATCTTTCACCACCATAGATTGTCTGTAATGTACTTTGGGGCAATGAAGCTCTTTTAAATGTAGTCATGGTTATAACGTAAAAAACATGGCAGCATTGTCCCACAAATAATTATAACCAGATCTGTTTTACCGTGGTCAATTGAGGAAAGAATTTTTACCAGGACCGTTTCTATTCATCTTCAAACATTCTCATAAATATTTTGCATCCTAAATCTTTACAAATCTAGATCCAAATGGGCAGCTAAGGTATACCACTGTGTCGTTGTGGAGTGGAATGCAGTGTTAATTTTTTTGTCTGCTACATTCATTTGGTGAACAGTCTGAATCCAGATAACAAAATTGACATGCTGGTTGTCCTTGAAACTCTTCATGCGGAGGAGATGTGATGTCTTTGCATGGACAGAGTGTATAACTTGGTTTGAGAACGGTCATATAGTGCAGTTTCTGCTGCTAGATCATTTATCAGATCTTTATTGATGGCAGTGATATCATTTACAGCCATTTATCCTTTTCGTAAAACTCTTGTATCACTCGAAGCATTCACAAAGTTCTTGAAAGGTTTGCATGATCTACATCACATATTCAGTTGGTTTGGCTTCAATGTGGTCCAATTCTTTTGTTCTGCAAATGAGATATTAGACAGGCCTGGGTGCCATTGCATGAAAGTTGGTTTCAGTGTCCACTGACAATTAGAATTGTAGTCTGAAGGACAGTGCTCAAGCATCGAGCGTAGATTTTCTCTGCTCACACAGGACAACCGCATTCTGCTAACAAGTATACAACAGCAAGGCCAGCAGTACAAAGAGAGTGTACAGACTGGAACAGTTGCTCAAAGAAACTGTAAGAGCTACACTGCAGAGACATGAACAAATAACCAGCTGGGTGTGCAGCAGGTTTTCTCAACTTGAGTACAACAATGACTTGAATCTCTCTCCACATTCATGGAATACTCCAGTTACATGGATGTTAGGAATTCAAAATGGATGCCATTGATTACTACCAAATAAAGCCATGAGATCCTTTCACCATCCATTCAAGATGTAAAAATACACAACCTTCTGACTTAGGAGTGAGAACATGCCATCACCAAAGCATGGCTGAAGCAGTGCACTTCACAAAAATTTGTGTTTTGCAATGCATTCAATTGGAACTCAACTGGCAGGAGCAGCTAAAATAAACTAAATAACGCAAAGTGTGGCAAAACAAAAAGTATTTTGCACAAATTTTACATGGTTTGAAGCCAAGTGGATTCCTAGATAATCCATAACTTGACAATCATTCCAATCAAAAAGAATCAGTGCATTTTGAAAAATTAAACTAAGTGTTCAAATTAAAATCAAAATCTTTGCAAACTCATGGACTGAGTCATATTAAAGCTCCAAGTATCTGATCCTCATAAAATACAACAGAGTCCAATATTGATCAATATTAAATTGAAACTACATTGAAAAACACACTTAATTTCTCATTTAGGACTTCTAGGGGGAATACAATTTGTCCATGTGATGTGGACATCATTAGCTAGGCCAACATTTACTGCCCATCAACTACTTTTCTATTGATCTGGAGTCACAAGTAGGCCAGTCAAGGACAACAGATCGCTTTCCCTAAAGGATGGGTTTTTACGATAATTGACAATGGTTACATGGTCACCTTAAGGAAAGTTCTTCATTGCAGATTTTATTGAGTTCATGTTTCACTATCTGAGACGGTGAGATTCAAACCCATGCCGCCAATCTATGGTCCTAGATTCCTAGCCCAGTGACATTATCACTGTGCCATTGCCTCCCTTTCCAGCATTCTTAAATTGAATAAAAAGAAAACCAGAATGATCAGCCAAGCACAAAAAGGATTTTGCAAGCTACGGTACAGAAGCACACCATTCACCACAACTGATCTATTGCAGAGTTCATATTCTATCTTAGCCACCTCATCCCTCAAATAATTACCTTCCCTTTCTCTTGCTCCTCTATTACTCTTCGGCATGTATCAAAATATGTCACTACTACCTGCTTTAACCACTCTACTAGCAGCAAATGCTGCGTTAAGAGAATAATTCCTTATTGGATCGGTGGGTGACTACCTTAGGTATATACTCCCTTGTTCTGGATCTACACAGGTGGAACTTCAGACTTGAATTGAAGACTTTTAAAAATATATAAAATACAGGGTCAAAATTCTTAATTTGGTGATATTTATGAACGTCACTTTCATAAATTCATTCAACTGAAAATGTCATAACAGTATTTGAATATTCTCAAATATCCTGAATAATAAAAGTGCAGCAATTAATCAGTCTTATTTTCTGGGTTTGATAAAGTTTTTTTTAGCATTTTGTCCTAAAACGCAAAGATCAGGTACATAGAATAGTACGATTTTCTGAAATTAACCACTAACTATCATGCAGATACATATAAATGCACCTTTACTGCTTGAATAACTCAGTTAAATTTACTCATCTGTAATTCTTACTCACACAAACTAGCATCTATGCTATAACAGTGAAGATATGATCCAGAACTAGCTTGTCTTATTCAAAGAGTTCCAGTAGACCCACAAGATTGGCATCTACCTTGACAATGTGTATTGGGCATGAGCAGGTAGGGGAAAAGTTTTGAGTTTTATGAAAGAGGTTCGGCTGACCATGACTCAGATCAAATAAGAACTTAGTTAACAATGGGTAATGGATTAAAAAGGTGGAAAAGCATTCATTACGTAGAGCCATTTAACAATATTGGAAGCATTCAATTTGTACGGTTAGTTTATGAAGGTGAAAAGTATTCATTATGTGAAGCCAGTTAAGGTCAAGAACATTTATTGTGTAACAGCAGATGGCTTAATCTTTACTGTTGATGCTCACTGATTGTAATGGTCATCCAATCAATATTATGTTGCCTTATCTCGATATTCTTCCCTGTAAAATTACTATATACTTCATTAAGAAATTGCTATTCCAGAGAAGATCGTGAACTGATGTCTCTGTGCACATGGGCGATTGCTCTCTCCCATTCCAGGCCCTGGAATAAAGATGAAGGAGGTAAAGCCATACTGTGTTTCTGAGCATTTTGCTTTGACTGAGGCGGATAAGAAGAAAGTGGATAATTGCCAAGTTACATCCATCTATAAAAGAGGGGACAAACTCAATCCAACTAATTACACACCAGCGTACTTTCAAGCATCAGCAAAGCACAAAAGGAATTGTCAACAGTGCTACTAACTGGCACTGACAAATAACTACTTAGCAGTCTCAGGTCAACGTTTGCCTGGAGCACACACTACACCTTGTCCAAATATGGACAAAAGAACTGAATTACAGGGTGAGTGAGTGAGTGAGTGACTGCCCTTGACCTCAAGGCAGCATTTGGTTCAATGTGGCATCAAGAAAATCTAGTAAAATTAAAGCCAATGCAGCACGAGAAACAAAGATTGGTCTCCAGCAATTATGTCTGATTCTAGGACATTACTGCAGGAGTTCATCTAGGTGAAATCTTTAAGGTCAACAACTATTATTCACTTCAATAATGATGTTCCATCCTTCATAGGGTCAAAGTGGAGGCACTGATTGATAATCGTAATGTTTAGTTCTATTCTCAATTCATCAGAAAGAAATCATCTGGACATGGGGGTGATAAGTGGTAGGCAAGCCAAGCAATTATCATTGCCAAGTTACAATCATCTCCAATAAGAGAGCCTGACCTTTCCTTGGCATTTAAGGGTACCAACAACCCAAGTTCATCATTAACCAGAAACCTAATTGGAAGAGCTATACAAATACCGTGGCTACAACAGCATATCAGAACCCGAGACTCCACAAAGCGCGTCCACCTTCAACAAGGCTCAAATCAGGAGTGTGATGGAATTATCTCAATTTACCTGGATGAGTGCAGCTCCAACAAAACGTGGGTACACAATACCATCAAGAACAAAGAAGTCCACAACCTTCGTTGTGTTCAAATCCCTCTACGGTTTAATCGTTCCCATTTCAGATTGCTAAGAGAAGCAAGGGAGAAAACAATGGAATCAAAAAACCTGCAAATTCATTCCTAGCAGCATTGTATGTGTACCTACAGCATATAGACTATAGCAGTTAAAGGTAATGGTTCCCAACTATTTGTCAAGGGCGATTATGGATGGGCAACAAATTTTGGCCTTGAAAGTAACTTCCACATGAACTCAAAAATATTTTTGAAGTCACTCACTTAAAACTGATCCCCAAATAAGTGGTCAAAACTTGCACTACAACCACTGCCTTGGATTTGTCACATTGCTGGCTGTTGGCTGTGCATGAGGTGAACAGAAATTTCCAACAAAATATTGAGAAGACCAACATGGTCATCTTGAGCCCCACTGTCAACCCTGCTTTCTAGTTAGGAACTCAATCTCTGACAACAGTTAGCAGCTATAACAAATTTGTAACAATGGTATTGACTCTGCCTTCAAGATGAACTTCCAACCACAGTTCACCCTCCACTTACACATGTCAATAACAGTTCCACTTGTTTCAGCTCATTTTCTAAAGAAACTCTAAACCATAGATTCCCATTCTCCTCTGGATGGTCACCCATCTTCCATCCTACATAACCTAAGCTCATTCAAAACTCTGCTGCCCACATTTTAACTAGCATTTTTCATTTTAACTTTCATTATACTGTATTATATTCTGCCTTTTCAGTTTGGTCGTATTCAGCCTTTTTAAAATGAAAGAGACAATGGTAGAGGATGGCAAAGATTGGCACAATGCAACACTGAGGGAATGCCACACAGTTGGACATTAAACAATCTTGTTGCTTACTAGCCAGGAACAAGATTTGTAGTAACTTGTTAAGTGCATGATGGCTATCACATTTCCTACAATAGACACTTCAAAAGCATTCACCAGCTATTAAACAATCAAGCTGCTCTGTTGTTGTAAATGAAATATTGAAATACATGTCTTTCTTCCAGCATGTGTGAACAATGCCTGAATCTGACTATTGTGCATTTATGGATAATACTCCAATAAAAAACAAAAATGATCAGGTTAATATTCATGAAAACAAAAGCACATAATTCTGCAAAGATGACTTTATGGAGAATTTTTGGGAGTTTGTTAGTGCAGCATGTTTTGAACACATTTCATAGTCAGACAACAATTTATATGAGAATTGGTAATGTTCGAAGAGACAGGATTAATTATTGACCTTGAGGTGTCGGTGCCTCTAGGTAACAATGATTATTAAATGACTAGATATCAACTGCAGTGAGGAAGAGAAGTGTGGATCTAAGACTGGGTACTTTAAAAACTTAACTAAGGGCAATGAGGACACTAAGAATGGGAACTGAGAAATTGGGTTACAGAAAAGGTCAATAGCAATGCAGTGGCAACCATTCAAGCAGATATTTCAGAATACTCAATTAAAGAACAAACCAGTGAACGAGACATTTCAAGAGAACTCACATCTTTCACGGCTAACTGAGTTAAAGGCAGGATCAAAATGAGAGAAATATCAGTGGCAAGTCAGAAGATTGGATAGAATATAAAAAAAATGACTAAAACATTAATAAGGAGGGAGAACTTAAAGAGTACAAGAAAAAGCTTGAAATATTAAAATAGTGAGTTTCTACAAGCAAACACTGGTTCTCTCATGAGCATGTCCAGGGAACTAACAAATCAAAACACATAAATGGCAGACAAATTGAACAGATCTTGCATCAACAGAACAAGGCAAGTGCAGTTCCATCCAGCTGAATGAGCAGCACTGAGGTGTGTGCAGTGAGATCAACAAGGGCAAGGGAAGGAAAGTTTACCAATGTCGGTCACACACAACGGCATTTATGACTTTGATAAAGGCTTTTTCATGCTGTGATATGCTGAGATTAGGTTTGTTCAAATGTGAAGTTCCTGGAAGGACTGCGTGGATTTGGGAGGTGATACTATGTTGAAGAACTTTGGCAAGCAGAAAGACGCTTAAGATGGGCCAATATTACAAGTGTCAGTGTGAAGGTCACTAATTGCAGACTCCAACAACAGCTAGATCACGTTCCAAGAGTGGACACATCAACACATTTAGATAAAAATAACTGAAGCTTCAGGTTATCAGAGGTCTCAATCCACTGCTCGTGCTCAGCAACACTGCAGCCAGCACTGATATTCACAGTCTGCATACATTAGCTGGTTCTGCTGGTCTGAAGAGATCTTTGAACCTGGGATGATATGCTAGCTGAGGACTTCCTTGCCAATAGTCAAAACATAGGAAATGTGGATGACAGAATCCTCACTACCTAAACACTAAGCTTGCACAGATTAAATTAAGCACCATAATTTCCAAAACATCACTGAACTTTTAGATTTAGATTGATTGCTATCAGAGATCTATTTGCAACATAGATGGTAGGACAAAATCTTCAACTTGAAGGTTGCATACATGGCATCGAGTGAGTGCTCATCAGAGCTCACATGATGTATTACACGGTTCACATGGAGGATTCTAAGGTACCAAAGGCAGTACTCTACAGCCAGCTAAAGCACAGGACCCCACACCAAGGATATAGCCTAGATATGAACCAACCTCAGAGCTTGCAATTTTGGGTAGACCCAAATACGGAAGTTATTACTATCAAGTGATACGGACATTTGACAAGAGTCAAGTGCCTTCAGAATAAGTGTGCGCAGCATTAAGCCAATACCTCGACCCATCCCTCTAACACTGATTTACATCCAATATTTACAATAAATGGTATTGGCTTGGCCTAATGACACACAACATATTACGGTAAACTGATTGTCCTTTGTTGAACATCTATTCTTCAAAACAAAGGAAGAATTCATCATCACGACACTGTAGTTGCAGCCATACTCAGCTTTAGACCATTTCCTAACTTTTAATTTGTAGTCCAAATTTATGACCAAACAGTAGTATTTATTTGACAGAAACAATGACATTGGCATAAATACACCCATTCGTAGGCAAAAACAAGCAGTTCCTGTAGAACATGCAATAAACTAAATCCCAAATATTACTGCATCTCAAATGTTCAATTCAATCACATAAATTAGGTATTGAAAACGTGACCATTATGACACTCTCTATTGACAAGTGGATAGAACATATTACCCAGAAATACAGTAAAAAAAAGACCAATCCGCCCAAGTGATCTGCACCAATATTTACTTTTACACAAAGATTCTCCCACCGACCTCTGCTTCCACATTCTTCCATTCTTATTTTTGCACCAAACCTGCCTAAATAAAATTGTAAATGTTATTTATTTTAACTACTTTTGACTCAACAGCCTTCTAAACTGTTGAAGAAATACTTCCTAAAGTCAATTGTTAAATTGGTCTGTTAGTGACTGAATTTGACTTTGTGTAAACAGTTTCTCTATGTTCGCTTTATCAAATCTTCATAAGTCAATGGATCAGGTTTCCTCTTGCATTCTCTTTTCCAGAGAAGAAATCTTTAGCTTAATCAATCCTCTCTTTACCAAAATACACCCTCAATTCTGGTAGCCCTTTTTGCAATGCCACATATATCCTTTCTTTTGCACAATGACGACAACTGAAATCATAAAATGGTACATAACCCATATGGAACTTGTCAACAGCCCCTTCCCTATAATTCTTTACTTTTCACATCAGATTCTCATATCCTTAAGCGTAACTAAACAAGCGACCGACACATAATTGCAAACAATTAAAATACAAAGTCATTCAAACTCTTTTTAATCGTCCAATAGCCAACAACCAAGTTTACATTTGCTCCCAGCCCCTTTCAAGTTCTTGACATGATGTCGCCGTGGTGACAACCTCTAGGCCTTTTTGGTAAAATTGCAATAAAAACAACACAAGCACTATCATCTCCAAGAGAAAGCTGGAATCTGCTAGAGAAGAATTGAGCTCTCAGAAGGGACTGGTTGCATTTACGGGAGAGCATACACTCTGCATTTTGGGGTGCAGCTCAACTCGAGCCCGCTGCCTGCTCCAGAAGGAAGCTCAGTCCATGGGCCTGGTAGGGCGGAATGATGGGACAGAGGCTGGGAGCCGGTTGAGGGGGATAAGAAATGAGATGAGGGGAGTGTGGCTGCAGCAATGAGGCCGCCGGAGTCGGAGCTGGAGCTGCGGCTGCTCTGGGTGAAAGGTCACCGGGAGGGGGTGAACCGCTTTCGTCAGATATGCAAAAGGTGGCCTGAGGCCGGGACTCTCCGCTGTCCGCCTCGGCCGCCTCCTCCTCCTCCTCCTCCTCCTCCTCCTCTCTCTCTCTCGCGCGCACAGACACAACGCTCGGAAGGCAGTGCCGCCGCTCCCGTTCCGATGGGGGGGAAAAAAAGGCCCGAGGCCTCCTCAGGCCTGCTCGGGATCCCGGTTCCTTCAAGATCCCGAGGCCTCAGTGGGGCGGCGCCTGTTGGATGTCTGTAGCAGCGACCGCTGTCGCCGCCATTTGGGCGTCGCGCCTCGGGGCAGGATTCGGCTCGGGAGGGAAAGTTCAAGCGCTGTTTCCGCCTCTTACCTGAGACGTTATTTTCAAACGGGGCGGAAAAGCCCCGAACCTTTCCCCCCTCCCCCCGGTTTCTCGGCTCCGCCGCGGGTCAGAGTTCGTGACCTCTCCCTCGGTTCGGCTGGCGGCGCATGCGCAGGCGGGCGGAGAGGGGGCCCGACAGCGCCACAAAATGGCTGCCGCAAGCCTGGACTCGAGCCAAAGGTCCGCCGCTCGCCCTCTCCTCCCTGCGGAACGGAGGAGACACTGTCCCCGCTGATCTGACACGCCGTTCGAAATACTTCAGAGCCGGTGAGGGTCGTCCGCTGATGTAGTATTCTTGGTCAGCAGTCCCCTTCTCAGCGCCTCGGCGCAGGCGGATGATAGCGCCTCAGGAAACTACGTCCGTCCCCCATTTTCTGCCGGGCCTCTCCTCCTCCTCCTCCCCCTCTCTCTCTCCACTCCCACCAACAAACAAACGCATACACACACACACACAGGCAGGCTTGGCTTCGTTCCAGTTCAAGATCAATTATTTATTTCTGTGTTCGAAATGATCGTGAAAAAGGAACAGAAAACACCGGAAATCGAAACATCCAAAAACTTTTAAACTGGTAGTCCAAAATGAAAAAAAAAGGAAATTTGAAGTAATACATTCCAGGAAACTTTAAAGTTGAAATGCAAGAAACTTGAAGTTTTGAGCATCTCGCCCTTTTCGAATACTCGCGCCTCTGCTTGGTCAATACTACTCAGGCAAGAACAATGCCGGTTACTTGGTCGTCAAAATTTCCTAACTAGATGAAAGTGAGGAGTGCAGATGCTGGAGATTCGAGTCCAGAGTATGGTGCTGGAAAAGCACAGCCGGAAGAATTGACGTTTCAGGCATAAGCCCTTCACCAGGAGTCAGGGCTTATGCATGAGTCGTCAATTTTCCTGCTCCGCAGATGCTGCCTGACCTGCTGTGCTTTTTCAGCACCACACTCTCGAAGGCTCCAGGATCTGCAGTCCTCACTTTCTCCTAGTTGATACTATCCCAACACAGAAGTCTGATGCATCCATTAAATGTTGGCATTTGAAATCTCATCTGATTAGTTGGATTAGTTTTCAAATTCTTACATGCCCTCACCCATCCATATCTATTACTGCCTGTAGTCCTACAATCCACCAAGATCTTTGCATACCCCTGTTCCTAACAGTAATTCTGATCTTTAGCATCACCCTATTTTATCAATATTACCATCGGTAGTTAGGTCATTCTCATTTCAGACACTCCTTAAAAGACCTTTTTGAACAACCGTTTTGGTTACTGCCCAAATATCTCGCTCAGCATCAAATTTTGTGTGCACTTTTGAGAATCACCTTGGCATGTTTGTTGCTCATTATGCTATATAAAAGCAAATTATCGTGTCAATCACTGACAAGGGCATTTCTGACAAATTTCTTGTATCAACGTCACAAAAAACCTCTTGCCTGGAATTGAAAATAAAAAATACAGAAATTTGAAAGGAAAGTATTATCTGAAATAATTGAACAAAAAAGGGAATAGGAAGAACAAGAAATTAGCACTAGAATGTTCAACATTTCACTATGAATTATAGAAATTTTAACAAAAAAGGTATAAAATATAAGAATATCCAAAATGAAAAATATACGATGTGAAGTGGAAAACTAATATTGAAATAAAAATACTGGAAATCAAAAATTTTGAAAAATCAAAATGAAAAAGTACAAGAAACTTGAAAACAAAAACAAATTTTATAAATTATAGTATAGGAAATCTGAATAATATGTAAATATTTGTAACAACATCTGGAAAAATATGAAATAAAACAAAATCAATTTTTATTAAACCTGATCATACAGTCATAGAGATGTATAGCATGGAAACAGACCCTTCGGTCTGACCCATCCATGCCGACCAGATATCCCAACACACTATAGTCCCACCTACCAGCACTGGCCCATATCCCTCCAAACCCTTCCTATTCATATACCCACCCAAATGCCTCTTAAATGTTGCAATTGTACAAGCCTCCACCACTTCCTCTGGCAACTCATTCCATACACGTACCACCCTCTGTGTGAAAAAGTTGCCTTCTAGGTCTCCAACAGTGGCCTAACCAATGTCCTGTACAGCTGCAACGTGACATCCCGACTCCTATACTCAATACTCTGACCAATAAAGGAAAGCATACCAAACGCCTTCTTCAATATCCTTTTTACCTGTGATTCCACTTTCAAGGAACTATGAACCTGCAGTCCAAGGTCTCTTTGTTCAGTAACACTCCCTAGGACCTTACCATTAAGTGTATAAGTCCTGCTCAGATTTGCTTTCGCAAAATGCAGCATCTCGCATTTATCTGAATGAAACTCCTGCCACTTCTCAGCCCATTGGCCCATCTGGTCAAGATCCTGTTGTAATCTGAGGTAACCCTCTTCACTGTCCACTACACCTCTAATTTTGGTATCATCTGCAAACTTACTAACTGTACCTCTTATGCTCATATCCAAATCATTTATGTAAATGACAAAAAGTAGAGGACCCAGCACTAGTCCTTGTGGCACTCCACTGGTCACAGGCCTCCAGTCTGAAAAACAACCCTGCACCACCACCCTTTGTCTTCTACCTTTCAGCCAGTTCCGTATCTTAATGGCTAGTTCTCCGTGTATTCCGTGAGATCTAACCTTGCTAATCAGTCTCCCATGGGGAACCTTGTCGAAAGCCTACTGAAGTCCATATAGATCACATCTACTGCTCTGCCCTCATCAATCCTCTTTGTTACTTCCTCAAAAAACTCAAATCAAGTTTGTGAGACATGATTTCCCACGCACAAAGCCATGTTGACTATCCCGAACCAGTCCTTGCCTCTAAATACATGTAAATCCTGTACCTCCGGATTCCCTCCAATAACTTGCCCACCACAGAGGTCAGGCTCACTGGTCTATAGTTCCCTGGCTTGTCCTTATCACCCTTCTTAAACAGTGGCACCATATTAACCAACCTCACAGGCACCTCACCTGTGACTATCGATGATACAAATATCTCAGCAAGAAGCCCAGCAATCACTTCTCTAGCTTCCCACAGAATTCTAGGGCACACCTGATCAGGTCCTGGGGATTTATCCACCTTTACCCGTTTCAACACATCCAGCACTTCCTCCTCTGTAAAATGGACATTTTGCAAGATGTCACCATCTATTTCCCTACAGTCTGTATCTTCCATATCCTTTTCCACAGTAAATATTGATGCAAAATACTCATTTAGTATCTCCCCCAATTTTTGCGGCTCCACACAAAGGCCGCCTTGCTGATCTTTGAGGGTCTCTATTCTCTCCCTAGTTACCCTTTTGTCCTTAATGTATTTGTAAAAACCCTTTGGATTCTCCTTAACTCTATTTGCCAAAGCTATCTGATGTCCCCTTTTTGCCCTCCTGAATTCTCTCTTAAGTATACTCCTACTGTCTTTATACTATAAGGATTCACTTGATCTATCCTGTCTATACCTTACATGTGCTTCCTTCTTTTTCTTAACCAAACCCTCAATTTCTTTAGTCATCCTGCATTCCCTATACCTACCAGCCTTTCCTTTCACCCTAACAGGAATATACTTTCTCTGAATTCTTGTTATCTCATTCCTGAAAGGCTTCTCATTTTCCAGCCGTCCCTTTGCCTGCGAACATCTGCCCCCAAACAGCTTTTGAAGTTCTTGCCTGATACTGTTAAAATTAACCTTCCTCCAATTTAGAACTTCAACTTTTAGATCTGGTATATCCTTTTCTATCACTATTTTAAAACTCATATAATTATGGTCGCTGGCCTCAAAGTGCTCCCCCACTGATACCCCTGTCACCTGCCCTGCCTTATTTCCCAAGAGTAAGTCAAGTTTTGCACCTTCTCTGGTAAGTACATCTATTTTTCTTGTACACACTTAACAAATTCCTCTCCATCTAAACCTTTAACACTATGACCATCCCAGTCTATGTTTGGTAAGTTAAAATCCCCTACCATAACCATTCTATTATTCTTACAGATAACTGAGATCTCCTTACAAATTTGTTTCTCCGTTTCCTCTGGCTATTAGGAGGTCTATATTACAATCCCAATAAGGTTATCATCCCTTTCTTATTTTTCAGTTCCACCCAAATAATTTCTGTAGATGTATTTCGAGGATTATCCTCCCTCAGTACAGCTGTAATGCTATCCCTTATCAAAAATGCCACTCCCCCTCCATTCTTGCCTCCCTTTCTGTGTCCTTCCTGTAGCATTTGTATCCCAGAACATTAAGCTGCCAGTCCTGCCCATCCTGTTTCTGTAATTGCTATGATATCCCAGTCCCATGTTCTTAACCATGCCCTGAGTTCATCTGCCTTCCCTGTTAGGCCCCTTGCATTGAAATAAATGCAATTTAATTCATCAGTTTTACCTTGTTCTCTGCTTTGTCCCTGCCTGCCCTGACTGCTTGATTCGCTTATTTTCTTCGCTGAACCAGCGTCAGATTGATCTCTTTCCTCACTAGTTCCCTGGGTCCCACCAAACCACCACCCCACACCACCACCCCCCCCCCCCCCCCCCCCCCCCCCCCCCCACTACTCTCGAGGGCCTCCTTTTTCAATTTCTGCCTAACTCTCTGTTTTCTCCCTTCAGAACCTTGCCCTTTTCCCTTCCTATGTTGTTGGTTCCAACGTGTACAATGACCTCCTGCTGGGCCCTCTCCCCTTTGAGAACATTCTGCACCCTCTCTAAGATATCCTTGATCCTGGCACCAGCGAGGCAATACACCATTCTGATTTTTCGCTGTTCGCCAAAAAACATCTATCTGCACTTCGGACTAGAGAGTCCCCTAACACAATCGATCTCTTGGAACCCAAAGTACTTCTCATTGCATTAGAGCCAGTCTCAAAAACAGAAACTTGGCTGTTTGTGCTACATTCCCCTGAGAATCCATCTCCCTTTACATTTTCCAAAACAGCATATTTGTTTAAAATGGGGATAGCCACAGAAGACTCCTGCACTACCTGCTTACCTCTCTTACTCTCCTGGAGTTCACCCATCTCTGTGACTCTATCTGCACCTTTTCCCCCTTCCTATAACTGCCATCCTTCACAGCCCCTTGCTCTTGTAAATTCCTCATTGCCTCTAACAGTTGCTGCAATTGATCCATTCGATCTGATAAGATTCACAACCAACGGCATTTATTGCAGATGTAATCCTCAGTAACATGTAACTTCTCCCAAACTCCTACAACCGACAACAAGAGCATATCACTCTACTAAAAGCCATTTTGCTCCTTCTCAATCTACAGACCCAGAAAATAGCACTGCCTTATTCCTCTATAAAACATTGCTGCAGGTTAAATTAATAGTTATGGCTTATATTTTGAGTTTAATCAAGAGACATATCTCAATAAAGCATATAAGCAAGAAAAAAATCATTCTACTCACTACTGCAGACTTACAGTACAGCTACACTTAAAACTACTCACTTATCTGTTTCTGTGCTGTAACCTCTCCCAAACAGGTTCCTTTAAGATCAGTTGTAAATTTCACTGTTTGTTAATTTTCGATACACTCCGATATCCAAGGATACATGAATTCAAACAGCAAAGGCAGTAACTGCACAAGTTCACTGCTGCGTCAGTTAGCACTGTGGGTTTCTTTCTGTGTCACTCGCTCCTGCACTGACTAACCATGTGCTGCCTTTGTCTATTCCTCTCCCTTTTAAAAGTGCTGTTATTTTTACTTTTTTTCACCAAAGTTACAAAACAATGCAACAGCATATAAAACAGTAATTGCTGCTCCTGGAATTTGAGGAAATCACTTCCAACACCTAAAATACCTCAAAAAAGAAGCTGTCTATTACAGCCAGAAATTTTTCATGTCCTCCATCTTGGATTACCCAGAATGTGAAGATTAGTGGAATCCTTTTAAATACCAGCAGAGGATAAAAAAAATCAAGGGTAAGAAAATAAAATATAAGAGTAAGCTGGCTAGTGATATAAAAGAAGATTGCAAGTATATTTTGATATTAAAAGGTCAGAGAGAGACAGGAATATATATTCAATTGCTGGAAAATGAGACTGGAGAAACATATAATCCCTACAGTGTGGAAGCAGGCCATCTGGCCCATCAAGTCCACACCAATCCTTCGAAGAGACCCCTCCCATACCCACCTGTCTACCCTACCTCAGTAATCCTTCATTTCGTATGGCCAATCCACTTAACTTGTACATTGTCGGACTGTGGGAGAAGACCAGAGTACCTGGAGGAAACCCATGGAAACATGGGGAGAATGTGCAGATTCCACAAAGATAGTCACCCAAAGGTGGAATCAAACATGGATCCCTGGCACTGTGAGGCAGCAGTGCTAACCACTGAGCCACCAAGTTGCCCCCAATAAGTAGTAATGGGGAACCAAGAAATGATGGAGGAATGGCATAGGAACTTTGCAATAGTTTTCAGGTAGAAGATAACAGCAGCATACCAGAACTACAGGAGAATCAGGGAGCAGAGGTGAGGAGAAGGTGTTGGGGAAGCTGAAAGGTCTGAAGGTGGATTAATCACCCAGACCAGATGGACTGCATTCCAGAGTTCTGAAGGAGATAGCTGAGGAGATTGTAGAGGCACTCGTGGTGATCTTTCAGGTATCACTGGAATCAGGGAGGATCCCAGAGGACAGAAAAATTGCTCATGTAGCACCCTGTTTAAGAACGAAGAGAGGCTGAAGACAGGAAACTATAGGCCGGTTAGCTTGACCTCAGTCATTGGTAAGATTTTAGAGTCCGTTATTAAAGATGAAATTGCGAAGTATTTGGAAGTGCATGGCAAAATAGTGTTGAGTCAACACAACTTCATCAAGGGCAAGTCATGCCTGAACAAATGTCAGAGTCAGAGTTGTACAGCATGGAAACAGACCCTTCAGTCCAACTTGTCCGTGCTGACCAGACATCCCAATCTGACCTAGTCCATCTGCTACTATTTGACACAAATTCCTCTAGGTCCCTTTTAAATATTTCCCCTCTCGCCTTAAACCTACACCATCTAGCTTTTGATCCTCTACGCTGTGGAAAGGACCTTGGCTTTTTACCCTATCCATGCTCCTCATAATATTATATACCTCTATAAGGTGACCCCTCAGCCTCCGATGCTCCAGGAAAATTAGCCCCAGCCTTTTCAGCTTCTCTCTATAGTTCAAATCCTCCAACCCTGGCAAAATCCTTGTAAATCTTTTCTGGACCCTTTCAAATTTAACAACATCCTCTGTTAGAATTCTTTGAAGTAATGAGCATGTTAGACAAAAGAGAGCCAGTGGACATGATCTATTTGAATTTCCAGAAGGCCTTTGACAAGGTGCTGCACAGGAAGCTAGAAAATAAGAGACCATCATACTGGGGAAGGTACTGGCATAGAAAGAGGACTGGCTGACTGGCAGTAGGCAGAGTGTACGTCTTTTTCAGGATGGCTGCCTGTGACGAGTGGAACTCTGTAGGTGTCCTTGCTGGGACTACTCATGTTACACATTAATGATCTGAATGAGTGAATTGAGGGCATTGTTGCTAAGATTGGAGATGACACGATAATAGGTAAACGGATGGTAGTTTTAAGGAAGCAGCGAGGTTGCAGAAAGACTTGGACAAGCTAGGAGAATAGGGCAAAGAAATTGTGGATGGAATAGAAAATGGGAAATGTGAGATTGTGCACTTTGGTAGGAAGAATAGAGACATAGACAAAATGAAGAAGGCTTTGGACACTAGAAGCACAAAGGTTTTTAGGAGTCCTAGGTCAAGATTTTCTTAAGGTTCAGTTGGGAGTTAGCAAGGCAAATGCAACGTTAGCATTCATTTCAAGAGAGCTGTTACTTGCCTGGTGTTAGGATTAAGAACATCCCCTCAGGACTGGAGAGGAAATTGGAGTGGGAGGATCCATTTGTCATAGAGTTCTACAGCACAGAGACAGGCCCTTTGCTCCAAACTCGTCCACACCCACCAAAATGTCCACCTATGCTGTCACCATTTCCCTCACTTGGCCAATATCCTTCTAAACCTTTCCTATTCACATATATGTCCAAATGCCTTTTAAATGTTGTTCACGTTCCCGCCTCAATAACTTCTGCTGGCAGCTCATTCCATATGCATACCACCCTCTGTGGGAAAAAAAGTTGCCCTTCAGATTCCCTTTTATTCTTTTCCCTCTAACCTTAGACTGTTGCCCTCTAGTTCTCGATTTCTCAACCCTGCAAAAAAGACTGAGTGCATTCATCCTATTCATACCTCTCATGATCTTACACACTTCCATAAGATCCCCCCCTCAGTCTCCTACATTCTAAAGAGAAAAGTCCTAGCTTGTTCAACCTCTCACTATAACTCAGATGTTGAATCCTGGCAACATCCTTGTAAATTCTTTTCTGTACTCCTTCCAGTTTAATACCATCCTTCCTATAGTGAGGTGACTAAAACTGAACACAATACTCCAAGTGCGGCCTTACCAATGTCCTACACAACTGTAACATAACTTCCCAACTGGGCAAAATGGTGGCTCAGTGGTTAGCACTGCTGCCTCAATGCGCCAGAGACCCGGGTTCAATTCCTGCCTCAAGCAACTGTCCATATGGAGTTTGCACATTCTTCCCGTGTCTGTGTGGGTTTCCTCTGGGTGCTCCGGTTTCCTCCCACAGTCCAAAAATGTGCAGGTTAGGTGAATTGGCAATGCTAAATTGCCCATAGTGTTAAGTGAAGGAGTAAATGTAGGGGAATGGGTATGGGTGGGTTGCTCTTCGGAGTGTCGGTGTGAACTTGTTGGGGTAAAGGACCTGTTTCCACACTGTAAGTAATCTAATCTAATCAAACTTCTAAACTCAGTGCCCTGACTGACGAAGGCCAGTATGCCAAAAGCTTCTGTCACTGCCCTGTCTACCTGTGACTCCACTTTCAGAGAACTGTGCACCTGCACTCCAAGATCCCTCTGTTTCACTGCACTCCTTAAGGCCCTACCATTCACCATAAAACTCCTACCTTGATTGACTTTTCTAAAATGCAAGACCTCACACTTATCTATGTTAAACTCCATTTGCCATTTCTCAGTGCACTTCCCCAGCTGATCAAGGTTCTACTGCAATTTCTGATAATCTTCCTCACTGTCCACGATACAGCCTATTTGGTGTCATCAGCAAACTTACTAATCATGCCTTACGTGCTCATCCAAATCATTGATATAGATAAAAACAGCAATACATGTCATCATACATGTTGGTTTTAAAAACATTGACAGGACTGTAAAGGACATTCCTCTGAAAGAATTGGAACACAGTTTGGAGCTGATCTGGAAATCTCCCAAGATAATCATCTCAGGACAATCTTTAGTTAACTCTATTCTCATTTCACTGTAGTTCCCTGTATTTAAGTTAAACGCTATTGTTTCTGATCCAGGTTTCTCACTCTTGAATGGAATAATAAATTCGATCATTGTATGATTACTTCTTCCTTGGTATCTTTTACTCAGAATCGATGTTTCGGGCATAAGTTCTTAAGCCCAAAACGTCGATTCTCCTGCTACTCGGATGCTGCCTGACCTGCAGTGCTTTTCCAGCACCACACTTTTGACTCAGATCTCCAGCATCTGCTGTCCTCAATTTCTCCTAGATATTTTGCCCAGGTCATGTTTTAAATCTGTCTCATTGCCCTTTACCAGATCCAAGATGATGGCTTGCACCCGAGGAGCCTAAAAGAGATATCTACAGATATAGTAGATGCATTGGTTATAATTTTCTAAAAATTCTTCGATCTAGAGTAGTGCCAAAGGATTGAAAAACTATCAATGTGACACTCCTATTCAAAAAAGCAGGGAGGCAAAAAGCAGATAAATACAGGTCCACTAGTCTAACATATATTTTGAAAAGTATTGGAATCAATTTTTTAGGAAGTAATAGCAGAACATTTGGGAAATCATCATGTAATCAAGCAACGTGAGCATGGCTTCATGAAAGGGAAATTGTGTCTAATTTCTTAGAACTTTTCAAGGAAATATCAAGCAAAGTGGATTAGGGGAACCAGTAGGTGCATTTGTACTTACTGAAGGTGTTCAACAAGCTACCTCACAAAAGATTAAGTCATAAGATAAGAGTCCACGGTGTTGAGGTAGTGTATTGCCATGGACAGAGAATTGGCCAGTAGGCGGGAAATAGCAAGTGGAGATGAGAAGTTCTTTTTCAGGTTGACTCGTTAGGTTCTCTTTTTTCTGAGATTCTTACACACTTGATGCAACTGCAGACGTCAGCTTCTGTGAACAAGCAAAACTTATTAGGCAAGTACAGGAAGCTCTCTGGAGGAACCCTTTAACATACTTTGCAATGCTTGTGAAGCCATGTCAAGGGATCTCTCTGAACAAAGGAAACAGTTCTTTCTTTATACAAAATCTTTACATCACAGTAATGCATACAAGACAAACCCCATTCCCCCGCCAGTCCCTCAGAGTCACATGCCTCTCAAGACACAATGCAGTGACGACATCATTTCCAGAAACAGTGTAATGTAAGTCATCCCTTAATGGTCAAATCTGTTGCAAGTTTTTTTTAATCTACAGGGAGTAGTCAAAATTCCAACTGCAATGTTCTTACTGATTTTGAAAAGGATTATGATGCAAATGTAAGTTATCTCTGAATAATAGGAGATGGCCATGTAAATGGCTCTAAATGGCAAGGGATGGGAATGTTTATTGCTTACCATCTACCTCTAAGCCAGAGGCAACCCACCCTAGTCTCAGGACATTCAATTCCCTGCAGGTCAGCAGAGCAAATGAACTCTTTAATATCACACTCCCCCCTTTTATCATTTCCATGATAACCACCTAGATGATGCTACCAGCTTATTCATAAGACTCTGACAGCCAATATTTAAGCAAGTTATTGACACACAACATACAATTACAACAACAAAAATGACTAGTCCATGCAGTAAATAGGATCCACAGGACCTTTCCACTTGGAAAAAAAAATCACCAATAAAGTTCTTAAATCCACAGTCCTTACTGACCACTCCACCCCCTCCAAGTTGAGTGGAAATGAGCCAGTTATCCAAACGGTCCTTCAGTAAAGTCCAACCTGAAAACAAAATCCCATCTTTCACTCTGCATCACTCCTCGGAAACATCTGAGTTCTTGGATAACGGCAGTTAAATACTTAACAAAACTGAGAAGACTTCTGTCCTTGTGGAGATGCTTCAGATGTGGGATACCAGCGCATCTGAGTTGCAGTGCAGCAGCAGCAGGATAGGTAAATACAGCATTCGTTGCTGCTTCTGCTCCCACTCTGCTGTCAAATGTAACAAGCCAACTGGCTGTTTTGATATTAGCTTGATCAGTGAACCTTATATATCCCTTAAATGATTGAAAGAGAAGGTAAAGCTCATGTGGTTAAATATCCATAGGAAGACCAGTGACAAAAAGCGTATGGACCTCCTCTTCACTGTTGTTAGCTTCTTCACTTTTCGAGCTCATGACTGGGGAGCTGATTGAATCGTTGGATCAGGTTGTGGAGGGACATGCAGTGGTCTGAAGGCGTGCTTTACCGGTGAATAGAGAAACTCTAGAGAAGATGTTAGCTGCTGAAAGTATCTTTGCATTTCCTGTCTCAATCATTCCTTGCCAAGGTGGGTATCTGTATGTAGACAGTCACACATGTAACTAAACTAAATTTTGTCTGCCTGTTGCAACATTCTTTGAATCCTTGAAGTCTGTTACTCTGTTCAGTCTTTACATTATCAAGTTTTATACAATCCATAAACTTTTAAACTGTACTGCCTCAACAATTCAGTCATTTATAAACAACAATCAGTGGTATAAAATCAAACCCTCGGGGTCTCTACTTAGGCTATTCAAAAACTATTTTCTGTTAACAAATTAATACTTGGCTAATGTGAAAGCTGTTAGGAAAAGTATTTTAAAAATCTGGAACAGCAAGAAAACAACAAAATATTTCTTGTGCTTTAGCCATCGAAGAGGCAGTTTCAGTTCAGATTTAAATCTCAATGTTCGTGGGAAACAAATGCAGAACATATTAATATATGTTTTCCAATTGAAACTTCCCAAATAAAACAGTTGGAATTACAGTGGCTACAGACCAGTAACTGTACAACTTTGGTAGGGATCAGCATTCTTTCAATTTGCAATATGAAGGGGGCCAATGAAGCTTTAACAGTAATTGACAGAACTGAAACAGCTTAGTCTCAAGTTCTAATATTCTCTAAAATCTTAACAAAACATCAAAATTAAAATGCCCTCCTTTTGGGAAAAAGCTGCATAAAAAAGTATACATATTTTAATACAATACTCTCATCTGGCGAAAGCATGACCACTGACACCATAAACAGGCATTGTAGAGTTCCAAACAAATCAGGAGCTCGAGGCCCTCACTCAGTTTTTTTTAAGGTTACATGTTTGATAATTTTAAAAAGAACCTAATGTTGTATAATATTGATGTAAAAACAAAATCTGCCATATTACATAGCCCACAAAACACCCTGAATTGAGATCCTGATTCAAATGAGGCAAAACAGTTACTTAAAAGGATTTTCTGAACCAGTATTTTAACAAACCAGAATATTTAACTATCAAACACTACCAGTACAGCATAATTTGTATTGAAACTTCCTTTTTCGACCAAGTATTAGTACAACCTTAATTTCAGCATTTCTTGTGTTTTTTTGAAGAGCTCCTGGTCAGAATTCTTCTCATTTTAAGGAAATGGGGAAAAAACCATGCACATTTGAGACTCCCCCTCAGTTCACCTGGTGATGATCCATGAAATGGAAAAAGAGGAGACAAAAAGATGGAGGAGGTGGCCCGAAAAGATCCACACCAGAGTTGGACAAAAATAAATCACATCCACAGACTCTCATTCACCACCATGGCACAGAAAAAAAACCCACAAGCATTGATCCAAGATTCCCAAAGCTCTACAAACCCCACAGCGCCCCGCGCACACACATAAAAAGATCACTAAACATCCTCACGGTGGAAACCGGATCGAGGAACCCAACCTCGCCACCGGACAAGGCTGCGCCCCTCCTGATGAAACTGCACCCACAAAAAGAGAAAACCCTCACAGCGGACCACACAGCCCCCTAGCCCAAGTCACCCCCTCCCCCCAGAAGAAAGACAAGTCGAGTTGAGTCCATAGCCCAGAAATTAAGACTTCCACAACAAACACCTGGACAAATCTTCCCTGGCATTTTTGTCATTTACATAAATGATTTGGATGTGAGCATAAGAGGTATAGTTAATAAGTTTGCAGATGATACCAAAATTGGAGGTGTAGTGGACAGCGAAGAGGGTTACCTCAGATTACAACAGGATCTGGACCAGATGGGCCACTGGGCTGAGAAGTGGCAGATGGAGTTTAACTCAGATAAATGCGAGATGCTGCATTTTGGGAAAGCAAATCTTAGCAAGACTTATACACTTAATGGTAAGGTCCTAGGGAGTGTTGCTGAACAAAGAGACCTTGGAGTGCAGGTTCATAGCTCCTTGAAAGTGGAGTCGCAGGTAGATAGGATAGTGAAGAACGCTATGGTATGCTTTCCTTTGTTGGTCAGAGTATTGAGTACAGGAGCTGGGAGGTCATGTTGCAGCTGTACAGGACATTAGTTAGGCCACTGTTAGACAAAGTCTTTTCCCTGGGGTCGGGGAGTCCAGAACTAGATGGCATAGATTTAGAGTGAGAGGGGAAAGATATAAAAGAGACCTAAGGGGCAACTTTTTCACGCAGAGGGTGGTACATGCATGAAATGAGCTGCCAGAGGATGTGGTGGAGGCTGGTACAATTGCAACATTTAAGAGGCATTTGGATGTGTATATGAATAGGAAGGGGTTGGAGGGATATGGGCCGGGTGCTGGCAGGTGGGACTAGATTGGGTTGGGATATCTGGTCAGCATGGATGGGTTGGACTGAAGTGTCTGTTTCCATGCTGTACATTGCTATGAGTCTACGACACTGTCAGGATCTAAGTGGATTGGTTCCACTTTCTCCCTGTTCTCCCAGTGATGCCATGTTGTCCTAAAAGTACTTCTAAGGGGAGGTATAGGGGATAAAGGCAATAACTTCAAGCAGTGAAACTTTGTTTAGATGTTTTTCTTTGAAGTCCTGATTTCTAACATTTTTTATGCTCTGGAGCCTCAAACCTCATATCTGTAGTCTCCACACCCACTTCAGGGTCCTGACCTTTGTGTGGGGGATCTCCCCTCTTAACAGCTGGTCTAAGACACAGACACAGTTATTATATTTTATTTTTGCACTATGTTCCAGAGCCTCGAGAGGACTCCTTTTTCCAGGGGGACTTTAACCTCCTTTTCCCAAAGGACTTTAACCTCTGAATTCCCAGTAACCTTTATGGATCCTGAAAGCAAACTTGTCGACGTGCAAGTGCTTAAGTTACCTCAGAAATTCCATCACCCCAGAGTCCGAGGGGACGAGGGGTTGACGAGTGGTATGTTAAGGAGAGATATTGAGGTAAATCTTACCTTCTGGACCCTTCCATCTCATGCAATCGACACTCAGACAATCATTTATTGAAAAGCTCCATGTATGTTGGAATTCCACCACTGCCACCAAATTTTAGATTCTTTTTTCTGAGGTTCTTATATACATGATGCAACTGCAACACGCCAACTTCTGTGAACAACCAAGCTTTACAGTGCAAGCTTTGGAGAAACTCTTAACACTCTTTACTGTGCTTGCGAAGCATGTCAAGAGATCTCTGAATAATAGAAGATGGCCATGTAAATGGCTCTGAATGGCAAGGGATGGAAATGTAAATTCCTTACAATCTACCTCTAAGTCAGATACATCCCACCCTAGCCTCGGTACATTCAATTTCCTGCAGGTCAGCAAATTAACTCTTTAATATCACAGGCAACTAGTGGTGTTCTACTGGGATCAGCGCTGGGACTGCAGCTGTTTACAATATATATTAATGACTCGGAAGAAGGAAGTGAGTATTTCCAGCTTTGCAGATGACATAAAATTAGGCGGAAAGGCGAGTTCCAAGAGGGATACAAAAAGTTTATAGAGAGATATTGATGGATTAAGGGGGTGGGCAAAAAGTTGGCAAATGGAGTATAATGTGGGAAAATGGGAAGTTCATTTTGGGAGGGACAACCAAGGAACAATATTTTTCAATGGAGAACATGTGCAGAAAGCTGCAACACAAAAGGACTTGGGGCTACTTGTACATGAAACATAAAAAGCTCGCACACAGGTGCATCAGGTAATCAGGAAGGCTGATGGAATGTTGGCCCATTTTTCATAAGGGTATAAGATTAGGGAAATCTTAATGGAACTTGTACAAGGTGCTGGTGAGACCACATCTGGAATATTGTGAACAGTTTTGGTCCCCTTATTTTCAGAAAAGTTGAGAAAAATGAGAGGTCATCTCATTGAAATATATAGAGTATTAAAGGGCTTTTAGGGTAAATGCTGAGCAGATGTCTCCTCTCTTGGGAGAGTCTAGGATTGGAAGGCATAGTCTCAGAATAAAGGGACTGAGATGAGGAATTTCTTCTCTCAGAGGGTTGAGTGTGGTTGGAACTCCTTGCCACTAAGAGCTGTGAGGGCAGAATCCTTGTGTATATTTAAACTTGAGGTAGATAGATTCTTGATCAGTCATTAAATCAAGGGTTACAGGGCAGGAAAGTGGAAGTGAGGAATGTTGGATCAGCCACAATCCTATTGAATGATGGAGCAGGCTCAAGGGTGAACTCCTATTCCTATTTCTTATGGTCTTAGGAATATGACCTAAGTGGGGGAAAACTGGGAGTGGGTAAATATTGTTCAGAAGGTAAATGCATGACTTAATAGTGGTGTGGCAGGAATGAGTTTCAATTTATGGGGCAGTGGGGCACAAGCACTGGGCCAGAAGAGAGCTACTCTGGTGGGGTGGCTTCATTTCAGTTGCATCTGGACCATGACCCGGTGAAACAATTAAACTGAGCTGTAGAAGGGGCTTTAAAACAATTAGAGACAGGGAAGGTTTGCTTGAGGAAATGTGGGCATATAAAGCAAAAAGATAGGACTATATTGCAGGGCAGCTGTTTTGATAATGATATCCAGAATGGGATAAGAAAGGACAGATTGTACAAGCATTTAAAAGATGAACGGGGGGTGGGGGGGGAGGAGTTGTGGGGAGGGGTGGTGGCGGAGAAGGGGAAATGGCATAAAAGACATTATTGCTTGTTTACTTAAATATGCATAGTATTCCCAATATAGTAAATGGAGGTTAATGGGTATGATCTTCTAACCATTACAGAGACATAGTTACACAATGCTTTGAACTAAATATCAGGAGAACATAGCTTTTCAAAAGGACAGAAGAAACCATAGTGGAACATCCTTGTTAGCATGAAATGGAATAAGTACAAGAAGTGATCTAGGATCGGACAATGTAGAGTGGATGTAAGAAGTAACAAGGGAATAAAGAACCCTTTGGGAGTAGTCTACAGGCCCCCTAGTAGTAGCTGTTCTGTGGATCCGAGAATAAATAATGACATAATAAGAGTAGTTAAAAAATAGCAAAATCATGGGTGAATTTAATCTTCATATCATTAGCAAAGCTAACTATGAGGAAGAATTCATAGAATATATTTGGAACAGATTCCAAACGAACATGTTGTGGATAAAACCAGGAATCTGGTCATTTCGGACCCAGTCATGTGTAATAAGGCACATGTCATCCAGAAGAATAAATCAAAATCTATGGATGCTGCAAATTTGAAACAAAAAGAGAAAGTGTTGGAGGAAAACTCCACAGGTCTGGCAGCATTTGTGAAGAGTTAATGCTTTAAGTCCAGTTCTGAAGAAGGATCACTGGACCTGAAACGTTAATCATGTTTCCTCTCCACAGATGCTGCCAGATCTACTGAGTTTCTCCAGCAATCTCTGTATCTGTTTCATGTCTAATAAATGATCTCTGAGTAAAAGATCCTTTACAGAACAGTGACCATAGCATGATAGAATTTAGCATTCAGTTTGAGAGAGAAAAACGTGGATTGGAAGCAACTATGCTAAACTTAAATAAGGGTAATTACACAGGGATGAAGACTGAGTTATCTGGAGTGCACTGGGAAAGGGGTTAAGCGTCAAAGATGGTTGAGGAACAATGGCAGACGTTTAAGAAAATAGCTCATGACTCACAGCAAAGGTCTATCCCTGTGAGGAAGGATTCTGGGCAGGGGATAAACCAACCATAGTTAAGGAAATCAAAAGTGATATCACATTGAAAGAAAAATTATCCAACGTGGTTCAAGGATAAGTAGTAAACTCGAGGATCGAAAAAATCTACTTTTGTCTCAGTGTAGGAGAAACTGTTACACAATAGAACTGAGAGAGGTGGGGTTGTGGCCAATGTTCAACCCCCACCCTCACCTTTTGGAAGACAGAATATCAATTGTCATCTGGTGATTTTGCCTCAACATGGAATTCTCAATCTAATAAGCTTCACTGTGCTGTGCTATGCTGCTGTCCCATTACTATCACTGTTAATTTGTTCTTAACACTCAAGCTTCTACCTCCTATTGCAGAAATAATTATCTTTCTTATGCAGGCATCAGCAGTGCCCTCAGAGCTGTCAGAGGATGCACTAACAAGGCTGTCTCCTCCAGTAGCTTAGAGTTTTCACTGCAGTTGGTCCTCTATCTAGATTAGACTGTGTAGTACAATCTGGTGAGCACATTACTGGCAGTCTCCACAACTGGCCAAGGAATAAATGTCTCAGGAGGCTGGCCCTCAGAGGACTGATGGATTCCAGGCCCAGGCAGAAGATGACTCCATGGTGTCGGCCATTTTTAAAGTCTTCATTCATGTGATGTGGGCATCATTGGCTGGGCCAGCATTTATTGCTCAGAGGGCAATTAAGAGTCAACCAAATTGTAGGCCAGACCAGGTAAGGATGGTAATTTCTTTCCCTAAAGGACATTAATGATCCTGCTGGATTTCCTGACAATCAACAATAATTTTGTGGTCGCCATTACACTATTAATTCCAATTTTTTAAATTTAATGGAATTCAAATTCCACCATCTGCCATGGCAAGAATTGAAGTTGGATCCACAGAGCATTACATGATTCTCCAGATTAATAGTCTAGTGATAATACCAGACGGCTGTCGCCTTACCATGAATGACAAATCCATAGTCACAGGAGTAGCTTGCAACTTTGTCAGAGACACTGGACACTGTGGAAGTTGCTACTGAGGAGGGTGAGCCTGCATCTGGAGAACACTCACAGCATGTCTGGACCCTTCAGCCATAAATACCTCTGGTTTGTCAGCCCAAATTTTCAATGCTGACAGGATCCAGTATGAGCAGGCTCCCTTCACCCCAACTGAGCAACTCAGACTGCATCTAATATAGTGGGAAGGCAAGAGGAAAAAATACTCTGAAGGCATATAGCTGGTGAGAATATTTTATTGCACTTACACATCTGTAAATCTGTATACACGTTTACAAGCATAGGAACAGAAGTACATCATTTGGCTCATTGACTGTGCTCCACCGTTCAATGAGATCATGGCTGATTTAGTGATCCTCAACTCCACTTTCCTGATTATCTCAAAAGAGTTGATTCTTTTACTGTTTATAATTTGTCTGTCTAAGCCTTGAATGTTCTTAATGACCCAGCCTTGACAGGCTTTCTGCAGTAAGAATTACACAAATTACCCTCTCAAAGAGAAAAACTCTATCTTAAACGGTTGACCTCTTATTCCAAGATGATGCCCTCTAGTCCTAGATTTTCCTACAAGGGGAAACAACCTCTCCACGTCTACTCTGTCAGGTCTGCTGAGAATCTTGTATGCAAAATTGAGGACTGCAGATGCTGGAGATCAGAGTCTAGGTTAGAGTGGTGCTGGAAAAGTGCAACAGGTCAGGCAGCATCCAAGGAGCAGGAAAATTAACATTTCAGGCAAAAGCCCTTCATCAGGAATTCCGGATGCTATCTGACTTGCTGTGCTTTTCTAGCACCACTTTAATCTAGACTGAGAATCTTGTGTGTTTCATTCTTAATTTTATGAACTCCAATGCATACAAACCCAATTTACTCAATCTCCCCTTATAAGAAAATCCTTCCATACTCAGAGTTGAACAAGTAAACCTTCTCTGGACTACCTCCAATGCCAGTACATATCTTTTCTGAGATAAGGGGACCACAACTGTTCGCAGTATTCCAGGTGTGGTCTGACAAGTACCTTGTATAGCTTTAGTAAGACCTCCTTACTTTTATACTCCATTCCCTTTGAAATAAAAGGTAACATTCCATTTGTCTTCTATATTATCTATTGAACATGTACGCTAGCTTTTTATGGTTCATGCACAAGGACATTGAAATCCCTCTGTGCATTAGTTTTCTGCAGTCTTTTCCCAATTAAATCATATTCAGCTCTTTAATTATTTCTGCCAAAGTACATATCCTCACATTTTCCCACAATATATTCCATATGCCTAGTGTTTCCCCATTCACTTAGCCTGTCTGTATCTCCCTGCAAACTCTTTGTGTCATCCCCACTACTTGCCTTCCAACCTATTTTTGTCATCTGCAAACTTAGCAAAAGTGCATACGCTTCTCTTATCCAAAGTCATTAATATATAAGTAATTGTGACCCCAGCACTGATCTTTGTGGCATATCACAAGTTACAAACTGTCATCCTGAAAATGAGCACTTTATCCAAATTCTCTGTCTTGTGTTAGGCAGTCACCTATCCAAGTTAATGTGCTACATTCTAACATTATGGGCTGTAATCTTATTAGGTATCCTGATGTGCAGTATAAGACCATAAGACATAGGAGTGGAAGTAAGGCCATTCGGCCCATTGAGTCCACTCCGCCATTCAATCATGGCTGATGGGCATTTCAACTCCACTTACCCGCATTCTCCCCGTAGCCCTTAATTCCTCCAGACATCAAGAATCTGTCAATCTCTGCCTTGAAGACATTTAGCGTCCCGGCCTCCACTGCACTCTGCGGCAATGAATTCCACAGGCCCACCACTCTCTGGCTGAAGAAATGTCTCCGCATTTCTGTTCTGAATTGACCCCCTCGAATTTTAAGGCTGTGTCCACGGGTCCTAATCTCCTCGCCTAACGGAAACAATTTCCTAGCGTCCACCCTTTCCAAGCCATGTATTATCTTGTAAGTTTCCATTAAGTCTCCCCTTAACCATCTAAACTCCAATCCCAGGATCCTCAGTCGTTCCTCGTATGTTAGACCAACCATTCCAGGGATCATCCGTGTGAATCTCCGCTGGACACGTTCCAGTGCCAGTATGTCCTTCCTGAGGTGTGGGGACCAAAACTGGACACAGTACTCCAAATGGGGCCTAACCAGAGCTTTATAAAGCCTCAGTAGCACAACGGTGCTTTTATATTCCAACCCTCTTGAGATAAGTGACAACATTGCATTCGCTTTCTTAATCATGGACTCAACCTGCATGTTTACCTTTAGAGAATCCTCAACTAGCACTCCCAGATCCCTTTGTACTTTGGCTTTACGAATTATCTCACCGTTTAGAAAGTAGTCTATGCTTTTATTCTTTTTTCCAAAGTGCAAGACCTCGCATTTGCTCATGTTGAATTCCATCAGCCATTTCCTGGACCACTCTCCCAATATCTTATTAAATGCATTTTGGAAATCCACATATATTACATGTATTGTTTTCTTTATCTTTATCCTGCTTGTTACCTTCTCAATCAACTATAATTAGATTTAATATGATTTACCTTTTATGAAGCCATACTGACTCTGATTGATTATGTTATGTGTTTCTAAATACTGTGCTATTACATCCTTTATAATATAGTTTAATGTTTTGGGAAAGAAAGATTTTATTGAACTAATGCAGGATCTGACCAAAATAGACTGAGAATAGCTACTGCTGGGTAAATTTACAGCAGAACAGTAGAGGGCATTCCAAATAGAATCGGAGAGAATAGGGCTTGTTGCTCCCACATTTGGGGTGAAACATAGAACTAACAAGCCCAGAGAACCCTGGATGATTAGGAATATTCAGGACTAGATAAGAGGAAGAAGAAGAGAAGGATACTATTAAATGGGAGAGGTTTCAGAAAAGACTTACCAGCATGTTGCCAGAAATGGAGGCTTTGAATTATAACATTAGGCTGGATAGGCTAGGACTTCTTTCACTAGAGCGTAAGAGTTTGAAGGGTGACCTCTTAGAGGTTTATAAAATCATGAAAGGCATAGATGAGATGAATGAGAGGTGTCTTTTTTCTTGGGTGGGAGATTTCAAGATGAAGGGATATATTTTTTAAGCTGAGAGGAGAAACATTTAAAACAGACATGAGGGGCAACTTGTTTGACACAGAGAATGATTAGTGTGTAGCTGAACTGCCAGAGAATGTTGTGGTTGTGGATGCAGGTACAGTTATAATGTTTAAAAGACATTTGGATAAGTTCATGAGTAGGAAAGGTTTGGAGGGATATAGGCCAAACACAGGCAGGTGGACCGAGTTTAATACAGGAACATGGTTGGCGTGGACTGGTTGGACTGAAGGGTCTGTTTCAATGCAGTATGACTCTAGGTACAAAGGGAGTAAATCAACAGAGGCCCTAGTGGAGTATAGGAGGTGCCGTGGAGAACTTAGAAAAACAATTAAGAGAGCAAAGAGGGGGCATGAGAAAATATTGGAGAATAGAATTAGGGAGAATCCTAAAAATATTTTGAGTATATCCAAGGACCGTCCGGATCCAAGGGGGCAATTGTGTGCATGGAGCCAGAGGGCCTTGATAGGGTGTTAACTGGGTGCTTTACATCTGCCTTCACTTTGGAGGAGGAGGATGTAGGTACAGAATTCGGGAAGCAAGGCTCTAATATTCTTGAGCAGATTCACACAGGGAGTGAGAAGTTATTGGAGGTTTTTGCGGGTTTAAAAGTGGACAAATCCCCATATCTCAAGCTGCTGTGGGAGACGAGGAAGAAAATTACAGGGGCCATGACCCAAATTTTTAATTCCTCCATGGCCGTAGAAGATGTACCAGAGAACTGGCACATGTGGTCGAGAGCTAATGTGGTTTCACTTTTCAGGAAGGCTGGTAAAGATAAACCAGGGAATTATAGACCACAGAGTGTACATCAGAAGGAGAGAAATTATCAGGGAAAATTCTGAAGGAAAGGATTTGTCTCCCCTCGAAGTGGCAAGATCTAATCAGGGATAGTCAGCAGGGTCATTGTCACAGGACGGTCATGCCTCAGAAATCTGATTGAACTTTCTGAGGTGGTGGACCTGGTGTGTAGTTGAGGGTTGTGCAGTTGATGTAGTTTGCGTGGATTTCAGCAAAACCTTTGGTAAGGTCCCATGTGGGACTCTGATAAAGAAGTTAAAAGCGCATGGAACCAGGGTAATTTGGCAACTTGGATCCAAAATTGGTTTACTGGCAGCAGACAGAGGGTGGTGGTAGAAGGCTGTTTGTATGACTAGGGGCTAATGTAGAGTGATGTGCGACAGGGATCAGTGCTGGGTTCCTTATTGTTTATGATATATATAAACAATATAGATGAGAATGTGGAGAGCACATTTTGGATGACATGAAGATTGGCTGGGTGGTTGATAGTGAGGAAGAAGGTCTTGAGTTACACAAGATGGGCCAATGGGCTAAGGAGTGGAAGATGGAGTTTAATTTAGATAAATGCGAGGTGCTGCATTTTCAAAAGGCAAATCGGTTCCCTTAATGTGGACCTGGAGAGTATTGCTGAACAAAGAGACCTTGGAGTACAGGTTCATAGTTCCTTGATAGTGGAGTCGCAGGTAGATAGGATAGTGAAGAAGGCATTTGGTATGCTTTCCTTTATTGGTCAGAGCATTGAGTACAGGAGTTGGGAGGCCATGTTGCGGCTGTATAGGACATTGGTTAGGCCACTTTTGGAATATTGCGTGGAGTTCTGGTCTCTTTCTTATCGGAAGGATGTTGTGAAACTTGAAAGGGTTCAGAAAAGATTCACAAGGATATTGCCAGGGTTGAGGGATTTGAGCAATAGGGAGAGGCTGAACAGGCTGGGGCTGTTTCCCTGGAGCATCAGAGGCTGAGGGGTGACTTTATAGCGGTTTATAAAATCATGAGGGGCATGGATAGGATAAATAGACAAAGTCTTTTCCCTGGGTGGGGGAGTCCAGAACTAGAGAGCATAGGTTTAGAGTGAGAGCAGAAAGATACAAAAAGGGACCTAAGGGACAACTTTTTCTCACAGAGGGTGGTATGTGTATGGAATGAGCTGCCACAGGAAGTGGTGAAGGCTGGTACAATTACAGTCTTTAAAAGGCACCTGGATAAGTATATGAATAGGAAGGGTTTGGAGGGATATGGGCAAAGTGATGGCAAATGGAACTAGATTAGGTTAGGATATCTGGTCGGCATGGACGAGTTGGACTGAAGGGTCTCTTTCCATGCTGTATATCTCTGACTTTAAGTATATTGGTGGATTAGTCAGATGAGCAGATCAGTGAAGTGAGGTGATGCACTTGAGAAATATTAAGACAAGGCAGCAATGAATGGAAGTTCAAAGAATAAGAAGGGTCTTGGGATGCTTATCCACAGATCCCTGAAAGTAGCAGGACAGCTTGTTAGGAAGGCATTTGGGTAACTTGCCTTTATCAGTCGTGGCATAGATTCTAACAAGATTATGTTGGAGGTGTACAGGACTTTTGTTAGGCCACAAGTGGATTATTGTGTGCACTTCTGATCACCATGCTATCGTAACAATGTGACTGCACTGGAAGATGCAGAAGGGATTCACCAGGATGATGCCTAGGATGGAGCAGTTTGATATGAAGAGAGACTGGATAAGCTCAGATTGTTTTCTTCAGAGCAGAGAGGCTGCGAGAGTATCTGATTGAGGTAAATTAGGTTATATGGGGCATGGACCGGTTGGATAGAAAGCAGCTGTTCCCCTCAATTGAAGGGTCAGTAACAAGGAGGCATAATTTTAAAGTCAAAGTCAGGTGGTTTAAAGGGGATTTGAGGAACAATAATTATACATAAAAGAAACAGAATGTGTTAGGAATCTGGAATGCACTGCATGGGAGGGTAGTTGAAGCAGGAAAATTCATAACATTAAAAGTACTTGGATGAGAAGTTGCAATGTCATAACATTCATGGCTAAGGGCCAAGTACTAGAAAATGGGATGAATGTATATTTAGAGTAGTGTTCTTGTTCGTGACTCAATGGGCTGAAGAGCCCCTCCTGTATGATTCTGTGATTTTTCCCAATGACAGATGGGCTGCAAGATGGTTAAAAACAATGACTGCAGATGTTGGAAACCAGAGTTTAGATTAGAGTGGTGCTGGAAAAGCACAGCAGTTCAGGCAGCATCCGAAGAGCAGTGAAATTTACGTTTTGGACAAAAGCCCTTCAGCAGGAATGCTCAATGGTTAGCACTGCTGTCTGACAGCACCAGGACCTGGTTTCGATTCCACCCTCAGGCGATTGTCTGTGTGAAGTTTGCACATTCTCCCCGTGCCTGTGTGAGTTTCTTCTAGGTACTCCAGTTTCCTCCCACAGACTGAAGATGTGCAGGTTCGATAGATTGGCCATGCTATAATACTCAATATCCAGGGAAAAGCAAGCTAGGAGGATTAGCCATGGGAAATGCAGGATTACAAGGATGCTGGTCTGGGTGGGATGATTTTTGGAGAGTCGCTGCAGACTCGATGGGCCGAATGGCCTGTTTCAACAATGTGCGGCTTCTATGATAGCTGATAAGCTAACTAGCTTAGAGAATTATCCACTTTTTGTTTCCCTTTTTGAATAAAAGTGTTACACTGGCAATTTTCCAATTCAGCGAGCTTATCCCCAAATCTAAGGTTTCTGAGAAATTTACAATCAATGCCTGTACTATCTCTGTCTCTGTATCTTTTAAAATCCGAGGATGTGACCCATCAGGTCCAGGACACTTACCAGTGTTAAGCTCCATTGGTTTCCCTAGTTCGTCTCCTCTATTGATATATCTTTCTTTATTTCTTCCCCTTCCATTAGTCCCCTTGATTATTTAGTATTTTTGGAATGAAATTAATGTTCTGTACATTAAACAATGACACCAAATACTTACTCAACTCCTCTGCTATTTCCTGGCTCCCCATTATTTTTTCTGGAGCCTTCTTTTTCAAGGGGCCTATCTTCACTTTGACTGCCATCCTTTCTTTCTTTTGTTTGTTCAAGAAAACGTTGTGCTGATTGGCCATCATAGTTTGTTTTCTCCTTCTTCATTTTTTAATTTGGTCATCTGTTGGTTTTTAAAACATTCCCAACCCTCTGGTTTACCACTAATTATTGTACATTTTATGTCTTTTCTTTCAATTTGATACTATCTGCTCTCATCTCCATGTAATTATCCTTATTTAAATTGAACAAGGTTGTTTCCAACTCAAATTTCTCCCTCTCAAACTGAATGCTAAGTTCTACCAAGTTATGGTTGTTGTTCCATGGGAATCGCTTACACTGATATCATTTATTAAACCTGCCTCATTACCGGACATAAAATAGCCTGATCCCTTGTTGTATCCAAAACATATTATTCCTTATCCTTGTTCTCATGGATACTTTGGCTGATTTGATTTTCTCAATCTATATAAAGATTGAAGTTACCCATGATTATTTCAGTTGTTGCATATATGATTGACTGTCATTTCAGCTTTAGGATCTGGTTTTAAGGCTGTTATTACGAGCTAAGTAGCGTCTTCATACCAAAGAGGATGGGAGTTATTTTGGCAAGACATTGCCTACCTCTAGGAACTATCTTGGATAGCAGTAGATTTTCGGCATCCTTCAACACTTACGTTCATGAGTGCAGCCAAGACTTAGCATTTCAATGAGGAGGTTGCTGAGTAGAAAGTTAACGTGAATGCCTTGTCTTTCCTTCTGTTCTTGTTCCACACTTATGTCAGTGATCATTCATGTGTACATACCCCTTTGGCAGCACTGGTTCATTCTACTTATTAGTTTAATGAGGGAGTGCATATTTACTCAAAGGTGCACTATGACCAATGCTCAACTGCCATCCAAACTTGGTCAAAGAGGGCAAACTCCCAATCCTGCAACCCAAACCTGCATTACCGATTATCGTAGAATCATGAAATCCCTACAGTGTGGAAACAGACTATTTGGCCCAACGAGTCCACAAAAATAGTCCACCCAGACCTATTCCCCTACCCTATTATTCTGCATTTAACCTAACTAATGCACCTAACCTACACATTTAGCATAGCTAGTTCACATTTTTGGATTATGGGAGGAAACCAGAACACTTTGAGGAAACCCATACAGAGACGGGGAGACTGTACAAACTCCACACAGGCAATTGCCCAGGGCTGGAATCGAACCGGGGCCCCTCGTGTTGTGAGGCAGCAGTGCTAACAACTGTGCCGCCCATTATGGTCAATCCCTGGAGTACAAGGACACTGATCCCCAAACACTGGTCTCACCAAGTACCAGACTAACCATGATCACCCCCTGAATTGAGATTGACTGATGTCTTTGAGTAAGTGTGGCATTACACCCCAGACTGTCCATTGTTCTCCCTTAACTCCACTAAAGACTGCTCCCCTTTTTGCTTCCAGATCTGACCATTTAGTTGAGGCATGTGCAATGTATTTGCCATGTCAACCGTTGGCATGTACTGTAGTGTGGAGCTATACAGCAAAATAGTCGCACTTGACTGTTCAATGCTGGCAAACATGACAAGTTACCTACCTTCCTGTTTGTGCTAAAAGGCAAGACAAACAAGAGATGTTCTGAACATTCAAGCAAACAAAGAGAAAGCTAAGAAAGTAAATTAAGAGCCATAAAATGCAACTTGGACCATTGTAGTGTAACATTTCAGTGAAGTCCAAAGTACAGTAGTGACATCCTGAATTGTGTTAGGAGTTTCAGGTAGTTCTCGGATAATATGTGTGACAAGTGCGTGATTTGTTTATAATGTTGCTGAGGAATTAAGGAACGGGAATTTCGAGAAAGCTTACTTCTGTTGGCAATAGTGCGATTCCAGCGGTGATCATTTTGTACTTTCGCTGATGTCTATGCCGAAATCTGTGCGCATATACTGATATTAGCGCTGGTCTTCATGCCTTTCTGCACATGCACCAGTGTCAGGTGCCGATTTCTATACAGAGCAGCTTTCTGTGAGAGGTACTGTACAGAGAGCAGCTTTCTGAGGGAGATACATTGAACACACTTCCTATGAAAGATACACTACTTCTAGATTATCCCTTTTTAAAAAAAAATGGAGGGGCATAGTGACAAAGAATGTTAGCAAGAAGCGTCCTGCTGATAAAACTGCAGGTGGTGAATGCAAAAGAAAGGCTACAATACTGGAAGAGAAGCTGGATATTATCAAGTGTTTTGAGCGTAAGGAGAGAATATGTGATATAACAGGAATGAGGGAGTTTACCTTACAAATGATGACCATTTGTCCCTGTATTAACAATATGTACCATGTTAAATTTACTTTTGTTTCATTGATAAATATGATTTATACCTTCATTCAGGCTGTGCTATACTTTGTGTTAGACTTTTGGGTGTTTCTTGAGTGATTTTTTTGCTGGTCTGTCCGAACTCCATTTTCCCCATAGGCTCCATTATTTATATTAAGCAATTTTCTATTAAGTGAGGTTTTGATTAGATTACTTACAGTGTGAAAACAGGCCCTTAGGCCCAACAAGTCCACACTGACCCGCCGAAGCGCAATCCACCCATACCCCTACATTTACCCCTTACCTAACACTACGGGCAATTTAGCATGGCTAATTCACCTGACCCGCACATCTTTGGACTGTGGGAGGAAACCGGAGCACCCGGAGGAAACCCACGCAGACACGGGGAGAACGTGCAAACTCCACACAGTCAGTCGCCTGAGTCGGGAATTAAACCAGGGTCTCAGGCGCTGTGAGGCAGCAGTGCTAACCACTGTGCCACCGTGCCGCCCACAAATTAACCATGGTGTTATAGGAGAACTACCTGTCAGCAGGTATTGACTACATGTGGAGGCTGATGTTTCGGTCAGTGCCAATTTTCAAAGCTGATGAAGAGTTTTTGCCTGAAATGTCGATTCTTGTGTTCCTCGGATGCTGCCTGATCTGCTGTGCATTTTCCAACACCACACTCTCGACTAAACTCCAGCCTTATTTCTAAAGAACTCTGCCATTATTGTAAAGGTTTGTTTTGCAAGTTTTATGCGCTTCTTAATGTCTAGACCATTTTTCTCATCAAGGAAGCTACCCAGATAAGAAAACGATTTGACTTTCTTCAATTCCATTGCTATTTTGCATCTACATGTATTTATTTCCTTTGATATTACCATGGCTATTGAATATGTATGACTATCCACAGTGGACGGCACAGTGGTTAGCACTGCTGCCTCACACCGCCAGAGACCCGGGTTCAATTCCCACCTCAGTGTTCCGGTTTCCTCCCACAGTCCAAAGATGTGCAGGTCAGGTGAATTGGCCATGCTAAATTGCCCGTAGTGTTAGGTAAGGGGTAATGTAGGGGTATGGGTGGGTTGCACTTCGGCGGGTCGGTGTGGACTTGTTGAGCCGAAGGGCCTGTTTCCACACTGTAAGTAATCTAATCTAAACTTATCAATTCTATCATGAAAGATCTGTAGAAGTGAACGATCCTGCAATTCTCTCCCTTTATGTACCTATTTCAAAATTGTGCCATTTCGCTTCTGTTGTCCCTTCCCATTCTGCAGAGCAAAGTGCATGACCAACAAAAATAAAGATAGCAAGGAATCTGAAAGATACCAGGTATTTTGTAAAAATAATTAAAATCAACAAAAATAATTTAAATACAAGATAACAATTAGAAACACAAAATCTGAAATTAAAAAAGTAGTCAAGTTGAACAACAAATGGCTTGGGTGTAATTATCAACAGGAGGAATTTTGCTCCAAAATGGTGAAATTATAATCAGAAGTTTGTAATCGAATCTCCTTCCACCATGAACAAAAGCTGTTTAATGCCTTTGCTGTTTGGATTTTATATGTCAGTAAAAACTGCCACCTTTGCAGTTACCAGAAGGAAACCAGCAGCAAAGTTTCTGTGTTACAAGAAATTGACAATCCGACTTTGAAAACAGCTGCCTATATTTCTTCATCGGGCAGTCTGCTCTGCTGAAGTCAGAATTATTGTTGCTCAAGAGGTTAACTGGTAGCCACAATGTCACTGAATTCATATTACTTTAGCATTAACGTTCAGAACCTATTGTGGAAAGCCGAGTCCAGCAAAAAATAAACACCAAGAGCAGGTCCTTCCTTGTGAGGGCAAGAAACACAAGTCAGAACGGTTTCTGGGTCCAGAATCTGCCCCGACAGAAACAGTGACTTGTTAGAATTTTAATGGTGATGCCCCCTTAATTGGTATAAAGAAAGATGACCTGCATTTAAGAGCAAGGGGTGATCTTTTGGAGCTCTCAATCAGGGGTTGAAAGGAACAGCAGAGGATTAGGTGTTCATGAACCTAAGGGCGACACAGTGGCTCAGTGGTTAGCATTGCTGCCTCCAAGTGCAAGGGAACCGGGTTTGATTCCACTCTCAGGCAACTGTCTGTGTGAAGTTTGCACATTCTCCCCATGTCTGCGTGGGTTTCCTCTGGGTGCTCGGGTTTCATCCCACAGTCCAAAAATGTGCAGATTAGGTGGATTGGCCTTACTTACAATTACCCATAGTGTCCAGGGACCTGCAGGCTAGATGGGTTAGCCATAGGAAATGCCAGGTTACAGAGGTAGGGTAGGGAGGTGAATCTGGGTGCGATACTGTTTGGAAGGTCAATGTGGACTTGATGGGCTGAACAGCCTGCTTCCACACTTTAGGGATACTATGATTTTCATTAATATTCTTATAATTTTTGGTCAAAATCATTCTGGACGCCAATTTACTATTTGTGTTGGTGAGGATGGAGGAGAGATACATAACTGATCTTGCACATTCTGAGGGGAAAAAGTAGTGAGAAGAAAGTAATATTTGGACATGAATATACTGGTCACGAAGCCCTCCCTTCATTTTGAAGTGTACAGGATGATTCAGACCAGTATGTACACTACCAGTCTTACAGACTTCTCAATTGGTAGAGAGGGAGAGTTTCAAGACCTGCAAGGAAGTGGGCTCTCAGGCCTGCCAAGCATTTAAACAACCCCCCACTGTTTAAGGTACACCAGGGATCCTTCCCTGAAACATCTGGAAAGGAGCAACTAAATTAGAGAAAATTCACCCCTCCCCATAGATAGGATGGAGGGAAAGGGATGAGTAACTGCTCAAACAGATTGTATTTTTTAAGGTATTTTATGTGTTGGTTAGTGATTTCCTCGAATTCCAGGAGCAATAATTATTGTTTTATAAGCTGTCGCATTGTTTTGGAACTTTGGGGACAAAAAGATCAAAACAACAGCACTTTAAAAAGGAGGAAGACAGACAAAGGCAGAGACCACATGGTCAGTGACACCTACACTGCTGTCTGACACAGCAGTGAATCTGCACAGCTACTGCCTTTGTTGTTTTGAATTTAAGTATCTCTGGACATTGGAGTGTGTCTAAGAAAACTTATAAAACAGCAAAAATCATAGCTGGAGGAACCGGAGTGGAAAAGCTCACAGCACAGCAGCAGATAAATGCATGGGTTTTAAGTGTAACCATGTTGTTCTTGTTCATAGTGAGTAGAGTGTTTTCTTTTTGATTGTATATTTTATTGAGATCTGTCTCTTGATTGAAATTTAAAAATATAAAACATAGGTACTAAGTTAGCTTGGAGCAGTGTTGTTTGAGAGCAGTAAGACTGTGCTATTTTCTGAGTCTGGAGATTGTTAAGGTCCAAAGATGGCCTTTAGTATAATGATAAAAGTGAGGACTGCAGGTTCAAGAGATCGGAGTTGAGAGTGTGGTGCTGGAAATGCACAACAGGACAGGCAGCATCCGAGGAGCAGGAGCATCAATGTTTTGGGCATAAACTCTTCATCAGGAATGAGGCTTGTGAGTTGGGGGGCTGAGAGATAAATGGGAGGGCATGCAGTTGAAGAGAAGGTAGATGAAGGTGGGTGGAAAGGTGGTAGCTCAAAGAGGAGGGTGGAGCGGATTGATGGGAAGGAAGATGAACACGTCAAGAGGGTGGTACTGAGTTGGACGCTTGGGACTGGGATAAGGTTGGGGGAGGGAACTGAGAAAACTGGTGAAATCTATATTGATCCAGTGTGGTTGCAGGGTCCCAACGCAGATGAAGTCTTGATTTGTTGCATTGGGAAGGTGCCGGGAATGGGGTGTGGCCTGGTGGGGGGTGTCGATCTGAAAAGGGAAAGTACAAAATCTGTGCCCACACCTCCCCCTCACCTCGATACAAGGCCCCAAAGGATCCTTCCACATCGGACAGAAATTTACCTGTACTTTCACACACATCATTTAAGCGGGCATTGGATAGGCATTTGGAAGTTATTGGGCTAGTATAGGTTAGGTAGGACTCGGTCGGCGCAACATCGAGGGCCGAAGGGCCTGTACTGCGCTGTATCCTTCTATGTTCTATGTTCTATCATCTACTGTATCTGATGCACCTGATGTGGTCTTCTCTACATCAAGGAGACAGGACGCCAACTTGTGGATCGTTTCACAGAACATCTCTGGGATAGCCACACCAACCAACCCCACCGCCCTGTGTCCGAACATTTTAATACCCCCTCCCACTCCACCAAGGACATGCAGGTGTTGGGCCTCCTCCATTGCCAATCCCTCACCACCTGTCCCTTGGAGGAAGAACACCTCATCTTCCACCTTGAGACCTTGCAACCACACTGGATCAATATGGACTTCAGCTTCCTCATTTCCCCTTCCTCCATCTTATCCCAGTCCCAAACATCCAACTCAGCACCACCCTCTTGAACTGTCCATCTTCCTTCCCACCTATCCACTCCACCCTCCTCTCTGAGCTATGACCTTCCCCCCCCCCCACTTCATCTACCTATCACATTCCCAGCTACCTTCTCCCCAGCCCCTCCCATTTATCTCTCAACCCCCCGACCCAGAAGTCTCATTCCTGATAAGAGGCCTATGCCTGGAATGTCGATTCCCCTGCTCCCCGGATGCTGCCTGAGCTGCTGTGCCTTTCCACACTCTTAAGTTTAGTAGAGTGTTGTGCTCTTCCTATCGGATGTGGAAAATTGGGGAGAGTTTCCATATTACTGACAATTATGTCTACAGTAAGTGCGTTTGATTGCAAATCCTATCAGATTGCTTGGATCAGTTGGAATGGCAGTTAGAGGCAATGAAGAATTTGCAGGAGCTGGAGGGTGTGATGGATGGCAGTTATAGGAATGGCGAAAAACCATAATACAGTCAGATAGATGGGATATCTCCAGGAAAGGTAGGGGATAGAGAGGCAAGTAGTGCAGGTGTCTCCTGTGGCCATCCCCAATTCAAGCATGTATGCTGTTTTAGAAAATGTAGGAGATGATGGACTCTTGGGAATGCAGCACGAACAGCCAAGTTTCTGATACTGAGACTGGCTCTAATGTAATGAGGGGTAAGTCAGGTTCTAAGCAAATGATTGTGAAGGGGGACTCTCTAGTCAGAGGCACAGACAGGCATTTCTGCAGCTGACATTGAGAAATCAAAACGGTGTGTTGCCTCCCTGGTGCTAGGATCAAGGATATATCTGCAACAGTGCAGAGTATTCTCAAAGGACTGTTGGTCCAATAGGAGGTCATTGTACACATTGGAACTATCAACATAGGAAGGAAAAAGGATGAGATTCTAAAGGGAGAATATAACAATTTAGACAGGAATTTAAAAAGGTCGTCGAGGGTAGTAATATCTGGGTTACTCCTGGTGCCACGAGCTAGTGAGGGTAGGAATAGGAGGATAGAGCAGATGAACGCGTGGCTGAGGAGCTGGTGCAGGGGAGAAGGGTTCACATTTTTAAATCATTGGAATCTTCAGGGTTAGAAGTGACCTGTATAAGAAGGACATATTACACCTGAATTGGAAGGGGACTAATACACTGGCAGGGAGATTTGCTAGAGCTGCTGCGGAGGATGTAAGCTGGTAAGATGGGACCCAGGGAGATAGTGAGGAAAAGATCAATCTGGGCTCAGGGATGGACAGTATTGGCAGCTTAATGTTCCAGGATACAAATGTTGTAAGAAGGATAGAAAACAGAAGTAAGGAGGTGGAGTGGCGTTTTTGATGAGAGATAACATTCTGGCTGTACTTAGAACACAGAACAGCGCAGCACAGTACAGGCTGTTCGGCCCATGATGTTGTGCCAAGCATTTCTCTTAATCTAAGATCAACCTAACCTACACACCCCTCAGTTTACTGCTGTCCATGTGCTTGTCCAGCAGTTGCTTAAATGTCCCTAATGTCTCTGACTCTACTACCACCTCTGCCAGTGCATTCAACACACCCACTACGCTCTGTGTAAAGAACCCCCCCTGCCCCCGACATCTCCCCTGTATCTTCCTCCAATCATCTAAAATTTATGATCCCTCATTTCTGCCTTGGGGAAAAGTTTCTGGCTATCTATTCTGTCTGTGCCTTGTACACTTTTATCAAGTCACCTCTCTTCCTTCTTCTCTCCAGTGAAAAGCCTTAGCTCACTCAACCTCTCTTCATAAGACAATCCCTCCAATCCAGGCAGCATCCTGGCACATGTCCTCTGCACCCTCTCGAAAGCATCCTTCCTATAATGAGGGAACCAGAACTGGACATAATATTCCAAGTATGGCCTAACCAGGGTTTTATAGAGCTGCAGCAAACCCTTGTGGCTCTTAAACTCAATCCCCCTGTTAATGAAAGCCAAAACACCATATGCCTTCTTGACAGCCTTATCAACTTGGGTGGCAACTTTGAGGGGTCTATATATGTGGACCCCAGATCCCATTGTTCCTCCACACCGCCAAGAATCCTGTCTTTAACCCTGTATTCAGCATTCAAATTTGACCTTCCAAAATGAATCCCTTCGCATTTAGGGAAGTTATTTAGGTGGAACTGAGAAATAAGAAAGGGATGACTAGCTTATTGGGATTGTACTATCAACCCCCCCCCCCAGTAGTCAGTGGGAAATTGAAAAACATATCTCTAAAAATAATAGGGTGGTTATGGTAGGGGATTTTAACTTTCTAGATATAGACTGGGACTGCTGTAGTGTTGAAGGTTTAGATGTAGAAGAAAATTTTCTGATTCACTATGTGGATGTACCTATTAGAGAAGGTGCAAAACTTGACCTATCGGGAAATAAGGCAGGGCAGGTGACTGAAGTGTCAGTGGGGGAGCACTTTGGGGCCAGTGACCATATTAGTTTTACAATAGTTATAGCAAAGGATAGACCAGATCTAAAAGTTGAAGTTCTAAATTAGACGGTGCCAAATTTTGATGGTATTAGGCAAGAACTTTCAAAAGTTGATTGGGGGCAGATGTTCACAGGTAAAGGGACAGCTGGAAAGTGGGAATCCTTCAAAAATGAGATAACGAGAGTCCAGAGACAGTATGTTACTGTTAGGGTGAAAGGAAAGGCTGGTAGGTGTAGGGGATGCTGATGACTGGTGAAATTGAGGGTTTGGTTAAGAAAAAGAAGCAAGCATAGGTCAGGTGGAGACTGCAGAGATTGAGTCAATCGTTAGAAGAGTATAAAGGCCGTGGGATAAATAGAGAAATCAGGAGGGTTAAAAGGGACATGAGATAGCTTTGGCACATATGGTGAAGGAGAATCCAAAGGGATTTTATAAATACATTAAGAACAAACAGTAACTAAAGCGAGAATAGGACTTCTCAAAGATCAGCAAGGCAGCCGATGATTAGAACTGCAGGAGATGGGGGCAGATTCTAAACGAGTATTTTGCATCAGTGTATACTGTGGAGAAGGATATGGAAGATATAGAATATGGGGAAATAGATGGTGACATCTTGAAAAATGTCCATATTACAGAGGTGGAGGTGCTGCATGTCTTAAGATGTATAAAGGCAGATAAATCCTCAGGACCTGATCAGGTGTACCCTATAACTCTGTAGGAAGCGAGGAAGTGATTGCTGGGCCCCTTGCTGAGATATTTGTATCACAGGTGAGGTGCCAGAAGACTGGAGCTTGGCTAAGATGGTGCCACTGTTTAGGAAAGGTGGTGAGGAAAACCAAGGAATCTGTAGACCAGTGAGCCTGACATTGGTGCTGGGCATGTTGTTGGAGGGAATCCTGAGGGACAGGGTTTACATGTATTTAGAAAGGCAGGGACTGATTAGGGATAGTCAACTTGGCTTTGTGCATGAGAAATCATGTCTCACTAACTTGATTGAGTTTTTTTGAAGAAGTAACAAAGAGAATTGATGACGTCTGTGCGGTGGATGTGATCTATGTGGACGTCAATCAGGTGTTCGACAATCTTCCTCATGGTAAACTGGTTAGCAAGGTTAGATCACATGCAATACAGGAGAACTGTCAATTTGCATACAGACCTGGCTTAAAGGTAGAAGATAGAGGGGTGGTGGTGGATGGGTGCTTTTCAGACAAGAGGACTGTGACCAGTGGTGTGCCACAAGGATCAATGCTGGGTCCACTGCTTTTCATTATTTATATAAATGATTTGGATATGAAGGTAGGAGGTCTAGTTAGTAAGTTTGCAGATGACATAAAAATTGGAGGTGTAATGGACAGCAAAGGAGTTACCTCAGATTACAATGGGATCTTGATCAAATGAGCCAGTGGGTCGAGAAGTGGCAGATGGAGTTTAATTTAGATACATTTAAGGTGCTGCATTTTGGAAAGGCAAATCATGGCAGGAGTTATACATTTAATGATAAGTTCCTGGGGAGTATTGCTGAATAAAGAGACTTTCGAGTATAGGTTCATAGTTCCTTGAAAGTAGAGTCACAGGTAGATAGGGTAGTGAAGAAGGCATTTGGTATGACTTCCTATATTGGTCACAATATTGAGTATAGGAGTTGGGAGGTCGTGTTGCAGCTGTACGGGACATTGGTTAGGCCACTTTTGGAATATTGTGTGCAATTCTGACATCCCACCTATCAGAAGAATGCTGTGAAACTTGAAAGGATTCAGAAAAGAATTACAAGGATGTTGCCAGATTGGAGGGTTTGAGCTATGGGGAGGCTGAATAGGCTGGGGCTGTTTTCCCTGGAGCGTCTGAGGCTGAGGGGTGACGTTATAGAGGTTTATAAAATCATGAGGGGCATGGCTAGGATAAATAGATTAGGTTTTTCCCTGGGATGGGGGAGTCCAGAATTAGAGGGCATAGGTTTATGGTAAGAGGGGAACAATTTATGAGAGACCTAAGGGGCAACTTTTTCATGCAGAGGGTGGTGCATGTATGGAATGAGCTGCCAGAGGAAGTGGTGGAGGTTGGTATAGTTACAACATTTGAAAGGCATCAGGATGGGTATATTAATAGGAAGAGTTTGGAGGGATATAGATGAGGTGCTGGCAAATGGGACTAGGTTAATTTTGAATATCTGGTCAGCATGGATGAGTTGGACCGAAGGATCTGTTTCTGTGTTGTATTGCTGTATGATTCTGAGAATTGAAAAAGATGCATTATTGACCTGAACTATCAACAGTTATTCTCAACAGATCTTGTCAAATTTCCTCAATAAATCCAGAACTTGTTTTCAGCAATTGGCATTTAATGTTTCAGTACATAGTTTTTTGATAGTATAGAGCTATTCAACCGATAAAGAAGAACAATTGTTGAAATCTTTCATATTGCGCTCAGGACGATCCATAGGAAATACCAAGTAAAAGGAAACAACATTTACATTTATGCTGGATGAGAAGAAAGCGCTGATTAGTTGGCAAGTGGACTCTGATTGGTATCAGTTAATCATGATTGACAGTTAACAGCCAAGCTCTGTTTTAATTTTAAACAAGGCAAGTGGTGTCTGATTGATCAAGGCATTACCTGGGGAAATTAACCAGCATATGGAGGTCAGCCACTTTGCTGAGTTGAAACAGGCCGTGTATGTATATTTTCTGCTTGTCTGCAAAAGCAGGGTCCTATTAATGTATTAGACTTTGAATACCTCAAGTTTGCTGTCCTGTAAGAACAATTGTCAGCCTTAAATTGGTGTCAGCATTGTTTTTGCACATTCCAGATTATGTGGCAAATGTTGATGAATTGTGGCATCACACTTTATGATGGATGCTGTATTGATTTCTCAACTCTCAATGTTACTGAAAACATACAGTAGTCCCCCCCGTATCCATGGGGGATACGTTCCAAAGCCTACTGCGGAAGCCTGAAACCATAGATAGTTGTGAACCCATTCATTTAAGTGGGAAATGTACCTTCCCGGCAGCCTCCTGGTCCCTAGTTATGAAATGTTCCTTGTAATATGTTTGGGCCATGGTAAACTGCGGTAACTGAAACCACGGTAACCAGACCTGCGGATGTGGTGGTCTCCCTTTACCTTTCTTGGTCAGTACACGTGCATTGAGCTGGTGTACGTTAACAACAAACTTAAGATTACCAGTTAAGCTCATAGTGTGGCTCACTATGGAGTGAGATATATTCACAGTCATCCTTGGTCTTGGGGGTCTGCCTAACAAAAAACGATGATAATAATTCTCATGGAGGATCCTATACTTTGCAAAAAAAAAGACCATAACTTAGACTTTACCAATCAATGAAAAGCAAGAGGAACAGCCTTGGTGGATTCTCCATGGCAATGCCTTAACCAATCAGTTACCGAATGAAGGAGTGGTGCTCTAAAAGCTAGTGTTTCCAAATAAACCTGTTGGACTATAACCTGGTGGTGTGATTTTTAAAATTTTGTCCACCTCACTCCAATACTGGCTCCTCCACATGTTAACCAATCACAGTCAACTTATCTGATTTGTTTCCTGCTGCATTCTGCTTAGTAGTGTCCCCACCACTCAGCATGCTTGACATACATGATAAAAATGTTCACTCTAAAAATTAGTATTCTTGGAATTCTGTCGTGATTATTTCAAGACAAAAAGCTTTGACAGGATGTCTCTTATTTGAAGCAACATTTAAGTTCTGTACCATCAAGTGAGAATTTAAATAATTTTGAATATTGTTTAAAAAACTACTAAACAAGTTGGATAAAAGGGATTCGTAATATATGGTCTACTTGAATTTCTAAAATGCATTTGATAGTGTGCCACATCATAATTTTATGTCGAAAATGAAACCTCATGATGGAAGGGTAATATATCAGCATGGTCAAAGGATTCATTGGCTTATAGAAATAGGTCAGGATAAATGAGGCGTTTTTGGGTTGACCAGCTATAACCTGTGGAGCATTATGGGGATCAATGTTGGCCCAACCCTCAACTATTTACAATCAATAGCAATGCCTTAGATGAAGGAAATAAATGTATGGTTTCTAAAGCTGTTGATGACACCAAAATAGGTGAGGTGAGGTCAAAGTGACAGCCCTTGACATCAAGGAACTCTAGCAAAACTAGAACAAATGGTAATTGGGGACAAACGCTCCAATGGTTGGAGTCATACCTAGCACATAGGAAGATGATTGTGGTTGTTGGAGCCATTTCAACTCCAGGACATGTCTGCAGGACTTCCTCAGGTAGTATCAAAGATCCAATCATCTTCAGCTGTTTCATCGCCGACTGTCCGTCCATCATAAGGTCAGAGGTGGAGTTGTTTATTGTACAATCATCAATGCTTATTACCATTTGTGACTCCTCAGATACTGAAGCAGTCCATGTTCAAATGAAACAAGATCAGGACAATATCCTGGCTTTGGGTGACAGCTGGCAAGTAATATTCATGTTATATAAATGCCAGGCAATCAGCATCTCCAAAAAGAGTCAATTTAAGCACTGCCCCATGACATTCAATGATGTTACCATCACCGAGTCTGCAACGATCAACATCCTGGGGGGTTACCATTGACCAGAAACTACTCTGAACTCACCACATAACTAGTGGCTATAAAAGAAGATCACAGACTAGGAATCCTGCAAGGAGTACCTCACCTGACTCCCCAGTGCCTGTCCACCATCTACAAGACAAAAGTCAGAGTATGATGAAATATTTCCCACTTGCCTGCACGAGTGCAGCTCCAACAACACTTGAAGCTCAACACTATCCAAGACAAATTATCACAATTTTTTTGGCACTACATCCAAAAATATCCACTCCCTCCATCAACAATTGTCAGTAGCAGCAGTTAACTATCTACAAGATGCACTGTAGAAATTCACCCATGATCCTTGGACAGCACTTTCCAAACCCACAAACACTTCCATTTGGAAGGACAAGGCTAGGAGATACATAGGAACACCATCATCTCTAAGTTTCTCTGCAGCCACTCACCATTCCTACTTGGAAATATATCACTGTTTCTTAGTGTTGCTGGGTGAAAATCCTCAAATTCCCTCCCTAATGGTACTGTGGGTCCACCAATAGCATGTGGACAGCAGTAGTTTAAGAAGGCAGCTCACCACCACCTTCTCAAGGTCAACTAGGGAAGGGTGATAATCCTGACCCAGCCAGCGATGCCCACATCCCATGAGTGAATATAAAATAAGTAGGAAAGTTAAAAAAATTGTAACAACTGTGGATGCTGGAAATCAGAAATAAAAGCATACATTGCTGGAAAATCTCAGCATGTCTGGCAGTGTCTGTGAAGAGAAAGCAGAGTAAACTCTTCTGGTCCAGTGATTCTTCTTTCAAAGTTGTCTTGAGTTCAAGTTGCTGAGTTTTTCCCAGCAATTTCTGTTTTTGTTGTAGGTCAGTAAGTAGGTTGTTAAGAGAACAGAGTCTACAAAGGGAAAGACAGGTTGAGTGAATGGGCAAAAATTGCCAGATGTGGTAAAATGTAAACTTATCCACCTTGGCAGGAAGAATTATAAAGCAGTATATATTTAAGTGGAGAGATTACAGAACTCAGTAGTACAAAGGAATCTGGGTTTTCCAATATATTTAGTTATGTAGGTACAGCAAGTGATTAGGAAGGCAAATGAAATGTTTTATTAATTGAAGGGAGGATACGGAATTTAAACTGTAGCAAAGTTCCACTCTAGCTGCAGTGTGTTGGTGAGACATCTGACATGTTCTGTACTATTTTTCCTGCTTGTGCTGAAAAGGATATAATTCCATTGGAGGCAGTTCAGAGAAGGTTAACTCCACTCATTAGCAGAGAATATGCCTTTTTTTCATGAAGAAATACTTGTTAGGTTGTGCCTGTAACAATTAGAGTTTGGAGGAGGAGAGGTGATCTTAAGATCCTGAGAGATTTGATATGGAGGTTACCAGGACCATGTTTCGCTTTGTGGGGTAATCTAGGGGACATAGTTTAAACTAATACCTTTCCCTTTTAAGTTTGTAAGAAATATTTCTTACAGATGATTGTAACTTTGTGGAATTCTCTTCCCCAGAAAGCAAGGGGGTGTGGATCGTTGAATTTGATGTATTCACATTTTTGAAAGTCGAGTGACAACATTAGTATAAGAAATGCAGATGAACTACTGAGGTAGGCTATGATGTATATGTATAGCATTGTTATAATCGAGATGTATCTATTTTTATCATATGTAGAAATATATCAGAGCTTCTCTGCTGAAAGTTTGGATCTAGAGTAACTAGGGACCAAGTCAGCTACTACAAGATCACTAGATATACAGTGCAAATTACTGTTTGAAGAAATATCTTGAGGTCTGCTCTGCATTGACTTGAACAGTCAAAACTATGCCAATAAAAATAAGAAAAGAATTCAGATCACAACCAGGTCAACTACAATCCTATTGCTTGACAGAACTGACCCAGAGAACCAAATGGCCCATTCCAGTTCATGAGTACTATATTCCTTTTTTAAGAAAACACAGATGTTGTAACTATTAAAAATAAAGATGCTGCCTGATTTGGTAGTATTTCCAGCATTTTCTGCTTTTGCATAAAACCATTATTGTAAAAAGTGAGAGTAAGTTTATTACTGAACGTGGGAAGTATCATATTTAGCTGGATCAAAAACATGCATAGAAACCCATCATGATGCTGCAGATTCCGTGAACTAACTAATAATTCACAGAAATTCCATTCCAGTGGATAGCAGTTAAAAAAAGATAAGCTGAAAGGGAGGAAAGCTAAGACATGTTAAATGGTGGAAGGAGGCCAGGTGTTTTATTGTTTGTAAACAATCCCAGGAAGTTTTATGAAATATACTTAAAAAGTTGATGTTTTTCAATGATGATCAGTCCATATATTTTGAGCATATTAAAAGCAAAATTGCTGACTATCAGTGAGTCAATCCTATTTATCGCTGGCAAACTTCATCCCATTTTTGTAATTAGACCTGGCATGAAGACACGATGAACTGAAATTGCTGCAAAAGTTTAGGCTTGGTAGCATTTCTGGAAAGAAAACAGACTTAATGATTTAAGTCCAGTGGCCCTCCTTCAGAACTCATTTATCTTTCATATTATTCAATTTGCTTTGTAAATAACCTTTTCTAATTCTTAATGTAATTTTCCTGTGCACAAGACAAGATTTTTAAAGTTGATTGCACCTTTCTGGATAAACTACTTATATGGATCCATTTTTGTATTTTAAACAATCCCAGATGATGTTAATTTGAACAAATCAGATTGCTGAGTGAAGCATGGCTTATTAGATTCTAACTTTGTTTTCCTTTTAAACCATGGAGGTCAGTCACTTAAATTCAGAGGCAGCTGCTGGTGTGCCTCCAACATAAAGAATAAAGAAAAGCAGACAAAAAGTTGTAAAAGTTTAATCAGACTTGCATTACCTTTTTGATCCCCAGCAATCTCCTTAAAATACTTAAAGCTCAATGAAAGATTACCACTATCTCCATATAAAGGCTCTTTGTTCAGACTCGGGCTAAGATAGATGCAATCGGGTTTCTTTGGTGAATTTGTGTAAATTCACTGGATGCTTTATCCTTTTACCTGATGTCTCTCTCTTTCTCTCTCTCTCCAAGACACCTGGAACAAACTGCAAACCGACCTCTTACTTTAATTTCAGAGCAAAGACAGGAGTACCATAAACTAAGTGTCTCGCAGTTCATCACTCTATGGCAAAGACCATACACTTATTGACTTTCTGGATTATTCTGTTTCTGTGTCACTAGATTTCTATCGCTGGGCAATTGTACAATTTAATAAAAATGCATCAAACTTCTTAACTCTCCCAGCTTTTTTTAGATTAGATTACTTACAGTGTGGAAACAGGCCCTTCGGCCCAACAAGTCCACACCGACCTGCCGAAGCGCAACCCACCCATACCCCGACATATACCCCTTACCTAACACTACGGGCAATTTAGCATGGCCAATTCACCTGACCCGCACATCTCTTCATATCAAGCTTGTAAAAACTCAGTAAAATGACTGTAAGAAAAACAGACTTCCACACTCCTTGGAACCACAGCCCATAATTGAAACTCTAAAAATGACGAACCATGTCTTCTAAATAAGCAAAAAGTACATAATTTAAACAACGTTATACATAGTTCTATAAAATTTGTTTAAAAAGTTTGATATTGCAGAAAGTTTGATAAACAACAACAAATAAGAGAAGAATTTACCATGTAGATGTTAGGAGCCAAAGGGATGGTTTCTCTTTGCTTGTTGGTATTTCTCCTCTTCAGTGGGCTTTGTGACAATTTGCCAGTCTGATCAAATGACATTTTGGTACCTTATTCCACAAATAAATGTTAGATGTACCAAGTTTAGCACTGATTACAAGCCCTGCTACATTTCATAACCTGTTATCATCGAAACATCGAAGCTGTAAAGTATTCAAAGTTGTGGTCACTATTGGAATGCAGGAAATATGGCAGGCATCTTGCACAAAGTTCCCCTAAACAGCATGATGATAATGACCATATTGTTGGTTTGTGATGTTAATTGAGGAATAAATTTAGGCTAAGACACCACATATGACTGCACTGGTCACATGTTATAAGCCTGAAAGAATATATAGGTTTTCACTTGAACATCTCATCCAAAGACAGCGCCTCTGACATTGCAGCATTCACTTGGCACTACACTGGAGTGTCAGTGTAGATTTTGTGCTAAATTTTATGTAGATTTTCTGACTCAAACAAGAGTGAAACATCAGTATAGGGGACAAATCAAATACAATAAATTTTCCCATCAGAGTTGAAATGGATAAGTGAAATGGATTAGCTACAGAAAATGAGGTGGTGTCTTTCACCAAAAGTGGAATGAAAATAAACTGATGAACTCAAAACAGAGCAGAAACGGCAAAGACTGAGGCTGTGTTGCACATATATGTTCATGTGCTACCAGTATTGAAAACAAAGCAAACTTGCATATTATCAGCCATATATTTCATACAATCTGGGTTAAGTTGCAGAGAAGATAATATGCCATCAAGAGGTGAAAAGAATTGCTAGTTACATGTCATGTGTTGAGAACATTTTGGGGTGGTAGACCTAAATGCACTAAGGGCCTTTACATAATAGAGAGGAAAATGGAAACTTTACATGTTGAGTTTCTATGAAAGGAATGCTCTTTTTGGAAAAGTGCTGGAAGCAGATTCAGTAGTAATGTTCAAAATGAAATTATATTCAATATTTAAACAGAAGCATTTATTGCTCACCAGGAGAAGAGCGAGTGGAACTGAATGGATATTTATTTAAGAAATAGCATAGGCACAGTAGGCCAAATGGCCTTACTCTTTGCTGCAAGATTCTGTGATTTCATTTGCAACAGTTCTGATTCTGTACAACTGAAGGCAGAGCCTCCTGATTTCTATCCTTGCATTTTATAAATATTACATGGAACATGGAGATTATGGAGGGGCTATTTTGGACTTTGGTTGGGCCATAGCTGGAGTAGTGCACGCAGTCCTGGTCTCTGTGCTGTCGGAAGAATGTGATTGGACTGGAGAGGTTGCAAAGGAGATTCACTAGGATGTTGCCTGGGATGAAGTGCCTTTACTGTGAAGAAAGACAAGTTTAGGGTATTTTTCTGGAGTAGAGATTGAGGAGGGAACCTGATGGAGGTGCGTAAGATTATGAGGGACATGGACATAAAAATCACCTGTTTTGCTTCATCAAAGGCAGCATAATTTTAAGGTGAAAGGCAGGAATTTTAAAAGGAATTTGAGGCAACAGTTTTTCACCCAGAGAGTGGTAAGAATCTGGAATTCACTTGCCTGGGAGGATATTTGAGGTGGGAAAACCTCATAACGTTTAGAAAGTACTTTATGATGATTACTTAAAATGTCATAATATTCAAGGGTATGGGGGCCTAGTGCTGAAAGGTCTGACTTGTGTGGATTTAGTGTTGCTTTGAGCGGGCCTCTTCTATACTGTTATGATTCTGTGAACTCATCGAATTAAATATTAAAGAGAGAACATTTATTGGCCAATGGGAAAAGAGCGGGCAATGAGAAGCACAGATGAGAATACAAAGACAGATGTATCTGTTTTGGTACACATTATTCAGAGCATTTACACATTTTTAACAGAAAAGCCTGTTGGTCAGCAGGGTATATCAAAAATGTTGAACCTTGATACACACTGTATAAACGTTTGTAGTGAAAAGTGGATCCTTTAAGTATTGCAGTGGTTTTTTCAAGAAGCAACTTGAATGTTTTACAAACACTCCAATAGCTTTTCATGGTCACATTTATTGATATCAGCTTTTTATTTCAAACAATTCAAATCTTAGAACTGTTATTGTGCGACTTGGACTTGTTTTCTGGATTTGTATCCTGGCCTCAGAAATTAACAGGTCAGTAATATACTTAATATTAAGTATTAATATTAAGTATTAATATTAAGTATATTACTGACCTGTTAATTTCTGAGGCCAGGATACAAATCCAGAAAACAAGTTCAAGTCGCACAATAACAGTTCTAAGATTTGAATTGTTTGAAATAAAAAGCTGATATCAATAAATGTGACCATGAAAAGCTGTTGGAGTGTTTGTAAAACATTCAAATTGCTTCTTGAAAAAAAGGAGACCTGCTATCCCCAACTGATCAGGTCTATGTGACCCTAGTCTGACACTAACATGCGGGATTTCTGCAAGCAGTTTAACAAGCAGCTCAGGTGTATCAAACTGCTATAACATCTGCCATTACTTCCCAAGACGAATAGCGAAGGACAATGAACCCATATCTTTCCATTAGTGCCCATAAGTTAGGAATTAATAAAACGTTGTTCATACGACAAACCTTTGTTAAAAACAGGCAAATTAGTGTAAAGTGAAGTCTAGTGATGATGGCATGAGCAGAAACTGCCAGGTTTCATTTTACACCAAAAGATAGTTGCACACTATCCCAGTTTCGAGTTTGTACATCAGCATGCAGTTGTGGGTAAGTTGGCTGAACAAGTATATTTAAAATAAAGGTTTTGATGCTTCCATCTCAATTTGTTTGAATAAGTATAGGGTATCAATTATAGAACATTTCAAATATTTCAAGCATCAAACACTGCAAGGTCCTCAGTCAAATTTAACTTGTCTAAATAACAGCAACAAGGATGACACAATGTGCTTATATGCAACAAAGCACATGTATATTTAGCACTTTAAACATATTGTAACATCAAAAGATGCATCCAGGAAACATTATAAAACAAAACATGACTCTCACCATAAAGGAGTTATTCGGGCAGATGATCAAAAGTTAAGTTTAAACAGTTTCATATAGGGTTTAGTGAGGGAGAGCAGCATGGAGGGAATTCCAGTTCTTAGGTATCAGCAACCAAAAGATATGGCCATTAGTGCTGGAATAATTAAAAACTGATGTGCAAGAGATTAGAATCGAAGGAACACAGATTTCTTGGAGGAACACAAGGCTGGTGAAGTTACAGAGTACACTGAAGGGAATGCAAGGAAGAATTTGAAACCAAAGATGAAACTTCTAAAATGTGCTGTTATTAGCTTTAGCACTAAGCACAGGGATGATGGGATAAATGAGACTTAGTGCAAGTTAGGTTATAAGCAGCCCAATTTTAGATGACCTTATGATTATGGAGGGTTCAGCTGGGAGAGCAGCCAGAGATGGAATAGTTGAGGCATGGATGAGGGTTTCAGTGATGAGGCAGAGTTGGACAATGTTATGGAGGTGCAAGTGGGTGTGCCTGACAATGTTGGGTCAGTGCATCTTGAGGGCAGATATGACATCAAGATTGTAAGCAGTCTACCTCATTATCAGACAGGTGAAAGCAAGAAATTGAGTCAGTGGCTAGGGAATAGAGTTGCAAGTATCAAGGACAATGGCTTTGATCTTACCATGATTCAATCAAAGTAAATTCTGTTTGTCTGACATTTAGAAAATGGAGGGCTTAAGAAAGATGATGTGTAGCAGTATCTTGTCACTATACATTTTAAAACCAAGGTTATATTTTTCATTATTGCTATCTAGGAACATTATGTAGTTAAGGAATAGGAGGCAATTCTTAGAAGGTACAGGGACAACACTATGGAAGCAGGAAGCTGTTGCAGGTGATTCTCGCAGTTATGTAGCAATTTAAGTGTTGCAAACTTTAATGCTACTATTGTTCGTGCAAGTTTGTCCTAGGCCCACGTGAATATATAACGGCAAATAGAACAGCAGTACTGATTCCTGGAATTGTGCTGTGATTTACAAGAAGAAAACAAAGGCCTAATGTGGAAATGCATTCCCCCTCCATTCTGAAAATTGAAAAAAATTATTATTGTATTGTCACCATTATTATTTGGACAACAGTTCAGATCAAGAAATCAATTTTCTCTGATCATCAGTTTCAGTGCTCTCAGATTTTGCAGAGTTATAATCAGCATCATTGAGTTGCAAATAAGCTAAATAGATTCTTTCTGTAGTGTAATATTATGTGAAATTATCAAACAATATGGAATTGTATAGAGAAAAATTTTATATAGAAGACTGAAAAATGTCAATCTTTAATAAACTGTGGTCAGTCCTGACAATGTTGGCCAGAAACACACAGAATGGAGGCAATTTCGAAAAAAGATTCACTAGAATACTGGCGAAATCTCATGTTCCACTTTGAAAGGAGCTGACTGAGATGTGGCTTTACAGAGCTATTTAAGACAGTAAATAACACTTGCATTTATATAGCACCTTTAATGTAGAAAAATGTGCTAAGGCACTTCACAGAGACAAATGAAAAACAAATCGTAGAAAAGGTAGATTTAAACTGTAGTGGACATTGATGCAAACTAGTAAAAGGCAAATTTATAACTGGTATCAGCAGATTCTTCACACAAAACAATCAATCAATGCACTTCTAGTCAAGGTCAATATCCAGAAATTGCTTTTAAAGAGTTTGACTTTAAATTGTGCTTAATCATACCCTCAAGTAGCAGATAAAGATCTTAATATTCACAAATACAATTCACACAAATAGTTTCACTGACTCTAAAAGAGATGAATGATGAAATAATTTATCATTTAGTGTTGGTGTCTGATGGACCAGCATTTGCCAGATCTTCTTCAAAGCAATGCTACAAAATTTACTTTTAATCCACCTAAACAGTCAGGAGCTTCAATTTAATGTCTTAACAAAAAGCAGGCATCTCCATCAAAGCATCAGCCTTCATACTGACTCAAGTCTCAAGTAGAATTCTGAATCTTTCAGAATGAAAATCCAAAGTGATTCAGGCAAATTGTAGCATTACTTGTGAAATTGGAAGTAAGCAATTTTATATCTGGCCTTTTGAAAGATATGTCTGGCTACCAATGAATATACAGCTTCAGCATTTTGCAGAGTTTTTTTAAAATAGGAAAATGTTTCCCTCATCAATTGAGAGAAACCCTATATGGTGTGAAAAATTTAGATTCACCAGGCCATATTTATCCCAAATGCTAATTTACATTCAACTTTCTACACACTTATAAAAAGTTTGTACTGGAAGAACAGGCATATTTTTACATTAATTTGCACTTTGAATTCTACGTGATGTCTGTTGTGCTCCATGAAGAACCATAGATGCTTATTACAATAGTTAAATAAATACATAAATCTAGCTCATGCCTGCATGTATAAATTCTTGCTGAACTATCTTGTCTTCAATTTTTTTTTACAAAAGCCAATCATTAAATAAAAACAATAAAGTTAAAATATACTGGAAAATTGGGCAGTACTTAACAGCCCTGTTCCCACCATAACATTTTGAAAAATATAAATGCACATTCTGATAAACCTGGAAAAACATGAAAACCATCTAGTATTGATATTAATGCAGTGAAAACCAGGCAAGAATATTGGAATCATCAAAGACTACTTACTTCCAAAAATATCCCAGCTGAATTTGTTTATATATACAGTATTGTCAGGCTCCCAAATTACTTTGTATCTCAAAGTTCAGAAGTCATGAACCAAATAGCAACTATTTGTCCAATTTTCTTCTCTTCCCTTTTCCGAAGCAGCAGCTCTTTCTTGACGTAGCTCCACGGACGGGCCCTAGCAGTCCTTCAGGGAATAATTTGGTTGTTTCAGGAATTTAGTCTCTATCCAACTGCCTGGCTTCACAATCATTACCAATGTCTTTATTTGGTGTCCAGATAGGTACTCTCTATTCCGGTTACCGGGCAGTGATGAGTAGAATCATATCTATTTCTTTCTTTCTCTATAGCATAGATATTCAGGCAATTTCTGACTCCAGATAAAATCAACTATAATCTGCACAAACATGACCTTTGTGGTCTACAAAGCAGAGTGTCAAACCAGGTACTGAATTTACCTCATGGAAATTAGAGGTATTCACAAATCACTTCTGAATGTGGAGATCTTCAAGAGATAGAAAATATCAGTTCAATAACCTGTGATTAAACTGGAGAGATCAAGGTAGGCTTTTACATCAATAATAATGTGATTTTCACAGTTTTGCAATGAAACCATACAATCGCACTTGAGAAATGTAGCACAGAAATACATCACCTTGGAAATTTTTTGTTTGAGAAAATAGCCAGACTGAAAGAATAGACCTTGATTAATTCTTGCTTTCACTGTCATCACAAAGCAATTAAATTAGTCAATGACTTTGATCAACTTTTCTTCTTCGGGGCCTTTTTCAGACAACATCTGAGAGTACACGCAGGCAGCTTTTGTGGCTAGTGCAGAATCTTTGCAGTTCAATCTGATATTCAAGGTAAACCGTTAGTCACAGGTGATTAAGGTGTGAGGGTGAATATTTTTATTCAATCTTTTTGAAACATCAACCCCATACTTTAGCATCTCATTGTAGTATATTTTTCAGGGATTTGCTTCTTTAAGTCCTTCCCTACTGTAGTGTCTGTTTTAGGAGGATTATAACACAGTAGCTTCTTGAAAAACTTCTACCCACCTGTTGAGAAATTGGAACATTTGTTAATTGTTGCAGGTCACGTCTCTCAGAATTTTATGTTCAAAGCAATGCCCTACAGTTTAAAACAAATGCATAAATAAATAAATTTTCATCTGCTTAGTAACTAAGGAGCATGTTTCTTTAGGTTAATTAAGGATGGCATTAGTCCAATAGTGAGAGATGACCACTAAATCACATTATACAGTCAGTTTGGGTAGAGATAAGAAATAGCAAACAAATGACTCGTGGCATGGTTTATAGGCAGTAACTACGTAATTACATAGTTGGGCAGAGTATAAAGTGAGGTCTGCAGATGCTGGAGATCAGAGCTGAAAATGTGTTGCTGGTTAAAGCACAGCAGGTCAGGCAGCATCCAAGGAACAGGAAATTCGACGTTTCGGGCCAGGGCCTTCCTGATGAAAGGCTCTGGCCCGAAACGTCGAATTTCCTGTTCCTTGGATGCTGCCTGACCTGCTGTGCTTTAACCAGCAACACATTTTCAGCATTGGGCAGAGTATTACAGGTTTTCAAGATATGGTAATACCAACTGGCAATCTTAATCTTCATAATCAGATTGGCAAAGAAAGGTTTATAAATTCATAGAGTGTACTTTTGACAGTTTTGTTTCCCCAAGAGAAAGTAAGAATGTAAAACACAGTCAATCAGGAAGCAGGCAACTTTAGACCTTGCAGTATGCAATGAGATCTCATAGTAATTGAGCCTCTAAGCAAGTGATCATAACGTGACAGAATTTCACATAGAGTTTGAAAGAGGGAAGTGTAGATCTAAGACTAGTGTCTTAATCTTAAATAAAGGCATCTATAAGGACACAAGAACGTGGCTGAAGTGAACTTGGAAAACAGGTTAAAGGATAGGTCAGCAGAGAAGCAGTGTCAGGCATTTAAGGGAATATTTCATAATTCTCAGTCAAGATATGTTCTATTGACAAAGAAAGACTCCAAGAGAATTATGCACTCTGACTAAATAAGGAGTGGACGACAGTATTGAATTTAAAGCATTACATATTGCAAAGTTTATTGGTAGGTCAGAAGATTGGACAGAACTTAGAAACCAGCAAAAATGTAATTAACAATAATCAGGAAGACATTAGAGTCGAAGAGAAAGCTTGACAGAATTATTAAAAATAATGGTGTGTTTCTATAAGTATATAAAAATGAAAAGAGCAGCAGCAGTGAATTTTGGTCCCACAGAGGATCAGACTAAGAAATTAATAATGGAAACAAAGGACAAGATGAAGCACTGATTAGGCATTTTGTGTCTGTCTTCATTATAGAAGACACAAAAAGCATCTTAAGAATACTTGAAAATCAAGAGGTTATAGGGAGGAAGGAACTTAAACAACCACAAATTATGTGGGAAAAAATAACAGAAGCAAAGGCTGTTAAGCCCCCTGCATATGACAACCTGAATCCTACAGTCTGATATGAAGTAGCTGTCGAGATACAGATACATTGGAAAGTAGTTTGGAAAATTGCGACTGTAACACCTCCATTCAAGAAAGGGGAAAGGAAGCAGTAAACCATAAGATTAGTTAACTTAAACATCTGTCAAATGGAAAAACTACATGGAGGTAAAAGCGAACAACATTTTAAAAACTGTATTACAACCAGGCAGAGACAACATGGTTTATGGATATCCATAATAGACCTATCATCTCCTGAGAAAAGGAACAGGAAGTGATTTCATCACAGGAAATAACATCACCAACCCAAAGAAACCCAAACATATAAATAGAAAGCAGGAATTTTCAGCATTGCTTCGCCCGAGGCCCACTGAAGATGTTACCTAGTAGAATAATGAAACGTCTGGAAACGAACCTTCCAGCTCAGCGAGCAAACCTACATCCAGAACCTTAACCTGAGCAACAAATCTTCTCAAAACTTGCCAAATGGTTTATGTTTGAAAAGGAAATCACATTTGACTAATTCCTTATAAGTGCTTTGAGAAAGTAACAAGAAAGGTATATAACAGGGAACTTGGAAATGTGCTATGCTTGGATAAGATGCCCCAACAAAAGGTTACTACACAAAATAAATAAAGGCTTGTGGTGTAAGATGGGTCAGACCAAACCCCCTCCCCCCGCCAGCCCCAAAATATATTATGATAGCCTCAACCTTAACTTTTTTTTATTTTGTAGGCAAGTGCCAGGTGTTGAGTTCTAGATGCAATATGATTGGTCAAACTACCAGATTTGAAGCAAAAACACTTTATTCATATACTATAGTTAAAATACAAAAAGAAGAATTGTAATCATTAACTCCATTGGAAAACTTAACAGAGTAAGAGATTATTTAGCTACTAAACAGTAACTATTCCAATACAATAACATCCCACAAACATCCCCTTGGCAAAAGGCAAATTCAGTATAACAGATTTTGTCTCACATGCATTTCTAGCAGGAGAACCCCAGTTTTTAGCTGTAACTGACAAAGGAAAAACAGCTTCCACATCCAGCTTCAAGACCCCAGCAGCTGCTACTGAAAAACTGAAACTAAAAATCCTGGTTCTGTGGGAGCTTGACCCCACCCTTTCAGGTTGCTTCCAAAAATGGTTTACCCTCGTAGTTCTGAGTAGACCTCTCTCTCAAACTTTCTTCATGACAAAAATCCAGGATAAAATACACTTCTTAAAGCCATAATATTGTCATAAAGGGGTAACAATATGAGCAGTAATAGAGGATGGGTTCACTAACAGAAGGCAGAGAATGAGGGATAAGTGGAATTGGCAAGCTGTTGTGAGTGGGCCAGGGATCAATGCTAAAGTCTCAAAAATTTGCATCTATATCAATGACTTGGATGAAGGCACTGCACAAGGATAGGTAGAAAAGTGAATTATCAAGAGGTCACAAAGGGAAAACAGATAGACTAATAGATCAGCCAAACATTAACCATCATGCAGAATATTGTAAAATATACGCTTGGTTACTTTCAAAAGATGTATTCACTCATTGGATGTGGGCATAACTGGCTAGACAGCATTTATTGTCCATTTCCAGTTGCCCTTGAGAAGGTGGTGAGCTGCCTCTTCAACTGCTGCAGTCCATGTACTTTAGGTCGACCCACAATGTTGCTAGGGGGCGAATTCCATGGTTTTAACCCAGCGACAGTAAAGGAATGATGATATGTTTCCATGTCAGATAGATAAAGTGACTTGGAGGGAAACTTGCAGGTGATGGTGTTTCCATGTGCCTGCTGCCCTTGTTCTTCCAGATGGAAGGAGCTGTGTAAGAAACTTTGGCGAATTTCTGCAGTGCATCTTCTAGGTAGTATACACTACTGCTACTCAGTGTCAGTAATGGATGGAGTGGATGCTTGTGGATGTGGTGCCATTCATTTGGGTTGCTTTGTCCTGGATGGTGTCAGGCTTCTTGAGTGTTGTTGAAGCTGCACCCATTCGGGCAAGTGGGGTGTATTCCATCACACTCCTGACTTGTGCCTTGTGGATGGTGGACAGGCTTTGGGGAGTCAGAGGATCAGTTACTTGCCACAATATTCCTAGCCTCTGCCCTGGTCTTGTAGCCACTATGTATTGAGTCCAGTTGAGTTTTTGCTCAATGGTAACCCCCAGTGGGGAATTCAGTGATGGTAACACCATTGAATGTCACGGGGATATGGTTAGCTTGTCTCTAATTGGAGATGGTCATTGCCTAGCATGTGTGTGGCGCAAATGTTACTTGCCATTTGTCAGCTCAAGCCTGGATATTGTCCAGATCTTGTTGGATTTGAACTTGGACTACTTTGGTATCTAAGGTGTTGTGAATGGTGCTGAACATTGTGCAATCATTGGTGAACATTCATACTTATGATCTTATAATAGAGAGAAGGTCAATGATGAAGCAGCTGAAGATGGTTGGGCCCAGGACACTACCCTGAGGAACTTCTGCTGAGATGTCCCAGCCTGGAAATGACTGACCTCCAACAACCACAACCATCTTCCTATATGCCAGGTATGAATGAGCAGTAAAAAGAGGAAACCAATACATTATTTAACGGCAGAACACTATGATACAAAGATATGTGGACATTCTGGTACATGAATCACAAAAAGCTGGTATGAAGACGCAGCAAGTGATTTGGAAAGCAAATGGAATAAAAATATAAAGTAGTGAAATGTTAGTGCAGATTCAACTGCCAAATGTTTGATAATTCAATCTGTCCATATCCCTTATGAATTATCAAACATTTGGCAGTTGAATCTAAAGTGGGATAACTTTTAACCTTTTATTGGATTTGTGCATTGCTGTAAAAGCCAGCATTTATTGCCCATCTCTCAGTACCATTGAGAAAGGAGTCATGAGACAATGTCTTGAACCACTGCACTCTATCTGGTGTAGATACACCCACAGTACTACTTGAAGGGAGTTCTAGGATTTTGACCCAGCAACAGTGAAAGAACGTAGCAATATAGTATCAAGTCAAGATGATGCGTGGCTTGGAGGGCAACTTGCGAATGGTGGTGTTCCAATACCTTTTCTTCCTTTTGTCCTTGAAGTAATTTACTTTCCTATTCCTACCTGCTGGGATGTTGTCAATAAACTGCATTACAGCACATGTGGATCTTTTATAAAGGTAATTAATGTAGATTGTAAATAGTTGAGACCCCAGCACCAATCCTTATGGCATCCCACTAGTTACAGTTGAAAACTACTGACTTTTCTCAACTTTATTTTTGTTAGTTTGCTAATCCTGTCATGCTAAAAGAATTCCGAGCAATGACCAAATCCCACAATATAGCCTTATATGTGACATTTTTAGAAGAGGTGAAATTGAGACAGAAAAACTGCAAGAAAGGAACATGAGATTATTGTAGATAGTTGTTAACAGCCCATCCCTCGGTAAAGATAGATAATTAGCAGGAGGGAATAGAAATGCAGAAATGGACCATATGAAGGTAAAAGTGAGGTGATAAATGAAACAAAGTCGATAAAATTTGGCAGCCTGGAACAAAAATCATGAAGCAAAACCAATACCGCCAATGAACCAGAAACAAAAAAAAAGAGATGAAAGAGGGAAAATGTCTCACAAACTCCAGGAAAAGGAAGGCAAAAGAGGTTTCATCAGAACACCATTTGGAGAATGTTAAAAGGAGAAATTGTTTTGTGGCACATTTACCAGTACTGATGACAAGTCACTGATCTGAAATGTTAACTCACTTTCTCTCTCCATAGATGCTGCCTTACTTGCTGAGTATTTTCAGTAATTTCTAGCATCTACAGCTTTTGCTTTTGCTGATGTCCAATGACTTGTTTTACTTACCTTTGGGCTGTATGATGATCATCTGCTTTAAATACATAAAACAGTGTACTCTTATGAAGCAACTGGAAAATCACTTTGGGTTCTGAGAGATCATCCTGGACTTCAGAAACTGTGAAGCCCAGCAATGGTTGACTCTCTAATGCAGCTACATCCTGTTTTTAAAAAATAGACATTGGAGATCATTTTTGAGAGAAGCTTCAAATAGGTAAGGCATATTAAATAAAATTATATCACTAGATTACTTAATGCAGCTTATGTAAAGTTTTAGCTTTGTGGGCCGTATTGGTCCTTGCTCACAATGACAGGGCTACAAAGAACATTTACAGAGTCACAGAAATCTTACTGTGCAGGAGGCCATTCAGCCCATCAAATCTGTACCAATTCTTCAACTGAGCAATAGTACCAACTGCCAATCTCCTGCCTTTTCCCCAGAGCCTTTTAAATTATTTTTGTTCAAATAATCTAATGCCCTCTTGAATGTCTCAATTGAAAATGCCTCCATCACATTTCTAGTCAATGAATTCTATAACCTAACCGCTTGCTGTGTGGAATGCTTTTTTCTCATATCACCCTTGCTTCTTTCACAAATCACTTCAAATCTATGCTCTCATTCTTTTTATTTTGCAAACAGGAACAGTTTCTCACTATCTACTGTATCAAGGTTTTGAATATTCCTATCAGATCTCCTCAGCGTTTTCTTTCCAAGAAGAAAAGTCCTAACTTTTTAAATCTATCCTCATAACTGAAATTTCTCTTCTTTGGAATCATTTCTGAACATTACTTCTAAATCCTTCAATGTATTCATATTTTTCCGATAATGTGGTGCAGAAATATATACAATACTTCAACTGAGGTCAAACAAGTGTCTTATGTAAGTTCATTTTGGAGTTCTTCTCAACAGTTTACAAAGCTCCCAAGTTTCCATTCAAATCCATCCATTAATTTTCATGTTACAGGCTGTTAAAACCAATAAACAATTTCAAATTATTCACTAATAAATCAATGCCTCTCTCTCAAGCTCCATATCCATAAAATTCATCAAGGAAAATAAGCAATAAAACAATCTGAATATAAAGGAGAACTGTATGGCCTGTACTTTAAAGGCTACAATGGCAGGGATCAGGAGCCACAAAGTTGGATACTTAAAACTGCAGTAGCTATTGTGTTTCCCATTGTGTTAGTCATTTCAAATGTCACAGATAAGTGAATTAAACACTTGTCTTTCCAGTGAGAAATATTTGAGGGGAAAGGAAAAAAATGCATGCCACACAAACAGGCTAAGAATGTTCCCAACACAGCTGTAGAGGTTGATACACACAATACAGTGAATATTGCAATAAGCTGGCATAAATAGCCTATTAGGTCCTAAAAAAACATGTTGAGTTTTGTAAAATAATCATGACAACTTAATAATAGAAAGAAACAGGATATCAAATAATATCTTAGTATGAAATGGTGTTGTGTTAATATTACCTATTGCACTCTAAACATTTTTTAGTTCTCATCAGTTAGCTGTGGTACAGTCATAGACATTTAATTGACAAATAAATATTTATCTGTATAATAATTGGACAGGCTCTTACCTCACTGGCAGCATAAGTATATAACACCTTATCCTGAATGACAAACCAGAGTCGTTTCCATGGTTTCTTAATACCTTTTGACCTATAAAGGTAGCCACTCATCGATGATGCTCCAGTATTAGCAGATACCTGAAATAAACAGTGGAGTATTGTGTATTTTAAAGTAAAGTTTTGGATAACTCTGTGTCTCTCTTACTTTGATCATTTCTGGTTTGTTGACAGGTTTACTGATCTTTCTATTTCTAGTTCTAGCAAAGATGCTGTGGGACGTGCCGTGTACTTCTAACTTTGTTCAATTTCACTTTCTCCATTCCTGACTGCAAACTATTAATAGCAGTAAAATTCATAATTCTCGACTAGTTAGAATAGTCCTGTAACTTGTAACAAAGTTGACTGTAAGTAGTTCAATGATGGAAAGGTCAAGGAAGAGTTCCTCTGTCACCTGTAGATAAAGCCCTATAGTTAGGGAACTGCAATAAAGGCAGCTTCCTAAACAACATGCAGAGAAATGAAATTCAGGAAAAACAGAGCTATGGTTAACTTCAATTGAATACTTCTCTGCAAAATTCTCACCCAACAGGGTAGGTTGCCTTAAACATGCAAGATGTAATAGGAGTCAGTCATTTGTTTCCTAAAGCCTGCTCTTCTAACTGTAACCTCAACTATACATTCCTGCCTATCCCTGAAAAGGTTTCATCTACTTGTTTACCAAGAATCTATACACCTCTGCCTTAAAAATGTTCAAAGAATTTGCCTCCATCATCTTTTCGGGAAAAGGGTTTCAAAGACTCATGATCCTCTTGACAGCAATCATTTTTCATCTGTTTTAAATGGATGACCCTTTACTTTGAAACAGTGATCCTTGGTTCTCGATTCTCCCTGAAGAGGAGACTTCTTTTCCAAATCCATCTTATTAAGATGCCTCAAAATGTTAAACAAAAACAGAAATTGCTGGAGAAACTCAGCAGATCTGACATCATCTACAGCCCTAAAGATCTTACAGGTTTCAATATAGTTATCTCTCAAGTGTTCTAAATGCTAGTGGATACAAGCTTGGCCTGTCCAATCTTTTGGCATAAGACACTCTTCACCAATTCTAGGTATTTGCTTAGAAAATCTCTAAACTGTTTTCAACACATTTTTTCCTTCTTTAAATAAAAAGGAGATTAATACTGTGCTCAGTAGTTCAGATGTGGTTTCACCAATGCCCTGTATAAGTGAAGCATAACCTCCCTACTTTTATTCTTAATTTGCTCCTTATCCTAAACAAAACAAACATTCTTTTCGCTAATCTTTTGTGATTCATGCATTAGAACACCCAGATCCTCTACATCTCAGAAATTTGCAATCTCTCATCAGTAAATAATGTTTTTATTCTTCCTGCCAAAATAGTTAGTTTCACTTTTTCATTACACACCATTTGCCAAATCTTTGCCTATTCACAAACTATATCTTTTTGTCGCCTCTTAATGTCCTCTTCACAACACATTATCCTACCTGCCTACCTTCAATTCCTTAATTCAAATCATTTATATAAATCGTAAAAGAGTCAAAGCTCCAGCACTGATCTCTGTGACATGCTAACTGTTAGATCAGGCCAAAAAAAAAGACTTGTTTATTCTTCCATCGTTTCCATGAAGATTGATACTTTCAAAGTTAATTCGGGATAACAAACCTTTTTTTGATGGTGGCATGCAGGGAGGGATGGAAAATCAGCATAACTGCAGAATAGTGAAGAGACTTTGACTGCAATTTCGCCTTTGGATCAGAAGGTTTATAGACTTTTAAGGTCAGACCTAGAACTTGTAGACAATCTAAAATTAAATACCCAAACAGCACTGACATCTTGCTGCACTCTCAGAATGGACATTTACATGTATCATGTGAAGGTTAAGGATATTATGGCACTATTGGAAGAAATGCAACATGGCATTCCTCATTCATCAATGCTGACGGCTATCATCAGTAGTTAAATTAATTTCTGTTTATGGAGTTGTGCTACATGTACTGCTTCCAATGCGATGTCATCAAAACCAGTACTAGTTTTAAACATGCATGCTGATAGCATCCCGGTCAAATTCACTAGCACCTTTCTCAACTTGTTAAATTGCCTGACAGCATATCTGACACAGACAACAGATGAGCAGAAATTTCCTCTAATTAAATACTGGAAAGACTGAAGTCATTATCCTTGGTGCATGGCACAAATTCTACTGCCTGGCTTCTGAATAGTTACAGCCCAGAAAGAGGTCATTTGCGTTGGCTCCTCAAACAGCAATTCAGAGGTTACACTCCCCTTTTTCCTGTAACCCAAAATTGTTAATGTTTTCAAATTTTCAAGTTCCTTTTTAAAGCTATATTTGAAACTGCCTCCACAAAGCACATAGGTAGTGAATTTGAGATCAGAGAAATTCACACACAAAAACTTTTTCATGTTGCTCTGTTCATTCTTTGATTTCTCTCTATCTACTCTGTTCAGACTCATCATGGTTTTCATCTGTCAAATCTCCTTTCAACCTTCTCCAGTAAAAGACAGCAGCTCCAGCTTTTCCAGTGTATCCTCAAACCAGTCTTTCACCCTGGAATTATTTGGATGAATCTTTCCTGTGCCATCTCTAAAGTCTTCATACTGTTTCTAAACTGTAGTGGTCAGAACTGGATACAATAGTCACTTTTGTAGCACTTTCTTAGTAAAGATAGTTGCAAAGAAGTCATATAGTCATAATTTAAAGGTAATTGGAGGAAGGTATAGTGGAGATGTCAGAGGTAGATTCTTTATGCAGTGAGTGGTGGATGCGTGGAGTGCACTGACAGTAGTGGGAGTAGAGTCAGAGGTATTAGGGACATTTAAGTAACTGCTGGACAAGCACATGGATGACAGTAAATTGAGGGGTGTGTAGGTTAGGTTGATCTTAGATTAAGATAAATGCTTGGCACAACATCGTGGACCAAAGGGCCTGTACTGTTCTGAACTGTTTTATGTTCAATGTTCTACCTCAGCTATGCTCTTCTTCTTCGTGCATAAATCCCATTTCTTGTTTTAATTGCCTCTTCTTGCGACATTCCTATATGTTTTTTACAAGACTTTTGGATTTGTTTGTATCAGACATCTGTCACTCACTTCTTTTCTGTTTTATTTTGCCATCTATCACTTTTGTCATCCAGGGCCATCATGAAGATGACCCCTTTCCACCTTCAGAACATTATTTGAATCTGCGTTACTCAGCTCACCTTCTGCTGAAACCCTAATTTATTCTTTTGATACTTCTAACTCGACTACTGCAGTATATTCCTGAGATTAGACACAATCATCCTAAAGTTCTCCTGGCTGACCTCCACCTTGTACCCTGCAACTGAAAGTCATTCAACATGATGCTGCCCATGCTCACTGACTCCAAGTGAAGCATGTATCCATTTTAAAATTTCTCATCTTTAAATTTCTTCAAATCCCTCATAGCCTTTGTACCCTTCTTCTAGTTCAATAATTCTGAGGTGTTGATGTTCATCTAATTGTATCCTTTTGAGCATCTCCAATTTTACCTGCTTCACCATCAGTAAGTGACGAGATCCTAAGCTCCGGAAAATCCCCATAAATCTTTCTGCCTCTACACTATTTTTCCTCCATTTTTGCCACTTTTTCTCAATGCTTTATGCCGTTTATGTTAAGATTGCTCCTTTACAGGCCTGTGGCCTCAGGAGTTTTGTTATCTGAAAAGGCACATATAAATGTAAGTTGTCTACAATAGCAATTTCTTTCTACTCAAAAAATGCTAAATAAATAGTTTCTGTTATAGTAATTGATTTGTTTTAAAGACAAATATCAGGGACACAATAAAAGAGAAGTTAAACATAATACCAACTTAAACAAAATAGTAACTGCATTTTTGGACTTTCTGTTCCTCACTCAAATCCAAAAATCAAATTGGGTGGGGTAACATGTTGCTGCTTCGGTGCCCTAACTTTCGGGAAACAAAGTAGCAGTTTGACCTTGCTTTCAGTGAAATACAAGAAGAAATGCTTAGACTTGTACATCCACCAAGAGCATGTCACTCGTGGCATCAAAAGGGTAGTTCCAGGAGGTAAAAAAGATGCAAATACCATTTGATAATTAATAAACAGATTTTAAGAATTGCAATAAAACCCAGCACTGAGTCCAGAAGAGCTTGAAATCCATGAGAAAAGTAGATTTCAATTTTGATCACAATATCCCAACAATTTATTTATAAAGACCATGCAATCTTTGGAGGGTAGAGTGCATGAAAGCAATAATGTAATGTTCCAAAGTCAACATGTTCTTGCTATTGGTAGCAGAAATGTGGTACAACATTTTCAACCTATAATCATTTATGCATAATCATCAACGAGTTCATTTCTTGTCAATACATCGGGTATTGGTGGAAAGCATAAGCACTTTGGATAAATGATAGTCTGTCATTTTTTCGATTTTCTGCCAATTGAAAACAGCCAACTATCTGTAAGTTTTTCTGAAGTTAGTAAAACACTTAATGTGACAGCAAATTAATACCCCCCCCCATATACCAAAGTATACATGTCATGAGCTTTGCCACTATCTATTCCACAGTCATGCAACTGTGGAAAGTCACTTTCTTCGAGTCATAGAGATGTACAGCACAGAAATGGACCCTTCAGTACAATTTGTCCATGCTGACCAGATATCCTAAATTAATCTAGTCCCATTTGCCAGCACTTAGCCCGTATTCTGTAGAACCCTTCCGATTCATATAATCATCCAGATGCCTTTTAAATGTTATAATTGTACCAGCTACCACCACTTCCTCTGGTAGCTCTTCCTTAATAGGCAAGACAGTACCAAAGGCTACAAGGACATTTAATATTCAAGTTGTATCTTTTATTTGTTGTGACTAGAACAGTCAGATGATATCAGTTAAAGCTGTTTGCCCCACTTACTTCTTTCAGTGCTGCTGGAATTTTCTTGTGCTTCCGTCCAGAAGAATGCTGAATGCTGTGAAAAACTGAGGTAAGGGCACTTGACGATTTGTGAGTTGCAGACAGCATCTTTGGATCAGGTGACTGTTCTTCTAATTAACAGTAAGTGAATAGGTTTATGTTAAAATTAATATTAAAATCCAATGCAAGATTAAAAAAAAACAATTTAAACTCTTGCAATATCTAATTAGTTTCTACAGTTGTATTTGGAGTTGGAGGAGGGATGGGAGAAGGTAGGGCTGCATCATCATTTGGATTCTGGAGAATTTCCAGAAAATTGAAAACTGCCAATATGATGCCCCTGTTCAAAAAGAGGGGGAGGTAAAAAGCAGGTAACTGTGGGCCAATTTACCTAATGTGTACTGTTGGAAGAGAATGGGAATCAGTTAAGGAAGTAATAGCAGATCATTTTGAAAATTATAATCCAATTAAGCAGAATCAGCATGGCTTCATGAAAAGGAAATTGTGTCTGACTAAAATATTAGTTTTTATGAGGGAATCTCAATAGAATGGATAGAAAGAAATCAGAAGATGTATTGTATTTGGACTTCCAGAAGGTGTTCTCAGGTGCCTCACAAAAGGTTGCAGGTAGTACATTAATGTAGATAGAGAATTGGCTAGTGAGCAGGAAATGGCGAGTGGGCATAGGGGTTCCTTTTCAGGTTAGTGACCCATAATGTGGGAAAATATGAAGTTGTTCATTTTTGGAGTGAACAAAAGAACAGAATATTATTTAAAATAGTTTAGAGAAAACTACAAAGCTGCCAACACAAAAAGGATTTGGACGTACTTGTGCACGAAACATAAAGTTAGCACACAGGTGCTGCAGAAAATCAGGAATGCTAATGGAATGTTGGCCCTTATTTCAAAGGGATTGGACTATAAAAGAGTAGGGAAGCCTTACTGCAACAGCACAAGGTGCTAGTGAGACCACGTCTTTTGTACTGAGAGAAGATTTTGTCCTATATCATTTCATTGAGTTAGTCCAGAGAAAGTTCCTAGTAAGGAAGATCCCTGGTCAGGTTAAAGTCAACTAGGAGAAAGCGAGGACTGCAGATGCTGGAGATCAGAGTCGAGAATCTGGTGCTAGAAAAGCATAGGTCAGGTAGCCTCCGAGGAGCAGGAGAATCGACATTTCAGGCACAAACCCTTCATCAGGAATTAGGCTTGTGAGCCGAGGGGGTGGAGAGATAAATGGGAGGGGGTGGGGCTGGGGGGAAGGTAGCCGAGAGTGCAATAGATGGGTGAAGATGGAAGTAATGGTGATAGATCAGAGAGGAAGGTGGAGTGGATAGGTGGAAAGGAAGTGGTCAGGTCGGACAGGTCTTGAGGCCAAGTTGGAAGGTTGGAACTGGGATAAGGTGAGGGGAGGGGAAATGAGGAAACTGGTGAAGTCCACATTGATGCTACATGGTTGGAGGTCCCAAGGTGAAGATGAGGCGTTCCTCCTCCAGGCATCAAGTGGTAAGGGAGTAGTGATGGAGGCGGCCCAGGACCTGCATGACCTTGGCAGAGTGGGAGGGGGAGTTGAAGTGTTCGGCCACAGGACGGTGGGGTTGGTGTAGGTGTCCTGGACGTGTTCTCTGAAGAGCTCTGCGAGTAGGCGTCCTGTCTTCCCAATGTAGAGGACACCATATCGTGAGCAACAGATTTGGTAAATGACGTGTGGAAGTGCAGTTAAAACTCTCATGGATGCGGAAGACTCCTTCGGGGCCTTGGACAGAGGTGGAGGGGAAGGTGTGGGCACAGGTTTTGCAATTCCTGCAGTAGCAAGGGAAGGTGCCGGAAGGGAAGGGTTGGTTGGGGGGAGGCATGGACCTGACAACAGGGCATGGAGGGAATGGTCTTTACAGAAAGTGGATAGGGGTCGGGAGGGAAATATATCTCTGGTGGTGGGGTCTGTTTGTAGTTGGCAGAAACAGCGGAGGCTGATGCGATGCATACGGAGGTTGGTGAGATGTAAGGTGAGGACTGCGGGGTTCTGCCTTTGTGCAGTTGGAGGGGTGTGTTCGAGGGTGGAGGAACTCCCCTCATCCTCGCCTTCCACCCCACCAACTTCCGTTATACATTGCATCATCCTCCACCATTCCTTCCATCTACAAACAGACCCCACCACCAGAGATATATTTCCCTGTCACCCCATCTGCTTTCCGTAAAGACCATTTCCTCCGTGACTCTCTCTTGAGGTCCACGCCCTGCATCAACCCACCCGCCCCTCCCGGCACCTTCCCCTGCCACCATAGGAACTGCAAAACCTGAGCCCACATCACCCCCCTCCCCTCCTTCCACGGTCCCGAAGGAGCCTTCCACATCCAGAGTTTTACCTGCACTTCCACACGTCACTTACTGTATCCATTCTCCCAATGGGATCTTCTCTATATTGGGGAGACAGGATGCCTACTTGCAGAATGCCTCAGAGAACATCTCCTGGACATCCCCACCGCTCCATGGCCGGACACTTCATCTCCCCCTCCCACTGCATCAAGGATATGCAGGTCCTGGGCCTCCTCCATCACCACACCCTAACCACCCAACACCTGGAGGAAGAATGCCTCATCTTCTGCCTTGGGACCTTCCAATCACACAGCATCAATGTGGATTTCACCAGTTTCCTCCACCAGTGACCTGTCCATTTTCCTTCTACCTATCTGCTCCACCCTCCTCTCTGAACTTTCACCATTACCCCACCTCCATTTACTTATCGCACTCTCAGCTACCTTCCCCAAGCCCCACCCCCAACCATATTTATCTCTGTACCCTCCACCTCCCCTCCCCCCCAGCTCATAGGCCTCATTTCTGATTAAGACCTCGTGCCTGAAACATGATTCTCCTGCTCCTCGGATGCTGCCTGACCTGCTGTGCTTTTCCAGCACCACACTCTTGATTCAGATCCCTGGTAAGGAGGAATTGTTCCATGAGCAAAAGGTAAACAGGTTGGGACTCCATTCATTGGAGTTTAGAAGAATGAGAGGTGATCTCCTTGAAACATACTGAATTCTTAAGGGGCTTGACAGGTTAAATTCTGAAAGGATGTTTCCCCTCATGGGAGAGTCTAGGACTAGAGAGCATAATCTCAGATAAAGGGGCACCAATTTAAGGTTGAACTGGGGGTTGAATGTCTTTGGACTTCTTTGTCACAATGAGCAGCAGGGAGAGTCCTTGTACATATTTAACACTGAGTTAGGTAAATTCTTGAACAGCAGGAGAAATCAAAAGATTATGGGGAAAGTGCAGTAAAGTGAATATTAGCAACGTTGAATAGCCATGATCCTGTTAAATAGCAGACCAGGCTTGAGCAGCCGAATGGCCTATTCTTATTCAGAATGGTTTTATTTGAAAATGATTTGTGCTCTCTCAATAGGTCATTTGTTGATCTCAGCATGTCGGCAGGTAGTGTACTGAGCCAAAGAGTCCAGGAATGTCACAGATTCCTGGTCCTGTGCTGAACTCAGATTCTGGATCAGTGGTGCTGGAAGAGCACAGCAGTTCAGGCAGCATCCAACGAGCAGCGAAATCGATGTTTCGGGCAAAAGCCCTTCATCAGGAATAAAGGCAGTGAGCCGGAAGTGTGGAGAGATAAGCTACAGGAGGTGGGGGTGGGGAGATAGTAGCATAGAGTACAATGGGTGAGTAGGGGAGGAGATGAAGGTGATAGTCAGGGAGGAAAGGGTGGAGTGGATAGGTGGAAAAGGAGCTAGGCAGGTCGGACAAGTCCGGGCAAGTCACGATGACAGTGCTGAGCTGGAAGTTGAAACTAGGATGAGGTGGGGGAAGGGGAAATGAGGAAACTGTTGAAGTCCATATTGATGCCCTGGGGTTGAAGTATTCCGAAGCGGAAGATGAGGCGTTCTTCCTCCAGGCATCTGGTGGTGAGGGAGCGGCGGTGAAGGAGGCCCAGGACCTCAATGTCCTCGGCAGAGTGGGAGAGGGAGTTGAAATGTTGGGCCACGGGGCGGTGTGGGTGTCTCGGAGATGTTCCCTAAAGCGCTCTGCTAGGAGGCGTCCACTCTCCAATGTAGAGGAGACCGCATCGGGAGCAACAGATACAATAAATGATATTAGTCGATGTGCAGGTAAAACGTTGATGGATGTGGAAGGCTCCTTTAGGGCCTTGGATAGAGGTGAGGGAGAAGGTGTGGGTGCAGGTTTTTACAGTTCCTGCGGTGGCAGGGGAAGGTGCCAGGATGGGAGGGTGGGTCGTAGGGGGGCATGGACCTGACCAGGTAGTCACGGAGGGAACGATCATTCCGGAAGGCGGAAGGTGGGGCGGGAGGGGGGGGGGAGGGAAATATATCCCTGGTGGTGGGATCTTTTTGGAGGTGGCGGAAATGTCGGTGGATGATTATGCGAAGGTTTGTAGGGTGGAAGGTGAGCACCAGGGGCGTTCTGTCCTTGTTACGGTTGGAGGGGTGGGGTCTGAGAGCGGAGATGCGGGATGTGGACGAGATGCGTTGGAGGGCATCTTTAACCACGTGGGAAGAGAAATTGCGGTATCTAAAGGAGGAGGCCATCTGGTGTGTTCTGTGGTGGAACTGGTCCTCCTGGGAGCAGATACGGCGGAGGCGGAGGAATTGGGAATACCGGATAGCATTTTTGCAAGAGATAGGGTGGGAAGAGGTGTAATCCAGGTAGCTGTAGGAGTTGGTGGGTTTGTAAAAAATGTCAGCGTCAAGTCGGTCGTCATTAATGGAGATGGAGAGGTCCAGGAAGGGGAGGGAGGTGTCAAAGATGGTCCAGGTAAATTTAAGGTCAGGGTGGAATGTGTTGGTGAAGTTAATGAATTGCTCAACCTCCTTGCGGGAGCACGAGGTGGCACCAATGCAGTCATCAATGTAGCGGGGGGAGAGGTGGGAAGTGGTGCCGGTGTAATTACGGAAGAGTAGCCCACCCAGACCCATTCCCTTACCCTATATTTACCCAAGACTAATAAGCCTAACACTATGGGCAATTTAGCATGACCAATTCACCTGACCTGCACATCTTTGAACTGTGGGAGGAAACTGGAGCACCTGGAGGAAACCCACACAGACAAAAGACAAAAGGAGAATGTGCAAACGCCACACAGACACGACCATGGCAGGAATCAAACCTGGTCCCTAGCACTATGAGGCAGCAGTCTTGACTACATTTCTTGACATCTAATGGCATAAACATCACCAATTCCTTCATCAACAACACTCTCAGTTTATGAACAGAACCCTAACTGAACCAGATATAGTAATATTCTACGACCTTGTCTTGGTGCTCCAAAGCTGCCAACACCCATGATCTGTGACAACTGGGGTGGGTGGGAAGGAGAATGTTTTGACAGCAAAATGAAACATGCTTGTGAAAGTAAATGGGGCATGGAACCCAAGCTTGGGAAAGCTGGAAGATATGAAAAAGCTTGAAGAAATGAGAAACTTGTGAGGGGAGAAGGGAGGAAAGCTTTAGATTTTTGAAGTAAAGAGCATAGGACAAGACAATTTTCAGGATTCAAAAGCAGGTAGTTAGGGCACACCCACAATTAAAAAAACTGTATCCTTTAAAGGGGCCTCACTATTGTTCATACATGGTCACAATGCCACGCAGCCACTGCTGCATTGGAGTTCATGATCCCAACACTTTGGCTGTCAACCCTACTAGGGGTCACAACACACAATTTGGGAAGACCTGACATTGAGGAACTAGAGAACCGCCAACTGCAATTTTCCCTCCATGTCTCTCATCACTCTAACTTGGAAATACAAAACCTCTTCACATTCACTCTTTCAAAATCCTGGAATTTCCTTTCCAACAACTAATTGTACTGACTTCAGCAATTCAAGGGCAATTAGGAATAAATTAGGAATAATAAAGGGTGGCACGGTGGCTCAGTGGTTAGCACTGCTGCCTTACAGCACCAGGGTCCCAGGTTCGATTCCAGCCCCAGGTAACTGTCTGTGTGGAGTTTGCACATTCTCCCAGTGTCTGTGTGTGTTTCCTCCAGGTACTCCGGTTTCTTCCCACAGTCCAAAGATGTGCAGGTCAGGTGAATTGGCCATGCTAAATTGCCCATAAGTGTTAGGTGCATTAGTCAGAGAGAAATGGGTCTGGGTGGGTTACTCTTCAGAGGATCGGTGTGGTCTGGTTGGGCCGAAGGGCCCGTTTCCACACTGTAGGGAATCTAAAAAAAATAGCATTACCTGCAAAGCCTGCATCCTCAATGAATTAATTTTAAAATTTTGGATTTAGGGCAAAAGGTGTATAGAGAATGGCAATAATAGTGAAGGGTATAAGATGCGGGATCCACAAAACTGAGAGACTACCAACTGAAGCACATCAGATGGCATGCAAGGCTGAAAGATGTTGCAGCTAAATGATTGGGTGAGGTCATGGAGAAATCATTGAATGTGAAATGCAATTTCGAACAAGTAGGAATTTTGCATGGAATGAACTACACAACATCAGCAAGCAAGACAAAGGACAGGTTCTAGAGGCATTAATGGCTGGAATACATTTGTGCTGCAGTGGAGGGGAGGGAAACACAAAGTTAAGCAAGGGTTAAATAAGCCAACATGACAACAGACAGGATATTGAGCTTGAAGCTAAACTCAAAATCAACAGGTCACCCAAGTTATAAGATTCTGCATAAATTAACTGCAGATAGGAGAGTGGAATGAGGTGAATAGGGTTTTAAATGTTTTGGCAGAAGTCAAATAATGGTTTTGGCATTACCAATAATTATTATTCTTCACCTGTTAAATGATGCTGGACAAACAATCCGTTAACACAAAGGCTATGAAGAAGTTAAGTATGCTGGGGAGATATACAGCAAAGTATTATCACATCGATACAGAAAAATTCACCAGAGCTTCTGAATAATATTGCTGAAGGACTGCATTTTCCTTTGCCCCTTTGGAGTACTGGAGAGATGATACCTGGGATTTCTGAGGAGCAGTATCATTAGAAGTATTTGGTGACATGGAGACAAACAAGGACACTGGATTTAATGGGGGAACTGTGTTTGGGCTGTCAACAGTGTTAAATGCTGCTAAAGGACAAGGAGAATAAAATACCATTGTTACAGTCAAGGCAGTCACTAGGGACTTTGACTGCCTTCAGCAGCATTCCGTGCTGTTGTCAGGATGCAAGCAGAATGGGAGGGATTTGATCAGGGAATCATGGGTGGAAATAAGTTGGTGACAATTTTGTGTGTTTGGATCTTGGATGCAAAATGGAGGTTACAGATAGATAGATGTGAAGAAAACAAAACATCAAACAGTTGAGGAAAATGATTAATCTTTTATTTTCTGGTATCTGTGACAATCCACACTCTTATTTGATCAGAACATAATTATTGTTTAAATCCAATCAGGAATAATCAAAATTTGGAGATGCTGGTGTTGGACTGGGGTGTACAAAGTTAAAAATCACACAACATCAGGTTATAGTCCAATAGGTTTAATTGGAAGCACTAGCATTTGGAGCGATGCTCCTTCATCAGGTTCGAGCAGATGAGTGACTTAACAAACAATCAAGGTATTTTTCAATGTATAATTTCAGTTACATCACACTGTAAACTTTTGCTATAAATCCTGTTTCTTACAACTGTGTACTCCACAACCACCTGATGAAGGAGCAGTGTTCCAAAAGCTAGTGCTTCCAATTAAACCTGTTTGACTATAATCTGGTGTTGTGGAATAATCAAAGGAATTATACACTGAATTGACTGTCAGATGAATTGATATCCACACGTATGTATACTACAAATATCATGCTCTATATTTTTTTTCTGGCTCTACATGGATCAACATGGTTTGGAGGGGTGGTTATTTCGACTGTCTCTTCTGCAAGATACAACAACATTTCCAGAGCATCAACATTTCTAACATTAATAATTTCCTTACCTCTCTTTTGCAATTCTGAGAAGCAGAGATCACAAACTCTTGCAGGTCGCTTTTTAAGGTAATCCAGATTAAATTTGTTTACTGAGCAGGCTTGACAAACAATCTGAAAGATAAAACTACATCACACACCGCTCAACAAAACTTTACCTGTCAGAATAATGTACTTAAACTGAATAAAAAGGAACAATTTGGTTCAGGTCTGCAGAAAATCTGATGAAGCTTATATATATGAATATCTCAAAAATAATCAGCACTAGTAAATGAATAATTGCACATTGAGTTGGGGTTAGGTCATTACCATCTGATTTTAACACTGGAATCAAAAGAGTAATGCATAAAACAGACGCTAAATTTTTGTTTCCACTCAATCATGAAGTAAATGTTACAATTTAGGCTACGTCTCAATAAGTTAATTATAATCTTCAAAAGATTAACTTGCATAGTCAAGCTTGTTCTTTTTCCTTGAACTGAAACTTAACTTTATGCAGCAAATATTTGAAACAGTACCACTAAACAGCAAAGACTGACCTGCAATTAGAGTACATGCCAGAGGTAACAAGGTTTCCCGAAGTGGGTGACAGCGGAGTTCATGAACAGAACCCTAACTGAACCAGATATAGTAATATTCTACGACCTTGTCTTGGTGCTCCAAAGCTGCCAACACCCATGATCTGTGACAACTGGGGTGGGCGGGAAGGAGAATGTTTTGACAGCAAAATGAAACATGCTTGTGAAAGTAAATGGGGCATGGAACCCAAGCTTGGGAAAGCTGGAAGATATGAAAAAGAGTGAAGAAATGAGAAACTTGTGAGGGGAGAGTTACAGTAGAGTTTGGCTTCTATGCTCAACCACAAACCATTTTCTTGGTTGAGGATTGGGTATTGTAGATGTATAGAGGGTTCCTAGTTGGGATTCCTGTTATTCAGAAGGAAATTGTGTTCACCGGGTTGGACACTTCATTTTTAGTCATGCCAGGAGTATATCCAGGCATTTCCTTCTGCATGCTTCACTAAACCACTGGCTTGATGGTAATGGTATAGGGAAGAGATGTCAGCCCATGTTGTGGTTAAATTCCACTCTAGTAATGGGCCAGAATGCCTCAAGTATTCAGGACACAGAACAGGTAGAGATGATAGTATCTGAAGCTTTGTCTAGAAGATATGACTGTCCACAAGGTTGTCTGTGTCATGACTGATCAGAGAGATGGTTCTTCCAATTTTCATACAAACCCCTAGATGTTGGTAAGGAGGATTTTGTAGGATAAATTGGGGTTAGTTTTGTTGTCTTTTCCAGTACCTCAATCAATGCATGATGGTCTGTCTAGTTTCAATACTTAAGACTTTGTAGCAATTTATACAATCGAGTGGCTTACTAGGGCATATGAAGTGTCAACCATATTGCTGAGACTCTGGAAACACACGTCAACTTTACAATGAGGGAGGAAGCCATTTAGTCCATTATGTTTGCTCTAGTTCCCTGCAGATTTTAACTTCATGCCAGACTTCTGCCTTTACTCATAATCCTGCACTCTATCATCTAATGCCCTCTCAAATTTGTCCATTAAACCTGTTCCAACACACTTGCTGGAAGTTTATTTCAGACCCTAACTACTCACAGCACAATAAACATTTTTTGAAACCCACATTTGCTTCTTTCGAAAGTTATATCCAACTGGTTCTCATTTACCATTACCATCAAGCCAATATAATACCAGAAAATGTCTGAAGATGTTGTGGTTCTGTTCACCGAGCTGGGAATTTGTGTTGCAGACGTTTCGTCCCCTGTCTAGGTGACATCCTCAGTGCTTGGGAGCCTCCTGTGAAGCGCTTCTGTGATGTTTCCTTCGGCATTTGTAGTGATTTGTACCTGTCGCTTCCGGTTGTCAGTTCCAGCTGTTCGCTGCAGTGGCTGGTATATTGGGTCCAGGTCAATGTGCTTATTGATTGAATTTGTGGATGAATGCCATGCCTCTAGGAATTCCCTGGCTGTCCTCTGTTTGGCTTGTCCTATAATAATAGTGTTGTCCCAGTTGAACTCCTGTTGCTTGTCATCTGAGTGTGTGGCTACTAAGGATAGCTGGTCATGTCGTTTCGTAGCTAGTTGGTGTTCATGGATGCGGATCATTAGCTGTCTTCCTGTTTGTCCTATGTAGTGTTTTGTGCAGTCCTTGCATGGGATTTTGTACACTACATTGGTTTTGCTCCTGCTGGGTATCGGGTCCTTGGTCCTGATGAGTTGTTGTCTGAGAGTGGCTGTTGGTTTCTGTGCTATTATGAGTCCTAGTGGTCACAGTAGCCTGGCTGTCAGTTCAGAAATGCTCATTTCAGAAATGTTCGGAAGGACTGCTTTCCAGTCCAGGCAGCATCCTGGTAAATCTCCTCTGCACCCTCTCTAAGGCTTCCACATCCTTCCAATAATGAGGTGACCAGAATTGAACACAATATTCGAAGTGTGGTCTAACCAAGGCTTTAAGAGCATAACCTCGCAGCTCTTAAACTCAATCCCCGTGCTAATGAAAGCCAACACACCATACGTCTTCTTAACAGCCCTATCAACTTGGGTGGAAACTTTGAGGGATCTATGGACATGGACCACAAAATCCCTCTGTTCATCTATGCTGCCAAGAATCCTACTTTTAACCCTGTAATCTGCATTCAAACTTGACCTTCCAAAATGAACCACTTCACACTTTTCCAGATTGAACTCCATCTGGCACTTCTCAGTCCAGTTCAGCATCCTGTCAATGTCCTGTTGCAACTTACAACAGCCTTCCACATATCCACCACTCCTCTAACATGCATGTTATCGGCAGACTTACTAATCCACTCTTCCACTTCATCAAAGTCATTTATAAAAATCACAAAGAGCAGAGGTCCCAAAACAGATCCCTGCAGAACACCACTCATCACCAAGCTCCAGGCTGAATACTTTCCATCTACTGTCACCCTCTGTCTTCTACGGACCAGCCAATTCTGCATCCAAACAGACAGATATCCTTGTCTCCCATGCCTCCCTACTTTCTGAATGAGCCTAATATGGGGAGCCTTATCATATACCTTGCTAAAATCCATATACACCACATCCATTGTTCTACCTTCATCAATGTGTTTTGTCACATCCTCAAAGAATTCAATAAGGCTTGTAAGGCATGACCTTCCCTTCACAAAGCCATGCTGATGAGCTCTAATCAAGCTATGCTTTTCCAAATCATCATAAATCCTGTCTCTCAGAATCCTCTCCAGTAACTTGCCCACTATCAAACTAAGACTGACGAGTGTGTAATTCCCAGGGTTATCCCTATTCCCTTTCTTGAACAAGGGAGTAACATTTGCCACCCTCCAATCATGTGGTACTGTTCTAGCAGAGAGTGAGGAAGCAAAGATCATCACAAAGGCACAGCAATCTTTCCCCAGACTTCTCATAGTAACCTTGGGTATATCCCATCTGGCCCAGGGGACTTCGCTATCCTCCTGTGTTTCAAAATTTCCAGCACATCCTCCTTCTTAACATCAACTTGTTCAAACATATCAGCCTGTTAAACACTGTCATCACAAACGACAAGGTCTCTCTCACTGTGAATACTGAAGCAAAGTAATCATTAAGGACCTCCCCTAACTCCAGGCACAAGTTCCCTTCACTATCCTTGGTGGCCTACTCTCACTCTGGCCATCTTCTTGTTCCCCACCTAAGTGTTGAACACCTTCAGATTTTCCTTAATCCTACACGCTTAGGCTTTTTCATGCCCCCTTTGAGCTCTCCCAAGTCCATTTTTTAAGTTCCTTCTTGGCTACCTTGTAACCCTATACAGCCCTGTCTAATCCTTGTTTCCTCAACCTTAAATAAGATTCCTTCTTCCTAGGTCATCCAAGGTTCCTTTGCCCTACCATCTCTTCCATGCCTCAGTGGGACAGACCTATCCAGCACTCGCATCAAGTGCGCCATAACAACCTCTACATTTCTGTCATGCAGTTCCTTGAGAAGATCTATTCCCAATTTATGCTCCCCAGTTCCTGCCTAATAGTATTATAATTTCCCTCCCCCAGCTGAATACTATCTTCTCCTATGCTCTCCATGACTATAGTAAAAGTTAGGGAGTTGTGATCACTATCACCGAAATGCTCTCTCACCATGAGATCTGACACCTGACCTGGTTCATTGCCAAGCACCAAATCCAATATGGCCTCCCCTCTAGTTGGCCTATCTGCACATTGAGTCAGGAATCCTTCCTGGATACACCTGATAAAATCTGCTCCATCCAAACTATTTGAACTAAGGATGTTCCAATTAGTATTAGGGAAGTTGAAGTCACTCATGACAACAACTCTATTACTTCTGCGCCTTTCCAAAGTCTGCCTCTCAATCTGTTCCTCCATGTCTTTGTTGTTACGGGGGGGGGGGGGAAGGGTATAGAGACTCCCAATAAAACGATTGCTCCTTTCTTTTTCTGACTTCCACCCAAACTGACTCAGTAGAAAAACCCTCCTTGACAACCTCCCTTTCTGCAGCAGTGATACTATCCCTGATTAACAAGCCACTCCCCCACCTCTTTTACCTCCCTCCCTATTCCTTTTGAAACACCTGAACCCAGGAACATCCAACAACCATTCCTGCCCCTGTGATATCCAAGTCTTCACAACGATCACAATGTTGTAGCTCCAAGTACTGATCCATACTCTAAAGTTAATCACCCCTATTCCTGACATTTCTTGTGTTAAAAAAGAGTCACTTCAAACTATCACTGACTGCAACTTTGCCCTATCAATGGTCTATCCTTCCTCACAAGCTTTCTGTATGCTGTATTTGCCTGTTCACAAGTTACTCCATTCTCTGATCTGTAGCTCCAGTTTCCATCCCCCTACCAAACTACATTAAGACCCTCCTGAAGAGCACTAGCAAACCTCCCACCCAGGATATTGGTACCCAGTTCAAGTGCAAGGTGTCCTCCTTGGACAGGTCCCACCTTCCCCAGAAGGTATCGGAATGATCCACTAATCTGAAGCCCTCCCTCGTATAGCAGCTCTGCAGCCATGTGTTCAGCTGCACCCGCTCTCTGTTCCTAGCCTCACTAGCCCGTGGCACCAGTAGCAATCCTGAGATTACTACTCTGGCTTGTTCTGCCTTTTAGCTTCCAAACTAACTCCCTACATTCACTTCTCGGTCCTCATCCTGTTTGCTAGCTTGTGTACCAATTCTTCAGGCTACTCACCTTCTCCCTTAAGAATTTTGTAAACTCTATCAGAGACTTCCCTGACCCCGGCACCCAGGAGGCAACATACCACCCAGGAGTCTCATTCCCGACCACAGAATCTCCTGTATGTACCTCTAACCATTGAGTCTCCTATCATTATCACTCTCCTATTCACCCCCCTTCCCTCCTGAGTCATAGAGCCAGGCTCAGTACCAGAAACCTGGGGTTGGCTCCCCCCCACATTATCCAAAGTGGTTGACTTATTATTGAGGGGAACAGCCACAGGTGATCCCTGTACTGATTGCCTATTCCCTTTCCCTCTCCTGATGGTCACCCAGCTACTTTTATCCTGTAACTTAGGTGTGACTACTTCCCTATAACTCCTATCTATCATCCCCTCAGCTTCCCGAATGATCCAAAGTTCACCCAACTCAAATTCCATAATGCAATCTGTGAGGAGCTTGAGTCTGGTGCAATTCTTGCAAGTGATGTCAGCAGGGACACTAGTGGTGACCTTTACCACCCATATTGTCCAAAAGGAGCATGCAACTGCCCCAGCTGCCATCCCCTCTGCTCTCAATTGCCAAAAGAGAAAGAAAAAAAACACTTCCTTACTTTACCAACCCTCCACACAGTATTTTTATTGATTTGAGGAGGAGGAAGGATGGGAGACACCAAACATGTAGTGTTTCGGGTGTAGCCACTGCCCATGCCCATGTATATTAGTTCACTTACCCAGCTGTCCTTGTGTCCACATCTGCTCCTGTTCAGCCTTTGCTCCGCTGATTCACAAGGTATTTAATATTCAAACTTATTCAAGCTTCTCCAGTACTGCACCTCTGCTGTTATTAATTACCTGAATTACTTCACTCGTTTTAGCGCAAGCTATCCTCTATTTCATCTTCAATGGGAAAACAGGCAAAATATTTGTTCAGTGTCTCTGCCATTTCTTCATTTTCCATGACAATTTTGCCTGTCTCTGCTTCCAGGGGATTAACTTTTATATTAGCTACTCTGTTATTTGTATTTGTAAAAGCACATACAATATGCATTTCCATTTTTAGCTTATTTATTTTCACATCCTATGTTTTCCTTCCCACCAACTTTTCATGGCCTTTTGCTGGTTCTGAACAACTCCAAAGATTCAGACTTAAAATTTTAGCAAGAATAATTCAAAGTTTTTTTTACTTAAATCTAATACTACAATTAAATCTAATACTATAATTAATTTGTACGCCAAGATGGTTCTTTATTGCAGATTTTGTTATTTAATAGGATTTATTTTAATTGACATGGATTGTTCAAATGTTTTCTATTGTTTATTTACCACCATGTTTTTTGATTTTTTATGAAATAAACCTTAGCTTACTCTTCCTACACACTAATGAAAATAGCATTGTTTAGGCTTAAGATACTTGTTTGGGTCATGAATAAATTGCTTTGAATCTTAATAGCATTTGACTATTAAATAGCATTTAATAGTATTATGACCATAATTATCCAGTGAATTTATTTTTATAGTGAAATTATATTTAGTGCTGCCTTATTAATCTAAAATGGCCTTATCCCTATAGATGAATCCTCAGCATCTTGCTGCAGAAGAGAGTTACAAAAAGTATTTACAGTTCTCCGGTCCTAGTGGTCTGAGTTTCTACAAGTCCATCCCACAAGAGACAACCTGCAAACCCACCATTTCTTGAGTGGGCACATTCTGAACTGGTTGTCATTCAGTATAACTCTCTGCTGCCTATCAAAACATGTTGATACATACCACAAAATATATGACTTCACTCATGTTCTCCAAATAAAAGAAGTTGTGAATGGGAACCTGTATGGGCCCACTATGCTTACCTTATTGAAGGATTCACTGAATATTCTTTGTTCTAATCCTATATGAGCTGACCTTCTTCACCTCTTTTCTCAAGTACATTGATGACAAGAGTGATGCCACCTTTTGCTTTGGTTGAAAGATGCCTTCAGCTTTGTCTCTAACTTGTAGCCCCATCCTCACCTTCACATGGCCCATCTTTACCTTCCCTTTCTCAACATTTTAAAATGTCCATTTCCAGTACTACTGAATGGTTACTGACCAGAAACATGAACTTGGTTTCTCATTTCACAGATGGTGCCACAATTGCTGGGTATTTCCAGCACTTGTTTTCTGCATCCACAGTATTTTACTTATGTAAGGATTTTTGAACTATGTTTATGCAATTACATTTCTTTGTATTAAAAGTTTTGCCTTATGGATGGTGCCAGCTTACCTGTGAAAGCTAATGGAACAGTCTAAAAAAGCAAACTGTACACCTGATGGAATTGTATAAACTTAATGGAAATTCCCACATCCTGGTTACAAAGTTATCATTTAGAAAATAATCATTAGAATATCATTTAGAAATTATTACAATGCCTTCTAAAGGCACTGCGAGAACCAGAAAAAATATTGTATCTCAATAAAAGATACAAAAAGTAAAAGTCAAAGCAACAGAAAATATGCAATCAAATGCTAACCTTTCCACATGCTCTACAATGATGCCGCCTCCAAGTAAGTGTAAAGTCACATGTACAAATCATGCACATGGTAGCCCGAGGATCAGGGATCCAAATGGGTGCCTTCGTGCCCAGAGGTGTATTTAGTTCTGGTTTATCTGGTTCTTCCTAGAAGAAGAAAGAAGTTCACAATAGCACAGAAACTAAAAAGGAACTGAATCATCCACATTACCTGCAGGCTGTTGCAATATATTGAAATTAAATAAAAAATATTTTCTACTTCTTTTAAAACATGTACGAGGATGTGGTATTAAGGTGGAAATTTAACGCTTCCTGAATCATAAAAAGGAAAACCAAAGGTTGTGAAAATCTAAGAAGCTCTGACACAATTTTAAATAACTAGTACAAGAATCCAAGATATAAGAGCTCTTCATGAGATTTCAGTTCTACACCATAGACCTCTGCCTTGGCCTGAAACAAAGGTGTGCTCCATTATAGATTAGGTATTTATTTAACTTTAATTGAGACACAACAAGGGTAAAGAGGAAGGATCAGGTCTTAGTTTTCAAAGATTCAACCCTTTAGTTATTCCTCATTGCTCCTCTGTTGGTTAAAAATAAATGATTAGGAAAACATTTTTAAAATTCATTCACAAGATGAGGATGTTGCTGGCTAGGCTAGCATTTGTTCCTCATCCCTAATTGCCCAGAGGGCAGTTAAGAGTCAACCACTTTGCTGTGGCACTGGAATCATGTGTAGACCAGACAAGGTAAGGATGGCAATTTCTTCCTTAAAGGACATGAGTGAACCAGATAGGTTTTTCTGATAACTGGCAATGGTTTCATAGTCATCAGTGGACTCTGAGTTCCATAATTTTATTCTACCATCTGCCTTGGAGGGATTCAAACCAAGATCCCCAGAACATTACTGGGTCACTGAATTAACAATCCAGTGATAATACCACTAGGCCATCACCTCGCCATATGCTAGGCCATGAGGTTGCAGATTGTGCTGCAGTACAATTCTGCTGCTGTTGATTAGATTAGATTACTTACAGTGTGGAAACAGGCCCTTCGGCCCAACAAGTCCACACCGACCCTCCAAAGAGCAACCCACCCAGACCCATTCCCCTACATTTACTACTTCACCTAACACTACGGGCAATTTAGTTTGGCCAATTCACCCAACCTGCACATTTTTGCACTGTGGGAGGAAACTGGCACACGCTGAGAAAACCCACGCAGACACAGGGAGAATGTGCAAACTCCACACAGAGAGTTGCCTGAGGTGGGAATTGCACTCAGGTCTCTGGGGCTGTGAGGCAGCAGTGCTAACAACTGTGCCACCATGCCACCCATTCCTCCCACTGTGCCACCGTGCGGCCCACAGCACCTCACTGATGTCCAGCCTTGAGTTGCTAGATCTGTGGGAAGTCTGTCCCATTTAGCACAGTGATAGTGCCCACAAAATGATAGAGCTTATTCTCAATTTGTAGTTAGACTTCATCTCCTTAATGATTGTGCGGTAGTCACTCTTATCAATACTATCATGGACAGATGCACCTGCAGCTGGCAGATTGGTGAGGAAGAGGTCTTGCTTTGCTCACCAACTGCTGCAGACCAGTCTAACAGCTCTGTCCTTTAGGACCCAGCTCAACCAGTAGTGCTGCTGCTGAGCCACCTCTTGGTGACAGACATCAAAGTCCCCCATTCAAAGTACATTTTGAGCCCCTGTCACCCTCAGTGTTTTCTCCAAGTGTTATTCAACATGGTGGAGTTCAACTTGGAGGAGTACTGATTCATCTGCGGAGTGAGGGCAGTATGTGGTAACCAGCAGGAGGATTCCTTGCCCATGTTTCTTCTGAAGTTATGAGATTTCAAGGGGCTGAAAGTCAATGTTGACTACTCCCAAGGCAACTCCCGATGTATTCCACCTGTACGCTGGTGGGACAGGATATACCCAGGGATGGTGATGGCGGTGTCTGGCACATTGTCTGTAAGGCATGATTCCAGAGAATATGACTACTTTAGGACATTGCTTGACTATTCTTTAAGACAGCTCCCCCAATTTTGGCACTCACCCCCAGATGTTCGTAAGGAGGACATTGCAGGGTCGTCAGGGCTGTTTCTGCCATTGTCTTTTCCAGTGCCTGGTTCAATACAAGGTGATCCAGTTTTTTGAGACTTCATAGAAATGGCTGGTTAGGCCAGAATCAACTACAAGGCTATAGGGCTGGAGACACATTTAGACCAGATCAGATGCAGAAAGCAGATTTCCTTCCAATTGACAATGGTTTCATGGTCATCAGTAGATTCTTGATTCCTGACTTTTTTTTTTAAAATTGAAGTGGCAATATTTGAACCCAGGTCTTCAGAACATTAGCTGAGTTTCTGGATTAATAGACCAGCAATAACAACGAGACCATTACCTCCGCCCCGCTCATCAACACAACTCTTCATAGATTCATGCCCATTGAGCATGTGCCACCAAAAATATATGTCTACCTACACTACCCCCATTTTACTGAAATAGGCAAGTCATGAAGCCCTCAATCACACAAAACTATGACATTTTAAGTGCTCATCCAAGTATTTTTCTAAAGTTGTGAAGTTGCCCCCTGACACCAACTTACTCTCCCAGACAGTCCATTCCAGATCCCCTCCATCCTCTTGGTAAAGGATGTTTTCCTCAAATCCCTTCTGAATCTCCTGCCTTTCACTTTAAAATTATGACCCCTTGTTACTGAATCTTTGAGTAAGGGAAACTACTGCTTTCTATACATCTTCTCCATGCCCCTCAAACTCAAACACCTCTATTACAATCCCCCCCTCAATCTTCACCACTTCAAAGGAAGCAACCCAAACTTATTTACATCTGAAATGCTCCAACTCAGGCAACATCGTAGTGACTCTCCTTTGATTTTTTTATTTGATATGTCACCACTTCTTATTTTCTGCATCCCTCTATTCCCCTTCTCTATTTCTCTGTCTACCACAATATCTCTTTCTCGGACCCCTAAGTCTGACCCCATCTCTGTCTCTTCTCTGTGTGACCGCTTTTTCTCTATCCCCTCTCTCTATTTCACTCTGTTTATTTATCTCTATCCCATCTTTATGTCCCTCTTGATCTACTCCTTTATCTCCTTTTCTCTATTCAACTCTCTGAACATCCCTCCCTTTATCTCACAATCCATCTATTCCTCTTTCTCTTTCTCTCTCTGATACCACCACCACACAGTCGCCAGCTGCAATTGGAATGAGGCCATTTCCTGTTTAATGTCCATTTATGCATTATGATTTCAAAAGATCACAAAAATTTCCAGTATTGACATACCTCTGAAAATATTAACATATGAAATAAGAAATGGCAGAGAACTCAGGATATTTGGAGATAAATTCTAGTTCTGTTCATTTTTAACGTCTTTGGAAGATTCTGAAAGCATCCAGAGCACTGCGATGACCAGAATAATTACTAAGAAACCATACTTTTCTCTCGGAATAGTTCAATAAAGAGGTAAAACGCTTAAAAATTACTCAACTTCACACTTGGTCAAAGAGTGCAATATACTACTCGATCCTGAACTCACTGACAATTGTAGTAAAAAGTTCACCATGTAATTTCTTTCTACAACAAAAGCAGGCCATTTGGCCCATGGGACCAAAAACACAAACTATATTATTTCATGTAAGACCATTTAGAATTCTCTCATCATAGATATCTGAAAGAACCCTCTTAACCTCCTTACAGATACTCAAACTTCAATGAATAGTCAACACTCTCTCCATGCAAAAGCCTGTTGTTCAAGATGCACAGCTGCATCAGTTTATTTTCAGCAAATTTCTGCCTCACTTTGTGCTATTCCCTTGAGTTAATGTCTCTTCCTAAGACCTTTAAAACGAGTTATTAACTTTGTTCACTTATTACTGAACATGAGTTCGATGACCTCATGTCTTCTATAGGATTGTTTAATGTTGTCCTCTGACACCTCCACTCTACTTGAGTTTTCCTCTCACTGATTTCTGAGCACTTTAGCATATCTACTAACAATACTTTTTAAGTCAAGGACCTCTCATAGAATATAGAACTGTACAGCACAGAACAGGCCCTTCAGCCCATGATGTTGTGCTGACCATTGATCCTCATGTAAGGTAAACCTAATGTATGAACCCTCAAATTTCTGTGACCATATGCATGTCCAGCAGTCTCTTAAATATCCCCAATGACTTCGCTTTCACAACTGCTGTTGGCAACGCATTCCATGCTCTCGCAACTCTCTGCGTAAAGAACTCGCCTCTGACATCCCCTCTATACTTTCCGCCAAACAGCTTAAAACTATGAGCCCTTGTGTCAACAATTTCTGTCCTGGGAAAGAGTCTCAGGCTATCAACTCTATCTATGCCTCTCATTGTCTTGTATACCTCAATTAGGTCCCCTCTCTTCCTTCTTTTTTCCAATGAAAAGAGTCAGAGCTCAGTCACCCTCTCTTCATAAGATAAACCCTCCATTCCAGGCAGCATCCTGGTAAACCTCCTCTGACCCCTCTCCAAAGCATCCACATCTTTCCTACAGTACTAGACACAGTATTCCAAGCGCGGTCTAACCAAAGTTTTTTAGAGCTTCAACAAGATCTTACGGCTCTTAAACTCAATCTCCCTGTTAATGAAAGCCAAAACACCATCTGCTTTCTTAACAATCCTGTCCACTTGGGTGGCAATTTTACGGGATCTATGTACCTGCACACCAAGATCTTGCTGTTCCTCCACACTACCAAGAATCCTGTCTTTAATCCTGTACTCAACTTTCAAGTTCGACCTTCCAAAATGCATCACTTCGCATTTATCCAGGTTGAACTCCATCTGCCACCTCTCAGCCCATCTCTGCATCCTGTCAAAGTCATGCTGCAGCCTACAACAGTCCTCTATACTGTCAACAACACCTCCAACCTTTGTGTCATCTGCAAACTTGCTGACCCATCCTTCAATCTCCTCTTCCAAGTCATTAATAAAAATCACAAAGAGTAGAGGCCCAAGAACAGAGCCCTGTGGAACACCACTCACCACTGACTTCCAGGCAAAATACTTTCCTTCCACTACCACTCGCTGTCTTCTGTTGACCAACCAATTCTGTATCCAGACAGTTAAATTTTCCTGTATTCCATTCCTCCTGACCTTCTGAACGAGCCTACCATGGGGAACTCTTCTGTCTGATGAACTGGGTTCTTGTGCTCTTCTCTCTCTGGGTTCCAAAACTCAGTCAACAAACACTCCAGCATCTAGTTCCCAGATGTCATTTAGCTAAAATCATGAATTATTGGAAAAGATATTTTCAGCTCACTGTTCAAAATGGCATTGACCCTTTAAAAAAGTGTCAGACCTTCAGAAAATTGAAAATTTGCACCACTTAGGACCCACATTCCCAAATGACAAAAATAAATGATTTGCCTTCAATTAACAATTCTGGGACCAAGAATTAAATGACAAGTGATTACATTTTATTTTGTATTTCTGTGTACTAGATTTTAGATATGTACATGGATACCCAAATCTCTTTGGTTTCCTATAATTCCTAGTCTTCCCTAACCCATTAAGAAACCAATAGTAGGAGTCTCTCTTGGATTCATGAACTTATACTTTTCCATGTTAAATTCCATCAGCTGTAGTTTGGTCCACTCACATATATTTGGTCCATGTTCTCTTACATCATCTTGTATAGCTTACTGTGCTTCCTTACTTAGTTTTAGCTGCAAGTTTGCATGTACAACTTTCTATACCTTTAACAAAATTATTTACATGTACAGTTGGTTCTGCTATAACACAGTAGTTCCATGCTCGTGCAGCCCCATGTTACAAGAAACTTCCATAATAGCAGCACCATTTAAATAATGGGGCCGAAATCGCATTATAACCAATACACTCTTTAAAAGTTCATGCTTTAGAATCACGTTTCAGCGAATTCACATTAATAAAATGCACGTTATAGCAGAATGATCTGTACACTGAATAATTGGCGCATCAGTAAGATTCTCAGGGAAACAGTATTAACTGCATTGTCTCTCAGGAAAGTTCCCCTTATCTATCCACTGTTTTATAAATAATTATTGATCCACATCACAAGGTCACCTTCAATTACGTACACTTGCATTTTGACTGATAATAAGATTCAGCATAAGAAATTAAATACATGCACGAAGCATATACAAGGCACATAATCCAGGTTAATACTTTAGTGCCACTTTGCAAGTTACAATCCTTCAAGAGAAATTGGAGGCTTCCCCTACTCTCAGATGACTGTAAAAAATACCATGTTTTTTTTTCATAAGAGCTGGGGATATCCTCCTGGACAAAAATTATCATTCAATTCAACATCTCTGAAACAAACTGAATCTTTTTTTCAATGCTGTTCTTGGGACATTACTAACCACAACTTGGCTGTCACATATCTCTAAATTTCAACATTGTAAACCTTTTCCCTGCCAGTACTCAAAAAAAGACAACAAGAACATTTATCATCTGTGATTTTCCTTTCACTAAAATCAAACAAGATTTAACTTACCAAGGTCACAATATATTTATAAATGAGAGAGAGAAACAAAAAGATCTGATGTTAAGTATTATATACACAAAGTAAAGCAGCAAAATTACTGTGGCATGAGGAGCTGGAAAATTACATGGTAAAATGCAAACAATTCTAGCCACGTGAAATATTGGTCTTCAAGTGGGCAGAAACATTAGTTTTCCCTTAATTACCTTTTGTTACTGTCAAGGAGTGACTAATGCAGGTATATGAGATCACAAAGTGAACTCAGCATTACAGTAATCAGAGCAGTTAGTGCATGTCAGACAGGAGGGGTGCACACAAATAGCCAAACGCAACCCTCATTGAACCCTGCTCCTAACGACATTCCTAAAAAAAAAGCATGCTAAACTAAACAAAAATCACCTTCCCAGAAGAAAACTTCTAATGAGAATAGGTTAACATATGACCCCTTTATTTTTTACATTAATTTCTTATTGGCTGCCTTGAACGAAAAATTATTTTCACTAGCTCTTACTAATTTGCATTTCAATACCTGTAGGGACGGAACTTAAAGTCACAGAGTCACTGAGATGTACAACACAGAAACAGATTCTTTGGTCCAACTCGTCCATGCCAACCATAGATAAATCTAGTCCCATTTGCCAGCATTTGGCCCATATCCCTCTAAACCTCTCTTATTCATTATACGCTTCCAGGTGCCTTTTAAATGTTGCAATTGTGCCATTTACTCTAGCGGCTCATTCCATACACACACCACCCTTTGTGTGAAAACACTGCCCCTTTGGTCCATTTTAATTCATTCCCCTCGCACCATAAGCCTATATCCTCTAGTTTTGACTCCCCCATCCAGGGAAAAGACCTATATTTTTGACCCTATTCATACCCCTCATGATTTTATAAACCTTTGTAAAATATCACCCCTCAGCTTCTGATGTTCCAGGGAAAACAGCCCCAGTCTATTCAGCCTTTCCATGTAGCTCAAACCCTCCAACCCTGGCAACATCTTTGTAAATCTTTTCTGAATCCTTTCAAGTTTCACCACAGCCTTCTGATAGCAGGGAGACCAGAACTGCATACAATATTCTAAAAGTGACCTAACCAATTTTCTGTACAGCCATGACATGACCTCTCACCTCCTGTACTCAATGCACTGAGCAATGAAGGCAAGCATACCAAATGCCTTCTTCATTATCCTATCAACCTGCAACTTACAAGGAACTATGAACCTGCACTCCAAGGTCTCTTTGTTCAGTAAGACTCCCCAAGATCTTACCATTAAATGTGTAAGTCTTGTCCTGATTTGCCTTTTCAAAATACAGCATCTCACATGTATCTAAATTAAACTCCATTTGCCACTTCTCAGCCCACTGGCCCATCTGATCAACATCCCAATGTACTCGGAGGTAACCTTCTTCGCTGTCCACAACACTGCCGATTTTCATGTCATCTACAAATTTACTAACCATACCTCCTATGTCATCATCTGAGTCATTTATATAAATGAAAAAAAAGTAGTGGACCCAGCACCAATCCTAAGTCACACCACTGGCCTCCAGTCTGAAAAGCCAACCTACCACCACCCTCTGCCTTCTACCTGAGAATCAGTTCTGTATACAAATGGCTAGTTCTCCCTGTATTTAATGTGAGCTAACCTTGCTAACCAGTCTACCATGAGAAACCTTGTCGAATGCCTTACTGAAGATTATAGGGATCATGTCCACTGCTCTGCCCTCATCAATCTTCTTCGTTACTACTTCGAAAAACTCAATCAAGTTAGTGAAGGACAATTTTCCATGCACAAAGCAGTGTTGACTATTCACAAATCACCCTTGCCTTTCCAAATACTTGAAAGTCCTGTCCCTCAGGATTCCCTCCAATAACTTGCCCACCACTGATGTCAGGCTCACTGATCTATAGTTCCCTGGCTTTTCATTACCTGTTTTCTTAACTAGCTTGCGGCACACTGGCAACTTCTTTACGCAGAGAGTGACATGTATATGGAATGAGCTGCCAGTGGAAGTGGTTGAGGTGGGTACATTAACAACATTTCAAAGGCATTTGGACAAATACACGGATAGGAAAGGATTAGAAGGATATGGACAAAATGCAGGGAAATGGGTTTAGCACGGACAGACATTTTGGTCGGTGTGGACCAGTTTGCGCAAAAATGCCTGTCTCCCTGCTATAGGACTCTATGACTCCTGCTGGTCCCTCTCCCCTTTGAGAATATTCTGTACCTTCTCAGATATATCCTTGATCCTGGCACCAGGGTGGCAACACACCATTCTGATTTCTCGCTGTCTGCCGCAAAAATGTCTGCCTGTGCCTCTGACTACAGAGTCCCCCATCACAACAGATCACTTGAAACCCTTGTTACATTACAGCCCGTCTTGGTATGAGAAACCTGGCTATCTGTGCTACACTCACTTGAGAATCCATTCACCCCTTACATTTTCCAAAACAGCATACTTGAGATGGGGCTAGCCACAAGAGACTCCTGCACAACCTGCCCCCCTCTCCTCCCTTTCCTGGAGGTAACCCATCTCCTGACTTTATCTGCTGTTTTTCTCCCTTTCTACAATTGCCACCCATCACAGCCCCAAGCCCTTGCTAATTCCTCATTATCTTTTTTTTATAAATATTTTTATTGAAAAGAAAAAAGGGTTTTGGGTTTTTTTTTACAAACTAATACAAAATAGTGTAACCACTTTACAATACAAATAGCAACATAGCAACAATATAAATAAAGAAAACAAACTATTAATCTACTCTACAAACTACCAAAACACACTAAAATATCAGAAAATAAAAAACTCTATATAAAGAGAAACTACAATACGATAAATAACGAAAAAGAAAAATAAATAAACATTCAAAATATAATTCTATCAAGTCATAACAAGACAGCTTAATTTACTTTCAATAAAGTTATAACACACAACACACTCTCATTATAGCTCATTGTAGATCTCCCAAGTAGGAGATTCCTCTGGACTCACAAAGTTTAGTCCAGCATCTATCAGGGCAGCACGGTGGCTCAGTGATTACCACTGCTGCCTCACAGTGGTCCTAGGTTCAAATCCAGCCTCGGGTGACCGTCTGTGTGGAGTTTGCACGTTCTCCCCGTGTCTGCATGGGTTTTCTCCGGGTGCTCTGGTTTCCTCCCACAGTCCAAAGATGTCCAGGTTAGGTGCATTAGTCAGAGTAAAGTGGATCTGGGTGCTTTAGTCTTCGGAGGGTCTGTGTGGACTGGTTGGGCCAAAGTGCCTGTTTCCACTCTGAAGGGAATCTAATCTCTATCAAGCCTGGCTGAATCCCAACATTACCACTATAGGAGTGAAGGAGTTTTTTGTAGATTCCCACACCCTGTCGGATCATCATCCAAGCTTTGATTGTATTTAGAACAATCGGGCTTTTACAATGATCCGTGACAGTTCTCATCTTATCCACAAACAATTGGTTGATGAGGGGGCATTTTGCCTGGGAAGCCTCAATATCCAACCACATGGATTGTGGATCACGAGAGGCCCAATCAGCCACACATGATAGCAAGGAGCTCAGTATTTCCTAAAATCTGGGAAATCTAGATTCCCCCTCCTTTCTAGTGGGAGCTGCAATTTATCTAATTTGATAAGGGACAGTCTATAATGCCAAACAAAGGAACCTAGCCAACCATAAAGCCTACACAGCGCTTGCCTCGGCAATATCAAAGGAAGCATTCTCATCGGTATAATAGGCGAGGGAGAACATTCATCTTGACCAGAGATATTCTTCCCAATCAGGATATCAGGAGGTCTTCCCAGTGCCCAAGATCCTGCCTTATTTTCTCTAACAGATGGATATAGTTAGCTTCATATAACTGGTCAAATACTGGGGTAGTAAAAATGCCTAAGTAGAGAAAACCTCCCTGTGACTACCAAAAGGGGAAGCGGGTTCCATCTGCAAAGTTGGATATGCTGATAAGACCTCCCATCGGCATGGCTTCTGATTTCATAAAATTAATTTTGTACTCTGATCCTAACTCCGGGGTCGTTATACTGGAGTCCGTCCAGATAGCTTTCACCAGCGGTTCAATCACTAATGTAAATAATAGTGAATAAAGAGGGCACCCTTGACGACAACCTCTGCCAACACTAAAACCATGTGGTCTTATGCCATTAGCTGCTTTGGGTCATTATATAGCACTGCGACCCATTTGGTAAAAACCTTCTCAAGGCCAAACCGCTCAATGATATCCTCATTGCCTTTAATTGCCACTCCAACCAATCCATGCAATCCTATAGGACTCGCAACTAAACATGGTTCCTGCAGACATAATCATCAGTAACATAGAAACTCTACCTATTTCCCAGATCTGATGAGAAGTAGACATCACTATACTAAAGGCCATCTTAGCACCTTAACAATCTACAGACCCAGAAAATAGCAGCATCTTACTGCTATAAAAAACACTGCTCCAGGCTAACTTAGTATCTATATTTTACATTTTTAAAGTTTAATCAAGAGACACATCTCATTAAAACATAATCAAAAAAGAACCCACTCCACTCACTATTGTAACAACAAAATAAACAATAAGGTTACACTTCAAAAAGCCACTACAAAGAGCTCTCCGACACAGGTTTCTCCAAGTTCAGCTGTGAATTTTGCTGTTTGTTGATTTTTCTTAGATCAAATTAGATGTCCAAAGATACTTGAAATCAAACAACACAGGCAGTTAGTTATTCAGATTCATTGCTGGGTCAGATAGCAGCGTAGGTTTCTTTCTCTGATAGAATCATGTCCCACGTGGCCTTTGTCTGTCATCCTCCTTTTTTAAAGTGACATTATTTTGCACTTTTCTCCCCCCACCAAAGTTCTAAAACAATGCAACAGCTTGTAAAACAGTGATTACTGTTCCTAGGATTTGAGGAAATCAGATCCCACACTGAAAATATCTCAAATAAAAAAGCAGCTCCTATAACCACAAATTATCCCCATCCTCCACCTTAGATTTTTAAAAGATATTTGAATTCCAAGTGACTGACATGAAGAGATTTCAAATGGTAAGGCACTAGGTATAACAAACAACAAAACACTACTCCAGAGGCAATGAGTACTCTAAACTACAGAAAAGAAAATCCTTAAGATTTTAGAACAACTAATCAGCCCATGTTGCATATGTAATTTCAATCATGCTTTTTAGAGAATTCAGTCTTTTCAAAGCTTTTCTCAGTTTTTAAACAGTTCAATCTTCCCATTTTACCAAGCAATAGCATCAAGTGCCCAAAGGTTCCCTCAGTCCTCTGAAGTATTAAACTGACATTCATCATTTAACCTGCTCCAGCAATTTCTTTTGGTCTTTCTGGGTGAAGTCTTCCATGTTCTTAAACCACTGTAGATTCCTTGACTTGAATCAGCAAAGCAACTTTCTCCAGCAAAGTCTGGCAGCAAACAGAGAAAGCAGCCCTGTCCTACTGCAGAAATAACACTACTGTTCCTCATCAGTCTTTCTTTTTTCTGTGCAAAGTCTCTGAGAAATAAAGTCTGTTGCAACGAGAACACCTACCTCTGCCTTAAGTTTTCAGATGTTAAATCTAATATCTGCATTTCAATTACACATGTGTCAGGTAGAACTGATTGCAGTCATATGACCCTCATTAAGCTATTTACCTTAATGGGACAGTCCTTAACATAACCATTTTACAAAATGTCACACTCATAATACATAACAAATAGCTAGGGCCTTAACAGATAACTTTGCAGCATCCTTGAACATGGGTGAGGTCCCGGAGGACTGGAAAATTGCTAATGTTGTCCCCTTGTTTAAGGGTAGCAGGGATAATCCAGGTAATTATAGACTGGTGAGCCTGACAGTAGTAGGGAAGCTGCTGGAGAAGATACTAAGGGATAGGATGTATTTACATTTGGAAGAAAATGGGCTTATCAATGATAGGCAACATGATTTGGTGCAGGATAGGTCATGTCTTACCAACTTAATAGAATTCTTTGAGGAAGCGAAAAAGTTGATTGATGAGGGAAGGGCTGTAGATGTCATATACATCGACTTCAGTAAGGCATTTGATAATGTTCCCCATGGTAGGCTGATGGAGAAAGTGAAGTCGCATGGGGTCCAGGGTGTACTAGCTAGATGGATAGAGAACTGGCTGGGAAGCAGGAGACAGAGTAGTAGTGGAAGGGAGTTTCTCAAAATGGAGAATTGTGACCAGTGGTGTCCCACAAGGACCAGTGTTCAGACCATTGTTGTTTGTGATAACATAAATGATCTGGAGGAAGGTACAGGTGGTCTGGTTAGCAATTTTGCAGATGACACTAAGATTGGTGGAGTAGCAGGTAGTGAAGGGGACTGTCAGAGAATGTAGCAGAATATAGATAGATTGAAGAGTTGGGCAGAGAAATGGCAGATGGACTTCAACCTGAGCAAATGCGAGGTGTTGCATTTTGGAAGATCCAATTCAGGAGCGAACTATACAGTAAATGGAAAAGCCCTGGGGAAAATTGATATACAGAGAAATCTGGATATTCAGGTCTATTGTTCCCTGAAGGTGGCAACGCAGATTGATAGAGTGATCAAGGAGTCATAGGGCATGCTTTCCCTTCATTGGGCAGCATATTGAGTACAAGAGTTGGCAGGTCACATCTGCATTTGTATAGGACTTTGGTTCGGCCACATTTGGAATACTGTGTACAGTTCTGGTTGCCACATTACCAAAAGGATATGGATGCTCTGGAGAGGGTGAAGAGGATGTTCACCAGGATGTTGCCTAGTATGGAAGGCACTAGATATGAAGAGAGGTTGAGTAGATTAGGATTATTTTCATTAGAAAGATGGAGGTTGATAGGAGACCTGACGAGAGGTATAGACAGGGTGAAAAATAAGAAGCTTTTGCCCCCCCAGAGTGGGGACTCAATTACTAAGGTTCACGACTTCAAGTTGAGAGTGGAAAAGTGTAAAGGAGATATGTGTGGAAAGTTCTTTACATAGAGGGTGGTGGGTGCCTGGAACACATTGCCAGCAGAGTGGTAGAGGTGGGCACAATAGTGTAATTTAAGATCTATCTGGACAGATACATGAATGGTTAGGGAGCAGAGGGATACTGATCCTTAGAAAATAGGTGACAGGTTTAGATAGAGGATCTTGATTGGTGCAGGCTTGGAGGGCCAAAAGGCCTGTAATTTTCTTTGTTCTTAACTCAAGAACTCCTGATAAATAAAATTTAGGAAACTCTTTTTTACTTTGCACATGCGTGCTGCCCCTCATCTGTACCACCCATTTGTTACTTCTCTCTCCCAACCCTCCCACTCGCCAAGTCCCTCTTCTGACCCTTGATGTCCTACGAGTGAAGGTTCAGGTGAGGAAAGCAGCAAATCAGTTTATTAAAAACACTGAGCATATGCAATAAACATGTTAAAATGAATATTGTCTAAGCAAGGGATACCTGCAGCAACGCATTATTGAAAGGGGGTTACGGTGGTCACAAAACCTCATCAAAGTGTGGAATTCCATCTAAAAGGTGGAAATGACATTCCTGCAAATGTATGTATATGGGTTTCAGCTGACGATAGGATTGAACCGTCTATGACTGCTCATGGATAATAATGCTAACTCATCATTCAAATGAAGAATGGGCAATTAGTTGAGGAACGAGTAAACTATCTACTACCACCCAGTAGGTATCAGAGTCTTTCGACATTGTGAGAAAAAGTGAACTGGACCCTGTCCATTCTAAACATATCAAAAGAAACAAAGTATTTGCACAGATTCTCTATCAAGTTTGATTAAATCTGATAAAATGTGTTGATGGCATCTACTTTAAGTGACGATTCAAAAGAGAGATAAGAGAAGAGGGTCTAGAAGAAAACAACAGTAGGGTGTGTAGAGAAAGTGCATGGGAGGATGTTTGTGTGGATTATAAACCTTGTGTACTTCTGTTGAGTCAATGTCGTATTGTAACATTGAAATATGGCCAGTGAACTCTGAATTCTCAATCTAGGTTAGAGTGGTGCTGGAAAAGTACAGCAGGTCAGGCAGCATCCGAGGAGTAGGAAAATCGACGGATGAAGGGCTTTTGCCCGAAACGTTGATTTTCCTGCTCCTTGGATGCTGCCTGACCTGCTGTGCTTTTCCAGCTCCACTCTAATCTAGACTCGGATTTCCAGCATCTGCAGTCCTCACTTTTGCCTCGGAGTTCTCAAAGTTGATTTTTTGAGAAGGATGTAGAAGCTCAGCAGAAATCAATAGCTCAGATTTTTAAAAAATTTAGCAAAATGATTATTAAACAAAAGACAACTATATAAACAATCAACACACTTCAAGAAGTACAGCTTGTAGGAAAACATTTACACTTATACTCTAGACTTTTACAAGGAAGCTGTTGCTCTGCTCAATCAAATGTTACTTATTTTCAGAAGCAATGCAGAGGATTTAGCCTGCTAAAAAAATTGGCTGTGTTTAAAGCCAACATCACCACAAGGTGGAGCAATGTGCACAAATGTGCAGAAAAGAGCATTGTAGGGCTACATCATTACAAAGTGATGGACCAACAGTTTAGATTAGAGTACCTACAGAGTAGAATTCGGCTCTTCGGCCCAACAAATCCACACCGACCCTCTGAAGAGAAACCCACCCCACCCCCTATATTTACCCCTGACTAATCCACCTAACACTACGGGAAATTTAGCATGGTCAATTCACCTAACCTGCACATCTTTGGACTGTGGGAGGAAACTGGAGCACCCGGAGGAAATCCACGCAGACACAGGGAGAATATGCAAACTCCATACAGACAGTTGCCCGCACTGGGAATTAAACCTGGGTCCCTGGCGCTGTGAGGCTGCAGTGCTAACCACTGAGCCACCATATTAATTCTAGTAAAGACAGCACTGCTGGTACATAATAGGACAAAAGTTACTGAGCATCTATGGCAATGTTAAATAATCTGATCATGAAGGTTTTGGTCCTCCAGAATATGAAATTAATTTTCACCAGCTACTTAATAGCAGTTGGTGTTCTATCATTCAAATGCAAATACAGGCAGGATATTTTTGTGACTGCATGGCCTGAATCTATATCTCCGACTCACTCATTTTACATCAAACCCTCAAATTTCCTATTGATAGTATGGAGTAAACTAGAATCTCGGCTCATTTTGATCATGTGACATTAACCATACAGGCACATATTGGCAGCTCAGATCTTTGGTGCAGCAGACCCATCTTCTGGGCTTCTCTGCACATGCTCAAACAGCTCCTGATGGCTATTTTTAATGGCACATACTTGGGAACACAGAAAAATTCAAAGAATTATTATTTTAACTGCTCAATTCCTCTCATGCTACAAATTTATTACAATTAATGTCAAAATGGAAAACTTGAATTTCATTTTAAAATCTGAAATTCTATACACAGATTTAAATATCTTTCAAGCTAACATCAAAACACCAATCCTGATCTAACTTTGACGAACAAGAACTAGAAGGTGAGGTGTTGAATAATGTCGCTCTTTCACTTCTGAACAATTTGTCATCACATCCTACTAATTTGAGTTGATTTGTTGTCATGTAAACCCAAGTACAGTGAAAAGCTTTGTTGCGAGCAGTACAGGCAGATCATAGTAAGCAATGAGAAGCAAAAACTTGGACAGAGTAAGGCATACAGGTTAGAACGCACAGGACAAACGTGATGCAAGGTCAACATTAACAAGATCAGCATAATTTGATGTTAGAGAGTGCATTATCAGTCTAATAAAGACAGGGAAGAAGCTGTTCTTGAACATGCTGGTGCATGTGTTGAAGCTTCTGTATCTTCTGCCTGCCAGAAGAGGTTGTAGAAGAGCATTACTAGGGTGGGATGGGTCTTCATAACAATGATGAGTGATCACTCAGACCAGCTGTGCTCATGTTGTGAGGGGGAGTGGGAGGGTGTGTGTGTTGTGTGTCTTGAAATCATCAGAACATTGTTCATAAGTTAGTTATCTCGCCTAGGCAAGTTAGTACTTACTACGAACTGAAATGAGACTGATTGTACAATAAATCTATTTGGGATTTTGCACCTTTGTAATTTGAGAGGACAACTAATAAAAATCATCATGCACCTTAAGGTAAATTAAGTCAACAGGCAACTTTAGTTTGATCACCAAAAGATCAATTTAAAGTAACAACTGCAAGCTGTTGAATCTAGCCCACTCAACTCCTTTGAAAAGCATGTCATAAAAGGGTTAAACAGACAAATTGAGTCAGTCTATTCGTCTGAATTTGTTTTGTTTTAATATATTTCAAACAAAGATATTTGTTGAAAAGGAGAAGCTGCCTGATCTGTACCAGTTAATTTGTTTCTTGCAATTCTGTAGATGTTTATTTTAGCATTGCCTTTTATCTTGTCACTGATTCCACTTTTCTAAAGCTGTAATTGATTCGTCTATTAATAACCATAAAATCCTTTGAACTGGCATTGATTTTATGAAGTTCATCTTCATAACAGCAAAGATTCATTAAATTCTCAGTAGACTCACCATATACACACAGGCCTACCAACATTGATGTACTCCAGTGAAAATTAATTCAAAATGGTTTCCGTATTGCACAAAGCAGATATAGTTTGTTCACAACACATTTTCTAGTAAAATCTTAAGTGTATTAAGAATGAACCAGAACCAAAGTATCTCACGTTGTTGCATGTTGTTTAATCTATTCGCTGAAAAACTTCAAAGAATTGTATGATCATCATACCTCAAGGCTTTTACTTCCAGTGAATGTTATCCTTTTTTTTGTGTAGTCCTCAATGGCTTTGGAAATGGCTTCTAACCATTCATCTCTTTCTGCTGCTGAACTGTATCGAGAGAAGAGTTCAAAGTTTAGAATTAGTGTCGACAAACACTCTTTAAACCAAACTGGCAAAGCATCTGTAATACAGGGACCTAATGCTTTGACGCTTTTATGAATGTTTTATTTTTCATTGATTCCAATGCTTAGGTCATAAAGATTTCCTTAACTCTCATTGAAAGTTGAGGGTATAAAACCTTCACCCCTATTTAACTAAATGCAGCTGTATTTGGAGTTGTGAAGTAGCCCAATTTGTTTTTTTTTCCAAAGGAAAGTGCTACTGTATTCAAACAAACAAATCCATTAGTTTTAATTCTAAGATGCAGAACCAGCTCCATTACTAAAATTTAAACACACAGAACAAGAAAAATGAATTAACAATTTTACTCTATTGCTACAGAAAACATTCAAACAAGGAAGGGGTGTACTGCCACTTCTTACAGAAAAATTCAAAACCAACACAGATAGTGGCTTCTTTACGAGGCCACTCCAGTGGCATCTGCACCAAGACTGTCATCCTATAGGGCTTAATCTCTAAACAGCCCAATAACAGTCCTAGAATTTCCTGAGCTTACAAAACCCCACATATCTTAGCTGCCTAATAAAGTCAGAGTCAGCACCATGGAAACAGGCCCTTCAGCCCAACTCATCCATGCCAACCAAGTTTCTTAAACTAAATTAGCATGATGGCTCAGTGGTTAGCACTGCTGCCTCATAGCGCCAGGGACCTGTATTCAATTCCCGCCTCGGGCAACTGGCCGTGTGGAGTTTGCACATTCTCCCCGTGTCTGCGTGGGTTTCCTCTGGGTGCTCCGGTTTCCTCCCACAGTCCAAAGATGTACAGTTTAGTTGAATTGGCCATGCTAAATTGCCCGTAGTGCTAGGTGGATTAGCCAGAGGTAAATATACGGGGGTGGGTTTCTCTTCAGACGGTCGGTGTAGACATGTTGGGCCAAAGGGCCAGTTTCCACTCTGTAGGTAATCTAATCTAATCTAATCTAAACTAGTTCAACTTGTCTGCATTTGGGTCACACTCCTCTAAATCTTTCCTATCCAAGTACCTGTCCAAATTTTCGATGTTGCAATTGTACCATCGTCTACCACTTCCTCCAGCAGCTTGTTCCATAAATGTACTGAAATAACTCAACAGAGGCCAGTCTCCTGTCACCAAGTCACCCTTTATTAACAAGTGGAAAGTCCTCAACATTGATCCAGCTCCCTCAGAGCCCGCTCTCAGAGTGTCAGGATGTCTGATACTCCTGTTTTTATTCATCAACCAGGACTCCCTGATTGGACCAGATTAACAGTCTCAATCCGGGAACTCATATTCTATGAGATCCATCTGGCTGACCTCATTACAATCTCTAGACGTACCACCCATTGTGTGAAAAAGTTGCCCCTCAGTTCCCTTTTAAACCTTTCCCCTCTCACTTTAAAAGTATGCCCTAGCGTTTCTGACTCACTTGCACTGGGGGAACTTGGCAATTCACTTTATCTATGCCCCTCATGATTTTACAAACCTCCATAACATCACCCCTCAACTTTTTGTAATCCAGGGAAAGAAGTCCCTGCCTATACAGCCTCTCCTTATAACTCAAACCTTCCAGTCTTGGTAACATCCTTGTAAATGTTTTTTGCACTCTTTCCAGCTTAATAACATCCTTCCTGTAGCAGGATGATATGAACTGGATGTGGTACTCCAAATATGGCCTTACCAATATTTTGTACAGCCGTAATAAGACATCCCAACTCCAGTACTCAATGCTCTGACCGATGAAGGCAAGCATGTTAATCGCCTTCTTCACCACCCTGTCTATCTGTGATGCCATTTTCAAGGAACTATATACCTGCACCCCTAGGTGTCTCTGTTCAACTTCATTCCACAGGGCCCCAACATTAACTGTGCAAGGCCTGCCCTGATTTCACTTATCAAAATGCAACACCTCACAGCTTCTGTTTCAGATACATAGGGATTTTCTCCATCTGCTACATTACTGGCATGACTCCATTCAAAGAACTCTCAATTAGCAATAAATTAACACTTAAATACATATATTCTGTCGCAAAAAAATGGACAAACTCATCCATCTTAAAGTACTGCCTCCAGGTTTTCCTTTCTACTTGATTATTTCTGCATTGTTTTTAGTTCCAGACCTAACAGTTTAACGTCAATCATGCCACTACCATAAGAAATAAAAACAATTGTATCCTAGTTTCCTGCTGAGTGATATCAGCATACTGCAGACATCCTGATGCGACAAACTAAAGATAGTTGGAAAGGGCTGCATTAATAAAAAATGTCTCGGTAAGGATCAAGGAAATTTATCAGGCCATTGACATAAGGGTTTGTTTAGAGGCAACAGGAACTAATTTTTTAATAGTACTCCAAGCAGTTGAGGTTAGAGTCAAGTAGTTGTGCAACTGATTGAGTTTGCCATCGGCAATTATAACGCGTGTACAATGTTAGGCATAGATTTAAAGCAAAAACAACAAGCCATCAACTTTATTCAGTCTTTCCAAAATAAAGAATTTGAAAAAATCCTTCAGCCAAGCTATGGAGTTAACAATGAAGTGTAACAATGTTCAAACTGTACACAATCATTCAGGCAAATTCTAACATATTAGTTGTTATTTTTGTTTTCAGAAGGAAAGGAGTAATTTCATAATCTGAATTGATGTTGCTTCTCCTCATATTGAGTATACGCAAGCCACAGGATGCTAAGGAGAATGCCTACTGTTTCAGCTAAGAGAAAAGACAACATAGAAATAAACTCAATAACCTTAATATACAGTGCAATTGGGAGTTTAATTGGTGCTGTAACCGCTTTGCTGTGGAGTAATAATGGACTTGTAATCATTGTTCCTACTATCATGTAATATTAAATGAGAACTTTGCAGGAGCCATGATTCCCAGCACCTCATCTTTCCTTGCAGTGTCCAGATTTATGTTTATCAACAGTCCTGCTGTCAAGAAATGGAGACTAAATTAGCAACTCAAGTTTGCCCAAGCTCACAGTTTAGCCATCAGTTCTGCTGTCGACCCCAATACTTCAAAGCATCTTCTCTAGAATAACCGTCACAACCTCTTCACAAAGTATCAAAGTAAACATAATGGTATAATAGGCTTTGGTTCAGTAATCTCATTACTTCATTGAGATCTGTGTATGAAAACTACAATGGAGTTACTAGATACAGACCAAGTTAAGTGAGAATACATTTTTTGGCTAGTTTATTCAGCCGGTGCAAACATGATTGACAGCCTTTTTCTGTGCTGTAACTTCTCTGTAACTTCACCAAGATGCTATACAATTGAAGCAAGACATCTTTACTTCTGTTCTCAAATCCTCTTGAAATGGAACCTTTCTAACTGCTTGCTGAACCTGCATGCATTCAGTGATTCATGCACAAAGAGACTCAGGTCCCTTTGGACACCCACATTAACTAGCCTCTCACCATTTAAGGAATTCTATGCCTTTGTTTTTTTTCCCGACCAAAGTGAATTGCTTCACACACTATAGTCCATCTATCACAGTTATAGCCAATCCAAGTCCTCCTCAAGCATCCTGAAAAGTTACATTTTCTCTTAGTTAGGTGCCATCAACAAATATTATATTATTGAAAATATTATAATTGGTCTCCTGATCTAGATCCTTTAGTTGGATTGTGAACAGTTGTGCTGCCACTTGCTGTACTCTACTAATAAGTGCCTGCCATCCTGACAATTCTTTGTTTATTCCTACTCTCTGCTTTCTGTCTACTCACTAGTTCTCGATCTAAACTAGTAAATTTCCCTTAATTACATGCGCTAATTTTATTTGCCAACCTCCTTTGTGGAACCTTATCAAAAGCCTTATGAAAGTCTAAATAAACCACATTCTTTGGTTCTTCTTTGTCTACACTACAAGTCACATCCAAATAAAAACTTGAACAAGTCTGTCAAAGATGATTTCCATTTTATAAATCCATGTTGGATCTGTCCAATTTTACCGTTTTCTTCCCAAATGCTCAGTTTTGATATCATTTATAATAGATTGTAATATTTAGCCTCATTGCACAATATCTAGTCTAGTCCTGATTCAGTCCCAATCATTGTCACATTGCAAGGTGCATGTCTCTCATGACTACCAGAGCATACTTGTTTTTTTTGCACTCCAGGTCATCCATTTTGTTCCAAATGCTGTATGCATTCAGATTGATCATTCAGTTTTATCTTTTTATTCATTTTGTAAATTCAATTCTTACCTGTTGGTTGACTCTTAGATTCATACTCTCAATCTATTCCTGTCAAATCTATTTATCATTTCACTTAATAATATTCTCTTTAGCCTTAACTATATTCTTAGACTTGTCCCATCTTTTCAAATTTGAGACCTTGTCTCCATAATTTAGTTTAAAATTCTCCCTATTTCTCTTGTTAGGCATCAACACAGACATTGCTGGCAATTATCAGCAGTTCTGGCAGCATCTGTGGGAAGAAAGTAGAGTTCACGTTTTGAGTCCAGTGACTCTTCATCAGAACCCAGTTCTGTTAACGGTACAGGTATTATGGCGAAGACCTTTGAGGTTCTGTTTCCTAATATTGCGCCAAGCTCCTCATACTGACTACACAGGAACTCCTCAGTCGATCTGCCTATGTCACTGAAAGCTACACAGACCATAATTATTGGATCCACCCCTCCAAGTTCCTCTCCAGCCTGAGCAGATCTGGTACTGGGTAGACAACACAGTCATCTGATCTCACACTCTTTGCTTCAGAGGACAGACCCGATCCTCCCACTACTACCAGTCCTTCTTATTCCCCCTTCTCGAGAAGCCTCCTGTACCTCAGTGATATAGTCAGTTAGCTTAATCCTTTGCAGCCCTCCTTCTCATCTAGACAAGTTGAAAGAACTTCCAACTTGTTGGACAACTTCAAAGGCTGAGGTACCTGCCCTCTAAGTCCCCTAACTATCAACAGTCACTTTTCTATAAACAGATATTGTAAATCTTGACATTGTATTAGCGATGTTATATCTATTTCACTCAGTCCTGCTGATGAGCCATTACCTTGCTGAAAGAATGAACGATCGTTCAACACTCTCTATGTTCAGTTCATTTTGATAGGCTTCTTGAGATGGCTTACTGACCTACAGGATAGACAATATGTTTCATACATTTAAACAGGTCAACAGAAAGCATTCACCTTCATTTTGTCTGGAAAGGTATTATTAATTGAATCAAGGTCACAGCAACATTCTATAGTTAATGAAATTATTCTTAATTGCCTGCTGAATACTGGTTCAACCAGGTAACAGGCAACAGCACAGGAGGCACTTGGTATGGTTTTTCAATGCATTTATTGCTCAAAGATCCTTAGAAGTGTCCACACTTTATTTACTTGGTGTGGAGCATTTTCCATAAAATGATAAAATTATGTTACTTTAACAATTTATCTTAAAAGAATGATAAGGAGAATCAAAAATCACTTACCTTCATACCTGCTAGAGAAAGCATATTGTTCAGCTTGAACATTCCAGATTGTACTGGTGTAGTGTACAATAACACATCATTTAGCTATAAAGGAAAACATTATAACCTAAATGTGAATTCAAAGCAATAATCAAGGTCAAAACTTAGACTTCTCTTCATCATGGTTTAGTTAGTTCCCAAACCAAATTGTTCAACACACAAATGATCATGTGCCATACTGTTTGTATGATGAGCTGTAAATTTCAACAATCGTAAGCGTTGATTCAAGGTTAGACAATTGTACGCATGACTTGTGTTTTATTCTTTCACAGGATATGAGCGTTTCTATTTTGACACGCATTTATTGTTCATTTTTAACTGCCCTCAAATAGATGGTCATGAGCTACTTTCTTAAAACATTTCAGTTGTTGTTGTAGATACACCCATATTGTGCTTATGAAGGGAGTTCTTACATTTTAACCCAGCAACACTTAAGGAATGGTGATATAGTTCCAAGTCACGATGGTATGTGATTGGAGGGGAATTTGGAAGTGGTGCATCTGCTGCCCTTGTCCTTCTAGGCAGTGGGTTTGGAAAGTGCTGTTGAGGGACCTTGAATAAATTACAGCAGTGCATTTTTCATTTTGTACATACTGCTGCTCCTGTATGTTGGCGGGGGAGTAAGTAAATGCGTAATGTGATGGTTGGGATGCCAATCAAACACACTGCTTTGTTCTGAATACTATCAGGCTTCTTTAGTCTTGTAGGAATTGTACTAACTAAGTCAAGGGGGGAGTATTCCAATTCACCATAGTAGTCAAATTTGAAGAGTCAGAAGGTGAGTTATTCAGCGCAGAATTAACAGACACTTGAATGACAGTATTTCTAGGCTGGTCCAGTTCTGTCTCTGATTAACAGTTGATATCCATATCAATGACACCCTCCACTACTTTGCTGTTGATTGAGAGTAGATTTACACAGTAGTAATTGGCTAGAAAGATTTGTTGTGCCTTTTGCATTCACTATTAAGTGGGGGAGGTAAATTAAAATTGACATTGTGCAGAGCCTGGTTAGTAGGATTTGCAATTAACTCAAAAATGATTTCAGAAACCACCCAGAACAATGGTACTCAGCTTTTAACTGATACTAACATCTGTCTGTTGAAAACTTCCCAACACGGAGTGCACATTGAGACATGGAGAACATTCAACAAAATGTAGATGAAAATTACCGTAGATGTTGCAATTTGTACTGAAAACAGCAAATGCTGGAGATCATAACGGGTCAGATAGCATCCATGGAGAGAGAGCAAGCTAACATTTTGAGTCTAGATGAGTCTTCATCAGAGTTAGCTTGCTCTCCCTCCATGGATATTGTCTGACCCACTGTAATCTCCAGCATTTGTTGTTTGCAGTCATGGAGAGCATTCAATGTTGGCCTGCATTTCAAAAAGCAATGTTCAAAATCAATGATATGAAGCTTGCGTTATATGAGAGAGACTGAAAATTATTGACTTTGTCAACAAGAAAACTGAAGTCCCAGCACATGATGGGCTTTCAGCTGAAGTAAAGAAACAGAAATTAAGAAAATATGATCACTTTAACATTCAGGATGAAAGTCTGGCCTTGGTGACAACAGAAGATGAATCATCAGCAAAGGCCATGTCAAAGCAAAACTGGAGGGGGTATTAGAGGAATTCCAACATCCCTTGTGGACTATGACTAATTATGGATAGGTTAGTACAGACTGTCACAAATACAATTGCACACTGGAAATTCCTGAAAGAAATGTCATTAGATACTAACTAGTATCTTAGTAGTACACTGACAGCACAAAAGACTAGCTCAATGCCAGCTCTCCGGTGGAACTATCCAATTAATTCCATCTGTCTGCTCTTTCCTAGTACCTTTGCACACTTTATTCCCAGTATCATAGTCTTAAATCTTCAAGAAATTAAATGAGTTCATTTGAGAAAATTTCTCTCACTTACAGGCATCCGAATTTAAGCAAATTATCGTGTTTATTGGATTGCAACAACATCTAACAAAATTACAAATTATACAAAGCATAAAACATGTAGAAAAAATTATCTTAGCTTCTAAGTGGGTTAGATGTAGAGGATTTAAAGACAAAATTACATACCAAAAAAAACATTCGGGGCTGCATAACCTTTCGAGACAGCTTCATCAATGTGCCTTCCTTCAAAAAAACCTAGTCAGAGAGAAACAACATGATAATGCTATTAGTTACTGAATTAAGCAGACATGACAGATTTCTTTGGAAACAACACACAATTCAAACTTACCTCAGACCTTTCAAACCAGACTTCCTGGTAAATCTCCTCTGCACTCTCTCTGTTGCAATGACATCCTTTCTATAATGTGGTAACCAAAACTGCAAGCAGTACTCCATTATGGCCTAACCACTGTTTTGTACTAGTCCAACGTACTTTCTCTGCTCAGCTAATAAAGGCCATAATAAATCCCACATCCCATACGCCTTCCCAACCACCTTATCTATCTAGCCTGCATTTCCAGGGATCTGTGAATATATACATCAGGGTTCCTCTAATCTTCAGTACTTTCCAGGGTCTTACAACCCATGATTTAAATACTTGCCTTGTCATCCTTCCCCAACTGCATTACCTTATACTGTTTCGGGGTGTATTCCATTTGTCACTGCCCTTGACCAGTTCGTTGATATGGTCCTGTGATTTACAGCTATCCTCCAAAGCCTTTTTAGTACCATAACAATTTTCAAATCATCTGTAAACTTCTTGATCATACCCATTACATACTCATACAGCACAGCAGAGGTTTTAGATTAGATTAGATTAGATTACTTACAGTGTAGAAACTTCGGCCCAACAAGTCCACACCGACCCGCCGAAGCGCAACCCACCCATACATTTACCCCTTACCTAACACTACGGGCAATTTTGCATGACCAATTCACCTGACCCGCACATCTTTGGACTGTGGGAGGAAACCGGAGCACCCGGAGGAAACCCACGCAGACACGGGGAGAACGTGCAAACTCCACACAGTCTGTCGCCTGAGTCGGGAATTGAACCCGGGTCTCAGGCGCTGTGAGGCAGCAGTGCTAACCACTGTGCCACCGTGCCGCCCACCGTTCTTCTGCCCATCGTGTCTGCGCCACTTACATTTAACTTTAAACCATTAAAGTACCAAACAGCAAGAGTACTGGAAACTTCCAATCACAGAAACATCTCTGTGCCATCGCCCTCTGTCTCCTGTCTCTTGACTAATTTTGGATCCAATATTCCATTTTGCTTTGGATCCCACAAACTCTTACTTTTTAAAAATCAGTCTGCCATAAAGGATCTTATCAAAATCTTTATTAAAGTCACGTTGACCATCAAATACATTACCCTCATCAACACTTATGCTTCTCATTTCAAACATTTGCTCAAATTTGTCAAACACAACCTTCCTTTAGAGCTATGCTGATCATCCCCAATTAATCTTTGTCTCTCCAAATGCAAATATGTTTAGTCCTTGAGAATTTTTTCTAATACCTTTCCAACCACTGATGTTAGATTGACTAGCTGCAATTTCTTGGTCTATCTATACCTCGCCTTTTTAATAATGAGATTATGTTAGCAGCCTCCAGGATCTCTGGCACCTCATCTTTGGACAAAGAAGATTTGAACATTGCTGGCAGTGCCCTGATACCTCCTACTTTGCCTCCCTGGTAGCCTAGGATGCTTCTCTCATCCAAGCTTGTAGATTTATTCACTTTTTAAGACTGCACAAGTATATCCTCTCTGTTTACTTAATTTCTTCTAATATTTTACAGTGTCCATCCTGGTATCCTGATGTCCAGCATGTCCTTTTCCATGGCGAAGACTAACTCAGTATTCTTTGAGAATTGAACCAACACACAGATTGCCTCAGTGTTCCCTAATGGGCCCTACTCTTTCCCTGGTTATTCTCTGTCCTTTATATACTTTAAAAATCCATCCAGATTTTCCATTATGCTAACCACCAATTCTTTCTCACGTACTCTGTTAGCTATCCTACTTCCCTATTTAAGTTATCCCTGCACTTCTATTCCCCAATCAGGGAATGTGTCAAATTGAGTCCTCTGTACTTGTCACAAACTTCTCTTTTTTCTTCTCAGTCCTAACTGTAATCAGTAAGGAATTCAAGAGTTATGGGGAAAAACCAGGAAAGTGTTCAAGATTAGCAGATCAGCCACAATCTGATTGTATGGGTGAGGAGACTCAATGGCCTGTGCAGCTTACTTCTCCATCTTATCATTTATCCCTCTTGACAAACGGAGTTCCTCAGTCTTGGTCACACTTTTTGTCTTTGTGGAATGTACACTTTCATTTTTTTTCTTCTTTCAATGCCTGTCGTTACTATGACATAGTTTTATCTGCAAGTATCTGATCACAGTCCACTTTGGCCAAACTGTATCCATCTTAATGAAAATAGCCTTTCCCCAGTTTTGAACTTTTATTCCTCACCCATCATTATCCTTTTCCATAACTATCCTAAATCTGAATTATGGTCACTATCTTCAAATGCTCCCCTGCCCCATCCATTTATCTGGGCTAATTTCCAAATATTAGGTCCAGAACTACCCCTCCCTTTTTGAGCTATGTAGTAAGAACATTATCCTGGTTGCAATTTAAGAATTTTGGACCCTTCCTACCTTACACACTAAACCTTGCCTATTAATATTTAGATGGTTAAAATATGTAACCATGACTACCTCATTATCTTTACAGTTCTCTGATATTTGATAACATTAATAATTGTCTGTCTCTCCTTGATTATTTAGGGGCATATAGCGTGTATTCAACAGTGTATTTGCCCCTTCTGTGTTTTTTGTTTCTACCCCTATATCTTAATTCGATGATCCTTCCAAGATGTCATCTCTCTTCAGAATAAGAATTAATTCCTCAATCAATATTGTGACCGCTCTTCTATTTCTCTATCCTGTCTGAATATATTATAACCAGGAATGTTGAGCAGCAAATCCTACCCGTCTTACAGCTCTCAGTCATAGCTATGATATCATAACCTCACAAGATTATCTGTGCCCTCAACTTGTCTGCCTTATCCTCAGGCTCTGTGCATTATTTTTCCTTGCTAAACTCACTTCATTCTTATCTAAGTTATGTTTCCTCTGCATTCCAGATTAATTCCATCTCAGCTTCTCACTCCTCTAAAATACTTGCAAAGATCTCATTCCCCTACCAATCTAGTTTAAATCCACCTAACAGCAACAGCAAACTTCCATGTGACAAAGATGGCCCTGTTCTTGTTCAGATGTAACATGTCCAACTTGTATAGGTTCTCCATGAATGGCCCCAATGCCTGAGGACTCTAAAGTGTTCCCTCCTGCACTCTCTCTCCAGCTACGCAGTACTCTTTCTATTCCCATATTCACTACTGCATGGCATCAGGGCTAATCCAAAGTCTTTGAAGTTATACTTTTCAATTTCCCAGGGGTCATTCCCTAAGGTTATCTGCAGGACCTTATTTCTCTTTCCTCATGTACCATGGTCCCAACACAAGGCTGTAAGAAGTCGGAGCAGAAGTAGGTCATTTAGCACATCCAGTCTGCTCCTCCATTCAGTGAGATTGTGGTCTATTTGATCATCTTCAAGTCCTCTTTCCAGCTGTTTCTAGACTACCCTCGATTCCCTTACTGACTAAAAGTCTTTCGATTTCACTTAATGATCCAGCTAAATGGATCTCTACAGGGAAGAATTGCCCAGAATCACTGCTCTCTGAGGAGAAATTACTGATCTCTGTTTTAAACATGCAACCTCTTATACTGAGATTATCCCCCTGAGCCTAAGCTCTCCCATAAAGCGAAACAAACTTTCTACATCTATCCAGTCAGGTCCCCAAAGAATTTTGTATATTTCAGTAAGGTTGCCTCTCACTCTTCTAAACCCCAATGAGTAAAGGTCCAATCTACTCAATCTCTCCATATAAGACAGTACCTACAACCTGATATCAGTGTAATGAACCCTCTCTGGACTACCTCCAAAACCAGTACATTTTTCATTAGATAAAGGTCCCAAAACTGTTCACAATACTCTAACTGTTGTCTGACCAGTGCCTTGTATAATTTTAGCAAAGCCTCCCAATTTTTAAGATCCATTCCTTTTGAAATAAAGGCTAACATTCCATTTGCATCCCTATTATCAGCTGAATTTGGATGCTAGCTTTTTGCGATTCATGAATGAGGGCTCCCAAATTCCTGTGTCCTGTAGTATCCTGCAGTCTTTTTCCATTCAAACAATATTCAGCTTTGTTTGTTGTGCCGAAATGCATAACCTCTCATTTCCCCACATTACATTCAATCTACCAAGTTTTTGTTCACTCGCTTAACCGGTTGATAATCCTCTGCAAAATCTTTCTGTCATTCTCACTATTCTGTTTTCCCACCTATTTCTGTGTTAACTGCAAACTTGCCATTGCACCTGAAATCCACACAGGTCGATGTCTGTCTTACCTGTCCCATTCCTTTCCTCATTCAAGTCATTAACATATATTGTAAATAATTGTGGGCCCAGCACTGGTTTCTGTGGCATACAACTAATTACTGCTTGCTATGGATTGCAACCTCTAGCTGTTCACCCTTGTCCTTCAGAATGTGAAACCCTTAATCCTAGCACCCAGGAGGCAATGTACCATTGTGAAGTCTATGGTCATGGAAATGCTTGTCTACTTCCCTTGCCAATGAATCCCCTACCACTACTACCCTGCTCAAGCCTGTGCAGCTGAACTACACATAGCACTTTGGAACTGGCTGGCTGGCATGCACAGAGAACTGTCACTCTTGTTATTTTCCAAGGCTGTAAAATGCTTTGTGAATGAGATAGACTGAGGGGATTCCCTCACTAATTGCTTGGCAAGTTCCCTCTAAACTACATGGCTGTATAACTTCTTGGATGTTCCATGCACACAAATAGATGTATAGAGGTCACTCCAACACTAACATCTGGCTTTGGAAGCTGCTGCCATGCATGGATCTCAGAGGTCCGCGCAGCAGAAAATGTAATCAGAGGGTAGTTTGCTGCCTGATCACTACATTCTGTCTGACGGTTGCCCAATCTTCTTTTCCTGAACTTAGAGTCATAGAGATGTACAGCACAGTACCCTTCAGTCCAACTCGTCCATGCTGGATAGATATCCTAGATAAATGTAGTCCCATTTGCCAATATTTGTCCCATATCCCTCTAAACCCTTCCTGTTCATTAACCTATCCAGATGCCTTTTTAATGTCGTAATTGTACCAACCTCCATCACTTCCTTTGGTACTTCATTCCATTCACACAGTACCATCTGTGTGAAGAAGTTTCCCCCTATGTCCCTTTTAAATCTTTCCCCTCTCAACTTAAACCAATGCCGTCTACCTCTGGACTCCCCCCAAACCGCAGGAAAAGACCTTGTCTATTTCCCTATTCATGTCCTCATAAGTTGCAGGATGACCACATCCAAAAACTTGCTATCCGCAAACATCTCGGCTTTATTGTATTTGGTACTCGAGTCCCAAAACCCAGAGCTAGAGTTACTCCACCCAGAAGCACCTCCTGCATGTACAGCCATCTAGACCATCAGGAGTATCTACAACTTCCCACATAGTGCAGAATGTACATGTCACAGACCTGAGATCCCCAGAGGCACCTTGACTAAATAAAATGTACTTTTTTGTAACCTTACACCTACTTAAATAATGACGAGCAAAAACAACCAGAACACCCCCCAACTCTGTCAAAAGAATCAAATTTAATTTTGAAGATATTAATTACCTATTGGAAGGTGTAAGCTGTACTCAAGGTCTTAATTTAAATCAGTACTCAGTTAAAAGAGCCAGGAGAAACACCCAGTTACCTCCCAGCTCTCCTGTGAGGCCAAACTTATCTGTTCCTGGGACCTCTCCGCTCATTGTGCTCCTTTTAACCTCGCTGCCACTGCACCTGAAATCCACACAGGTCGATGTCTGTCTTACCTGTCCCATTCCTTTCTATGTTCAGTGATGCATTATCACAACAAGCAACAGCAGAGATTATTATCAGTGCTAAGTGTTAACACCAAGCATGCCACCCTTTTCTTACTGAATTACAGAACTATGGAATGGTTACAACATTGAAAGAAACTATTCAGCTCATTGTGACCATATTAGATCTCTTTCAGAGCTATTCATCTAGTCCCACTGCTCTGTCTTTTCCCTGTAGCCCTGCAAATCTTTTATCTTCAGGTGTTTAATTGATTTCCTTTCGAAAGCCATGATTGAATCTGTACCCATTACATGTTCATGCATTCCCAATCTGAACTACTGTGTAAAAATGTTTTTCCTTATAATCTCTGGCATTTTTTTCCCAATTACAAGAACTCAATGACTTTTGGTAATGAACCCTTGTGCCAAAGGGTTTCTCATTTCTGGAACCTTTTGCATAATTCTTTATTACACTCCCTCAAATATATTCTGAAACAGTTATATCCATAATTGTAAACAATACTGTAGCTGATGCTGGACTACATTTTAGAAAGAAGTTACATGAATTTCCTTGCTTTTGTATAGATTGCCTCAATTTGTATGCTTTGATAAATGCTTTCCAAATCTGCCCTGCCACCTTCAATGATTTGTGCACGTATAACCTCAGGTCCTTCTTCTCATACATCCTCTATCCTCTTTAAAATTGTACCCTTTAAATTATACTGCTGTTCCTTGTTTTTGTTAATCAAGTGTATCACATCACATTTTCCCATAATGTTTCATCAGTCACACATATGCCCATTGCACCATCCTGTCCATATGCTCTTGAAGTTTATTATTGTTCTCATAGTTCACAAAGTTCATAATATTTCTAAATTTTGTGTCATTTGCAAATTTTGAAATTGTACCTTGTGCACTGAAATCCAGGTCACTCAGCCAAAGTTGTATCCATGCTGCCATTGTACTTTTCACTCCACAGGTTTTAACTATACTGGCAACACTTCACCAAATGTTCTTTAAAATCCATGTGCATGATGTCAACTGCTATAAGCTTAACAACCCTTACTTCATCAGAAAACTCAATAGTTGTATCTGAGTTTCCCTTTATATATCCTGTCCTGGCTTTCCTATCCAATTTGTCCAAGAGACTATTAACTTGGTTTAGGATTTAGTTTCTAAATACTTTCCCATAGCTGAAGCTAAACTGGTTGGCCTACAATTATAGTGAGTATTGCACATTACTTTAAACAGCAATATAACATTTACAAGTTTCTTGTTCTCTGACATCACTCCATATCAAATGATGATTGGAAAATAATGGCCGGTGCCTCCAGAGCTTTCGTCTTTACTTGCCTCAGCATCTTCAGATGCATCTAATGTCATCCTAGTGGCTTACCAACTTTGAAATACAGGCAGCTTTTCTCATACCTTCTCTTTATCAACTTTTATTGTCTCACTACCTCCATCAACATCATCTTCCTTAGTAAAGGCACATGCAAAGATTTCATTTAGTGCCTCAGCCAAACCCTTTGTTTCATGCATAAATCAACATTTTGGTCCCTAGGTAGCCCTAGTCCTTCCATTTTAACTCTCTTTGCTATGTATATGCCTGTTGAAGAACTTTCAATTCCCTGTTATGGTGGCTGTCAGTCTCTTCTCGTACTCTGTCCAAGTTACTCTCACGTTTTACTTCTCATCCATACTTACTACATTCAGCCTAGATCTCACTTCTATCATCATTGTGACATTTGTCGTATGCATTCTTTTTCACTTCTTACTCTCTATCTCAATCATCATATTGGAAGTAGGCTCAATTTTGTTTATACTACCTATCCACCTTGTGGAATGTGCCAAAACTGGATTCAATCTATTTCCTCTTTAAAGGAGCCCTTTATTCAGTTATATTTTAGCCTTATAATTTTTGATTCCATTTCCTGAGTCAGGTCCATTCTCACCATTCCAAAAATACATCCCCCTCTTCTTAACCTTTACACTATGGATTACCACAGTCTATGAGAATGATAGTAACTATAGCTGCCTATAATTTTTGCACCTCTATAAAAGCCGCTTTCAAATTTGCTCCTCTATACCTTGCCCGCTGGTTGGAGGCTGATAGAGTATGCCTAAGAACAGGAACCTTGTGAACTATGAGAAGGATAATAAACTTCAAGAGCAGGATGGTGCAATCGGCATATGTGTGACTGATTAGATTGATTGTAGGAAAGTGTGATGTGATACACAATGTAAAATTACCTTGTTGTTTGTTAGCTCCAACCAAATAAATTCTCTCTGATCCCTGTGGGACACTTTTGCTCTAGCACCAAACTATTATCTTTAAAATCAGTACTGGCGGACCCATTCCTCATTTTTTCCCTGAACATTACGTATGAACAGGAACTTTTACTAACCAGTCCTAACCTTTCTGGAGCCAGATCTCCATTACTGCCATAACATCAAGCCCCTACATGCTGATCTGTGCCTGCAACTTACCAACCTCATTCATTACACAATCACATACAGGTTGTTTTCCTATTACGCACGTTTTGTAAATCCAATTTGGATGTAATGCAATTTGTGAATTGTAGACTTTTTTTTAAATAAAGCAAACTCCTGTTCGCTGTTCTATGGTTCCAACCCCTGTATTACCAGCTGGCTGTGATTTATTCTGCTGGTGCATCGATTGCAACAGGTTATTGTCTGTGTGCGTACTTTTTTTTTGCTTCTATCTGCAACGAGTTGGGGAAGCAAACATTGGAATATTTTGCTGGAGTGCTTACTGGGATCATGCACGGAGTTGGGGCCAAGGAACGGGAAGAGAGAAATAGATGGATAGGGAACAAAAGAGGGTTCAAATACAGCAATTTCCACTGAATGTTGGAGAGTAAGCGGGGCCTTTTGTTAAGCAGAGGCTCAGTTGCTGGCTATCTGAAGCTTCGGCATATGGTGACTTTCCAAGAGAGGATGTATGTGTGTGGAAAGGGGGAGGTGTGAAACAAAGGGCAGACCACTGGCAAGCCTCATCACTCCTGTTGGGGAGAATCTGCTATCGGGGTACCTACATTGGGGCTAGGGAGGGGAGCACCATTATTAAAGCAGACACTGTCAGATACCAGCTAAAACACAGCCATGTAAAGTAAACCCAGCCACTGCAGGACTGCCTGCCTGGGGCCACATTCCTGGGGGATTAGAACATGTCCGTCAGTTTCAGATCATCCTGTTACACTCTCATTGTTAATAAAGGAAACCGGTAACTATCGGATAGTGTAAATCGCACCGATACTACACTTGATTGATAAAGTACTTGCTAATGCCTCCGCTGACATCAAACTCATTCGGGTCCTATGTTAAATGATAATATCTGTATATTCAACTATGGAGAACTATTGTGAACGCCCAGACAGCCAGACGCATGGCAATGAGGAAACCCTTCCAACAATAAACTTTTAATTTACAAGATTGGAAACTGCCGAACCCAGGATGTCTACCCATTGTTCGGCACAGCAGGAGTGGGACAGGTATCTCGGGGCAGCCAATAGAGACACTAATCCTTTCACAGACAGGTGAACCGACCAATGAAAGAGCCGAACAAGGGGAACCTGACCGGGAACTCGAGGAAGCGCGAAGTATAACTGCATCAGATCCGAAGGGAGAGACAGAACGCCTTCTCCAACGAATTTGCATGCTTTTGAATTCGTTGTATAGTGTACCAGTTTTGATTCTGTAATAAACGGTGTATTTGCTCCAAACTCTAGCCGGTTTGATCTCTCCTTCCAACGAACACGTAGAGACGAGACCATTCGGTTTCCGTCCCAACAGATGGTGAGCCTGAATGTGGGAAGGGAAAGAGACGACCGCAAGTTGGCCACGTTGGCGGACCGGAGGGCAGACAAACTTTCGGCCGAACTTTTAAAAGGTGAGGAAGCGCCTGTTAAAGCAAAGACTTCCAGTAGGTAAATTTTTTCAGTTAGTCAGTCTTTGTCTGCTCCCTGATCCTCACCAACACAAACAGTACTTTTAAATCAGTTTGGCAGCAACGTTGCAGAGTCCATACTGGTAAGCTATTTTCTCACTTCTTCACTAATACCTGCCTGTTATCGCGGTACTGAAGTGACTAATTGATCCATGGCTAGCCTTAAGTTAATGCGCGCTTTTTGAGTCGACTTACTGCGTGGATTTCGGATCCTGGACGCAGCTTTTTGAGTTTGAGTTTTACGCGTGGATTTCGGATCCTGGACGCGGTTTTTGAGTTACGTTAATGCGTGGATTTCGGATCCTGGACGCAGTTTTTTGAGTTTGAGTTTTTGCGTGGATTTCGGATCCTGGACGCGGTTTTTGAGTTAAGTTAATGCGTGGATTTCGGATCCTGGACGCAGTTTTTGAGTTTGAGTTTTACGCGTGGATTTCGGATCCTGGACGCGGGTTTTTCAGTAAAGTTTATGCGTGGATTTCGGATCCTGGACGCAGCTTTCTGAGTTAAGGTAAAAGCGTGGCTTACGGAGCCTGGACGCTTTCTGAAATTAATTAATACAGCGCTGACTGCACTTGACTGATTGGATCCTTTCTTTTTAGTAAGCACTTTATCTCTGACAACTATCGATAGACACACTCGCTGCTAGCATCCTAAGGGGACAGAGGGCGGATCTCATCTCCTGGATAGGGTTTACCTGCACAGGCGTTTGCCTTAGACCGGTTGTTAAGAGCAGAAATCTGCCACGCGAAGGTCAGGCTTTTGAAAAACGCACTGGGTTTAAAGCAGTACCCACCAGGTGAGATCCGTCATGGGGGACTTGAACTTTGGACCACCAAAAATGACCCAATTTCGACCATTACGCCCCGGAGTGCCCTGGTGGCACCTCACGGTTGGCACAGACGTAACTTGGCATGCCCATTTATTACTGGACAGTGTAACAGTGCACAAGACAGCACTGGATCAAGCGCCCGCCCAAAAAGACCTGATATTGACGAGACTAAAAGAGACCTTCACAGATACGGCGCTAATGACCAAAATTTTAAACGGTCTCCTACTCGCGCCGCAATATTCAGCGTGGCAAACGATAGGCCTAGGGGAACCCCCTACTGATTGGGCACCACCGACCGCCGGAAAATCCCTGGGGTGGAAGACGAAACTGTTAGTAACATTGAACCCACAGTGGCAAGGGGACCACTGTACCTCCACCACGGCCCCAGTCATCTCGGACCCACGGCCCCAGTCATCTCGGACGCCCCTGCCCGAGAGTTGCACCACCTCACTGCTGCTGTTTCCATTCCAGCTGATGCACACACCACTGAGTACACCCCACTCCCGAACACCCCGGCACCTCAACCCCTTATGGGAAAGGTGCTAGACGGGATTCGTGCACAGCTAAGAGAAAACAACACCACCAAAGAGGCCCAGTGGACACTCCGCTACATCGACAACAACCTCAATTTGTGGCGGCGCAAGGGCTGCTTCCCTGCTACTCACCAGTCCTTTTTCACACCAGTACATTCAGAAAACTTCCAAACCAGTCTCCACACCTACTTACATGGGAAAAGAGATGGGAAGAAGGAAGTTCTTGTCAATCTGTCAAGGCCTTCTGCTAAGGCAGCTGACGATTCTGTCTCCCTACGGGAGCTCTTAGTAAGGTCTCTGACCCACTTGCCAGCCCCGCTCGCAGAGACGCCCAGTCAGAGCGAGCACGACCCCCTCCGGAGTATGAACCCGAGTGGGTTCCCAACCAGACCCCACTTTACCCCCTTCCCCCTACCCCTCACATGCCCACTATCCTACACCCTGCCCCAGCTGAACTGCTCAAGCCCAGTCCGCCGCACCCTTCTCTGGATGCGCTGGGCACCCTCAGGCTAAAGTTCGGGGACGGTGTACATGAATATCTGGTGAGGGCCACGGACCTTTGGGAGACTGGCACAGGGGAAAGGCCCAATAGCACATTTTCAACGGGGGTTAATGGAAGAACTTCCCGCCCCGGTACAGAGCAAATTGAATGACCTTGTGGGGGTACACTCAGTGCCGGAGGACCAGGGCAAAACACAGATACACCACTATCTATCCAGGTGCCGAGCATCAGAAAAGGCGGAAACTGAGAGACAGGCTTCCAAACTGCCTATGCAACTTATAGAGCGACTCGAAAAGGTTCTTCTTCTGCTGGAGACGAAGGGCACAGCGCAGGGGCTTATGCCTCCGGCTCCACAGCCGTGTAGTTCCCCTTCGCCCTACGCCCAGGCGCTATTGCCCTCGCCCTCCCTTAGCAGGGCGGGCAGTCCTCAGTACCACATGCCTGGCCGCAGTAGATCGACCGGGCCGCCCGCTGGGATACGAAAGGGGGGGGAAGGACAGATCCATTACCCGGGCGTTGTTGGAAGTGTCGCGAAATTGGGCATAATTCTTATAGATGCGATATGGAGACAGATGACTCATGCTGGATTTGTAAAGGGACAGGACATAAAGCCCGCCACTGCGGCAGGGAAAGGGTGCAACAAGCGGGGTCCACACTCCCAGCTGGCTCACCCTCTTATAGACACCCTGAGTCTAGACGTGGCAGACCCCGACAACGGGGGGAAACAACCAAGGGATTATGGAAAAGGGCCCCAGGACGCGGGATAGACAGGAAGGGGTGGATGGGTCTTGCCTAAGAATGGAGAACCACAAGGATTACTTGACGGGCCCATGACAGATGGGGATAGCATGGTGAGCTGCGCAACTAGTAGGAGCAGTTTTACTGGGGATCGACTGTGTAAGTTTTCCTCCTTGCACCTCATGGTCCGTGCCTCGTTCGATTGGGACTTCCCTACAATCTCACATTGATTTGTTTTAGGATTGGTAACTTCTGTCCACCCACAACTACAAAACTGCTTCACAATCAGCCTTTTAATCAATCTTTTGTCCTTTCACAACAACACACAGGAGATTATACATCATGCTTCCAATTACATCCTTCCCAACAGGTTGTAATCTTTACTTCTTACTGAACACCAAGCAGTGGCGTGTTTTTGTAAGGCCGACTTTATTCGGGATTATAGAAACCGGTATTCGGCTACGGTTTCACACAGATTGTCAGTTTCTGCGAGTATGTAATGCCCCGGAACATGTCACTAAAACTGGGGACAAGGGACTGCGACAGGCTGAGACGAGAGTACGGACACACCGACAGTATGCGTGGGTTGGCATGTATGTGGATGAAAACCAGTGTGGGGCCGGCCCAGTGAGAGAGGGAGTGAGTGAGTGAGTGCAGTGCTTTTAACAGACGCGGCGAACGGAGGTGTCGCAACAAATGTTTCATCCCAGGTCTCGGTGTACAGTGGACCGGCACCGACAGCCTGAGTGACGGGACAGGGACCGTGGGAAGCCGCCCAGCAGCCGAAAGCAGTTTTACTGGTATCGGAGTACGTGAGTGTTGTTCTCTACACTTAGTGGTTTGGGATTGATAACTTAACGGTCTGGGATTTTTCTCCATAGTCTCATCTTGATTTTTAGGATTAGATGCCGCTTGTCCCCCCACTATCACTTTTAATTACTCTTATACTTGGAAAGGAATACCTGAATGTAGGGAGGGGGCGCAGGAAGGGATGGTGGAGCTTTTACTTTAATAACACTACGGTTGTGGAATCCTAAGACGGCAAATCCCGGGGTGTCCCGTGCTCACCCTAGTTTTGGCGGGTCACCCTTCTCTGGGCGGGTCACCTTAGTTCTTGGCGGGCTTTCTTGCTTTTGGCGCGAAGACTCAGGTTGGGCGGGGCCAGCTGACTTTTGGCGCGAACGCTCAGTTGGGGCAGTGCCCGTTCGCTTTTGGCGCGAATGCTCACTCTTGGCGGGATTGCACAGTCTAGAAGGAGCTGCTCACCTGCGGACGTTCCGCCACCCCTTTTAGCTCAACTACCGCGCCACCACTACACCGATGGGTCTCTCAAGCGTCATTGCCCTACTTCATGGGATTACTCGATGAACAGGTCCTCTTCAGTTACTGGGATGTCGATATGAATCATGCCTCTAACCACATCTTCTCTGACAGGTTGTACCTTTCTAACTCTAACGTCCCGACCGACAACATGCGCATTGCCGTATCGCCATATTGTGCGTTTTCATTTACAACGTTTTGTATGTCCAGTGTTTGGCCGTCCCACTGCCCGAATATCCCCCAGCCCACTTATTTTGTCTCTCTCTTTTTCCCCCGCTGGTCACAGGCCTCAGGCCTCCAGCTAGGACGTGCTACTCAGCACCCAGCAGGGTGCTTGGCCCATCTCTCTTCCTCGCGGCTGCTCACTCATCATTTTGTCCACCGGCATGGGTGTTTAGGCCATCCCTTCTCCCCTCGTGTTCACAAAGTGCCAAGAACGAGGGGGGGCCCACCTACTCCTTCTTCCATCTATGCCCTCCACATTTTTCTGCCCCCTCTCACGGCCCCATTTTTATCTCTTCTCCCGAGTCCACAGATTTTTCTTTCGCTAAAGCATGATGGACGCTCATTTAACGCAAGTTCCTCCTGCTACTCGTTCCCCCCCACCTCAACTTTGCGGCTAGGGAGGGTTGAGCAACTGCTGCCACAGACACTGCCATTTCCAGTCCCTAAAGCGGGTATTGGCAACCATGCGGGGTGAAGATGCCAGCCAGTCTACCTGTCTGAGGCTACACTCTCCAATGCTTTGAACATGCAACCTGTAACTGCCAGTCAGTACCAAACCTTCCCATTGAAATCTCGTACAGACTCCTCTTGCCGATTGTACTGCCCTATCCTACAACCCCGCTCCCCATTCCCCACGCCATGGTCACACCCCTTCATCGTCTCCTCCCAAACCTACACACTTTATGGTCACCGCCGGATCTGAGGTCGTCTTAGCTTTGTCCTTCACTCAGCCTGCATTGAATTCAACTGGGTCTTGCTGAATAGAAGATCCGCGGATCCTTACGCTCCATCTCTTTTAAGGTTTTCAGCTCCCTGAGGTTTTCTACCAGGACACAGTAACTCATCTTCTGGCCTCATCTCTCCATTAGGGCATTTCACTCGCTACGCTTCCACTGCCGTGCTCTGCGCCCCATCTTCTTTCCAAAGTCTTATGCTTCCTGAGGTTTTGCTACCAGGACTTTCCCCACTCTCATGCTCCCTGAGGTTTGCTACCAGGATTCGTCACGTCATCTCCAAATAATAAATGGTGCCACCGCCACTGCAAACTTAAAGGTTCCCAACCCCTCTGTTGCACTGTGGGCGCTCACGCCTGCCTTTCATTTTTCTCTGTTACACTCCTGGCCAACGCTCTTTTTTGTCCTCCACCGCACCTACAGTATCGGCAGCACTTTGCCGTCACCTTTTGCTTGAAGGCATCATACATACAATCGCCTCCCACAGGGATCAATACTCAGTTCCTGCCCAAATCCTTCAGTCTCTTCAACTGCGAGTAGTCCTCTCCGACTCATCCGTTCGTATCTTTTGCAAGGCGCTGGTTCGCGCTGAGAACAGCAGGGTCACCAGGTTCCTTTATGATTCTTTTCCCGGAGTATCTTTTAAAGGCTGTTACTTCCCTCAAACTGATCAAATCCTCAAGTGTCAAACGGAGGAAAGTGCTACACAGACAATTTCTGTCCTGACCTGTCTGACCATCCTTTTATGATACTCTCCCTCTCCCTTACACAGGGATGAAGTCCGATATGCCCGCAGCACCTGCGCATTCTCTTTTGTCTATGCCACACGGCCCTACACACACACAGATTCTTGCATACACAAGGATTATACTTGCACCTCTCGTTTTGTATCTCGTTTGGGGGGACAAGTCCCCTCAGGCAAACAGTCCAATTTCGTCCCACCGCAAATCTCCTAATTGCCCAGAGTTTTACATTGTCCCCCTCTCCATAATCATCATCATCATATCTTATACTGAGCTGGCTGGAAACACATAGGCCACCGCACGCACCACTTCTCTCATTGCTCCAGGTCAGCGCAACCTAATATATCCCTAAAGTCACTCGATGAGACGGGACCTGACGGGGAGGTGCAGAAAGAGAGGGGATCATGCAACCCCACCTTGGCACGGTTTCTACGTAGAGTTTGGGTTGCTGCCCTTCTACACCGACATGGCTCTGTTTCACTGATATCTTTGCTCTTCTGGTACTTTATTCTGCTGTCTAAACTCTTCATTGGGCCTTCTCTTGGGAGGTCCACCTGGTTTATCATAGACTCCGCTTCGAGCGGGCAAATAGCCGCCAAGATAAGTTTGTGCCCTTTAGCTGGTGACTCAACCCCTTTTTATCTACATTGGTCTTTCTCCATTGTATAGGCGCCTTTCTCGATGTTACCAATACTGTCTGCCTCACAGTCGCGGTTCGCTCCAATATCATACCCAAGTGTCTGGGGGCGATAATCCCCGTCCTGCCTGCTAGACGGGGTCCCGGCCGCCTTGAGGCTTACGCTGCACGCCCTGAGAGGTTAGGGGGATCTCCTGCGCTGTGTCTTCCCTAACCACACGGTGGAAATTTACCTGCTCTATTGTCCTGTTGCCACAGAGTTGATGGGGATCCTCATCATTTCCACATTAATGACCCTTGTCCTAAACGGTCTCCATGGGTGACTCATCAAACGATTGTCCTACGACAACCCCATTGGTAGTGCGCCCCGAGCACGAGCAGTTCCCCGGGGTGCAAATCGAGATTGCTTGCGCCCCTTACCGCGCAGTATCAAGGCGTACCGTAGGCCTTCCCCTATGCAGTCTATTGTAGTTCCCTCCTCACTATTACCAATCCCACTTTCCTCTCGAGGGACTTACTCTATTTTATCGACACAACTCCTGGACGAATGTTTTTACACTTCAAACATTGCGTTTTAAAACATACAGGCGCCTGCGCTCCTGCAGCTGCTAGTATACATTCCTACCGAGTCAGAACTGCCACTCGTACTATCTTGCATTTATATCAGTGTCCTGACTTTCATCTACCCCGTGTAGTGCTGCTGCTCAAATGGACACGGATTATCCTACTAATTATCTTCCACACTATGCGCACACTTCATTTTAACTTTGTCAGAATATTGCGACTTGCCACCGTTTGCGTGACTGCTCCCCGCAATTACCTCACCGACACTGGACCAGTGTCATGATTACGTTTTTTACATTTTTCCTCTGCCTCTTCGTAATTCGACGAACATTAAAACACCTACAGTATAATCTGGCTACCCCTGCCTCGACTGCCTTTTTGTGGCAGCCCGTGCTGGGGAGCCTTTTTTCTCTGATTTGAGATCACGAATCCCTCTGACTACCTTTGTGTAAAGTTGTACCCTTTCCCTTACATGAAACCACTCCTTCTACCTCACACAGAGTTCTCTCTATTTTCATGTGACTCCTTTTTGTGGAATACTGCCACATACAGGTCCGCGACTCATAAGAATAGTTAAGGCTTTCACACTACCGTCATTATTTTCACCATGGTCTTTATATCTGCCCCCATTCCTCTTACACAAATGGTTGAGTACACTCTTCCTGGTTGCATTTGACAGTCCACATGAACACAGACCTTATGTTCAGGAGTACTGACTGGAGACTTTGGGGACTGCCTCCCGTCCATTCCGGTCTCCCAGACATGCCACCCCAAAGACCCCTTACAACACAACACTTTATTTCCCATAGTAGTCACATAGTTCCTGACTGACCCCGCCATATATCACCCTGGCGATGCGGGGACTCTTTTTTACTGCATTCCCACAGCCCCCTCTCACTGATTTAAAGGTGATAAGGTATCATTACTTTTCAACCGGACCCCCATCCGTTGAGCTCCACCAGGAGACGCCGCTGCCACCAACTCCAACAACACGACAGCCTGTGTGTGACCTCCTACAAACGGACAGGGACACATCCAATATATGCTGTTATGCGACGTCCGCTCGTGAGCCATGATACCGGGTTTCTTGCTTACGGCTGGTTGCGATAAGGGCTGGCGAGTGGGGACCTCCCAATTCTTTTCTTCATTGCTATAGTACCGCCTTTGCATAAGCTCGCGGTTCGGGCGTAGTAGGTGCTATCTCTCCGGTGCGTGTCAGCTCCCTCAATGACTTTCTTTCGAATTCGTCTGATCCTGTTGTACTCATGACTAACTTTTCATCTTCATGTACGCTAAATGCAGCCTGGTTGTCCAAAGAGCCCCCACTTATTTATTTTGCCCGTTTAAATTGGGGATATGGGAATTGATCCTTCCATAACAGCGGGGGGGAGTGAGATGTACTGGGTGCCTTAGCAATTGAGACACTGCTGTTCTCGCAAGCAGCCTTTGCGGACTGTCCAGTATTCCTGACTGGCCTCAGCCACCCTCGGAGGCCACTGACCATGCTACTGAGCTGCCCACGCCTGTCCTTGGGGTGGTGAAACGGATGTCGGCGTCGATTACTCAATGCAGCACGACTGGTTAGCCAATGACGGGTAAGATCCCTCGGGCGAGGGACAACCTAAGACAGGCACAGTCGTGCATTGACATCGAAACGGGTGGCCTCCGTTCGTCTCCATTTGATGAGATTTCTGCCTGCTTGCATCCGTGTCGGACGGTTGGACAGCACTGCTGCTCTCTGGAGCATACTGATCTACGGGACCACCGGGGCACAGTACAGTTTCACACTGGGTTTCACATCTCTAGCGGGTACCTAGCTGCTGGTACCAGGCTGTTCCTACTCCCTTTCCAAACTTACAACACCTACTTACATTTGCCGGCTCTTTGGACTACAGATTTCCGTTTACTAAATGGCTTACTCATTCTAACGCACTCGCGTACATTTCGCCAGCTCTGAATGACTTATTGCAATGCTTGTCTAATCCTGTGCTTTTCGTTATTTCTGCAGACACTGCCTCAATTACTTCAACTATTAGTTTAGCTTAGCATGCAGCTGTGACCATCTATTGCTTAATTGTGTAGCAGCGCGGTTTGCAGGGCACCCTTCATCCCCACATGACTGTCTCCTTAGAACCGGTGAGTCTGGTCAATGCAACACCGGACACCGGTCGCCTCGTGGGGTCGCGTTCCTTACGGGATAAGGGGGTGTGGCCTCTTGAGGCCAAGGGAGGGAATGTTGGGGAGAATCTGCTATCGGGGTACCTATATTGGGGCTAGGGAGGGGAGCACCATTATTAAAGCAGACACTGTCAGATACCAGCTAAAACACAGCCATGTAAAGTAAACCCAGCCACTGCAGGACTGCCTGCCTGGGGCCACATTCCTGGGGGATTAGAACATGTCCGTCAGTTTCAGATCATCCTGTTACACTCTCATTGTTAATAAAGGAAACCAGTAACTATCGGATAGTGTAAATCGCACCGATACTACACTTGATTGATAAAGTACTTGCTAATGCCTCCGCTGACGTCAAACTCATTCGGGTCCTATGTTAAATGATAATATCTGTATATTCAACTATGGAGAACTATTGTGAACGCCCAGACAGCCAGACGCATGGCAATGAGGAAACCCTTCCAACAATAAACTTTTAATTTACAAGATTGGAAACTGCCGAACCCAGGATGTCTACCCATTGTTCGGCACAGCAGGAGTGGGACGGGTATCTCGGGGCAGCCAATAGAGACACTAATCCTTTCACAGACAGGTGAACCGACCAATGAAAGAGCCGAACAAGGGGAACCTGACCGGGAACTCGAGGAAGCGCGAAGTATAACTGCACCAGATCCGAAGGGAGAGACAGAACGCCTTCTCCAACGAATTTGCATGCTTTTGAATTCGTTGTATAGTGTACCAGTTTTGATTCTGTAATAAACGGTGTTTTTGCTCCAAACTCGAGTCGGTTTGATCTCTCCTTCCAACGATTGGGTCGGGTGGATCTGAGAGTCTCAGCTGCTCATTCTCTTCGAAACCCAAGACCCATCAAAACCTCCAGCTGTTCAGAGCATCTCAGCCCTTTAGCCACCTCCTCAAAAAAAAGATTTTACTCACACCAAAAAAAACTTCCAGAAGTTTCAAAATGCTTAATGGCAAAGAGCGGGTTGTGGATAAACTCCACTCTGCAAGAAACTGGGAATACAACAATACATTGGGAAATTTTGCTTGTAAAACTTGGCATTTTTGTACTGACCAGGTTCACTAAACTGGAGTCACCAATCCTGTTTTTCCTATAGGCCCCATTACTTTTATTGTGTGATTTTCTGCAACACCGTGTCACAACTACTGTGTTATAGGAGGACTGCACGTACATGCATTGCAAACCTAATTTTGATCTTATTCCCAAGTGCAATCTGACTCTCCCATTTCTTTGTGCCATTTGTTTGCTCTTTCTAATGTTGAAATATGGTTCCGATCCTGCTACTTAATTTGTTTAAACCATCCCCTACAACCATAACACCTTACAAGGACAATGGTCAAATTTCTGTTGGGGTGCTACCCATCTATCCTGTGCAGGTCCCAGTGTCCCAACGAATTTAAAGCCCTCCTTTCTGTTCTGTCTTCCTGTTTCTATACTAATTTGTAAATCTATGATGTGGAGGTGCCAGTGTTGGACCGAGGTGAACAAAGTTAAAAATCACACAACACCAGGTTATAGTCCAAAAGGTTAATTTGGAATAGAAGTTTTCAGAGCGCTGCTCCTTCTTCAGGTAGATAGTGGAGCAGGATCATAAGACATAGAATTTATAGTAAAAGATCGAAGTGTCATACAACTGAATTGAAAGCTGCAACCCATTCTAAGTGATTAAGACTTAACAACAATCTAGGTTCGTTCAATACATCACATCAGTTGTATGACATTTTGATCTTTTACTATAAATTCTGTGTCCAATGATCCAGCCCCACTCACCACCTGATGAAGGAGCAGTGCTCCAAAAGCTTGTACTTCCAAACAAACCTGTTGACTATAACCTGGCATTGTGTGATTTTTAACTCTGCAAATATATAAAACTTAAAAATTTAGAGCAACAGTGTATTACATTTCAACAGATATACCTCTTACTAGATAAATGTCTTTCAAGAGTAAATCTTTGCGTCAGCATTACAATGTTGCAGCGACTGCATTTATCAATTTTACAATGTTTGAGCCAGTAGCACAAAATAAGAATAGCCAGACTATTAAAAGGGTTTGGATCTAGATATATAAGAAAAATAAATGAAAGATGCATCTCCTTTTCTGCACTCAATAGTTTACAAAATTCCCTTTAAATATTTGAATAAAAGTTTCTGTTGTCAGTCAGCAATAATCACCCTTCCAGGCTGTACAATCTCTTGTTGGCCATTTAGGCTATATTGAATCTGCATCAGCTTCTGGAAGTTATCCTAGAGGCAGAGGGAGAAAAAGACAACTTTAAGATTACAGCTAGTTTCTAAACAGAGCAATGAATTAATAATAGTAGCGAGTTAAATTTGTTTACTTACCCCTTGTTTCATTATGTCATTAGCATGGTTTGCTACTTCTACAACAATGGCAAGAGCAGCTGACAACAGAAAGATAATCAGCAGTATCTCAGTATATGAAAGTCAAAAATGCTACTATTGTTATAAACAATTATTTGAGATGACTTAATACCTTGAGTATCTTTGTAGTCAGCACAGTCTTTTGACAGGTTCTTCATATAATCTGGAATACATAGAAGTTTCAGTAAGAGTATGCCTTAAGCTATTTGTAGGTTAAAAATATACATTTTCTCCCAAAGGCTGGGTACCTTTATTCAGTACATGAAAGAACCAGAGAGAGCAGATGTGATCAGTATTGAAGATCACAAATGTGGTTCAATAGCCCCTTTGAAAATGACTCCAAAAGGAACAATGGATTTAAGAAAGGGTTCAAATCGTCATTAACCAGCCTGCCTGTAGTCACCATTAAGGCCCACTTCTTAGAGCAATCAGAAATGAGGAGCAAATATTGGCTTTGACAATGACATCTAGTTTATAAGTATGTATTTTTAAAAAACTGCAATATTAATAATAGAATCTTTGACATTGTAACCCAGTTTAAAAAGAAATGTCTTTGAGTTGAGAAGAGAAAGATGGAAAAAGGACAAAATATATTTGATTGTCAAATGTTTCTATAAGATTGTCAATTCCTTTCTTTTAAAAAAACTTTAAACTTAAAAACATTAAGTTTATATTGATTTTGAAGAAAGTAATACTGAATATTAGGTAATGTAATCATAGAAACATTGAAGATAGGAGCAGAACTAGGCCATTCCAACCCTCAAGCCTGTTCTACCATTCATCATGATCATGGTTGATCATTGAGCTCAATGTCCTAATCTCATCCCCCACCCTCCCTTCCCATATCCTTTGATCCCTTTAGCCACAAGAGCAATGTCGATCTCCTTATTAAAACCACAATGTCTTAGCCTCAATCACTTTCTGTGGTAGTGAATTCTGCAGGCTCCCTTGGTGAAGACATTTATCCTCATCTCAGTCATAAAAAGCTTACCCCTTATCCTTGAACTATGATCCCTGGTTCTGAACTCCACCACCATCGGGAACTTTCCTCCTGCATCTAACCTATTGGTGTCTTGTTAGAATTTGATAGGACATCTAATAGAAACCTCTCATTCTTCTAAGCTTCAGTGAATACATCCTAACCAACTCAATGTCTCCACATACTTCAATCCTGTCATTCCAGGAATCAATTTGGTAAACCTTCACTACACTCCCCCTACAGCCTGCATATCCTTCCTCAGATAAAGAGACCAAAACAGGCACACAATACTTCAGGTGAAGTCTCATCAATGCATTTGTTAAGACATGGGGTAAACCTCTCTGCTAATTGAAACTAATCACACAGAAAGATTCACTTCATGCTGTAGTCTGTTAAAATTTAAGAGGCAAAGAACTATCCCAAAGGTCACTATTGAAAGTAAAAATGAACAATTTTATTTTGGATGTACGTTTGCTCACTGAGCTGAAAGGTTCATTTCCAGACGTTTCATTACCTTATTAGGTAATATCTTCAGTGGACCTCATGCTGAAAATTCCTGCTTTCTATTTATATGTTTGGGTTTCTTTGGGTTGGTGTTGTCATTTCCTGTGGTGATGTTATTTCCTGTGGTGAAGTCACTTCCTGTTCCTTTTCTTAGGGGTGGTAGATGGGGTCTAACTCGATATGTTTGTTGATAGAGTTCCAGTTGGAATGCCATGCTTCTAGCAATTCTCATGCATGTCTTTGTTTGGCTTGTCCTAGGATTGATGTATTGTCCCAATTAAAGTGGTGTCCTTCCATCTGTATGTGAAGATACTAGCGAGAGGGTCATGTCTTTTTGTGGCTAGTTGGTGTTTATGTATCCTGGTGCCTAGTTTTCTGCCTGTTTGTCCAATGTAGTGTTTTTTACAGTCCTTGCACGGTATTTTGTAAATAACATTAGTTTTGCTTGTTGTCTGTATGGGGTCTTTCAAGTTCATTAGCTGCTGTTTTAGTGTGTTGGTGGGTTTGTGGGCTACCATGATGCCAAGAGGTCTGAGTAGTCTGGCAGTTATTTCCAAGGTGTCTTTGATGTAGGGGACAGTGGCTAGGGTTTCTGGAGGTGTTTAGTCTGCTTGTTTGGGTTTGTTGCTGAGAAATCGTTCATTGGGTACCTGTTCTTTTTGAATACATGGTATAGGTGATTTTCGTCTGCTCTGCGTAGTTCTTTTGTGCTGCATTGTGTGTTGGCTCGTTGAAGTGTTCTGATGCAGCTTCGTTTGTGGGTGTTGGGATGATTGCTTCTGTAGTTCAATATTTGGTCTGCATGTGTTGTTTTTCTGTAAACGCTGGTTTGAAGTTCCTCATTGGCTGTTCGCTCTACTGTGACATCTAGGATTGGCAGTTTGTTGATGATTTCCTCCTCTTTAGTGAATTTTATGCCAGTAAGGGTATTATTGATCCTCTTGAAGATTTCTTTTAGTGATGATAAAAGTGTCATCCATGTAAAGGACCCAGAGTTTGGTTTGGATGGTTGGCAGAGCTGTTTGCTCAAGTCTCTGCATTACTGCCTCTGCTAAGAACACTGATATCGGAGATCCCTTGGGTGTTCCATTGGTTTGTCTGTAAATTCTGTTGTTGAAGGTGAAGTGGGTGGTAAGGCATAGGTCCACTGCTTGATGATATTCTCCTTGTTGATGAAGTTAGTGGTGTTTGGTGTATGTGCCTTTGGGTCAGATGTTACCAAGTAAGGTAACGAAACGTCTGAAAATGAATCTTTCAGTTTAGTGAGCAAACCTACAATCAAAACCTCAACCTGAGCTACAAATCTTCACTAACAACTTTATTCTTTAACAGAGAATATTAAATCCAACAACTATTTACAACTCCTTTCTCTTAAACCTATTTTTTACCTCCCACTCAACAATACTAGCCCAATAAAAAATCCAAATTAAGCTATACAAAAAAAATTCAACTTTCAAAGCTGTTGAATCATCTCTTTGTATCTTCCTCTGCAGATGTTCTTCTGTCGTCTTTTCGATGTTCTGCTGCATGAACTTCTTACAGACAAGTACCTTTCAGAGAGCTGTTTTGCTGGCAGTCTGTACTTGTTGGTGGCTTGACAGTTCTCCCACTAACTGTTCAAAATTTCCGGTTTTATATCCCAAAATATTGGGTTGTTTCATTGGTTTTAATATTATCAAAATACTAAATTCAAATTTAATTAGATTTTGGTATCTTGGGCCTTAGTTTAAACTGATTGGCCGAATTTGAATTTGTTTTTGTATCGTGGCAACTCATTTCCTGCTATTTGTTTCGACCAAGTGTTACATTGTTACTTCTTTCAGTACTCTGTCTCTCTCTAAGCCTATACCAACTTCCAGTCTTTTTTAAAGGTACAGTATACCTCTAAACCTTCATAACACACAGTATGACTACAGCAAAACATCCATGTTCCTACACTCAAAGCTTCTTGTGATGAAGGCCAACATATAGTTTGTCTTCTTTACTGCCTGCTGTACCAGTGCACTTACTTTCAGCAACTGGTCCAGGTCTCATTGAACATTCCTGTCACTCAATTTACAGCCATTCAAAGAAAAATTTACATTCCTATTTTTGTTCCCAAAGTGGATAATCTCACATTTATCCACATTATACTGCATTTGCCATGCATTTGCCCATTCACTCACTGTCCAAATCACACAGCAATATCTCTGCATCCTCCTCAAAGCTCACCTTTCCACCCAGTGTTGGATCATCTGCAAATTTTAAGATTTTTACATTTAGTTCCTCATCTAAATCATTAATATATATTGTGAATACAAAGGAACCTCGATTATCCGAATATGAATTATCTGAATTTCAGATTACCCAAAGGGATCTCAAGGTTCCGATAGAAACATTACATCAAAGAGCTGTTTCAACCCTGATCGTGTCTTTTGTTTACAGGCACAATGATTAAAAATGAACTCGGCTCACTGAAATGCACAGTCCTGGACAGTCTAGGCACCATCTCCAATGACTGACCTCCCGCTTTCTCTCTCTTCCCACACTTTCCCTGGAGTTCTATTTAGGGGTGTACCCTAAATGCCATCCCCCCCTTCCCCAGATAATTTCTTCAGTATTGTCCTGTGCAGGGCAGAGTGGGAACCTGTCAAAATGTTGCAGCAAAACTTTGTGTCTATGCTATTTGGAGACTTACCCCACAAAGGCAGCAGCAGTCTTACTGTAGGTGTACGGTCTGGCTGCCTGAGGTGGGGGGAGGAGGGTGGCAGGTGCCAGGTGCCAGGGGGTTGGACGATGGATGAGTGTGGACGGGTGAACAGGGTTGGGGGGTAGGCAGGGGGATGGGGGTGGGGGCAGACGGACTTGGGGGTGGGCAGGGGCGAATGGGGTTGGGGGCAGGCAAGGGGTGGCAGGCAGGAGAGGGGGGTTGGGGGTGGATTTGGGCTGGATGGACTTGGGGGTGAGCGCGGGGGTGTGGTGTGTGGGCTGACTGTATACGGGGTAAGAGGTAGGCAAGGGGCATGGATCAGCGGGCAGACGGGCTTAGGAGGCGGGGGCTCGTGCACAATGTGCTGCTGCCTCGTCTCCTGAACGGGGAGCAGACTTCCCAGAATACTCTGAGCCCCAGAGGAAATCAATTAACCAAATAATTAATTATCCGAATGAAATAGTGCCCGCCCACCTCACTCGGATAATCGAGGTTCCTCTGTAGCTGGGGTCCTTGTACCCTGTGGTACCCCACTAGTCACTGTCTGCCATTCAGAAAAATACCCATTTATTCTTACTCTTTGTTTCCTGTCTGTTAACTAATTTTCCATGCATCTCATTACACTACCCCTCAATCCCATGCACTTGAATTTTACACATTAATCATTTATGTAGGACTATGTCAAAAAGCCTTCGACAAATCACAATAAACTACATCCCCCGGCTCCCTCTGATCAGCTCTAGGAGTAACATCCTCAAAGAATTGCAGTGTATTTGCCAAGAATGATTTCTCTTTTGTACATCCATGTTGACTGTGTCTGATTCTATCCTGTTTTGTACACGCTCTGCTTTAATATCCTTGATGGTGGACTCACTATCAACGTCAGACTCATTAATCTATAACTCCCTACTTTCTCTCCATACCGGGGTTACATTAGCTTGCGTCCAATCTGTAGAAACTGTTCCAGAGTCTAAAGAATCTTGGAAGCTGACTGCCAACGCATCCACTATTTCGAGGGCCACTTCCTCGTGTAATCTGGAAGTAATGCAGCCTTCAATCCTATCAATTTCTCCAATACCATTTCTCCACTGATACAAATTTGCTTCAGTTCCTTCCTCTCACTAAACCCCATCATTTCTGACACGTTATTTGTGTTCACCTTTGTTAAGACAGAAACAAAGTATGAATTGAATTCATCAGCCATTTCTTTGCTCCCCATTGTAAATTACCCATTTCTGGCTGTAGTTTTCATCAGCCTTCTCCAATTCATTTTTTGCAATATTAAGCAGGTTTGTATAATCTGATTATGCTTGCTACCAACAACTAGTTTCTTTAAGACCTTATTCGTAAAATTGGTTCTTCTTCAGTTCTTAAGTTAACTCTGTTCTGTGCTCAAAGGCTTGCTGAGTTTCTCTAGCATTTTCTACTTTTATTTTAGACTTTCAGCATTTGTGCAGTTGTTAGCATACTCAGGATTGTTAAGAAAATGCTACCCCATCATGGAAATGCACCTAGTAGTACAAGTGTAGGCTGCTTGAGACAATTAATTTGGTATTGTACAATATGCATACAATGGATCCGTTGTTTCAAGGTCTTGGCATTTTCATTGGGACACTGCATTGCAGCAGGATAGAAACAGAAATGCTCATACTCATCAAATATCTCTTCCCATTTAACTTGGAAGTTAGAAACACCAAAAATAAAGCTACACACCACAACAAACTCTCTGCTTTTGGTCAACATATGATTGGATAAAAATGCTGCATGTTTAGGGCTCGTTAATTGCAATGCCAAACATTTTTTCAGAAAACAAGTTTGTTCTGATGAGTATCAAGACAAAATACTTTAAAAATGTGCTTTGCTTTTTAGCAAAATTTAGTTTAAGTCCTCTAATCTAATCCAAGTACAGAATTTCAAAATACCAACATTTCCCTTTAATAGTCAAGAGTGTCGTGCTGGGAAAACACAGCATCCGAGGAGCAGGAGGATTGATATTTTGGGCATAAGCCCTTCATCATGTTCAAAGAGCCTTAACTGCCCAGCATATCAATTCTGAGCATCAAGAAATGTCACCTGCACATTAACTTCAGCATAAGAAAATTTCATTTAACTGTGGCAGAAACAACATGGGTTGAGCCAGAAAAATTACAAACTGAACTTTTACCTGTTTGTATTATAGGTCAAAGTACAGTATCATAGAATCACACAATTCCGACAGTGTGAAAGCAGGACATTCAGCCATTCATGTCACACTTTGAAGAGTCTCCCATCCAGATCTTTTCCCCACACTCCCTTACCCTATACCGGTAACCTTGCATTTTCCATTGCTAATTCACTTAGCCTGAACATCCCTGACACCACAGGCAATTTAGCATGATCAAACTACACTTGCATGGTGGGAGGAAACCAGAACAACCAGAGGAAACCTATGCAGATACGGGAAGAATACAGTTGTCCAAGGCTAGAATTGGATCCCTGTCACTCTGAGGCAGCTGACAGTAGCAGATCATCACACTCAATTACAGTAATTATGTGTAACTAGCAATAACAAAATTAGGTTTTTTTTGTTATTGCTATTTTTGTTTAGCAGCAAGAAAGCAGGAGTAACGACCAGGGCGCTGCCAGGAAGTAAATCGCTGCTTGAGGAACTTACCTCGTGAATAGGCAGAGCGCATGCTGAGCAGGAGCAGACACTGGACTGCTCAGTTAGTGAAGTAATATATTTGGGCAGGTGCATTAACCGAAACACTACTGAGGTAGTGTCTCCCACCCATCATCCTCCTCTAAGCAAAAAAAAATTCTCTGTGCCGGAATGGTAAGGTAACAAGATTTTTAAAAATTCTTTATTTTTTCAATAGTTTCCTTGGGAATTTAGAATAGTGGGGATGACAGAGAAGCTGAATGTTCTTCCTGCAGAATGTGGGAGGTAAGGGTCACCACTAGTGTCCCCACGGACTTCATTTCTGGGAAGTGCACCCAATTCCAGGTTCTCGAAAACTGTGTTAGGGAACTGGAACTGGATGAACTTCGGATCATTTAGGAAGCAGAGGGGGTTATTGAGAGGAATTACATGGAGATAGTCACATCTCAGGTACAAGAAAAAGACAGATGGGTAACAGTCAGGGGATGGAAAGGGAACCAGCGGACAGTGTAGGGATTCCTCTCAATAACAAGTATACAATTTTAGATACTGTTGGGGCGAAAAGACTTATCAGGGGTAAGCCATGGGATACAGGTCTCTGGCACAGAGTCTGTCGTTGTTGCTCAGAAGGGAAGCAGGGGAGGAGCAGAGCATGAGTCAATGGGGACTCCATAGTTACAAATACAGATAGGAGGTTCTGTGGGAACAAGAGAGACTCATGGTTGGTGTGTTGCCTTCCAGGTGCTAGGGTTCATGATGTCTCGGATTGCGTTTTTTGGGATCCTTAAGAGAGAGGGACATCAACCCCAAGTCATTGTCCACATAGGCACTAACAATATAGGTAGGAAAAGAGATGGGGATTGAAGGCAGAAATTCAGGGAGCTGGGTTGGAAGCTTAGAGCTAGAACAGAACTATTATCTCTGGTTTGTTACCCATGTCTCGTGCTAGTGAGACGAGGATAGGGAGAGAGAGGAGTTGAATACGTGGCTACAGGAATGGTGTAGGAGGGAGGGTTTTGTATACCTGGATAATTGGGGCTCATTAAGGGGTAGGTGGGACCTCTACAAACAGGATGGTCTACACCTGAACCAGAGGGGTACCAGTATCCTGGGGGGGAAAATTTGCTAATGTGCTCTTCCAGTTTAGTAGGGGGATGGGAACCTAAATTCCTAAATTATAGTTCCAGTGTCCAGGAGGTTGAGAGTAATGAAGTCAGAAATAAGGTTTCAAGGTTGCAAGAGTGCACTGGCAAGCAGGAAGGTGGTTTGAAGTGTGTCTACTTCAATGCCACAGGCATCTGGAATAAGGTGGGTGAACTTGCAGCATTGGTTGGTATCTGGGACTTTGATATTGTGGCCATTTCGAGACATGGATAGAGCAGGGACAGGACGGTTGTTGCAGCTTCCAGGATATAGATATTTCAGTAAGAACAAAGATGATGCGGAGGGGGCATTGTTAGTCAAGGATGGTCATGCTGGGAACAGATACAGTGGAGACGGAGGAATTGATAATAAGGGATGGCGTTTTGGTGGAGGAATTGGAAATAAAGGACGGCGTTTTGCTGGAGGAATTGGGAATAAGGGATGATGTTTTGGCGGAGACAATTCCACCTCAGAATGATCAATGACCAATTCCACCTCAAAGTCCCAGATGGCCTCCTCCTTCCATGATCGCAACCTCCCTTCCCACGTGGTTGAGGATGCTCTCCAGTGCATCTCCTCCATTTCATGCACCACCGCCCTTGAACACCAGTCCTCCCAACGCAACAAGGACAGACCCCCCCCCAGTCCTCACCATCCACTCCAGCAACCACCACTCACAATGCATCATCTTCTGCCACCTCCAAACAGATCCCTCCATCCAAAGATATATTTCCCTCCCCACCCCTATCAGCATTCCGAAAAGAAAATTCCCTCCGCGACTCCTTTATCAGGTCCACAGCCCCCACCAGCCCACTCCCCACCCCTGGCACCTCTCCCTGCCACTGCAGAAAGTACAAAACCCGCACCCACACCATTTCCCTCACCTCCATCTAAGACCCCAAGGGATCCTTCCACATCTGTCAGAAATTCACCTGTACCTCTACCAATGCATCCGTTGCACCGAGTGTGGTCTCCTTTACATCAGGGAGACAGGACGCCTCCTTGCAGATTGTTTCACAGAACATTTCTGGGACACCCGCATCCTCCAACCCCACAGCCCCATGGTTGAACACTTCAACTTCCCCTTCCACTCCATCATGGGCCACCTCCACCACCAAACCGTTACCACCTGACGCCTGGAGGGGGAATGCCTGATATTCCACCTTGGAACCCTGCAACCACACGGGATAAATGTAGATTTCAACAGCTTCTTCATTTCCCCTCCCCCCATATTATCCTCGTCCCAAGCCTCCAACTCAGCACCACCCTCCGAACCCATCCATCACTGTCCCCTCTGACCTATCACCTTCTCCCTCACCTTCATCCACCTATCGCTTTCCCAGCAACCTCCCCCCAACCCCACGCCCCTCCCATTTATCTCTCAGCCCCGACCCACAAGCCTCATTTCTGATGAAGGGCTTATGCCGAAACGTTGATTCTCCTGCTCCTCGGATGCTGCCTGATCTGCTGTGCTTTTTCAGCACCACACTCTTGACTCTGGTCTCCAGCATCTGCAGTCCTCACTTTTTCCTGGATGAGGGTGTAGAAGGATGGTTTAATGAATTTGGGAATGACACTAAGGTCAATGGAATTGCGGATAGTGCTAAAGGATGTTGCAGGTCAGAGAGGGACATAGATAAGCTGCAGAGCTGGGCTGAGAGATGGCAAACGGAATTTAATGCAAAAAAGTGTGAGGTGATTCACTTTGGAAGGACTAACAGGAATAAAGAGTACTGACCTAATGGTAAGATTCTTGGCAATGTAGTTGAACAGAGAGATTTCAGTGTACATGTACATATATCAATGAAAGTTGCCACCCTGGTTGATACTGTTGTTAAGAAGGCAAATGGTGTGTTGGCTTTTATTGGTAGAAAGATTGAGTTTCGGAGCTACAGGGTCATGCTGCAACTGTACAAAACTCTGGTGCAGCTGCACTTGGAGTATTACTACAGCTCTAGTCGCTGCACTATAGGAAGGATGTGGAAATGTTGGAAAGGATTCAGTGGAGATTTACTAGGATGTTGCCTGCTTTGGAGGGAAGGTCTTATGAGGAAAGGCTGAGGGATTTGAGGCTGTTTTTGTTAGAGAGAAGAAGATTGAGAGGTGACTTAATTGAGGCACGTAAGATAATCAGAGGGTTAGATAGGGTGGACAGGGAGAGCCTTTTTCCTTGGATTGTGATGGCTAGCATGAGGGGACATAGCTTTAATTTGAGGGGTGATAGATATAGGAAAGATGTCATAGAGATGTACAGCACAGACCAGAGGTAGTTTCTTTATTCAGAGACTAGTAGGGACATGGAACAGTAGTAGACTTGTCAACTTCAAGGGCATTTCAATGGTCACTGGATAAAGATATAGAAAATGGAATAGCGTAGATTAGATGGGCTTCAAGTTGCTTAAGAGGTTGGCACAACATCGAGGGCCGAAGGGCCTGTAGTGCGCTGCAATTTTCTATGTTTGAGGTTAGTTCTAAGAGAAACTTCCAAAAGTCTTGAAAAGAGCAACCACAATACTTGGGATGCAACTGCAACTGAACACTCAGCTATCTTGAAAGTAAGGACAGACTGATGGGCAGAGGGGGTGGGGTGGCCTTGTTGGTAAGGGAGGATATTCAGTCCCTTGCGCGGGGGGACCTAGAGTCAGGGGATGTAGAGTCAGTGTGGATAGAGCTGAGAAATATTAAGGGTAAAAAGACCTTCTTGGGAGTCATCTACAGGCCCCCAAACAATAGTCTGGATGTCGGATGTAAGATGAATCAGGAGCTGAAATTGGCCTGTCACAATTGTTACTACAGTTGTTAGGGGGGATTTTAACATGCAGGTAGACTGGGAGAATCAGGATGGTATTGGACCTCAAGAAAGAGATTTTGTGAAGTGCCTCAGAGATGGATTCTTAGAGCAGCTGGTGCTGGAGCCGACCAGGGAGAAGGCAATTCTGGATCTGGTATTGTGCAACAAACCAGAATTGATCAGGGACCTCCAAGTGAAGGAGCCATTGGGAAGTAGTGACCATAATACATTAAGCTTCAATCTGCAATTTGAGAGGGAGAGGGTAAAGTTGGAAGTGACAGTACTTCTGTTAAATAAAGGGAACTATGGAGCTATGAGGGAGGAACTGGCCAAAGTTCAATGGTGCAATACCTTAGCAGGGATGACCGTGGAGGAACAATGGCGGATATTTCTGTGTATAATGCAGAAGTTGCAGGATCAGTTCATTCCTAAAAGGAAGAAAGATCCCAAGAGGAGGCATGGGCGGCCATGGCTGACGAGGGAAGTTAAGAAACATATAAAGTTAGAAGAGAAAAAGTATAACATAGCAAAGATAAGTGGGAAAACTGAGGACTGGGAAGCTTTTATAGAGCAACAGAGGATTACTAAGAAGGAAATACGCAGAGGAAAAATGAGATACGAAGGTAAACTGGCCAATAATATAAAGGAGGATAGTAAAAGCTTTTTTAAGTCTGTGCAAGGCAAAAAAAATGGTTAGGACTAAAATTGGGCCCTTGAAGACAGAAACAGGGAAATATATTACGGGGAACAAAGAAATGGCAGAAGAATTAAATGGGTACTTCAGATCTGTGTTCACTGGGGAAGACACAAGCAATCTCCCTGAGGTAACAGTGGCTGAAGGACCTGAACTTAAGGGAATCTATATTTGCCAGGATTTTGTGTTGGAGAGACTGTTAGGTCTGAAAGTTGATAAGTCTCCGGGGCCTGATGGTCTACATCCCAGGGTACTGAAGGAGGTGGCTCGGGAAATCGTGGATGCGTTGGCGATTATTTTCCAGAGTTCGATAGATTCGGAGTCGGTTCCTGCAGATTGGAGGGTGGCTAATGTAATACCACTTTTTACGAAAGGTGGGAGGGAGAAAGCAGGAAATTATAGACCTCAGTGGTGGGAAAGATGCTGGAATCTATTATAAAGGATGAAATTACGGCACATCTGGATAGTAGTAACAGGATAGGACAGAGTCAGCATGGATTTATGAAGGGGAAATCGTGCTTGACTAATCTTCTTGAATTTTTTGAGGATGTAACTCTGAAGATGGACGAGGGAGATCCAGTAGATGTAGTGTACCTGGACTTGCAGAAAGCTTTTGATAAAGTCCCACACAGGAAGTTAGTGAGTAAAATTAGGGCGCATGGTATTGGGGGCAAAGTACTACATTGGATTGAAAGTTGGTTGGCTGATAGGAAACAAAGGGTAGTGATAAATGGTTCCATTTCGGAATGGCAGGCAGTGACCGCAGGGATCCGTGCTGGGACTGCAGCTTTTTACAATATATGTTAATGATATAGAAGATAGTATCAGCAATAACATAAGCAAATTTGCTGATGATACAAAGTTGGGTGGCAGGGTGAAATGTGATGAGGATGTTAGGAGATTACAAAGTGACTTGGACAAGTTAGGTGAGTGGGCAGATGCATGGCAGATGCAGTTTAATGTGGATAAATGTATGGTTATCCACTTTGGTGGCAAGAACAGGAAGGCAGATTATTACCTCAATGGAATCAATTTCGGTAAAGGGGCAGTACAGAGAGATCTGGGTGTTCTTGTACACCAGTCAATGAAAGTAAGCATGCAGGTACAACAGGTAGTGAAGAAGGCTAATAGAATGTTGGCCTTCATAACAAGAGGGATTGAGTTTAGAAGCAAGGAGATTCTTCTGCAGCTGTACAGGGCCCTGGTGAGACCACACCTGGAGTATTGTGTGCAATTCTAGTCTCCAAATTTGAGGAAAGAGATTCTGGCTATTGAGGGAGTGCAGCGTAGGTTCATGAGGTCAATTCCTGGAATGGCAGGACTACCTTATGCTGAAAGACTGGAGCGACTAGGCTTGTATACCCTTGAGTTTAGAAGACTGAAAGGGGATCTGATTGAGACGCATAAGATTATTAAAGGATTGGACACTCTGGAGGCAGGAAACATGTTTCCGCTGATGGGTGAGTGCCGAACCAGAGGACACAGCTTAAAAATACAGGGTAGACCATTTAGGACAGAGATGAGGAGAAACGTCTTCACCCAGAGAGTGGTGGCTATGTGGAATGCTCTGCCCCAGAGGGCAGTGGAGGCCCAGTCTCTGGATTCATTTAAGAAAGAGTGGGATAGAGCTCTCAAAGATAGTGGAATCAAGGGTTATGGAGATAAGGCAGGAAGAGGATACTAATTGGGAATGAACAACCATGATCATCTTGAATGGCAGTGCAGGCTCGAAGGACTGAATGGCCTACTTCTGCACCTATTGTCTATTGTAAAGGTAGTTCACACAGTCAAGGTATACAGAGGAACCTAGATTATCTAAATGAGATGGGCGAGCACTATTTCGTTAAGATAATTGATTATTTGGTTAATTGATTTAATGCCTCTCCTCTGGGTCTTGGTGTTTTCTGGAGTTTGCTTTTCCCTTGCACTGCCTGGCTTGCTCCCTCTCTCTTTCTTAGGGTTTCTTTCTGAGCAGACACACACCTGTGTGTAAGGGACTTGTAACATTGCTTCACCCTCCCCCACTCGGTGACTCTCCAAAAAACGCGTGCGCACAGACACACACAGACAATCACGTAGACACATCTTTTTACTGCAACTTTTTGTCAAGTTCCACCTTTGCCCTGTACAGGACAGTGTTAGAGAGAGTATCTGGGGAAGCGGGGTTCAGGGTACACCCCTGTGTAGAACTCCTGGGAAAGTGTGTGGAGAGGACAGGCGAGGGGGGTCAGTCATTTGGAGACAGCGCCTGGGCTCCCACTGATATCCTGGACTGTTCTCGGCAGCATTTCAGTAAGCAGAGTTTGTTTTTAATCATTGGAAACAAAAGATGCAGTCAATGTTGGAAACATCTCTTTGATAAAGTCCCACGAATACAATCCCAGGATCCTCAGCCGTTCCTCATACGTTAGACCTGCCATTCCAGGGATCATCCGTGTGAATCTCCGCTGGACACGTTCCAGTGCCAGTATGTCCTTCCTGGGGTGTGGGGACCAAAACTGGACACAGTACTCCAAATGGGGCCTAACCAGAGCTTTATAAAGTCTCAATAGCACATCTCTGTTTTTATATTCCAACCCTCTTGAGATAAGTGTTTCTGTTGGAACCCAGAGATCATCTGATATTCGGATAATTGATATTTGGATAATCGAGGTTCCTCTGTATTCTCAAAAAGGAAAATTAAGGTAAACAAGGCAAGAGCTTCTGGTTGACAAAATCGATGCAAATTAAGATAATGAAGAAAAGGTGTATTTTGACTGATGTTAAATAGAAGGTCCAATTGAAAACCAGGTTGAATATTGAAGCTCAGTCGGGGGTGGGGAGGGGAGTACCCAATATGTTAAATGAATACTTCCCATCCATCTTTTAAAAGAAAATTGATGTTGCAAAAGCCAAGAAGAAACAGGAGTTAACTCAGTCACTAGAAGGGCTAACATTTGATAAGAATAAGATGTTGGATAGTTGATAAGAATCTGGGACTGGATGAGATGCATTCCAAGGATACTAAGGTGGGTTACTCTTCAGAGGATCAGTGTGGACTTGTTGGGAGAATGGCCTGTTTCCACACTGTAGGAATTATATTGTGATACAAAGAGAATTGAAATTGGAAACTGTAAATGGTAGATACTTGAGAAAAAAGGAAAGAAAGATAAGGCCAGTCAGTTTAACTTCAGTGGTGGTCAAAACCTCTGGAAACAATAATTTGTGACAAAATTGAAACTCACATGGACAACTGCAGGTTAAGTAAAACAAAAAACTAGCGTGTGATTCTTAGGTAATATCACGTTTAATTAACTTACTGGAATCTTCTGAAGACGTAACAGAGGGGTTGATGAGAGCAATTTTATTGATGCACATGGACTTTCAAACAGACATTTGATAAAATATTGTACATTGTTTTGGGGAGGTGATGGGCTAGTGATATTATCAGTGGACTGTTAATCCAGAAACCTAGTTAATGTTCTGGGCATTTGGTTTCAAATCCCATCATAGCAGATGGTGGAATCTGATTTCAATAAAAATCTGGAATTAAGAGTCTAATGATGACCATTGTGGATGGCCAGAAAAACTCATCTAGTTCAGTAATGTCATTTAGGGAAAGAAACTACCATCCTCACTTGATTTGGTTGACTCTTAACTGCTCTCTGAGTAATTAGGGACAGGCAATAAATGGTGGAACAAGTCAACATGGTTTTAGTAAGGGGAGGTCATGCCTGACAAACCTGTTGGAATTTTTTGAAGAGGTAACAAGTAGGTTAGACCAGGGAAACCCAGTGGATGTGGTCTATCTAGACTTTCAAAAGGCCTTTGATAAGGTGCCACACGGGAGGCTGCTGAGCAAGGTGAGGGCCCATGGTGTTCGAGGTGAGCTGCTGGGATGGATTGAGGATTGGCTGTTTAACAGAAGGCAGAGAGTTGGGATAAAAGATTCTTTTTCAGAATGGCAGCCGGTGACGAGCGGTGTCCCGCAGGGTTCAGTGTTGGGGCCACAGCTATTCGCATTATATATTAATGATTTGGATGAGGGGACTGGGGGCATTCTAGCGAAGTTTGCAGATGATACGAAGTTAGGTGGACAGGCAGGTAGTACTGAGGAAGTGGGGAGGCTACAGAAGGATCTAGACAGGTTGGGAGAGTGGTCCAGGAAATGGCTGATGGAATTTAACGTGAGCAAGTGCGAGGTCTTGCACTTTGGCAAAAAGAATAAAAGCATAGACTACTTTCTAAATGGTGAGAAAATTAGTAAAGCCAAAGTACAAAGGGATCTGGGAGTGCTAGTCGAGGATTCTGTAAAGGTAAACATGCAGGTTGAGTCCGTGATTAAGAAAGCGAATGCAATGTTGTCTCTTATCTCAAGAGGGTTGGAATATAAAAACAGAGATGTGCTATTGAGACTTTATAAAGCTCTGGTTAGGCCCCATTTGGAGTACTGTGTCCAGTTTTGGTCCCCACACCCCAGGAAGGACATACTGGCACTGGAACGTGTCCAGCGGAGATTCACACGGATGATCCCTGGAATGGCAGGTCTAACGTATGAGGAACGGCTGAGGATCCTGGGATTGTATTCGTTGGAGTTTAGAAGAATGAGGGGAGACTTAATAGAGACGTACAAGATAATACATGGCTTGGAAAGGGTGGACGCTCGAAAATTGTTTCCGTTAGGCGAGGAGACTAGGACCCGTGGACACAGCCTTAGAATTAGAGGGGGTCAATTCAGAACAGAAATGCGGAGACATTTCTTCAGCCAGAGAGTGGTGGGCCTGTGGAATTCATTGCCACAGAGTGCAGTGGAGGCCGGGGCACTAAATGTCTTCAAGGCCGAGATTGATAGATTCTTGTTGTCTCGAGAAATTAAGGGCTACAGGGAGAACGCTGGTAAGTGGAGTTGAAATGCCCATCAGCCCTGATTGAATGGCGGAGTGGACTTGATGGGCCGAATGGCCTTACTTCCACTCCTATGTCTTATGGTGGTCTAGTCAGGGATACCCTCATCCTGTGGAAGAATTTAAAAAAACTTTTGAGCAAAGTCTGAGCTTATGAAATAAAAAGGACAGTAGCAATAGGAATAGGAATTGACTGGTTGATAGGATCAGCAGTGGTTGTTGGATGTTCTTTAAATTGGGAAGGTTTTCAGTGGCGTTCCCTAGTGGCCAATTTTGGGATCCGTGCTTTTCCGTTTTCTATTTTGACACTTCCTATTTTAATATATGTTAATAACATGTACCTTGTCCATAATTTCAAAATTTAAGGTATGAAACCAGGAGGCATTGCAAAATACGAGGAGCATGGTATCAAATTTCGAAAGGCAGTAGGCAAGTTGGGCGGACCGGTAGCAGCTGACACCCAATGTGGAAAAATGTGTGGTGATACATTTTGATCGGAAAATATGAACAGACAATATAAAACTAAGAGTACAACTTGAAAAGGAGTGCATAACCATAGGGACATGGCTGCTTGTGTGCATACGTCAGTACAGATGGTAGTATAGGATGAGAGAATAGTTGATAATGCATACATTATCTCAGATTTTAATAACTGGGGTGTAGAGTACAGATCGAGGTGGTAATGTTGAAATTATACAAGTTGTTAGTTTAGCGTCAGCTGAAGCACTGTATCTAGCTCAGGTTGCCACACTTTAGAAAGGTCATGAAGATACTGGAGAGGATTCAGAAAAAAAACTTCCAAAAATCTATCCAGTGCTGAGGGATTTGGACAGAGCAGACAAAATTAAATGCTTGAGAACAAGAAGGCACAGATTAAAAGTATTTGGCAAAAGAAGCAAAAGTGATATGGAAAAAAAAACCTTTGTCACACAGTGTGAGTAGGGTCTGGAATGCATTGCCTAAAAGTTTCTGGTGGAAGCAGGTTAAAATGAGACTTTCAAAAGAGAATTAAAAAGTTATTTTCAAAAGGAACAATGTGCAGATTAATGGGGAGAAATTAGTAAAATTATACAAGGTGAAATGTTCATTCAGAGAGCCAGTGCAGACATGATGGGCAGATATAGCGTAAACATAGCAATGGAATATCTAACTCAAGCGCAGCCTCTTCAAAACGTTGACATAGCAAGTTACTGATGTGGTATGTGTAAATGGAGACTCAGCACTACCCTTCCCTCCAGGTGAGAGAAAATTAGGTATGAAAGTCTGAATGCATCAATCATACTATTCCTAGCTGACAGCAATGAAAACTAATTTTATATGGAATGAAGATTCCTGAGCTCTTCATAATTAAGAAGTAAACAAAATAAAATAACATTTTATTATTTTACTTAGTTCTAATTGTGCATAAAATGAAATTAGTAGCATTCCACAACAACGCCTCGAACACACACTGGTGGTATAGAAAGGCAGAAGAATTTACATATTGTTCTTTTAAATATTCATTTGAACAGTAAACAAAAAATCAGTTTAAGTTCTTTGTTTCCTTTTAATTCTAAAATCAGAAAGTGCAGAGTGTAATTTAGAGACTATTTTCCAGATCATAGCAATATAGATGTGCTATTTTCTGAATCAGTTTTCACCAAATTTATCAACTAAACAACTCTCAGTTATTTTAATGACACTGGTGTACACCTAAATAGATGGTGTGGCCATGGAACCACTCTAGGTCCAATGCACACAAATATTTTTATTATTTTCCCTCGGACAGGTTTTCCATTGATCTGCTCTAATTTCCCCAATTATGCATATTTCTTACATGTACGCAATTCTTAAATTTGCACATGGTCAGGCAGCATCCAAGGAACAGGAAATTCGACGTTTCGGGCATAAGCCCTTCATCAGGAATGAGGAAAGTGTGTCCAGCAGGCTAAGATAAAAGGTAGGGAGGAGGGACTTGGGGGAGGGGCGATGGACATGTGATAGGTGGAAGGAGGTCAAGGTGAGGGTGATAGGCCGGAGTGGGGTGGGGGCGGAGAGGTCAGGAAGAAGATTGTAGGTTAGGAGGGCGGTGCTGAGTTCGAGGGAATCGACTGAGACAAGGTGGGGGGAGGGGAAATTAGGAAACTGGAGAAATCTGAGTTCATCCCTTGTGGTTGGAGGGTTCCCAGGCGGAAGATGAGGCGCTCTTCCTCCAACCGTCGTGTTGTTATGTTCTGGCAATGGAGGAGTCCAAGGACCTGCATGTCCTTGGTGGAGGGCACCACCACCTGCACCTCCACACACATCATCTATTGCATCCGCTGCACCCGATGTGGCCTCCTCTATATTGGGGAGACGGGCCGCCTACTTGCCCGGACCAACCAACCCAACCACCCCGTGGCTCAACACTTTAACTCCTCCTCCCACTCCACCAAATCCAAGGATTGCATATATATCAGAAATATGCATTGAGTAGGAATTTAGAGTTCATTCAGTTGAAAATATATTTTCCATGGGAAGGTTTAAAAAAGTGTTTGTGCAGTGGATCTAGACGGGATCTATGGCAACACCATTATTTAGATATATATAGGTGTCACTCAATTGTTTAAGATTAAATTAAAGGCATGCAACAGTTTGGGTTCCACAAGAACACCTGACCTCAATTCAGCCTTGTCCAAACATAGACAAAAGAACTGAACCCACAGATGAGATGAGTGTGATGGCCCTGATATCAATATAACATTTCACAGGGTTTGTCGTCAAGGATGTCTAACAAACCTGAAGTCAATGCAAATCAGGAGGACAAAGCTTCATTGCTGGAGTCAAACCTAGCACATAGGTAAAAGCTATGATCCTGGATTTGATTGTCTCAACACAGGATATTGTTGCAGGGGATCCTCAGAGTATTAACTTCTGCTGATTCAGCAAGGACCTTCTGTCCAAAGTAAAATCAGAAGGGGAATATTAATTGGTCATTGCACAATTCTCAGCAGTGACTCCTCAAATACTGAAAAAGTCTGTCCATATTGTTACCACGCGAGAGTTGAACTCCTCTGCTAATTAAACGAAAATACCCAAAAAAGATCACCTCTCCTCGTAATCTGTTAAAAAAGTGTGTATGAAAGAAGATCCCTGATTTCCACTGTATAAATAACAATTTATTTATTTAACCCTGACAGTGAACAGTAAACAAAACTATTAATAAACCGAACAGTTTCCCCTAACTCACCACTATCCCTTAGCTGACCACAATTCTATTAATATTGTTATGAAGGTGCGGAGGTACTGTATCTTTAAGAAAGTTGAAAAGCTAGCAAGAAGAGCATAAAGTGTTCTGAATAAGGTAACAGTGTAACACTTGGTCAAAACCAATAGTACAACTGTGTTGCTATGGAATAAAAACAAATTCAAGTTAGGCCAATCAGTTTAAATTATGCCCCAAGAGAAGAGAGTCCAATCAAATTTGAATTTAGTATTTTAATAAAATTAAAACCAATGAAATGATCTGATGTTTTGGGGTATAAAACCGAACATTTTGAACAGCTGGAGAGAGAACTGCCATGGAGACTGCTAGCTCACGAGCTCTCTGAAAGGTATCTGTCCGTAGAAGGAGTTTGCACAGCAGAACATCAAAACTGATTTGGGAGAATCTACGAGGAAAATCTATAAAGGAGAGTCGACAAAGCTGGCTGGTTTTCAAACATAATTTTTTTTTATATAAACCTTAATTGGGATTTTTTAAAATTGGACTAGTTTTGTAGAGTGGGAGGTAAAGGATAGGTTTAAGAGAAAGGCATTGTAAATATTTGTTGGTGTTAATATTGTCTGTTGGACTTAAGAAATAAAGTTGTTAATTTTTACTTCAAATAGTGACCTCTGGGACAGTTCTTTGCCTCTTGAATTTTAACAGATTACAGCTCGGGGTGAATTTTTTCTGTCTTGCTGATTTAAATTAGCAGAGGGGTTTATACTGTGTCATAACAATATGCTGTTCCAATAACACAATTATTAACCATTACATTAACTTAATTTCTCAAAGTCCATACAGTCTCTTATGCTATCTTCTTTCCAGTCTTCCGATTCTGCTGTCTTCTCCCTGAGTCATCATCTTACTTCTTACTGCTTTTACAGGAAAAGGTACCTCTTGATAAGATAGTTCCTTGTGAGATTTCTTTGAGAGCGAGATATTGATTTCTTCAGATGGCCTTTGCTCTCTAGCTCTTTGGCAGCTGCTCTGAACAATTTTCAAAATGCCCTCATATTTTATGCTCTCAACATCATACCCTCTCATTGGTACAACGCTGTCAATACAATAAATTCAAATTCATTTGGATTTTGGTATCCTGAGCATAATTTAAATTAATTGGTTAAATTTGAATTGCTGTCAAAACAGCAACCAAAACTCAGGTATTCGTTTAACAGTCAACTGGAACAGCTGTCTCTTAGTTGTTCTGTATACTGGCAGCTGTGGCTGTAGTTTAAATTTAGAAAACACTGAAGTGTCCATATACTCTTCCAACTTCGTAACAATATGCAGCAAGACCCAGACAACATTCAACTTTGGGTTGACAAGTGGCATGTCACATAATTGCCAGACATTGATCATCTCCAACAAGACAATCTCTAAATATTTCCCTTGATCAGAATATCTATCGCTCAACTTAAATATTTTCTCTCTCCTCCATGAGAACAGAGTGACACTGACATGTCCACATCTGCAGCAAATTACCAATTGTCCTTCAACAGCACTTTCCAAATCAGGAACTTCTAGCACGTAGGACCAGGGCAGAAGATACATAACACCATTGTCTGCAAGTTCCCTTCCAAGCCACACACCATCATGACTTGAAACAATATCGCTGTTCCTTCACTGTCACTTGATCAAAATCCCATGACTCCTTTGATATCAACATTGTCAGTAACAGATTAGGTGTTTGAAAGTGGGTTACCTGCTGAGGATTCCGAGCTTCTAAATTATTCTTGTGGTCAAAGTGTTTATATCACAAGTCCAGTTCAGTTTCTGGTTTATGGTAACCTCCATTATTAATACGGATGTTAATTGTAGGGAATTCAGCAAAGCTATTGCCACTGACTGTCAAAGGCCAAAGGTTAGATTCTCTCCAGTTGGAGATCGTCATTGCCTGCCACTTGTGTGGTGCAAATGATACTTGCCACTTGGCAGTGCAAAATGGGATGTTGTCCAGGTCAGATGCATTTGGACATTGACTGCTTCAGTATTTGAGAAGTCACAAACGGTGTTACATATTGTGCAGCCATTAGCAAACATCCCCACATCTAACCTTACAGTGGCAGGAATAGGTTGAGTACATCTGGAGGGTATGGTTCCTTCTCCACAAAGGTATCAGCTATTCTCTGATGCTCTTACCTCCAAAATTATTTTGATAACATGAAATAAAAGCAATCCAATATTAAAGATAGGCAAAATTGATATTGTTGGCATAGATCTGTAGTTGGTATATGGAAGATGAATGCTGTGGCTTATACTCCATTGTTGAGTGGACAAATGTAATGCAGTATACACAGTCAAAATAAATGACAATCTCAGCTGTGGTGACAATGGCCATATTGAACACGCTCAAAACTGGACAAGAATCCTAATCCTGCTGTTAAGCAACTGCTATGATAGTTGTGAGGTGGGAGTGTTAGATAATTAGAAGGCTATGAATTGCCTAGAATTGTACGGGTCATTAGCCAAACATGCAGAAGGTTGCTTGATCAAGATTTTGAAGGTTCTTGATTATATTTATTACTTTGTGATTCAATAGATTGTAAAATGAAGACATGCTTATTTTTAAATGCGAGAAACCATTTGGGAAACTGAGTAGAAATCCTCACCGTTGTAACATATTTATCCATTCAGACAGGTTTCACCCATTCTCAGTTGTATAACTAGGTTAGAAATTCAAGCCACCATGAAGCAGTTAACCAGGATGTAATTGATGATGGAGCTGAAGATGGTTGAGCCAAGGACAATATCCTGTAGACTTTCTGCAAAGATGTTCTCGGACTGAGATGACTAACCTCCAAAATCACAATCATCTTCCTGTGTACCAGGTATGACTCCAACCAGTTTTCCCTCATTCCCACTGACCCCAGTTTTGTTCCGTCTTCTTAGTGCCACAATCAGTCAAATGCAACTTTGATGTCAAGGCCAGTCACTCTCAGTGAAATGAAACATGAAGATATAAAAAGGAATTATAATAAGCATTTTTTTTAAAAGCAAAGCCGACATGAATGTTATCTTCAAATCAAAATAGAACAGTACAGTATAGGAACAGGCCCATTGGCCCATATTGTTGTGCTGAACATAATCCCAAATTAAACTACTTCCCTCTGTCTGCCCTTGGTCCATATCCCTCCATTCCTTTCATATTCATGTGAAAGTCTAAAAGTCCCTTAAATGCCCCTATCTTACCTGTCTCCATACCCATCACTGGCTGTGCATTCCAGACTGTGGTAAACAATTGCCCCATCACATCTCCTTTGAACTTTCTCCCTCTCACTTTAAATGCATGCCCCTTAGTATTAGACATTTGAACTCTGGGAAAAAGATTCTGAACTTCAACTCTATCTATACATTTCATGATTTAAAACAGATCTTTATCACAGTCTCCCTCAGCCTTCGCTTTACAGAAAGCAACCCAGGTTTTTCTAGCCTTTCCTCATAACTCATACCCTCTAATCCAGGCAACATCCTGGTAAAACCTCTTCTGCATCCTCTCCAAACTTTCCATACTCTTTGTGGCGACCAGAACCGAACACAATTCTCTAAGTGTGGCCTGACCAAAAGCTGTAACATGACATCCTGACTTTTGAACTGAACTCCCCATCCAATAAAGGCAAGCATGCCATATACCTTCATTACCATCCTATCTGTTTGCATGGCCACTTTCAGGAAGCAATGGACTTGAACCCCAAAATCCCCAACATCAATGCTGTTCAGGACCCTGCCATTAAGTGTTTACTCTTCCTTAACATTTGATCTCCCGAAGTGCAGCACCGTACAGTTATCCGAATCAAACTCCATCTGCCATTTCTCCTTCCATATCTGCAAAAGATCTATATCCCGTTGTATCCTTTGATAACCTTCTTCATTACCCAAATTTCACTGATCTTTGTAATGTCCGCAAACTTATCAATCCACCCTTTACATTTTCATCCAAGTCATTAATATATATCACAAGATGTTCAAAGATATTTCTCTTGAGGCAAATGATTCAGTTACATTAGTTGATATAAAGCATCAAAGATGTATGGAATAATTTCTGTCTTTAATGCAAAAGACAGGTCAATGCTACTTTCAAATTGCCATTATTCACTGTTGCTTCAATGCATTCAATATGAAAGTATGAGACTCTTAAAAGTTAATTAAAGAATGATATAGGGTACATTTTAAATTTTCCTACCATGGGTATGCAGTAAATATAATATCTGGATCTACAATGCAGTCTACCCAAAATTACTATGAACTGACAAGACACACCACAAGGAATGTTGCAAACAGTAGTATGCTTAGTTTGCCAGCTTAAATCAAAAACATACTAAATTAGAATCATTATACTGAAAACTTTTTTAAATATTGTATTACAAACCAACTACAATGCAACATAAACACACCCTGAATGTCTAATGTATCTTGAATGATGTTGTATTCCATCAAATAGTGGGAATATATTTTAAGCACTTCAGCATGAACATATATTTCAGAAATAATGAAGTAACAATACCTGTTAGAAGCAGCTTGTATTGTGGAATCCTCTGGACAGGTTTTAACAGGTAATGCTTGAGTGCCAGATTTGCACAGCGAGTGCTCATCTAAAAGAAAAGAGAAACCTGAAATTTTGCAGACAAGATGATTCATAAACCAGTTGTAAAACACTGGAGCACTTCATGTGATGTATTTTGGAGGCTACATAAGAATTAAGTCTTACATCTAGCCCATAAAACATACAAATGTGTTGCAGCAAAATGTTAAATTTGATGTTGATCTAAGAATGGTTATTACCTCAAATTCTCTAACCACAGAAGCAAAAGTAGGGTTCTTCTTGCACTGTTCATCCAACAAACAAACATTCTTGTCAAACTCCTTGATATAGGTTGAGTACATCTTGAGGTATGGTCCCTTCTCCACAAAGATATCAGCTATTCTCTGATGCTCTTCCCTACAAAGTTATTTTGATAACACGGAACAGAAATAAATTGCAGTTCAATATTAAAGGCAGGCAAAATTGATATTGTTGGTGTAGTTCTATAGTTGGTATATGGAAGATGAATGCTGTACCTTACACTCCATGATTCAGTGAATAAATGCGATGCAGCATATACAATCTAAATAAATGCCAGTGTCCCTGTGGTGACAATGGAGATATTGAACACAGCTCAAAACTGGACAAGAATCCTAGTCCTGCTGTTAAGCAACCTGCTATGATAATTGTGAGGTGGGAGTGTTAGATAATTAGAACATCAGATTCAGCTATGAATGCCCTAGAATTGTACGGGTCATTAGTCACACAGACAGAAGGTTGCTTGATTAAGATTTTGGAAGTCATTGATTATATTTATCACTTTGTGATTCAACAGATTGTGAAATGAAGACATGCTTATTTTTAAGTGCAAGAAACCATATTGGGAAACTGAGTAGAAATCCTCAACATTTGAATTCATTTATCCACAACAGATAGATTTCACCCATTCTCAGTTGTGTAACTAGGTTAGAAATTCAAAAAGCATGCTGCCTGTAAGCCACCATGAAGCAGTATACATGCTGGTTTCCTCAGAACTAGGGACAAGTTGTAATTAAGAGGGAATTAAACTACTATAGCTTCCCATGTTGTAAAGAAAATCTCTTTTGGTAGAAAATGCACAGTACTGTTTTTATTTTGATGTATCAGTTCAAATGAGAACAAAATTTAATTGTGAAGGTTATATACGGCAATGCAATATAAACGAATACTAGAATGACAAAGCAGATTTATTGATTTCTACAGATAAAATACTGGTCAGCATTTAAAGCTGAAGTCTGACAAAATGTTCACTTCTTTCAATATTTCCAGAATCTAATAGATTTACTCATTATTGCCATCATTTTCAGATCTTTACAAGTTAGAGAGCGAAAAGGTTATTGACAAGCATGTTTAATTAATCATAAAAATCTCACTGCAGCATTCTATTCAGTCAAGTGTTCCAAGAGTTTGATTTTTACAGCCTTCACAGATGCTTACCTCAGAGCTTCAGACATCACAATAGAAGCTCCAGGTAACGATCTGAAAGTGATGCAATGGTCACTCAGTGAATATTTTCAAGTTACAGAGTTCTTATGGACTTTTCATTGTCGGCTAGCCATTATTTGTGTTGCGCTCAGCTAACAGCAAATTATGTTTTTTTTGCTTACCAATCAGTTCAAATAACTAATCCAGGCCTCTAGATGATAATATAATGGCATTACCACTATCCCACCATTTCCCTTCTCACTAGCAGCTCTTGGCAGTCACTGTTTAGTTTCTGGATTATTACCTCACTTTATGTCACATATCAGCAATATCCTCCCAAAGAGAGCCCCATATCCCTCAAACTTTCTTCATAATTTATTCCTATCACATTATTGATCAGATTCAGAAGTTCATACTTGTTAGGAAATAGATTTTATCAAGTCAAATGCTGAAAGGTCCATTACCAGTGTGCCATTCTTTCTTCCAATTCTCGTAGCAGACCCCGATTTAGTTCATACAGCTGTGGCAGGTAGTACAGGATCTGGTTCAAGGTCTTATCTTCAATTACTTGCTTTCCATACTGCCTTGAAGATTGGATTACTGAATCCCTGAAATCCTGTCAGAATCCAGATGAATCAAATGTGCATGTAAGTTTCAATATTTAAATTATCTATTGGAATAAACATATGAAAGTAGGAGTACCAAAACTGTGACATAATTGAAGGAGTATATAAAAATTTAATTTGCAAACTTAACTCTGCTTGTTTCGGGGAAATATGAATAAGGAAGAATTGAATGGGAATGCAATAAAGAGTTTTCAATTGTGAAATAATTGGAGACATTTCTATTCTGTTTAGAGATGTCACTACACATCTCCAGAGCAGGACCCTACCGTTATGGTAAAAATAGGAGACTACTACAAGCTGTTAAAGTTCAAGAATCAGAGGCTACAGGCATAACATTAAATATAAGGGGTTTCAAACAGAGAAGAGGAGAAACATTGTACAAAGTGCTCAGGTACTATGGAACTTACACCGGGAAGCAAAAACTAGGTCAAGACTCGGGACAGGGGCTTCAGATGATGTCGATCAGGCATGATAAGGCATGCTTGGAGGATAAATGGATGACTTGCTTCTCATCCATAATGCTTCTCATTCTAACTTCTCATCTGTTTCTATGATGTAATTGAGACATAGAGGTGTACAGCACAGAAACAGATCTCTTGGTCCAACTCATTCATGCCAATCAGATGTCCTAAATTAATCTAGCCCCATTTGCGAGCATTTGGCCCATATCCCTCTAAACCCTTCCTATTCATATACCCATCCAGATGCCTTTTAAATACTGTAATTGTAGCAGCCTCCACCACTTCCTCTGGGAGCTCATTCCACACATGCACCACTCTCTGTGTGAACATGTTGACCCTTAGGTCCTTTTTAAATCTTTTCCCTCTCACCTTAAACCTATGCCCTCTAGTTTTGGACTCCCCCATTCTGGACCTTGCTTCAAATAGATACCGTTTCATGGATGCTGGCAATTCCAAAGTCCTGATCATTTGGTTTTCCTGCAAGATTGAGGCAGGCTGTGCTCAATTCATTTGCACAATCATATTGTGACTGTTCATCATTGGCAACAATCTCAAGATCGAAAAGTATGGTGCTGAAAAAGCACAGCAGGTTAGGCAGCATCCAAGGAGCAGGAGAATTGACATTTCACGCATAAGCCCTTCATCAGGAATATGGAGGGGGAAGAGGGCTGAGAGATAAGTAGAAGGCTGGGGGTGGGGCTGAGGGGTGAAGGTGGTTGGGAAGCGATAGGTAGATGGAGGTGGTGGGCATGATGGTGATAGGGATAGGTCAAAGGAAAGGGTGGAGCAGGTAGGTGAGAAGGAAAATGGACAGGTAATACAGTTCAGGAGAGTGGTGCCGAGTTGGAGGTTTAGATCTGGGAAGAGATGGGGGTAGGGAGATAAGGAAAATGGTGAAATTATTGTTGATGCTGGGTGATTGGAGGCTCTCATGGGGTTCCTCCCCTGGGAATCGGGTGGCTTGGATGTGGCAGTGGAGGCAGCCCAATATTTGCATGTCCTTGACAGGAAGGGGAAGTTGAAGTGGTCGACCACATCTTCCGCCTTGGGACCCTCCAATCACACAGCATCAATCTAGATTTCACCAGTTTCCTCATCTTCTCTCCTTCTCTCCCACCTCCTCATCTCACATTCAACCCTCCAACTCGACACTTCCCGCTTGAACTCTCCTACCTGTTCATCTTCCTTCCCACTTATCCACTCCACCCTCGCCTCCGGCCTATCACCATCACCTCCCACCTCCATCTACCTATCGTCTTCAGTGCTACCTTCCCCATCCCCGTCCCCACCCTCCTATTTATCTCTCAGCCTCTTCCCCCACCACCACCACAATCCTGATGAAGGGCTTACGCTCGAAATGTCGATTCTCTTGTTCTTCGGATGCTGCCTGGCCTGCAGTACTTTTCCAGCACCAAAATTTTTGACACTGATTCTCCAGCATCTGCAATCCTCACTTTCTCCAACAATCACTGGATGGTGATCAGTAGCAGAATCCTTTCAGTTTTACATCATTTTATAGAGTATAGTTGTAAGTTTAAATTAATCAATAGAATAATCATTCTAAATCATGCATAATTACACTGCAGCTAATAACTGCAGAACCAGATTCATCCACAGGTCATCCACATACAAGAAATCGAAATGGTTCAGCATCACAAGGTAAGGAAATGCAATGATCTTACAAGGGTGAATCACCAGTTTATGTAACACCTTAAATACAAGCTGAATATAAAAATATGTTCTATAGGAAAACAAATAGCTAGATACAATTCAAAGCCAGTGCCAAATTAAATCTACTTTTTAAAAAATTAATTCACACATGCCCTTTATAACTGGTCTCAGAAAAAGCCCAACAAGCCACTCAGTTTGAGGGCAACTGAGAATGCGAAATAAATTCTAGCCTCGGCAATATCCGACTAAAGAATTAAAACAAAAGTATTTTCAGGTTATTCAGTGTGCACACATATTCAAAATTGAGGCAATCCACTGGAAATGCAAATGTTACTTTCTCCCTTGCAAACTGGTTACAATTCTTGTTCTATCACCAGATTTCTCAACACTCGCCTTTTGGAGGCCACTTCAAAACAATTGGTTAAAACACCATATAATCAAACATGGACGATTTACCTTTGTAAATTATCTGAAATATCGACAAAAATATACAAAGAATAACAAGCTGTGTGAGTAATATAACTTCATTAATACTAGCAGACATAAGATAATGCACTTTGGTCATCAGCTTCATAATCCTTGTCAAGTCCCAGAGGAACAAATGGCAACGAGGAATTTTGATCAGAATCATTTTCCCATTACCTACTCAAGTAGGTTCTCAACATACAAAACTGTCCTTAGTACATAAACTTGCTTTTGCAAGATGCAACTATTGTAAAAAATTTAAAACATACATGTGTCAGGCATAACTTCATGCAAACAGAAAAACTGTTTTGAATTGGCTGATGCTGCATTATACAAATTACTATGCTTCTAGAACTATAACCAACCTTTAAAAGAAAAACCACTGTCTGAATGACTAACTACTCAAAAAGTTATGACTGAAGACAGCAACCAATCAACTTTGAACTGCTGACCCAAGCAATGTACAACCTATCATTGCAAAAGGCAAAGTTATTTTGGACCCAGCAGCTTTGCACTCAGTGTTGCAAGGATATGTTTGCTTTTCGATCATTAGAATGGTTATAGTTTATATGACTAGCACTGGGAAATATCATATAATTAAAGCCTACCAGATGACACACTAACACAAAAATGGAAGGCCTTGACAGATGGCCAGCTACAACCCTCACATACCTCTGAAATGGATATTGAATCCTTTTCACTGTTGTTCATGGGCAACCATTCATTTCTTTAAGAATGTGACAGCTGACCAGCGCATACTAAAACTGTTTTTCGGGAGTACAGGACTAGAATACTACCTAAAATTCATTCAAGTTCACTTCTTATGACCACACCAAAGCACTGCATTTCAGAAGGGGATTCTATTACAGACATTTTGTTGTGCAACACATTCTATATGAGCCACCTGTTGATCATGTTCTTTCATCTACTGATTTCAAAAGATCGAAAAAGACTCAAAGTATAAAAACAGAAAATCAATTACTTACAATGTGCAAAAGCTTCAAAACATCCACAAATCTGTTGACAAAAAAAATCCATGACTTTATTCTTGTATACGTAAAATTAGATTATTCAAATTTTGTTGTAATTTTTAAATATCAAAATCAACACGTTACATACACTTTCTCGGAGCTCATGATTTCTCTGGCAATATGATACACTTTGGTTTTCTTTCCTTTGCCATTCTATAGATAATGTTAAAAGGCAAGATTTAGAAATTACACTACCATTCACAGGAAAATAAAAAATATAACAGCAGCATTACATCAGAATACAGGTAGATCTCTTATAATGCCATAGTTGCATTGTAACAAAACCTTGCTTAATAGAAATAATGAAGCCGATGGGAAAAGTGGGGTTTGGAGCAGAAAATATCACTCACAATTGGTCAAAAATCACCCAAACGTCTAAGGCAAAGTATAGCACAGCCTGAGTGAAGGTTATGATGTACAGGTATCGGTGGTGGACTGGAGTGGACAACGTTGAAAATCACACAACACCAGGTTATAGTCCAACAGGTTATTTTGGAAGTACAAGCTTTCAGAACACTGCTCCTTTATCACTAGCTGTACAACCTGTACGCCCACTAGCTTCGTGACGAAGGAGCAGCACTTCGAAAGCTTGTACTTCCAAATAAACCTGTTGGACTACAACCTGGTGTTGTGTGATTTTTAACTGAATGAAGGTTGAAATTATATTTATTAACAAAACGAAAGTAAATTTAACACTACAGTTTTTTAAAAAAAATGTAAAAAAGCTTCTCTCTGGACAGTAACTCTGACAAAGCTGCTCAGTCAGTAGTTGATAGCACGCATGCGCGGAATGGCACGAAGACCGGTGCTGATATCATGCATGAACAGAGTGGTGTGGAGATTTCAGCGCAGACATTGGCACATGCGCAGAATGGCATGAAGACCAGCAATGATGTCGCGCATGCACGGGACGTCACAAACACCAACGTGTGCAAAACAGCACGGACATCAGTGCATGCAGAGAACGACGTGGATATCAGCACCTGAGCAGAACGAAGAGTGTGAACTGATCCCCCCTGGAATGGCACTATTACCAAAGGAGATAAGCTTTCTCGAAAATACCATTCCCTAAATTCTTCAGCGACGTTATTGGCTAATTGCACTGCTGAAACGCGTGTTATCCCAGAACTATCTGTGAATGGTAAACTCAAACATGAGACAAAAAGCTCTACATTTACTGAACAGTTCATAGCCATTCAAAACATTCAAGGTGAGCAAAATGAAACAATTACATTACAGATGAGAACTGAGAGAGGTGGCCATAATACCCAACTACTTTAAATATTTTGAACACATTGAATTACTATAAAATTATTTGCCTCAGCCTATAAACTGCAATCAACTGTATTCTTAAAAATAGTAGTTGCTGATAAGTGGAATTTTTTTTGTTCTAGGAATTTTGAACCAACCAACTAATTTTAATTAAGCAATGTGAATAACAAGGTGGAAATTATTACAAAGAAACGAAACAATCAAATACTTTGAATTAAACAACTAGCTACTGGGCACATTGAGCTTCTTGTGTTGTTGAAGTTGCACGTTTCCAGGTTGTGGGGAATCAAAATGCGAAATGTTGGACTTGAAAGCAGAGCAGTATTAACTTCAAATACATTCAAAATAGAGCACCTTCTCCAGTTCAGACATCTCCCCAGGGTTGAAATGGCTGTCATGAAGGATCATAATTTTAAGATGATTGGAGGAAGGTATTGGGGAGATGTCAGAGGTAGGTTCTTTACGCAAAGAGTAGTGGATGCGTGGAATGCACTGCCAACAGTGGTAGTAGAGTCAGAGACATTAGGGACATTTAAGCGACTGCTGGACAAGCACATGGACAGCAGTAAATTGAGGGGTGTGTAGGTTAGGTTGATCTTAGATTAAGATAAATGCTTGGCACAACATCATGGGCCGAAGGGCCTGTACTGTGCTGTAGTGTTCTATATTCTATATGGTTGAATCGAAAACACAGGAGAGCATCGCCTGCAGAAGCATAACTGCATTTTGTACACTGTTCATTCTCTTATATACTTGTGAGAAGTTGCCAATTGTAGCTATTTTGCGATGTAGATCTTTGTAAATTAGGAACTAAGTTGATGTGAACTTGCATATCTCAAAAACATTTTTGGTAGAATCCTTATAAATGAAAGTGAAAATATCATCCAATTTGTCTAAGCTCAGATGTGACGGTGTGGAATGCAAAACCAATACATTAGGGAGATTTATCTTTGGAGAGTCAAATATGAATCAAAAATATTCAGTGAGAAGCATTAAACTATGCACATAATGCAAGCAACATAAGTTAAAATGAAGAACATCTCCTTTCTTTTTCATCTTTCTATTTCTTTCCACCTATTTAACATATGGCGCTCATCTGGAAACTGACTTTTTGGTTGTTTTCTCCTTGGTTCTCTCTCTACTGCCCTACTTCCTTCTCCAGGACATATCTTCCCATCCTGTTATCCTGTGAACCTCATTCACCCAGCTGCTTGTCTACTCTTCTAAAATACATAATTATAAAGATTCATTAATGATTAAGGATGTAATCCCCTTCTGCATGAGCACTGGCAGCAGTGGATGACTGACGCAAGTCATTAAACCAGGACGAAAACAGAGAATTGTCAGCTCTTTAAGCTTCTAAGTTCTGGAGAAGCAATAAAGCTTTCTCATTTGTTAAAATTAACAAGGCAATCGTAACATAGTTTTTACTAATATCCAGCCTTGACAATTCTGAAAATTTGAGGTTAGTGTTACAAGTGAGGCATGTCATCGACTATATTAAATATGTTTGCTTTAGTATGTTTTTAAAAAAGTTTTACATTTATGGAGTACCTTAAATGACCTCTGAACGTCTCAAATTGCTGGACAGTCCACCTTTTGAGGTACAGTCATTGTTTATAATGCGTAGTATGTAACTCCCAATTTACTCACTTACAGGATCCACAAATAGCAATGAACTGATGACCAGAACATTGATTTTCATCATATTTGAGGGACAAGTATCAATCAGAGCATTGGAGAACTTAATGCTTTCTCCATGCGATTTTTTGTTTACCTGAGAAATTGAAAGTTTGAGTGCAAGCCTGGATTTTGTACCCAAGTTTCTGTTATGGAGTCTCAACTGAGTGACTTAAAGGCACAAGTGCTGAGCCATTGTCTTCAGCAGGCCATGTCTTGGGTATTACTGCATTACATCATTCAAACATTATGTGAACCAACTCTTCATTAAGACTGGATTGTTCATTTGCTTCAGTGCTTTGGCTTGCCTTGCAATATTTTACACTGCCATAATGCAACAAAAAAGCTCAATAGTTTACAGAAACTGTTTGTGCAACCTCCTTCGGCTGGAAGATCACAATTGAAATCTCAAAACTCTCCAGTTTTATTTTCATCATAATTTTTATAATATGCCAACTTTAAGAAGTCACTCAAGTCCCACAAAGGGCTATGCCACAAATAAAATAAATTAGCATGAATGGGTTCAAATGTTACTGATTAAATGCCATTCATATATCAATGATGTCAGAACTACAAGACCTGTGACTGTCACTATGTATACTGAATGCAAAATATGTGATTGAAATTTTAAAGAACTGCGAACAGAAAACTTAAAAACATGTTAATGAGCAAAGAAAATGAAGAAAACCAGAAGAACTGCAGGTGTTGTAAATCAGACGTTTCAGGTCCAGTGAAGAAAATAAAGACTCTACCATTGTAATTTGAACTCTGAATAAGACGTTTGATCTCAACAAGCCACTGGTTCCAGAACACTGATCTTCCCTTCATGGTTTCCTACTTCATAATTCCCTAAACTCAGTCAGATTGCTTCTGTCTCCTTCCCAAGAGTCACAAATAGGACTGCTTTGGTTGACTTATCACTTTAGCTTGTTTCTGCCCTACTGAACCCAACTACATATTTCCTCTCTTGTTTCTCTCCACCCAAAATTCCATGTTTTTCTGGTGCATTCCATCATTTTAAAGTTTCACATTTCGTGGCTCGAACCATCTTCTCTTCATTATGGATGTCCAATCTCTCTTCATCTCCAACTGAGCTCAAAGTTAGGAGGCTGCTCAAAGTACTTTATTCTAATATACATGAACTATAAGCATATTGGGAAAGATTTTTTTTAAACGAAAAGCAAAGCTGAAACTTATGTTGTGTGGAAATCATTAGGTACATGGTGCAGTGTATAGCTCTGCCAGGCAGTCAAGTGGTTCTTCATTTGCAAAGTTAATACAAACTTAAAAAGTTATAAATTTGCATTTATATAGCACTTTTCACAAACACTCAACAGTCATTTTAAAATATAGTTACTGTTGTAACGTAGTGGCTAATTTGACACAGCAAACTCCCATAAAGAGAAATCATCTGTTTGTGGTGTGGCAGGAGCACAAATATTCAAAGTTTGTGAGAAGATTTGTAGCTCAGGTGCTCGTTGTTGTGGTTCTGTTCGCCGAGCTGGAAGTTTTTGTTGCAAACGTTTCGTCACCTTTCTGGTGACATCCTCAGTGCTTGGGAGCCTCCTGTGAAGCGCTCCTGTGCTGATTCCTCCGGCATTTATAGTGGTGTGTCTCTGTCGCTTCCGGTTGTCCGTTGCTGTCCGCTGCAGTGGCCGGTATATTGGGTCTAGGTCGATGTGTTTGTTGATATCACTGCAGCGGACAGCAACGGACAACTGGAAGCGGCAGAGACACACCACTATAAATGCTGGAGGAATCAGCACAGAAGCGCTTCACAGGAGGCTCCCAAGCACTGAGGATGTCACCTAGAAAGGGGACGAAACGTTTGCAACAAAAACTCCCAGCTCGGCGAACAGAACCACAACAAGCACAAATATTATTTGGCAAAAGGAGATGTCAGATTCAGCAGGTTATACATTTAAACAAAAATTCCATGCCCTTTCTGATTCTGGAAACAGTCCTGACTAGACAATATACAGTCTTTTGAGATGACAAATGCAAACAACAGTGATCACCCTTGCAAAGTGGTTTGGAAATCTTTACATTAGTTTTCTTCACTTGCAGCAAATGAAGAAGCTTTCAAAAGAAAATATAATTCAAGGTCTTATCTAGCACATAAGGAGACCATTAGCTTAATAGCGCTAGAATCAACATTTTGGTTTGGTTCTGATGCCTAACCCCTGCTTTTTCCTCACAGCTCAGCATCTTTTTTATCTTCAGCTTTATATACTCATTTCAATTTTGAAATTACTATTGAATCTCACCCTTTCAGACTGTGGATTGCAGCTCACAACTTAGTATTTAAAAAAAGTCTCATGTCACCTGATTCTTTTTCTTGATCACCCTAGTTTTTTTACTTTGGTTTCTAACCTCCTGCCACTGATGCAGTTTAGTTTCACTTTACTTATTGATGATTTGAAACCTTGTGTTGAATCTCTTCCTAATTGTCTCTGCTTTAAGGAGAACAACCAGAGATTTCCAGCTATTCAACTTTTAATCCCTGCCATATCTCTACTTAATCTCTTCTACAGGCTGAGGCCTTGGTTTCTTTCCAAGATTGTGGTGCCCAGAATAGAATACTGTACTCAAATTAAGGCCTAACTGGCGTTTCATGAAAGTTTTAACATAACTTCATTGTTTATGTACTGTACAAATAAATAGCTCATTTCAAGTTTGGGACCCTGTTCCTCAAGCTATGGCAAGGATCAGTATTCAAGCCTCAACTAATTAAAACCTATAATGATTTAAATGAAGGAACTGAATGTATTGTATCTAATTTTGCTTGTAATACAAAACTAACTGGGAAACTAAGTTAACAAAAGAATGTAAAGGATATAGACTGATGAAATGAATAGCAAGAACATGGCACATGGAAGAGGATTCAGGCAAACCTTGTAAACAAATCAGGATCACATGGAGGTGCAGCAAGCAATTAAAATGGTGAATTGTATGCTAGCCTTTAGTACGACAGAGTAAGACTTCAAGAATAATGACGTCTTACTGTAATTATATAGGGTTTTGATAAGACCACATCTGGAGTACTATACACAGTTTTAGTTTCCTTACCCAAGAAAGGATATACATACCTTCACACCAGGATGGGACCAGATTCACCGCCAACGATTCCCCACTGCCCTTTAACCACCGTGGATGCTTAGCCCATTGGCCACTGGAGAGTTTATTTTAAGCTTGTATTTTTGCAACAGGAATTTTTAGTATGGAAACTGAAATTATTAGTAAACGTGGAAATAAGATGGTTTTATATCAGTGCTATGAGAGAATGTTTTCCTGAAGTTAGAATTGACCAATAAAATGATATGTATTTTACCTCTTTTTTTTAATCAATATGTAGTATGCAGTTGTATAAATAAAGGATACTGAGAAGTATGAAAGAACAGGCGGGAGGGAAAACAATCAGTACATATATATATTTCCGGTGGCGAATAGTCTTCAGAGGTCAAATGACCCCAGTGGAGAAATGCTGGTGGCGAACCGGCAGTGGCTAATCATTGGTGGCGAATCGTCATCAACCCCTTCACACAGCCTTAGCAATGTGTGTCCACTAAACCAATTCTTAGGATGAGATTTACACTTGACATGTAAGTGTAATATCCAAATTTGATGACACAAAAAATAGGTGAGAAAGCATGTTGTGATAAGGACATAAGGAATCTGCAAGAGGATATTAAATAGGTTTAGTAAGCGGGTATAAATTTGGCAGCTGAAGTTTAATGTCGGAAAATGTGAGGTGATGCATTTTGGTGGGAAGAATTAAAAGGCAGACTATTATTTAAATGGAAAGAGACTCCAAAACAAAACTGCAGCACCGAGGAACCTGGATCTTCTTCTGCATGAAACAGAGAAGGTTGGCATGGAAATGCAGCAAATAATTAAAGCAGCGTATGAAATTTTAATGCCAGGAATTTGGAGATTCAAAACAGGGAAGGCTTGTTATGATTGCATAGGGTGTTGGTGAGGCCACATCTGGAATACTATGTATAAGTTTGGAACCATATTTTTTAAAAGAATATACCGGCATTGGTGATCTTATCAAAACATACAGGATTCTGAAGGGGCTGTCTGAACCCAGGAACAGAGTTACAGAATAATAGGATACCCATTTAAAATTGAATGTGAAGGAATTTCTTCTGAGAGTATAATGTATGTCTGGAATACCCTACCACGGAAAATAGTGGAGGCAAGATTACTGACAGTATTTAAAAAGGATGTAGATCATTTTTTTGCGATATCAGGGGTTTGAGGACAAATGATGGGCTGGCACGACAGACAAGTTGAGGTCTGGAGCAGATCAGCCATGATCTTATTGAAAGGCTTGTTTCTTATGTTGTTTGCTATACTGCTCTTGTTTCCTATGTCCTTCGTGTCACTTACCAGCCTTTTCACCTTCAAATGCCTCAACTTAATCTTTCTTCACGACGCTCTGAGGCACCTCATTCCAGATCCTCACCATTCTCAGTACAAACAATGTTGTCATTGCTTCTATTGTAACACAAAATTTATAACCTGTGGCTTCTGATCCTTCCACCATTGGGAACAGTTTCATCCTATCCACTGTTTAGACTCCACATGATTCTGAATACAACTATCAAATATCCATCTTAGCTTCTGAAACTTTAACTACAGAACTGCAAATCCATTTATGTCATAAAATATATGAATGATGTATATAGTGTGCGCAGTCACTCAAATTTTAGCTGTTCTCTTGAAACTTTGAATCTTGTACAGTAGCCAAGATCAATAGCCTGGAAAATAAACATTTATCAATACAATCTGCTAATGACTACACATACTAATGTGTAGGCTAAGACAGGCAGAAAGGGCTAATAAAACAGAAATAAAGAATTCAACAGATTGCTATTTTAAAGTAGTAAAATTGGGAAAATAAAGCAAAATGAAAAGATTCCCATATATTGAAGATAAAATCAGACATGAAGGTTTACCTCTGAGACACACACAAATCATGGAACATGCTAGCAAATAAGATACTATTGCTTAAGTTCATCAATATACAGGAGCAGAGCTACAATTTCAATGGATTTTAATAGCTTATTGTTAATATCATTTCAAAATAAAGCCATGTATCTGACTTTACTCATATCAAGTGCTGTATGTGATAATATCTATCAGAATTTAAGATTTTAGTGACGATCTGCAGCTCGGGTTGTAGTTGACATTGTTGGTTGGTTTGTCGAGCTAGTTGATTTTCTTGAAAAGCTTTGGTCTCTCTCTGGGTGATTGTGGAGCCTCCAGATGAATCGCCGTCATTGTGATCTGCCCCAAATTTATACGGTTCAGACTATTGTGGCGGGTGGTTCTACTTTCGGTTTTGTAATGTAGTAGTCTGTAGATGGGGTCCTTTTTTACAAGTTTTTTATGGAACCAATGAAAATTCCTGAGCTTGTCTTTGTTTAGACTATCCCAACATCATAACGTTGTCCCAGTTGAATTGGTATCCGTCATTGTCAGTGTGTATTGATACAAGGGAGGACTAGTCATGTCGTTTTCTTGCAAGCTGATGCTTGTGTATTCTTGTGACAAGTTTCCTGCCCATTAGTCCTATCATACCCACAACATGCAAGACGATTGTGATATATAATACCACACAGCAACCGTGAGAAACATTACATAGGACAAACAATTATATCACTACACACTAACAATGAAGGACACCAGTTCAACTGGGATAATGTTATGATACTGGGACAGGTTAAATAAAGAGAAGCTCAGGAATTCCTGGAGACTTGGTAGTCATCCAGCGGTTCCATAAACAAACACGTTGAAATAGACCCCATCTACTGACCACTAAAGTAGAACCACACGCCACAATAGACTGAACTTTATAAATTTGGGACAGACCACTGCGACAGTGCTTCATCCGGAGGCTAGCCAGCACTGAAGATGTCACCCAGGAAGGAGAACAGCAGGTTAGGCAGCATCCAAGGAACAGGAAATTCGACGTTTCGGGCCAGAGCCCTTCATCCGGAATGGTGAATTCCTGATAAAGGGCTCTGGCCCGAAACGTCGAATTTCCTGTTCCTTGGATGCTGCCTAACCTGCTGTGCTTTAACCAGCAACACATTTTCAGCTCTGATCTCCAGCATCTGCAGACCTCACTTTTTACCCAGGAAGGAGACAAAAACATTTGCAAAAAAAATCAACCAGCTCAGCGAACTGACCAATGTCTATTAGAATTCTTTGAAAATAATTGAAAAAGGAGATATTTGATATCATAGAACTCAATTTGAAAAGATTCTTTGATAAGATATCTCACAGAAGAATTATAACCAAAAGACATGATTTTTACTTGGTGAAAAGCATTTATTTGGGCAGCAGTCAAGACAAAATACCTACGATGTTGAAAACTGTACGGAAAATTACTTTAATAATATCAAATAGATTGCAGATTTTAAAAAATGGTTGAACTTTTCATGATTTGTGCAGTCAATTGATGAATAAAGAGTGTCATGGAGATTTTTTAAAAATAATGCACAACATGTTGTAGGGAGGGAGACTTAAGAAGCTCCCTTGAAGGTCAAAGTTGCAAGAATTTCTAACTACACTTGTAACAGTTGACTTACAGAATGGGATATGTACATGTCACACTTTAGAGTTCTAAATGCTGAAGGAAAGAATCGAAATGTTGTGACAAAAGATAATGGATATGAGCAGGAAATACAAGTCCTGTATTCATTTTGTAATTTATACATATGCTGGCCTCCATTAGCACCAGGAAATCACCAAACAATTTGGATGACTACCTTATTACCAACCAATAGTCCTGGAAGCCCACAGATGGGGTCAACGATCGCACATTATTGCAGAGGAAAAGGTGAATTAAGGCAAGGCAACTGATGTGAACATACAACAAATGGTCCCAGATGCACAACATGCCAATAAAACTGGCACCACCAAGAAAGAGAAAATATCCATTTTGAACTATATGCAACAATCTTTTCGTTGACCACATGGATTTGAAACTACTGAAGATATTATACATTGTTAGCATCCACATACCTTTTCTAGTAAAATCAGGGCTATAAAATTTATTTATGCAGTTCAATGAATGATATTAATCTCAATTATGCTGATCTGCTCTCACAAAAATATATTCAGTTTTAAAACTGGTGAGAGATTAAAGTTTATACCCATAGTTAATGGAAAAGCATCTAATAAATTGATATATAGAGGCTGAATGGAATAAATCCAATGACAAGAAAGAATGCTTGCTTTATATAACATGATGATCCCAGTTATTGGGTAATGCCACAGCAGAACTACTAGAGTAAGATTTTAAAAGCGGTGTCTTAAGAATCATATCTGGACAACAAGGTACCTGCTTCTTCTCTTGCTGATCCAGTTCTCCTTTACTTGTATCTGAACTGGTATCTTCTTCATCGGAGCTAAAAATGATTTCTTCTTCATCGGAGTTGATGTCCATTTCTAAAGAATGGTTATCCTGATCCTGTATCGGGCTACAAAGAAGTTAATCAGAACAGGGTAGAGTCTTACGCTTTCAGCTTATGTTGAATATTAAAATTCAAAACCCTTTTATTTGAAAGAGTGGTACTTCTTTTGAACTAAGAAAAGTTTTAGGGGTGAACATCTTATCTCTCCCAAGTATGGGCTACACGGTGGTTAGCACTGTTGCCTCACAGTGCCAGAGACCTGGGTTCAATTCCTGCCTCAGGTGACTGACTGTGTGGAGTTTACATATTCTCCTTGTGTCTGCATGGGTTTCCTCCAGTTTCCTCCCACAGTCCAAACATGTGCAGGTTAGGTGAATTGGCCATGCTAAATTGCCCATCGTGTTAGGTGTAGGGGAATGGGTCTGGGTGGGTTGCGCTTTGGTGGGTCGGCGTGGACTTGTTGGGCCGAAGGGCCTGTTTCCACACTGTAAGTAATCTAATCTAATCATAGCAGAGAAAAGCACTGTAATCTAACTATGTTCTATAATAATTTAGGAAGACCTGCTACTGCATTAATGTGATTTTCTTTTCCCCTTCACTTTGCACAGCAGTCACCCTAATGCATTTATACTGAAAATATACAAGGGATTTGTGCTGTGAAATGCTTATTAATGTTTGAGCTCATCTATTTTTAATCCATGTTTTCTTATATAAAATGTCACACAACCGGAAGCTGCAGGTACAAACCACTATAAATGCCGGAGGAAACATCACAGAAGCGCTTCACAGGAGGCTCCCAACACAGAGGATGTCACCTAGACAGGGGACGAAACATCTGCAACACAAATTCCCAGCTCGGCGAACAGAACCACAACAACGAGCACCCGAGCTACAAATCTTCTCCCAAACTCAGTCACCTAATTTGAATACTGTTAAGTCATGTGCAGGTAAGCATTATCCTTATCTGACACAGTCTAGACCAGCAACAGTGCTTGGGTCAACATTGCAGAGCTGCTGTTCTTGGGTTGGCAGTTCGAGCTGCTGTAGCTGGGTTGGGGGCTCGGCACAGGTGACTGGTAAATGTTCTACTCTGGCAAAGACCCAGTCCCAAGTCAACTGGATTATGGTGGTACAAACTACACATTGTCTATAGCTTTTTAATTTTTTTTAACCGATTACTCACATCTATGGTCAGTTACATATTAACAATGAGCCAAAATCTGGCCTTGGCAAATATACTATTCCTTGAAATAATTGAAGTGTGGGGAATGGAATATCCTACTGGAACCACATATAGACAATTGCAGTCAGATTGCATGTAGTCTGAAGTGTCACAGGAGATGATTAGACTCTCTCTTGTTGGAGATGGTCATTGCCAGATACTTGAGTGGTGCAAATGTTGCTCGGTCCTGCTGCATTTACACATGGATTGTTTCAGTATCTGAGGAGTTGGGGATGGTCCCGAACATTGTGCAATTATCAGCAAAAATCCCTACTTCTGACTTTACGATGGAGGATGGTCATGGATGAAAGAACAGGTTGGGCCAAGGATACTACTCGAAGGACTTCCTACAGTGACACTCTGGGAATGAGATGACTGGACTCCATCAATCACAAACATTCTTTCGTACTAGCTAGGACTAATGCTGAGGCTTCTTTCCCGATTACGGCTCATTTCAATTTTGCCAAAGTCTCTGATTGCTACACTTGGTCAAATGATGTTCAGTTGTTCAAGACAGTCATTCTCTGAGTTCACTGAGTTCATCTCTTTTGGACTAAGGCTGTAATAAGGTTACTGCCCGATTTGTTCTGGCTGAACCCAAACTGATCATCAGTGAGTGCGTTGTTATAGAAAGTGCTCTCAGTAGCACTGTTAATGACACTTCCCAACACTCTGCTAATGATCAAGAGTATCCATGGGATGGTGACGGGATTTGTCCGATGTTTTGTGAACAGCAAATTCATGGATAATTTTCCACATTGCTGGCAATTCAAGTTTGCAGCTACAGCTTATCCCGTGGCAGGGCTGGTTCTGGAACTCAAGTTTTCACTAATATTACCATAAAGTTCAAACATGGACAAAAAAGCTGAATTCCAGAGGTGACGTGAATGACAGGCCTTGACATCAAGGCTGCATTCGACAGTGTGTGGCATCAAGGAGCCCGAGCAAAACTGGATCATTGGGATTCGGGGACAAACTCTCCTGTGGTTAGAGTCATACCTGACACATAGGAAAATGTTTGTGGTTCTTGGAGGTCAGTCTTCTCAGCTCCAAGACATCTCCACAGGAGTTCCTCAGGGTGGTGTCCTGAGTGCAACCATCATCACCTGCTTCCTCAATCATAAGGTCAGAAGTGAGAATGTTTGCTGATGATGGCACCATGCTCAGAACCATTTGCAACTCCTCAGACACTGAAGCAGTTCATGTCCAAATGCAACAAAGTTAAAAATCACACAACACCAGATTATAATCCAACAGGTTTATTTGGAAGGAGCATGCTGCCTGACCAGCTGTGCTTTTCCAGCACCACTCTAATCTAAACTCCGATTTCCAGCATCTGCAGTTCTCACTTTTGCCAGGTTTATTTGGAAGCACTAGCTTTCAGAGCACTGTTCCTTCATCAGGTGGTTGTGGAGAATAAGATCATAATCACAGAATTTATAGCCAAAGGTGTCCAGTGTCATTGAGATGTGACACAGCAAACAATTTTAAATTAAATCTTTCATCTTTTAGAATAGGATACGCTGGTTTCTGGTCTTTGATATGTAAATCCTAGAACTTTTAAATTACCTTCTCCAGATAGCTCAGTTTTTCTAACAATATGTGTTAAATCTGTCTGTGTCCCAATGTTGAGTCAGCTGCTCTGGCTGCTCATTCTATACGTGCACCACCCTCTGCTTGAAGAAGTTGCCTCTTAGGTCCCTTTTATATCTTTCCCCTCTCACCCTAAACCTAAGCCCTCTAGTTCTGGACTCCCTCACAACCACAGAAAAGATCATGTCTATTTACCATATCCATGCCCCTCATGATTTTATAAACCTCTGTAAAATCACTCCTCAGCCTCCGATGCTCCAGGGAAAAGAGCCCCAGCCTATTCAGCCTCCCCCTGTCACTAAAATCCTCCAAGTCTAGCAGCTTGGACAAGGACAAGGACTGTTTCCTGGGGTGGGGAAGTCCAGATGTAGAGGGCATAGGTTTAGGGTGAGAAGGGAAAAATTAGTAAGTAACCTAAGGGGCAACTTTTTCACGCAGAGGGTGGTGTATGTATGGAATGAGCTGTCAGAGGAAGTGTTGCGAAGCTGGTACAATCACAACATTTAAAAGGCATCTGGATGGATGTATGAATAGGAAGGATTGAGGGGCATATGGGCCAAGTGTCGGCAAATGGGACTAGAATGGGTTCAGATATCAGTTCGGCATGGACGAATTGGACCAAAGAGTCTATTTCCATGCTGTACATCTCTATGACTCTTGTTAATTCTTTAATTATTCACTGTCATTTGCAATTTGATGTGGCCGGACTGCAGACCTTTGGTTGTGAAATCATTTGACACTTGTCCATTGCATGCTGCTTCTGCTGTTTGGCATTCAAGTTCTGTATTGTAGCTTCAGCAGGTTGAAATCCATTATACCGATATTCCTACCATGCTCCTTTCATTGAAAAAGAATTGATCCTCTGGCTTGATTGCAATGGTGTAATGAGGGATATGTTAAATACAATTCTGATGATGCCAATGATCCAAAATGCCTCATGAAAACCCAGCTTTGAGTTGTTAGATCTGTTCTGAATCTATTCCATTTAACAAACCGATTGTGCCACACAACACAGTGGAGGGTAAGCTTAGTATGGAGGTGGTCAGGCAGCATCAAAGGAGAAGGAGAATCGACATTTTGGGCATAAGCCCATCTTCAGGAAGGGCTTTCCTGAAGAAGGGCTTAAGCCCGAAACATCGATTCTCCTTCTCCTTTAATGCTGCCTGACCTGCTGCGCTTTTCCAGCAACACATTTTCAGCTCTGATCTCCAGCATCTGCAGTCCTCACTTTCTCCTCGAAGACTTTGCAGATCTACAGCATGGTGATATTATTTCCACTGCCTAGGGTGATGCTGGGTGATTTGTCCAGTTTTATTCCCTTTTGACTTATTTAAATAGTAGCTCAGTACAACTGAGTGGTTAGTTCAGCCATTTCTGAGGGCAATAAAGAGTCAAGTACATTGCTGTGCATCTGGAGTCAAAGGTAGGGCAGACCAGATAGGGACAACGTCCTTAACGGACGAATGAAGTAGATGAGTTCTTTTTACAACAGTTGATCATGGTTTCCACAAAAAGGCAAGATTTCATTTCCAGACGTTTGTTAATCAATTACATTTAAATATCACCAGCTGCTGAGGTGGTATTTAAACCAGTGTCCCAGGGCATCAGTCCAGTGACATCATCACTACATCAGAAGCTCTTGGAAAGTATGCATGAATGAGTTTTAAATCCTGCAACCAGAATTTGAGTTTCTGTGAAAAATGTTTATCCATCATTCAACAATTCTAAGGAAAGCAAAAATAGCTCAATTAATGTTTAGCCTCTCCATCCTGAGTTATAAATAATTTACATCCTATTCATTAACTACAGTCCCAGCAATAAACAGGAAATTTACTTAGGCCTCCAACTGTCGTTTAAAATTGGAATCATTTGCATACCATTAATTCCATCACCATCAGGAGAGTTATGAAGGACTCTATTATTAACTATTGCAGAGTTAAGCTATCCAAGAGTAGGTAAAATTTAAATGACATACACGTGCTTTCATTTTTAAACAGCTAATCAAGGTCAAAGAGAAGCCTCCCGATATAAATATGTTATAAAGTTCAAACAATTATGCCAGTTCAGGCCTTGATAAAACTGCAACTGCCATAAAATTCACTGCATGTCTATTGTTTCAGTGCAGCCTGTGAAACTCAGGGTTCTGGACACTCATCAAATACCTTTAATAGACTAGCTTTCAGTGTCTTTTAGGCGTAAGAAGCAACAATGACTTCATGTCGAACTGTAAAATCATAGATCCAGGGAGTGATTCATTAACACCAGTTTTATTGAAATAATGCATCATAAGCAATTAATGCCTCATCCAGCCTCTGCACCATTACTTTTGGAAACACCACAAGGTATTAAACAACACATTACTCCATTTCCTCTTCACTTTGGAACTATTATTCAAAAATATGGAGTCTAATTGCACAATAACACAAAATCCAGCACACTCACTTGACCTCTTAAGCCCTCTCCTGCCATATTGTCAGACTACTTACTAATAATCAATCTTAGTTGAGCCATGATTTCCTCTGCTCTCTCCTGCTAAACATCTAAAATATGGAACCACTGCCTTTTAATTCTCAGTGTAAACTTTGTGCCCTCTCTAATAACTCTCCCATATCAGGCCACAAAAAAGTTTGAGTCACAGTGTTCATGCCAGTGTCTTTTCTGGCTCCCAAACTGAACATTTGAAACCCACATACTACTGTCACTGTCCCACCTGAAACTTCTGTCCTCGCCTAGCTGAATTCTTCAATTTCATTTTTCACAATTGCCAACTGCAAAAGGCTGCTCTGTCCTAACTAACATCTGGATTTTAAAATTTTCATCCTGGTTTTCAGTTAAGTGATTTTGCACCTTTTGTTTGCTACAATGATCTTCAGCCCTACAACCTTCAACTCTGAGAAATCTGTACTCCTCCAATGACATGATGCTGCCACAGTGGATAAACAACAGAGATAGTCAGTTTGATTTCAAAAAAGGACAATAGAAGAAAAGAAGGGCTTGAATGCAAGTCTTTGAGACACAGTCCTTGACCCAAAATTGAATGATAAATTTTGAGATGATGCATTTTTGCACTCAATACTAGTTTAAAAAGGAAGACACTGACATGACATATCTTTACAATGCTTTTTGATGGAACCACCTTTGTTCAGTTCCAATCTTATCTATATGACTTGATTGGATCCAATGTATTGTTGGCAATGATTTGACTTTGTTACATTAATCATCAAGCAGATGGTGATGTAGTCCAGGTCAAGAGCTCAAAACACATCACAGCAGTTGGTAGAATTTAATGTAATAAATTGATTTTAAAAAGCTAACTGAAAATGATATCATAATCAATTGTTCACCAATGTCCTTTAGAAAAGAAATCTACAGTCCTTGGCTGGTCAAGGCTACATGGTCTGTACATCACAATATGGTTGATGTTTAACTGCCCTTTGAAATGGTTCATAACTGCTACTCATTCCAATGGCAATTAAGGACGGGCAACAAATAGTAGCTTTGCTGGTAAGAACATTTTTTAAAAAATCTAGCTTAACCTTATCTTGTGGACCACCTGATTTTGACTACTGTTATATTATTAGCATTTTTATTAATTGTAATAAATGTTTGTGTTCTTTTGTTAAAAGCACATTGGCAGCCTCTTATGAATATATTCAATGACTGGTATATTTGGAAAGAATTGGTAATAACAATTGGTAACTAAATCAAATGACTTATTGTCTAGTAAACTCTGCCATCTGACTTATGGAGTACTGCCAAGAGCTGGGATCATAAACTTAAGACTGTTCCCACCAATTGCCAAATTCATAACTTGAGATTCAGACTTAGAAGGATTATCATAAAAAGGATGAGAAAACATCAGAACACATCAAATGCTTGAACACAAATGACCATTTCTAAATTCACTCATGGGATGTGGGCGTTGCTGACTAGGTCAGCAGTTATTACCTATTTCTGGTTACCCTCGAGAAGGTGGCGGTGAGGCACCTCTTGAACCAGTGCAGTCCATTTAGTGTAGGTACCCATAATACCATGAAGAGTTTGACTCAGTAAGGCGATTTGCAAGGCTGGATGTTGAGGGCTTTGGATTAGAATTAGGAGATGATGATGTTCCCACATTCCTTACCATCTTTCTCCTTTTGATAGTAGTAATTGTGGATTTGGAAGATGAATTTGTGCAGTGAATCTTGTAGATACACGCTGCAGCAACTACGCGCCAGTGGTGGTGGAGTGACTGAATGTTTGTGGTTGTTATGCCAATTAAGAGAGCTGTTTTATTTTGGATGATGTCAAGCTTTTTGAGTGTATTTGGAGCTGCACTCATCCAAGCAAGTGCAAGTGTTCCAGCACGTTGCTGACTTGTGCCTTTTAAATGCTGGGGAGGCTTTGGAGACTCAGGGAGTGAGTGATGACTGCAGGATTCCTAGCTGCAGAGCTCGTCTTATAGCCACAAGTATTATATTAGTAGTCCAGTTCAGTTTCTGGTCAATGGTAATCTCCTGGCTGTTGATAGTGGGGAATTCAGTGAAGGTAATGGCACTGAAGGGGCGATGGTCAGATTCTCTCTGTTGGAAATGGTCCATGCCTGGCATTTGTGTGGTGCGAATGTTGCTTACCACTTGTCAGTCTAAGCCTGAATACTGTCTACATCTCATAACACTAGGGCATGGGCTGCTTTATTATCTGAGAAATTGTGAATGCTACTGAACATTGTGCAATCATCGGTGAACATTGCCAATTCTGATTTTATGATGGAGGGAAGGTCATTGATGAAGCAGCTAAAGTTGGTTGGGCCAAGGGCACTATCTTGAGGAATTCTTGCAGGGATGATTTACCTCCAACCACCACAATTATCTTCCTTTAACCAGCTACAACTCCAGCGTGGGTTTCCTCTGGGTACTCCGGTTTACTCCAACAATCGAGGATGTGCAGGTCAGGTGAACTGGCCACACTAAGTTGCCCATTGTGTTAGGTTATTAGTCAGGGGTAAATATAGGCTAGGGGAATGGGTCTGGGTGTTCGGAGGGTCGGTGTGGACTTGTTGGGCCGAAGGGCCTGTTACCATACTGTAGGGAATCTAATCTAATAGTTAGAGGCTGTATACAAAAACAATTCAAGCCTCAGGTGACTGTGTGGTGATTTATCCACTTTTATGCGCTTTAAGATATCCAGCACCTCCTCTTCTATATTATGGACATTTTTCAAGCTGTCACCATCTATTTCCTCACATTTCTATATCTTCCATGTCCTACGCCATAGTAAACACTGTTGCAAAATACTCATTTAATATCTCCTGTAGTTCCCATCTCCTGTCCCTATTCTCCCCCAATTTACCCTTTTGTCCTTAATATATTTATAAAATCCCTTTATTCTCTTTAACCGTATTTGCCAAAGCTGTCACGTGTCCCTTTCATCCTCCCGATTTCCCTATGACATATACTCCTGATGCCTTTACACTCTAAGGATTCACTTGATCTCTGCTGTCTGTACCTGAAGAAGGGCTTATGCCCGTAACGTCGATTTTCCTGCTCCTCGGATGCTGCCTGGCCTGCTGTGTTTTTCAGCACCACATTTTTCAACTCTGGTACTCCAGCATCTGCAGTCCTCTCTTTCTCCTGTCTGTACCTGATGTATGCTTCTTGTTTCTCTTAACCAAAACATCAATTTCTCTCATTATCCAGCATCACCTACACCTACCAGCCTTTCCTTGCACCCTAACAGGAACATACTGTCTTTGGGCTCTGGTTACCTCATTTTTGAAGGCTTCCCATTTTTCAGCCACACCTTCACCTGTGAACATCAGCTCCCAATCAACTTTTGAAAATTCTCACTTAATACTGTCAAAATCGGATTTCCTCCAATTTAAAATCTTAACTTATGGATCTTTGTGAGTTTTGAAACGATTTGTAGCTCAGGACTGAGCTGGGAGGTTCATTTCCAGACGTTTTGTCACCCTACTAGGTAACATCTACAGTGGGCCTCAGGCAAAGCAATGTACATGATTCCTGCTTTCTATTTATATGTTAGGGTTTCTTTGGATTGGTGATGTTATTTCCTATGGTGATGTCATTTCCTGTTTTTTTTCCTCAGCGATTGGTAGATGGGGTCTAACTCGACGTGTTTGTTGATAGAGTTCCAGTTGTAATGCCTTGCTTCTAGAAGTTCTTGTGCTTGTCTCTGTTTGGCTTGTCCTAAGATGGATGTTTTGTCCCAGTCGAAGTGGTGTTCTTCCTCCTCCGTATGTAAGAATACTAGTGAGAGAGGGTCATGTCATTTTGTGACTAGTTGGTGTTCATGTATCCTGGTGGCTAGTTTTCTGCCTGTTTGTCCAATGTAGTGTTTGTTACAGTTCTTCCACGGTATTTTGTAAATGACATTAGTTTTGCTTGTTGTCTGTATAGGGTCTTTCAAGTTCATTAGCTGCTGTTTTAGTGTGTTGGTGGGTTTGTGGGCTACCATGATGCCAAGGGGTCTGAGTAGTCTGGCAGTCATTTCCAAGATGTCTTTTATATAGGGGAGAGTGGCTCGGGTTTCTGGACATGTTTTGTCTGTTTGTTTGGGTTTGTTGCTGAGAAATCGGCGGACTGTGTTCATTGGGTACCCTTTTCCAGCATAATTTTAACACTAATATAATTATGACTGCTGGCCCAAAGGTTCTTCCCCATTGACAATTCAGTCAGTTCTCTGCCTTATTTCCTAAGAGTAGGTAAAGTTCTGCACCTTCTCTCGTAGGTACGTCCACATACAGAATCAGAAAAATTTCTTATATACAGTTGAGAAATTCTTCTCCATCAAAACCCTTAAAATTATGGCAGCCCCAGTCTATGTTTGAAAGTTAAAATCCCTTACCATCAGTTTCAGGACATCACTGCAGAAGTTCCTCAGGGTAGTGTCCAAACCACAGATTTCTTCAGCTGCTCAATCATCTTCCTTTCATCATGAAGTGAGAGGTCAGACTATTTGCTTATTCCTCAGATACTAAGCAGTCAGCATTCATATGTAGCAACCTAGAAACATCCAGGCTGGACTCACAACTGTCAAGTAACATATGTGTCACAGAAGTGACAGACTATGAACATTTTGAACAAGACAATCTAACCATTGTCCCTTAATGTCAACAGTATTACCATTGCTAAATCCTCTATTATTAACATCCTAAGGGTTACCATTAACCAAGACCTGAACTGGCTACAATATAAAGTCAGAGGCTGGGAATTCTGCAGCAGGTAATTTACTTCCTGTCTCCCCAATGCCTGACCATGATTTACAAGCACAAGTTAACAGTGTGATAGGATAAACTCCACTTGCCTGGGGGAGTGCACTCCAACAACACAAGAACACAACCCTATCCAGGACAAGGCTGTCCACTTGATTGAAACTCTATTCTTCCCATCTTCAATATTCAGTTCCTCCAATGATGCACAGTGACAGTATATATCATCTGTAAGATGCACTGTAGTAACTCATCAAGGCTTGTTTGGCATTGTCTTCCAAACTCATGTCCTGCACCGAAAAAGGCAGATGCAAAGCAACATCACCAGTTGCAAATTCCCTTCCAAGTTACACACTATTCTTGGAACAATGCTGCCATCTCTTCCCTGTTGTTGGTTCAAAATCTTGGAATTCCTTTCCTAGCAACACTGTGGGCACATCAAGGATCGCAGCAGTTTAAAAGACTGTTATCCACTAACTGCTCAAGCGGAATCAGAGTGGGCAATAAACGGCCCACCTAGCGAATATATACAAGATTTAGGGAGCTGACATATTCTGGTCATAGGTTGATACCCTGGGCTCTAAACAGGACCTTTCTGGAGCTCTTTCTGGTGCATTACTTCACTGTTCAACATGCTGATTGCAAGGCCAAAGTTGTCATATGCATTTGATTAGATTAGATTCCCTACAGTGTGGAAACAGGCCCCTCAGCCTAACCAGTCCATACCGACCTTCTGAAGAATAACCCACCCAGACCCTTTTCCCTCTGACTAATGCACCTAATACTAAGGGCAATTTACCATGGCCAATTCACCTGGCCTGCACATCTTTGGACTGTGGGAGGAAACTGTAGCACCCAGAGAAAACCCACGCAGACACTGGGAGAATGTGCAAATCCACACAGACAGCCGCCCAAGGCTGGAATCAAACCTGGGATCCTGGTGCTGTGAGGCAGCAGTGCTAACCACTGGGCCACCGTGCCGCCCCCTTGAGGACATGTCCATACTATTTCAGTGTCTAGCACACAACAGATAGCTGGTGCAGAGTCATCAACAACTAGAACTTGAAGACTTTGGTCGTTGCTTGAAGTGGTCTCAGATTGAACAGCTTTGTATCAATTCATTCTGTGATTCCAATGCCAGGATCGCTATCATGGAAGGCAAAGAGTCATAGAGATGTACAGTATATGGCATCATTAAACATGAGGTGGAGGGGTGCTGGTGTTGGACACACACACACACACACCTGCATCTGCAGACCCGTATCCACAGATACACTCTACCCTGTTTAAAAAAAGCACACAATCTGTCGGCAATCAGTCCATGCAACATGCTACAAATTTCCACTTTGGAAACAGAACCAGTCTGACTCAAGACTGAGACAGACAGACTCCAACCTCACACCCCTAACACAATGTCTGAGCTGAGATGTCACCCCCCTTTTTTAATACTATAAAACCTTAAGTTGTTGCCTTAACCTTAATTCGAAAGAAGCTCTGATACCCACACATTAATGAATCAAAAGCTGCATCCTAATTCCAAGTGATCAAACGCCCAAGAGCAATCCAGGCGTGTTCAATACATCGCACCAGCTGCACGACACCTTGATCTCCTACTACAGATTCTGTGCCCTATGATCCTGCTCCACTAGCGCTGCTCCTTTTGCTAGCTGGCTAGTGGGAAGGATGATAGGATACAGAATTTGAGAGGGATTTGGGGGAAGAGAGAGAGAGAGAGAGAGAGAGAGAGAGAGAAATAAACCTGTTGGTGTATAACCTGGTGTTGTGTGATTTTTAACATCATTAAACATGGTAAAGAAAATCATCAACCCATTAGTTGCCCCATCCTTGATTATAGACTCAACAATTTTCCCACCATTGATGTTAGGATAACTGATCTGTGATTCCTTGGTTTCCCTTGGTCATCCTTCTTAAAGAGCAAATTTGCAATCCAGAGATACAGTTCCTGAATCCAGGGAATGTACTTTCCTGCTTCCTTTAATACCATCAGGAAATCATCAGGTCCTCAGGATTTGTCACTTTTCAGTTCCACTAATTTCCCCATTATTGAAGATTTAGTTCGACCCTGTCCTTGATCCTCTGTTGATTTCTTTGGGACTTCCAGCAAGTTATGCTCCTTTTCTGTCGTGAATACTGGAGCAAAATAATCAGTCAGCATGTCTACCATTTCCTCATGATCAATGATGACATCTCAGTCTTAAGTGGGACAACAGTATTCTTAACCAGCTGATTTCCTTTTACATAACTCTAAAACTCTTCTTACAGACCCCTGTCCCACTAGTTTAAGCCCTCCCAAGTGATAGTAGCAAACCTCCCTACAAGGATACTGCTATCCCTCGAGTGCAATCTCTCCTTTTTGTACAGGTAAGAGATCACAATGATCCAGATATCTGAATCCCTTCCTTGTAGAGCAGTTAGGTGAATTGGCCATGTTAAATTGCCCATAGTGTCCAGGGATGTACAGGCAACATGGCTAGCTGTGGGAAATGTAGGTTAAGGAGATGGGTCTGGATGAGATGCTCTTTTATGTCCCTTAAAAGTTTGCTTTCATAATCCTTTTTTAGCCATTCTCACAAGCTGCTTTATGGCCCTTTGCTGTCCTTGTATTTGTCATACTGTGTGGGATATGCACAGTTCATTGCACTTTTAATTTTAATTTTATTTTAAACTCTTTTTAATTTTATGCTGTCCCTTACCTCCTTAGCTGTGTTTTTTTGTGAATTGCAGCTTGTCCTGCTCATGGGTACAAATGCTTCTGCATAGTATTAACCTTTTTTTAAATATCTACCGCAGCTCCTCAGTTGTTTTACTTATTAGCAGAGCTTCCCAGTTTACTGTCGACAGTCTCTGTCCCATCCCATTAAAAGTCTGCCTTATTTAAATCCAAAATTCTACAATCAGATTTTTGATCATCTTTTATAAATGCTATAGGAAACTCGATCGTGTTATGATCACAATTTGGCAAATGGTCGTGAACAACTAAGACACTAAATAATGGAATGCCCTGCCCGTATCAGTGGTGAACTCTCCTTCTTTATGGTCATTTAAGCGGGCATTGGATAGGCATTTGGAAGTTATTGGGCTAGTATAGGTAGGATTCGGTCGGCGCAACATCGAGGGCCGAAGGGCCTGTACTGCGCTGTATCCTTCTATGTTCTATGTTCTATGTTCTATGTTCTATAAATCAGGCTCACTGCTCATTACTAGATCCAACACTGCTTATCCCCATGTCACATCCAAGACATATCGCCATAGGAAACTAGCCCAGACACATACTAGAAATTCACAACCTTCCTGGCAGATGCTTGTCAGTTTATATTGAAATTAAAATTCCCTATTAATACAACTCTGCCTTTGTTACATAGTTGCCTAATTTCATAATTTATACAATCTAGCATTTCTGAGGTGCTACCAAATGACCTGTGACACTTAATGTGGTTTTCATTCCTTTACGGCTCCTCAGTTCCACCCCTCAGGTTTCCATTGGGTGTTTTCTCCCTCATTATAGAACACAGAACATAAAACATTACAGCGCAGTACAGGCCCTTTGGCCCTCGATGTTGCGCTGACCTGTCATTCCAATCTGAAGCCCATCTAACCTACACTATTCCATGTATGTCCATATGCTTGTCCAATGACGACTTAAATATACTTAACGTTGGCGAATCTACTACCGTTGCAGGCAAAGCATTCCATACCCTTACTATTCTCTGAGTAAAGAAACTACCTCTGACATCTGTCCTATATCTATCACCCCTCAATTTAAAGCTATACCTCCTCATGCTCACCGTCACCATACTTGGAAAAAGGCTCTCCCTGTCCACATTTTCTCACCCTCTGATCATCTTATATGTCTCTATTAAGTCACCTCTCAACCTTCTTCTCTCTAACGAAAACAGCCTCAAGTCCCTCAGCCTTTCCTCGTAAGACCTTCCCTCTGCACCAGGCAACATCCTAGTAAATCTCCTCTGCACCCTTTCCAAAGCTTCCACATCCTTCTTATAATGTGGTGACCAGAACTGTACACAATATTCCAAGTACGGCCGCACCAAAGTTTTATACAGCTGCAGCATAACTTCATGGTTCCGGAATTCAATCCCTCTATTAATAAAAGCTAAAACACTGTATGCCTTCTTAACAACCCTGTCAACCTGGGTGACAACTTTCAAGAAACTGTGTATATGGACACAGAGATCTCTACGCTCAGCTACACTACCAAGAATCTTACCATTAGCCCTGTACTTTGCATTCTGGTTACTCCAACCAAAGTGAATCACCTCACACTTGTCCACATTAAACTCCATTTGCCACCTCTCAGCCCAGCTCTGCATCCTATCTATGTCTCTCTGTAACCAACAACATTCTTCGTCATTATCCACACCACCACCGACCTTCGTGTCATCTGCAAATTTACTAACCCACCCTTCTACGCCCTCATCCAGGTCGTTTATAAAAATGACGAACAGCAGTGGACCCAACACTGACCCTTACGCTAGACCACTAGTAACTGGACTCCAGGATGAACATTTCCCATCAATCACTACCCTGTCTTCTTTCAGCAAGCCAATTACTGATCCAAACTGCTGTTTATCCCGCAATCCCATTCCTCCGCATTTTGTACAATAGCCTACTTGCTGAAATCCATACATACCACATCAACCGGTTTACTCTCATCTACCTGTTTGGTCACCTTCTCAACGAACTCAATAAGGTTTGTGAGGCACAACCTACTCTTCACAAAACCGCGCTGACTATCCCTAATCAAATTATTCTTTTCTAGATGATTATAAATCCTATCTCTTATAACCTTTTCCAACACTTTATCAACAACTGAAGTAAGGCTCATTGGTCTATAATTACAGGGTTGTCTCTATTCCCCTTCTTGAACAGGGGAACCACATTTGCTATCCTCCAGTCTTCTTGTACTATTCCTGTAGACAATGACGATTAAAAGATCAATGCCAAAGGCTCGACAATCTCCTCCCTGGCTTCCCAGAGGATCCAAGGATAAATCCATTCCGGCCCAGGGGACTTATCTATTTTCACACTCTGCAGGATTTCTAATACCTCTTCCTTGTGAGCCTCAATCCCACCTAGTCTAGTAGCCTGTATCTCAGTATTGTCATTGTGAATACTGTCGAAAAATATTCATTTCGTGCTTCCCCCATCTCTTCTGACTCCACATACAACTTCCCACTACATCCTTGATTGGCTCTAATCTTACTCTCATCATTCTTTTATTCCTTAAATACCTATAGAAAGCCTTAGGGTTTACCCTGATCATATCCTCCTCCTGGCTCTTCTGAGCTCTCTCTTTAGGTCTTTCCTGGCTACCTTGTAACCTTCCAGTGCCCTAACTGAGCCTTCACCGCTCATCCTAACATAAGCCTTCTTCTTCCTCTTGACCAGAGATTCCACTTCCTCCATAAACCACGGCTCCCGCACTCTACAGCTTCCTCCCTGCCTGATAGGTACATACTTATCTAGGACACACAGGAGCTTTTCCTTGAATAAGCTCCATATTTCTAATGTGCCCATCCCCTGCAGTTTCCTTCCCCATCCTGTGCTTCCTAAATTTTGCCTAATTGCATCGTAATTTCCTTTCCCCCAGCTGTAACACTTGCCCAGTGGTATACACCTATCCCTTTCGACCACTAAAGTAAACGTAACAGAATTGTGATCGCTATCACCAAAATGCTCACCTACTTCCAAGTCTAACACCTGGCCGGGCTCATTACCTAGTACCAAATCTAATGTGGCTTTGCCTCTTGTTGGCCTGTCTACATACTGTGTCTTAAAGCCCTCCTGCACACATTGGACAAAAACTGACCCATCTATAGTACTCATACTATAGTGTTCCCAGTCAATATTTGCAAAGTTGAAGTCCCCCATGACAACTACCCTGTCTCTCTCACTCCTATCGAGAATCATCTTTGCTATCCTTTCCTCTACATCTCTGGAACTATTCGGAGGCCTATACAAAACTCCCAACAGGGTGACCTCTCCTTTCCTGTTTCTAACCTCAGCTCATACTACCTCAGTTGGCGAGTCCCCAAACATCCTTTCTGCAACTGTAACACTGTCCTTGACCAACAATGCCACACTGCCCCCTCTTTTACCATCTTCTCAGTTCTTACTGAAACATCTAAATCCTGGAACCTACAACAACCATTCCTGTCCCTGTTGTACCCATGTCTCTGAATTGGCCACAACACTAAAGTCCCAGGTACCAACCCATGCTGCAAGTTTACCCACCTTATTCCAGATGCTCCTGACGTTGAAGTAGACACGCTTCAAACCAATATCTTGCTTGCTGGTGCCATCTTGCGTCCCTGAAACTTGATTTGGGACCTCCCTACTCTCAACCTTTTCTATACTCAAACTACAACTTTGGTTCCCATCCCCCTGCTGGATTAGTCTAAACCCACCCCAATAGTCTTAGCGAATTTCCCCCCAGGATATTGGTACCCCTCTGGTTCAGATGAAGACCATCCTGCTTGTAGAGGTCCCGCCTACCCCAGAAAGAGCCCCAATTATCCAAGAATCCAAAACCCTCCCTCCTGCACCAGCCCTGTAGCCATGTGTTCAACTCCTCTCTCTGTATTCCTCGCCTCACTAGCACGTGGCACTAGCAACAAACCAGAGACAACAATTAGTCCTAGCTCTAAGCTTCCATCCTAGCTCCCTGAATTTCTGCCTTAAATCCCCATCTCTTTTCCTACCTATGTCATTGGTGCCTATGTGGACCACGACTTGGGGCTGCTCCCCCTCCTCCTTAATGATCCCAAAAACACAATCAGAGACATCACGAACTCTGGCACCTGGGAGGCAACACACCAACCCTGAGTCTCTCTCATCCCCACAGAACCTCCTATCTGTCCCCCTAACTATGGAGTCTCCAATGACTACTGCTCTGCTCCTCTTCCCCCTTCCCTTCTGAGCAGCAGGGACAGACTCTATGCCAGAGCTCTGAGCCCCACTGCTTTCGCCTGGTAAGTCATCCCCCTCAACAGTATCCAAAACTATATACTTATTGTTGAGGGGAATGGCCACAGGGGATCCCTGCACTGCCTGCCGATTCCCTTTCCTTCCCCTGACTGTAACCCAAAGGCCTTTTTCTTGTACCTAAGGAGTGACTACCTCCCTGTAACTCCTCTCAATAATCCCCTCTGCCTCCTGAATGATCCAATGTTCATCCAGCTTTAGCTCCAGTTTCCTAACACGGTCTTCGAGGAACTGGAGTTGGGTGCACTTCCCGCAGATGTAGTCAGCAGGGACACTAGTGGTGACCCTTACCTCCCACATTCTGCAGGAGGAACATTCAACTGCTCTAACCTCCATTCCCACTACTCTAAATTCTCAAAGAGACTGTTGAAAAATAAGGAATAAAAATAAACTCGTTACCTTACCAATCTGGCGCACAGAACCTTTTTTTTGGTTAGAGGAGGATGGGTGGGAGACACTATCCCAGTAGTGTTTTGGGTAACACAACCACACAAATATATAACTTCCCAGAAGTCCTTCGCTCCTCCCTCACACCTCTCGGCATTACTTCTTCCCTCACCAATGAAGCCATTCTGTTTCTCATCAGTAATGCTACTTCACCCCCTCTGCCATTTTCTCTATTTCTCCTGTAAACTTATATCCTGATGCGTTTAGTTCCCAGACCTGACCATGCTGTAGCCATGTCTATATCATGTACCATATGATGTGTTCAATTTGAATCAGTGCCTGCAGGTCATTTAATTTGTTCCTTACAAATACATGAAGTATATGAAGAACTCTGAATTTGACTGTACAATCTATCTAGTTCTTCAGTATCTTTTTATTACTTTTCACTCCTGTCTTACCCAGTACACTTTTCATAATTCCACCGTGTTGATTAAACTGGTTCTGCTTGTTCATCCTATTAATCTCTACCTTCTCCTCACATGCTGACCTGCTTCTCTGGTTCTCACTACCCCCACCCCACCCACAACTGCCAGTAGCAAACCTTAGGGTGTAGGTTTGATATCCAGACGTTTCATTACCTGGCTAGGTAACATCATCAGTGGCGACCTCCAAGTGAAGTGAAGATGTTGTCTCCTGATTTCTATTTATATGTTTGCCCTGGATGGGGTTCCTGGGGTTTGTGGTGATGTCATTTCCTGTTTGTTTTCTGAGGGGTTGATAGATGGTATCTAGATCTATGTGTTTGTTTATGGCATTGTGGTTGGAGTGCCAGGCCTCTAGGAATTCTCTGGCATGTCTTTGCTTAGCCTGTCCCAGGAAAGATGTGTTGTCCCAGTCGAAATGGTGTTTTTTTTCATTCATGTGTAGGGCATCGAGGGAGAAAAAGAAACCCACCATTTCGACTGGGACAACACATCTCTCCTGGGACAGGATAAGCAAAGCCGAAAATGTGTTGCTGGAAAAGCGCAGCAGGTCAGGCAGCATCCAGGGAGCAGGAGAGTCGACGTTTCGGGAATGAGCCCTTCTTCAAGAATGAGGAAAGTCTTTCCTTATTCCTGAAGAAGGGCTCATGCCCGAAATGTCAACTCTCCCGCTCCTTGGATGCTGCCTGACCTGCTGCACTTTTCCAGCAACACATTTACAGCTCTGATCTCCAGCATCTGCAGTCCTCACTTTCTCCTACAAGCTAAGCAAAGACATTCCAGAGAATTCCTAGAGGCCTAGCACTCCAACCACAACGCCATAAACAAACACATAGATCTAAATACCATCTATCAACCCCTCAGAAAATGAACAGGAAATGACATCACCACAAACCCCAGGAACCCAATCCAGGACAAAAATATAAATATAAAGTAGGAGACAACAGCTTCACTTCACTTGGAGGTCGCCGCTGATGATGTTACCTAGCCAGGTAATAAAACGTCTGGATATCAAACCTACACAAACCTTGCAGTAGTAAACCTCTCAACAAGGATACTGATGCCCCTCCAGTGCACCCTCTCCTTTTTGTCCAGGTTCCATTTGCAAGAGATATCAATGATCCAGATATCGGAATCCCTCCCTTGTACAGCAGTTCGGTGGACTGGCCATGCTAAATTGCCCACAGTGTCCAGGGATGTGCAGGCTAGATGGTTAATCATGGGAAATATATAGAGTCGGGAGATGGGTCTAGGTGAGATGCTCTTCAGAGGATTAGTGTGGACGAGTTGGGCCAGATGGCCTGTTTCCACACTACTGGGATTCTATGAAAAGATTAACTCTTGAGCAACATATTCAGCTGTACTATCTTCCTTTTTCTGGCCTTACTTGCATATGGTACAGGGTGTAATCCTTGGATTACTACCCTTGAGGTCTTGCTTTTATAATTATCTTTGTAACAATGTAGGGCATTCATCAAGACAGCAGTTAATGGTGACCTGTGACAGCCTGTTGACTGCTTTTTCACTGATTGATTGAAGTTAGTTGAGGAGCTGGTTAAACAGCTCTGCTTATATTCTTCGAATTTGTGCCTTTACTGTGACCAGTAATGCTCTATCTAAACCCAGGATCGCTGATGAATCAGTTGATTGAGGCTCTTCAAGCAGTGTAGAATTTCTTGCAGTCTCTGTGATCTACTTAATTCAATTTTACCTGCTTTCTGACTTGGAAAGTGTCTTGTATCTCCGAATTTATTATGGACAGTCCTACAGCTGTTTTGGAAGGTATTATGCTTGAATGATGATTATCTGCCATTAAGGTCATTGGGTTAAAATCCTGGAACTCCTTTCTTAACAACACCATAGGTTTATCTATAATCAACAATTGCAGCAGTTCAAGATTCACAACCAACTTCCATAATGTAAACTCTGCAGATGCCGTGTTTCTCTGCTAGCCATTGCTGGCTCACCTCATTCTTTTCATCAATGGCTAAGAAAAGTTAGGTCAAGCCAAGCTTTAGTACAGAGGAGTACATAATACACCTGAGGTTTCACAGTCGTCCTTGATATACTAAGAGCTCACTTGCACTGTACATAGGCAACACTCAAGGTTCTCAAGGAGATTCCTTCATGACTACCCTTTTGAGCCTCAAATACTGAGATGTCTCCAGATCTTTGTGCTGGGGGTGGGATACAGCTAAGCTTTGAAATTATATGGCAGTGGTTTTCCAACAGCTACATAGCTTTCATCTCACACACTCTGCTTATCCCTGTCTTATAACCAGACAATTAGATGTCATCTCATAGGACAGGGTGCATCCAAGATGACATGTTGCAATCAGGGAGGCAGAAAACTGCTGGTGGTTAAAGACTCATATTGAGCATTCAAGAGGAGACTATTGCTGTTCCAGCTGCTAACCCAGTTATTTTTCCTTTTCCCATGTCTAGTCGATACCAACTCATACACTGAAGTCAACAGGAATGATTAGCTTGACAGACTTGTTAGGACAGTAGAAATTACAAGGGGATCGACTACATTCCAAAACCACAGGCTATCAATTAGGTCACAGCCAGATGAAAGAATGAGAATCTTATGAAATTCTTCACATTGAATATTTCAGCTAAATAAAATTATTTTAATTACCTATGAATCTCTCTCAGCCTTAAATATGCACAAGGAGTCTACCCCCACAGCTCTCTTTGGCAAAGCGTTCAAAGCCCTCTCAATCCTCAGAAGAAATGTATGGCTTGAAGCACACAAATCAGGCTATAAATAAATATGGCAGTCGTTGAATACATAACCTGTTACAAGACCTTATTTTCTTTTTGGTCATATTGGTTGTTGAACAATAGGATACCAGCAGTCCTCTGAAAAATAGTGCCAAAAGAACAGTCTGATGTTACTTTTAAACATACAATGCTCTTTTGGAACCACACTAATCTAGCATAGATTAAATTCCATGCATAGTAGTGGATAAAAAGCAATAGATAAACGGGCTTTTAATTTGCCCTTAATAATGTTTGTCAGATTACAGTTGCTGGGTGAAATTAATAAACTTGGGCATATAAGATGGCAAAATTATATTGTTGAAATTTGTACATGATAAAGTGTTGAATATTTGTACATTCATGCATTTTGATGGTCCAGCTGAAACATGGTGACAGTGTTTTGTATTTTGATTTGCCGTAACTGAAAATAACTGGGCTCAAAGCAATAATAATATCAATTAAACAATACAAAAGCAAAATCAGGAGATTGCATCTCACTAAATACCTTAAGGTACTTCAAAACATATAATTACTCTGAGATGCCGAGACTTGTTACATTGACAAACAACAGCAGCCATTTGGGCACAGTTAAATCATACACTGCAATTTTCTCTCCTCACCTGTGCTACTAGCTTAGATATGGAAGTACAATCTGAAGTGTCCTGATGCCAGAAGTGCTAACATCAAGGCAAGCTAACACATGCTTGAATACACTAAAACATGTTCACCGTAAAATGTTATTCACAGAATTCTCAAATAGTACAGAACCAAAGGATACGTATTTAAAGACAAAAAAAACTGCAGATGCTGGAATTCAAAGTAGACAAACAGGAGGCTGGAAGAACGCAGTAGGCCAGACAGCATCAGGAGATGGAGAAGTCAATGTAACAAACAGGAGGCTGAAGAAGAGTCAGACCTGAAACACTGACTTTTCCTGGTTGTCTGTCTTCAAAGGAGATTTATTAGCTTGTTGTGTCTGTGTCAGATCTTTAAAAAGGGCTATCTAAATAGCACAACTTCCCTAATTTTTTCGTCTCCATAATCCTGCAAGTTCAATTCCTTTTTATAAATTACTATGTAACTTGTTGCGTGAAAAAATCTAATCTCCTGAGCTTTTGCGAATTCTTTTTAACCAATCCCCTCTCTTGATGAATCCATTTGCTAAGTAATTACCAAATCACTGTATAATTTTGGAAATCTTCCCTGAATCTTCTAGATGTGAGAAAAGACCCGAATAGTCAAACAAATATGAAAGACAAGAACCAGGAAAATCAGGGTCTTCAATTAGATTATGAAACAGCATTACTTCTCTCTCAACTGATGGTAAAAGGAAGGGAATGGGAGAGAAAAAAATGTCTATTTTACAGCAATCTTGGGCAAGATCTCCTGGGAGTTCATCAACCAGAATGATTAGCACAGTACCCATTCAATCCCACCATTCCCCCCCCACTACCAATCCACCTCCCTTACATCCCAACGTCTGTCCCTACAATTCTTCTGGAGTCCTTCCTTACAAGCAGTAGAAAACCCAGTCCTGCCATTTACTTCAGAGGCCACCAATCACTGAAGGAAGAAATAGTTCTCAGTGTTAAAGCTGAGCTATTTGCTTGAATTTGCAGCTCCTCATGGTGTGTCATGTTTTAAGGCACTTGTTATAAAGCGGAGGTTGATACCCCCCTCTGAGAATTAAAACAAAAACACCCAAAGAGCACCTCACCCCATCATCTGTAAAAGGAATGTGAAAAGTGATATAACTTGCTTTTCAGCATTTCTAGTGTTAAAACAAATAGATCCCTGACATTCACTTTAAAATCAACAAGTAACATTTATTTATCCAGCTCTCTAACAGTGACTACTATTACAAAATAAAGCAAGATTCTAATGGTGTGCTGTTCCAATAAATATAAGTCCCATGCTTATTAGAAAAAATAATTTAGTCTCTCGAAATTCTAGCAAGGTTACAGGTCTTCTGGAATGTTCTGTTCCTTCTCTGTTAATTTTTCTCTCAAGAAAATTAAATTGTTGGATTGTTGGTACCATTGTTATTTAGATGGTGCTTTCTCGAAGACAGAGGAGGCAGTGTGAGCCAGTGATTATCTCGAGAACTAATGGGCATTAGCTCCGGCGGATGGCAGCTAGCACTGGGATCTATGTTCAATTGCTCCCTTCTTTTAATACCAGTGATGACTTATCAATATTTCTGACAATAGGATTGGCCCTTCATCAAAACCATCAGACTTAAATTTAATAGGTTTTGGCATCTAAGTGTCTGGTTAAATTTAAAAACCCGATGTCTTGGTAAAGACTACTACTTGGTCTGGTAACTGTACAACCTTTTGATACAAATGTTTCAATTCAGGTGCTCTCTGTGTACTTGCAAACATTCAAACTGCTGCTCACAGACATCCATTTTAAACCTCTCAGCAGAGGAAAAGCACATGATCTTTTAAAAGGAACCACATAATGCTTTACCCTAGCACTTTACAAACACCAAATTCTAACTTTCTACCTCCAAATCTACAAGTACTCTACCCACCTTTGCAACACACCTTCAGTTCCATGTCTAAATGGGCTTCCTTCACATCTGCTTCACTGCAGTTATGTATCGTTGTTATTGCCAAAAAAAGGATACCAAATCAGGATATGATTGAACATGGACCAAAGCAAACTAAATAGAATCTATTTATTTTATGTTTGTTATACATTATATATAGTGAATTGCAAAATTTAAGCTTTATTCAGAATAGGTCATTATTGGAAAACTTAGTAGAACTCTGTAGTTATGAAGCTATTAATTGACCAGGTCAATTATTTACACTGTGACATGTGTAAAATGTAACATTCAGAGAGATCGTATTATAAGTCAAATTGGGTACAAGATTATTTCAACATTAAACAGATACTATGTAAACAAATTGAAACTGAAAGGATTCTGCATTACTTTAAAGTGAGATATCAGCTTAGGATTTAATGGTCTACATTAATGGCAGCAAAAATGAAGGGCTTATTCATGTAGCTTTGTGGTTGAAAAATCAACAGAATACGATTGGGGTGGAAGCGCATTTCTTCTCTGCCCTTTATAAGCAAATCTACTATAAATAGAAGTGTCAGTTCATTCAGTCACACTGAAATGAATTCAAATATTGAAATTTGGCAAGAACAGTCAATTTTAAGATAATCAGAAGCAAAATATTCCAGATGTTGAAAATTATAGACAAAAACAAGAAAATGCACGAAAAACTCACCTGGTCTGACAAAAAGGATTAATGTTTCAGGTCTGTTCATCAGGGCTCTCTAACGAAAGATCCAGTTCCAAAACAATTTCAGAAAATCAGATTCTCCTATACAACTAGGAAGCTTCATACACATCTATAACATACTAACATTCTCATAATTACCTGATACACTGGCTCTTCTGAGTTGCAGCATATTTTTGATAGCAGGTTGATACTGCATAGGGTTGTATTTCATAAAAACTACTGTCACAGTCTTCAACACTGGAAGAACTTTTCCAATCAAAATTGCCACTGATGTTTTCATATTCAGGAGTAAGAGACTGTTGTTCAGTCAAATGCACTTTAAAATTCTGTGCCCATTCTTTGTGGTGTTGAACACAAGATTCCTGTTGAGCAGGAGCATTAGTTGGAAAATCAGAGGGGCTTTTAAGTATTTGCCCTTTCTTTTTGGGATAGCAGGAATCCACAGAGTGTGCTTTCACAGGCTTAATCTCTCGATCACCTGTCATGGACCCTGAAAGGCAGAGATTATTGTCCTTATTTTCCATAGAAAGAAATCCATCTGGCGTGCTGTCTAGTGAATAGCTGCCTTTTGTCAAAAATTTTGGAAAGTCCGTTTTCATTTTAGCAGAGAGTTTTATACCAAGAATTCGTTTAAATGAATTTTTCTTTGAAGGCGCTTTTAGAGACTTTTCCAGCTTTTCAGAATCAGCAGATGACAAAGACTTAGCTCTTGGCTTTGATATAGCGACTTCATTATTTGGTGAAGTACTTGTTAGTGTTACAGTGCCAGGACTCCCCAGAAAAGGCAAAATAGGATGTGGCAGTTTCCATACAGGTTTCTCACTCAGATGAATTGCTTTGTGTTCACTACTAGATGTTTTAGTTTCTCTGGTGGATAAACTACCAATTCCCTCTTCTGAATCATTTTCTATTGAACCACTTGCACTTTTTTCATTGCTTACTGACAGATCCTTTTTAACTATAACAGATGAAGGCAGGCTGTGACGCTGTGGTTTTTCTGGGATAATCTTTGGAGAGATGTCTGACTTTGTGGACATTGCTTCATTGCTCAGCACTCTATCAAAATCTGAACCAGTATCATTACTTGATACAGGCACTTTTGGAGAATATGACAAACTGAGGTATTTGGGCAAACTCATAGAGAGCGAGCTACTTCTAATAAAACTGCTTTTGCTGTCTGCTGGCAACGTTCTGTTGCCACTTTCCAAATCTTTCTTTATTTGTTCTATTTTACTTTTATTTTGCAAGTCTGAAGAGGTTTTAACTTTAGTGACGCAGTCCAGATCAGGCTTTTTGGATTGTAAAACACTTTGATTACAAGAATCTTTTGAGTGACTAAGTTCAGCAATCTTATCCTGTAATGATGCACTGTTCATCTTGGCAGTCTGATATGAACTTTCATGTTTACTCATAAAAACACTTCCAGCATCCAAGGAAACAACTGATTTCTTCAAATCTACAGTAGTTCCATCTGGAGTCTTGAAGCAAAGATTGTTGCCTATCTCATTAGGACACACTGCATCTTCCATACAGTTGTCTATACAGTTCTGCCTGATGAGACCAACTAGACGTACTTTTTTTGGCTTTGGCATAGGAATTGGTTTGATGCAAGGCACTGAAGCGAATGTTGAAGTGGTAATTGAAGAATTATCCTGAAAAGTCAACTTCTCCTTTTCTGCAACCATAAACAGAACCTTTGACTGGTTATCATGCACACTTTCTTTGAGGTCAGTACCAGAGGAGTGACAATTTTTTCCATTTTTCATTTCATTTTCTGATTGTTCAGCAACATTTTTAACTTCATAATCTTTATTCCCAATAACAAATGGCTCCCCTGTATTTCTTTTGGAACTTCTTATATATTGGAAAGTTTGGTCAGTATTGAACACTTCAGTTTGCCCATTGCTACTACTGTGCAATTTGATATCTGCATCACCAAGTGCATCTTTTTGTTTTGGAAGATAATTGTTTGGTGATACAACCTGAGTTAGCACATCTTTAAATTTCTGCTCTGGGAAACTAGTTTTACTCATTATCTGATACTTGTTGACTTTTTTGCTGTTCTGAGTCTCTGGCCTGTGCCATACTCTAGAGGAATAATTTGCTTGGTTGTATTTTTTGCTCTTTTCTAAAGGTTCCAATTTGGACAAGTGGTCAATGACAAATTGTGTTTTATCTATATTTTCACCATTTATATATTTATGCTCATATTCAGTTTTACATGAGTAATTTGCTATGACACAATGATGGATCAATTCACAGTCTCCCTTTTGCATTCCATCACCTTGGCAAGTTGAACACTTCACATTTTCACTCAATTCTCGCTTAGTTTTCTCTGAACATTTATTAATTTGCAGTGGTGTTGGTTTGACTTCAGCCACAGGTGTAACTTTTGGCAATATTGGTTTTGGTGCTAATGCTGGCTTTGGTCCCTTATGTGTTGAGAATGGTTCTGATATGAGGATGTCTGGCTTTGGCGCAACTGGAGGAGGAGGTGGCTTCTTTCCGAAAGTAATTCGGGGTTTAGGGGCCACTGGTGGCTTCTTAATTCCTACAGGAAAAACATACACAGAAAAATTGTGTTTCATTAACTTTGATGAGACAAGCACTCATTTGGAAGAGCATATTTTGTACAAAAATTGACTAACATGTGGACTGAGCTACAGCACAAATGTATAGAATACTGAAACAATTACAGTAACTTTGAATGTGATGTTAAAACATTAGTACTATTTTCAGATAAGAGCAAGAACCAGTGTGGATGAACTGCCAATGGGAGCACAACTGAACAATTTCAAAGAGAACTGAGAGGAAGAGTATATGCAAGCAGATGAAATAGAGAGAGAAGAAATATGGACAAGATAGAATGAAGGCAAAGGATGAAAAATAGATCTGGAATGCAGGATGTCTCAAGACAGATGTGTTACTGAAATAGAGAGAATGCACAGAGACACACTGAAGACAGACAGTAAATGAGTAGATATGGGAACAAGGATATTCAAATAAAAGCACTCAGTGCATGCAGGAGACTGGAGAATTATGGTGAGGGGTCAGGAAAAGGAAATTCAGTTGATAAAGGGAGGGCAAGTGAGCAAGGTTTTAAAAGAACATGAGCTACTTGGAAGTATTAGGCATAAAATTAAATGGACCATATAGAAGAACTCTGTAAATCACCTGATTCGGACTTTGTTAGAAGACACAGAGAGAAAAGAAACTGCAAATGCTGGAATCCAAGGGAGACAAGCAGGAGGCTTGAAGAACACAGCAAGCCAGGCAGCATCAGGAGGTGGAGAAGCCAACATTTCAGGTATAATTCTTCCTTCAACTCAAAACGCAGACTACCCCGCCCCCCCCCACACCCGGTGCTACCTGGCTTGCTGTGTTCTCCCAGCCTCCTGGTGTCTATTTTCATTAGAGAACCAGATAATTGTAGGAACCTAACTGAGGAAGGTATAAGTGACTTAGAAATGGTACAGATAATGCCTCCAAGAACATGACCAGAGATGAGAGAGATTCCAATAATAAAGAGATGTTTGAAAGGTTAGGTCTGCTTTCAAGAGGTCTTGACAGAGTAGAAAGAAAAATCTGATGATTTAGCGAAAAACCAGATTTAACATAAAATCATTAGTGGGCGGCACGGTGGCACAGTGGTTAGCACTGCTGCCTCACAGCACCTGAGACCCGGGTTCAATTCCCGACTCAGGTGACTGACTGTGTGGAGTTTGCACGTTCTCCCCGTGTCTGCGTGGGTTTCCTCCGGGTGCTCCGGTTTCCTCCCACAGTCCAAAGATGTGCGGGTCAGGTGAATTGGCCATGCTAAATTGCCCGTAGTGTTAGGTAAGGGGTAAATGTAGGGGTATGGGTGGGTTTCGCTTCGGCGGGTCGGTGTGGACTTGTTGGGCCGAAGGGCCTGTTTCCACACTGTAAGTCTAATCTAATCATTGGCAGAAGATTTATACACTGGTTAGCCTGCTGCCTCACAGTGCCAGGGACCCAGATTCAATCCCAGCCTCGAGTAACTGTCTATGTGGAGTTTGCACATTGTCCACGTGTCTGTGTGGGTTTCTTCCAGGTGCTCCAGTTTCCTCTCACAATCTAAAGATGCACAGGTTAGGTGAACTGGCATGCTAAAATTGCCCATCGTATTCAGGGATGTCTAGGTTAGATACATTATTTAGGAGTAAATGTAGAGTAACAGGGTAGGGGAATGGGTCTGGGTAGGTTACTTTTTGGAAGGTCGGTGTGTACCTGTGGGGTAGAATGGCCTGTTTCCATACTATAGGGATTCTATGAAATATTTTAACTTTTCTGTTGGTATTTTGAAGGTTTGTCAGAAATAGGTGGTGGAAGCTGATTCTATAAATAAAAGATAGCTGGACAACCAGTTGAAAATGAGAAGTTGATAGGCTACAGCCCAATACATGGGGTTAAGATAGACCAGAATGGAGGAATGAAATAACTACTTCTGTGATTTAAGTATCTATGACTCTGTGATTGATGCATGCAAAAGATAGGGAGCAGACAGAGAAACTAGAACTAGAGAGCATACAAAGCAACAACACAGGCGTGAGATAGCACAATTATGGACTTCAGAAAGAGAAGACATCAGCACGAGACAGAATGATCAAGATGAGACCACTTAGTGGTAGTGGATTAACTTCAGTATTTAAATCCTTGACATTCAGAATATGAACTAAATACTTGCAAACATTCTTTTGCCCACCAGTGTTGAAGGAGCTTGTAATAGTAGCATCTTTCTGATCCACAAGTGGCCATGTTATAACAAGAATTGAAGCATACAATAACACTGTATTTTATCTGTTGTCAGCTGCCAATAAACTGGGCCATGAACATGGAACTTCAGTTGCACTTATGTAGCAATCTAAAAACATCGTAGGATACAGGAACTTACACAGTAGCCAAAACTATTCACCTTAGCAACAACTGCGGGAAGAGAAAGTAAGAGTAAAGCAGATGTTTAACAGGTGTGTAGGTGAAAATAAAATGCTTAGTATTTACAAATGTGGTTAATTTTGCAATGTAAGCAGAGATTGGAACTGCAAATTCCAACTAACCAACTGCAAATTAAATTAAAACTGGGTTTCCCTATGGAAAGAAAATATTGTCATTTAAGATTTTACATTGAACTTTTAAGCCTTTAGATATGGTAATTTGGAGGTGCTGGTGTTTGTTTGGGATGTACAAAGTTAAAAATCACACATCACCATGTCGTAGTCCAACAGGTTTATTTGGAAGCACTGGCTTTCAGAGTGCTGCTCCTTCATCAGGTGGTCCACAACTACCTGATGAAGGGACAGCGCTCCGAAAGCTAGTGCTTCCAATTAAACCTGTTGGACTATGACTTGGTGTTGCGTGATTTTTATAGCATTGGAGACAAATTTGCATTTCAGACCTCTCAGTATTAAGGAGAGGACAATGTGCAATTCTCATTTAAACTTTATCTGGATTATCATTGTCCTTTTATTTCTAACCCCTTTTTGGGTTAAATTTAACTTTCCTCAAATTATCATTCAGATGAGATGTGACCAATGATTAATATACTAAGAGTATAACCTTATACTCCCACAAAGAGCTAGCTTCAAAAAAAATGTGTCATCTTGACCACTTTCAATCACTACCTACCAAAATGTTACCATTTTACACTGTTCATTGATACTCCTCAGAAATGTTGAAGAATTTTTTTTTGAAAAGTTAGCAGAATTACAGCTAACACACATTACCACCTATGTAAACATTTAGAGTTGTACACCACAGCCTAGCTAGATGACCTAAACTCAAAGATCTTTCAACAGCACCCTCCAAACCCATGACCATTTCCATCTAGAAAGACAAAAGGCATCAAATATTTGGGAACACTACCACTTTTCAAGTTCCCCTCCAAGCCTCTCATCATCCTGACTTAGAAATATATTGATGTGAAGGTGCCAGTGTTGAACAAAGTTAAAAATCACACAACACCAGGTTGTAGCCCAACAGGTTTATTTCTCCTTCATGAAGGTGTAGCTCGGACTTCCAAATAAACTTGTTGAAATATATTGCATTTCTTCACTTACGCTGGGTTAAAATCCTGGAATTCCATCCCTAATGGCATTGTGAGTCAACCCACAGCAGATGGACTGCAGTGGTTCAAGAAGGCAGCTCATCACCACCTTCTCAAAGGCAACTAGGGGCGAGCAACAAATGCTGGCTAACCAGTGATGTCTACATCCCACAAATGAGTAAAAAACTGAAACTCCTCCATCTTCCTTGCAAGTTTGATTACCTTCATCAGATAAATTGTAAACCAAATAAATGTAGGGTTGACAAATGGAATACATAATGGTTGCAACTAAAATGAGAATCCATGTTGGAACTGCAGAATATGCCAGTCAACATGTAATATTCTGATGAAGGATCTTATCTGAAAGATGAACTAACTGCTAAAAATTGATGCATTTCTAGCATTTTCTACTTTTAATTGAAGTTATGCTGTTGATATAAGAGAAAGGAATTTACACAAATTTAATTCCAACTATTTATTAAAAGATCTAGGGAACAGAAATTGAACATTAGTAAATAACAGTCGGTAGAGAAATAGCTAGAATCCATGTTTGCAAAGGGTGGCAGATGGTGCAAAAAGTTACTAGGAGCAGTCACTGAAGCAGAATACATAGTTAGGTTCTAAGGTCAATTCAGAGAGAAAATACTGTAACTTAGAGAAAAAGTGAGAACATAGGAAAATGGGTTTGTTCTGTTGCATTCCTATAAAGCCATGCAGATAGGTTTAACTTCAAATTAATTAACAGGAATACTCACTGCTTCCTACAGAAAAACTTAATCTGCTGGCACTTTGTTACTTGTTGTACGAAATGGATTTTTAAAAAAAAAGTATGACTTATTTGCATCCTTCTCTTTCCTTTGGATATGCTGATCTCCACTAAATGATTCAGTGGGTGCTAGCCTTTCTTGCAGCTTGTCCAGGTGATCATTCTACACGTATAGCAATATATGAACTCAGCCTCTCCATACACGTCCAGGCAAGAGTTGTGGAATACAAACCACAAGGGGAAACAGCAGCGAATTTTCCATTCAATTACCCAGTGCAAAATTGAACAGTCACAGTTCTTTCACTGACTCAGCTAAATTAGAAGTAATTGAAGAACTAACACCAAAAGAAGTCGAGAGTGTGGTACTGGAAAAGCACAGATGGTCAAGCAGCATCCCAGGAGCAGGAGAATCAACATTTCGGGCCTAAGCCCTTGATCAGGAATTCCTCATGAAGGGCTTATGCCCGAAATGTGATTCTCCTGCTCCTCGGATGCTGCCTGACCTGTTGTGCTTTTCCAGCACCACACTCGACTCTAATCTCCAGCATCTGCAGTCCTCATTTTCGCCTAACACCAAAAGAAGCCTTCTTAGTCTTTCTGGCAAAATGGTTTACTCAAATATTATCTTAATAATTTACGCCATTAAAACAGATCTAAAGAAATGTAATTCTCAAACAACATATAACTAGAACATAAAGGTTTAATCATTGTTACTGTAATTAATAGCGCACCTCAGACAATGAAGTGTTTTTAGGAAAACTAGCAATTTTCTAAGAACATTTTTAGTAATCCAAGAAATTAAACTCAAGTCTTTACTGCTTAAATCTGTTTTGAGGCTCCCAGAAATTTGAGATTAACAATTGCCAGTCTGAGAACAAACAGAACTTCATTGAACACTAAAGAATGGATCTCAGTGTCAGCTGTGACCAGCCATTAAACTGATGTCACCGCAATAAAAGCAAGCATCTTAAATTCAGGGTTGAACAGCCAGATCACCGCAAGTGTCAAAGACACAGCTGCTCCTCAGAAACTTAAATCAATTACTACTTTTAGAACAGTCCATTTAAAAATCAGAGCGCCCTAACAATATGTAGTTTTAAACAGTTCGGAGATATAAACCAGATGTCACAAAAACAAAAGGAATACATGTCATTCAAAGCCAAAGAAATTCAGACTTACTGAGTTGCAAAATCCAGGACGTGGAAGCCCCGGTATGAATGTAGCGTTATTTACAGCAGTTGACATCAATTTTATTATTTTTTTAAACGTTAGTTCTCTAGAAAACTATCAATAGTGGCCGACATTCAACCATTTTGAGTTTACATGAATCACACTATAGTAGTCTGAAAGTTATCAACAACGGCCCCTACTTGCGTTAACTACATCGGGAAAACTTTTAGAACTAGATGTAACAACTGAAAGAGCAGTTATTTTTCGCAACATAATCCTACCACAACGTGTAAACTGGATACGAAACCAGACATAACTCTGGCACAAAAGGATCCCGTGCAGCTGATGCTGGTTGGAACTTACTGCACGGAAAGATAAATTTGGGACAGGGCTGGTGTTTTCGAAGGCGACAGATGGGAACTTATGTGGCCAATGCTTGGCTATAAATCAATCAGTTCCCCCCCCCCCACCACATCCTAGTATTTCAGAAGGAAATATCCACCCACTAAAAATTTGGGCACAAAGTCTTTGATAATCTCAGTGATTGAACAAACCATTAAAATGACAAGTATGCATGGGAGAAAAAAAAATCCAGTCATTTATCTTGGCACAAGCGATAGCTATAATTTTTAACTGATTGAAATATTTCGCCAGGTGGGGGGAAAAAAAAGGTTGCCTCCACCAAGAACAGAAGATTGTGTCACCTCGCTACCAATTAACTCGCAGCTTCAACACAATCTCCCCACCATCACCCCTCCAAAAAAAAACACCAAGTAAAATGGGATTAAGATCGATGCAGACGAGAAAGAGTCAGAGGGAACCTGACCGCCTGCCTCAGGACATGAAGACATCAAGGAGCTTTCCTTTCCCTCCCCCAACCTTCCCAAGGCAGCAGCAACACCGCCGACATCACCGCTCCCTCACTTCTTTCAAGAGGCAGCACGGATCTGCCATTAAAAAAACAACAAAAAAAAATAACCGGCTCGGCGGAACCGAGTCCAGACCGCGGCTCCAGCGGGGAACAGGCTCACCTGCGCTCATACTGGGAACACCGTGCGCTCCTACCGCTCCCCGGCCATCGGAGCGTACTTCATCCGGCTACAGTATCAGCCCGACCACACCGATCGGTGCCAGCTACACCACAAACTCATAATATTTACATATCACGCAGAAAGGTGTTTTTTTTTTGTCCCCTCGCCCTCACTCTGAGATTCACTGTCCGTCTGCTCGTTGACTGACACGCCCCCTGCGGCTCAACGAACAACCATACAGGGGCGCGCGCTTCTCCTCGCGACACCAGCCGCTGCGCAGACGTAAGCGCGCGCCTCCTCCAGCGGTTGGCCCTGATTCTCAAGGCTGACAGCGTCGCACAAGCATTTGCTCACCCCTTCAAAGCTTCATGGGATACTTTGTAGTTCCTGTGTCCCCCTATCGTAGCAATTCTGAAGTTTAAACTGCACAGTTAGACTACAACTCCCACCGTCCTTAGCGCGGCACACTCCTTCCTCTCACCTGATTGCATTCATCCACTTCAATGGCGGCTGGTGAAGAGTTTGATGAAGAACTGGTGTTGGAAGTAAGCGCTAGTTTGTTTCTTTTTAGTCTTTATCATCCAAATGAGAAGTCCAGTTTTAAAGTTTAAAGCTGCTGTATAACATTTTGTTATACTGTGTTAGTCCTTTAACTTTCTACAAAGATATTTGGTTGATCTGATCTGTCAATTTGCTTTAGTCTAGTGACTGTTCCATTTACTTTAAATGTATAGAAATTAATAACATCTCGTTTCAGAGGATTGCGTGAAGAGCAGTTTCTTTGCGCACGCCATCATTTTATTAGTGAATATCGTTGTCGTCATAATTCAAGCAGAACGTCTTCTTAAAATCGTTAAAACCAGATTTCATTGCACACAGAATATTTTGATTGTTTTCAGCCTTTATTGAAAATAATCAATGGAAACAAAAAGGCAAAAAATGGGTATGTTTACAGAAAGCTAGTAAAATTTCATCTTTAATTTGAACATCTAAAATTTGACGTTATAATTGTCAATTGTAGATATGGGAAAGGGTTTCCGAAGATGTGCAAAGGTAGGGTGAAGTTAGACAATGATGCAGTCTTGTTAACAGAAGAGATGTATGGTTGGAAGATCATGCAGTCAAATAATTAACGTTCAGAGAATGTCAAACTCTTTTCAATAACATGTTGTTGTGATATTTGAGAATGGTCTATGTATTACTAAAAGTTAATAAAGTTTGTGCACCTATAACAGTAAATTTTAATTTTATAGTTTGTATTATTATCATTTAATGTCATTGCATCCTTTTTGTTAATTCTGTTGTGCTCTGACATTGTGGATTGAATGTTCGCACATTACCAGAACTCTGTTTTGATTAGAAAAGGGATTTTTTTTTCAATTACGTTTGCTTTTGCGAAGATAAATTTCTATCTTCACACTGAGAATGCTCTCCAGGGTGTTGTGTGGCAATACCATTGTGCTAAATCAGATTCAGAACAGATCTAGCAGCTTAAAACTGGGCCTTTATAATGCACAGTGGGCCTTCAAATGCATCAGATTTATATTCTACCATAGTATGCAACTTGGCATGTGTCCTACTCTATCATTAACATAAAACCAATGGGCCAACCCTAGTTCACTGAAGAGTGTGGGACAGCATATCAGGAGTATTTTCAGGAAAGCCTAAAAATTAGGTGACAACCTGATGAATGAACCTACAGCACAAAACTACATGTGTGCCAAACAATGGGACAGCATGTGACACAGCAGTGCAATTTCACAACCAACTGATCTCTGCAAACTCTGCAATCCTGGCACATCCAATAATGAATGATGATGGACAATTACTTGCTGGAGGAGGAGGCTTCACACTCACCATCCTCCATTATGGGAATCCTTCAGGACGTTGCAATGTCTGGTTTCCTCATGAAAGGGCCCAACCATGTCCCTTGGTATTCAGCAGCATTGCTATCACTGAATCCACCCCCAATCAACATTATGGAGGGTTACAATGACTAGAAATATTACTTGACCCTCCATATGAAGTTCTTCAGCTACAAAAGTAGGCTAGAGACTAAGTCAGAGAGCATGGAAACAGACCCTTCTGTCCAAATTGTCGATGCCATGCAAGTTTCCCACACTAAACTAGTCTCGCTTGCCTTTGTTTGGCCCATATCCCTCCTATTCATGAATCTGTCCAAATGTTTATAAATGTTGTAACTGTATACCTGAATCCCTAGGAATTAGACAGTACCCTACCATTAAGCTGTGCCCTTGTCCACTTTACCAAAATGCAATATCTTGCAGCTATCCAAATTAAACAGAAGGTTGTCAAAAGATACAGTTGAATGTAGATCAGTTGCAAATAAGGGTGGAGAAATAGCAGATGGCGTTTAATCTGGCAGAGTGTGAGGTGTTGCTCTTTGGGAAAACAAATGTTAAGGAAAAGTATATAGTTAATGACAGGACCCTGAACAAATTTGATGTAGAAAGGGTTCTTTGGATTCAACTCAATAGCTCCTTGAAAGTGGCCACGCAAGTAGATAGGGTAGTAAAGAAGGCATATGGCATGCTTGCCTTTATTGGGAAGGGTATTGAGTAAGAGAGTCAGGATGTCATGTTGCAGCTTTATAAGACTTGGGTCAGGCCACGTTTAAGAGTATTGTGTTCAATTCTGATTGCCATATTTACAGGCAGAATGTGAAAGCTTTGGACAGGTTACAGAAGAGGTTTACCAAGGTGGCTGCCTAGATTAGAGGGTATGCGCCATAATGAGAGGCGAGGAAAAACCCAAGGTCTTTTCTCTGGAGCAGTAGATGCTGAGGGGAGACTTGATAGAATTGCATAGATAGGGTTGACAGTCAGAATCTTTTTCCCAAAGTTGAAATGGCTAAAACTCGGGGCATGCATATCAGGTGAGAGGGGGCAAGTCTTTTTACGCAGAGTGGTAGGAGTCTGGGATGTGCTGCAGAGGAGGTGGTGGAGCTGAAAGCCAATACAGTAGGGGCTTTGAGAGAAGCACATGAATATCCAAAGAATGGATGGATGTGGACCAAGGGCAGGAAGAAGGGATTAGTTTAATTAAGTATCATGTTTGGCACAACATAGTGGGCCGAAGAACAAATATAGCACAGGAACAGGCTCTACGTACTAAATGCATTTATATCCTATCTCTCAGAATCCCCTCCAACAAATTGCCCATCACTCATGTCAAACTCACCAGTCTGTTATTCCCAGGCTTCTCCTTGCAGTGTTTCTTAAATAAAGGCATAATATTAACCACCTTCGGCACCGCACCCATGGCTGTTAATGATACAAATATCACTGGTAGGGGCCCTGCAATTTCATCCTTAACCTCTCACAACATCCTGGGATGCAGTTGATCAGATCCCAGTGTTAGGTTCTTTTTCTTGAGATTCTTACATACTTGATGCAATTGCAATACACCAACTTCTCTGAACAGTCAAAATTTATTAAGCAACTACAAGCTTATGAAGGATCACTTAACATTCTTCGCAGTGCTTGCAAAGCATGCCAAGCAAGGCTGTCTGAGCAAGGGAACAGCTCTTCCTTTATACAATACAAGATTTCACATTGCAGTCAGTATTGCCCACAAGACAACCCCCAGCCATTCCCACAGTCACATTCAAGACACAATGCAGTGACCTGATTATCTCCACAAACAATGTAATTTAGATCTTCCTTAATGGCAAGATCTGGTGTAAATCGTTATTTTTAATTACAGGGGGTAATCGGAATTTCAGCTGTAGTAATCTTGTTGATCCTGGATAGGAGATGATCATGTACATTTACTCTGAATAGTAGGAGAGGGCAATGTTAAGTTTTTACATTGTACCTGCAAGACAGAGAAACATACCACCCTAACCCGGGGCATCCAGTTTCTTGAAGGACAGCAGAGCAAATTAATCCCTTAACATCTCACCAGAGATTTATCCACCTTTCTTTTTATCCATCTGTAATGTGGACATTTTCAAGGCACCAATATTTATTTCCCCAAGTTCCCTCGCCACCTCGTCATTCTCCACAGTAAAAACTGGTGTGAAATATCTCTCCCACTTCCTGTGATTCCACAATGAGATAACCTCATTGATTTTTATGGGGCCCTGTTCTCTCTCTAGTTGCCTTTTTGCTCTTCACATAATTTTGAATGTCTTTGAATTATCCATATCCTTATCTGCCAAGGTGCTCACATCCCCTTTTATTCCTCCTGAATTCCCTTTTAAGCATGCCTGTACAATGCTTAAATTCTTTCAGATTTCAAATGCCTCCTCCTCATTTTTGACCAGGGCCTCAATATCTTTATTCTTGTATTGTTCCCTATTCTTACCAGTCTTTCCCTTCACTTTAACAAGAACATATTGCTGTTGAACACTTGCTGTTCCACTATGGAAACCTTCATCGTGCCAGTAGACCTTTTACCTGCGAGCAACACTATTCCTATAAAATTTTGAAACTTCCTGCCTCTTGCTGTCAAAATTTGCCTTACTCTACTTAACAACTTTAAGTTTTAAACAAGGCCTATCCTTTTGCATAACTATTTTAAAACTAGTAGGATTATGATTACTGGTCCCAAAGTTCCACGCCTAGTCACTTACTCTATTTCTCAAAAGAAGATCAAGTTTTGCTACTTTTGTAGGTATATCAACATAATAATAAAGAAAATTTTCTTGGATCACATTTAACAAATTCCTCACCATCCAAGCCTTAACACTGTGGCAGTTTAAGTCGATGTTTGGAATGTCAAAATCTCTGATTATTACAACCATATATAACTAAGATCTCTCAACATATAGAGTCATAGAGATGCACAGCACTGAAACAGACCCTCTGGTCAAACTTGTCCATGCCAATCAGATATCTGAAATTAATCTTTTTCATTTGCCACCATTTGGCCCATATCCCTCTAAACCCTTCCTATTCATATACCCATCCAGATGCCTTTTAAATGTTGTAATTGTATCAGGCTCCTCCACTTCCTCTGACAGTTCATTCCATACATGCACCACCACTGCGTGGAAAAAGTTGCCCCTGTGGTCCCTTCTAAATCTTTCCCCTCTCACTGTTAATCCTATGCCCTCTTGTTCTGAACTTCGCCCACCCCGGGGATAATACCTTGTCTATTTATTCGATCCATGTCCCTCATGATTTTATAACCTTCTATAACGTCATCCCTCAGCTGCTGAGTTTCCAGGGAAAATAGCTCCAGCCTATCCAGCCTTTCCCTGTAACTCAAATCCTCCAACTATGGCAACATCCCTGTAAATGTTTTATGAACCCTTTCATGCATCACAACACCCTTCCTTTAGGAGGGAGACCAGAGTTGCACACAATATTCCAAACGTGGTCTAACCAATGTCCTGTACAGCTGCAACATTACCTCACAATTCAATGACCTGTCCAATAAAGGAAAGCATACTAAATGCCTTCTTCACTATCATATTGACCTATAAAATAGTGCCAGAAGACTGGAGGATAGCAAATGTTCTCCCCTTGTTCAAGAGGGGAGCAGAGACAGCCCTGGTAGTTATAGACCAGTGAGCCTTACTTCAATTGTGGGTGAAGTGTTGGAAAGGATTATGAGATAGGATTTATAATCATCTAGAAAGGAATAAGTTGATTAGAGATAGTCAACACAGTTTTGTGAAAGGCAGGCTGTGCCTCACAAACCTTATTGAGTTCTTTGAGATGGTGACCCAACAGATGGATGAGGCTAAAGCAGTTGATGTGGTGTAAATAGATTTCAGTAAGGCATTTGATAAGATTCCCCATGGTAGGCTATTGCACAAAATATGGAGGCATGGGATTGAGGGTGATTTAGCGGTTTGGATCAGAAGTTGGCTAGCTGAAAGAAGAAAGAGGGTGATGGTTGATGGGAAATGTTCATTGTGGAGTTCAGTTACTAATGATATAACGCAAGGATCTGTTTTGGGACTACTGCTGTTTGTCATTTTTATAAATGACCTAGATGAGGGCGTGACACAGAAAGATAGGTTAGTAAATTTGCACTAAGTTCGGTGGAATTGTGGATAGTGCTGAAAGATGTTGCAGGTTACAGAGGGACATAGATAAACTGCAGAGCTGGGCTGAGAGGTGGCAAATGGAGTTTAATGTGGAAAAGTGTGAGGTGATTCACTTTGGAAGGAGCACCAGGAATAAAGAGTACTGGGCTAATGGCAAGATTCTTGGTAGTGTTGATGAACAGAGAGATCTCGCTGTCCATGTACATAGATCCCTGAAAGTTGCCACCCAGGTTGATACGGTTGTTGAGAAGGTGTACGGTATGTTAGCTTTTATTGGTAGAGGGAGAGTGAGTTTTGGAGCCACGAGATCATACTGCAGCTGTACAAAACTCTGGTGTGGCTGCATTTGGAGTATTGCGCAAAGTTTGGTTACTGCAGTACCGAATGGATGTGGAAGCTTTGGAAAGCGTTCAGAAGAGATTTACTAGGGTGTTGCCTGGTATGGAGGAAAGGCTGAGGGATTCTAGACTGTTTTGTTAGAGAGAAAAAGGTTGAGTGGTGACTTAATTGAGGCATATAAGATAATCAGAGGGGTAGATGGAGTGGACAGTGAGAGCCTTTTTCCTTGGATAGTGATGGCTAGCATGAGGGGACATAGCTTTAAATTGAGGGGTGATAAGTATAGGACAGATGTCAAAGGTAATTTCTTTCAAGAGTAGTAGGGGCATGGAATGCACTGTCTGCAACAGTAGAAACTCGCCAGCTTTAAGGGCATTTAAATGGCCATTGGATAAACATATGGATGAAAATTGAATAGTGTAGGATACATTGGCTTCAGATTGGTTCCACAGATCGATGCAACATTGAGGGCTGAAGGGTCTGTACTGTGCTGTAATGTTCTATGTTCTACCTGCAACTCCACTTTCAACGAACTTTGAACCTGCACTCCAAGATCTCTTTGTTCAGCAACACTCCCCAGGACCTTACTAATAAGTGTATAAGTCCTGCCCTGATTTGCCTTTCCAAAGTGCCATACCTCTCAGTTTAGTTTGTCTAAATTAAACTCCAGCTGCCATTCTTTAGCCAATTGACCATCTGATCAAGATCACATTGTAATCTGAGGTAACCTCCTCTGCTGTCCGCTACATCTCCAATTTTGGTGTCATCTGCAAACTTACGAACTATATCTTCCATGTTCACATCCAAATCATTTATATAAATGTTGAAAAGCAGTGAAACCAGCACAGATCCTTGTGGTACCCCATTGGTCACAGGCCCCCAGACTGAAAAGCAACCTTTCACCATCACTGTCTTCTATCTTCAAGCCAGTTCTGTATCCAACTGGATAGTTCTCTCTGTATTACATGAGATCTAACCTTGTTAACCAGTCTACCAAGAGGAACCTTGTCATATGCCTTACTGATGTCCATACAGATGCCCTTATCAGTCCTCTTTGTTACTTCTTCAAAAAACTCAATCAAGTTTGTGAGACATGATTTTACCAGCACAAAACCACATTGACTATCCCTAATCAGTCCTTGCCTTGCCAAATTCATGTAAATCCTGTCCCTCAGGATTCCCTCTAACAACTTGCCCACCACCAATGTCTGGCTCACTGGTCTATAGTTCCCTTGCTTGTCCTTGCCACCTTTCTTAAAAAGTGGCACCAGGTTAGCCAACCTCAAGTCTCTGGCACCTCATCTGTGACTATCGATGATCCAAATATCTCAGCAAGGTGCCCAGCAATCACTTCCCTAGCTTCCTAACAGAGTTCTGGGGTATCCCTGATGAGGTCCTGGGCATTTATCCACTTTTATGTATTTCAAGGCATCCAGCTGCACCATCTCTGTAATATGGGCATTTTTCAAGGTTTCACCATCTATTTCCCCAAGTTCAATATCTTCCATGTCCTCCTCCACAGTAAACCATGAATGCAAAATACTTAATTAGTATCTCCCCCATCTCCTGTGGTTCCACACATAGGCTGCCTTGCTGATCTTTGAGGGGCCCTAGTCTCTCCCTAGTTACCCTTTTGACCTTGATGTATTTTTAAATCCCTTTGGGTTCTCCTGAACTCTATTTGCCAAAGCTATTTCATGTTCCCTTTTTGTCCTCCTGATTTCCCCCTTAAGTATCCTCCTATTGCCTTTTCCTCTCCTGAGGATTGACTCGATCTCTGCTGTCTATACCTAACATGTGCTTCCTCTTTCTTAATCGAAACATCAATTTCTCCAGTCATCCAGCATTCCCTACATCTACCAGCCTTGCCTTTCACCCCAACAGGAGTATAATGCCTCTGGAATCCTGTTATCTCATTTCTGAACGCTTCCCATTTTCCAGCTGTCCCTTTACCTGCGACAATCTGCCCCAACCAACTTTTAAATGCTCTTGCCTCATATTGTCAAAATTGGCCTTCCTCCAATTTGGAACTTCAACTTTATTGTTCCTCAGAGCTTCATCCGAAGGCTCACTGATGATGTTACCTGTATGGTGACGAAGCATCTGAAAATGAACCTTCCAGCTCAATGAGCAAACCTACATCCAGAACCTCAACCTGAGCTACAAATCTTCTCAAAACTCGCTAGTACAACTCCATCAAGGTGATCAAGCCCTTCTTATTTCTGAGTTTCACCCATATAGCTTCACTCGGTGATTCTTCAGAAATATCCACTCTGAGTACAGCAGTAATGTTTTCCCAAATCAAAAACATCATTACCCCTCCTCATGTGCCTCCCTTTCTTTCTTTCCAAAACATTTAACCTCGGAACATTGAGCTGCCAGGCTTGTCCTTCCCTCAGCTGTGTTTCTGTAATAGCCGTGATGTCCCAGTCTTAGGGCATGTATGGGAACGTGGGACTGAGTCCATTTGCCTTTCCTGAAAGATGTCTTGCACTGAAATAAATGCAAGTTAATTCTTAAGAGTTACCTCATTCTCTAATTTACTCTTGCCTGCTTTCTCTAATTAACTTGGTTTCTTTTGCTTCAGAACTGTACTATTTCGGAATCCCCAAGCCCCCTCAGCCACTGATTTAACTGCCCAATCTTCCTATTCTTACTGCCACTAGCATGTGGCATCCAAAGTAATCCAAAGATTACTACTGTTTGAGATTTTGCTTTTTAACCTTCTATCTAACTTCCTGTATTCAGTCTGCAAAGCATCAACCTTTTTTTTAACTGTGCCATTCGTACCAATATGTACTATGACAATATGCTGCAATCTCTTCGAGACCCTTGACTCTGTCGTCAGGTCAGCAACATGCCATCCTGAATTCTTGTTCACGGTCTTAGAATCTTTGCCCTGACCGGAGACCCCCCTATAACAGTTACTCTTTTGAACCTTGTCAAACCCTGCTTAACATAAGATTCATTCTTGGTGCCCAAGATCTGATTACCACTTCTATTTTTCTCTGAGAGACTATCCTCCCTAATGGTACCCAAAACAGTATTTTTTTTTGATAAAGGAATAGCCAAGGGAGACTCCTGCGCTACCTTTGTACCTCTGCTGACAGTCTCAGCAATTCTTTGATGAGTAATGCACCTCCTAACTCTCCAAAACATGTCCATCATCTACAAGACACAAGTCAGAAATGTGATGAATACTCTTCACTTACTTCTGAGTACAGCTTCAACAATGCTCAAGAAGTGACACCATCCAAGACAAAAGATTGGCACCACGTTCACCGCTGATGCACAGTTGCAGTAGTGTGTATCAATGACAAGATGTACTACAGCAACTCAACAAAGCTCCTTTGACATCACCTTCAAAATTCAACATCAGTACTATCTCAAAGGACAAAAGAAGCAGATGCAATGGGAACACCGGCATTCCCAAGTTCCTCTCCAAGTTAATCATCATCCTGACTTGGAACTAAATCATTATTCATTCATTGTCATGGGGTCAAATTCCAAGAACAGTACAGAACAAACTGCTGCTGTTCGTGAAAAGGAAAACCAGCAATGGACCGGGAATATGTGCAAATATATTTTGATAATTTGTATATGTAGCCATTTCTTTTGCAAACGTGGCATGTCAGGCCTGACACAGGAGATAATTTCCCTGTCAACCAAGGTAACAAGTGTTAGTAAGCTATTTAACCTAACGTGAATCTAGCTCGTCTACCCTAATATCCATCTACATGCTTTCCTGTTGACAATACAACATTAGCTAACAACCAGGAACCTTTGCCATTCCATTCCTTGTTCTCCCCTTTAACTTACTATCACCTGGGGATATAGAAGAAGTAGTTGGCCATTCAACACTTTAAGTCTTCTCTGCTTCCTGTACAACCATAAATGCTCATCTACTTCAAATTTTTTTGCCTCCTCCAAACTATCATCATGTAAATTTACTTCACTGGTTTATAGAAATCTGTCAGTTCTGTAAACATGCTCAATGACAGCCCAGAGTGCTGCGAAAACTATAGTATTCCAAAGATTCACAATCTTCTGAGTTAAAAAACAAACTTGATATTTGGCACTTTCCCTTTATGTTGAGATTGGGACATTTACAATGTAGGAGACACAATGAGAGCAAACATCCACCCTTTCTATGCCTTTTAAGTTATATGTAGGTTTCAATCAGATCACCTCTCTTTGAAATTGTGGAACCCATGGCCCAGTTTGCCCCAGTCTCTCTCCAAAGGATAATCCTAGGAACAAATCTAGTGACCCTTTGTTGCACACTATCTCTATGGCAATACAGTCTTCTCCAAGGTCTCCAAGGAGACCAAGACTGTACGTAGTAGTCCAGATGCAGTCTATCTAGCTCCTAGCTAATTGAAGCAAGATTCTGATACTTTTATATTCAAATCCTCTTGTATAAGGATCAACTTTCCATTTGCTTGCTACATTGTCTGTTAGTTTTCATTGCCTTATTGAAGAGGATATCCAGGTCACTTTCTTTATTTAAATTTACGAATCTCTTACCAGTTATGAAATGCTCTTGCACATCTGTTTCTCCTACAAAGTGGATACTCTTGACATTCGTTCCATGTTATATTTCATCTGGTGTTCTTGCCCAGTCAGTATCATGTCCAAATCCTCCTAAAGCACTTTGCCTTTTTCTCACAGCAGACATTTCTACCTTGCTTTGTGTCATTCATGAACTTGGAAATGTGTTGTGTCTGTCCTCAAAATCATTGATAATGTGTTATGAATCGCTGTGGTCCACTACTGAGCCTTACAGTGTCATACTGGTCACAGTCTGCCAACATGAGAATTAGCCATTTATTGCACCTATGTTTTCTGTCTATTAGCCAATATTACTACATGCCAGTATGTTACTTCCAAACCCATGTTCATTAATTTTACTAATTAACCTCCCATGGAAGACTTGATCAAAAAGCTTCTAAAAATCCACGTATGCTATCAGGAGTCCACAAACTCCTTTTTTTTATGAATTAAGTTCAAAAACACTTACCCCTCACCCCTGCTCTCTTACGCACTCCCTTGTATGCCTTCTCTCCTGTCACCCCCTGTTGTTTTCTGTACAGCCCCTCCCTGTGCTCATCCTATCTGTGTCTCTCTCTCTGTCTGTCTCTCTCTCTCTCTTCTCTCTTCTTTTCTCTTCTGCAGCCCCCACCACCACCCCAGATCAGCCATGACCTTACTGAGTTGTAGAGAATTCAAAAAGGGAAGCATGGCCTGCTGCTGTATCTAATTTCTCTATTTGTCTGCACCAAGCTAATGGTGGTTCATATCCAATAGAATTAGGGTTAAACACTCTCTCCTTGGTTGCTGTGGATCAATGTTACCCACACTGTATGTTGGGAACCTATTTTGATTTCTTCCCTGTGTTACAATTCTATGTTCCTTGTCTCCCTTTACCACATTTGATTTGTCTCACACTGTTATGAAGATGTGAGTGTACTGTACCTTTTTAACCCCTTCCCTGGCGACCTTTTTTGGAGAAAACATTTCATTTTCAGACGAATTTTTTATTGCTTTTTTATAGTATTTTTAATGCTGATTATGGAAATAACTTCTGTTTTTATCTATTTCCAATATTTTACTTGAAATTTTATTTTGAAGATACCATTTTCGGCAAAAAAAAATTGGTCTTTCAAGTAGTCCATCTTTCGACCAGTTCATTTCTTGATCTGGCATTTTTACAATACCCCCAAGCATTTTCAAGGCAAAAAACACAGAAATTTCTGCTTTGTTACAGGGCGCCACATACAATCTCTTTCTCCAATTTGTTCAGCAAAGCGCTTAATTTTGTCCACAACTCCATCAATAATTCTGTTGTCACATAAAAGACTAAAAAACTCCAAAGGAGTCATATCAGCTGTGTCTTGATCAATTCATATTCCAGGATTTCCAGTGAATGGGAAGCATGGTGGTGGAGGAAGCATGCATTCTTCCGACATCATATGTTGACACCAAATTCGTCCATCCTCCTCCTCCTCCTCCTCCTCCTCACTTGAGAGAAAGTAGCTATTATCAGACGAGCTTGCACTCTCATCTGATGTATCCAAGCTTCTAATAGAAGATTCATACGCATTGTCATCTTCTGAGCTCGACCTCTGGCGTAATTTGTAAAAAAGAAACAGAAAAAAAAACGAATGACAGTGTGTGCCCAAAAGTGGTGCATCGACACTTCTTGCAATGCCTGAGGCAGAAGAGACACGGCTACCAGACGTATGAGTCACCGAGTATGCTCGTTTCGAGCTGAGAAGGGCCCAGAAATGCCAAGAATTGACGTATAAACTCGTCTGTGGCTGTTTTTGAAATTATATGTTTTGGACGAGTTTACTCATTGCACTCTGAAAAAGGCAAATTGGGTGAAGACAAGTTAACCCGTCTTTGCCGAGTAAGGGGTTAAGGAAGCAAAAGCTCGCAGTGACAGCACCAAGTGTTCTCAATAAGACACAATGTAACATGTGCTCCATCTACTGGGGTAGCTGGTTGCCTGGGAATGATAAAACAGATTCAAATTAGGCCAATTAGTTTAAATTGTACCCCGAAAAATATCAAATTCCAATCAAGTTTGAGTTGAGTATATTGACAATCTTAAAAGCCAATGACACAATCCAATGCTTTGGTGTATAAAACTGAACAGTTGGGAGGAGAACTGCCACCCAACCAAGAGATGCAGTCTGCTAGTCAGAACTCTGAGATGTACCTGTCTAGAGAATGAGTTTGCACAGAGGAAAACTTCAACACTGCCCTGGAGAGCCAATTTACTGATGAAGATAAAGAGAAAATTCGAATGCTGGCTGGTTTTAAAATTTGGATTTTTCTGTAAATCTTATATGGGAGTTTTATTGGGCTAGTATTATAGAAGGGAAGGTAAAAGATAGGTTATAGGGAGGAATTGTAAATAGTCGTTAATTAATTATTCTCTGTTATACTTTAAGAAATAAAGTTGTTAATTTTTAATTTAACTAGTTCTTGGCCTATCGATTTTTCACAGATTACTATCTGGGATAACTCTTTTCGATGTGGCTGGTTTTAAATTAAACAGGAGAGTTTACCCCATATCATCACACAGTCATATAAAATTCCTGTTTACTGTCATAGTTCCCAAATTTGGAACCTGGATATCCTCCCACTCAAATTCTTAGCATATGTTTCTGAGAATTTTCATCGTTTTACAAGTTGAGTTTTTTTGGGACAGGAAATTCTTCTATTTTCTGTTGAGGTGAAACCTTCCTGTTTTCCCAATCCCTCAATACCTTCACTTTACGGAAAACTTGTACCATGAGCACATTTATGTGGTATGCTTGCTTCAGCGGATTTTCTGGTAGCTTGTTTCACAATTATATCCTTTTGCAAAATCCTTACTTTGATACTCCTAGTTGCAATTTAATTGCTTGAACTTAAACCTTACTGAATACCCGTGTCTGAATCAACTTTGTTAATCCCTTTCTTAATCTTTGTGAAATGTTTAGGTTAACTAAAAATCTGTCTACCTTGGGATAAGAAAATTGCTCTTCTCTGTTAAAACATCAGATTTTTATTTTAGGTTAGATTACTTTTAGATTAGATTAGATTACTTAGTGTGGAAACAGGCCCTTCGGCAACAAGTCCACACTGACCCTCCAAAGAGCAATCCACCCAGACCCATTCCCTACAGTTACCCCTTCACCTAACACTACGGGCAATTTAGCATGGTCAATTTACCTAACCTGCACATCTTTGCACTGTGGGAGGAAACCCACAAAGACACTGGGAGAATATGCAAATTCTACACAGACAGTTGCCTGAGGCAGGAATTGAACCCAGGTCTCTGGCGCTGTGAGGCAGCAGTGCTAACTACTGTGCCATTGTGTCGTTCATGAACCTGGGTCCCTGTGCTGTGAGGCAGCAGTGCTAACCACTGAGCCACTGTGCCATTGGAGAATCTATTGTTCTCCATTTCACTATCATTTCAAGAGTATCATTGATACACAGTATTAAAATAATTTGGCCAAACACTTCTAAACCCCACTGCTGATGCAATACAAAATTTTATTCACCCTTCTAATACTGATGGGGCTATTTGGCCCTGCACAGGTCTCAAATTACTCTAATCCCATATTCCAAGTCAATTTTTGGCTCATAGCCCTGGATGTAATACAAGTAATTATCTAAATACCATTTAAATGTTATGAGAGTTTCTGACTCAATTGCTGCTTTCAGCCATGGAGATTGAAATTCCAAACTCCCTCATGGGCGAAAACAATTCTCCTGTTAGCCTTCTACCTCACACTGTACCTTAAATCCATGCCCTGGTTATTGACCCCTTTAACAATGGAACAAATGCTTCCTATCCACCCTGTCTTGTGGCCCTTACACTTTTATACACCTCTCTCAAGTCTTGAATAGAAGAAAGTATTCTATATGCCTTCTTAAACTTTTATATTACCTTCCCTGCTACCTTCAGGGAACTGAAGATATGCATATCAAGGTCTTTCTGACTTTCATTAATTTCCAGAGCCCTAAAATTCATTATGTAATCACTTGCTTTGGTAGCCTGCCCCAAGTATATAACATCACACATTTCTGTAGTGAATTCCATTTTTCAATGCTGTGCCCAGCCAACCAGTCCATTAATATTCTCCAGCAGTTTATGGCTGTCCTCCTCATTAATTACAAGCCTGCCAATTTTCATATCATCTGAAATTTTCTCAATCATAACCCCTATGTTTAGTTCAAAACCATTAATGTATACCATAAACTGCAAGCATCCAGCACTGAGCCCTGCAGAACCCCCTGGAAACAGACTTCCAGTCACAGAAATATCCTCTACTATTGACCTCTGATCCTGCATCTTACAATTTCAGATCCTGTCCATCAAGTTACTTGGGATCCCAACACCTCTTACTTCACAGAATCATAGAGAACTACAGCACAGAGACAGGCCCTTTGGCCCAAAATGGTCCATACTGACCAAAATGTCTGTCCATTTTTGTGCACTTGGCTCATATCCTTCTAATCCTTTCCTATCCATGTATTGTCCAAATGCCTTTGGGCACGGTGGCTCAGTGGTTAGCACTGCTGCTTCACAGCACCAGGGTCCCAGGTTCAATTCCAGCCTCGGGTGACTGTGCAGACTCTACACAAACCTTCTCCCCTCGTCTACTTCGGTTTCCACCGGGTGCTCCAGTTTCCTCCCAATATAGGGTTTGGGTGGGTTACTCTTCAGAGGGTCGGTGTGAACTGGTTGGGCCAAAGGGCCTGTTTCAACACTGGGTGATCTGATCTAAATGTTGTTAATGTACCCATTTCAACTACTTCCGCTGGAAGCTCCACATGTGTACCACCCTCTGTGTAAAAAAGGTTGCCCCTCAAATTCCCTCAAACCTTAAATTGATGCCCTCTCGTCCTCAATTCCATAACCCTGGGAAAAAGACTGAGTGCATTTATCCTTTCCATGCCTCTTATGATTTTGTATACTTCTGTAAGGTCCATCCTCGGTCTTCTAAGCTGAGCGGCACAGTGGTTAGCACTGCTGCCTCACAGCGCCAGAGACCTGGGTTCAATTTTCACGTCAGGCAACTGTCTGTATGGAGTTTGCACATTCTCCCCGTGTCTGCGTTGGTTTCGTCCAGGTGCTCCGGTTTCCCCTCTCAGTCCAAAAATTTGCAGATTAGGTGAATGGACCATACTAAATTGCCCGTAGTGTTAGGTGAAAGGGTAAATGTAGGGTAATAGGTCTGAGCGGGTTACTCTTCAGATGGTTAGTGTGGACTTGTTGGGCCGAAGGGCCTGTTTCCACACTGTGTAAGTAATCTATCTAAAGAAAAAGGTCTCAGCTTGTCCAACCTCTCGCAATAACTCATCCTATTGATCCAGTCAATATCCTCGTAAGTTTCTTCTGCACCTTTTCCAGTTTGATAACATCCTTCCTATAACAAGGTGATCAAAACTGAACACAACACTCCCAAGTGCAGCCTCACCAACATTCTGTACAACTGCAGCATAACTTCCCAAATTCCATACTCCATGCCCTGACTGATGGAGGCCACTGTGCCAAAAGCCGCCTTCACTGCCCTGTCTACCTGTGCCTCCACTTTCAGAGAACTGTGAACCTGAACTCCAAGGTCCCTGTTCCACCACACTCCTTACCATTCACCATGAAACCCCTGCCTTGATTTGTCTTTCCAAAATGTAAGTACTCACACTTTTATCTATATCAAATTCCATTTGCCTTTCTCAGTCCGTTCCCCAGCTTATCATGGTGCTGCTGCAATTTCTGACAACTTTCCTCACTGTCCACAATACCACCTATTTTAGTGTTATCAACAAACTTGTTGATCGTGCCTTCTACATTCTCATCCAAATCATTGATATAGATAACAAACAGTAATGAGCCCAGCACAGACCCCTAAGGCACTCCCCTAGTCATAGGCCTCCAGTCTGACGAGCATCCTTCCACTAATACCCTCTGCTTCCTACCATCAAGACAATTTTGTATCCAGTTTGCCTGGTCACCCTGGATTCCATGCAATCTAACCTTTCAGAACAGCCTACCATGTGGAACATTATCAAAGGCCTTACTGAAATCCATATAGACTTTATGTCTACTGCCCTGCCCTCGTCAACCTTCCTGGTCACTTTATCAAAGAACTCTAACAAGTTTAGGCATGATCTCCCACTCACAAAGCCATGCTGACTACTCTGAATCAAACCCTGTCTTTCCAAATGCATGTATATCTTATCCCTCAGAATCTTCTCAAGTAACTTACCTACCACAGCTGTTAAGTTACCGGTTTTTCTTTGCAGCCTTTCTTGAATAATGGCACAACATTCGCTACCCTTTGGTCTTCCAGGAACCTCAGTGTGACTAACGATGATGCAGAAATATCAGCCAGTGTCCATGCAGTTTCTTCTCTGATCTCTTGCTGTGTTCTTGCTTATATCTAGTCAGGATCAGGCGATTTATCCATTTTCATACCACCTCTACTGTGATATGGATTGTCTCCAAGATATCACCATTAACTTCCCCAGGCTCCCAAATTTTTGTCTTTCTCTATGGCAAACATAGAAGAGAAATATTCATTGAAAGCCTCACCCATCTCCGGCAGTTCTACACATACTTAGAGTCATAGACATGTCCACTTTGGTCCCTCAGGGGCCCTATTCTCTCTCTCTAGTTATTCTTTTTCCTTTAATAAACTTAAAGTACCTATTTGGATTCACCTTAATCTTCTCAGCCAAGGGTATTTCGTGCTCCCTTTTCGCCCTCCTGATTTCCTTCTTCAGTAAACTCCTGTTTGGGGATTCCCTTGATTCCAGCTGCCAATACCTGAGCCATGCTTCCTTTTTCTGGTCTCAATATCTCTTGTCATCCAGGGTTCCTGTTCCTGTCAACCTTTCTTCATCAGCCTGCCATGAGGGACCTTACCAAAAGCCTTGCTTGAGTCCATGTAGACTAAATAAAGTGCATTGCCCTCACCAACATTCCTAATTTTGATCAGATTTGTCAAGCCTGACCTTCCCTTAACAAATTCATGCTGACTACCCTTGATAATCTGTGTCTTTCCAAGGGCAGATGTATCCTGTTCCCTCAAGATTATCTCTAATAATTTTACTACCATCAAGGTTACACTGATTAGCCTGTAATTTCCTGGTGTATTCTGCCTCCCTTTTCTAATAATGGAACAACATTAGCAGTCATCTGGCATCTCGCATGTAGCCAGAGAGGATTTGAAAATTAAAATCAGGGCTTCTAAGAGCTTCTCCTTTGCCTCCCTGAATTGCTTGAGATACATCTCATCCAAGCCTGTGGATTTATCCAATTTTAAGGTTGCAAAACTTGCAAATGCCTCTTTTCTCTCCCCCTCTCTCTCTGCTAATTTCTTCTCATATTTCACAGTCCTCCACCCTGATATGTATATGTGTCGTCCTTTCCATTGTAACGTCTTCTGCATACACATACAGATTACCTCAGTGCTTCCCAATGAGCCCTGCTCTTTCCATAGTTATTTTATTCTATATTTTTTAAAAAATCTCTTTTTAATTTTTCATTATTTGATCAGCTAAGACTTTCTCATGCATTCTCTTTGCTTTCCTGCTTTCTTTTTTAAGTCCCTTCGAACTTTTTATACTCAAGCGATCTATGATCACGAGTCCAACCTGACCAACCATTCCTCATAGACAACTTTCTCATATCAGCTATTTGTCTAAATCTTCTCTGAACCACTTCCAAGGCAGTTGCATCCTTGCTTAAATGAGGTGACCACTGTTGTGGTCAGTACTTCAGATGCAGTCTCTTCACCACCCTGTATGACTGAAATATAACCTTTTCTATTTTTGTACATTCAGTTCCCCTTGTGACAAATGATAACATTCTATTAGCTTTTCTAATTATGTGTTGTACCTGCATATTAACCTTTCGTTATTAATGCATGAGGATGCTTCTGAATCTCAGATTCATTGAGAAAATGTATTTTGGTATTCTTCCTGCCAGAAAGTGCTGTTTTACATTTTTCTGTGTAATCCATTTGCCCCATCTTTACCAACTCTCATAATCAACTCTCATAATCTATCTATCTGTACCCTCCTTATGTCCTCTTCGCAAGTTTTGGGTGGCACAGTGGCTCAGTGGTTGGCACTGTGCCTCACAGCACTAAGGATCCAGGTTCAAGTACCACCTCTGGCAACTGTCTGTATGGAGTTTGTACATTCTCCCAATGTCTGTGTGGTTTCCTCTGGGTGCTCCAGTTTCCTCCCACAATCCAAAAATATGCAGGACAGGTAAATTGGCCATACTAAATTGCCCATAGTGTTAGGTGCATTAGTCAAGAGTACATATATGGTAGGGAGAATGGGTCTGGGTGGGTTATTCTTTGGGGATCAATGTGGACTTGTTGGACCGCAGGGCCTGTTTCCATACTGCACGGAATCTAATATTTCCTACCTATCTGTGTCATCAGCAGATTTGGCAGCTGCATCCTCTGTTCCTTCATCTAAGTCATTTATATAAAATATAGCAGTTGATACCCCAGCACCAATCCCCTGTGCACTTGATGCATCTTTCTAATTTGAAGTGACCCACTTATACCTACTTTATGCTTCCTGTTAACCAGCCAAATCATGCCAACATGCACAACAGTATACCATAGGCTTTTATTTTTCATGATAACCTTTAATGTGGTACCTTATCAAATGCCTGCTGGAAATCTAAATACAGTGCAGTCACTGATTCCCCATTATCCACAATATGTGTTACATTCTCAAAAGGATTGGTCAAATATGATTTCCCTTTCATAACATAGGTTGACTCTACCTGTAGTCCTTAAACTTGCTATAACCATTTCAAAAGCAGCTTTTAACATTTACCATGTGACAGATCTTAAGCTAACTCGCTTGTAGTATCCTGCTTCTGTCTCTGTCCTTTTCTGAATACGGGAGATACAATCACTATCTGCCAATCTATCGTCCAATCAAGGGAGTTTTAGAAAATTGAAACCAATGCACAACTATCTCATTAGGCCCTTCTTTTAAGACTCTAGGATAATTCCATCAGAATCCAGGCACTTGTCTGTTACAGTTCCAGCAATTTACTCAGTACCACTTATCTGCTGATTGTCATTTTTCAGACTTGGATTAAATTACTTACAGTCTGGAAACAGGCCCTTTGGCCCAACAAATCCACACCGACCCTCCAAAGAGCAACCCACCCAGACCCGTTCCCCTACATTCACCTAACACTACGGGCAATTTAGCATGGCCGATTCACCTGACCTACACATTTTTTTGGAATATGGGAGGAAACCGGATCACCCGGAGGAAACCCACACAGACACAGGGAGAATGTGCAAACTCCACACAGACAGTTGCCTGAGGCGGGAATTGAACCCGGGCCTGTGAGGCAGCAGTGCTAATCACTGTGCCACTGTGCTGCCCACTTCCTCCCTCTCTTCTATTACTTGATTTATAGTTTCCTGAATGTTACTTGTATTCCCTTCAGTGAAGGCAAATTCAAAATATGTTCTATTATTAATTCTTGGGTCTCACTTTCTATAGGATACAACACTTGCTTTGTTAACCCTTTTCTTTATGTTGTGAAACTTGAGAGGGCTCAGAAAAGATTTACAAGGATGTTGCCAGGGTTGGAGGATTTGGGCTATGGGAGAGGCTGAGCAGGTTGGGGCTGTTTTCCCTGTGGCGTCAAAGGCTGAGGGGTGACCTTATCGAAGTTTACAAAATTATGAGGGGCATGGATAGGATAAATAGGCAGTGTCTTTTCCCTGGGGTCGGGGAGTCCAGAACTAGAGGGCATAGGTTTAAGGTGAGAGGGGAAAGATGTAAAAGAGACCTAAGGGGCAACTTTTTCACACAGAGCATGGTATGTGCATGGAATGAGCTGCCAGAAGATGTGGTGAGGTCTGGTACAATTACCAACATTTAAGAGGTATTTGGATGTGTATATGAAAGGTTTGGAGGGATATGGGCCGGGTGCTGGCAAATGGGACTGGATTGGGTTGGGATATCTGGTCGGCATGAACAGGTTGGACCGAAGGGTCTGTTTCCATGCTGTACATCTCTATGACTCTGACTCTATTGGAGAAATCATTACTATATCAATTATATTTCGGGTTCGCTCTCTCACACTAACTTTTCCCTTTTTATTAATGTTTTGGTAATTCTTTGCTTTCTTTTATATTTTCCCCAATCCTCTGACCTGCACATGTCTTTACACAATTATACGCTTTTCCTACTAGTTTGATGTTATCTTTATAACATATCTAATTAACCATGGATAGTGGGTTCATCCTTTGGAATTTTTCCTACTCATTGGAATTTGTCTATTTTGGGTTACGATGGTCATTATTACAATGATAGCCCTTGGTTTGTGTTTAGATTCTTCTTGTAACCTTTAATGTTCACAACTGTGTCTGGTCTTAGAAAAAAATTCAAGATCAACTGTTGGGAGAGTCAATCAGCCAGTTTTCGTGCTTTCTGGTGCCAAGTGTATTGAAGATTCCTGTTGTTTAGTAATCTTCTAGGGCATCACTCTACTGAGGGCCTCTAACAGCTCTTTGAAATTCAACATGTAATTGGTTTTGCTGCTGTACTGTATTTAGAATTTGAATTTGTTTATAAATCTCTGGCAAATTGTGTATGTTCCTTTTACTCTCAGAATTTAAAACACAGAAGGAAAGCTGCAACAGATATCCGCCCGTCCCAAAGTGTAATATAAACATTTTAAACTAGAAAAGCAGTTTGCAGGAATTTCTCAACACTGGTAACAACAAAGGCAGTAAAACTATGACACCTGTCACAATTGGTCTGTTTATACAGTAAACATGGTGCTTTGCAGGTTAAGCTATGCCTCCACTTGTTTCAATTATGTAGTAACAGCTGTGTGCTGACTGGCAAAACTGTTTAAATAATGATCTAGTCACATCTGAAGCATTGATATCTTGACCAACATGCCCATCAACAGCCTAATATTTCATGTCATTCTGTGCAAGTTACCACAAAATCTGTTCTATTTCACTTTTTTAATATAGTAAACTAGGGACGCAGAACTTGGAAGCAGGAAGATACCACGCAGCTTATCAAGATTGCAGCACTAATCAGTAGGATCATGAATGATCTGCGTGTGGTCTCCGTTCTATTTTACTTGCTGCTCTTCATAATCCTCAACTCACCAGCCTATTAAAATCCAGCTGACTCAATGAGTAACTTCAATGATCCCAACCTACACTCTTTTCTGAGAAGAGAATTCCACATACTAAGGACTCTCAGAGAAAAAACATTATCCTCTTTTCTCTCTTAAAAGCAAGACCTCTTATTAAACTGAGTTCCCTGGTTCAAGTCACTCCTACAAAGGAAAATTTCTCCTTGGAAATTGCCCTGTCAAGTGCCCTCCAGGATGATTTGTGTTTCAATAAAATCACTTCTCATTCTTGTGACCTTCAATTGATTCAAATGACCCAATGAGCTAGGTGAACCCACTATGAACTGTTTCTCATCTTTTTTCAAATAGGGAGGCCAAAATTGTACTTTGCACTCCAGACATGGTTTAAGCTAGGCCTGTGCAGCTGCAGTAAAATTCCTTACTTCTGTTTTCCATATACCTTGTTGATCACTTGGCATACCTGCAAAGCTCACATTTTGGGATTCAAGTACTGGATCCCTCAGTATTTCCAAGTTCTGCAACCTCTCTCTGCTTAAATAATATCCTGCTTTTCTGTTCTGAACAAATTCACATTTTCTCCCCATTACACTCTATCTGCCAAATTTTTGCTAACTCACAGTTCATTTGTAATCTTTTTTGCAGTCTCCTCCTCACCTTGACAACTAACTTGTTAACTACATTGGAGTCATCAGCAAAATTAGCTGTCTTACATTCAGTCCTTGCATCTAAATAATTGATATGGATTGTACGTTGCTAAGGTCTTAGCACAGATCCCTGTTGCACTCCACTAGTTACAACTTAGCAATGCAAAAACGGCCCATTTTCTGTATTTTTGCTTCTTGTTAAGTAAGCAATCTTTTATCCATTTTATATGCCCTCTCTCTCCACCCCCCTACATTGCTAGTTCATTTTATTTAGTAATCTTTGATAAGGCACCTTATCAAGTTGCAATACCGGTTTGCCTGAAAAAAATTAATAAATTAGTTGAACTCAACTTTGTTTTCATAAAATCTTGTTGACTCTGCCTGATCATGTTATGATTTTCTAAGTGTCCTGCTACAATCTCCTTAAGAATGGATTTTAGCGATTTTCCTGTGACAGATGTTAAGCCAACTGGCCTGTAGTTTGTTGATTTATATCTCTATTTTTTCTTGAATAATGTTGTATTTGTCTATTTTTCCATCTGCTGGGACCCTTCCAGAATATAAGGAATTTTGTCTGTACGTGCCCTGCAGCAATTTCTTTTGAGACCTGAGGTAGCAGGCCATCTATCCCTGAGGACTTGCCATGCTCATGGTCTAATAGCTTTCCCAGTAATTTTTTTTCTGGTGATTGTTTTAAAATCCTCCCTCCCTTTCACTTCTTGATTTTCAAATGTCTAAGAAATGTTATACCTTTTCCACTGTGAAGACCCCAAATATCTCGTCAACACCAGTGTTGGAGTCTCCATTTTTTGAAGTTGAGAAATATGTTATGGAGATTATAATGCAAGGGAGGACTGCAAAATGTACAATGTGGAAACAAAATATAGTATAGCTACACTACCTGATGCACAACACCTCAAAATTCCCCATCCCCAGTTCTCTTAATTTCTGTTACATTAAATCAAACTATGCTGTTTAGTACCTTGACATGGTTGATCACACTGTCCAGCTCCAGTGCTTTGAAAGCCTCAAATTCCCCAGTAAATCGCTCATCTTCCTGTCTCTTCATCATTACACCTGCAGCCATTAATTCATGGTTCCTTCCTTTTCCTCATTTATTTACTGGTCTTTGCCGATATTGCCTGAGGACACAAGATCAGAAATCCCAGATGCATTGTTGATACTTAACTCGAACTTTGCACTAACTCATTCAGCCTCTACACAACCTTTGTATTATCAGAGAACTAATCTAACATCTTGTGTTAAATGAGTTGCAGTTTCTTCCATTAAAACACTTTTTCTGCATCTATCCTGTCAACCCACTACCACCTCATCTTATCATTGGCACTCTAATCACTGCTTTGAAATCACAAGACTACACTCTGTTTCTCCACCTCCCAGTCTTCCTTTAAAAGACTCCTTAGAACTGAACTTCTTGCTACACTTTTGCTAACCACTGTAATGTCTCTTTCTTCAGATACAGTGCATTATCCTCCGCCATTTCTACTACCTACCGAAGATATATTTCCCTCCCCTCCCCGATCTGCGTTCCACAGAGACCGTGACTCCCTTGCTAGGTCTACACAACCCCACCAACCCACCCTCCACACCTGGCACTTTCCCTTCCCTGCCACACACCCCCGCCACACACCTCTGTCCAAGACCCCAGAAGATCATTTCACATCCGGCGGAGATTTTCCTGAACATCCACTCATCTCATTAATTGTGTCAATTGCTCTTGATGTGGTCTCCTCTACATCGGGGAGTTAGAACACCGACTCATGGAGCAGTTCAGGGAACATCTCTGGGACACACTTACCAAACAACCCCACTGCCCTGTAGCCAACCACTTCAACTTCTCTTCCCAATACCCCAAGGAGATGCAAGTACTCAGCCACCTCCACCCCTAACTGGAGAAGAATATCTACCTCGGGACCCTACAACCACATGGCATCAACTTTGCCCTCTTCATCTGACCTGTCCGACATATATCCACCTATCACTTTCCCAACCTAGCCTCCCCCCACCCCCACCCTCCTATTTATCTCTCAGCCACCTTCCCCCTCCACATTCCTGATGAAGGACTAATGCCCAAAACGTCAACTCTGCTGCTGTACGGATGCTGTCTGATCTGTGCCTTTCCAGCACCACACGTTTCGACTCTGAATCTCCAGCATCTGCAGTCTTCACTTTGTTCTCTCTCTTTGGCGTCTGTTTTCAATTTTACGAAGTTTTACGAAGTTCCTTAAGATTTTTTTATTTTTGATGCACTGTACAAGTTTGGTCATGTTGTACATGGACTCAGCTTATACAAATATTTAAACAAAACCTCCACTTTAAAGTGCTGCTCCTCAATGTACAATTTGAAACATCTGCAGTTTGCAGCATAAACTTCTGACATTTGCTTACATCTTTTGTAAATCTAATGCAAACAGTTTTCAGAATCATGAAATTCGTTGACATAGCTGAACCTATAATTTTTTTACCTTGATATGTAATGGTATTCTCATCTGAATACTGAGTGTGCAAGAGTGCTTTAATACCAGAATTTAGAGCAAATCAATTTGCCTTAATCATTCCTATTGATGAATACTTATGTCCTCACAACTAGCTCCCACTCAAATCCATTCAAACTGATTAAATCTTGCTAATGGACCAGCCATATAATTACTGCGGTTTCAAGAGCAGGTCAGTGGCTGGAAATTCTGTGGCAAAAGAATTACTTCCTGACCCCTTAAAGCCTGTTCACCATCTACAAATCATGGGTCAAGAGAATACAATCCACTTGACTGGATGAGTGCAAATCCAACAACAATCCAGAAGGTTGATATCACCCTGTACGAAGCAGTCACTTGTTTGGCAACTCAGCCACAACCTTAAACATTTTACTCATTTGACCACTGATGCCTGGAGGCAACAGTGTGTAACATCATGGGGATGGGGTTGTTGAGGAGAGGAGAAGATGTGGAGGGGATTGTTGAGGAGAGGGGGAAAATAGGGAAGTGTCTTTGAAGATCGGCAAGATTAGGAACAGTTCTGGAAAACGGGGAAATGGAAAAAGACTTTTTGAAGTAAGGGGAAGATGCATAATGTAGGCTTGTTGAAGATGGGGAGAGTAATTGTTGAAGGAAGGGGAACATGAGGGAGGGAGTTGGGGTGGGGCTTGTTGTTGAAGAAGCAGAGAGATGAGAGGATTTTTCAAGAGAGGGAGAGATGGCAAGGGGAATTTCAAAGAGAGAAGATAGGGAATGATTTATTGAAAGGGAGAGAGGGATTTTGAAGAAAAGGAAGTGCTGAATAAAATGTGAAGAGATGGAGAGAGGGTTATTAACGGGGTTGGGGGGGGGGGGGGGGGGAGAAGAGTAATCGAAGCAAATTGCCAAGGGTAGATAAAGAGGGGTTTGTTGACATGGAGAGAGGTTTGTTGGCGAGGGTGGAGATAGTGAGTGGATTTTGGTCAAGGGAATGGAGATGGGAATTTGATAGAGGGGGAGATAGGTTGGTGAATTGAGGGGACGATGAGGGGTCACTAGAGGGAGGTGAAAACTGGGGTGGTTGGCAGAGGAAAGAGGAAGATGGATTGGTTGATGGAGATCTGGAGATATAGGGGGTGCTGATGGTGGGAGAGGGAGAGTGGCACAGTGGTAGAGGAAAGAGGACATGACAGAGGTTTGGGGAAGAGACTGGTTGATGTTAGGGGATGAGTTGGAGGTTTTGTGAAGGGGTGTACACTCAATTTCTTCCATCCCATTTGTTGTGGCTTGAAGATGTTTCACCTCACTGTCAGCAACTCTAGCAGCACCCCTGAAAATGAAAATGCAGTCACATCAGAAGGAAGGTTGGCAGCACTAGCCCAGAAGGTCAAGGGGAAAGTGAGGACTGCAGTGCTGGAGAAGTCAGAGTCAAAATGTGGTGCTGGAAAAGCACAGCAGGTCAGGCAGCATCTGAGGAGCAGGAGAATCGACGTTTCAGGCATAACCCTTCATCAGGAATATGGAGGGGGAAGGTGGATGACAGCCAAATAGGAGAGTAGGGGTGGAAAGATAGGTGGGAAGGTGATAAGTGGAAACAGGTAGGACATGTCAGATGAAGAGGGCGGAGCTGCATTGGAGGGCTGAATCTGGGATGAGGTGGGTGGGGGGAGGAAAGATTTAGAAACTAGTGAAGTTGATGTTGATGCTGTGTGGTTGTAGGGTCCCGAGGTAGATATTCTTCTTCTAGTTGCGGGTGGAGGCGGCTCATCTCCTTGGGGGAAGTGGGAGAGGGAGTTGAAGTGGTTGGCCACAAGGCAGTGGGGTTGTTTGGTGAGTGTGTCCCATCTTCCTTCCCACTGACTTTCCACCCCCAGCCTCCTATTTATCTCTTAGCCACCTTCCCCCATCCACATTCCTGAGGAATGGTTTATGCACAAAATGTCAACTCTCCTGCTCCTCAGATGCTGCCTGACCTGCTGTGCTTTTCCAGCACCACATGTTTTGACCCAGAAGGACAGGGGTGACTGGGACATGGGAATGCCTCATCCTGCACATTCCCCTCCAATCCACACACCATTCTGACATGAAACTAAATCACTGTCCCTTCGCTGTCACTGGGAACTCTACTTAACAGCACTGTGAAAGGCAGCTCATTATTATCTTCTCAAGAGCAGTGGGGAAAGGATAAAAATGTCAGCTATATTGACATCTTATGAAATAATTTTTGAAAAAAATTATTGGACTGACCATTTAATTTAAACGATAATCACTCTAGGAAACAGAACCTACAAATTGCACTTAAACACTCAGACATTCAGTTCAAAGTCAAATTGCCCCAGCAATATCTTTGACTGTGTTCCCAACTGCAGCTTGTAACCAAGTACTCAAGGCCATGTAAACACAAACAGCCTAACAAATTACATTGCTGGACCTGCATTTTGGAGTTTGAGAGTTCAGCACGCCAAATTGAGAAAGTTAATTAATTAAACCTGGTTGCTGAAAATGTGTTGCTGGAAAAGCGCAGCAGGTCAGGCAGCATCCAAGGAGAAGGAGAATCGGTGTTTCGGGCATGAGCCCTTCTTCAGGAATGAAGGGTAAAAAGACCCTCTTGGGAGTCATCTACAGGCCCCCAAACAGTAGTCTGGATGTCGGATGTAAGATGAATCAGGAGCTGAAATTGGCCTGTAGTAAAGATGTTACTACAGTTGTTATGGGGGATTTTAACATGCAGGTAGACTGGGAGAATCAGGATGGTATTGGACCTCAAGAAAGAGACTTTGTGGAGTGCCTCAGAGATGGATTCTTAGAGCAGCTGGTGCTGGAACTGACCAGGGAGAAGGCAATTCTGGATCTAGTATTGTGTAATGAACCAGAATTAGTCAGAGACCTCGAAGTGAAGGAGCCATTGAGAAGTAGTGACCATAATACAATAAGTTTCAATCTGCAATTTGAGAGGGAGAGGGTACAGTCGGAAGTGACAGTACTTCTGTTAAATAAAGGGAACTATGGAGCTATGAGGGAGGAGCTGGCCAAAGTTCAATGGTGCAATACCTTAGCAGGGATGACCGTGGTGGAACAATGGCGGATATTTCTGTGTATAATGCAGAAGTTGCAGGATCAGTTCATTCCTAAAAGGAAGAAAGATCCCAGGAGGAGGCATGGGTGGCCGTGGCTGACGAGGGAAGTTAAGAAACATATAAAGTTAAAAGAGAAAAAGTATAACATAGCAAAGATAAGTGGGAAAACAGAGGACTGGGAAGCTTTTAAAGAACAACAGAGGATTACTAAGCAGGAAATACGCAAAGGAAAAATGATGTACGAAGGTAAACTGGCCAATAATAAAAAGGAGGATAGTAAAAGCTTTTTCAAGTATGTGCAAGGCAAAAAAATGGTTAGGACTAAAATTGGGCCCTTGAAGACAGAAACAGGGGAATATATTCTCGGGAACAAAGAAACGGCAGAAGAATTAAACGGGTACTTCAGATCTGTGTTCACTGGGGAAGACACAAGCAATCTCCTTGAGGTAACAGTGACTGAAAGACCTGAACTTAAGGGAATCTGTATTTGCCAGGATTTGGTGTTGGAGAGACTGTTAGGTCTGAAAGTTGATAAGTCTCTGGGGCCTGATGGTCTACATCCCAGGGTAATGAAGGAGGTGGCTCGGGAAATCGTGGATGCGTTGGTGATTATTTTCCAGAATTCGATAGATTCAGGATCGGTTCCTGAGGATTGGAGAGTGGCTAATGTTATACCACTTTTTAAGAAAGGTGGGAGGGAGAAAGCAGGAAATTATAGACCAGTTAGTCTGACCTCAGTGGTGGGAAAGATTCTGGAATCTATTAAAAAGGATGAAATTACAGCACATCTGGATAGTAGTGACAGGATAGGACAGAGTCAGCATGGATTTATGAAGGGGAAATCGTGCTTGACTGATCTTCTGGAGTTTTTTGAGGATGTAACTCTGAAGATGGACGAGGGAGATCCGGTAGATGTAGTGTACCTGGACTTGCAGAAAGCTTTTGATAAAGTTCCACATAGGAGGTTAGTGAGTAAACTTTGGGCACTTGGTATTGGGGGCAAAGTTCTAGATTGGATTGAAAATGGGTTGGCTGATAGGAAACAAAGGGTAGTGATAAACGGCTCCATTTCGGAATGGCAGGCAGTGACCAGTGGGGTACAGCAGGGATCCGTGCTGGGACCGCAGCTTTTTACAATACATGTTAATGATATAGGAAATGGTATCAGCAATAACATTAGCACATTTGCTGATGATACAAAGCTGGGTGGCAGGATGAAATGTGATGAGGATGTTAGGAGATTACAGGGTGACCTGGACAAGTTAGGTGAGTGGTCAGATGCATGGCAGATGCAGTTTAATGTGGATAAATGTATGGTTATCCACTTTGGTGGCAAGAACAGGAAAGCAGATTACTACCTCAATGGAATTAATTTAGGTAAAGGGGCAGTACAAAGAGATCTGGGTGTTCTTGTACACCAGTCAATGAAGGCAAGCATGCAGGTACAGCAGATAGTGAAGAAGGCTAATAGCATGCTGGCCTTCATAACAAGAGGAATTGAGTATAGAAGCAAAGAGGTGCTTCTGCAGCTGTACAGGGCCCTGGTGAGACCACACCTGGAGTACTGTATGCAGTTCTGGTCGCCAAATTTGAGGAAAGACATTCTGGCTATTGAGGGAGTGCAGCGTAGGTTCATGAGGTCAATTCCTGGAATGGAGGGATTACCTTACACTGAAAGAGTGAAGCGACTGGGCTTGTATACCCTTGAGTTTAAAAGACTGAGAGGGGATCTGATTGAGACATACAAGATTATGAAAGGATTGGACACTCTGGCAGCAGGAAACATGTTTCCGCTGATGGGTGAGTGCCGAACCAGAGGACACAGCTTAAAAATACGGGGTAGACCATTTAGGACAGAGATGAGGAGAAACTTCTTCACCCAGAGAGTGTTGGCTGTGTGGAATGCTCTGCCCCAGAGGGCAGTGGAGGCCCAGTCTCTGAATTCATTTAAGAAAGAGTTGGATAGAGCGGATACTGATCAGGAATGATCAACCATGATCATATTGAATGGCGGTGCAGCTCGAAGGGCTGAATGGCCTACTCCTGCACCTATTTCTATTGTCTATTGTATAATGAGGAATGTGTGTCCAGTAGGCTAAGATAAAAGGTAGGGAGGAGGGACTTGGGGGAGGGGCGTTGGAAATGCGATAGGTGGAAGGAGGTTAAGGTGAGGGTGATAGGTCAGAGTGGGGGTGGGGGCGGAGAGATCAGGAAGAAGATTGCAAGTTTGTAAGGCGGTGCTGAGTTCGAGGGATTTGACTGAGACAAGGTGGGGGAAGGGGAAATTAGGAAACTGGAGAAATCTAGGTTCATCCCTTGTGGTTGGAGGGTTCCTAGGCAGAAGATGAGGCACTCTTCCTCCAGCTATTGTGTTGCCATGGTCTGGCGATGGAGGAGTCCAAGGGCCTGCATGTCCTTGGTTGAGTGGGAGGGGGAGTTGAAATGTTGAGCCACGGGGTGGTTGGATTGGTTGTTCCGGGTGTCCCAGAAGTGTTCCCTGAAACGTTCCGCAAGTAGGCGGCCTGTCTCCCCAATATAGGGGAGGCCACATCGGGTGCAGCGGATATAGTAAATGGTGAGTGTGGAGGTACAGGTGAATTTATGGCGGATATGGAAGGATCCCTTGGGGCCTTGGAGGGAAGCAAGGGGGTAGCTGTGGGCGCAAGTTTTGCATTTCTTGCGGTTGCATGGGAGGGTGCCGGGAGTGGAGGTTGGGTTGTTGGGGGTGTGGACCTGACAAGGGAGTCACGGAGGGAGTGGTCTTTTTGGAATGCTGATAGGGGAGGGAAATGTATCTCTGGTGGTGGGGTCCGTTTGGAGGTGGCGGAAATGGCGATGGATGATACGATGTAAAAACGCCATCCCTTACTCCCAATTCCTTCGTCTCCGCTGCATCTGCTCCCAGGAGGACTAGTTCCAATACCGTACAACCCAAATGGCCGCCAACTTCAAAGACTGCAATTTCCCCCCAGAAATGATTGATGATGCCCTCCACCGTATCTCCTCCACTTCCCGCTCCTCCACCCTTGAGCCCCGCCCCTCCAATCGCCACCAGGACAGAACCCCACTGGTCCTCGCCTACCACCCCACCAACCTCCATATACATCGTATCATCCGTCGTCATTTCCGACGATGGAAATGCCCCCTCAAGAAAGATAACAGTCATCAGGATAATAACTTGAGTAGCTTCAGGGATATAGTTTAAGGCGGTATTCTAATCTAGAGTTTCACTGAACACATGAAAATAAAGACAAGCGAAAGATGGTAGTGACATTCTCTCCCTGAAATCTCAAATTCATTGCTCTGCAACCTGGAATCTGGGACTGTACAATAACTTTAAGGTTCTGCCCCAGTGCATTCTATTAGGTAATTGTTTTCAAAAATCACTTGGCATTGCTGATTATGTTAGTATTTTTAATGTACTTCCTAATCACCCATGAACAGGTGGTGGTGAGTTGCCTTCCTATACTGCTGCAGTTTATGGCAGACAGTTTCACCCACAGTATCGTTTGAACGAGTTATGGAGTCATAAAGATGTACAGCATGGAAACAGACCCTTCAGTCCAACCCGTCCATGCTGACCAGATATCCCAACCCAATCTAGTCCCACCTGCTAGCACCTGGCCCATATCCCTCCAAACCCTTCCTATTCATATACCCATCCAAATGCCTCTTAAATGTTGCAATTGTACCAGCCTCCACCACTTCCTCTGGCAGCTCATTCTATACACGTACCACTCTGTGTGAAAAAGTTACCCCTTAGGTCTCTTTTATGTCTTTCCCCCTCACCCTAAACCATGAAGGAACTGTGATATATTTCTAAATTGGCATGATGTGGCTTGAAGGGGAACTTCAGGTTACGGTGTTCCCAGGCCCTGCTCTTTCAAGGGGATGGGGCTTACGGATTTGGAAGGTGCTGTCAAAAGAATCTGCTTTCTGATAAGGCAGTTTAGACAGTTCATGATGTAACAACTCTTAATACCTCAAGTTATTAAATATTGTTGAATAAATTGTGCGGAGTTTAAAAAAAGCGCAAGAACATTTTTACACTTTGAAACAAAATCTCCAATTCCGTCCCTGCTCATGATTCTTGCCTTGCTTCCTGAAGGCAGCAATTTGCGAAAGTTCAATGGGTGTAGTTACCTTCCGGGATATACCTAAAATGTTTAGTTTTATATTGAATGTTTATACAGTGAACATCTTGGCAAAACCTCACATCCCTGTCCAACTTTATCCTCACTTGGTATTCATTTACATGTATGAATCACCTGATGGAATCAGGACCAGCAGCCCCCTCACTCTTTATCCATTCCTTCTGAAGTCAATTAATGATTCTCTTCTGTCACCCCAACTGAGCTTCATTAAGTTCTGAGGTTAATTGGTAAATGTAGAAGGGTCCTAGTGGCACAACAATAATTCCCTACCTCTGGACCAGGTTGCCTGGGTTCAAGTCCCACCTACTCCAGAGGTGTGTCATAACATCTCTGAACTGGTTGTTATATAAAACCTATATTTGATTATATCAAATACAGGCAGAAACCATTGTTCTATGATCCTGCTGTCCCATAAAAAAGTCCCAATTAAACCGAGACCCCTCTGGCTCTGTCCAATTGAGTGCTGCAGGACATGATAGCTCTGTTCACTGGTGTCCAGTTTGTGCTTCAGAATGATGCCAACAGCAGGGGTTCAATTTTGGCAGCTGGTTAAACCAGTTAAAGTTACCTGAAAGGAACTCTCCTCCTCAACATTTTTTCCCCTCACTTGAGGTGAGAATGTGCATAGGGTATAAGCAGACAGGGAAAGAGTTAGGTTTTGAGTTTTGTGAAACAAGAGGTTCAGCTGAGCATGACTCAGAACGGATAACAGCTTACAATTAACAATGGGATGCTGGAGGCAAGAGTAATGGGTTAACAAGTTGTAAAAGCATTCATTATGTAGAGCCATTCAACAAGATGAAGTAGCATTGAGTATGTAACGTCAGTTAATAAGGTGGAAAATATTCATTGTGTAAAGTCACTTATTCATTGTGTAACAGCAGATGGCTTAATATTTACTATTGACACTCGCTGATGGTAACGGTCACCCAATCAATATGTATGATGCCTTATCTGGATGCTCCTCCCCGTAAAATGACTGTATAGTTCATTTAAAAACAGCTATTCCAGGGAAGAACGTGAACTCATGTCCCTGTGCTCATGGGTGATCGTTCTGACTCCCTCCAGGATCTGACATAAAGATGAAGGAGGTAAAACTATACTGTGTCTCTGAGCATTTTGCTTCGACTAAAGTGGGGGATAACAGGACGATAGAGGCATGGTGACCCTTAAGTTAAACCATCACCAGTCATCTCTCAGCTCAATAGTAGCCCTATTGTCTAGTTGGAAAATGTGATTAGGAAATAACAATATCCAGATCAAATTTCAAATTTAAACTGTAAATTTATAATTTAATTGTAAAATTGAAATCTGAACCAATTTAAACCCTCTGGTTCTGTTTAATTAATGCCAAAATGACAGCTCAGTTTGCTGGATAGCTGGTTTCTGATGCAGAGTGATACCGATGGCGTAGATTCAATTCCTGTGCCATCTAAGATTCCCACGAAGATCCCCTTCTTAACCCCTCCGCTAGCCTGAAGCTTGGTGACTCTCAGTTTAAATCACCACCGGCCATCTCTTTCTGATGACAGAGCAGCCCTATGTTCTTCTGGAACTATGGTGATTTTATCTTCACATGGTTCATTGCGTCCACAAGTGGTGGTATACTTTGTGATCGTAGATTTTGGTCTTAAACAAGAATGAGAAGCATTCGTAAGTAACAATGCATTTTCTTTTGATAGCTTGAAAGGCTAATTGAAAGTGTGATCTGCTGTTGCACTGCTTTCTTAATATGTCACTTATTTTATTTCCCTTTTATCTATCAGAACTCTCCTTTGTACCAGTATTTGCAGGATGTGGGACACACTGACTTTGAAATCTGTCCAACTTCATCATGGGCGGAAGAATGCTCATCAAAAGAGGAGCCAAATGAACTGGATATCCCTGCCACGCCAACAGTGAGTGCTTAAAACTCTGAAAGGAGGGAAACGTTATGAGAACTGACTCTATGCCTATATTAAAGACACAGCATCCTTTCAGTTAATATCTGCCAAAATTGGCTGTGTATTATGCCTTTTGTGTATAAGTTTAACCCTCAGACACTTGTGTAAAAATTTGTGTATCGTATCTCTGTTGAAAGTTTTCTTGAGCCATATGTAAAGATTAGATTAGATTAGACTTACAGTGTGGAAACAGGCCCTTCGGCCCAACAAGTCCACACCGACCCGCCGAAGCGCAACCCACCCATACCCCTACATTTACCCCTTACCTAACACTACGGGCAATTTAGTTTGGCCAATTCACCTGACCCGCACATCTTTGTGACTGTGGGAGGAAACCGGAGCACCCGGAGGAAACCCACGCAGACACGGGGAGAACGTGCAAACTCCACACAGTCAGTCGCCTGAGTCGGGAATTGAACCCGGGTCTACAGGCGCTGTGAGGCAGCAGTGCTAACCACTGTGCCACCGTGCCGCCCACAAATAACCTGTTTAAGCAACAATAGCTTGTGACTACATAGGGGCTGTAATGTAAGAAACTGTTCCAAAGTGCTTCACTTAAGCAATATCAAGAAATATTTTATGCCAAGCCATATAAAAAAAAATTTGAATAGATGCCCAAAAGCTTAGACAGAATTGTAGGTTTTAAGGAACATCTTCAAGGAGCAGAGAGGTGGAGAGATTGGTGATAGAATTCCCGAGAAGATTTCATGGAATGTTGAAGGAGCTTAGAGAACTCGAGGGGGACGGAACATGCAAAAATCCGAAAGCGGGAAATGAGAATATCAGAATTTGAGGCATTGGGACGAGGAGTCAAGACCATGTCAAGGAGCACAGCTAATGGGTTTCAGTGGCATAAAAATATTTCTCCACTGATTGATTTATTTCACATTGTAAAAGGTGAGATTCTTCTTAGTTTTCAAATATTGTATATTGTCTCCATCATAAAGCAAGCATTTCATTTTAGAGTCATAGAGATGTACAGAATGGAAACAGACACTTTGGTCCAACCCGTCCATGCCGACCAGATATCCCAACCCAATTTAGTCCCACCTGCTAGCACCCGGCCCATATCCCTCTAAACCCTTCCTATTCATGTACCCATCCAGATGCCTTTTAAATGTTGCAAGTGTACAAGCCTCCACCACTTCCTCTGGCAGCTCATTCCATACACGTACCACCCTCCACATGAAAAAGTTGCCTCTTAGGTCTCTCATATCTTTCCCCTCTCACCCTAAACCTATGCCCTCTAGTTCTGGACTCCCCCACCCTAGGGAAGAGATTTCTTCTATTTATTCTATCCAGGACCCTCATGACTCTATAAAGGTCAGCCTCTGATGCTCCAGGGAAAACAGCCTCAGCCTATTCAACCTGTCCCTACAGCTCAAATCTTCCAAGTCTGGCAATATTCTTGTAAATCTTTTCTGAACCCTTTCAAGTTTCAAAACATCTTCCCAATGGGAAGGAGACCAGAATTACACACTATTCCAAAAGTGGCCTAACTAATGTCCTGTACAGCCACAACATGACCTCCCAATGCCTGTACTCAATACTCTGACCAATAAAGGAAAGCATTCCAAACGCCTTCTTCACTACCCTATCTACCCGCAACTCTACTTTCAAGGAGCTATGAACCTGCACTCCAAGGTCTCTTTGTTCAGCAACACTCCCTAGGACCTTACCATTAAGTATATAGGTTCTGCTACGATTTGCTTTCCCAAAATGCAGCACCTTGCACTTATCTAAATTAAACTTCATCTGCTACTTCTCAGTCCATTGGCTCATCTGATCAAGATCCTGTTGTAATCTGAGGTAACCCTCTTCGCTGTGCACTTCCAATTTTGGTGTCATCAGGGCGGCACGGTGGCACAGTGGTTAGCACTGCTGCCTCTCAGCGCCAGAGACCTGGGTTCAATTCCCACCTCAGGCAACTGTGTGCACATTCTCCCCGTGTCTGCATGGGTTTCCTCTGGGGTGCTCCGGTTTCCTCCCACAGTCCAAAGATGTGCAGGTTAGGTGAATTGACCGTGCTAAATTGCTCATAGTGTTAGATGAAGGGGTAAATGCAGGGGAATGGGTCTGGGTGGGTTGCTCTTCGGAGGGTCGGTGTGGACTTGTTGGGCCGAAGGACCTGTTTCCACACTGTAAGTAATCTAATCTAATCTGCAAATTTGCTAACTATACCTCTTATGCTCACATCCAAATCATTTATGTAAATGATGAAAAGTAGTGGACCCAGCGCCGATCCTTGTGCCATTCCTTTGGTCACAGGCCTTCAGTCTGAAAAACAACCCTCCATCACCTCCCTCTGTCTTCTACCTTTCAGCTAGTTCTGTATCAAAATGGCTAGTTCTCCCTGAATTCCATGAGATCTAACCTTGCTAACCAGTCACCTTGTCGAACGCCTTACTGAAGTCCATCTAGATCACGTCAACCGCTCTGCCCTCATCAATTCTCTTTGTTACTTTTTCAAAAAACTCAATCAAGTTTGTGAAACATGATTTCCTGTGCACAAAGCCATGGTGACTATCCCTAATCCATCCTTGCCTTTCCTAATACATGTAAATCCTGTCTTTCAGGATTCCCTCCAACAATCTGCCCACCACTGACGTCAGGTTCACCGGTCTATAATTCCTTGGCTTGTCCTTGCCACCTTTCTTAAATAGTGGTATCCCATTAGTCAACCTCCAGTCTTCTGGCACCTCACCTGTGACTATCGATGATACAAGTATCTCAGCAAGGGGCCCAGCAAGCACTTCCCTAGCTTCCCACAGAGTAGGGTACACCTGATCAGGTCCTGAGGATGTATCCACTTTTATGCATTTCAAGACATCAGCACTTCCTCCTCTGTAATATGGACATTTTTTCAAGATGTCATCAAGATTTCTCTACGTTCTATACGTCACATGGCCTTTTCCACAGTAAACGTGCTCAATACTTTGATGTAGAATAAAAATGGAATGTAATCTCTTCAATCATTTATGTGGAATTAAGAAATAGTTTGGTTGTTTTAAATGATGGAATCTCTCCAGCCCTGAATGACATGGACAATAATGAATCAGGTGGGAAAATATGGTAAGATCAGAAAAATGTGACTTCTGACATCAAGAATCTTTTCCATACAAGATTTTACTGCCTGCATTGAGAATCTTGCAAGTGAATAAAGAGGGACCTTTTTACATGCATTTTCATCTCATGGGTATCTATTCCCACCACACTTAAAAGCAATTTGCTTCTCTCTCACATGGCTGAGAGAAACTAGATTGCGTTAATTCCTGACATAAAGTTCTAAGCAGGCTTGCATCTTTTCTGGGTGTCCATTTTAGCTGGCATTCCCCAACATCTCCGGGCACACTCTATGGACAGCAATGCCCTGCACCCCTTTACAACAGAGGTTGGCATCAAACATGCATTAGCCTCACCACATTTTGGCATATCTCCCACTCACTTATAATACAGTGGATCACTTTAATACTGCACTTTAGAGCTCACTAATGCCTTTCATTTACATGTTGCATAAAGGGCAGGCACCTATTTCGTGTATTCTAACAAGGTTCATCTTAGGGCTGATAGCTTGCTTTCTTAGCCCTCGCTCACTTTGTACAGCATCTCTGCATTGCCTTGCTTATTTGCACACTACTGCCTCAAGCAGAGCTTACAGGATTACAATAATGTCTGGCCTTGCCTTGTAGTGCAGACACAAAACCAAGCAGTTTGTCACATTTACTAGTAGTGATCATTCATGGGACAGATGGGGTGCTGTATGACACTGCTGCATCCATGTCACACCCACAGCATATGCCAGCGGCTTACATGGCAAGTACATTGCATGTGCTTCAATCAAGTGGTTGTCTCTTAGATTTGAAAGGGAGTAGTTCCTCGGTCATTTCAAAGGTAGCTGTTGTTAATCAGGGGCCACATTAAGTCAAGGCATAGTCTGATATTAGTGCAGAGGTTTAAACGTAGTCAGTTGGCTGCTTCGGGCATTTAGGGGCCAGAGATTCCATGTGATTATCGTCCTGAGTGTGGGCTGTGTTCATTGCTTAGATCCAGTGCAAAAGTCGAGACTTGGTGATAAGTCATTTGGGGGCTGCTCACTCATCAATTGGGGTGTCCTTCCAGGTCAATCAGTAGGGTAGGCCAAGGTCAGTCCTGAGGGCTTATGGTAGGATTGGTGTTGGGTCCTCTACTTTTTGTCATTAACATAAAAGATTTGGATGCAAGCATAAGATGTACAGTTAGTAAGTTTGCTGATGACACCAAAATTGGAGGTGTAGTGGACAGCGAAGAAGGTTACCTCAGATTACAATGGGATCTTGATCAGATGAGCCAATGGGCTGAGGAAGTGACAAACATATTGACAAAGTTTGAGCAGTGGATGTGGTATATATGGATTTTAGCAAGGCAGCTGCTAAGGCTCCCCACGGTAGGTTCAATCAGAAAGTAAGGAGGCCTGGGTTACTGGGAAACTTGGCTGTCTAGATACGGAATTGGCTGGCCCATTGAAGTCAAAGGATGATGGTAGATGGAAAGTATTCAGCCTGGAGCTGAATATTTTTATAAATAACTTGGATGAGGAAGTGGAAGGGTGGATTAGCAAATTTGCCGATGACATGAAGGTTGGTAGAGTTGTGGATTGTGTGGAGGGCTGTTGTAGGGTGCAACAGGACATTGACAGGATGCAGAGCTGGGCTGAGAAGTGGCAGATGGAGTTCAACCTGGAAAAGTGTGATGTGATTCATTTTGGAAGGTCGAATTTGAATGCAGATTATAAGATTAAAAGCAGGTTCTTGGCGGTGTGGATGACCAGAGGGATCTTGGGATCCACTGCATAGATCCCTCAAAGTTGCCGCCCAAGTTGATAGGGTTGTTAAGATATATGGTGTGTTGGCTTTCATCAGCAGGGGGGGGGGGGGGGCGGGGGGGGGGGGGGGGGGGGGTTGAGTTTAAGCACTGCACGGTTATGCTGTAGCTCTGCAAAGTCCTGGATAGATCACAGAAAGGACATGGAAGCTTTAGAGGGGGTGCAGAAGAGATTTACCAGGATGCTGCCTGGAATGGAAGGCATGTTTGATGAAGAAAGGTTGAAGGAGCTAGGACTTTTCTCACTGGAGCGAAGAAGGATAAGAGGTGACTTGATAGAGACGTACAAGTTGGTGAAGGCATAGATAGAGTGGATAGCCAGAGACCTTTTCCCATGAGGGAAATGCCTGTCACGAGGGGGCATAATTTTAAGGTTACTGGAGGAAGGTTTAGGGATGATGTCAGAGGTAGATTCTTTACACAGAGAGTGATCGGTGTGTGGAATGAAATGCTAGTAGAGTCAGATACATTAGGGACACTTTAGCAACTCTTGGATAGGCACATGGGTGATGTTAGAGTAGGATAAAAAATCAGCACAACGTTGAGGGCTGAAGGGCCTGTTCTATGTTTTATCCCCACAATATTAGCTGTGTCTCTGGATTAATAGTCTTGTGATAATACCACTAGGCAATTGCCTCCCCTTACATGTCTACATAATACTGATTTACGTACAATTGCTTAGTTGTGCAGAATTTAAACATTGCTCAAATGAGACATGAACTCAATGCATTTCATCTTCCACTCATCAGGACTGATTTTGGAAGAATCGGCAACTTAAACATGAAGAGAATGCTGATTGGTTGCATTATGGTTAGTATGGAGATACAGCAAGAACTGTCTTCACTGAGGTAGTCATAGAATATAGAACAGTACAGCGCAGAACAGGCCCTTCAGCCCTCGATGTTGTGTTAACCTGTGAACTATTCTAAGTTTGTCCCCCTATACTATCCCATCATAATCCATGTGCTTATCCAAGGATTGTTTAAATCTCCCTAATGTGGCTGAGTTAACTACATTGGCAGGTAGGGCATTCCATGCCCTTACCATCCTCTGAGTGAAGGAACTGCCTCTGACATCTGTCTTAAATCTATCACCCCTCAATTTGTAGTTACACCCCCTCGTACAAGCTGATGTCATCAACCTAGGAAAAAGGCTTCCACTGTCTACCCTATCTAATCCTGTGATCATCTTGTATGTCTCTACCAAGTCCCCTCTTAGCCTTCTTCTTTCCAGTGAGAACAGACCCAAGTCTCTCAGCCTTTCCTCGTAAGAGTTTCTCTCCAGACCAGGCAACATCATAGTAAATTTCCTCTGCACCTTTTCCAATCATTCCACACCCTTCCTGTAATGGGGCGACCAAAACTGTACACAATATGCCAAGTGCAGCTGCATTAGCCATTTGTAAAGTTGCAGCATGACATTGTGGCTCAGGATCTCAATCCCTCTACCAATGAAACCTAACACACTATATGCCTTCTTTACAGCACTATCAACCTGGGTGGCAACTTTCAGGGATCTATGTACATGGACTCCAAGATCCCTCTGCACATCCACACTACCAAGAATCTTTCCATTGACCCACTTCTCTGCCTTCCTATTGTTCTTCCCAAAGTGAATCACCTCACATTTAGCTGCATTGAACTCCCTTTGCCACCTCTCAGCCCAATTCTGCAGTTTATCCAAGTCCTCCTTCAACATTCTTCCACACTGTCCACTACTCCACTGAATTTAGTGTCATCTGCAAACTTAATAACCCATCCACCTATGTTTGCGTCCAAGTCATTTATAAAAATGACAATCAGCAGTGTTCCCAAAACAGATCCTCGTGGCACACTAGTAACCGGACTCCATGCTGAATATTTTCCATCAACCACCACCCGCTGCCTTCTTTCAGAAAGCCAGTTTCTAATCCAAACTGCTGCGTCACCCTCAATCCCATGCCTCTGCATTATCTCCAAAAACCTACCATGTGGAACCTTATCAAAGGCTTTCCTGAAGTCCATGTACACCACATCAACTGCCCTACCCTCATCTACATGCTTGGTCACCTTCTCAAAATGCTCAATGAGGGTTGTGAGACATGACCTGTATAAAAGGTTTAGAGCAAGCAGAATTCTTACAATACATCCTGCACTTTTTTTAATGTCAGTTATTGGAAGGCCCTATGAAAGAGATGGTGATCCTGGAGAATACAGATGGGTTTGTCAGATGAGCTGATCAGTGGCAAATGGAATTCAATCCAGATAAATATGAGGTGGTACAGTTGGGCAGGACAAGGCAAGAGAATACATGGTGAATGTTAGGACATCCGCACCAACCAACCCAACCACCCCGTGGCTGAACACTTTAACTCCCCCTCCCATTCCGCCAAGGACATGCAGGTCCTTGGCCGCCTCCATCACCAGACCATGGCAACATGACGCCTGGAGGAAGAGCGCTTCATCTTCCGCCTAGAACCCTCCAACCACAAGGAATGAACGCAGATTTCTCCAGCTTCCTCATTTCCCCTCCCCCCACCTTATCTCAGTCCCAACTCTCGGACTCAGCACCGCCTTCTTGACCTGCAATCTTCTTCCCAACCTCTTCGCCCCCACCCCCTCTCCAGCCTATCACCCTCACCTTAACCTCCTTCCACCTATAGCATTCCCAACGCCTCTTCCCCCAGTCCCTCCTCCCTACCTTTTATCTTAGCCTGCTTGGCACACCTTCCTCATTCCTGAAGAAGGGCTTATGCCCGAAACGTCGATTCTCCTGCTCCTTGGATGCTGCCTGACCTGCTGCACTTTTCTAGCAACACATTTTTTGACCCTGGGATGCACCAAGGATCAGAGGGATTTTGGTGCGCATGAATACTGGTTCCTTAAATTTGTGGGTCAGGTAGATAAAGTGGTTAACAAGACACATAGGATACTTAGCTTTGTTATCTGAGGCACAGAGTTTAAGAACAGGAAGGTTATACTGGAACTGCATAAAAAGCTAGAATGTTGTGTGCAGTTCTAGAACCCACATTATAGGAGGGATGTGGTTGCAGTGGAAAGGCTGCAAATGAGATTTACCAGGATGTTACTGGGCTGGAAAATCTTAGTTATGAAGAGAGGTTGGATAGACTGAGGATGCTTTCCTTGGGGCTGAGGGAGGCCATGACTGAGATGTTCAAAATTGAGGGGTGTAGGTAGAGTAGACAGGAAGGAACTTTTCCCCTTGGTGTAGAGCTCAATGAGCATGCGGTATAGTTTTAAGTTAAGTGGCAGGAGACTTAGAGAGGATGTGAAGAAAACCTTTTTCATTCAGAGGGTGATGGGAATCTGGGTGGTAGGCAGAAACCCCCAACCTTTAACAGCTATTTATGTGTGTACTTGTAATGTCAAGGCATAGAAGACTATGGGCCAAATCCTAGAAAATGAGATTAGAATAGTTAGGTGGTTGTTTTTGATTGCCACAGACTCAAAAGCTGAAGAACCTTTTTTTGTGCTGCAGATCTCAATCTCTCTATGATGATATTTTCCTAGCCAATTGAAGTTGATATCATGGGGATGTAGCATCATACATATTTCTCCCCACCAGCCAGTCGCTCTGTGCACATGCGATTATTTGGCCAGCAGCTGGTCAACAATGTGCCCTGATACATTTGCTTTTGTCATCCAGTGATTCAATATTTGAGAGTCTCATCTCATCTAGGGTTCAACTCCTCTGATAGTGTTTTTCTCCATTCTTTTACACACTACAATGCATTCTTCGATTTGTTTCTAATGTATTTGTCAGTCTTCCTTGGACACCTGAAAATTGTTAATTAAACGTTAACATTAAATACACAGTAACAATCCCTTATTGCAAAGGAGCAGCATGATTGTTTGAGATAGCAGTCTCATTGATTGGAATTGAAAATGAGCGATAAACTTTCATATATTTAAAATCACAACAGCTTTTAATTTATTTTATTGCCCCCTATCAAACAGAGTAGTTGAGTTGTTTGTTTCCAGTATAATACAACACAATGTGTGACGGAAGTGCATACACAAATTGATTTCATTTCAGAAATAGAAAGAGTCAGAAAACACCAATGGGCCTATCTCAGCTCATCCTTCTTAATTATCTTAATCCCAGGAATGAGAGGCTTAACATACAAGGAACATTTGAGCACTCTGGGACTATACTCGGAGTTTAGAAGGATGATGAGGGATCTGATTGAAACTTTCAGAATACTGAACGGCTTGGACAAAATGGACATTGGGAAGATGTTTCCACTGGCAGGAGAGACGAGGACCTGAGGAAACAGCCTTAGAGTAAAGAGAAGACCTTTCAGAACAGAGATAAGGAGAAACAATTTTAGCCAGAGAGTAGTGAAACTAATTGGCACAGAAAGTTGTGGAGGTCAGGTCATTGAGTATATTTAAGACCAAGATAGATAAGTTCTTTGTTGCCAAGGGGATCAAAGGTTATGTGGAGAAAGCGGGAAAATGAGGTTGAAAACCGTTATTAGCCATGATTGAATGGTGAAACATTGATGGGCCATATGGCCTATGAGTATCACCATTTTGTACTTTCCCAGAAATGCTCACTTTTAGTGGTAAACTCTTTGGAGAGTTGCTGTATCAAAATCCTGGAATTGCTTCCTATCTTTATTGTGGATATGTCTATGTCACTACTGCAGTAGTTAAAGAAGGCAACTCACCATCTTCTGATGGGCAATAACAATGTGCACTTGATCAAATTTTATTGTTCAAGGAATTATTTAATGATATGAACTTATTCAGAATTTTATGCTGTTCTTGATTTCAGGTATTTCAGGGTTTTATAAATTGGTCATTTTTATATTTAACTAAAGTCAAAATATTAAGTTGACAATTTTGTTTTCAAAATTGTTCCAAATTTCCGAATTACATTCCAACATTCTAAAATTACTAAATAATCAAAAGGCTATAGGAAGAGAGGACATAAATACAGTAGCTGTTACTGGAGGAAAAAGAAATGCTAGAGAAGCTAGTGGGGCTAACTACCTTAGACCTGATGGGATGTAAGCCAGGATATTGAAGGAAGTGCTCGTGGAGGTGTGGTTGCATTGGTAGATCTTCTGAGAATCTTTACACTCTGGAAAATTCCCCGAGGACAGAGAAATGCCACTATAACAATTTTATTTAAAAAGGGGATGACACAAAAAAGGTAACCATTTGCCAGTTAGCATGACATCTATTATTGGCAAAATAGAAGAATCTGTGTGATAGCAGAGCACTTAGAAATACATAATGTGACCAAGCAGAATTCAAATACCTTAATGAACAGGAAGTCAAGCCTGGCAAATTTACCAGAATTCTTTAAGACAAGCAGGACAGTTGATGTCATAGAGTCATAGTGGGGCAAATATATTTGAATTTGTGTTTTAATGTTCCACGCTTTCAACTACTTAATGAAATAATAAGAGACCACAGTGTTGGAGTTACTGCATTAACATAGATAGGGGATTGTTTAACTAATAGAAGACAGAGTTAGAATATAGGGGGCACTTTCAGGCCTCAGTGGTTAGCATTGATGCCTCACAGTGCCAAGGACCCAGATTCGATTCCACTCTTGGGCGAAGTTTGCACGTTCTCCCCATGTCTATGTGAATTTTCACCAGGTGGTCTGGTTTCCTCCACAGTCCAAAGATGTGGTGGCTGGATGGATTAGCCTGGGAAAATGCAGGGTTATGGGAATAGGGTAGGGATTGTAGGTCTAAATGGAATGCTGTTCAGGAGGTTGGTGTGGACTCGATGGGCTGAAAGGCCTGTTTCCACACTATAGGAATTCTATGATTCAGGATGGCAACCTGTAGTGATGCTGTGCCACAGGAATCATTGCTGGGCCCACAATTATTTACAATATTATTACTGACTTTAGTGTATGAAGTGAATGTACTAAAATCAAGTTTTCAGACAATGCAAAAATGGGTGAAAAGGCAAGTGGTGAAGGTAATATAGAGCGATATAGACAAGTTAAGCGAGTGGGCAAACTACTTGATAGAAGGAGTATAGTGCTGGGAACACGTAAGGTTAAGCTGTTTGCCAAGAAGATTAGAGAAGCTGAATATTATTTAAATAGGGAAAGACTGCAGAAAGCTGCAGTACAGAGGGATTTGGGAGTTCTGGTGTCCGAATCACGAAAAGCTAGCGTCCAACGACTGGTAATGGAGAAGGCAAAAAGAGCATTGTCCTTTGTTTCAAAGGGAATATGTATATTAGGGAAGATTTGCTAAAACTATACAACACACTCAGCTAGAATACTGTGAACAGTTTTGGGCCCCTTATTAACGAAAGATGGACTGGCATTAGAAGTAGTCCACAGAAGGGTTACTAGGCTTATAACCAGATTCTGAAAATATCCATTTTCAAATGCAACACCACCTGGACAATATCCAGGCTTGTGCTGAAAGTGACAGTTGCACCACACAAAAACTAGGCAGTGACCATTTCCAATAAGAGATAATCTAACCACCACCCACTGATATTCAATGGCATTACCATTACTATCAGCATCCTGAGGGTTACCATTAGCAAGAAGCTGAACTGGACTCACCAACTAAATAGAAAGAGTAGGTCAGAGACTAGAGAATATTGCAGCAAGTAACTCACCTGACTCCCCAAAGTCTGTCCACCATCCACAAGCTAGAAATGTGATGAAATACCCCCCACCTACCTGAAGGAGTGTAGATCCAACAACACCGAAGAAGCTTGACACCTTCCAGGGCAAAGCAGCTCACTTGATTGGCACTATGTCTACAAACATTCACTCCCTCCACCACCAACGCTCAGTAGTAGCAGGGTGTAACATTTATAGGATGCACTGCTGAAATTCACTTCCATCTCGAATGACAAGGGCAACAAATAACTGGGAACATCACGTGCAAATTCCCCTCCAGGCCACTCACCAGCCTAACTTGAAAGTATATCACTATTTCGTCAGTACCACTGGGTCAAAATCCTGGAATTCCCTCCTCAACAGTATTGTGGTCTACCTACAGCACATGACCTGTAGCATTTCAAGAATGCAGCTCACTGCTATCTACTCGAGGGTAGGGAGGGACGAGTAGTAAATACTTACCTAGCCAGTGATCTCTCGTCCTACAAATCAATAAGCAACAAACAAAAAAGGACTCTTATGAAGACAGTTTGAGTAGGTTAGTTTTGTACTCATTGGAATTAGAAGAATGAAAGGCAATCTTATTGGAATATATGAAATCCTATGATAGGCTACATGCACAGAGGTTGTTTTTCCTTGTGTGAGAGTTTAGAACCTGAGGGCTTAATCTCATAAAAAGCAGTCGCTCATTTTAGATGGAGAAGAGGTGGAATTTCTTCTGAGACTGTATTGAATCTGTGGAATTCTTTCATAAAGGCAAAATACTGTGGGTGCTGGAAATCTGAAACAAATGTGTTAAATGTTGGAGAAACTCAGCTAGAGTGACAGCATCTATGGAGGGAGAAGCATTCAAATTCTGAGGGTGAGTCATTCTGGACTCAATGCATTGATGGTTTCTCTGTCCACACATGTTGCCAAGTTTGCACTGTTTGGTCCATATTCTATGTTAGTTTCTGTGGAATTATTTGCCGCACAGGGCTATGTTGCTAAGTATAATCAAGGTCAAGTGACTTTTGATTAGTCAGGGAATCCAGCGTTACAGGGAAAAAGCAAGGAAGTACAATTGAGGATTATCAGATCAGTCACAATCTCATTGAATGGTTGAATGACCTATTTCTATTCCTGCATCTTATGGTCCTATGGATTGAAGAAGATAAAAAAATGACTAGATAGTGAACTTGTGGCAACAGCGGCTCAGTGGTTAGCACTGTTGCCTCATAGCGCCAAGGTCCCAGGTTCGATTTCAGCCACTGACGACTGTCAGTGTGGAGTTTGCACATGCTCCCTGTGTCTGCATGGGTTTCCTCCGGGTGCTCTGGTTTCCTCCCACAGTCCAAAGATGCGCGGGTCAGGTGAATTGGCCATGCTAAATTGCCCATAGTGTTAGGTGTATGAGTCAGAGGGAAATGGGTCTGGATGGGTTACTGTTCGGAGGGTTGGTGTGGATTTGTTGTACTGAAGGGCCTGTTTTCACACTGAAAGGAAATCTAATCTAATAGAGAAATGCCTCTTCTGCATAATACTTCAACTGCAATTTCTGAACCTGCTGCGTTACACCACAACTCTGCTTTGTCTGAATGTGCTGTACGTTCCTCAGCTGAGAGATTTTGAAATCTTCTGTGTAATTCCTTCTTTATGATTTCTGAATCTGCTGCATAACTTCTCATAGTTGATTTCTGAATATTCTGCATAGCCCTCATCTGTAGAGTCATTGAAGTTGCTTCATAACTCATTTGTGAGATTTCTGAATTTGCTGTGTAACTCTTCATCTGATGTATACCTCCTTACCAGTGTGATTTCTGAAGTGCTGGTATAACACCATGTTTGTGTGATTTCTGAATCTCCTGATATAACTCCTTGTCTGTGTGGTTTCTGAAGCTGCTACATAAATCCTCATCAGTGTGTTTTCTGGGGGAGGGGTTGGGGGAAGAGAAAAGAAAACTATAACTATCACTAGAAAAAATTTGCTATGTAAACTAATGTAGCTAAAGGGCAGTACGTCAACTGGACCTGATGGGTTGCATCCTAGGATATTAAATGGAACTAGCTACAGGGGTAGTGGATGCACTATTAGTAATCTTGGAAGAATCCTTAGATCCTGGAAAAATCTCAGGGTAGAAAACTCCTGATATCGTACTGTTATTCGAAAAGGCAAATATACAAAGGATAACAATAGACTATTTAGGCCTGTTATCATAGGTAAATATAAAGTTCTAGAATTTTTTTAATCAAACTCTTCAGACATATTATGATGCATCTCTGCGTCAAGTGATAGTTGAACCCAGGTCTTCTGGTCCAGAGGCAAGGACATTACCACTGTTCCACATTAAAGTCTATTATAAAGGATGTTATACCAGAGCATTTAGAAATACATAACCTAATTGAACAGTATTAAAGATCACACAGCACCAGGTTATAATCCAACAGGTTTAATTGGAAGCACACTAGCTTTCGGAGCGACGCCAAATCATTATTGAACAATGTTAACAAGGCTTCATACCTGACAAATTCTTTAGAATCTTTGAGGTAGCAAGGAAGAAAGATAAAGGGGAACCAGTAAATGAAATATATTTGGATTTCCAAAGGGCATTTGATATGGTACCACACATAAGGCTATTTAATAGGTAAGGGCCCATGGTATTAGAGATGGCATATTCGTGTGAATAAAGGATTGGCTATCTTATGGAAAACAGAACTGGGATAAGAGGGTGCATTTTCAGGATGACAACCTATAATTAGTGGAGTGCGAATGGATCAGTGCTGGGGCCACAATTGTTTACAATATGTAGTAATGACTTGAATGAGAGTAGTGAATGTAACGATTTCCTACTTTGCAGCTGGCAAAAAACAAGTGGAAGTCAAATGGTGGAATACACCAATAATCTGCAGACAGACATAGATTAAGTGAGTGGGAAAATTTGGCAGATGGAATATAATATGGGAAAATACTAGGTTATGCATTTTAGCAGGAAGAATAGAAGAGCCGAATATTATTTAAATGGAGAAGGACTGCAGAAAACTGCAACATAAAGAAATTTGGAAGGTTGTTGTGTACAAATCTCAAAGCTAGGATACAATTTCAGCAGGTGATATATAAGGCAAGTAAAATGTTAGGCTTTATTTCAAAGGAATAGACTCTACAAATAGATATGTTTTGTTAAAACTATACTGCACAGTAATCAGACCATACCTGGAATACTGTAAACAGTTTTGTTTTCCTACAATAGTGAAAGATATACCGGCATTGTAGGTAGTTCAAGGAAGGTTCTTAAGGTTGATCTCCGTTTTACAGGGAGTTTCATAAGAGCAGAGATTGTCTCGGTTGAGTCTGTTCTTGTTGAAGTTTTAAAAAATGAGAGGTCAAGATTAAAGCATACAAGATTCTCAGGAACTTGACTGGGTAGAGCAGAAAGGTTTTTCCCCTTTTAAGACAGTCAAGGACAGAGGGCATATCTCAGAAAAAGGGATTGTTCTTTTAAAACAGGAACAAGGAGGAATTTCTCCTTTTTGAGGGTAATGAATCTGTGCAGTTCTTTACTGCAGAGGGCTGTGGAGACAGTGCCACTTAGTATATCCAAGATAGAGACAGAAAGATTTTCAATTGAATAGAATCTAGGGGCGTTGGCAAAGGCACGAAAGTGGAGTTGAGAATAATTAGATCAGCCATGATCTCATTGAATAGTGAAGCAGACTAATGGTCTGAATGGCCTACTTCTACATCTTATACGCTTTATACAAAATAGACTTTGAACTGTGTATTGTGATAACAGAAGAAAAATTATTGTCAATATAGGAATACAGGAATGCGGAACAGTCACCTTTGGAATTTTATATGCCGTAATGACACATGCCTTTAATTCTGATTGGTGCTGCAAACTATGCGACAAAAAAACTCCCCATGAGAAAGAGAAATAACTCTGTACTGTGAAAGGTTATCTATTTTAATAACACCAAAACATTATAGGTGAAGCTTACTTTGATCAAGGAAGATCATTATATGGATTTTTGTGGTCTCCTGTGTCAGTGGATGACATGTAGATAATATTTCCTGTGATAGAGGCCATATCTTGTGAATGATTAGAATATTACAAACAGTACATCAAAATTTGTTGATTTAGAAGAACTATTTACAAAAACTCAATAATCAATTTATAAAATGAGTATTATTTATTAAAATGGCAGTCTGGCACATATTTCCTCTGGACAAAGTGAGGACTGCGCATGCTGGAGATCAAAGTTGAGAGTGTGGTGCTGGAAAAGCACAGCAGGTCAGGCAGTATCTGAGGAGCAGGAGAATCGATGTTGATGTTGAATCAAATGATTGGAGACATTCCTGTAATAATGAATGACTGACTGAAAAGTAACCTTACGACTTGACCGAAAAATGTAATTAAACAAGCTAGAGCTCGATCAGCAAGATTTGTATAAGACACATGGTGTGCACTCCACCTGGAAGTTAAGCAGAAATATTGGTCAGTGTTCATGGTCATCTGCAGTACTTTATTCTCTCCACCACTTCCTACAGCCCCCTCCCGCCCGCAAATTATCAATAGAATGAAGTAATTCAGTGAATTAAAATAATGGGAGGTATTAAACAACTTCTGAAGTTTTTGATAGGTTGTATGTTGAACTTTGTAGTCAAAGACCCAATTATTGCCAGATTCAGAGGTAAATTGATGTTTGATTGGTTACGCCTGGAAGATTTAAGTGAGGCATTTACTGGTGTCCTAAAATTGTTTTATAGATATTTTTAATCAATCTGTTCAGATGTGACGCACTTCTGAAGCAGTTGGGACTTGAACCCAGGCCTTCTGGCTCAAAGGTAGGCAGTTATTGTTTGATAAGCTTTAGGATATTTGCAGGAATATTTAATTGATATTGTTAAAGCCACTGGGTCTGACTTTGGAGGGAGTCAAAGTTTGACAGGTTTTTAGCAATACACTGAAATGAATTTTAGTGAATAGAGGGTCTATATCAATTGTTGAAGGGTGGGTCATTTTTGATTGTTGCGGTCAAAGTTTAGAAAAGGTCACTAATACAGTATGTAAAGAATTTGCTACCAATGTTGCCTGAATGGACTTCCATAAGGCATTTGACAAAGTTCCAGAGAAGAAATTAACTCAAAAAATTATAGTGAATTGGAAGTAATCTTGTGACTACAAACTTTAGGTTTAGATTTTTTTGCCACGTGCTCTGTTGTACTGGATTACAGGAGTATAGCCGAGAGTGTGGTGCTGGGAAAGCACAGCAGATCAAGCAGTATCCAAGGAACAGGAGAATCGACATTTCGATCAGGATCATTATTTCCTGATAAAGGGCTTGTGCCGAAATGTCGATTCTCCCACTCCTCAGATGCTGCCTAACCTGCTGTGCTTTTCCTGCACCACACTTTCGACTCTGATCCCCAGCATCTGCAATCCTCACTTTCTATAATAGTATAGTGGAAAGTGTACAATGTTGCTATTCCCGATGCCATCTTAAGTATAAAGGTATCTAGGTACAAAATAGAAAAATAAATTAAAAAGTTCATCACTACAGTTCCCCTTAGTATAAAGTAGAAAAATGAAGAAATAATGTTAAACCTTAGTTGCAATGTGAAAGAAAAAGTTTGGATTAATAAACAAAGAGTCATATATTCAAGATGGCCAATCATGTTAAATTGGATGGCACAAAAAGTGTTTGTATAGGGACAAAATGTTAAAGGAGCATGACTGATGGTGAAGCCTGAGTGTCTGTGAAGAGTGGGACGGCAGTGTTGATGGAGGGTGCAATGGCGGAGGGAACATTTATGATTGGGGGTGTGGGGGGGTTTGACTGATCTTGTGGAGTGAAGAGAAGCTTGTGCTCTAGATGTGGAGAGGTGGCCGTTCAGGGAGGTGCCTTAACCTCCGCAATACAATCATTTCATCCCCAAGCTGCTGACCTGTTCCTGTTACCCATGACTTTTTCCTATCAGTCTCAAATTGAGGTTAAGGTGAGGAGCAACCCTTACTCCCTACCGACTTGAACTTGGCAACATCCTCCAGAAACATGTTCGATTTTGCATCCCTACTGATGATATGCAACTCTACCTGACCAGCACAGGTTGAGCAAAAATGTCCTCCACTTTAAATATTGTGAAGACCAAACAATTAACTTAGGTCCCTACTACAAACTCTGTTCTCTAGCTGCCAGCTGCATACCTCTCTGAGAATATAACCCCCCTCCTTGGTAACTCTCTTAGACTGAACTGAATGGTTCACAACCTTGGCATCATTCTAACCCCGAGATAAGCTTCTCGCCACACTTAGATGCCATAATTTAGAATGCATGTCTTCACCTCTATTATGTCACCTGACAGTATCCCTGCCTCAGCTTATTTACTGCTGAAGCCCTCATTCATTTCTTTATCACCTCTAGTCTTGACTATTGTAACAGAACTTGGCTGATCTCCCACTTTCAATCGGAAACACTTTCTTGTCCTAATCGGTGATTTGGGGGTTCAATCCTGCTCCTGAGATTTGGTGGGACTCTCAGAAGTACAATGGATCTGAAGAATCTTAGTGTGGACGTCCATGATGGAAGCAGGACAGGTACATAAGGTGATTAGAAAGGCATATGCAATATTTGTTTTTAGTAGTCAAAGCACTAAATACAAGAGAAAGTTATGCTGGAGCTGTTTGTAATGTTATTGCCATATCTGGAGTATTGTGTGAGGTTGTACTTGCCACACTACAGGAAGGCTATGGTTGTACTGGAGGTGGTGCGGAAGAGGTTCATTAGGTTGTTGCCTAGGTTGGACTGGTCCCACTATGAAGATAAGCTTAATAGATTAAATTACCTACAGTGTGGAAACAGGCCCTTCGGCCCAACCAGTCCACACTGACCCTCCGAAGAGTAACTCCCCCAGACCCATTTCGGTCTGACTAATGCACCTAACACTACCGGGCAATTATGTTTTAACATAACTTGTACATCAGTGAATAAGGTCAATATAGGCAATAGTAAAATCAATATAAACTATAAACATGTGCTTTAAACACAGGGTACTGTAATGCACTAGGTAGCTCTGCATTAAATTTGCATTATATGGCTCCATTGAAATTCTTCATGGGGTTTTATTGTACACATTGTTGGTGAAACACGAACATGAAGATTGATAAAAACATGAATTACACATTTGAGTTGAAAGCTGTGCTTGTGTCTCTTAAAGGTTTACAGATATCTCCAGGCAATTTTATAAATCAAATCGAAGCAACTGAGAGAATAATGGAATAGAGTTAAAGAAAATTACAATACTCAGCATCTTGTTTGCAAGCCCAGAAACAGGGGCCACTTGATATAATGATGAGGGAAAGGTTATTGCACAGAATTAAACAAGATATGATGCATTAAAAGTGAGTGAGAGATGCTGAAATGGCAAAGTTTCTTGTTAAAAAAAATTGTCTTGTAATTTGCAGCCAAATGAACAAAGATTATTTAACTTCATTAGTGCAACTGATTTATGTTATCTGTCTGAAATTGTGATCAATGTCTTAAGTGTTGTTTTCTATCATAATGCAGGAAAGCCTTTTACAGAAGTGTGTTAATGTTCTTCACAAATGGAATCCGTTCACTGGAACGAAAATCATTGATTTAGAATCATTGGTAAGTTTCCACATAACAAACCTACAACTTCATTTGCGGGTTTTTCCATCCTGAAATGTATTTTTTAGATTAGATTAGATTAGATTACTTACAGTGTGGAAACAGGCCCTTCGGCCCAACAAGTCCACACCGACCCGCTGAAGCGCAACCCACCCATACCCCTACATTTACCCCTTACCTAACACTATGGGCAATTTAGCATGGCCAATTCACCTGACCCGCACATCTTTGGACTGTGGGAGGAAACCGGAGCACCCAGAGGAAACCCACGCAGACACGGGGAGAACGTGCAAACTCCACACAGTCAGTCGCCTGAGTCGGGAATTGAACCCAGGTCTAAGGCGCTGTGAGGCAGCAGTGCTAACCACTATGCCACCGTGCCGCCCAGATTACTAATAGTGGGGAAACAGGCCCTTCGGCCCAACAAGTCCACACCGACCCACTGAAGCATAACCCGCCCAGACCCATTCCCCTACATTTACCCCTTCACCTAACACTACTGGTAATTTAGCTTGGCCAATTAACCTAACCTTATTTCCTTATTTTTTGCTTTATATATACCCAGAGATGCTACTAAGTAGCAGGTTTTCTTTCCACCGTCAAACGCATATTTCTGAATTGGTTACCAATTTATACATACAGGGGCAGTACAATGACAACATAAGTGAAGGAGAGGTGGGGCGAGACGGAGAGGACAACCAAGCCTATTTGTCTTTTTCTGATGCATTCAAGAGCATTATAACTCAAAGCCACAAAAGCATTTGAGCCTACTGCCTATAAGACCAAGCAGTTCAATGAATTGTACCTGGCCTGATCTTGCCAAAGTGTTTCTCAGTCCACCTATGAAACGATTGGAGAAGCTTTTGTGAGACTGTATAGTTTATGCCAGAAGGAATATCTGTTACATCCCCAATCATGTTTGATATCGGGCAAGTCTGTGATGAATGTTAAATGCCTTAAAACTGAAAAGCTTAAATAAATTGATTTAATTATTGGTAATCAATCGTTTTGTGTGAACTGGACATAACATACAGATATTGCAAAAGCAAAACATGGATTCTAGAAATCTGAAATAAAAACAGAAAGACTCAAGAAAGTCAGCAAGTCTGGCAGCATCTGTAGAGAGATAAAGCATATTAATGTTTTGAGTCTTGAAACTGAAGAGAGGTGGAAAAGTGATGGGTTTTATCATGTAGAAAAAAGGTGGAGAGGCGCAAGTGAAACAAAGAAGCATCAGAGAAGATTAGGGACGAAAAGAGATTTGAGATCACAGTATCGAATGGGTGACATGGTGGCTCAGTGGATAGCACTGTTGCCTTACAGTGCCAGGGACCTGGGTTCAATTCCAGTCTCAGGAGACAGTCTGTATGGAATTTGCACATTCTCTGTGTCTGTGTGGATTTCCTCCCACAATCCAAAGATATGCAGGTTGGGGGAATTGGCCATGCTAAATTGCCGATAGTGTTCAGGGAGGTGTAAAAAATGAGGTCTGCAGATGCTGGAGATCACAGCTGAAAATGTGTTGCTGGTCAAAGCACAGCAGGCCAGGCAGCATCTCAGGAATAGAGAATTCGACGTTTCGAGCATAAGCCCTTCATCAGGAATGAGAGAGAGTAGCCAAGCAGGCTAAGATAAAAGGTAGGGAGGAGGGACTTGGGGGAGGGGCGATGGAGGTGGGATAGGTGGAAGGAGGTCAAGGTGAGGGTGATAGGCCGGAGTGGGGTGGGGGCGGAGAGGTCAGGAAGAAGATTGCAGGTTAGGAGGGCGGTGCTGGGTTGAGGGAGGTGTAGGTTAGGTGCATTAGTCATGGGTAAAATATGGAGTAATGCGGTAGGGGAATGGGTTGGAATTGTAGCGCCAAATGGCCTGTTTCCACACTGTAGGGATTCTACAAAAAGTAAAGGGAATGTTGATTGTTCCACGGAACAGTGATGGGTCTAGGTAGGTGTCAATAGCAGAGCATCAGTCAGCTCTTATTGAAAACAAAACACTGGGCATGGGAAGGGAGTTAGGTAATGATAACAAAATGGAGGACAGAGTACATGGTCTGAATTTGTTGAACTCGATGTTGAGTTCAAAGGTTGTAAGTCTGAATTTTGCATCTCCCTTCATTGCAAACACCTAACTTTAGAAAACCAGTACAGGACTACTTGCTTGTCTTGAAAGATCAAATCAGCTCGCTCAGCTCATCTGCTATATAGTAGTAAGTAAACAAATATTTTAAGTTAATATTTTTGTAACCCCCGACCCTACCAAATGCATTTGATCAGTTTGCTTCTTGAAGTTCTGTTCAAAATGTTTTAAATTTCTCATTTTCATAGATAAGGCAGCTAGAGCTCTGACTGAACGGATTCCACAGTAGAATAAGCTGCTGCAGTCAGAAACCAATCTGCCCTAGTCTGCTCAGAGTGAAGCTGATAAATCCAGGTCGACCACCCATTTTATGCACTACTTCATTTCACTTTACATTGATCTTTATGGAAAGTAAATCGAATTGTGGGTGCAAAGGGCAGATGGTCAATTGCAATCATTTCCCACCAAGGTTAATCACCCCTTCTCATCTGTGTTTCCCTCTTGAAATAATTAGACTTATAACAGCTGTCTTAATTTCAGGGCTACATGAGGTGTGTACTGAGAATTACATTCTCAAAGGCAGAGAGGGTGGTAGTCTGTATAATTGAGAGGCTCCTGGTTAATCCCTGAACAGGCAAGGAACCAGAGCCTTGCCCTTCCACTTCCTATGAAAACTCACTTCATAAGAACACATATGGCAGTCAGCCAGCTAGACTTGTGGGAAGGAAGCCTGGGTTAGTGAAGGGAAAGCAGCTTAGCTTAAGCTCAGAGCTGAGCAAATTTGGAAGTCTGAACCAGAGCAGTTTCAGTGAGTTTGCTTGCTATAAAACAGAGGAGTTCAGTAAATTGTACTCATCTAATCTCAAAAAGGTGCTTCTCAAATAATGATTGAAAAGATTGAGGAAGCACTTTCTTCTCAGAGTGTATCCAGTTTCTATCTCAACATCTTGTGTCACATCTATGTTATGCAATTCTGTCCTTGAATATTCAACAGTCCACACACATACCTGAACTTAGATGTTTACTAAAATGGGCAGCGCAACTGTGTCCCAAGAGAATCTCCAAATATAAATGCCAAATTCGTTATCATTTTTAATTCTGAAAGATGTGGAAGCCTCAAGAAAATTAGAAGTGACTTTTGTAAGATACCTTTATTGTTTTTCTACTTGAGTGTCCTAATGAAACTGCTGCTCGTATGGCATGCTCTAAGACATTATTTCTAGGTACCAAATCAGCTTTCTTTTGTCTGCTCAAAACTCTGCTCAACCCCTTGCCAGTATAATCAACCAAATTATTACTAATGTTCTTTCATCATCTTATGTAATGATAAATCATAGATAATGTAGAACTTACTCCACCTGAACTTTGCCAAGACCAAATTGATTGCTTGGTTCTTGTCAAAAGCTTCTTGCTCTAAGTTCTGTTTCTGTGATCCATGCTAGACACTCACTTTGAAACTGATATTGTGTATGTCTATGTCCTACTTGAGTTTGAACTGAATTTCAAAAGATGCATCTTGTCCCATACCAGTCCCTTCCCATCGTCCAGCATCTGTCTGCAAATGGCCAACAAAATTGTTTCATGTTGTTCAATATTGCTTTTGAACAAAACATTAGCTTTACTGTGTTAAAGGCATTATATAAATGTAGTGTGTGTTAATGTCAGGAGTGATGGTGTGCAAGAGAGAGGATAATTTTCAGTGTGTTCCCAATATATACAGCCTTGAAATTTAAATTACATTTTAAAAGTCTTTTTGTTCTACTCCTTGTTTATGATCTTAATTGAACCCTTAAGTACTTCTTTATACTCATGAGATGTACTTTATCTTCTATACATTTCTCTTCCAGAAGTCAGTGAGCCTGCTATTAAGATCGTTTGTAGTGTTACTTCCATAGAAATGACTAATGACAACAAATTATTGTTTACTGAGTAAACATCTATTTAAAATGGATGTTGATTTTCTTAAAACTACCTGCAAACAAACTGTTTCTATGTGTTTCACATCCAGTATGTAATTTACAAAAATAGTCGCCCATTATTTCCTCGCCTCTTAACAAGGATATTGGATTTCGACTGTGCACTCTGTACACCATCCTGAAACAGGAAGTGCTTCTGCAGGAGGATGTGGAGCTGATTGACCTACTTGACCCCAGTATCCTGCAATCAACACAAGCCCAACAACACAAAAATGGCTATCTCCCATCCAAGTGGTTATGGAGAACTCTTAATATTTGGTATGTTTCCTATAATACTTTTCTTACGCTTTCTAATAGTCTTTTGTTTCAAATAAAATAATTTCAGTATCAGTTATCTATAGAGGAACTGTTTTCACAATGACAAGCAGCATGTCCTTTTTGGGACAGACCTTAATTAGAGTATCACACATTCAGCCATTTGGAGCTTTTGGGTTAATTTCCAGCTCCTTTTCCTCCTGGTTTTTCACCTTATGATGGACTGTTTCCAAGGCTGTGTTACAAAGAAACTACATAACAGAAACAGGCCATTTGGAACAACTGCCCTCTGTTGGTGTTCATCACTCCTTAAGTCTATGGGACGCTAAGTCAGAGTGAGTACCATCCCTAAGCTGTTAGTCACTCTCTGCAGAAATAAGCCCCTGCTGGATTTATAGGCTATTGCCATCTCATTTTCATCAAGACACGCTGAATTCGGTTTTTTGCTTCCAAGCATCGCTGGTGTTGTAGGCTATAGAAAGATCTATGGGTATCCCAGCATGGCTCAATTTGTGGGAGCTGTCACATTTGATCCATCGAGCAGCTAAATTGTGTAAGCTCATTTGCTCAGGTCTTCCTCAGGTTTTTCCTGTTTATGCAAGAGATTAATGCCATATTGAGGTGGTCCTTATCTTGTATTCCCTTCCAGTTTTAAATATTTGTTTTTTCATTAATGCCACAGTACTGTTTTTGGGCATGCCTGTTGTAGAGAAAACTATATCATTTTAGTCAGTAACTGAAAAGTTTAGATTGAAAATAAATGTTTAAATGCCAGCAGATTTTCTCAAACTTCCAGAGGCTACGAAGCTGAACCACCACTTACACTGAGAGTTATGGGTGATTTAATTGTCCTTCCAATCCTTTAGATCAAATATTAACCTGATGTGATGATCAACTGTTTCAGTGATTCATGTGAAAGTTCCTGTGGTGCTGTTTATTGAAGTAGATTCACTCCCCTTGCATTTTATCCTGCTCTGCTTGACTCTACCTATATCCTCTCTCCAGGCCTGCAGTGATTCCGGGTTTATCTTTCAGTTTACTAAAGTTTCCTCTGCAAATCAGTTTCCCATCTTAATGCCCAGACAGGCATCCCTGTAGCCATAGCCAGGCACCCGTTGGGGATCACCATGAGGTACTGTGGCACCTTGCAAATCTGAATGGTGTTTGTTTCCCTTTCACCCTGTTCTGAATAGCCTCTCCCTCCCAGGCCAGCTCTAAATGGTGTTCCACTATCACAGACTGGGAAGAAACTGTTGTTTCTGTTTTATATCAGACTAGAGATCTACCATTTTGAATTTCTATTTATTCCCTGGCCCTTTTTCTGCCATTCTGAATGCGTTGACTCTTGTGGAATAAAATTCTATTACTCAGCAACTGGTTGGGATATCTTGTCGGCCTGGATGGGTTGGACTGAAAAGCCTGTTTCCATGTTGTACATCTCTATGACTCTATGAACTCTCTATGTTTCAACCTAATGGCCATTCTTTATTTTCAAATTTAGATGGTTATATTTGGGAGATTATGCAAGCTTCGAAAATACAGCAACTAAACCTGACCCTGTTCTTACCCCATGTCCTGACATTTGCAGTTTCCAGTCAATAGCTGTCAGAACTAGTCAACTAGTCTGAATTTATTTTTTTCTCCCTTTGTTATTTAGGAATATTTAAGGCCAATCATAGCCCTATATCTGATCAGCTAATTTGCTATAGGACAGAAATTGAACTTTGGATCAACTGGCCTGCAAGGCTTCACTCTAGGCCATGAAGTAAGTTAGTTCCCCAGTGCAACATAATTTCTACATGACTGAAATAGACCATTCAGTCTAATGGCCTTCTGCTGATGTTTATTGCTACATCCAAGTATCCTCCAATTACCTTGTCGTATCCTGGCCCTGTGTCTTCTCTATTCTCAGTCCATCATGACTGCAACAAAACTTCCCATAGATGCACCAACATCAACTCCTTCAACTCCATTTGACCATGAATTCCATATTGCAATTAATTTTTGTGAAGAGTGTCCACCTAAATTCTTTATTTGATCTTTGTTTATTCTGTATTAATCCCCTTTGTCCTGAAGTGGAAACTTTATTAGTCTGTGTGCCCATCTTTTTCTAAATATTGTCTATTGACCAGAATGCATACTGTTGCATGGACGAAATGGGATGGTTAGCATGTGTGGTATAAGTCTTGAAAATAGAAGATTGTAAATTTGGGCGGCACAGTGGTTAGCACTGCTGCCTCACAGCACCTGAGACCCGGGTTCAATTCCCGACTCAGGCGACTGACTGTGTGGAGTTTGCACGTTCTCCCCGTGTCTGCGTGGGTTTCCTCCGGGTGCTCCGGTTTCCTCCCACAGTCCAAAGATGTGCGGGTCAGGTGAATTGGCCATGCTAAATTGCCCGTAGTGTTAGATAAGGAGTAAATGTAGGGGTATGGGTGGGTTGCGCTTCAGCGGGTCGGTATGGACTTGTTGGGCCGAAGGGCCTGTTTCCACACTGTAAGTAATCTAAAAAAAACAGTAACTTGCTCCAGAGGGTTTTGACTCCAATGATTGAATATTTAAAATATATTATTAGTAAACAATAAGCCAAACAGCTTCAATTAATAGCACACTTCATGTCAAATGTCATATCTGTGTGCAAAAATTCAACCCATGAGGTTATACAATTTGTTACTAGGTCCATGAGAATAAGCTGATGATCAATTTCTAAACCTATTCAAAACCTCTCCACTGCAATATATCAATCTCTTGCATGTCATACCTTGCTGGAATCAGAGAACAGAATTTCAGCCCACAAAAAGACAATTGTATCCATGCTGGTACTAGCTTCACAAGAGCCATTTATTGTAACACCAAGTCCCCTACTGTTTTGCTGTAGCTTTTCTTTTTCAAGTATTTAATTCCTTCCTAAATAGATTCCGTAGTCATTTGTGTAAAGATGTGCTTATGTTCTAATGCCTGGAAAAAGTTAATCTAATCTTTCCACTTGATGCTGTTAAAACCATTTGATCCTTGATACAAGTTCAACAACCAGTGGACAGATTATCATTAAGGGACTAACATCCCAAAGAGAGACCAATATCTTCAGGAGAGGTTGTGGAGAGAAACATGATGGGGGAGAAAAGTAATCCAGTCTTCTAGTAGTGAAAATGCAGGCACGTTACTAGTTTAGGTCAAACTTTGGTAATTGTTTTAGAATATTTATTTTATTCATATTTGTTCATGGGGTGTGGCTATTGCTGGCTAGGCCAACACTTATTGCCTAGCCCAAACTGCTCTTCAGAAGGTGATAGTGATCTGCCCTCTTGAACCACAAAATTCATTCATGGGACGTGGGCATCATTTATTACTGAGCCCTAATTATCCAAGAGGGCATTTAGAGTCAATCACATTGCTGTAGGTCTGGAGTCATCTATTGACCAGACAAAGGAAGCACGGCAGATTTCCTTTCCAAAAGGTCATTAGATATCCAGGTGGGGTTTAATGATAATCAACAATTGTTGCATGGGCTCCATATAGACCAGCTTTTTATCCCAGCTTTATTTTATTGAATTCAAGTCCCACCATCTGCCTTGGTGAGACTCAAGTCTGTGTCCCCAGAGCATTAGTCTGGGGCTCTGAATTAATATTCCTGTGAATTTACTACTACTCTGTTCAATTTTATTGTTTTATTTTCCAGAAATATTTGAGGAAACTTCCAGAGTACTAAATTTGTGTCTCTTCTTACGTATTAGGGATATTTCAGCATTGGCTGTCCTTGCTAGTGCCTTAGTCGTGACCTCAAGCCATTGTGATACTTTCCCTTGGGGCCTTGTAGGAATGGGTCTGTGTGGCCTCAGTCTTTATATGGTTTTCAGAAGCTTCAGTTTATGGAGAACAGCCATGCTCCAACGATCCATGAGAAAATGCAACAGCAGTCTGGAAGATATAGTGGTGAATAGCCACACTTTCACCAGTCTTGTCAGAAAATCAATTCGACAAATTCAAGAGACAGAAGTCATTTCAAGAGGATTCACGTTGTGAGTCATTTTATACAAACATTGCTTTTTATATCATTACTGATTGCAGCAAAAGTTATTTTATTTAACATTTTGGTCTGTTGAAGTTCTTCAAGCTATTGAAAGTGGTGAAATTTTGTTAGTTCAAAATGTTGTAATTATGGGGCAGCAAAGGTAGTATACAGAGCAAGTAGGTATAGAAAAATATCACTATATAAAAGATTTTTTTACTGATTAATAAGCTTGCATACATTGAGAGGTCTGGAGAAATGCCAAGAGGAAAAGAAGATTACAATGGCAGCAAATGATTAAGATAAAACATTACACAGACACAGACCTCTGAATATTGCAAGTTAAGCATCTTGGGTGGGTTCCTGCCACAAGCTGAAATAGTATCCTGTAGTAGCTGGTTTACCACATCATCCTCGAGCAATCCAATGTCTTTGTATAACTGAGTGAGATAGCCTACAAGCTTGGGGAAATTGTGTGAAGTTATCACTATGAAGTTGTATGATTAAATCAATAGAAAAAAGGGAACACTTTATTTGAAGCATTATACTAAAATGATAAAAGCATCTTACCATTTTATGTAATATTTGACTTCATGTTTTGCCTAGCTTGAATAACAACGAAAACATTTACTTTTTTCATGTACCTTCACTGATTTGATAATCTTAGCTATGTTTAGAATTAAATCTCATTTTTCAGTACTTCCAGGTTTAAATCATACTATGTAAATGCGCATGCAAAGCTACAAAGCCTAATTTTTATGTATTCAAAATTTTTCAAAAACTTTGATAATGAGTTTCTATGATGAATTACATATGGAGTTTGATGCGTTTTGTTTTCCTGCAATTATTGATTCATTGTACAGTCATGAAATGATTCCAAGCAGAATCTTAATCATAACCAGCTTTGCAGAGAGAACTGTGCAGTATTTAGAGCTAACTGTTTGTTTTCCAGAGTGACTGCTGCATGTCCTGCCAGTAAGCTGGGGAACTCCAGGCAACAGCAAGGTCAGCAGCTCATTGGCCTTCGGAGGGCAGTGTACAGATCAGTGAGATCCGCCTATCGAGCTTCTCGAGTGGCTACCTGCCAGATGCTGAAGTCATATCCTTTTTGTTATGAACGTCCTCACAACTAAGTCACCAAGTAACTCTGTTTCCAATTTGGGTTGATAAATTTAAAGCACAGTTACAAGATTGTGTCATTAGCCCCTTGAGTTTGAACTGTGCCTTAACTGCATCCATCTGCCTTGGCTCCATGTCTGGTTATACAATCATCTAGGAAACATCTATCAATCTCAGACTTAAGATTCTGAATAGCAGCTATTGTTTTTTGGGGGAAGAAATGTTTTGTAACTGCTCTTTTGAATCGCCTGATCCTCATTTTTAATTTTTAATCCCTTTGTGCTAGATTCCCAACCAATATAATTCTCTATTTAATCTATTATTTATCTTCAAATCCAAAATGCCTTTATCAAATCACCTTTGACCATCCATGTTTTGGAAAATGCAAGAGAATTTTCAGTCATCCTCTCCTTTATAATCTAACCCTGAGAAAACTGACTACATCTGTACCTTCGATATTATTTCTTCATTTGTTTGGGTGTGGGCATTGCTGACTGGCAAACATTTATTGCCCATCTCTAGGCTGCCCTTGAGAAGGTGGTAGTGAGCCTCCTTCTTGAGCTGCTGCAGTCCACCTTTGTGGGTTGACCTATTAGGGAGGGAATTCCAAGATTTTGACCCAGTGACAATGTAGTATCTTGATCAATCAGATTCATTGCATGCAATGTATTTTTCAATTATTGTCTATTGGGGATGTAGATTCCACATTTACTGACCATCCTAGTTATCTTAATGATGATGGCATAAAAGGAGGACCCTCTCTTTGAACACTGCAGTCCTTTAACTATTAGCCACAGGCTGAGACAGATTCTCAAACCCATTCTCATAACATCTCATGTGAAACACGTGATAAATTCCAATCCAATTCTTGTTATCAGACTTTAAAATCAATTCTCACAATGGAGTTAAGTTGGCAACGGCAGGATTTTGACACCATAACTATGTTATTCAGAACAACAATTAAGATTGTGAGCACCAAGAGTTGCAGTGGTGACCTTAAAGATTGTAGGGAAACAAATTTAGTAGGAAGAATTGCAATGAAATATTTAGATTAGATTCCCTACAGCGTAGAAACAGGCCATTTGGCCGAACAAGTCCGCACCGACCCTCCGAAGAATAACCCACCCAGACCCATTTCCCTCTGACTAATGCGCCGGTTCCCTGGCGCTATGAGGCAGCAAGTGCTAACCACTGAGCCACAATGCCGCCATAAGTGAAAATGAGAAACGAGGGCTCGCCCAGGATTGAACTCAGGACTTCTCATATTTCTGCACCATGAAAAGCCCAAAGTGAGAATCATACCCTGAGACCAACAGGCTGTGTCAAAAAACAACTTACTCCTCTCTCCTTAAAAATATGTTGTTAGCCTTGAAATCCCCCACCATAGGGAAAAGACACTTGCCATTCACCTTATCTGTATGCCTCTATTTTATAAACCTCTATAATGGCACTTCTCAACCTCCTACACTCCAGAGAAAAAGTCCCATCCTAACCAGCCTCTCCTTATAACTCAAACCATCCATTCCTGGCAACAAAGAACATTACAGCACAGTACAGGCCCTTCGGCCCTCTATGTTGCGCCAACCTGTGGAACCAATCTGAAGCCCATCTATCCTAGATTATTCCATTTTCATCCATATTGTTTATCAATGACCACTTAAAGGCCCTTAAGGTTGGTGAGTCTACCACTGTTGCAGAAAGTGCATTCCACTCCCCTACTACTCTCTGAGTAAAGAAACTATTTCTGACATCTGTCCAATACCTATCACCCATCAATTTAAAGCAATGTCCCCTCATCCTAGCCATCACCATCTGTGGAAAAAGGCTCTCATTGTCCACTCTATCTAATTCCCTGATTATCTTATGTCTCAATTAAGTTACCTATCAACCTTCTCTCTCATGAAAACTGCCTCAAATACCTCAGCCTCTCCTCATAAAACCTTTCCTCCATACCAGGCAACATTCTAGTAAATCTCCCCTGAACCCTTTCCAAAGCTTCCACATTCTTCCTATAAAGCGGTAACCAGAACTACGCAATACTCAAGTGCGGTCACACCAGAGTTTTGTACAGCTGCAGCATGACCTCATGGCTCTGAAACACAATCCCTCTAAAAATAAAAGGTAACACACCATATACCTTCTTAACAGCCCTATCAAACTGGGTGGCGCCTTTCAGGGATCTATGTATATGGACACAGATCTCTCTGCTCTTCTACACTACCAAGAATCTTACCATTAGCCCAGTACTCTTTATTCCTGTTACTCCTTCCAAAGTGAATCACCTGACACTTTTTCACATTAAACTCCATTTGCCACCTCTCAGCCCAGCTCTGCAGCTTATCTATATCCCTCTATAAATTGCAACATCCTTCGGCACTATCCACAACACCACCGACCTCAGTGTCGTCCGTTAATTTACTAACCCATCCTCCTATGCCCTCATCTAGGTCATTTATAAAAATGAAAAACAGCAGTGGCCCAAAACAGATCCTTGCGGTACACCACAAGTAACTAAACTCCAGGATGAACATTTCCCATCAACCACCACCCTCTGTCTTCTTTCAGATAGCCAATTTCTGATCCAAACTGCTGAATCACCCTCAGTCCCATGTCTCGTATTTTGTGCAATAGCCTACCACGGGCAACCTTCTCAAAGCCTTACTGAAATCCATATACACCACATCAACCACATTACCCTCATCTACCCATTTAGTCACAATCTCACAAGACTCCATAAGGTTAATGAGGCACTACCTACCCTTCACAAAACCGTGTTGACTATCCCTAATCAACTTATTCCTTTCTAGATGATTATGAATCCAATCTCTTATAACCTTTTCCAACACCTCACACACAACTGAAATAAGCCTCACTGATCTATAATTACCAGGGTTGTCTCTAATCCCCCTCTTGAAAAGGGGGCAATATTTGCTGTCCCCTAGTCTTCTTGCACTATTCCTGTTGACAGTGATTACATAAAGAACAAAGCTAAAGGCTCTGCAATGTCCTCCCTGGCTTCCCAGAGAATCCTAGGATAAATTCCATCCGACTAATCTATTTTCACACTATCCAGAATTGCTAACACTTCTTCCTTCTGAACCTCAATCCTATTTCGTCTAGTAGCCTGTCTCTCGGTATTCTCCTTGTTTTGTTTTTTTTCCACTGTGAATACTGAGGAAAAATGTTCATTTACCGCTTCCCCGTCTCCTCTGACTCCGTACACAACTTTCCATGACTATTCTTGAATGACCCTAGTCTTTCTCTAGTCATTCTTTTATTCCTGATATGCCTATAGAAAGCTTTCAGGTTTTCCTTGATCCTATCTGCCAACAATTTCTCATGTCCCCTCCTGGCTCTTCTTAGCTCTCTCTTTAGGTCTTTCCTGGCTAACTTGTAATTCTCAAGCACCTGAACTGAGCCTTCACATCTCATCCTAACATAAGCCGCCTCCTTCCTAGCATGTTTACGGGCGGCACGGTGGCACAGTGGTTAGCACTGCTGCCTCACAGCACCAGGGACCTGGGTTCAATTCCCGCCTCAGGCGACTGACTGTGTGGAGTTTGCACGTTCTCCCTGTGTCTGCGTGGGTTTCCTCCGGGTGCTCCGGTTTCCTCCCACAGTCCAAAGATGTGCGGGTCAGGTGAATTGGCCATGCTAAATTGCCTGTAGTGTTAGGTAAGGGGTATATGTAGGGGTATGGGTGGGTTGCGCTTCGGCGGGTCGGTGTGGACTTGTTGGGCCGAAGGGCCTGTTTCCACACTGTAAGTAATCTAATGTTTTGAGAAGATTTGTAGCTCAGTTTGAGGTTTTGGATGTAAGTTTGCTCGCTGAGCTGAAAGGTGCATTTTCAGACGTTTTGTTACCTTACTAGGCAACATCTTCAGTGGAGCTCAAGTGAAATACTGCTGAAAATTCCTGCTTTCTATTTATATGTTTGGGTTTCTTTGGGTTAGTGATATCATTTCCTGTGGTGAGGTCAGCCCTGTTCCTTTTCTTAGGGGGTAGTAGGTGGGGTCTAACTCAATGTATTTGTTGATAGAGTTCTGGTTGGAATGCCATGCTTCTAGGAATTCTCGTGCATGTCTTTATTTGGCTTGTCCTTGGATGGATGTATTATCCCAGTCGAAGTGATGTACTTCCTCATCCATATTTGAGGCTACTAGTGAGAGAGGAACATGTCTTTTTGTGGCTAGTTGGTGTTCATGTATCCTGGTGGCTAGTGTTCTGCCTGTTTGTCCAACGTAGTGTTTGCTACAGACCTTGCATAGTGTTTTCTAAATGACATTAGTTTTGCTCATTGCTTCTTCCTCTTGACAAGAGATTGAACTTAGAGTCATAGAGATGTACAGCATGGAGACAGACCCTTTAGTCCAACCCGTCCATGCTGACCAGATATCCCAACCCAATCTAGTCCCACCTGCCAGCACCTGGCCCATATCCCTCCAAACCTATTCATATAACTATCCAAATGCTTCTTAACTGTTGCAATTGTACCAGCCACCACCACTTTCTCTGGAAGCTCATTCCATACAAGTACCACCCTCTGTGTGAAACAGTTGCCCCATAGGTCTCTTTTATATCTTTCCCCTCTCACCCTAAACCTCTAGTTCTGGACTCCCCGACACCAGGGGACTTTGCCTATTTATCCTATCCATGTCCTTCATAATTTTGTAAACCTCTGTGAGGTCACCCCTCAGCCTCCAATACTCCAGGGAAAACAGCCCTAGCCTGTTCAGCCTCTCCCTATTGCTCAAATCCTCCAACCCTGGCAACATCCTTGTAAATCTTTTCTGAACCCTTTCAAGTTTCACAACATCTTTCCGATAGGAAGGGGACCAGAGTTACACGCAATGTTCCAACAGTGGCCTAACCAATGTCCTGTACAGCTGCAACATGACCTCCCAACTCATGTACTCAATACTCTGACCAATAAAGGAAAGCATACCAAACGCCGCCTTCACTATCCTATCCACTTGTGACTCCACTTTCCAGAAGCTATGAACCTGCACTCCAAGGTCTCTTTGTTCAGCAACACTCCTAGGACCTTACCATTAAGTGTATAAGTCCTACTAAGATTTGCTTTCCCAAAATGCAGCAGCTCGCATTTATCTGAATTAAACTCCATCTGCCACTTCTCAGCCCATTGGTCCATCTGTTCAAGATCCTGTTGTAATCTGAGGTAACCCTCTTCGCTGTCCACTATACCTCCAATTTTGGTGTCATCTGCAAACTTACTAACTAAACCTCTTATGCTCGCATCCAAGTCATTTGTATAAATGACAAAAAGTAGAGGACCCAGCACCGATGCTTGTGGCACTCCACTGGTCAAAGGCCTCCAGTCTGAAAACTAAACCTCCCTCACCACCCTCTGTCTTCTACGTTTGAGCCAGTTCTGTATCCAAATGGCTAATACTCCCTGTATTCCATGAGATCTAAACTTGCTAATCAGTCTCCCATGGGGAATCTTGTCGAATGCCTTACTGAAGTCTGTATAGATCACATCTACCGTTCTGCCCTCATCAGTCCTCTTTGTTATATCCTCAAAAAACACACAAAGGCATGTTGACTATCCCTAATCAGTCCTTGCCTTTCCAAATACATGTGCATCCTGTCCCTCAGGCTTCCCTCCAACAACCTGCCCACCACCGACATCAGTCTGACTGGTCTATAATTCCCTGGCTTGTCCCTATTACCCTTCTTAAACAGTGGCACCATGGAACTTCTTTAGTAAACCACGGCTCCCTCGCGCGACCACTTCCTCCCTGCCTGACAGGTACATACTTATCAAGGACACGCAGTAGCAGTTCCTTGAATAAACTCCACATTTCAATTGTGCCTAGGCCTTGCAGTTTCCTTCCCCACCCTATGCATCTTCAATCTTGTCTAATCACATCATAATTGCCTTTCCCTCAGAAATAAATCTTGCCCTGCAGTATATACCATCGCTAAAGTAACCATAACCGGATTGTGGTCATATCACCAAAGTGCTCACCTACCTCCAAATTCTACACCTTGCTGGGTTCGTTAGCCAGTTCCAAATCCAGTGTGGCCTCGCCCCTTGCTGGCCTGTCTACATACTGTCAGAAAACCATCCTGCACTCATTCCACAAAAACTGACCCATCTAAAGTACGCGAACTATAGTATTTCCAGTCAATATTTGGAAAGTTAAAATCCTTCATAACAACTAACTTGTCACATTCGCTCCTATCCAGAATCATCTTTGCTATCCTTTCCTCTATATCTCTGGAACTATTTGGAAGCCAATAGATAACTCCTAACAGGGTGACCTATCCTTTCCTGTTTCTAACTTCAGCCCATAGAACCTCAGTAGGTGAGTCCTCAAACATCCTTTTTGCCACGGTAATACTGTCCTTGACTAGCAATGCCAGGCCTCCCCCTCTTTTACCATCTTCTTTGTTCTTACTGAAGCATCTAAATCCCAGAACCTGCAACAACTATTCCTGTCCCTGCTCTATCCATGTCTCCAAAATGGCCACAACATCGAAGTCTCAGGTCCCAACCCATGCTGCAAGTTCACCCACCTTATTCTGAAGCATCCTGGTAAATCTCTTCTGAACTCTCTGTAACTTAATAATATCCTTCCTGTAACAGGGTGACCAGATCAGGACACTATTCCAGGAGAGGCCTACCAAGATCCTGTACAACCTCAACATAATGTCCCAACTCCTAACTCTGAGCAATGAAGGCAAGCATGTTAAATGCTTTCTTAACTACCTGACATGTGAAGCAAACTTCAAAGAATTTTATACCGGAACCCCTAGGTCTTTCTGTTCTACAACATCACATAAGGCCTTACTTTTAATTGTATAAGTTTTGCCTTTGTTTGTCGCATTTAATCAAATTAAACTCCACTTACCACTCCTCAGCCCATTGACCCAATTGATTAACATCTTTTTGTTCTCCCAGAAGCATGTTTGTTTTCATTGGAAAGACAGCGGCTACAAAATTGAGAGGCATAATGGTGGATAGTCAGAGGCTTTTTCCCAGTGTTGAAATTTCAATTACACGGGGGCCTCATATTCAAGGTGAGCGTGGTAAAACTTAAGCGGGGTGTACGAGGGAAGATTTTCATGCAGTGTGTGGTAGGAGCCTGGAATGCACTACTAGAAGAAGTGGTGGAAGCAGGCGCGTTGGTGACATTTAAGAGGCATCTGGATGGTTACATGAATATGGAGGTATACGGACCACAGGTTTGTTTTTTCTTGTAGTTCGGGTATGATGATCAGCGCAGGCTTCTTCACTGTTCACTGTACCAGTAAACTTGTCATCTGCAAACTTACCAAACATGCTTTCTATATTCACATCTAAATCATTTATATAAAATGATAAACAAAAGTGGAGTCAGCACTGATTCCTGTGGAAATTCACAGGTTACAGGCCTCCAGTCCAAAAAAGAACCCTCCACCATCACTCGGTCTCCTGCCGTTAAGCCAATTTTGTGAAGATGCAGTCAGTCATGGACTGTATAGCCATGAGGACAGATTTAGCCCGAGTAGATTGGACTGGAAGGATAAACTGTAAGACAGCAGATAAGCAGTAGCAAATATTTCAGGAGCTATTCAATTCCTCACAACTCTGACATATCCCAGTGAGAAAGAATGATGGTAATGGGGGTAAAAAACATGGCTAAACAGGGAGGTCAAGGGCAATATGAAGGCCAAAACTAATGTGTGCCCTATTGCAAAGGCCAGTGGCGGGCTGGAAGATTTAGAAACTTGTAAACATAATCAAAGGGATACTAAAAAATTAATACGTAGAGCGAAGGTAAATTATGAAAGAAAATTAGCACAAAACAGAAAAATGTTAGCAAAAGCTTCTAAAGGTATATAAAAGGGAAAAGAGTCGCTAATGTGAATGTTGGTTCCTTGGAAGATGAAACCAGAGAGTTAATCGTGGAGAACACTGAGATGGCAGAGATGCTGAATCAATATTTTGCCTCCGTTTCCATGGTGGAGGACAATAGTATCGTTGGAACAGGCGAGTTAGAGGCTATAGACAAGGTAGAACCTAGAACAATAGGAAAAAGGTACAATCAAGCTATTAAGATTGAGGATTAACAAGTCCACTGAGTCTAATGGCCTACATCCTAGGGTATTAAAGAAAGTGGCAACAGAGAATGTTGTTGAGAAAGTGTTTGAATCAATTATCGAGGAAGCAGTATCAGGACATTTGGAAAGTCAAAACGCTATCCATCAGAGTCAGTGTGCTTTTGTGAAGGGCAAATCATATTTGACTAATCTGCTAGAGTTCTTTGAAGATGTAACAAGTAAGGTGGATAATGGAGATGCTCTAGATGTAATTTAGCTGGACTTCCAGAACGCGTTTAATAAGGTGTCGCCCAAAAGGTTAATTCACAAGGTTGGATCTTATGGGATTAGGAATAATTTAGATTATTCCTAATTGGATAGATGACTAGCTGATGGACAGAAGACAGAGAGTCGGGATAAATGGGTTTATATCTGGATGGCAAGATCTGACTAATGGGTTGTCACCGGATTCGATCCTTGGACCCCAGCTGTTTTAAGTCCCGATTAATGACTTGGATACAGGGACAGAAGGCTGTATAGCCAAATTTGCGCATGACAAAAAATACACGGGACGGTAAATTGCAATGAGGAAATAAGAACCTTATAAATGGATGCAGATAAGTTAGGAGAGTGGGTCAAAGTGTGTCAGATGGAGTTTAACATGGATAAGTGCGAGGTCACACATTTGGGTTGAAGAAAATGGGAAGGTGACCTGTTATCTTAATGAGGAGAGATTTGGATGTTGCAGTGCAGAGGGATCTGGGTGTACTTGTTCAAGAGTCACAGCAAACTAGCATGCAGGTACTGCAGATAATAAAGCAAATGGAATGTTGGCCTTTATAGCTAAAGGAATAGAATATAAAGGGAAGTATTGTTGCAATTATACAAGGTATTGGTGAGACCACTCATGGAGTATTGTGCACAGTTTTGGTCTACTTATTTGAGGAAAGATGTTGTGGTGTTGGGGACAGTACAGAAGAGTTTCACTGGATTGATTCCAGAGATGAGGGGTTTGTCATGTGCAGAGAAATTGAACGGTTTAGGCGTATACTGTCTGGAATTTACTTGAATGAGGGAAGATCAAATTGAGGTATTCAAGATGATAAAATAGATTTAGAGTGGATGCTGCCTCTTGTGGACATTCTAGGACAAGAGGTCATAGTCTTAGGATAAGGAGTAGCAAATTTAAAACAGCTTTGAGGAGAAATTACTTCACCCAAACAGTTGTGAATCTGTCGAATTTGTTACCCCAAAGTGCGATGGATGTTAGAGCATTAAGTAAATTTAAGGAGGAGTTAGACAAATTTTTAATTGTCAGTGGGTTGAAGGGATATGGAGAGAAGACAGGAAAAAGGGGGAAAGGAGCATATCAGCCATGATCGAATGGCGGAGCAACTTGATGGGTCAAATAGTCTAAATCTGCTCCTATATCTGAGGAACTTACGAATCTGGTTGTGACAAGTTAAGCCACAGAATGTACCTGTGAATAACCAGTGACCCAGAGTTCTATGAGCAGTGATATCATTGTTATAGGATAATTTGCTAACAAGGGCGCTGGGAAGTAGGATGGAAGTTTGAGTCCTGGGCGTTGGGTTGCCACACTCCCACCCTGTGGAGTGGGTATCTTCCCTGAATTAGTCCAGCAGTATCATTTCATTCCATTGCTTCTGTGATATGTTATGGACCAAGCCAGACCCCCTCAAAACATTTTAAGAGCATAGCCCAGACCCTAACTTTTCTAGTTGTTTCAAGCAGATGTAAGGTGGATATCCCAGGAGTGATGCAGCTGGTCAACCCACTTGGTCTCAAATAAAACAGAATTATTTCCATATCACCAAAGAAAACAAACAAAAGAAAACAGAATTTAGAATGACAGTGCTTTGAAAACGCGACCAACGTGATATCTCACGTAACTTAACAAAGACCTGTTCCAATTTCCTGCAACATCCCATAAACACACTCCTTGGCAAAAAAGGTAAACTCCAAAACAGGTTCTTACAGGAGAGAGATGTCAGAGAGAACCAGCCACAGATCATTGGCTGAAACATGGGACCTCTTTTTTTTTCCCCACAAGCTTCTCCGGCTTCCCAGCTTAAAAAACTAAACCAAACTAGAAAGATCCCTGAACTGGGAGAACTGGCCACTCCCCTTTCATTGTACAAGTGTTTTTATTTTAATAAACCTAAATGCCCTTTTCACTGAGAGCTGCCTTAGACAGTATCTGTTTGCCATAATCAAAGTGCCTAATCCCAGACAAATTAGAACCTCTGCTTTTTACTACCCTTTTTGAAAAAAAACCAAGGACAACATTACTTTGTTAGGAGCAGCATCGTCACAGATGTTAGATGGTTCTTTGCACCACATCATAGTGATTGACGTACACGATAAATGTGCCCTACTTTTAAAACAGTTCGAAATTCTCCCAGACAATGAAATGGCTGCTTCACCTGCATTCTATCATCACCCTAGGATCGTGTATACTTCAATCAAGTCCCTTATTCTTTTTACAGTGATACAAGTCTAATCTATCCAATTTTTCCACTTCAGACAACCCACCCATTCCTAGTTAGTCTGGTAAACCTTCTCTGAACTGCTTTTTCATATTAAAAAAGTGACTAGTACTGTACAAAATACTCCAGATAAGGTCTCACCAGCATACTGTATAACTGATTCATAACCACCCTAAAATTCACAGGGTGACACAGTGGCCCAGTGGTTAGCACTGCTGCCTCACAGTGCCAGGGACCTAGGTTTGATTCCAGCCTCGAGTGACTGTGTGGTGTTTGCACATTCTCCCTGTGTCCTCCGGATGCTCAGATTTTCTCCCACAATCCAAAGATATGCAGGTCAGGTGAATTGGCCATGCTAAATTGCCCATAGTGGATGTGTAGGTTAGGTGCATTAGTCAGGGATAACTGTAGAGTAATAGGTACGAGAATGGGTCTGGATTGGTTCCTCTTCAGAGGGTCAGTGTGGACTTGTTGGGCCAAATGGCCTGTTCTACACTGTAGGCATTCTATGATTTCCCCTAGCAATAAACATAAACATTCTACTAGCTTTCCTAATCACTTAGTGTGCCTGCATAATAACCAATTTATCCATTTGGACAGCCAAATCCTTTGGCATCTCTGAACATTGCTGCTTCCCAATATTTAGTTATGCATTTCTTCTCGATGCTTTCTGCCAAAATGGGAAATTTAACATTTGGCAGGAAGAATCGAAATAAAACACCTTCCAAAATGTTCCTTGGAGAGAAAGCAAAGTTACGTTTTTCTTCAGTTCTGAAGAAGGGCCACTGGACACAAAATGTTAACTTAGGAGGTCTACAGTTGCTATCAGACCTGATGAGTTTTTCCAGCAATTTCTGATTTTGTCCCTAACTCTTCATTTGAGAGTGAAGTACTAGTGATGCTGTAAATCTGAAACCAAAAGAGAAAATTGTGGAGGAAAGAACTTCAATCTGAAATATTAATACTGTTTCTCTCCAAGTTGTTACAAGACCTGCTGAGCTTTTCCAGAATTCTGTGTTTATATTTCAATTTTTGAGCCTCATCTACAGACTAAAATTGTTCTTTGTCTCTATGTTGAAAGACTGTTAATGGAAATCAGCCCCTCAGAAATCAAGTATCTTAAATCCACGTATTCCTCCAGCTTCATTCGCCTACTACTGATTACTGAAGGGTGATAAAAACAAGTATTTTCCTTTTTACAAGTGATGTTTTACTCCATGTACATGACCTTAAAAAATATGCACATCACTATTTTGTTTAAAACCTTGTATTGAGATTTACTAATTATGGCTTAACCCTATTGTCTTTTTTTAGACCAAGACACAAGTATGTTTTTAAAAAAACATGTTTGAACAGAGTTTAGTTTCAGTAATTAGCTAATTTCACTTTATATTATCATCCAGTAGTTTAAATCGTGCAGTATTTTTCATTTGATTATATTTTTAACTTTTGTTCCAAAGAACATGCTGTGAATAAATTGGTCGAAATAGGTCAAGTCTGAATATGTTGCTTTGATTTGTTTATTTATTTATATTTATTTACTCAGAGAACAGTTTGCAGGCTGAAATGACTTGTTATAATGCCTTAATTATTTTTAAACCTATCCTCTGAACTCTGAAATTGATAACGTGACTAATTACCTCTCTGCAATCCCAATAAATGAGCTTGGCATGGGACTCGACAAAGACCTTGTGTCTGAGGAGGAGGCCCAGGAGCTGACAGATTGTTACAGTCTCAAGGACTTAAAGGTATGTGAAGCATTACAATGTAAGGTGGAAAAGGCATGTTATACTTAATCAAAGTAAAACATTTACATATTAATGTTTTTTAAAGTTCACTGCAACATGAATTTTATGGGAATTTAGATAAACACATGAAGGAGCAATGAATCAGTTGAAGTCAGACAGCTTGTACCTCAAGTGGTGCACATTCACCGGAAAAGACCAGATAGGCCTCTCTCTGTGCTATGAAGGTAATGTGTAGTAGAAACGTCTCCCAATCAAAGGTTCCTTCAAGCAGATTAACCTTAATGGAGAATTAACTACAGTCAGTTCTGCTATTACACAGTAGTCCTGTTCTCGTGCAACTCTGTGATATAAGAAAATCTCATAAGAGCAGGACCATTTAAACTAATGGGGCTGGAATCGTGTTATAACTATTATATGCTTTAGAAGTTCACACTTTAGAAACAATGTCCCCAATTTGTCAATCGTGGTTTAGCAAATTTGCATGAACAAAACGTGCATTATAGAAGAACAACCTGTATTTTATCTCCAGAGTAAAAACACCTTTAATACCACAGATATGACTTTTATGAATGGTATTTTCTTTCCACAATGACAATACTATGGTTTTAAGAAGGGTATTTTGTCCTGGTTTTTTGTCATGCAAAGAGGTTGAGACAGAGGTGTCGAGTGGTCTATTCAAGGCCAATAACATAACCAGTTGTGAGGCATGGGGTTGTTTTTAAAAGTTGGAACAATACAGGCAGCCCAAAGAGGTGGGATCAAACTCCCCCAGAATCCAGACTTTAGTTTAATTTTCAGTAGCTGTTGATGTTTGAGAATTGCTACACATTTCTCCCTGCTACAATTTTCTCTTGAAGTTCTTTCCTCCTGGACTAGAGAATTGCATTTGAGACAATCTATATTACTGAATTTGGCTTTGCTAAGGGTGTGTTTATGCAATGTTACTATATTGGAACAGTTGCTGTTTAGTTAAATAATCTATTACTTATTAAGTTTTCCAGTAGGATTAAGTTATTGCAATTCTTCTTTCCTTTGTTTGTATTTTAACTAAAGCGTAAGAATAAAATGTGTTTTACTTCAAGCCTGGTAGTCTGACCAATCAAATTGCATTCTTACACTTGCCTTTAAAATTAAGAAAAAGTTGGAGTCTGGCCATTTAAAATATTTTGAGGGAGTTTGGCCTAGTGCATAACACCAAAAGCACTGTTTTTAGTTGCACTGTTTATTTGCTTATTTTACTGTGCTGCCAACTACTGGCTTTAGTACATAAAATCCTTACAGTGTGGAAGCAGGCCATTCAGTCCATTGAGTTCACACCAACCCTCAGATGAACATCCCACCCAGACCCACCCTAACCCATAACCCTGCATTTCCACACCTAACCTACAAATCCCTGGATATTATGGGCATCTTAGCAATGAGCAATGTACCTAAACTGCACATCTTTGAACTAGTTTTAATATCTTTGTATATAAGTGCCTGGACTCATTGGTGCAGCATGGTGGAGTTCACAGCAGCCCATGCTATGAAGGTGCAATACCTGGGTTTGTCCCTGCAAGCTTTCCTGCTGTCAACAGTGAAAAAAGCCAAGCAGAGGTCAAGTAGTTAATCCACAGGAAGAGAGAATCAGAAGACAACACGTGCTCACTCTTCTGTCTTCCTCAAGGAAAACAAAGAAAAAACATTGTAACATCTCACAAATATAATACAAGATGGGAAGCAACAGTGTAATTTCTGATGAATCCATTCAGAAGCAATCCTGCATATGTGCAGTTAGTGAATTATAATAGTCTGAAATGGGATAAATTTACACGTTTGTTTACATTGTGCATACAAGTTTCAAATACATAGTGCAGGTCCTAGTTGTACCAGGAATAAATAGTATAGATAAAAATTCTTCACTTTAGGGTAATTGTTCTTTACAGTGGCAAATATGGTACTGCATTTTTTAAAATGATTATGCCTGTCATGTTGCTCGAATGAATTCTGCAATATTATTCCGATTATACAGACCACTAAATAACTCTATTGATTCTGGTAGATATTTTCATGTTTCACTGAAGTATAACTCATTCTGCACAGGTACTGTTTCAGCTTTGGGTGGGTCAAAGCTCAGAGTTCTTCAGACGCCTGGCTTTGTTATTATCTCCAGTCCAGGCTGCACCCAAGTCCCATATTAATGCTGAGCACTTGGCACACCATGTCGTTGCAGAAGTAACCCAGAATGTACCTCATGTCCTTACAAGTTGCCTTGAAGAGTTGAAACACAGCTATGACTTCCACAGATACTGGCAGGTACAGCAACTATCCAATTTAGAACCATCAAATAAGACCAAACAACAATCAAGGGAGCTGACGAATGTATACACCGTGATGCGTAGCCTGCAGCTCCACCTTAAAGCGCTACTAAATGAGTAAGTTCATGCATTGAACAGAAATATTGTATTGTGTTAATATAATATTGGTATCACTGTCTTCTTACAGATGTGTATTGACTAATTTGATGCAGTATTCTACAATATTACTGTCAGTGTTCTGCAATAATAGGATCTCAAAATCATTATTTGGATCAGAACTTGGTCTATCTGAAAATGTTTTAAGTTTCCTGCAATTAATTCAGTTTGTATTTGCTAGTATTCTGAAGAATTCAAAAAAGGGAGGAGAGCTCTGCCAATTAATCATGGTTCCTTTATGCATATAACTTAATTGCTCCAATTGTTCTTTTCCTTTTTTATTTATTCATTTTTTAGGGGAATGTGGGCATCGCTGGCTGGCCAGCATTTATTACCCATCCCTAGTTGCCCTTGAGAGGTGGTAGTGAACTGCCTTCTTGAACCACTGCAGTGTACCTGCTGTGAATTGACCCACAATGCCTATAGGGAATTCCGGGATTTTCACCTAGCGACAGTGAAGGACTGTGATACATTTCTGAGTCAAGGTGGTGAGTGACTTGGAGGGTGAACTTAAAGGTGGTGTTCCCAAATATCGGCTACCCTTGTCCTTCAAGGTGAAAGTGGACATGGGTTTGGAGGGTGCTGTCTGAGGACTTTTGGTGAATTTCTTCAGTGTATCTTGTATATAGTACACACTGCTGCTATTGAACATCAGTGGTGGAGGGAGTGGATGCTTGTGGATACAGTGCCAGTCAAGCAGCTGCTTTGTTCTGGATCGTGTCTTGAGTGTTGTTGGGGCTGTACTCATCCAGGCAAGCAGGGAGTATTCCATCACTCTCCTGACTTGTGCCTTGTAGATGGTGGACAGGGTTTGGGGATTCAGGAGATGAGTTACTTGTCACAGTATTCCTCACCTGTGACCTGCTCTTGTCACCACTGCATTTATGTAGTAAATCCAGTTAAGTTTCTGATCAAGGATAACTCCCAGGATATTGATAGTGGTGGATTCGGTGATGATAACACCATTGGGGCAGTGGTTAGATTTTCTCTTGTTGCTGATGGTCGTGGCCTGGCATTTGTGTGGTGCAGATGTTATTTGCCACTTGTCAGCCCAAGCCTGAATATTGTCCAGATCTTGTTGCATTTAGACACAGACTGTTTCAGTTTCTGAGTAGCAGCAAATGGTGCTTAACATTGTGCAATCATCGGCGAACATCCCTACTTCTGACTTGATGGAGGGAAGATGATTGATGAAGCAGCTGAAGATGTTTGGGCCTAGGACACTATCCTGAGAAACACCTGAAGAGATATCCTGGAGCTGAAATGATTGACCTCCAACTACCACGGCCATCTTTCTGTGTGTCAGGTATGACTGTAACCACCAGAGAGTTTACCCTCTGATATCCATTGATTTCAGTTTTGCTTGGGCTCCTTGATACCTCAAGGTCGAATGCAGCCTTGATGTCAAGGTCTGTCACTCTCACCTCACCTCTGGAATTTAGTTCTTCTATCCACATTTGAACCAAATGAGGTCAGGAGCTGAGTGGCCCTGGAGAAACCCAAAATGGGCATCACTGAGCAGGTTATTGCTGAGCAGGTGCTGCTTGTTAGTATTGTTGATGATACCTTCCATCATTTTACTGATGATCGAGAGTAAAATGATGGGGTGGTAATTAGCTTGGTTGGATTTGTCCTGCTATATAAGTACAGGACATACTTGGGCAGTTTTCCACATTCTTGGGTAAATGCCAATGCCATAACTGGACTGAAACAGCTTGGCTAGGGGCACGGCAAGTTCTGGAGTACTGTTGCCAGAATGTTGTCAGGGCCCGTAGCCTTCGCGTATCCAGTGCCTCCAACAGTTTCTTGACATCACATGGAATGAATCGAATTGGCTGAAGACTGATGTTGTTATGCTGGGGACCATTGGAGGAAGCAGAGATGGATCATTCGCTCGGCGCTTGTGGCTGAAGATTGGTACAAAAGCTTCAACGTTACCTTAGGCACTGATGTGCTGGGCTCTTCCATCATTGAGGTTGGGGATAGTTGTCGAGCCTCTTCCTCCAGTGCATTGTTTATTTGTCCACCACCATTCACGACTTGATATGGCAGGACTGCAGAGCTTAATTCTGATCCATTGGTTGTGGGATCATTTAGCTTTGTCTATCACTTTCTGCTGATTCTGTTTGGCATGCAAATAGTCCTGTTTAGTAGTTTCGCCAGGTTGACACCTCATCTTAATGCAAACCTTGCGCTGCTCCTGGCATGCCCTCCTACACTCTCCGTTAAGCCAGGGTTGATCCCCTGGGTAGATGGTAATGGTTGAGTGAGGAATATGCCAGGCCATTAGGTTACAGATTGTGTTTGAATACAGTTGATGGCCCACAGTGCCTTGTGGATGCCCACTCTTCAGCTGCCAGCTCTGTTTGAAATCTATCCTATTTAGCATGGTGATAGTGCCACCCAACACAATGGAGGATATTCTCAATGTGAAGGCAGGACTTGGTCTCCACAAGAACTGTGCGTGGTCACTCTTAATGAAACTGTCATGGAGAGATGCATCTGCAGCCGGCAGATTGCTAAGGATGTTTTTCTCTCTTGTTGGTTCTCTCACAACCTGCCCAGACCCAGTCTCGCCAGCTACGTCCTTTGGAACCTGACCAGCTCGATCAGTAGTACTGCTGCCGAGCCACTCTTGATGGTGAACATTGAAATCCCCCACCCAGAGTATATTTTGTGCCCTTGCCATCTTCAGTGTTGCTCAACACAGAGGAGTCCCAGTTCATCAGCTGAGGGTGGATGATATGTGATAAGCTGCAGGAGGTTATCTTGCCCGTGTTTAACTTGAAGCCACAAAACCTCATGGGGTCCAGAATCAATGTTGAAGACTCTCAGAGCAGCTCCCTCCCTCCCTCTAGAATGTATCATCACCTCTGATGGATCTGTTCTGCTGGTAAGACAGAACATATCCAGGGATGACGATGGTGGTGGCTGGGCCATTATCAGTCAGGTATGATTCCATGAGTATGACTATGTCAGGCTGTTCCTTGACTAGTCTGTGAGACAACCAATTTTGGCACTGGCCCCACATGTTTGCAGAGTCGAAAGAGCTTTTTTCTGTTGCCTAGGTCGATGCCGGGTCATCCATCCAGTTTCATTTCTTTGAGACTTCTTGGTACAACTGAAAGGTTTGCTAAGTCATTTCAGATGGCAACTGAGAGTCAACAGCATTGCTGTGGGTCTGGAGTCACATGTAGGCCAGACCAGGTGAGGATGGCAGATTTCCTTCCCTGAGGGATATTAGTGAATCAGATGTTTTTTTTCCCCAACAATCGACAATGGTTTCACCATCATAATTAGATCTGCCATGGCAGGATTCGAACTTGGGTCCCCAGAACATTATCTGAGTATCTGGATTAACTTTCTGATGACAATACCATTCGGCCTGCCTTCCCATATTGTTGTTGTTATTCTTATTGTTTCATGAGCTGTTTTGTGTTTGTAAATGTATAATAATAAAATGCATTCATAATGCCTTCCTGATACACAGGGTTATTTCTTTAGAGGATTGTCTGGAAAAGTTCCATGAATCCCAGGAACAGGATAAACTAACACAGGAAGTGTACCGTGATCTGCATCAGAAATTTAAACTGATTCAACCACATATGGAAGCAAGCATAAATTGCTGGGATGAGACAAGTAATCTGGTGGATAAACTAGTACACACGTCTTTGGGCAGTAAAGGTAATAGTATAACAAAAAAATCGAGATTGTAAAGATGGCTATGTATTTAATATATGAGGTATAATGCACTTCCTGCCTAAAACACTCCACCCCTCTCCAGTCTAAAAAACCTTCTCAAAGGCCAACTTTTCAATCAAATTAGAATTACAGTCTTGATTTATCCATTCCTGGTTCACTATACATTTTATTCTGTCTATGTTCATAGTTTTCATTTTGACTTTTTGTTAAAGGGATTATATAAAATAATGAAGATTGTTACTGAAATAGTGTTTCTGCATACATTGAAACAAAGCAGGGAGCTCATGTGTAGAATTAGTGACTTGGAATTTTTTAAGCCATTGACAATATTCTGTGTAATGCATTTGCCAAGTTAATAGGTATGAGTAATGACCTTCCAAATGACTCTGGTTGAAATTCTATTCAATCTGCTTGAAGGTCAGTTTAAAACTCTGTGCGAGTGCAGCGTATGTCACAATTCCTGGTTGTCAGTTAGAAAACAGAACTAACATCATTCCACTTCAGCTACTGCCAGTTGTTTCTGGTCCAGTAAAGTGCAGCTCTAAAGTTGCATTTTTGTGAACTGGAAGATATTTTAGTTGCAAATGACTTAACTATTCAGCAAGAACAGTGTGCGAAGTGATAGTCTGTGAAAGAAAGTTCTACATTTAAGGTTAAATAGTGTCAGGGCATCACCTAATGCCACTGTCCTGTCCGTCTGTTACTTTTTTGTAATAAATGCTTCTTATTTTTAATTGGAAACTGGCTTGCAAGATTGGAATTGAAGCTTTTCTAAATTTCTTCTATTTTTTAAAAAAAATCAAATTATCTGTTGAAATATGTCACCCCACTGCCAATAAACCTACCCTCTCCTTGTTCTGAAATTCTTTTCCATTATTCATATGCTATTAATGGAGGCTTACAAGAAAATCATAAGTATTGTGTGCAGATTCCAACCACTATTGTGAACGGACAACATCCCTCCACCACTTAGTCATAGAGATGTGCAGCAGGGAAACAGGCCCTTCGGTCCAATATGCCCATGCAGATTAGATATCCCAACCCAATCTAGTCCCACCTGCCAGCACCTGGCCCATATCCCTGCAAACCCTTCCTATTCAGACCCCTTTAAATGTTGCAATTGTACTAGCCTCCACCACTTCCTCTTGGAGCCCATTCCACACACGCAGCACCCTCTGCGTGAAAAAGTTGCCCCTTAGGTCTCTTTTATATCTTTCCCCTCTCACCCTAAACCTATGCCCTTTAGCCCTTTACATCCATGTAAACCTTTTCTGAACCCTTTCAAGTTTCACAACATCTTTCTGATAGGAAGGAGACCAGAATTGCACGCAATATTCCAACAGTGGCCTAACCACTGTCCTGCAACATGACCTCCCAACTCCTGTACTCAATACTTTGACTAATAAAGGAAAGCATACCAAATGCTTTCTTCACTATCCTATCTACCTGCAATTCTACTTTCAAGGAGCTATGAACTTGCACTCCAAGGTCTCTTTGTTCCCCAAGACCTTAGCATTAAGTATACAAATCCTGCTAAGATCTGCTTTCCCAAAATGCAGCACCTCGCATGTATCTAAATTAAACTCCATCTGCCACTTCTTAGCCCATTGGCCCATCTGATCAAGGTCCTTTGTACTCTGAGGTAACCTTCTTAGCTGTCCACTACACTTGCAATTTTGGTGTCACCTACAAACTTATTAACTATACCTCTTATTCTCACATTCAAATCAGTTATGTATGACAAAAAGTAGTGGACCCAGCACCTATCCTTGTGGCACACTACTGGTCACAGGCCTCCAGTCTGAAAAACAACCCTCACCACCACCCTCTGTCTTCCACCTTCGAGCCAATTCTGTAACCAAATGGCTAGTTCTCCCTGTATTCCATGAGATCTAATGTTGCTAACCAGTCTCCCAGGGGAACCTTGTCAAATGCCTTACTCAAGTCCATATAGATCACGTCCACTGCTTTGCCCTCATCAATCCTCTTTGTTACTTTTTCAAAAAACTCAGTCAAGTTTGTGAAACGTGATTTCCCACGCACAAAGCCATGTTGACTATCCCTAATCAGTCCTTGCCTTTCTAAATTCGTGTAAATCCTATCCTTCAGGATTCCCTCCAACGACTTGCCCACCACTGACATCAGACTCCCTGGTCTATAATTCCCTGGTTTGTCCTTACCACCCTTCTTAAACAGTGGCACCACATTAGCCAATCTCCAGTTTTCTGGCACCTCTCCTGTGACTATTAGTGATACAAATATTTCCACAAGGGGCCCAGCAATCACTTCCCTAGCTTCCCACAAAATTCTAGGGTACGCCTGATCAGCTCCTGGGGATTTATCCATCTTTATGCATTTCAAGACATCTAGCGCTTCCTCTTCTGTAATATGGGCATTTTTCAAGATGTCACCATCTATTTCCTCACATTCTATATCTTCCATGTCCTTTTCCACAGTAAATGCTAATGTAAAACACTTGTTTAGTATCTTCCACATCTCCTGTGACTCCACACAAAGGCTGCTTTGCTGATCTCTGAGGGGCCCTATTCGTTTCCTAGTTACCCTTTGTCCGTAATATATTCATAAAAGCCTTTTGGATTCCCTTTAACCCGATTTGCCAAAACTATCTCATGTCTGCTTTGTGCTCTCCTGATTTCACTCTTCAGTATACCCCTACTGCCTTATACTCTTCTAATGGTTCTCTCAATCTCTCCTTCTATACCTGACATACGCTTCCTTTTTCTGAACCAAACCCTCGACTTCTCTTGTCATCCAGCGTTCCCTACACTTACCAGCCTTTCTTTCGCCCTAACAGGAATATATTGTCTCAGGACTCTTGAAATCTCATATCTAAAGGCTTCCTAATTTCCAGCTGTTCCTTTACCAGCAAACATCTACCCCCAATCAGCTTTTGAAAGTTCTTGCCTAATACTGTCAAAATTAGCCTTCCTCCAATTTCGAATTTCAACTGTTAGATCTGGTCTATTCTTTTCCATCACTGTTTTAAAACTAATGGAATTACGGTCGCTGGCCCCAAAGTGTTCCCCCACTGACACCTCCGTCACCTGCTCTGCCTTATTTCCCAAGAGTAGGTCAAGGTTTGCACCTTCTCGTGTAGGTACATGCGCATACTGACTCAGAAAATTTTCTTGTGCACACTTAACAAAGTCCTCTCCATCTAAACTCTTAGACTGGGACTGTCTTAGTGTTATGTTTAGAAAGTTAAAATCCCCTCCCATAACCACCCTATTATTCTTACAGATAGCTGAGATCGCCTTATAAATTCATTTCTCAATTTCCCACTGACTATTCGGGGGGGGTCTATAATACAATCCCAAAAAGGTGATCATCCCTTTCTTATTTCTAAGTTCCACCCAAATAACTTCCCTGGACGTATTTTTGGAAATATCCTCCCTAAGTACAGCTGTAATGCTATCCCTTATCAAAAATGTCACTTCTCCTCCTCTCTTGCCTCTCTTTCTATCCTTCCTACAGCATTTGTATCCTGGAACATTAAGCTGCCAGTCCTGCCCATCCCTGAGCCATGTTTCTGTAATTGCTTTAATATCCCAGTTCCATGTTCCTAACCATGCCCTGAGTTGATCTGCTTTCCCTGTTAGGTTCTTGCAGGTGAAGTCAGCAGGGATACTAGTGGTGACCCTTACCTCCGGCATTCTGCAAGAGGAGCATGCAACTGCCCTAGCTTCTATCTCCTCTGCTCTAAACAATCTAAAAAAGAGATTTTAAAAATGCCTTACCTAACGGACCCTGCACTGAGAGTCATTTTTTTTGGTTAGAGGGGGAGTCAGGTGGTAGATATTACACGGAAAGGGAAAGTGTCACTTAATTGACAGCTTGGCTCTGTAATCTGTTCTGTTAATTTCACAGTTTTTAACTTAAACAATCTAGAGGTTTCAAGTGCTTACAGTTTCTGCTATTGAACTTGAAGAGTTTAGATGATTGACACTTTTATTATGCTGTCATGAATTTTATGAATGAATAACAGTCCTATTGTCATTATAGGATCTATTGATCCAATACAGTTTGAATGGGATTGGAAATTCCATAGATAGATATAGAAGATATAACAGGCCATGGAGTGAGTGGAGGGCAAGATATGAAATGGCATATGTGGCAAGTGGAATGTGTATGATCTGGGGGTGGTGGATGAGGGATTTTCCAATATAACTGTAATGAAGTCCTAAAGCAGCAAGCCTGACCTTTTAAACAGCCTGCCTCAGCACCTGGTAAGCTCCAAACACTTGCTACGAGAGGGACGCCCAACTCCAGTTAGCAACACAACCACAAAAAAGCACGCACTTACACATATAGAGATTCTCTCATCCTGACACAAACAGATTAATTCACACAATCACAAAAACACTGAAACACGCATACACATTCTCACTTTCTCTCGGTCTTGTGCACGCTCTCTTGCTCTTGCTTTCGCGCTCTCTCTTTGACTGATATACATGTACACACATACACCAGCACACAGAAATCTCATCCTTGCAGGCATTTTCGCGCAAAATTTCCAAACACACTCAACTGAAATCCAGCCTGATATCAAGTAACACTTCACACACATCTCAAATTATATTCTCCATTCACCACCCAAAACAATCATTGAGGCTGAGTGTCAATGAAAGTCTGACACTGGATATTAGTAGATCTTGTCAGGCAAGGATATTAACACACTTTAAAGTCATAAAGTCATACAACATAGAAAACTCCCTTCAGCCCACTATATCTATGTCATCCAAAAAACACCAAACTACACTAACCCTATTTTTCTATACTTGGTTCGTAGCCTACTAGGCCAGAGCATTTTAAATGGTCATCCAGGTATTACTAAAATGTTGCAAGAGTACAGCGTCCATCAACCTCTCAATAGACAATAGGTGCAGAAGTAGGCTATTCTGCCCTTTGAGCCTGCAACACCATTCAATATGATCATGGCTGATCATCCTTAATCAGTATCCTGTTCCTGCCTTATCTCCATAACCCTTGGTTGCATGATCCTTGAGAGCTCTATCCAACTCTTTCTTAAATGAATCCAGGCTGGGCCTCTACTGCCCTCTGGGGCAGAGCATTCCACACAGCCACCACTCTCTGGGTGAAGAAGTTTCTCCTCAACTCTATCCTAAATGGTCAGGCTTGCTGTATTTTTAAGCTATGTCTTCTGGTTCGGCACTCACCCATCAGCGGAAACATGTTTCCTGCCTCCAGAGTGTCCAATCCTTTAATAATCTTGTATGTCTCAATCAGATCCCCTCTCAGTCTTTTAAACTCAAGGGTATACAAGCCTAGTCGCTCCAGTCTTTCAGCGTAAGGTAGTCCCGCCATTTCAGGAATTGACCTCGTGAACCTACGCTGCACTCCCTCAATAGCCAGAATGTCTTTCCTCAAATTTGGAGACCAGAACTGCACACAGTACTCCAGGTGTGGTCTCACCAGGGCCCTGTACAGCTGCAGAAGAACCTCTTTGCTTCTATACTCAATTCCTCTTGTTATGAAGGCCAGCATGCTATTAGCCTTCTTTACTACCTGCTGTACCTGCATGCTTACCTTCATTGACTGGTGTACAAGAACACCCAGATCTCTCTGTACTGCCCCTTTACCTAAATTGATTCCATTGAAGTAGTAACCTGCCCTCCTGTTCTTGCCACCAAAGTGAATAACCATACATTTATCCACATTAAACTGCATCTCCCATGCATCTGACTACTCACCTAACCTGTCCGTGTCACCCTGTAATCTCCTAACATCCTCCTCACATTTCACCCTGCCACCCAGCTTGGTATCATCAGCAAATTTGCTAATGTTATTACTAATACCATCTTCTATATCATTAATATATATTGTAAAAAGCTGCGGTCCCAGCACTGATCCCTGTGGTACCCCACTGGTCACTGCCTGCCATTCTGAAGTGGAGCTGTTTATCACTACTCTTTGTTTCCTATCAGCCAACCAACTTTCAATCCAAGTTAGTACTTTGCTCCCAATACCGTGCGCCCTAATTTTGCTCACTAACCTCCTATGTGGGACTTTATCAAAAACTTTCTGAAAGTCCAGGTACACAACATCTACCGGATCTCCCTCGTCCATCTTCAGAGTTACATCCTCAAAAAATTCCAGAAGATCAATCAAGCATGATTTCCCCTTCATATATCCATGCTGACTCTGTCCTATCCTGTCACTACTATCCAGATGTGTCGTAATTTCATCCTTTATAATAGACTCCAACATCTTTCTCACCACTGAGGTCAGACTAACTGGTCTATAATTTCCTGCTTTCGCTCTCCCACCTTTCTTAAAAAGTGGCACAACATTAGCCACCCTCCAATCTGCAGGAACTGATCCTGAATGTATCAAACTCTGGAAAATAATCACCAACGCATCCACGATTTCTCGAGCCACCTGCTTCAGTACCCTGGGATGTAGACCATCAGGCCCCGAGAACTTATCAACCTTCATACCTAACAGTCTCTCCAACACCAATTCCTGGCAAATATAAATTCCCTTAAGTTCAGGTCCTTCAGCCACTGTTACCTTAGGGAGATGGCTTGTGTCTTCCCCAGTGAACACACATCTGAAGTACCAATTCAATTCTTCTGCCATTTCTTTGATCCCCATAGTATATTCCCCTGTTTCTGTCTTCAAGGGCCCAATTTTAGTCTTAACCATCTTTTTGCCTTTCAAATACCTACAAAAGCTTTTACTATCCTACTTTATATTTTTGGCCAGTTTACCTTCGAACCTCATTTTTCCTTTGCGTATTTCCTGCTTAGTAATCCTCTGTTGTTCTTTAAAAGCTTCCCAGTCCTCCGTTTTCCCACTTATCTTTGCTATGTTATACTTTTTCTCTTTTAACTTTATATGTTTCTTAACTTCCCTCGTCAGCCACGGCCACCCATGCCTCCTCCTAGGATCTTTCTTCCTTTTAGGAATGAACTGATCCTACATCTTCTGCATTATACACAGAAATATCTGCCATTGTTCCTCCACTGTCATCCCTGCTTAGGTATTGCACCATTGAACTTTGGCCAGCTCGTCCCTCAAAGCTCCATAGTTCCCTTTATTCAACAGAAATATTGTCACTTCTGATTGTACCTCTCCCTCTCAAATTGCAGATTGAAGGTTATTGTATTATGGTCACTACTTCCCAATGGCTCCTTCACTTGGAGGTCCCTGATCAATTCTGGTTCGTTGCACAATACCAGATCCAGAATTGCCTTCTCCCTGGTAGGCTCCAGCACCAGCTGTTCGAAGAATCCATCTCTGAGGCACTCCACAAAGTCTCTTTCTTGAGGTCCAATACCATCCTGATTCTCCCAGTCTACCTGCATGTTGAAATCCCCCCCCTAACAACTGTAGTAACATCTTTGTGACAGGCCAATTTCAGCTCCTGATTCATCTTACATCCGACATCCAGACTACTGTTTGGGGGCCTGTAGATGACTCCCAAGAGGGTCTTTTTACCCTTAGAATTTCTCAGCTCTATCCACACTGACTCTACATCCCCTGATTCTAGGTCCCTCCAGCGCAAGGGACTGAATATCATCCCTTACCAACAAGGCCACCCCACCCCCTTTGCCCTTCAGTCTGTCCTTACATAGCATGTGTAGCCTTGAATATTCATTTCCCAGGTCCTGTCCACTTGAAGCCACGTCTCAGTTATCCCCACAATATCGTATCTGCCAATTTCCAAAAGAGCCTCAAGCTCATCCATCTTATTTTTAATGCTTCGTGCATTCATATATTTGTTACTGCCCTCACCCTTCCCATCAACTCCTCTTTCACTCAACCTTCAGCACAATCTCTTTTTGAGTTTTTTGCTTCATTGATACAGTTGTCTTTCTTGACTTCCCTTGTTCTGACTTTCCCTTCAATTTCCTCCTTAAACATTGTTTGTCCCCTCCCCCCCGCTACTTAGTTTAAATGTAGCTGTGTTGCAGTAGCAAACCTGCCTGCCAGAATGCTGGTCCCCAACCTATTAAGGTGCAAACCGTCTCTCTTGTATAATTTATGCTGACCACAAAACATACCCCAGTGATCCAAGAATTTAAATCCTTGCTTTCTGCACCAGTTCGCCAGCCACACATTCAAGTTCATTATCTCCCTGTTTCTAGCATCACCAGCTGGAGGAACTGGAAGCAAACCGGAGATAACCACACTGGACGTCCTGCTTTTCAGCCTTCTTCCTAGTTCTCCGAAGTCCTGCTGTAGTATGTGCCTCCTCTTCTTCCCGACATCATTTGTGCCGACATGTACCACCACCTCTGGCTCTTCACCTTTGTCCTTGAGGATTTCCTGCACTCTGTCTGTGATGTCTTTAACCCTGGCACCAGGAAGGCAACATAACATCCTTAAGTCCTGCCTGCTGCCCCGGTCAGTTCTTCTCACGATGGAGTCCCCTATTACCACGGCTCTGTGTGATGTCCGACTCTTCTGCTCTGCCTCTGCACCAACTTTTGATAGACAGACCTGGCCGCCTCGCAGAATGGCAGTGTCATCTGTGTCTACTGTTTCCAAAAGATTCAATGTGTTCCTGACAGGTACTTCCCCCAGGGTCTCTTGCACCTGTCTCCTCTCTGCCTTCCTCATCGTCTGCTCTCTTCTAGTATTGGTCGGTGTAATAACCTCGCTGAAGGTCGTGTCCAGAAAGATCTCGTTCTCGCAGATGAGCCTAAGGTAGAGTTCTTTCATCAGTGCTACAATATGCTCTGTCAGTAGCTGAACATGCGCACACTTACCACACTTAAACGAGCCAGACACACCAGAGTCGTTGACCTCCCACATCAAGCACATAGCACACTGAACCAGCTTGGCAGTCATGTCTTCACCCTGTTCAACTGTGGTGTAATCACTTCACTCAACCTCCTTGTCAAAGACTCCTGAGCTAAAGCCTCACTCTTCAATCCACAGGAACTTCCTTGGATCCTCTTTTTAGGGCAAGTCTGTGGCCTTTTAATTTAGGTTAGGGGAGGAGGGTGGGAGGGAGGCCCTACTTTGTAGGACCTGGGATCTAGAACACACCCACTCAAATAACAATCACTTACCTTCCCGACCGGCTTTGCGCTCCGACTTCACTTCTGTTCAGGTTCCATATTTCTACTACCCTCTGGGTGAAAACAATTCTTTCTCCAGTCTCCTCTGAACCACTTTCTCGTCACCTTGGAACTTATGTCCTCTGGTTTAGATATGTCTGCCATGGGGAAAAGATTATCACAATCATTATCACGTCTATGCCTCTCAATTTTGTCTACCTTAATCAGATCCCCCTCAGCCTCTTCTGCTCCAAGAAAACCAAATCCAGCCTTTCCAGTCTCTCCTTTCATCATGGGCAATATCCTGATGAATCTCTTCTTCTCAGTCTCCAGTGCAGTCACATTTTTCTGATGGCGGCACAGTGGCTCAGTGGTTAGCACTGCTGCCTCACAGCGCCAGGGACCAGGGTTCAATTCTCGCCTCGGATGACTATGTCTGTGTGGAATTTGCACATTCTCCCTGTATCTGCGTGGGTTTCCTCTGGGTGCTCTGGTTTCCTCCCACAATCCAAAGATATATAGGTCAGGTGAATTGCCCGTACTAAATTGCCCATCGTATTAGGTGCATTAGTCAGGGGTAAATATAGGGTAGGGGAATGGGTCTGGGTGGGTTACTCTTCGGAGGGTGGGTGTGGACTTGTTGAGCCAAATGGCTTATTTCCGGGCTGTAGAGAATCTAATCTATTCTAATCAAAACTGCCACAGTATTCCATTTGTGGCCTAACCAATCCTCTTTAAAGTTGTAAGAGGACTTCCTTGCTCCTATATTCTGCACCCAGCTAATGAAGGCAAGCATTTCATATGCTGCCTTCACCATTGTGTTCACCTGTGCTGATACCTTCAGGGATCTATCAATATGTACACTAAGGTCCCTTTGTTCCTCAGTACTCTAGGACCTAGCATTCTTTGTGAATATCCTTCTCTTGCTAGACCTCTTAAAATCTCTCTTTATGGGAAGGTGATTGTCTAGTAGTATTCTCACTAGACTATTAATCCAGAGTTCCAGGTAATTTTCTGGGGACTCTGGTTCAAATCCTGCAATGATAGATGGTGGAATTTGAATTCAGTAAAAATCTGGAATTAGGAGTCAAGCTCTGACCACAAAACCAGTGTTGTTTGTCAGGAATGTCCTTTAAGGAAAGAAACCACATCTTTCCCTGCTCTGGCATTCATGAGACTCCAGACCCATAGCAATGTGATTGACATTTAACTGCACTCAGGGCAATTAGGGATGACTATTAAATGCTGGCCTGACCAGTGGCACCACGTCCCATGAATGAACTAAAAGAAAAGCATACCACCATTAAATTCCATTTGCCATTGCTCTGCCCAATGTTATCAGGTGGCAAATATCTGACAGTCGTCTGAGACCATCTGCCTCACTATCAACAGCACCACCAATTTTTGTGTCATCTGCAAACTTACTAATTATACCTTCTAATGTACTCCTATTTCTTTATCAAACTTCATATCCCTTGACATCCAGGGATCCTTGGACTTCTTGCCCTTACCCTTCAATCTTAGAGGAACACACTCGCCCTGAACTCTCACTGTACTAGTCTTTAAAAATTCCCACGTTCCAAATGCCTGCATGTATTGGCTCCCAGTCAATGTTTGTCAGATCCCATCTAATGATATTGAAATTGGCCTTCCCAATTTAAACAATTAACTTTGCACTATTCTTATCCCTTTCCATAATGACTTTGAAACTTACAGCGTTATGGTCACTATTCCCAAAATGCTCCTCATGGACCTTCAACCACTTGACTGACTTTGTTCCCTCAGATTAGGTTTCATACTGCTTCCTGTCCTAGTAAGGTTAACAATGTCCGGATGCAGTTTAAAAATTCCACCTGTCTAATCCTTTCACTTTAAGGTGATCTCAGTTCATATTAGCAAAGTTAGAATCTACTACCACATCTCACCTTTTATTCCCCTCATATCTTTTTAGTGATTTGTCAAATATCTGCTTCTTTATCGTCCTCTAACTGTTGAGAGACTGTTGGAGTAAAATCTCCAAACTTAGTAAAAAAACAACCATAACCTAATTTAATGGTGATGCACTGTCTTGAGGGGCAGAATGGTCTCCTGTTCCTCTCTAGGTCTTTAAATTCCTTCCTTGTACACACTTTACTCATGTGTCTGTTTACCTTCCTTTATTAAGGTGTGGGCCAGAACACTCATAACATGGGATTCTTTCAGCTTTCATCTACTTTATAAAAGGCAGAAGTCGAAACAGCTGAAGTATTCTAATCCCTGTTCACATTAGGAAACACCATAAACAGGCCACTCTCCAATGGCTCGGATCAATGCAGTACAGGTGATGGTCTGTAACTAGAGCTAATTCAGGGAGATGTGGATTCTGCTTGACAAAGATTGGCTGTTGAAGTCAATTTTGTCAACTTCTGGATCTTAAACCTGAAAACTCCCAATCTAAACGGTCTAAACCAATTTTCATTCCCAAGATGATAGCAGAGGAGGGCTCCTGAGCCGGAGCTCGTCTGCTCAGATCGCTTTTCTTCTTTACTCGCTTTATTCTTTTTTTGGATCACTCTGAAGTACTTCCTAATCTATTTAATCCTGCTAATCCTAAATTGGTCTTTTACTGGTGAGAAACTCTGATTTGACCTTTATATTATTAAAGTAACACAAGGTAGATTTATTTTGTGGACAAGATAAATCTTGTCAAGCTGTTTAAACTCCATAATAGATTTTTCACTTCTCGATACCTTAAAAAAAAGTTGTAATTATTTTGAATGACTTACTTGCTCATTGAGATAGGAAAAGTCAATGGTGAGTTAAACAACACTTCAACATTTGAAAGTCAGTTTCTAGCTTCTAGTGCTGATGGTCAGGTTAGTTTGTTTCTCTGTGGTTTTGACATGGTGCCACAACTCCAGTCACAGAAAGCAATCTCAACAGTAACAATGAGATGTTTCTACACATATTTCTACATCATATCTGCTAGAGGCTAATGGCAAATATCCACGCATCCTTTTGACCTAAGCCTGTCAGGAACTGAGCTGAGGCTGTTCCAAGTTCACTTAAAATCCTTAACAGTTTTCAAGAGAGAAGAGACTTTCTTCCCAGCAGTCTGGGCTGGATTTGAACCTTGTTCTGTGGAGGTGAAAGGGCACCATTTTCCCCAGACATTTCTTATTAAAGTCTCTTGAGGAAATGAGCAATGAAGAATACTGTACAAAAGAAACTGTAAGAAAGATAAGTACCCCGTCTGTACTGAAAGATAATGGACAATTAGAAGTGTTGTTTGAGATTTATTGTCTGGAGCGGCAGCAGTATTCATGTGTTGCACTCAAATAATTAGAGATCCTGCTATATTTGGGGTTGTCTTCTACTTAAAATTGGCAAATGCATACTGGACTCTGTCTGGCAATTTAACAGACTAGTGAGCATCAGCAGCAGCTGGAGTAATAAAAAATATATATTTATTTATTTTCAGGAGTATTTATGAGATACAGAATGTACAAAATTTGATCAGTCTTGTCAGTTTGTAGTGTTGGGACTGGGAGTTGCTGAATGCTATATAGTATAGGTTTGATCTAGGAGTGTAAATACACCTCAAAATTCTCAGTTAAATCAGGGCAACTAGAGATGCTGACCTTGCCAGCAGTGACCACTTCTGTGGTTTTTAAAAATTACAGAACTACAGAGCTTCCAGAATGCTAAATGAAATCTTTACCAGTTAGACGTGTTTGTGTTACATTTTTTTCAGTCTGATAACAGCAGGAGCACTGTGGTATAAATTCAACTTTACATTTCCTCTGCAGACACTCTAACCTGTGTTTCATTCTTTGTCCACTTTTGGTGCCCACGTAAAACAAACTGAAATTGAAACCAGTTCTGAGGTGCCTTTCTCGTTGTACAGTACATTCTTTATTTTCAGTACCGTATTACATTTTCTAGGCTACGTACAGTCAACTTATTAAAAACAAATTCATGATATCCTATTTGGATTTGGAATTTTATGACCTTACCCATTTAGTTTATATGGGAAACTGTGAAAGTAGAATTACAAGTATTTGTTTGCTTTCAGTGAAAGCAATTTAGATTTCTGCAGTTTTGTTTAGCCATCATGATGTTAGTGATCACCAGCACTTTGTAAATGCAGTTTCATTAGCAGTGCTGCTAGTGCAGGTCTGACTGAACTTTTCTAACTGGTCTAATTTCACAGTTTCAGAAATAATGTCATGGGAAATCATACAGTATGAAATGTAACATGCTACCGTTTTGTAATCACTTCTAAAGCATGTCGGTGACAGACATAGGTGGAATAGAACACTTGCACTCCGTTTTTTCATTGCCTTTTGTGATGTTTTAGGCAGACCTATAGCACAGGACAAAAATTTGCCTCCAACCTGGAAACCGTCAGCAAAGTCTGTTGTACAGATCAAAGATCAGGATCCAGTCCCTGAAGAACAGGTAAGAACACGTGTGCACCAAACAACAAAATATTTTTTTCCTAAGAAGGATTCTTCTTGAGATTTGCTCAAGAGTTAACTGACTGTATGACTTCATGAATGAGGTTTTGATGGGGTTTTATTAAGGGATTTTGCTTTGGTTTTCAGGTGCTCTTTTTACATTTTCATGAATCCATTTGCTAGGTGATATAGTCATGTAGTAATAATACATCATGTAGTTGATGTGGAGTCTTTAGACTAACATAAAAATAGAATTAGAAGAATCCTCAGTAATTGTCAACCTTCTGTTTAATTTAAAGCCACCCAGACAAAGAAGCTATTGATTTTCTAAATACCTCCGTTTTCTGAGGACAACAGGCATCGGTTAACAACAGAAATTGTTTTTTTTTCCCCTAAAATAAATATCCATTATTCTACACACAAAAAACCAGCCCTCTAAATACACCACCTCAGACGGTTGAGATCGTAGGTCATGTGTTCCCAAAGCATCTGCACAAAGCTGGGGTATTTAACATCATCCATTTGGATCAAGCTTCTGAAGTTTTCCAACCTTAAACTGGAGATTCCTCAATCATGTGCAAGAAATTCATGACCTCAATTAATGTAGGGTTTTTCTGGCTAACAGTTAAGTGAATGTTTCTTAGTTGACAGTTTTAAAGCTATTCTCTCTCCTTTGCAGCATCTCTTCTCATTCCCTATGTCCCTTTGTAGTCTTCTCCTCTTGCTCTTCTCCATTCCCCCTTCCCCTCTCCATTTCCACTGTCCAATCCCCCTTTCCCCTGTTCCATTACTCATTTTCTCAATTTTACTCCTGGTGACACTTTTTCACCCATTGGTTACCCTCTCATTGAAATTTTCCAGATGTTTAGTGACCTTTAGCGACAAGTAACTAGCTGCTTCCAGAAAACTTTGAGCCCCAGGTATGCACAGACTCAGTTCCTGAAAAGCAAGTTCCTACCCCACTGAAGTTGGTATATTGAAAATGTAGTTAAAATTCTATTTATGTCCCTTCTTATGTAAAGAAATGGCACAGAGATACAGGGCATGCATGTAAATTCCTATCCAAGGATTATAATTATGAATTTTGATTCAAATATTAATTTATTCATATCTGCATCAGCTACATCTATAAGTGAGATCTGATAAGTTTACAAAAGTAACTTACAATTAAACAGTAGGTATAATTTCTCATTTACTACTGGACAGAAAATATACATCTTGTATTCCTTGTACCTCCAATACCAATATACAGAATATTCTTGAAGTGAATGCATTTACTTTTAACAAAATCCAACTTGAAGGTGAAGCAGTTAGTAAGACACAGAGCTTTGTCTTGACTGTTTATTAACTTGATCACAATCTCCAAGTCCTCCTACGGCCAATTCCAGCTGTCCACTCTTCCTATTCCTATGAAAAGTCAATTAAAATAAGATTTTCCCAATATTGGTTGTAATTTTTAAAATTCCAATTAGCCTATAATTAATTCTGTAGACATACAGGTGAAGTCATAAATAATAAGAAATGTAATTAAAAGCACTCAGCCAGCCTTGGGGAGACCCAATCGATTTTAAAAGCATTACCCTAACCACTCAGGCATATGTGTATAATACATATTTTATATATAGGTGCACAATCCTTTATCTGGAATGCTCCAGACCAGCTAGTTTTTGAAATTCAGAATTTTTTGAATTTCAGATAAAGTGACAGTTCAGTGAAATTTTTAAAAATCTTACCAGAGGAGCAGACTCACTGAGTAAACCAGGCCCTGAAACAGAATTGAGTCCTGCCAGTGCTGGGCCACGCCAACCCCCACATCTGAGTGGCACGCATCGAGTGGGTGTCAACTTGGATTAACTGTTTGCACGCCAAACAACCTTGTTAAAAAGAGAAAATAACTTCACAAAAAGCCTTCGGACTTTGGAGCTTTTTGGATTTCTGGATTTCGGGATTTCAGATAAGGCATTGTCTACCTGTGTATATTTTTCAGCCTGTTTAAACATCTTAAAGACAGTCAGATTCTGAGATGGGGACTGATTTTATGGATCTTGGCCAGATGGGTTTCTACAACAGTCATCAACAATGGCTTCATGGTCACCTTTACTAAAACCAGATTTTGTTTTAAATCAATCTGTTCAAGCATGTTTTACATGCCCTTAGGCAGATGTGACTTGAACCCAAACCCTCTGACCCAGAAGTAAGGACACTACCACAGTGTCACAAGCCTCGATTCCTCTCCATACATGAATAGATATATGTATAAACAGATCTACAATATTTTTAGTAAAGCTGTTCAGAGATATTATTATACACCTCTGAAGCATTGTGACGTAAACCCGAGTCTTCTGGCCCAGAGTAGGGGCCCTACCATTGTGTCACAATTGCCCCAAAAGTCCACAATCAGTGAACACTCCTCACCTGTTTATCCTTTTATCTTGACTTTTTGACACACATCCCCATTTTCTGTTCACTTCATTCATTTGACATGAATATTTTATCTTGGCATGCCGTTTGTCCTGCTGCTGATTCATGTTGAGGCACTCTTGGCATTCAGGATCCCTGGTTAACTGGTAGTCTATCATTAGCTTTCCCTCACTGTGTGAGTACAAGCTGGCAGATGTATTAGCATGCAGAGCATGTGTAGTTTATTTTAAACTCTTTAAAAAACAAGTGAAGAGAAAGCATGTGCAAAGTTGCTTGTTTGAAACCAACCAAAGTCTGAGGCAAGCAAACCAGGGAACCAGAATGTTAGACCACCTTCACATATTTGAGGGTGGAGGCTGGCAGAATATTTGCAATCAACAGCCCACGCTCTCAAAATTTCAGTAGACTAAACCTGCCCTCCTGTGTATGCCAAATCCTATAAATTTGCAAGTTTGCATTTGCAAGCTGGAGCCAAATTTCTGCCCAACAGCTAGGCTTGTGCAGCTAGAACATTTATTTATTTTACTAAACCTGGCTAGTCTGTTTAATGTTCAAAGAGCCACAGTCCTACAGCGCAGAGACAGGCCCTTTGTCCCAAACCAGTCCATGCTGACCAAAATGCCCATCCACGCTAACCCCATTTCCCTACACTTAGCTCATATCCTTCTAAACCCCATTTCCTATCCACATATTTATCCAAATGCCTTTTAAATGTTGCTAATGTACCTGCCTCACCCACTTGACATTCCTGGTGAAGAGCTTCTGCTTGAAACATCGACTCTCCTGCTCGTCGGTTGCTGCCTAACCAGCTGTGCTTTTCCAGCACCATAGTTTTTTTACACTGATCTGCACCATCTGCAGTCCTCATTTTCTCCCACTTCCACTGGAAGCTTGTTCCATATGCGTGCTAACCTCTGTGTTTTTAAAAAAAAACATTGCCCCTCAGGTTCCCTTTTATTGTTTCCCCTCTAACCTTAAACTGATGGCTCTCGTCCTCAATTCCCCAGGAAAAAGACTGAATGCATTCACTCTATCCATGCCTCTCATGATCGTGTACATTTCTATAATATTTGCCGTCAGTCCCTGCGCTCTGAAGAAAAAGTCCCTAGCTTGTCCCACCTCTCCCTATAACTCTGACCATCAAGTCCTAGCAACATGCTGGTAAATTTCTTGTGCGCTCTTTCCGGTTTAATAACATCCTTCCTATAGCAAAGTGACCCAAACTGAGCACAATACTCTGAAGTGTGGCATCCTGTACAATTGCAACATAACTTCCCAACTCTGTGCACAATGACCGAAGGACAGTGAGCCAAAAGCCAACTTCACTGTCCTGTCCACCTGTGACTCCACTGTCAGAGAACTGTGTACCTAAACTCCAAGGTCCCTCTGTTCCACTACATTCCATAAGACCCTACCATTTACCATGGAATGCCTACCTTAATTTTGACTCTGCAAAATGCAAGATCTCACACTTATCTATATTAAATTCCATTTGTCATTTCCCCGCCCATTTCCCCAAGCTGATCAACATTCTGCTGCAATTTCTGATTACCTTCCTCATTGTCCACAATACCGCATATTTTAGTGTCATCTGCAAACTTTCTGTTATGGACCAGGCCAGACCCCCTGAAACCACTTCAAGAAGGTAGCCCTGTCCCTAACTTTCCTAGTTGTTTTAAGCAGGTGTAAGGTGTATATTCCAGGGGTCAAGCAGCTGGTCCAACCACTCAGTTTCAAACGAAACAGAATTTATTTACAGAATACTAAACTAAATTCAAACAAAAGAAAACCGAATTTAGAAAAATTTAACCTATCTGAAAATCCAGTCGACTCTATCGCAACTTAATGATGCTGTTCCAAATACTTGCAGCATCCCCATACACAATCCCTTAACAAAAAAGGTAAAATCAAACACCGGTTCTTACAGGAGAGATGTCAGACAGAGAGAAGATCAGCACGGAACTGTTTATTTGGGCCAGTTTTTGAATTCCCAGCTAAAATTTGACCAGCAGCTGTAAACGCAACAAATTGCTGAAACCGAACCCTAAACTGGGAGAACTGGCCACTCTCCTTTCATTGTACTAGTGTTTTAAAACATTTAAAAGCTTTTTCAAGTAGATATTTCCAGATATTGCAGAACCTCTGCCTTTACGAGCACGCTAGAAAAAAAAACAAGAACATAACTTTATTAAAGAAGCAACATCGTCACATTTACTAATCATGCTTGTACATTCTCATCCAAATCATTGATATGGATAACAAACAGTAATGGGCCCAGCATCAACCGCTGAGGCACTCCACTAGTCACAGGCCTGCAGTCCAGCAATCATCCTTCCACTATTACCCTCTGCTTCCTACCATCAAGCCAATTGTGTATCCAATTTGCCAGCTCTCCCTGGATTCCATGTGATCTAATCTTCCAGAGCAGCTTACCATGGAGAATCTTATCAAAAGCCTTACTAAAATCTATATCTACTGCACCTACCGCCCTGCCATCATCGACCTTTCTGGTCACTTCATCAAAGAACTCTAACAAATTTGTGAGGCATGATTTACTTTGCAAAAAGCCATGCTGACTACTCCTAATCACACCCTGATATGGACTGTCCCCAAGATATCACCACTGACCTCCCCAAGTTCCCACGTCTTCATGTCTTTCTCCACAGTAAACATAGAGGAGAAATATTCATAGAGACCTTGCCTGTCTCCTGCATTTCTACACATACATGTCCACTTTGGTCATTGAGGGGTCCTATTCTCTCTCTAGTTATTCTTTTTCCTTTAATATACTTAAAGAATGTCTTTGGATTCACCCTAATCTTCTCAGTCAAGGCCATCATGTGCCCCCTTTTCACCTGCCTCATTTCCTCCTCCAGTAAGCTCCTGTATCCCCTTCATATAGAACATAAAACAGTACAGCACAGAACAGACCCTTCAGCCCACGATGCTGTGCCAACCATTGATCCTCATGTAAGGTAAACCACATATCTCCAGGGATTCCCTTCATCCCAGTTGCCTATACCTGAGCCATGCCTCCTCCTCTTTTCTGGTCAAACCCTTAATATGTCTTGTTATCCAGGGTTCCCAATTCCTGCCAACCTTGCCTTTCACCCTCACAGGAACATATCGACCTTGAACTCTAGCTATCTCACTTTTAAAGGCCTCCCACTTGCTGGAGGTCCTTTTGCCTGCAAACAAACTACTCCAATCAACCCCTGCAAGCTCCTGTCTAATTCCATCAAAATTCACCTTGTCCCAATTTAGACCTTGAACTTGTGGACCAGTTTTGTCCCTCTCTATAAGTATTCTAAAATTTAAAAAACTGTGGTCACTGCTCCCAAAGTGTTCCACCACTGTCATCTCTGTCCTGCCACAGCCCTGCCCTATTTCCCAACAGTAGGTCGGATCTTGTCCCTTCTCAAGAAGGACCCTCTATATTCTACTTGAGGAAACTGTCCTGAGTGCACATAACAAATCACACCCCATCTAAGCCCTTAACGCTGTAGCTGTCCCAGAATATGTTAAGAAAATTAAAATTCCCTGCTCAGACAACCCGACTGCTCCTGCAAGTTTCCCCAGTCTCCCTGCAGATTTATTCCTCTAATTCCCGTTGACTATTTGGGGACCTGTAGTGCAACCCAATAACGTCACCATCCCCTTCTTATTTCTTAGCTCCACCCACAAAGCCTCACTGGATGATTCTTCATTTATTTCATCTCTGACTACTGCTGTGAGACTCGCCTTAATCGAAGATGCAACTCTCCTTTCCCCTCTCCTCCACCTCTGTCCCACCTAAAGCACCTGTACCCTGGCACATTAAGCTGCCAGTCCTGTCCCTCCCTTAGCTATGTTTCTGTAATGGCTATAATATCCCAGTGCCACGTACCTATCCACGCCCTGAGTTCATTGGCCTCAGCTGTCAGCCCTGTTGCATTGAAAGAGATGCAATTAAATCCACAGGCATTCCTTGCTCCCCTTTGTGTTCCAGCCTGACCTGTCTCTTCAGTTTACTATTTCTGATTACTGCATCTCCTTCCAGCCTCGCACTTGCTTTCCTGCTGTTGAGGATCCCAAACCCCTGCCAATCTAATTTAAACCCTCCCTTGTGGCACTAGCAAACCTGGCTGCCAAGATATTGGGCGAAAGTGGGTACTGCAGATGCTGGAGATCAGAGTCAAAATTAGAGTGGTGCTGGAAAAGCACAGCAGGTCAGGCAGCATCCGAGGAACAGGAAAATCAACGTTTTGGGCAAAAGCTGTTCACTCCAGTTCAAGTGCAACCCCTCCCTCTTGAACAGGTCACTTCTGTCCTAGAAATGATCCCAAAGATCTAAAAACCTGAATCCCTGCCCCTTGCACCAATTCTTCAGCCACACATTCATCTGCCATATCCTCCTGTTCTTACCTTCACTAGCACATGGCACTGGAAGTAATCCAGAGATTACCACCAGCCATGTCCTTGTGTTTAACTTCCTTTCTACCTCTCTATAATCACTCCTCAGGATCTCATCCCTATTGTGATCTATATCATTTGTGCCAATGTGCACAATAACCTCTGGCGGATGACCCTCCTGCTTGAGAACATTTTGCATCCACTCTGAGATATCCTTGACCCTGGCACCTGGGGTTTAAATCTACCAGCTAGATCTTTCTATGTATTGACTCCAGGAACTTGAAGCTTACGTAGAAGAATCTGATGCAGATGGAGATTTCCGAGGGGGCTTGTTGAAATACTTGTCACAAGAGGAACAAGAGAAGGAGAGGCAAGAGAGGGAGGAATCCAGGAGAATGCTTCAGGAGCTGAAAAGTGTGTTGGGGTTCAAGGCCTCCGAACTGGAGAGGCAAAAGTGGAAACAGCTACTCTTCAACGATTATGGTGAGCAATAGCATTTCCACCTGTTGAGTTGATAGAATTTTTGTAATTGTTTATGAACTACGCAAAGTGCTGACACAGTTCCTTTATTCTTGCATGGCATGTGCATGTCGCTGCCAAGTCCAGCATTGGTTGTCCATTCCTAACTGCCCTTGCTTGGCCATTTCAGAGTGCAGTTAAGAGTCAACCATAGTGTGACTATGGATCTGCAGTCACCTATAGTCCAGAAGGGATAAGAATGGCAGAGCTCCTTCCCTAAAGTTCACTCCCAGATTTGTTAACTGAATTTAAATTCTACCAGTTGTGGTAGGATTTAAACCAGTCTTCCCAGAGCATTAGCCTGGACCTCTGGTTTATTACCCTTCAGTGACATTACCCTCAGTTGCCCTGAGAAGGTGGTGGTGAGCCTATTTCACCAACTACAACCCTTGAGATGGTACTCCCACAGACAACACCCTGGGAACAAAGCAATGGCTTTTCTTGTAGGGAAATCTAAATTTGAAGCAACGAACATTATTACAAAAAAATTGAGAAATGGGCAAAGAATTGAAATAACTTCACAGAGGTGGGTATCCAGTCACCAATCACCCTTTATTTACACATGGAGAGTCCTTAACACTGATCATTCACAGCCAGCTCAGAATGAACAGGATGTCTGACCCTCCTGTTGTTACCTGTCAGCCAGGACCAGATTAACCTCGTCATTCTGAGGTCCACCAGGCTGACCTTGTTATCATCACGACTGGAATAGAACTAATTTAATAGCTCTTTCAAAAAGGCAGCACAACAGGATAGGACCACATGTTGGCCTTCTGTGTGATTCTAATGCAATTATAAATAACAATAATCAACAATCAGGCAGTTGTTTTCACTGAATTGCAGTTTAGTGATGTTGCAGGACACTAGGGAGAACTCCTCCAATCATCCTCAAATAATACTGTGGAATTATTTACATGCACCTAAGAGGTTGTTTTGCTGGAAGATGGCATATTAGACTGTGTAACACTGTCTTGGTACCCTGCTGAAATTTTAACCTGGATGGGCACTTAGCTGTCAGAAGTGGGGCTTGAAACCTTGACCACCTAATCTCAGAGGTGAGAGTGCTTTCCACTGAGCCACAGTTGATATTGTTTCATTTCAGCAATGAAGAGAGCCAAGCTGGGAGATAAATTGTTTAACTGCGTCTGAAGTCTGTTATTGGGCATCTGATTTCATTGCTAGTGCAGGGTCCCATCCTTTTCTACAGCTGTCATTGCTCTAGCTCAAATAAAGCAAGAGTTGCAATGTGAGTAATTCAAAATAGAAAAGGGATGTGACAGGTGAACAAGACAGCTACATTTTGCAACATTAACACTATAAAATGATCAACATGGGATTCTTATTAAGAATTATCATGTTTAAAAAATGGTAATGTAAGAATCTAACTAACCCTGTCACTCTTCAAAACTTCTTTCATAGCTGCGCTGAAGACAGTTTCATCTGCAGACATTATGCAGCTGGAGGCAGTCCCACTGGAATGTCAGGAGGCAGACGCAAATGTACAAGGCCAAAAAGTTTGTGATGACAGCTCCCAAGGGGTAGATGCCAATCAACTAGACTGCTTGATGGATAACAAAGAATGTTGCAGAGGAAGAGGTCCAGACTGCATTGATGTACATCTGGATGGTAGCAAAGATGCTGTTCCAAGTGACACTATCAGCACGGGTGGTGTAAGTGGATGCTTGGTTTGCTGCTCAGAGACTGCAGACAGTTCCATACAAAAGCAAGAAAATTCACAGCCAGCTGCATCTGAGCAGCTGCAGACAGCTGTTCAACAGGGACTTGCTGAAAGACATGGGCCAGTTGTCCTCCAATTTGCCTCAGCTCTTGCTGCACAGGTTGCTGCTCGCTCTTACAGTTTTGCTCATTTATCGGAACAGACTTTTGGGGATGATGATGAGGAGGAGGAGGAGGAGGAGGAGGAGGAAGATGAGAATATAGATGTTAAATGTGTAAATTCTGGACCTCCATAAATGCAGAGTGATTGGAACATGCTAAGCTATATTTAATACTCAAAAGCAGGTCAGAACTGTGATGCAGAAAGTATTTCGTGTAACATGATAGTGAATAATTTTGCTCAGTAAAGTGCGTATTTTGTACCTTGCTGTCTGAATTTTCACTGTAAACAAAAGGATATAATGAGAATTCTCTGTGGTGAATGAACACTTGGGTGCTGCTGAATGTTGAAACAACCTATTCTGTAGCAACTTGCATTGTTTCCTCTGACTACATTACTGAGTTCCGACCTTGCGTGAAGAATTAATTTGATAGATTCAAAGGAAACAAGTTAGAAACCCTTTCAACCTATGCATGAACTTCTTAGGGGAAGACGCAATACTCTGTGTAATCCCAGTAGTACCGAATGCACCTTACCTCTACGCATCTGGTCTCTGATGATGTACCAAGTGAAAACATTGTAGTGTAAAAACAGCTGAGTAGCTGAGGTGTGCACAAATCCAAAGATAATGAATTCACCTCCCACTGCTGTTTGAGAGTTTGAATTTTATTTTTAACTGTTATAAACATGCATTAAAATTAAATTGCAGTTAAAGTGATGATGAAGCTACGGATTGCTGTGCTTGCTGAAGTATCTTGACAAGCCAGTCAATTATGTTTGCGAATTTGGGGTGGGCGACTAATGCTGGTCTTAATGGTGAACAATCCAGTCATGAATTGAGGCGATAATGTTCCATCAACAAGATTACACCTGCAGCTGGGAACTTTTTTAAATTATCGTTTCAAATATAAGAAGCAAGTTTAAACTCTAGCATCACGTGTCTACATCACAACGTCACAAAGTATTTCAGTAACTTTCTTCAGCCATTCACAAGTTACTAACAAGATGCAAAACACAAAAAATGGAATGTCAAGCCCTCACTCAATAATAGTGAGCACACACCAATCACACTCCCCACTCAGCACTGCTCAAAGCAGAACATCATCGTCACTGGACAAACATAAAACAATGCATATTTTATGGGCTCAGCAGCCACAGACCTGAGCGAAGGTGATCTCATTTTGTGTTCTTCTAATACGTTGATAAAGTCATGAAAACATTGAATCCTGTCACAGTATGGCCATCCTCAATTTGAGAGGTTCCATACACTTCCTTTAATCACAGTCTATGACTTTAACTGTTATTATTTTCAAAGGATGCAGTTGCAGCCAGCTCATCTGTGGGACTTTCTTTTCCAGATAAATAGATTAGGTTTTTTTTGTAGCATTGAAGGTACGCTTCTATTTTTGATTTATTCCTTCTTTGGTCTGTTTTGAGAAAAGCTAATCTAAGTTGCCCAACCATTGACTAGTTGGGCAAAAGCACCGAAGGACATTGGTTCCAGTCCAACCCAGGTGTAGACCATCCTCCCCCAGAACTGGTGTCAATATCCCAAAAATCTGCACTTCTCCTTCCTGCACTATCTCTCAAGCCACGCATTTATCCTGTCCATTATTTCCTGCTATTTTCTGGGACTGTAGATTGTTAAGGCGTAAAGCTCAGGGTATTTTCAATGAACCCTCTGTAGAATGTGGTGAGGTTGGGGTGTGGGTGGTGGACTTTCCTCAGTCTGCGCAGAAAGACGCTGCTGAGCTTTCTTGGCTATGGAGTTGGTGTTGAGGGTCCAAGTGAGATTCTCTGCCAGGTCTACTCCAAGAAATTTGGTGCTTTTTCACGATCTCCAAGGGGTAGCCATTGATGTCCAGCAGAGAGTGGTCGCTCCGTGCCCTCCTGAAGTCAACAACCATCTCTTTCGTCTTGTCCGCGTTCAGAGACAGGTTGCTGGCTCTGCACCAGTCTGTTAACTGCTGCACCTCCTCTTTGTATGCTGATTCATTCGTGCTGATGAGACCCACTACATTCTATCATGAGCAAACGTGATGGTGTGATTCGACCTGTGTCAGCAGGATGAGCAACAGTGGTCTGAGCACACAGCCTTGGGGAGCCCTCATGCTCAGTGAGATGGTGTTGGAGATGCTGTTCCCAATCTGGATTGACTGAGATCTCCCAGTCAGAAGTTTAGGATCCAGTTACAAAGGAAGGTATTTAGGACCAGCAGATGCTGAGTAACGATAGTGTTAAATGTAGAACTGAAGTTTGTAAGCAGTAATCTGACATAGATGTCCTCCTCCTCCAGGTGGGTGAGGGCCAGATGGAGAGTGGTGAAGATGGCATCATCTGTTGAGCAGTTTGATTGATACACAAACTGCAGGGTGCCCAGTGAAGGGGCAACAGGGTCGTAATATGCCTCATCACGAACCTCTTAAAGCACTTCACGATTATGGATGTAAGCGCAACGGCGCAGTAGTCGTAGAGACAGGACGCTGAAGACTTCTTTGGCACGGGAGACGGTGGTGTCCCATGAGGGTCAGTGTTAGGGCCTTTGATCATTTCCATTATTTATTCACGACTTGATAACAGTATAGAATGTCATATATACAAATTTGCTGATGAGACAACATTAGGCAGAACTGTCAACAGTTTAGATAATAGCATAAACTTTTAAAGGGAAATTGATAGACTAAGTGAATGGGAATAACTGTGGCAGATGGAGTTCAATGCAGTCAAGTGTGATGCAATCCATTTTAGATCAAAAAGGAATAGAACAGGGGACTTTCTGGATGGTATGAAGTTAAATACAGTTGATGTCCAAAGATACTTGAGAGTTCAGGTGCACAATTCTTTAAAATGTCATGAACAGGTGCAGGAAATAATCAGGGAAAGCTAACAGAATGCTAGCTGAAATATATAGAGGACTGGAGTACAAGATGCAGAAGTTATGCTGCGGTTACACAAACGTCTGGTTAGATTGCACTTGGAGTTATTGTGAGCAGATACGGGCACCGTACCTTAGGAAGGATATACCGACCTCGGAAGGAATCCAATGTAAATTTACAAGAATAATATCTGGATTTCAAAAATTAAACAAATTTGGTCTTTTTCTTTGGAGTTTAGAAGATTAAATGGTAATCTCATCAAAGTCTTCAAGATATGAACAGGAAAAGAGAGTTTCTTTTTTAACTACCCTAATTCCAATGATTGGGGACTCTAGAACTAGGGGGCATAGTCTGAGAATTAGAGTCAGACTGTTCAGGAGAGAAGTTAGGAAGCCCTTCTTCACAGAAAGTGTAGACATTTGGAACTTCCACAAATGGCAGTGTGTATAGGTGATGATTTGGAGGAGCTGGTGTTGGACTAGGGTGGACAAAGTTAAAATAGTCCAACAGGTTTATTTGGAAGCACTAGCTTTCAAAGCGCTGCTTCTTCTTCAGGTGATTAGATTAGATTAGATTAGATTCGATTCCCGACAGTGTGGAAACAGGCCCTTTCGAAACGTCAAATCTCCTGCTCCTTGGATGCTGCCTGACCTGCTGCGCTTTTCCAGCAACACATTTTCAGCTCTGACACTCCAGCATCTGCAGACCTCACTTTCTCCTTTGGCCGCACCAGTCGACACCGACCCTCTGAAGAGTAATTCACCCAGACCCATTTTCCTCCGACTCATGCAACCCTCCCAGACCTATTCCCCTACATTTACCCTTTCACCTAACGCTATGGGCAATTTAGCATGGCCAATTCACCTGGCCCGCACATCTTTGGACTCTGCGAAGAACCCGGCGCTCCCAGGGGAAACCCATGCAGACACTGGGAGAATGTGCAAACTCCACACAGGCAGTCGCCGGAGGCTGGAATCAAACCTGGGACCCTGGTGCTGTGAGCCAATGTGCCACCCCAAAGTGATTGTGAAGTAGGACTATAAGACACAGAATTTATAGCAAAAGATTACAGTCTTATGCAGCTGAAATGATATATTGAACAAACCTAGATTGTTAAGTCATTCATCTTTTAGAATGGGTTGCTGGTTTTGATTCTTTAATGTGTAAATTGTTAATTTTAAAACCGAGATAGATTTTATTTTGTTAAGTAAAGGTATTAGGATATATGGACTTCAGTCACATACTGGCTGTGATCTTTTTGAAGGATGGAACAGGCTTGAGGGGCTGAATGGCCTACTCTTGTACCTATGTTCCTACATAGGTGGGTAACAAATCCTGACTTAGTCATTGACACTGGGGATTCCCAAAGAAATACAACAATTAATTTTCTAAATTAACCTTAAACAACGTTTTGACTTGCTCCCCACTTAACTGGTGATTCAGAAAAGTGTAATTTATTTCAGCACCAATGATTTTATTGCCTTATGTGGATTGTGCTAATTTTACATATTGCTGTGAAATAAAATTGGCTTAAATGACATTTTTACTTTGTCCAGTATTTCAGTTGTAAATAATGCAAGAGATCTCAGGATATCCATTCTTACTCTACCACATTTTAGTCGAACCTAGCAAGAAATTTTCTCTTCTAAAGCAAAGGAAGCCAGGAGAACAACTTGGCATATTTCATACAATCATATACAAGAATATTTCCAAAATGTCATACAGGGACAGTTTATTTTCAACTGCATCCCCAGTAAAATTAGTGAATAAATTAATTTTTGGTTATAGGGGCAATATTTTTGTATGAACAGAAAAGACTGGGTGTCATTTTTGTCTAATATTTCTATGGGCATCATTTTAGCAGAATTTACCAATTTGGAGTAAATTAGTTAGTGATTTAGATTAGCATGTGTAAGGATTTTATACAACAGTGATCAGATTTGTATTACAAATAATTTACAAACACACTTCAGCCCTTAAGATTTTGACAACATCACAGCTAACTGAAATTGAATGATACTGCTGTCTAATTTTAATAGAGTTTCCAATGTCAGGTCAGCTGTATTGTGTAGTAGGTGCAGTACTAAACTATACTGAGTAGAAATAGATTTCAGGTACGAATGGAATAACTAGGAATATTTTCATCCTTTATGTCTGCTAATCTAAATGACTTCTCTCAATTGTGTTTAAGGAGGTTTCGCAACTAAGCTTATTGTTTCTTGGCAGGATAGTGTTTTAAAAATCAGGACTCCCCATACCGGACAGTTTACAGAGATATTATTTTCTTTATTTCTTCATGGGATACGTGCCACTGGCTAAACCATAATTTGTTGTCTAACCTTAATTACTGAAGTTAGTGTTAAGCCACTTGAACCACAGTGGTGTTTAGGGTCAAGTTACACCCTCAATGTGTTAGGAAGGGTGTTCCACATTTTTCATTCAGTACCAGTGCAGAAACAGTAATAAAATTCTAAGTTAAGATGGTGTAGGCTTGGAGGAGAACTTCCCGCTGGTTGTGTTTCCATGTATCAGCTGCTCTTGTCCTTCTAGGTGGTAGAAGTCATGGTTTTGAAGGTGCTGTCAGAGCAGCCTTGGTGAGTAGCTATAGTGTGTCTTCTTGATTGTACATTGCTGCCACTGTGTGCCAGTGGTGAAATATCGATGTGCATATACATGCCTATGTTTTTTTTTAAGATTAGATTAGATTACTTACAGTGTGGAAACAGGCCCTTCGGCCCAACAAGTCCACACCGACCCGCCGAAGCGCAACCCGCCCATACCCCTACGTTTACCCCTTACCAAATACTATGGGCAATTTAGCATGGCCAATTCACCTAACCCGCACATCTTTGGACTGTGGGAGGAAACCGGAGCACCCGGAGGAAACCCATGCAGACACGGGGAGAACGTGCAAACTCCACACAGTCAGTCGCCTGAGGCAGGAATTGAACCCAGGTCCCTGGCGCTGTGAGGCAGCAGTGCTAGCCACCGTGCCGCCCTTCTTTTAGATTAGATTAGATTACTTGCAGTGTGGAAACAGGCCCTTCGGCCCAACAAGTCCACACCGACCCGCCGATTCACCCCTTTACCTAACACTACGGGCAATTTAGCATGGCCAATTCACCTGACCTGCACATCTTTTGACTGTGGGAGGAAACCGGAACACCCGGAGGAAACCCACGCAGACACGGGGAGAATGTGCAAACTCCACACAGTCAGTCGCCTGAGTCGGGAATTGAACCCAAGTCTCTGGTACTGTGAGGCAGCAGTGCTAACCACTGTGCCACCGTGCCGCCCACTCTGCAGTGTGCAGTGTGACATGATCCAATGTGCTACAGGAATGGGGTCAAACAATTTGCACTGCTGGTTTGTTATGTCTCAACTCCATTTATCTACTGCTACCCTCGCTGCCCTTCCAACTTCCATAAGTGCTTAACTTGTTTTAAGTGGAACTGTTGCTAATCTACTCAGCTCATACAACAACCCGTGACCACTCTCTCTACTTAAGTGCATTGACTTTACAAACCTTACACAAATCCCTAATTCTGTGATCAGCTTCAGTCCTGTTTCCCTTTTGCAATCTCTTCATCCTACCAATGATTTCAGCCCCATCAGCTCTACACATTGCACAGTTAACCAAACATTTGACTTCATCTCAGCCAAGCTATCAAGGAGATTGCTGTGTGACTTCAGTGTCAGCTGTAGAACAATAGCTAGCACTCTTGCAACTGAGTTTGAAGATCATGGATACAAGTACCACTCCAGAAACGATGGCCTGACGTTCCGGGCTGCTGCACTGTCAGATGTGCTATCTTTCAGCTGTGATGTTAAACTGAGGCACCATCTGCCCCCTCTCAAAAATGCAAAGTATCACAGTTATTGCGACACATCTTGCCTGCACCAATCCTATTATCTTGTGTCACTCTCTTGCCTTTTCCCCATAGCCTTGCACACTATTTCTAACCAAATAATCTCTCAGTGCCCTTTGAATGCCTCATTTGAACTTGATTCCACCACAATTCCAAGCAGTGCATTCCATACCCTAATGACTCACTGAGTGAAAATATTTATCCCCTCTGCATCCTACCTTAGTTTGAACATCACTTTAAATCTACGTATATAAGTGGGACTAGCTTCTCACTGTGTTCTGTCTAGTCCACTCATGATTTTGAAATCTAATCTTGTTCAAAATATCTGTTGATCAAAGAGGGTCAGCGTATTTCGCAGCAATGTCCTGGACAATCCATTACTCAACCAAAAGTCACTAAAACAGACCAGTCATTATCTCATTGCTCTTTGTGAGTGCTTTCTGTGCGCAGATTGACTGCCTATGAGAGAGACTACATTTCAAAAGGTGGTTTGGCTATTCTGTGGCTGTGAAAGGTGCTATACAAATGCTAGTCATAACAAACAGCTTCTGGCATCTTGCTGAAGGAAAATTGAGGAAGGAGCCTTGAATAATTCATGATTGCTACTTTTTGCAGTGTTGAGGGGAAATATAGATTATGCTGTTTAAACACATGGGCAAAAATCACCATTTCTGCAAAGTATAAATATACTGATATTTAATTATCACTTTAATCACTTAGTATGGTGACTCTGCAACTTGCAGTTCCAAAGGTGAGATGTCAGGCTATAGGTGTCAAGATTTACTGATCGAGCACTGTGAAACCAGAGTCTCTGTGCCCACTATGGCAAAGTAATGTCAACAATATCGCAGTGGCTGACTGTAAGCTTGGGGTTAACTCTGCAACTGCAGAAGTAATGTATGTTCAGCTTGAAATGATCAGCCTGGTCCCTGGCACAACAGAAGACAGATGTGAAGATTTTCCACTTTTGGTGGTGCAGCTCCTTAAGTAGGCTCCAGTTTGAAAGATGTATGCATTATGCTTCCACTCAATCTGATTGTTTTCTTGGCAAAATTAGCCCAATGTCAGTGTAACCAATGCAAGCAGAAATTTAAGTGTGATTTATGTTTTGGCATACTCAAATTTTCATGATCTTTGGTGACACTTTTAAATCATTATACTCAAAACCAGTCCTGCCCTCAAGACTGGCCATGACTGTAGGCTGAAATACCTTTGATATAAGGACAACTCATTGAAATCTTTGGAATTATTTTTGTTAATTTATGAAGAAATTGATGATCAATGATACTTCATTTTAGAGTCATAGGAATGTGCAGCTAACTAAAAAATTTGATAGTCATGTATTTTCAAACTCAAGCTCTCCTGTGGTGGATTGACAGTGATTTAAAATCTTATTTTTCATGAGAAACAATAAGAATACCTTCACCTTAACAAGCTAGCATTTAAACACTGACAGTAAACATTAGGCATGGAATTGAGAGTGATTTAGCGGTTTGGATCAGAGATTGGCTAGCTGAAAGAAGACAGAGGGTGGTGGTTGATGGGAGATTTTTATCCTGAAGTTCAGTTACTAGTGGTGTATCACAAAAATCTGCTTTGGGGCCACTGCTGTTTGTCATTTTTATTAATGACCTAAATGAGGGCATAGAAGAATGGGTTAGTAAATTTGCAGATGACACTAAGTTCAGTGGAGTTGTTGATAGTGCTGAAGAGTGTTGCAAGTTACAGAGGGACATAGATAAGCTTCAGAACTGGGCTGAGAGATGGCAAATGGAGTTTAACGCGTAAAAGTGTGAGGTGGTTCACTTTGGAAGGAGCAACAGGAATAAAAGTACTGGGCTAATGGTAAGATTGTTGGTAGTGTAGAAGAGCAGAGAGATCTGTGTCCATGTACATATATCCCTGAAAGTTGCCACCTAGATTGATAGATTTGTTAAGAAGAAATGCAGTGTGCTAGCTTATATTGGTAGAGGGATTGAGTTTCAGAGCCACGAGATCATGCAGCTGTAGAAACCTCTGGTGTGGCTGCATTTGGAGTATTGCATCCAGTTCTCGTCACCGCATTATAGGAAGGATGGAGAGGAGATTTACTAGGATGTTGCTGGTATGGAGGGAAGGTCTTACAAGGAAAGGCTGAGGGACCTGAGGCTGTTTTCATTAGAGAGATGATTTAATTGAGGCATATAGGATAATCAGAGGGTTAGATAGGGTGGACAGTGGGAGCCTTTTTTTCTCAGATGGTGATGGCTAGCATGAGGGGACATAGCTTTGAATTGAGGGGTGATAGATATAGGACAGATATCAGAGGTAGTTTCTTTACTCAGAGAATAGTAGGGGCGTGGAACAGACTGCCTGCAACAGTAGTAGACTCGCCAACTTTAAGAACATTTAAATGGTCATTGGATAAACAAATGGAATAGTGTAGGATAGATGGGCTTCAGATTGGTTCCACAGGTCAGCGCATATCAAGGGCTGAAATGCGCTGTTATGTTCTATATTCTATGTTATTGAATAATGTCTTGGCTGAGTAAGATCAGAAGAGATTGGTTTTCAAGTGACTGATAATCTGAAACATCACATCAGTCTCTTTCGGGTTGTGTCCTGCTGGTGGTTCTTCAAGAACACCTTCAACTTTAAAGAAGCTAACATGTAAAATGCCAAAACTGGATCCCAGTGAAAGATTGTTTGGAATGAATAATTTTCTGAAATTCGCCAAATATTATCTCCTAGATTCCTTGCATCTTAGAACTGGGCCTTAAAAACACCGTTGAAAACGAAATCCAGATGCAATGAATAACTTCAGTATTCTAGGCAGCAACTTACAGAGGCAACGAAGCCACATAATGAAATGCGTCTATGCAAGTTTAAATGATTTGTTCCAACAATCCAATTCCTGTGAACTGCTATAGAAATGTAAATAGTACTTACAGGCTAACAAGCTTTGGAACCACTGTGTCTGTATGAGTTCCCAGTGCTAATTCCAAAGAACTTAAGTTCCACAGAACATTAATGTCTGATGATGTTGCAGCAATCAAAAGCAGGAGGAGTTTGCAACAATCATTGTCATGGGTATATTTTTTCTTTGGTAGTTTTAAGAAACATGCATTTATTAGTAAGTGCAGCAACTTTTCAAGGTTTAATGGCATGAGTTATGGGAGCTGCATTAGTAAATATTGATCTAACATGAGGAGAAGCCACCTTACATTTATAAATTTATTGATATTGCAATAAGTTTTAAAAAGATGTGAGTTTCCACTATTTTCTCCACAACAACAGGTTCAAGCTATAAGACAGCACCAGGGTCCCAGGTTCGATTCCAGCCTTGGGCAACTGCCTGTGTGGAGTTTGTGCATTCTTTCCCTGTCTGCGTGGGTTTCCTCCGGGTGCTCTGGTGTCCTCCCACAGTCCAAAGATGTGCAGGTTAGGTGAATTGGCCAGGCTAAATTGCCCGTAGTGTTAGGTGCATTAGTCAGAGGGAAATGGGTCTGGGTGGGTTACTCTTCAGAGGGTCGGTGTGGACTTGTTGGGCCGAAGGGCCTGTTTCCACACTGTAGGGAATCTAATAATAAGACGCCTAAGGATATGATAAACAACCTTGAACCATTTAGGAAGCGCAGTAGGCCATTCAGCCCATTGAGTCTGCTCCACCATTCAGTGAGATATTGGCTGATCTGGTAATGTTCAACACCACTTTCATGCCTTTTCCCCTAAACATTTTATTTCCTTATTGATTGCTGATCTTTCTTCAGGTCTTGAATATAATGGTCCAACCTCGACAGACCTCTGTGGTAAAGAGTTCCAGTTTCTCAAACCGCAGAAGAAATTATTCCCAATTGCTCTCTTAAAAGGGAACCTCTTAATCTGAAATCTATACCCTCTGGTTCTGAAATTGCTCAAAAGCAGTAACAGCATTTCTACATCTACTCTGGCAAAACTCTAAGAATCTTGTATATTTTAATTATGTCACCTCTCATTGCCCGGAACTCTTTTGACAGTCCTCCATTTGGATCAACCTTTGTTCTGGCTCCAGTGCAGTGTATCCTTCCTTGAATAAGGGGCCCAAAACTGTTTGCAGTGGCTTGTATAGTTTTAGCAAGACCTCCCTATTTTTATACTACATTCCATTTGAGATAATGGCCATTGTTCTATTTGCTTTTCCTATTACCCACTGAACTTGGATGCTGGCTTTTTGTGATCCATGGACAAGGAAGTCAAAATCCATCAGAGCTGCAACGTTCTGCATGTTTTTCACGGTTTAAATAATATACACCCCTTCAATTTTCTCCTGCCACAGTGCTTATGTTCACATTTACCCACAGTGTAATTCAGCATTGAATATAGGGGTTGGGAGGTCATGTTGCAGCTCAACAGGACATTGGTTAGGCCACTTTTGGAATATTGTGTGCAGCTCTGGTCTTCCTATCGCAACGTGAAATGGTGAAAATTTACAAGAATGTTGCCATAGTTGGAGGATTTTGGCTACAGGGAGAGGCTGAGTAGGCTGGGGCTATTTTCCCTGGAGTATCAGAGGCTGAGGGGTGAAGTTATTGAGGTTTATAAAATCATGAGGGGCATGGATAGGGTCAACAGATAAGGTAAAAACAATGACTGCAGATGCTGGAAACCAGATTCTTGATTAGTGGTGCTGGAAGAGCACAGCAGTTCAGGCAGCATCCAAGGAGCAGTGAAATCGACGTTTCGGGCAAAAGCCCTTCATCAGGAATAAAGGCAGTGAGCCTAAAGTGTGGAGAGATAAGCTAGAGGAGGGTGGGGGTGGGGAGAAAGTAGCATAGAGTACAATGGGTGAGTGGGGGAGGGGATGAAGGTGATAGGTCAGGGAGGAGAGGGTGGAGAGGTGGAAAAGGAGATAGGCAAGTCGGACAAATCTGGACAAGTCATGGGGATAGTGCTGAGTGGAAGGGGAAATGAGGAAACTGTTCAAGTCTACATTGATGCCCTGGGGTTGAAGTGTTCCAAGGCGGACGATTAGGCGTCTGGTGGTGAGGGAGCGGCGGTGAAGGAGGCCCAGGACCTCCATGTCCTCGGCAGAGTGGGAGGGGGAGTTGAAATGTTGGGCCCCGGGGCGGTGTGGTTAATTGGTGCGGGTGTCCCGGTGATGTTCCCTAAAACGCTCTGCTAGGAGGTGCCCAGTCTCCCCAAACTAAATGATATTAGTGGATGTGCAGGTAAAACTTTGACGGATGTGGAAGGTTCCTTCAAGGCCTTGGATAGAGGTGAGGGAGGAGGCGTGGGCGCAGGTTTTACAGTTCCTGCCGTGGCAGGGGAAAGTGCCAGGATGGGAGGGTGGGTTGCAGGGGGCGTGGACCTGACCAGGTAGTCATGGAGGGAACTGACATTTTTTACAAACCCACCGACTCTCACAGCTACCTGGATTACATCTCTTCCCATCCTACCTCTTGCAAAAATGCCATCCCGTATTCCCAATTCCTCCGCCTCTGCCGTATCTGCTCCCAGGAGGACCAGTTTCACCATAGAACACACCAGATGGCCTCCTTCTTTAGAGACCGCAATTTCCCTTCCCACGTGGTTAAAGATGCCCTCCAACGCATCTCGTCCACATCCCGCACCTCCGCCTTCAGACCCCACCCCTCCAACCATAACAAGGACAGAATGCCCCTGGTGCTCACCTTCCACCCTTCAGTCCTTCGCATAACCAAATCATCCGCCAACCTTTCCGCCACCTCCAAAAAGTCCCCACCACCAGAGATATATTTCCCTCCCCACCCCTTTCTGCCTTCCGCAAAGAACGTTCCCTCCGTGACTACTTGGTCAGGTCCACGCCCCCCCTACGACCCACCCTCCCATCCTGGCACTTTCCCCTGCCACCGCAGGAACTGTAAAACCTGCACCTACACCTCCTCCCTCACCTCCATCCAAGGCCCTAAAGGAGCCTTCCACATCCGTCAAAGTTTTACCTGCAGATCCACTAATATCATTTATTGTATCCATTGCTCCCGATGCGGTCTCCTCTACATTGGGGAGACTGGGCGCCTCCTAGCAGAGCGCTTTAGGGAACATCTCCGGGACACCCGCACCAATCAACCATACTGCCCCATGGCCCAACATTTCAACTCCCCCTCCCACTCTGCCGAGGACATGGAGGTCCTGGGCCTCCTTCACCGCCGCTCCCTCACCACCAGACGCCTGGAGGAAGAACGCCTCATCTTCCGCCTTGGAACACTTCAACCCCAGGGCATCAATGTGGACTTCAACAGTTTCCTCATTTCCCCTTACCCCACCTCACCCTAGTTCCAAATTTCCAGCTCAGCACTATCCCCATGACTTGTCCGGACTTGTCCGACCTGCCTACCTCCTTTTCCACCTATCCACTCCACCCTCTCCTCCCTGACCTATCACCTTCATCCCCTCCCCCACTCATCCATTGTACTCTATGCTACTCTCTCCCCACCCCCACCCTCCTCTAGCTTATCTCTCCACGCTTCAGGCTCACTGCCTTTATTCCTGATGAAGGGCTTTTGTCCGAGACGTCAATTTCACTGCTAAACAGACAAGATCTTTCTCCTGGGGTGAGGGAGTCCAGAACCAGAGGGCTTAGGTTTAGGGTCAGAGGGGAAAGATGAAATTAGATTAACCATGATTGCATTAAATGGCAGAGCAGGTTGAATTGCCACCTCCTGCTCCTAGTTCTTATGTACTTAGCAGGTTTAAGCTCTGCAGTCCTGCCTCTTGCAGTCGTGGTGCAGAATTAAAGAACTCACTGGAGGAGGGAGCTCTACAAATATCTCCATTCTCGATGATAGGATAGCCCAGCATATCATTGAAAAGGATGAGACTGAAGTACTTCCAATCATCTTAAGTCAGAAACGCCAAGTGGATGATCCATCTTTCCATCCTCCAGAAGTCCCAAGCATCACAGATGCCAGTCTTCAGCATGTTCTGTTACTCCACATGATATTAAGAAATGAGGCACAATTACAACATTTAAAAGTCATTTGGATGGGTAAATGAATAGGAGTTATCCCAACTCTTTGTTGGTTAGCTGATCCTCTATTCGTGCTAATAAACAGCCTCCAATACCATGGGACCTCATAATAACGGTAAAGTACTGCAGATGCTGGAAATCTAAAACAAGACCAGAGAATACTGGAGAAACTCAGCAGATCTCACAGCATCTGTGGAGAGAGAAAAAGAGAAAAAAAACATGCTGTGTCTGATATGACTTCTTCAGAAACCCAGAGCAAGGGATCTTATGTTGTTAAATAGTCTTATACCTGATACCCTATCAAATGTCTTTTGGAAATCCAAATATGTTAAATCTACTGGTTCTCCTTTATGTACCTTGCTTGGTACCTTCTCAAAGAACTGTAATAAATTTGTCAGACATGATTTCCCTTTCATGAAGCTATTCTCACTTTATTTGACTATATATGTGTCTCTGTTCTTACATCCATTATAACAGTCTAATATTTTCCTAACAATAGATGTTAAGCTAACTGGCCTACAGACAACTGTTTTTGACTCCCTGCTTTTTTTTTAAAAAAAAGGTGTTACATTAGCAGCTTTCCAATCCTCTGGGATTTTTCCAGAAACCTTGCAAGAAACCACAAAATCAAACTGCAGGAAGTTACTTAAACACAGAGAAATGTTTTTAAAGCTAACATCCATTAATATGACTTTTTTAAAAACCTTGCCCAGTTGTGCTAATCCAAAGCAGGTGGTGTGTTAAATGATGTGAAAATAAGTTTGAGCAGGGCAGGTGTGGAAAAGACTTTTGAAAATGGGTGCAATTTTGGGTGAAAGTTGCATTGAAATAATCTCTATCCCATGCCCTTCATCTCAGTCTCACATAGATGCATTTTTAATTTTAAAAATGCGTTGACAAATCTTTTAAAATGTAAACTTAAACAAATACTGTAGTTTCAAAGGAATAAGGAGTTGAGCTGACTGATTTCTAGTTTACAGGTTGACAGAGTGGTCTGGCATATGGACTACAAGCTGGACACAAGTAAATTGACACTTGCTTCAATTGTTGACAGGTTCCAGTGATTAACTTATCAACTGTAACTGGTTGTTGCTTGAAAGGTGAGCAATCCTTGCCTGTTTCCAGAAGCAAATCCAACATTTTTTTTTGGTGTTACCTTCACTTCTGCTGTTGTTAAATATATGTTAACATTTGCAACCATTGGATGACTTTTCAGCATGAAATGCTCCCACATTGAACAACAAGATGATATTAGGCTATCCTGGGCCTTGGGGAAGCAGTAACACTTCCTCAGCCAATGTTCTAAGATGGTCTGGCACTAAAGATGGTTAACCAATGTAGCTTTAATCTTGTAGCTGCAACTAAGTGACAGTCAATAGGTAATGATGTAAAGTAGCAATACATTTAGAAATGTAAATTTGTATTTGCAGTCACGTGTCACCAATGTACCCTCAGGAGCTGTTTTCATTCCTCCCTTACTACGTGCAAGTTGAAGGGCAGTCCCCACTGACAGCAGTTAATCTGATTCATTGCTGGGATTTAAACATGACAGAGCACTGGGAATTCAAGGAGATTCCATTAGCAGCAAGTACTGCTGCCATTGCTGAGCTCATGATAATGCGAGAGGCATTCATTCATCCCTTGGCGGTCCCTTGCAGACCAGGATGACTCTCTTCCACCCTCAAGGTGAGTCCATAGATAGCTGTACAGACTGATGTGGCTACTGCAGGCTCTTTTACACCTGGGACAGAAGGTAGTCACGGGAAGGTTGGGTGGGACACTTTTTGCTGTTTTCGCCTGGCTTCCATTTTCGCCTGATGGCAAGTCTCGAGGTGCTCAACACCTTTCCAGATGCTTTTACTCCACTTCGGACAGTCTTGGGCTAGTGATTCCATCGTGTCTGTGGGAATGCTGCACTTTGTCAGTGAGGCCTTGAGAGTATTACCGAAACACTTCCTCTGTCTGCCTGGTCTTACTTGCCTTTTCGGAGCTGGGATTATAGCACCTTCTCCCCGTGTCTGCGTGGGTTTCCTCCGGGCGCTCCGGTTTCATCCCACAGTCCAAAAATGTGCAGTTCAGGTGAATTGGCCATGCTAAATTGCCCATAGTGTTAGGTGAAGGGGTAAACGTAGGGGAATGGGTCTGGGTGGGTTGTACTTCGGAGGGTCGGTGTGGACTTGTTGGGCCAAAGGGCCTGTTTCCACACTGTAAGTAATCTAATCTCACCTGCTTGGGGAATGTTGTGTCAGTCGTGTGGATGACATGCCCAGCCCATCTTAATCGATCAAAAGTGGTCAGTGCTTCAATGTTGGGGATGTTGGCCTGAACAAGGACACTGGTGTTGATGTGTCTTTCTTCCCAGTGGATTCACAGGATCTAATGCAGGCAGCATCCGTGTTACTGCTGCAGCGACCTGAGGTGTTTGCTGTAGACAGCCATATAGGAGGACAACAGGTAATGAGGCAAGCTGCAGAGAACTGTGTATGAAAACTAACAGCACCTCATGGTGAGAAACCCTCCATGCAACTCCCAAAATTGGCACTTAGCTGATTTTTTGTAATATTCATAGGTTACTAATACTATGTGGGAAAGCATAACCTCCTCATTATAATAGGCAGAAGAGTTATGGCGGCACGGTGGCACAGTGGTTAGCACTGCTGTCCCACAGCGCCAGAGACCTGGGTTCAATTCCTGCCTCAGGCAACTTTCTGTGTGGAGTTTGCACATTCTCCCCATGTCTGTGTGGGTTTCCTCCCACAGTCCAAAGATGTGCAGGTTAGATGAATTGGATAATCTAATATAGATTATAGGTTAGATAATCTAATCGTAAGGACTATAAATAGGTTTATTAGATATCCCTGAGAATCTAATTACATTGCATTTGAGATGCATAATTCTGTCTTGAGACATCAGCTCAACTTTAAAGTGAATACACATAATGACTAACTACTGCTTTTAACATTAAGAACAATTTCTGAAGTACACCAGAGGCTGGCTTGCTCCTTCCAGCAACAGTCTTTTCTGTCCTGATGGGTGGAGCTTGTCTTGTGATATCAGTTAACTCTTTCAAATCCTAATTGTCTTATACCTCAGATACCTGTTCAGTCAAGATATAAATCATTAATTCCACCCAAAATAAAACACCTTGTCCCACTCAGATTCTGCCTTTTTGAAAATATACAGGATTACGGAGTAGTTGAGGAAGATGAGAATACATTTGGAGTTAGAAAGAAAATGTTCACCCCAATCCCCATCACCCATTAAATTCCCTCCTGAGCACCTTGTATTCCCTACTGGCTTCTGTTCACATTTTCACTAACTTCCCCATTTTGCCCCCTGTACCCATACGATCCCAGTCCTCTGGGCCTTCTGTGTTGTCAAGGGCCACCTGCACCATCACCTTGCATGAAGCTGACCTTACACTCCCTGACCTTCCAACTTCTACCCTACCAGATCCAACACTCCCAATGAGCCTCCTGCAGCAAGGTACCCCCCCGTGCTCATGATCATCCATGGATAGAAATTAGGAGGAGGCCAGCTTTCCTCCCCTGGACCAACTGTGCCCCTTCCCTGGATAGATCATGCCCATCCTTGCCGCACATCACCCCCATTTAGATCATGCCCATCCTTGCCCCACAGCACCCCCTATTTAGACTGTGTTCCATCCTTGGCCCATTAATCGTCTGTCCCTCCCATTAATAATCTGAACTTTAACATGTTTAACTCTCAGGGCTTTAACATGGCTCACAAACAGTCAGATTCTAGTCTCCTCCCCTTCACCATTTTGTACTTGAAGACCTTTTGTTGCAACATGTTACAAACATTATGTATCACTATATGGGCAAAGCAATAAATACTTACCCTATAACCCAAGAAAAAGTGAAGGTCACAGGTACACACCTTTTGTGTGCAGTCCTGTCTGAAAGGAGGGATTTCTCAATTGGATGAAGTTAATTGAGAAGGACAACTTTAATTTCAGTTTTAATGAGATGCAAATGCATTCACATGAACTGTCAGACCACTTGTCATCATGAAAGTTGACCTCCTATTTGAGATTGAAGAACTGAGTGTTAGCCTCCAGCAAGAACCTGGTTTCTTCAGACTCTTAGCTGTTTAAACTCACCCACCCACCGTTTTTCTCACCATCTTCCAGAACACAGCTTCCACATAATGACTTAGCCCTGGGTTCACAGTCCGTTGTATTACACTTTGCAGATGATACTGAATGCAAAGATGTAGCAAACACTGAAGCAAATAGGAACAGGTTGGCGAGAAACCAAGGGAGACAGTTCAATTCTCTGGTAAAATGGTCAGGAAATTAACACACAGAAGTGTGAAATGATATGTTTTACCTTGTTAAATTAAACCATATCAATAGTAAAGTTTTAAACAGAAGATGATGGGGCTGATGTAAATTTGGCAGCTAAAGGAATCCTTGTCAATGGTGATTCTCAAGAGGCCAGAATTTCAGGACTGCAAAAGATCTCAGTGAGTTATAAAACTGGGAGAGATTATAGAGATAGAGGGGAGTTGAGCATGGAGCATTTCAAAAACGATAACAAAAGTTTTAAAATTGAGGCATTGTTTAACTAGAACCAATGTAGGCCAGAAAGGTTATGAGTGTACAGGACTTAGTGTGAGTTATGATTTGGGTAGTAGGGCTTCAAATGGCTTCAAGATAATGGAGGCTGGAAGATAAGATTCCACAATATTTGAATAGTCAAATCTAGGGGCAATATGACATGGATGAGGGTTTCAGCAGCAAAGGAACTGAGAGCAGTTGATATTGGGTGAAACTCAGTCTTTGTGGCCTAAGGTCATGGTGAATGTAAATTCATTCTTTCCCTTCGATGTACTTCTTTCTAACATTGCTCAGCGTTAGTGTATGACTGACACACAGGACAGGCCAAGGTTGATACAAAAGAAAAATACTGCAGATGCTGGAAATCTGAAATAAAAATGAAGTGTTGGAGAAACTCAGCAGGTCTCTGTGGAGAGAGAAACAGAATTAATACTTCAGTTCAGTCAAGGGAGAGTTAGGGATGTAACAGGTTTTAAACTAGGAGAAGGGGATGACAATGGTAAGAGGATCATTGAGATATTAAATTTTTTAGATAAAAGCAAAGAAAGGACAAATACCTAGAGCAAATGTGAATGGTAAGATAATTAACAGCTACCATGTAAAAGAGCAAGAGAGAGTAAAATCAACACCAGCAAAGGAAAAGGTAATAGATGGGGAGGTGGGAAAGTTTAAAATTGTTGAAATCAGTGTTGAGTCTGGTAGGCTGTGAAATGCCTAGTCTCTTGCTCTTTTGAGCTTCACTGGAAAACTGCAGGAGGTTAAGGAAACAGACGTCTCAGTGGAGTAGGTGAAAAGTTAAAATGGCAGGTAACCCGAGATTCAAGATCACAATGTGAACTGAACTGTTATCCACAACATGGCCTTTGGTCTCCTAATGTTGATGGATTGAATATAGTAGACTAAATTGCAAGTATGACCAAATAGCATTAGAGGAGAAGGCAACTATAATGGAATATGTAGAAGGCAAACAGGGAGACAGTGTGGTGACAATGTCCAAGATGGTACTGAAATGGAAGAGGGACAGTAAGTCGCAAGTACACTATCTGGGGAGGTGGTGGCCTAATAGTATTATTGTTAGATTATTAATCAGGAAACTCACCTAATGTTCTGGAGACCTGAGTTCAAATCCTGCCATGGTAACTGGTAGAATTTGATTCCAAAAAGTGCCTGGAATTAAGAACCTAATGTTGACTATGACAACACTGCTGATTGTTGGAAAAAATGGCATCTGCTTCACTAATGCAACAAAGGAAATCAGCTCACCACCACCTTCTCGAGGGCAACTAGGGACAGACAATAAATGCTGGCCCAGCCACCAACTCGCAAGTCCAACGAGTGAATTAGAAAAAAATTCCGTGCTTTTGCACTCGGTGGGATCAGTGCTGTGGTGAGGAGTCTAAACCAAACAATGGAAGCACAGTTGTGTTCCAGGACTCATTTAGGCAACATAAATTAAAGCAGACTACATTAGGATCATGGAAAGGATTTGGCTTTTGTTAATGTAGCATACACATTTAACAAACAGACTGGAGAACCAAGAGCATTGTTATCTTAGTTGATGGTTTGTTCTAATGGCCAAAATATATTGAATCACAGCGGCAGAAATCCAAATGTATTTTTAGTGATGAATACTGGATGAATGTGTCTTTATCAACAAGCTGGGGTGAATCTATGTTTAGTAACAGTCCCTCAGTGAATGTGCACTTTGTGCTGGTCCCTCTGCGAATGTGTTTTGAATTATGGTCTCTGAGCAAATGTGTCTTCAGTGGTGACCCTTCAGTGAAAGTGTCTTTAGTGATCAACCTGAGACATTCTTCCTGGGAAAGGTACCATCTTCTGCCCCCTCAAATGCTGAGCTTTGAATGTGATTGTACTAATCTTGAAAACATTTGATGGCCAGGATTAAGGATGACATGGAACTCTTGAGCAGCACAATCATTTCATCCTGCTATATTTGGTCAGAACTAACAACAGTTTAACAGTGATTGTTATCAGGGAGGAACTGTAGGAAGTACACCAGCTGATGTACTCTGTCCACAATGTACGAGCTCTGTTAATGCCCTAGAAAGCTCTCAGTTGGGTCTTCGGGAACAGCTTTCCAGCATGCTTTCCGTTATTTCAGGTGACATTCTGTCTGTGTTGCAACAGATATTTCTCTGGGTCAAGCTAAATGCAATGAAATCCTGGATAGTTGCAGCTCTGGAAAAGAAAAGAAAGATTGTGTCTGATTCTGGGACATGACTGCACTCTCCTATTTTCTGCCTATTGTCCACTCTAGCTGTTAGCCCGTCGTAGCACAGGATACTATCCCAGACACTCTCTGCTTCCCATTAATGGGGATAGTGAAGTGTTTGGAAAGGGTTTGGGCTGTGCAAAGTGTTGCTACTTCTGTATTCACCTAAACTGCCACTTGGCTCCTCTCACTCCCTAGCCCATGGACACTAACACCCATTGGAACGATCTCCAGATTTGCTAACAGTGCACCCCACCTGCATATTGAGTGAACTGGAAAAACACTCCCACATGACAACGGGAGGCCAGCGAGGAGCAAATGGGTGAGGCAGTCAGCAGCACTGTAGGACCCAGACAAGGAGCACTTTTGTTGATCTTCAACAGTCAGGTATAGATTCTCGAAGCCTTCCCAAACTGTGAGAGCTATCAAAGTGACAAGGCAGGAGGTTTTATAAAATGGGGAAGAAGTACAAAAATGTAAATATTCATAAATTAATGCAAGGTTTATGTTAGATTATCATAAAGGACTGTGCAGTTTGGGGTGTGCGACTTTAGAAAGAACTTTAGAGGGGCAGCACGGTGGCTCAGTGGTTGGCACTGCTGCCTCACTGTGCCAGAGACCCAGGTTCAATTCCAGCCTCTGGCAACTGTCTGTTGCTACTTGCAACTTGCACATTCTCCCCGTGTCTGTGTGGGTTTCCTCCCATAGTCCAAAGATGTGTAGGTCAGGTGAATTGGCCATGCTAAATTGTCCCATAGTGTTAGGTGCATTAGTCAGAGGGAATGGATCTGGGTGGGTTACTCTTCGGAGGGTTGGAGTGGACTTGTTGGGCTGAAGGGCCTGTTTCCACACCGTAGGGGATCTAATCATTTGCCAACATTGAAGCTAATGAGAGGGCAACATCATGAGAAGATAATACCAGGAGGAAGCTATCTTTATGAGCTATTGGATTCATTTCCCAAGGAGCACAAAAAGTGACAAGAAGATTGAAAACATATTTTACAATGATTCAGACTGATTGTGTAGGAAATGTGGTGGGGGTCTCAATAACATGGGGGCATCAGGCTATGATAGTGACAGGGTCTGTCAAGGTCTTCATGAACATGCATCTGGGAACTGTTGCTCAAAGTGAAGTGACGAGGCAGAGACCATTCACCTTTATGAGGAAATGTTGGACACACATTTGAAGCAAAAAAATCAAGATCACAAGAAGAGTGGACAGTGATTGGTTCAGTGATTGGGATCTAATAGCAAAGTGCCAGTCCAGGCAAAATGGGCTGACTGGTCTCTCCCCAAGCTGTCCAGTTCTGGTACTATTGTTCATGTCAGATGCAAGTCATTGGATGGACATAAGTCAGAAAACTCCACTACCTTTCCCTTGGTTAATTACATTAAACCCATTTCCATTTTACTGGCTTGAGATTATGTAACTCAGGATACCAGGAACCAATGCTGAGACTTTGTCTCAGTACCACATCAGCTGAAAAGTTTACATAGCGGGCAACCATTCCAATTCCCATTCCCAGGACACCCAGAATCCATGCTCTTTACCTGTTAGCAGACTGAAAGCTACACGTGGCTGGCTCAATCGAGGTTTCTGATTTAGGCCTTGCACTCCTGTCAGGCTGACATTGCAGCGAAGTGTCATCCTGTGTGGTACTTGGCAACTTGGGCTCAGTGGAACTGGGGAGAGATTTGTGGATAACTTGTTTCAGATTAAAGGTTTGATTCAGCAAGTCTTTGAAAAGTTGTGCCAGATCTCACAATAAACTGTCATTTTCCGCAATGAATTTAAGAATGGTTAAATATCTAGTTATTGCCACATGACCTCTTATACTTTGTTAAGCGGGGAAAAAAAATTGCAGAAGGGTTTTTAAACACCAGAGTAAGCATCAAAATATTTAGTTATCATCAGCAGGGGGAAAACGGAGGTCTAATTCATTCTAATAGTGACATCCAGACTGAAGACCCTCAAAGAAGATGTTTCTCCACATCCTCGATTCAAATCGGAGAGCGCTAATTTTCAAACTGTGTCCCCTAGATCTGTTCTCCTTTTGTTTTGGATGAATTCCTGATTTACCCTTTCCCCTGTTTTGCTGCTACCGTGAAACTTGAAAGGGTTCAGAAAAGATTTACAAGGATGTTGCCAGGGTTGGAGGATTTGAGCTACAGGGAGAGGCTGAACAGGTTGGGGCTGTTTTCCCTGGAGCATCGGAGGCTGAGGGCTGACCTTATAGAGGTTTACAAAATTATGAGGGACATGGATATGATAAATAGACAAAGTCTTTTCCCTGAGATTGGGGAGTCCAGAACTCGAGGGCATAGGTTTAGGGTGAGAGGGGAAAGATATAAAAGAGACCTAAGGAGCAACTTTTTCACCCTTTTACAGAGGGTGGTACGTGTATGGAATGAGCTGCCAGAGAAAGTGGTGGAGGCTGGTACAATTGCAACACTTAAGAGGCATTTGGATGGGTATATGAATAGGAAGGGTTTGGAGGGATATGGGCTGAGTGCTGGCAGGTGGAACTAGATTGGGTTGGGATATCTGGTCGGCATGCATAGGTTGGACCGAAGGGTCTGTTTTCATGCTGTACATCTCTATGACTCTATCACAGAGGCTGATACTCTGAGCACCAGTAACTTTAGAGCATTTGATATCTCAAGTCCTCTATGGCTGACAAAATTTGACTAACGTTTTGATAGAATTCCACAACGACTGAGGTATTGGTACATCTCGGGTTTTTTACTCATTCCACCACTAGGTATTGTGCCTTCAGCTGCAGGGACCCTAAGCTCTGGAATTCTCTCCCTAAACCTTCCCACCTCTCTCATTTCTGCTGAACCCTCTTCCTTCTATATCATAGAACATAGAACATAGAAGGATACAGCGCAGTACAGGCCCTTCGGCCCTCGATGTTGCGCCGACCGAGTCCTACCTAACCTATACTAGCCCAATAACTTCCAAATGCCTATCCAATGCCTGCTTAAATGAACATAAAGAAGGAGAGTTCACCACTGATACGGGCAGGGCATTCCATGAACTCACAACCCGCTGTGTGAAGAATCTACCCCTAACATCTGTCCTATACCTACCACCCCTTAATTTAAAGCTATGTCCCCTAGTAACACCTGACTCCATCATCGGTAAAAGGTTCTTAGTATCTACCCTATCTAAACCCCTAATCATCTTATACACTTCTATCAGATCTCCCCTAAACCTTCTCTTCTCCAATGAGAACAGCCCCAAGTGCCTCAGCCTTTCCTCATAAGATTTTCCTACCATTCCAGGCAACATCCTGGTAAACCTCCTCTGCACCCGTTCTAAAGCTTCCACATCCTTCCTATAGTATGGCGACCAAAACTGCACACAATACTCCAGATGAGGCCTCACCAGAGTCTTATACAACTGCAACATGACCTCAGGACTCCGGAACTCAATTCCTCTGCCAATAAAGCCCAGTACACCATATGCCTTCCTCACAGCACTATTTACCTGGGTGGCAACTTTCAGAGATCTGTGTACATAGACACCAAGATCCCTCTGCTCATCCACACTACCAAGTAGCCTACCATTAGCCCAGTAATCCATCATCTTGTTATTCCTACCAAAGTGAACGACTTCGCACTTAGCTACATTGAATTCCATTTGCCACATTTCCGCCCAGCTCTGCAACTTATCTATATCCCGCTGTAACCTACCACTTCCTTCCTCACTATCCACAACTCCACCGACTTTTGTGTCATCCGCAAACTTGCTTACCCAGCTTTCAAGTCCTTCCTCTAGATCATTTATAAAGATAACAAAAAGCAATGGTCCCAAAACAGATCCTTGTGGTACACCGCTAGTAACTGCGCTCCAAGATGAACATAATCCATCAACTACTACCCTCTGTCTCCTTCCAGCCAGCCAATTCCTAATCCAAACCTCTAATGTATCCTCAATGCCATACCTCCGAAGTTTTAGCATTAGCCTACCATGGGGAACCTTATCGAACGCCTTACTAAAATCCATATACACAACATCTACTGCTTTACCCTCATCCACTTCCTTAGTCACCTTCTCAAAGAACTCAACAAGGTTTGTGAGGCACGACCTGCCCTTCACAAAACCATGCTGGCTATCCCTGATCACGTTATTCCTACCCAGATGTTCATAAATCTTATCCCTTACCATTCTCTCTAAGACTTTGCCCACCACTGAAGTCAGACTCACTGGCCTATAGTTACTAGGGCTATCCCTACTCCCTTTCTTGAACAATGGGACCACATTCGCTATCCTCCAGTCCTCCGGTACTATTCCCGTTGACAATGACGACATAAAAATCCAGGCCAATGGCTCTGCTATCTCTTCCCTAGCTTCCCATAGGATCCTGGGGTAAATGCCATCAGGCCCAGGAGACTTATCTATATTCATCCTTTCCAATATTCCCAAAACCTCTTCCCTGCATATTTCCAGGGCATCCATTCTAATTATTTGTGATTCCATATTCACATCAGCAACAGTGTCCTGTTCCTGAGTGAATACTGATGAAAAGTACTGATTTAATGTCTCTCCAATCTCCTCCGCCTCCACACACAACTTCCCACTACTATCCTTGACTGGACCGATACCTACCCTAGTCATCCTTTTATTCTTGACATACCTATAGAAAGCCTTTGGGTTTTCCCTAATCCTACCAGCTAAAGACTTTTCATGTCCCCTTCTCGCTTCTCTTAGCTCCCTCTTTAGCTCCTTCCTGGCTACCTTATAACTCTCAATCGCCCCTACTGAACCTTCACGCCTCATCTTTACATATGCCGCCTTCTTCCCTTTCACAAGGGACTCCAATTCCTTACTAAACCACGGCTGCCTCACAAGGCCCTTTACACCATGCCTGACTGGTACATACCTATCGAGGACACGCAGTAGCTGCTCCTTGAACAATCCCCACATCTCATTAGTGTTCTTCTCTTGAAGCCTGTTTTTCCAATCCACACAACCTAAGTCATGCCTCACTGCATCATAATTTCCCTGCCCCCAGCTATAGCTCTTGCCCTGCGGCGCACGATTATCCCTCTCCATCACTAAAATAAAAGTCACCGAGTTGTGGTCACTGTCCCCGAAGTGCTCACGTACCTCCAAGTCTAACACCTGGCCTGGTTCATTACCTAGAACCAAATCCAATATAGCCTCCCCTCTTGTTGGCCTGTCGACATATTGTGTCAGGAAACCCTCCTGCACACATTGTACAAACACCGACCCATCTAATGAACTCAAGCTATAGCTCTCCCAGTCAATATCTGGGAAGTTAAAGTCCCCCATAACAACCACCCTGCTACCTTCACTCTTTTCCTGAATCATCCTCGCAATATTATCCTCTACTTCTCTAGGACTATTAGGAGGCCTGTAGAAAACGCCTAACAGGGTGACCTCACCTTTCCTATTTCTAACCTCAGCCCAAACTACCTCAGATGGCAAGTCCTCTTCCATCGTCCATTCCACTGCTGTGATACTGTCTTTGACAAGTAATGCCACGCCTCCCCCTTTTTTACCCCCATGTCTGATCCTACTAAAACATTTGAACCCTGGAACGTGCAACAGCCATTCTTGTCCCTGTTCTACCCACGTCTCTGTAATGGCCACAACATCGAAGTCCCAGGTACCAACCCACGTTGCAAGTTCACCTACCTTATTCCTTATACTTCTGGCATTGAAGTATACGCACTTCAATCCACCTTTCTGGTTACAGGCACCCTCCTTAGAGATCGCTGCATTATTCCTAACCTCCCTACACTCAAGGTCCTGTACCCTAAAGCTACAGTCCTGGTTCCCATGCCCCCGCGGAGTTAGTTTAAACCCTCCCAAAGAGCACTAGCAAACCTCCCCCCAAGGACACTGGTGCCCCTCAGGTTCAGGTGTAGCCCATCCTTTTTATAGAGGTCCCACCTTCCCCAGAAAGGACCCCAGTTGTCCAAAAACCGGAATCCCTCCCTCCTGCACCATCCCTGTAGCCACGCATTTAACTGCTCTCTCTCCCTATTCCTCGACTCTCTATCACGTGGCACGGGTAACAAACCAGAGACTACAACTCTGTTTGTTCTAACTCTGAGCTTCCAACCTAGCTCCCTGAAAGCCTGTCTGACATCCTCACACTTCTTCCTACCTATATCGTTGGTGCCAACGTGGACCACGATCTGGGGCTGCTCCCCCTCCCCCTTAAGGACCCGGAAAACACGATCAGCGACATCACGTACCCTTGCACCTGGGAGGCAACATACCAAACGTGAGTCCCTGTCGCCCCCACAAAACCGTCTGTCTGTCCCCCTCACTATCGAGTCCCCAAGAACTATTGCTCTACCTTTCTCCACCCTACCCTTCTGAGCAACGGGGCCAGGCTCCGTGCCAGAGGCCTGAACCTCGTTGCTTGCCCCTGGTAAGTCATCCCCCCCACAAGTATCCAAAACGGTATACTTGTTCTTGAGGGGAATGACCGCAGGGGGTCCCTGCACTGGCTTCCTCCTCCCACTCCCCCTCACTGTCACCCATCTATCTTGAACTTTCGGAGTAACTACTTGCCTAAAGCTCCGATCTATGACCTCCTCTGCCTCCCGAATGATCCGCAGTTCATCCAACTCCTTAACAATCTCTCTTTGGCCAGCTTTCTGGCCATCTGCCCGAATGCTTTACCTCTTTTTTTCTAAACAACCTGTTCTTGGATATTAGTAGAAAGTGAGGACTGCAGATGCTGGAGTCCAGAGCCGAGAGGGTGGTGCTGGAAAAGCGCAGCAGGTCAGGCAGCATCCGAGCAGCAGGAGAATCTACGTTTTGGGCATAAGCCCTTATTTTCCTGCTCCTCGGATGCTGCCTGGCCTGCTGTTCCTAGATGTTATTACACACCTCTGGAGCAGGTAGACTTGAACTCAGCACTCCCAGTCCAGGGATAGGGATGCTACCACTGTAGCCTAATATTTTATCAAACTATCGTTTTGGCTCTCTCCCTGTCAGGACCGTTAAATATTAAAGGGGCTCAACAAATATTCTGATTTTGTTTTGGATATTAATAGACTTCAAGAGAATGTAGTAGTGAAAGCATTTGTTCTGGAAAGAAGAGTGGGGAGGTAGGCGATCAGTATGATTTTAAAATGAGGAGGAGAGCTGCCTGACCAGAACATAGACACATCTTAGAATTTGACAGGACCATTAAAAAAAAATACACAGGATCCTTAGGTTTATAAACAACGACCTGGAGGACAAAAGAAGTTATAGTGAATCACTGATCTAAGCTGGAATAATGTGTCCAATTCTGGGCTCCATATTTGGAAAGGATGTGAAACATTGGAGACGTTTTATTGTCAATGTACAGAACAATCTCGATCATCCAAACGAGACGGGCAGGAGTACCTTGTTTGGTTAACTGATTGTTTGGATTTTTGTGGGACCTTGAAATCTTGTTCAGATAATCCGAAATATGATGTTTGGATAACCGAGGTTTTTCTGTATACTGGAGTGATCACAGGAAAGAGGAATTTGAGTTAGGAGGAAAGATTAAAGAGGCTCGATTGTTCTCATAGACTCAGACAGGGCAGACCAAGCCCTTTGGGCTATCGGGTCTGCATTGCCAAAACTACACTAGTCCTACTTTCCAGTACTAGGCCCATAGCCTTGAATGTTCTGACATTTCAAGTGCTCATCCTTTTTAAAGGTGATGAGGTTTCTCATCTCAACTACTCTCCCAGTGCACTCTGGATTCCTATCATTGTCTGGGTGGAAAAGATTTTCCTCGAATTTCTTCCTTTGTCATCACTGTTAATAGTTTTTAAATGATGATAGTACCTGGATTTTTAAATTTTGTTCACCAGGACTGAACTTTAGACAGCTGATGGGAAAAGATAACGGTAAAATACAAAATGTGCCTCTGGGAAGGAAAAGCAGTCTAACAGCAGTGTCCTCCCCAAGCGAATCAGTCCAAACCCGCTCCACTGGCAGGATCTAGCACTTGTGTTTCTAAAGAAACTTTTTGGCATGAAACCCAGTCCCTGCAGGAGGATAACACCAATATATTTCAAAGCCTCTGTGAAGAGAGAGCGTGCTTGGTATAAATTTAACCATCTCTCCTTCAATGTCAACAAAAGAGCTGGTCATTGAAGTCAGGAAGCAAGGTGGAGGGTACGCTCCTATCTTCATCAATGGAGGTGCTGAGGTGAAGATGGTTGACAGTTTTAAGGTCCTGGGAGTGACAATAACCAACAATCTGTCCTGGTCCAGCCGTGGTGATGCAACTGTCAAGAAAGCATAGCAATGCCTCTACCTCCTCAGGAGGCTAAGGAAATTCGGCACGTCTGTAAAGACTCTTACCAATTTTTACAGATGCACCATCACAGCTTGGTATGGCAACTGCTCTCTCCAGAACCGTACAAAATTACAGAGAGTTGTGAACACAGCCTGGCCCATTACCCAAACTAGGCTTCCATCCATGGATTCCATTAGACCTCCCGCTGCCTCAGGGAAACATAATCAAGGACCAGTTATACTCTCATCCATCAAGCAGAAGATACAAAGGTTTAAACACACACACCAACAGATTCAAGAACAGGTTTTTTTCTCCGCTGTGATCAGACTTCTGAATGGACCTCTCATATTTTAAATTAACGTTTATCTCACTCAAGGTGTACCTTCTCTACAGCTGTGTTCCTCAGAATGGTGCTGGAAAAGCACAGCAAGACAGGCAGCATCCGAGGAGCAAGAAAATCGACGTTTTGGGCAAAAGCCCTTCATCAGAAATATTCCTTTTGTCCGAAACGTCGATTTTCCTGCTCCTCAGATGCTGCCTGACCTGCTGTGCTTTTCCAGCAACACTCTGATCTAAACTCTGGTTTCCAGCATCTGCAGTCCTCACTTTTGCCTAGCTGTATTCCTCACTCTGTTCTATCACCCTGATACACTCTGTATAGTATGATCTGCCCATACTGCACGCAAAACAAAACTTTTTGCTGGACCTAGGTATATGTGACATTAATAAATCAAATATAAATCAAATCAAAGAGGTCTAAACAGACTCATTGACTTTCTGATTTGTGACTGTTCAAAGGGAGATACTTGTTCAGGAAGGTACTGAACGTATTGAGAGAATTCATCAGGAACGCCACATACAGGAATCAGAGGGAGCACACCCTGCCTCTTTTATCTACCCAAACATTGAGCATTACCTGTCCCACATGTGACAGAGTGACAGCACCATGGAACATGGACTGCAGCAGTTCAAGATGGCAGCTCACGACTACCTTCTCAAGGGCAACTAGGGATTATCGGTAAAGCTAGTGATGCCCATACCCTACCAGTGAATGAAAAAAGTCTGCTGATCGCAAATTGAACCTATCAGCCATCTCTGAACCCATCGAATTAAAGTGACAGCTTTCCCAAGGGTCTATCAGAGAGCAACAGTAGATTCTTGAGGAGTGGGTATGACAGAGGGAATTTAGTATGGCACATGTGCTTGCAGATAGGAAGTAAATTAGATTAAACACTATTGTGTAAAATTGACCATGACAGGTCAAACCCACTGGGATTCTGCTCAGAGTAAGAATCCGTCCCATGCTGTGTTGACATTGTGTTGACAACACTCCCCAGCTCTCCCACACGGCGAGGCTCAGCACATGGAATGGAGCTAAGCAGAGACAGGAAGTGACATCAGCCTAGATTTATCACAGGCTGTCCCAGCTACCAGAAACCCCATTCGTTCTGGGAGGGCGGGGTTACAATTGAGGCCACCCTCTCTTCACTGACACAATGTTTATAAACTAACCCCTTTCCTTTCTGTTCCCATAGTCTGACCTTTCCCAGGAACCGCAAAAATGAACTGTGGATGTGAGTCGGCGGAAAAGAATGGGAAAGGCTGATTGTTTTCCCACTGTTCCCTGGGGAAGTATTAAATAACAATTCCAACTTGAGTTGAAAAATAAAGTGAGAAATTGTATCTCAAGAACAGCCGATGAATGAATTAGAGAGCACTGTAATATCACTGGGTCCACTGGGACAGACAGTGAGAGTATTCAAGAGCAATGTAATATCACTGGGTCACTGGAACAGCCAGTGAGAGTATTCAAGAGCACTGTAATATCACTGGGTCACTGGAACAGCCAGTGAGCGTATTAGAGAGCACTGTAATATCACTGGGTCACTGGAACAGCCAGTGAGCGTATTAGAGCATTTCTATATCACCGGGTCCGCTGGAATGATCACATCCATGAGCTTTGCTTTATCACTGAATGTTCAGGAACTGCTAAGCCAACTACAGGGATTGCTGTGTTTGTTACATTGCCTCTTCAAACCTTTGTGGAATTCTGTGCTATCAGATTATTATGAAATGGCTGGCTAACAGAACGTAACACTGACTCATGACAAAAAGACAGTTGATAAAATACCTGAACCTGAAGTCATACAGTAGGTAGCGGCCATTGGTGTAGTCATCATATGTTTTGGTAATTTGCTTCATCAGATCCTTAAGACTGTTACTGTACCCATTAAATATGTGGTCAGCAAAGAGCAACTTGCCTCTGATGTACATCTGTTGGTAGCAAGGAAAAGGTCATGGAAAAGCAGGCAATCAATCAGCAGTAAAGGCTTGAGGAAGACAAACGCCAATAACTGGACAGAACTTTTAAAGAGTCGAGAGTGGGGTTGCTGGAAAAGCTCAGCAGGTCAGGCAGAATCCAAGGAGCAGCAGAATCAATGTTTCAGGCAAGAGCCCTTAACCTCAGATGCTGCCTGACCTGCTGTGCTTTTCCAGCACCCCACTCTCAACTGATCTCCAGCATCTGCATCCTCACTTTCTCCTAGAACGTTTAAAGATCCTGGTAATTATGCCTAAACATTATTGCTGTCGTACAACAAACCTCGTTATCTAAAGAACGTGGCTTCTCCTGTAGATACTGCGTGGTGCAGTATCCTCTATCACGAATCACGAGAGACATAGCATAAACAAAGGAGGATTGCTGGCAGTGAACTCCCTCAACAATCCTTACCCACTCCCACATACGGGTAGAAGTGACAAATATCACAAGGTGCCAGGAATGGTCATCTGGGAAAATACCAGTGGTCTGGAGTCATATGTATATCAAAACCATTTGAAGATAGCAGATTTACTTCCCGAGAGGGTGTCAGGGAACCAGATGTGTTTTGGTGACAATTGCTCTGGCAAGGTTTGACTTCCAGGTCCTCTTATTGAATTTAAATTCCATGGTATGATTTAAACCAAGGTCCCAGGACGTTAATCTGTGCAGTTGGTTTGTTCACCACCCCCCCCCCCCCCCCCCCACCCCTCAGCCCAGATCCCACTGCCCACACAAAAATCTCCTCTATCACCAAATCTGACGTCTGGAGGAGGAACTTCTGCCTTGGGACCCACCAACCACATGGCATCAATGTCAACTTCACCAGTTTCCTCATCTCACCTCCCCCCCCCCCACCTCATTCCAGGTTCTTGGCACCGCCATCTTGAACTGTCCCACCTGTCCATCTTCGTTCCCATCTTTCTGCTTCACCCTCCCGACCTATCACCATCACCCCCCTATCTGCAACTACCTCACCCTGACCCCACCCCCTCCCTCCTATTTATCTCTCAGTCCCCTTCAACGCCCCACATCCCTGATGATGAATTTATGCCCAAAATGTCAACTCTCCCACTCCTCAGATGCTGCCTGACCTGCTGTGCTTTTCCAGCCACACTTTTCAACTCTGATCTCCAGCAACTGCAGTCCTCACTTTCTCCTCTGGGTTGCTAGTCCAGTGACATTACCATTACCCCCACCATTGTGCCAGGCTCTTTACTCTTCCAAGTATTCCCAGTTCCCCCACTGCAGCCTGATCAAAGCTGGTTGAAAAGCTGCAAAGATATCTTAAAATACACGTTTCACGGTACTTTTGCTGATATATAAATTCTTTTGGGTTTGGGGGCTTTGTTCCTCTAATGGTACAGTTTGGAACCCTCCAGAATTTCCTTCTGTTTTTAATCATGAGAAATACAAGTTGAGAAGGTTCCTTAACTTAGAGAATTATTCCTTCATGAATTAGTTCTACAGCAACAAATGCAAGTAAATTTCAAAGCTTTATGGTGTTTATTAACGATTCATTTCCATTACATCCACGAGTTTGGATTTAAACTTCAATTCTCTGCTCACAACTATTTTTCAAAGTTACATTGTAGCAATCACAAATTTAGTCCATGACATTCATAATTTAAGAGTATTGTAAATGAAAGTCTGCGTTCTGGAAATTGCCTGTAACTAACACATGGGAATGACACTGGGAAGAGCTCAGATGTTTTGATTGTATGTTGAAAATTATATGCCAGTGTCACTACCTGTCTGAAAGGATTTAATGTCAACTGTTTTCCATTGTAAATCCCAATGTCTAAACTTATAATGGAACTGCCCATTTAATGAGTCACACTGTAATTATCCTGTCCTGCTAAAGGCAGCTTTGTAAGGCAGCAATTTGACTACACAACCTCAATTGTAGAGAGATTTCTTTAAGAGGAGACAGATTTACATTTATATAGCGACTTTCATGACCGCAGAATGTCCTAAAGTGTTTTACCGCTAATTAGGTGTTCTGTGAACAACAAAGCTGCCTTCAAATGTTTGATGTCAGAATCACTGGACATTAACTTAACAGAGCTGAATTTAACCATGCACCAGTAAGAATGGATGTTGTAAATAATTAACATGATGAAAACTTATAAGGTGTTAGATGGCATGGTGGCTTAGTGGTTAGCACTACTGCCTCACAGCGCCAGGGACCAGGTTGTGATTCCAGCCTTGGGTAACTGTCTGTATAGAGTTTGTATGTTCTCCTCGTGTCTGTGTGGGTCCCCTCCAGGTACTCTGGTTTCCTCCCACAGTTCAAAGATGTGCAGGTCAGGTGAATTGACCATGCTAAGTTGCCCCTAGTATTCGGGGATGTGTAGGTTAAGTGTATTAGTCAGGGGTAAAATGTAGGGGAATGTGTTTGGGTGGGATACTCTTCGGAGGGTTGGTGTAGATTTGTTGGGCTAAAGAACCAGTTTCCACACTGTAGGGATTCTGATGTTGCAGGAAAAACAGTCCCAGCCTGTTCAGCCTCTCCCTGTAGCTCAAATCCTCCAACACTGGCAACATCCTTGTAAATCTTTAATGAACCATTTCAAGTTTCACAACATCCTTCTGGTAGGAAGAAGACCAGAATTGCATGCAATATTCCAAACATGGCGGAACCAATGTCCTGTACAGCTGCAACATGTTCTCCCAACGCCTAGACTCATAGAGATGTACAGCATGGAAACAGACCCTTCGGTCCAACCTATCCATGCCGACCAGGTATCCCAACCCAATCTAGTCCCACCTGCTAGAATCTGGTACATATCCCTCCAAACCCTTCCTATTCATATATCCATCCAAATGCCTCTTAAATGTTGCAATTATACCAGCTTCCACCACTTCCTCTGGCAGCTCATTCCATACACGTACCACACTCTGTGTTAAAAAATTACCCCTTAGTCTCTTTTATATCTTTCCCCTCTCACCCTAAACCTATGCCCTCTAGTTCTGGACTCCCCGACCCAGGGAAAAGACTTTGTCTATTTAGATTAGATTACTTACAGTGTGGAAACAGGCCCTTCAGCCCAACAAGTCCACACCGACCCGCCGAAGCGCAACCCACCCACACCCCTACATATACCCCTTACCTAACACTATGGGCAATTTAGCATGGCCTATTCACCTGACCCGCACATCTTTTGGACTGTGGGAGGAAACCGGAGCACCCGGAGGAAACCCACGCAGACACGGGGAGAACGTGCAAACTCCACACAGTCAGTCGCCTGAGGCGGGAATTGAACCCAGGTCCCTGGTGCTGTGAGGCAGCAGTGCTAACCACTGAGCCACCGTGCCACCCTATTTATCCTATCCATGCCCCTCATAATTTTGTAAACCTCTATAAGGTCACCCCTCAGCCTCCGACACTCCAGGGAAAACAGCCACAGCCAGTTCAGCCTCTCCCTGTAGCTCAGATCCTCCAACCCTGGCAATATCCTTGTAAATCTTTTCTGAACCCTTTCAAGTTTCACAACATCTTTCCGATAGGAAGGAGACCAGACTTGCACGCAATATTCCAACAGTGGCCTAACCAATGTCATGTACAGCCACAACATGACCTCACAACTCCTGTACTCAATACTCTGACCAATAAAGGAAAGCATACCAAACGCCTTCTTCACTATCCTATCTACCTGCGACTCTACTTTCAAGGATCTATGAACCTGCACTCCAAGGTCTCTTTGTTCAGCAACACTCTCTAGGACCTTACCATTAAGTGTATAAGTCCTGTTAAGATTTGCTTCCCAAAATACAGCACCTCTGAATTAAACTCCATCTGCCACTTCTCAGCCCATTGGCCCATCTGGTCAAGATCTTGTTGTAATCTGAGGTAACCCTCTTTGCTGTCCACTACACCTCCAATTTTGGTGTCATCTGCAAACTTACTAACTATACCTCTTATGCTCACATCCGAATCATTTATGTAAATGACAAAATGTAGAGGCCCCAGCACCGATCCTTGTGGCACTCCACTGGTCACAGGCCTCCAGTCTGAAAAACAACCTTCCACCACCACCCTCTGTCTTCCACCTTTGAGCCAGTTCTATATCCAAATGGCTAGTTCTCTCTGTATTCTGTGAGTCTAACCTTGCTAACCAGTCTCCCATGTGGAACCTTGTCGAAACGCCTTACTGAAGTCCATATAGATCACATCTACCTTTCTGCCCTCATCGATCTTCTTTGTTACTTCTTCAAAAAACTCAATCAAGTTTGTGAGACAGAAATACATGCACATCCTGTCCCTCAGGATGCCCTCCAACAACTTGCCCACCACCAAGGTCAAGCTCATTGCTCTATAGTTTCCTGGCTTGTCCTTACTACCCTTCTTAAACAGTGGCACCACGTTAGCCAACCTCCAGTCTTCTGGCACCTCGCCTGTGACTATCGATGATACAAATATCTCAGCAAGAGGCCCAGCAATCACTTCCCTAGCTTCCCAAAGAGTTCTAGGGTACACCTGATCTGGGGACTTATCCACCATTACCCATTTCAAGACATCCAGCACTTACTCCTCTGTAATATGGACATTTTACAAGATATCATCATCTATTTCCCTACAGTCTATATCTTCCATATCCTTTTCCACAGTAAATACTGATGCAAAATACTCGTTTAGTATCTCCCCCATTTTCTGCAGCCCCACACAAAGGCCACCTTGCTGATCTTTAAGGGGTCCTATTCTCTCTCTAGTTACCCCTTTGTCCTTAATGTATTTGTAAAAACTCTTTGGATTCTCCTTAACTCTATTTGCCAAAGCTATCTCATGTCCCCTTTTTGCCCTCCTGAATTCTCTCTTAAGTATACTCCTACTGTCTTTATACTATAAGGATTCACCCGATCTATCCTGTCTATACCTTACATGTGCTTCCTTCTTTTTCTTAACCAAACCCTCAATTTCTTTAGTCATCCAGCATTCCCTGTACCTATCAGCCTTTCCTTTCACCCTAACAGGAATATACTTTCTCTGGATTCTCGTTATCTCATTTCTGAAGGCTTCCCATTTACCAGCCGTCCCTTTACCTGCGCACATCTGCCCCCAAACAGCTTTCAAAAGTTCTTTCCTAATACGTCAAAATTGGCCTTTCTCCAATTTAGAACTTCACCTTTTAGATCTGGTCTATCCTTTTCCATCATTATTTTAAATCTAATAGAATTATGGTCACTGGCCCCAAAGTGTTCCCCAGTCACCTGCCCTGCCTTGTTTCCCAAGAGTAAGTCAAGTTTTTCACTGTCTCTAGTAAGTACATCCACATACTGAATCAGAAAATTGTCTTGTACACACTTAACAAATTCCTCTCCATCTAAACCCTTACCACTAAGGCAGTCCCAGTCTATGTCTGGAAAGTTAAAATCCCTGACCATAACCACCCTATTATTCTTACAGATAACTGAGATCTCCTTACAAGTTTGTTTCTCAATTTCCCACTGACTATTGGGGGGTCTATAGTACAATCCCAATAAAGTTATCATCCCTTTCTTATTTCTCAGTTCCACCCAAATAACTTCCCTGGATGTATTTCCGGGAATATCCTCCCTCAGCACAGCTGTAGTGCTATCCCTGATCAAAAATGCCACTCCCCTCCTCTCTTGCCTCCCTTTCTGTCCTTCCTGTAGCATTTGTATCCTGGAACATTAAGCTGCCAGTCCTGCCCATCATGCTTCTGTAATTGCTATGATATCCCAGTCCCATGTTCCTAACCATGCCCTGAGTTCATCTGCCTTCCCCGTTAGGCCCCTTGCATTGAAATAAATGCAGTTTAATTTATTAGTCCCACCTTGTCCCTGCCTGCGCTGTTTGACTTGCTTCTGTTCTCAACTGTGCCAGTCTCAGATTGATCTCTTTCCTCACTTCTCCATGGGTCCCACCCCCACCCGCCCCACCCCACCTTACTTGTTTACATCCTCCCAAGCAGCTCTTGCAAATTTCCCTGCTAGTATATTAGTCCCCTTCCAATTTAGGTGCAATCTGTCCTTCTTGTACAGGTCACTTCTATCCCAAAAGAGATTCCAATGATCCAAAAATGTGAATCCTTCTCCCATACATCAGCTCCTCAGCCATGCACTCATCTGCTCTATTCTTCTATTCCTGCCCTCACTAGCTCGTAGCACTGGGAGTAATCCAGATATTACTACTCTTGAGGACCTCCTTTTTAAATTTCTGCCTAACTCCCTGTAATCTCCCTTCAGAATCTCAACCTTTTCCCTTCCTATGTCATTGGTTCCAATGTGGTTCCAATGAGAGGGGTCTTGCTGGTCCCTCTCCCCTGTGAGAACATTCTGCACCCTCTCTGAGACATCCTTGATCCTGACACCAGGGAAGCAACACACCATTCTGCTTTTTCGCTTATGGCCACAGAAACGTTTGTCTGTACCTCGGACTAGAGAATCCCCTAACACAATTGATCTCTTGGAACCTGACGTACCCCTCGTTGCATTAGAGCCAGTCTCAATATCAGACACTTGGCTGTTTTTGCTACGTTCCCCTGAGAATCCATCACCCCCTACATTTTCCAAAACAGCATATCTGTTTGAAATGGGTATATCCACAAAAGACTCCTGCCCTAGGTGCTGACCTCTCTTACCCCTCCTGGAGTTAACTCATCCATGTGACTGTATCTGAGACTTTCCCCCCTTCCTATAACTGCCATCCATCACATACTGTTGCTGTTGCAAACTCCCCATCGCTTCTAACTGTCTCTCCAACCGTTCCATTCAATCTGATAAGATTCGCAGCCAACAGCATTTATGGCAGATATAATCCACAGTAACCCTTAAACTCTCATGAAACTCCCACATCTGACAAAAAGCACATATCACTCTATTAAACACCATTTTTGCTCCTTCACAATCTACCCAGAAATTAACACCGTCTTACTTCTCTACAAACACTGTCCCAGGTTAAATTAATAGCTATGGCTTATATTTTAAGTTGAATCAAGAGACACATCTCCAAAAACAAATAATCAAGAAAGAACCCACTCTACTCACTACTTCAGATTCTCTGCAGACCACACTTAAAACAACAATTAACTTATCTGATTCTGAGCTGTGAAATTTGCCCAACAGTTCCTCCAAGATCAGTTGTGAATTTCACTGTTTGTTAATTTTTCAATGTCCAACGATACATGAATTCAAACAGCAAAGGCAGTAACTGTGCAGGTTCTCTCTCTCTCTCTCCTGCACTGACCACACCATGTGCTTCCTTTGTCTGCTCTTCTCCCTTTTAAAACTGCTGTTGTTTTGACTTTTTTTTTCCAGAAGTTCCAAAACAAGGCAACAGCATCTAAAACAGTAATTGCTGCTCCAGGAATTCGAGGAAATCACCTCCAACACCTAAAATACCTCAAAAACAAGGAGCAGCTGTTACAGCCAGAAATGTTTCCCACCCTCCATCTTGAATTACCCAGAATCGTGTCTGTACCCAATACTCTGACCAATAAAGAAAAGCATACCAAATGCCTTCTTCGCTATCCTGTCTATAACTTTCAAGGAGCTATGAACCTGCACCCCAAGGTGTCTTTGTTCAGCAACACTCCCTAGGACTTTACAATTCTATACGTCCTGCTAAGATTTTGTTTTCCCAAAATGCAGCACCTCACATTTATCTAAATTAAACTCCATCTGTCACTCCTCAGCCTATTGGCCCATCTGATCAAGATCCCATTGTAATCCATGGTAACCTTCTTCACTGTCTACTACACCTCCAATTTTGGTGTCATCTGCAAACTTACTAACTATACCTCTTATGCTCACATCCAAATCATTTGTATAAATGACTAAAAGTAGTGGACCCAGCACTGATCCTTGTGGCACTCCACTGGTCACAGGCCTCCAGTCTGAAAAACAACCCTCCACCACCACCCTCTGTCTTCTACCTTTGAGCCAGTTCTCTTGTTGACGGTAAAAGGATGTTTCTGAAGTTTGAGAATCACACATCTACAGCAGATCGATGTGCCACCTAAGAGTGTTAAACAAAACTAATCGCGCTATATACCAATGCTTATGACTCCACACACCTTATATTCACATTTATATAAGTATATACTGACAATCACACAAACATACTTTTTTATAAACAGATCAACACACTCAGCCTTTCCTAAATTACTACTGAATCAGATCAATATAAACAAATACAAGTTTGTCAATAACTTCCTGCTTACTAAGTTAATCTGTTGTATGATTTTTGTTCTATGCTTTCTATGTTATTCTACCAATGCTGTTCTTTAATGCATGACAGGGATATGTGAAGATGATCAGTGTGAAGAATGAATGGTCGTCAGTTCCGTTCGACTGTCTGGGCCTGTGCTGTGCTCTGACCTTTGTCACTTGCAGGGATATTATTGCAGTCCTGAGAGTTACTGGTGAACTGCAGAATATAAACCAACTCCCTTCTGATCATTTCTCACACAGAACGGAAACACATGTGCAGGGCTGTCATGTGTAAGTTGTTTTCTTGGTTTGAGGCTGAAGTTCTGCTTGCACACCAGCTGAGGGACTGCCAACCTGTGAGAGAGAGGACTAGCAAGCACTCACAGTGACGGAGGTAGCAGCTGGCACTGTTTACCAGCAGGAACACTGAGAGGCTGATCCCACACAAACCATCCCCCTCAACCGTATGATCCTTAATAAAAAGAGGCAATGTTTATCCAACAACTCATTTCAGTGAGAGAGAGAGAGAGAGAGAAAGCATTAACTTTGATTTCTCTTTACAAATGATGCCAGACCTGCTGAGCTTTTCCAGCAACTTCTGTTTTTGTTTCAGATTATGTAAGTTTGTGACTGAGAGTGTGTGTGAGAGAGTGTGTGTGTGAGAGAGAGTGTGTGTGTGTGAGAGAGAGAGTGTGTGAGAGAGTGTGTGTGTGAGAGAGTGAGAGTGTGTGAGAGAGTGAGAGTGTGTGAGAGAGAGAGAGTGTGTGAGAGAGAGTGTGTGAGAGAGAGAGTGTGTGAGAGAGAGTGTGTGTGAGAGAGAGAGAGTGTGTGTGTGAGAGAGAGAATGTGTGTGTGAGAGAGAGAGAGTGTGTGTGAGAGAGAGAGAGAGTGTGTGTGAGAGAGAGAGTGTGTGAGAAAGGGGTGGAGTACGTGAGAAGTTGTTTGGAAGAAGGGTTGTGAAAATGTGAGAAAGAAGAGTTCTGTGTGTGAGTTAGAAGGTACACAGTTTTTGTGTTTATGTGACACCAATGTGACTGAGCTCACAGATTTTGACCCAGGCAGTTTTCAAAGTGAATGGGAATAAAGTCTACATGTAACACGGTATGGTAGAATGTTGCTTCAAATAAAATCCTGTGAGGGACGTGGGTTGTGAAAAAAACAGAATTGCTCCTTTTCCCCTTGGTTCAAAGGAAGTGTTCCAGGGAGGGGTGTGGTGTGAACCTGCCAGTGCAGTTAAATGTCAAAGTGTGTGGGCTGTCAGAAAATTGAAAAGTTTTGGTGTGTCTGAAAACTAGCCACAACTCAAATCATATCACACTCAAAATGTCAACACTTCAGCATCGCAACTAGAGCAGCTGAGTTTCTCCAGATTTCCTGCATCCACGGCATTTTACCTCAATTTTAACTCGTTCGTGTTTATTCCCACACAGAAACCCCCCACAGGACAAGCAACTCTTCAATGAACATAGTCTAACACTGACTACACAGCCTAGGGCTGGCTTTAATGGCCAATGGATGTCCCAGGCTGTCTGAAATTCACCAGATCCAAAACTGACAGAGGACAAGGGAAATTGATCAGGATGTGCAGTTTACAAATTTTAGATCCTGTCTTTTGAATGCAGCCTGAAGTGGGTACAGAATGCAAGCTGAGAAAGTGCTTCCACTGCTCTTGAGCTGATTTCCCAGACTCCGTTTGGGAGAAGGGGGGGTGTTGGGCTATGGGGATGGGGACAGAGTTCCATTCTCACCTCACTACAGCACAGCAGCAGCAACTAATACAAATATATGGTGCCTCCTGCACCATTCAAAAAAATGGCTGATCGGATTTTAACCTCTCGCCTATATTCCTGCTTATTCCCCCGTTAATCTTTCATCGCTTTGGGAGATGAGGATCTATCTACCTCTGCATTAAAAGACTCCATCCACTGCCTGCTGAGGAAGGGAACTCCAAAATTCCAACCCCCCAGAGAGGAAAGAAATGCTTCCTCATCTCTGGTTTAAGTAGGTGCCCTTCATTTTTAAACTATGTCACTTGTTCTAGATTCTTCCACAAGAGCAAACATCCTTTCCCCATCCACTTGGTCAAGATCCCTCAGGATCTTACATTGCAGTTAAGATATGGAGATGCCACTGTTGGGTAGACAACATCAAAAATCACATAACACCAGGTTATAGTTTCCTTGAAATCAGGAGCTTTCAGAGTGATGCCCCTTCATCAAGTGCAGTGAGAGAGGGCACACAGACACAGAGGTTATAGGCAGAGAGATCAAAGGATCATACAATTAGAGTCATAGAGTACAGCATGGAAACAGACCCTTCGGTCCAACTCGTCCATGCCGACCAGATATCCCAATCTAATCTAGTGCTATTTGTCAGCACATGGCCCATATCCTTCTAAATCCTTCCTATTCATATACCCATCCAGATGCCTTTTAAATGCTGTAATTGTACCAGCCTCCACCACTTCCTCTGGCAGCTCATTCCACACACGCATCACCCTCTGCATGAAAAGGTTGGCCCTGAGGTCCCCTTTATATCTTTCCCTCAGATTCCCTCACCCCAGGGAAAAGACTTTGCCTATTTATCCTATCCATGCCCTTCATGATTTTGTAAACCTCTATAAGGTCACCCCTCAGCCCTGATGGTCCAGGGAAAACAGCCCCAGCCTGTTCAGCCTCTCCCTATAGCTCAAATCCTCCAACCCTGACAACATGCTTGTCAATCCTTTCTGAACCCTTTCAAGTTTCACAACATCCTTCCGATAGGAAGGAGACCAGAATTGCACACAATATTCCAACAGTGGCCTAATCAATGTCCTGTACAGCCACAACATGACCTCCCAACTCCTGTACTCAATACTCTGACCAATAAAGGAAAGCATACCAAACACCTTCTTCACTATCCTATCTACCTGTGACTTCACTTTCAAGGAACTATAAACCTGCACTCCAAGGTCCCTTTGTTCAGCAACACTTCCCAGGACCTTCCTACTGAGTGTGTAAGTCCTGGTCTTGATGTAAATGTAGTGTACAAACCCAAACTGGCTGATGGAGGACTCTGTTAGAAAGGAATGTAATTTTCGATTGTACAAGATGTAATTTCAAATAAACAAATGTCTCGGATGGGAAATGCTTATTTGAAGATTCATTCTATTTTGTTGAAAAAAAACCATACAATTAGTAGTCACAGTTAGTGTGGCATTTTAAAAATTCTTGCTTTCAGAACAAAACTCGGAGGCAGATTATGAACTAGGTCTCACACCGATAAGGCAGTGTCTGACCTGAAATCGCTTCTTTTGCAAGTCTGTTTGATTGAAGTTTGGAAAGTTTGGCAGACACTGATAAAACTTTTAATTATCTCGGGGCAGTGACTTGAAACAGATTCTGAATTTGCATCTTAATCAATGGAAACTTGCATCAACTTTCTAACAGAGTTCTCTATCAACCATTTTAGGTTTGTTCATTCCACTTAAACCAATTGTATTATTCTTTGATGTCTCTGCTTATAAACTCAGTGTCTGTGTGCTCTCTCTCATGCACGTGACGAAGGACCATTGATCCAAAAGCTTGTGATTTCAAATAAAACTATTGGACTAGAACCTGGTGTCGTATGATTTTTGACTATGTTTCAGTTAAATCATGATTTGGAGATGCCAGAGTTGGACTGGGGTGTACAAAGTTAAAAATCACACAACACCAGGTTATAATCCAACAGGTTTAATTGAAAGCCCTAGCTTTCGGAATGACACTCCTTCACCTGGCGAAGGAGTGGCACTCCGAAAGCCAGTGCTTCCAATAACCTGGTGTTGTGTGATTTTTAACTCAGTTAAATCACTTCTGGCTCTCTGAACTCCAGAGGATACAGGCTCAGCCTCTCTAGCCTTTCCTTATAAGGTAATCCACTCATTCCATGCTATTAGCCTGGTAAACCTTCTCTGAACTGCTTCTAATGCGTTAATATCTTTGTGTAAGTACGGTGACCAGTACAGTACACAATACTCTGGAATCAGCCTCACCAGTGTCCTGTATATATGAATCATAAGCGTTTTGCTCTTGCACTCAATTTCCTTGCAAGAAAACATAACATTCTATCGGCTCCTTATGTACTCTTCACAGCTCACATTCCTACAGTGAATATAGAATCCCTACAGTGCAGGAGCAGGCCATTCAGCCCATCAAGTTCACACCTCCGAAGAGCATCCCACCAACCCTGCATTTCCCATGGCTAATCCACCTAGCCTGCACATCCCTGGACAGTATGGGGCAATTTAGCATGGCCAATCCACCTAACCTGTACATCCTTAGATTGTGAGAGGGAACTGGAGCATCCAGAGGAAACCCACACAGACATGGAGAGAATGTGCATACTCTGCACCATGAGCGAGCATGCCACCCTCCCCCCCCCCGCGCCCCCCCCCCCCCACCACCACCAACCAACATGTACATTGTGTCAACAAGAAACCGTACCATCAGTCCCTACCTCCAAGTTGTGCAGAGTTAAGGCCCAATCACTGACTCCTGTGATGCACCACTTACAACATCCTGCTGACCTGAAAAAGACCCATTTATTCCTATACTCTGCTTCTTGTTAACCAGCCAATCTTCAATCCATGCCACTATGTAAGCCCTAACGACTTGAGCTTTTATTTTCTGCAATAATCTCATTGTGGCACCTTATCAAATGCTTTCTGGAAATCTAAATGTGGTTTATCTACTGGTTCCTCTTTATCTACAACACAAGCTACTTCTTAAAAAAACCTCCACAAATTAGTTAAACATAATTTCCCTTTAACAAAACCAAGTTGTCTCTATCTGATTACCTTGAACTTGTCCTGTTATAATCCCTTTAGTAAGAGCTTCTAATACTTTCCCTATGACAGAGGTTATGCTAACTGGCCTGTAGATTCCTGCTTCCTGCCTCCCTGAATAACTGAGCTGTTTTCCAATCTAAAGGGACTATCCCCAAATTGAACGAGTTTTGGAAAATTAAAACTAACACATCAATGATTATATTGCTGCTTCTTTTAAGACCCAAGGATGAAATCTATCAGGATCTGGGAACTTGTCAACTCACAATTCTAACAATTTATTCAGTACCAATGCCCTGATAATTGTAATTTTCCTGAGCTTCCCCCTCCTTCTCAATGCCTGATTCACAGCCATTTCCAGGATACTACATGCATCCGCTCTAGTGAAAACCAATTCAAAATATCTGTTCATTCCACCGGCCATCTCTTTATCCACCCATCACTAATTCCCCAGACTCATTTTCTATTGCAGAAATACTTACTTTATTAACTCTTTTGGAAATATCTGAAGAAAGTTGGGTTATATTTTTGGCCAACATTCTCTCACATCCTAATTTTTCCCTCATTTTAGTCATCTTTTATTAACTCCTTGCTGTTTCTGCTTCTTGATTTGGGGCCTAGCTCCTCACACTGGCTATGCAGGTCCTCTTTTCTAGTTTTACCAGTGTCATTGTGGTCTTTGACATGGACTATAACAGCTGGATTGTCCCACTCCCATTGCAAGTTCCTCTCAACCCTTAGCAACTCAATCATGGATCTCGTGTGAGGCAAAAGGAGTGACCGAATTCACATTACAAACCTGAAGTGGGTGCAGAGGAGAGGATGTTGCCTGGTATGGAACATCTTAGCGATGAACAGAGGCTGGATAATCTTGCACTGTTTTCACTGGAGCGGAGAAGGCTGAGGGGGGAACTGATTGAGCTGTATTAGATGATGAGGGGCATGGACAGGGTGGAAAGAAATCAGCTATACCCCTTAGTCAAAGGGTCAAAAACATGGGGGAATGTGAAAGGCAGAAGGTTTAGACGGGATTTGAGGAAAATCTTCTTCATTCAGAAGGTAATGGGGGTCTTGAATGGAAGGGTAGCTTCATAACCTCTAAAAAGTCCTGGATAAACACTTGACGGATTATAACATTCAAGGCTATGGGCCTAATGCAGATAAATGGGACTCGTGTAGGTAGTTATGTTTGGCAATTCAGACTCAATGGACTAAAAGGTCTCCTCTGTACTGTGTGATTATATGAATCCTGTCTGACTGGACTGAATTGAGTCTTGTTTTCACTCTCTCCCACTCCCACTGGGTTTGACACGCGAGGACTTGTACCACTGCAATTACCTTTACCTCTTCTACCTAACTGTTCCTTTCTCTCTTATAACTAACCCCCCTCCTCTAACTAGTATAACCTCCACTAACTGGTACAGTGCATAGTAACATAGAATATCGGATAAGGAGAAGGTCAGTTGACACTTGGAGCATGCTGCACCACTCAGTATGATCATGGCTTATCCCTGTTCCCGCTTTCTCCCCATATCCTTCAATCCCTTTAGCTCTAAGAACTATATCTATTTCCTTTTCGAAAACATTCACTGTTTTGGCCTCAACTACTTTCTGTGGCAGAAAATTCCATAGGGTCACCTCATGTCTGTCCAAACATAGGACCTACAGGAAAACAACACATAGGGACCAAATATTGAACTACACAAGCAATCATCCCAACATCCACAAACAAAGCTGCATCAGAACATTATTCCAGTGAGCCACTACACACTGCAGCACAGAGGGACTACACAGAGCAGAGGAAAATCACCTATATAGCGTATTCAAAAAGAACAAGTACCTAATGAACACACTCCGCAGCAACAAACCCAAACAAGCAGTCCAGAAACCCCAGCCATTCTCCCCTACATCAAAGACACTTTGGAAATGACTGCCAGACGACTCAGACCCGTTGGCATCATGGTAGCCCACAAACCCACTATCACACCAAAACAGCAGCTAATGAACTTGAAAGACCCTTATACAGACAACAAGCAAAATTAATGTTACTTACAAAATACTGTGCAAGGGCTGTAACAAACACACCATTGGACAAACAGGCAGACAACCAGCCACCAGGATGCATGAACACCAGTTAGGCACAAAACGACATGACCCACTCTCACTAGTATCCTTACATACAGATAAGGAAGGACACCACTTTGATTGGGATAACACATCCATGCTAGGACAAGCCAAACAGAGACACACCAGAATTTCTAGAAGCATGGCATTCCAACTAGAACTCTATCAACAAACACATCGAGTTAGACCCCATCTACCACCCCCTGAGAAAAAGAACCGGAGATGATGTCACAACAGGAAATGACATCACCAACCCAAAGAAACCCAAACATATAAATAGAAAGCAGGAATTATCGACAGTGCTTCGCCTGGAGGCCCACTGAAGATGTTACCTAGTAGGGTGATGAAACATCTGGAATTGAACCTTCCAGTTCAGCGAGCAAACCTACATCCAGAACCTCAACCTGAGCTACAAATCTTCTCAAAGCCACAATTTTTTCCCATCCTCCATCTTGAATTGAAAAAGAAACCTATATTATTATTGTCTGACACAGCAGTGAATCTGCACAGATACTGCCTTTGCTGTTTGAGTTCAAGTATCTCCAGACATTGGAGTGTGCTTAGAAAACATTAACAAAGAGTGAAATTTACAGCTGTGGGAAACTGTGGGGGAGAGCTCACAGCACAGGAACAGTTAAGTGCATTGTTCTTAAGTGTAGCCTTGCTGGTGGAGAGTTTGAGCTATAGGAAGAGGCTGGATAGGCTGGAGCTGTTTTCCCTGGAGCATTGGATGCTGAGGGGTGACCTTATAGAAGTTTATATAATCATGAGGGGCATGGATAGTGTAAATAGACAGGTCTTTTCCCCGGGGTGGGGGAGTCCAGAACGAGAGGACATATGTTTAGGGTGAGAGCCAAAAGGGACCTAAGGGGCAACTTTTTCACATAGAGGGTGGTACGTGTATGGAATGAGCTGCCAGAAGAAGTGGTGGAGGCTGGTACAATTACAACATTTAAGAGGCATCTGGTTGGGTATATGAATCGGAAGGGTTTAGAGGGATATGGGCCAAGTGCTGGCAAATGGAATTAGATTAGGTTAAGATATCTGGTCGGCATATTCGAGTTGGACTGAAGGGTCTATTACCGTGCTGTACGTCTTTATGACTAGTAATTTTATCTGTAAACTATATTCGCTAATTAGTACAAGAACCTCTAACTAGTAAAACATCCACTACCTAGTGCAACTCCTTCACTAGCCCAACTCCCTCAACCAGTACAATGTCAACATGGTTAATAAATCTGAATTTTTTTTTAAAGTTAGTCAAATGGGGCCCGTTGTCAGTTATTATATAAACTCATCCTGTTCATTAACATTCTTTAGGGAATGAAATCTGCTGATCTTACCTGCTCAGGTCTACATGTGACACCAGACAACAGCAAAGTGATTGAGTCTTAAATGCCCTCTGAAATGACCCTACAGGACACTTTGTTTTAGCAAACCTCAAAGAAATCTACGGAAAGGAATGAGACTGGACAGTTACTCCACATCTACCAAGGCATCGGTTTGATTACAGCAAACCAAACCTGTCAACTCTGCAAAGTCCTCCTTACTGACATCTGGGGATTTGTACCAAAATCGTAAAAGCCTGACATTGGCTTCAGTCTACAATTGCGTTAAGTATGACCATTTCCCAGACACCACCATCACCATCTCTGGATATGTCCTGTCCCACTAACACGACAGATCCAGTCGAGGGAACTGCACAGTGGTATAAAGTTAGAAGGAGTTGCCCTGAGAGCCTCAACATTGACTATGGACTTCATGAAGTCTTGTGGCTTCAGGGTAAACATGGGCAAGGAAAACTCCTGCTGATTAACACCTACCCTCCTCCCTCGGCTCCTCGGTCATGAATGCTGGTGGACAAGTAAACAACTCACTGGAGGAGGAGGCTCCACAATCAATACTCCTTTGTGTTGGACCATACTCAGAGGAAGGACTGAGGATGGTAAGGACACTAAATATGGGGATGGATTTCAATGTTCACCATCAAGAGTGGCTCAGCAGCAGTACTACTGATCGAGCTGGTCAGGTCCTAAAGCACGTGGTTGCTAGACTGGGTCTGGGCAGGTGGTGAGGGAACCAACACAAGGGAGAAACATACGTGACCTCATCCTTAGCAACCTGCCGGCTGCAGATGTGCCTGAGAATACCATTAATTGTGTTGCGTGGCACTATCACCATGCTAAATGGGACAGACATAGAACAGATTTAGTAACTCAAGACTGGACATCCATGAGGCACTGTGGGCCATCAACAGCAGCAGAATTGTACTCCAGCACAATCTGCAACCTCATGGCCCAGCATATCCCCTATTCAACCATTACCATCAAGCCAGGGGGTCAACCCTGGTTCAATGGACAGTGCAGGATGCCATGCCAGAAGAAGCACAAGACATACCCTAAAACGAGTGTCAACCTGGTGAAGTTACCAAACAGGACTATTTCAGAGACAGCTAAGTGACTCCACAAACAATGGATCAGACCTAAGCTCTATAGTCCTTCCACAGTGGTTAGCACTGCTGCCTCACAGCGCCTGAGACCCAGGTTCAATTCCCGACTCAGGCGACTGACTGTGTGGAGTTTGCACGTTCTCCCCGTGTCTGCGTGGGTTTCCTCCGGGTGCTCTGGTTTCCTCCCACAGTCCAAAGGTGTGCGGGTCAGGTGAATTGGCCATGCTAAATTGCCCGTAGTGTTAGGTAAGGGGTAAATGTAGGGGTATGGGTGGGTTTCGCTTCGGCGGGTCGGTGTGGACTTGTTGGGCCGAAGGGCCTGTTTCCACACTGTAAGGTAATCTAATCTAATCTAGTCGTGAAAGCTGGTGGACAAGTAAACAACTCACTGGAGGAGGAGGCTCCATAAATATTCATATCCTCAATGATCGAAGGGACCAGCACATCGGTGCAAAAGATAAGGCTGAAGCAATCACAGCAATCTTCATCCAGAAAATTGCTGAGTGGATGATCCATCTTGGCCTCTTCCAGTGGTCTCCAGCATCACAGATATCTGTCTTCAACCAATGACATTCACTCCATATGATATCGAGAAGTAGTTGGAGACACTGGATACTGTAAAGACTATGGGCTCTGACAACCTTCTCGAAATAGTTCTGAAGACTTGTGCTCCACAACTTGCTGCTCTCCAAGCCAAGCTGTTCCAGTACATAACACTGGCATTTCCCCAACACTATGGAAAATTGTCCACGTATGTCCTACACAAAAAACAGGGCCAATCTAACCCAGCCAATTATCACCCCATCAGTTCGCTCTTGATCATCGGTAAAATGATGGAAGGTGTAGTTAGAGTCATCGAGTCATAAAGCTGTACAGCACAGAAACAGAACTTTTGGTCCAACTCATCCATGCCGACCAGATATCCCATTTGCCAGCACTTGGCTCATATCCCTTCAAACCCTTCCTATTCATATACCATCCAGATGCCTTTTAAATGCTGCAAATGTATCAGCCTCCACCACTTCCTCTGGCAGCTCGTTCCATGCACACACCACCCTCTGCGTGAAAAAGTTGCTCCTCAGGTCCTTTTCAAATTTTTCCCCTCACCCTAAACCTATGACCTCTAGTTTTGGACTCCCCCACCCCAGGGAAAAGACCTTGTTGATTTATTTTATCCATGTCCCTCATGATTTATAAAGTTCTATAAAGTCACCCCTCAGCCTTCGACATTCCAGGGAAAACAGCCCCAGTCTGTTCAGCCTCTCCCTGTAGCTCAAATCCTTCAACTCTGGCAACATCCTTGTAAATCTTTTCTGAACCCTTTCAAGTTTCACAACATCCTTCCGATAGGAAGGAGACCAGAATTGCACACAGCATTCCAAAAGTGGCCGAATCAATGTCCTATACAGCCACATCATGACTCCCAACTCCTGTACTCAGTACTCTGACCAATAAAGGAAAGCATACCAAACACCACCTTCACTGTCCTATCTACCTGTGACTCCACTTTCAAGGAACTATGAACCTGCACTCCAAGATCTCTTTATTCAGCAATACTCCCCAAGACCTTACCATAATGTGTATAAGACTTGTTCTGATTTGCTTTTCCAAAATGCAGCACCTTGCATTTATCTAAATTAAACTCCATCTGCCACTCCTTGGCCCATTGGCCCATCTGATTAAGATCCCGTTGTACTCTCAGGTAACCTCCAATTTTGGTGTCATCTTCAAGCTTACTAACTATACCTCCTATGATTTGGAGATGCTGGTGTTGGACTGGGGTGTACAATCTTACTCTCCACAACCACCTGATGAAGGAGCGACGCTCCGAAAGCTAATGCTTCCAAATAAATCTGTTGGACTATAATCTGGTGTTGCGTGATTTTTAACTTTATACTTCTTATGTTCACATCCAAATCATTTATATACATGACAAAAAACAGTAGACCCAGCATCAATCTTTGTGATACTCCACTGGTCACATGCCTCCAGTCTGAAAAGCAACCCTCTACCACCACCCTCTGTCATCTATCTTCAAGCCAGTTCTGTATCCAAATGGCTCATTCTCCCTGTATTCTGTGAGATCTAACCTTGCTAACCAGTCTCCCATTAGGAACCTTGTTGAACGCCTTACTGAAGTCCATATAGATCATGTCCACTGCTCTGCCCTCATCAATCCTCTTTGTTACTTCTTCAAAAAACTCAATCAAGTTCGTGAGACATGATTTTACAAGCACAAAACTACATTGACTATCTCTAATCAGTCCTTGCCTTGCCAAATTCATGTAAATCCTGTCCCTCAGGATTCCCTCCAACAACTTGCCCACCACCAATGTCAGGCTCACTGGTCTATAGTTCCCTGGCTTGTCCTTACCACCCTTCTTAAAGAGTGGCACCACGTTAGCCAACCTCCAGTCTTTCGGCACCTCCCCTGTGACTATCGATGATACAAGTATCTCAGCAAGGAGCCCAGCAATCACTTCCCTTGCTTCCCACAGAGTTCTAGGGCACACCTGATCAGATCTTGGGGATTTATCCCCCTTTATGCATTTAAGACATCCTCCTTTTTAATAGGAACATTTTCAAGATGTCACCATCTATTGCCCCACATTCTATATCTTCCATGTCCTTCTCCACACTAAACATTGATGCAAAATACTCATTTAGTACCTCCCTATCTCCTGTGGTTCCACACATAGGCTGCCTTGCTGATTTTTGAGGGGCCCTATTTTCTCCCTGTTATCATTTTGTCCTTTGGATTTTCCTGAACTCTATTTGCCCAAGTTATTGCATGTCCCCTTTCTGCCCTCCTGATTTCCCTCTTCAGTACAGAGGAACCTTGATTATCCGAACGAGATGGGCAGGCACTATTTCATTCGGATAACTGATTATTCGGTTAATCAAGTCAATGCCTCTCCTCTGGCACTCAGTTTTCTGTTATGTCTATTCTCTGTTCAGGAGACGAGACTGCAGCACACCGTGCGCAAGCCCCCATCCCTGTCCAACACCGGCCCCTGCCTGCCCCTCCCAAACCCGGCCAGCACTGCCCCCCACCCCCACCCACCCTCTGCGCCTCCAGCTGCCTCCCACCCCGTGTTCTCCCACCCCGTGCGGCCCTGCCCCCGTCGCCCCCCCCTCCTCCAGGCCAGCCAAAGTGGACACCAACAGTAAGACTGCTGCCACCTTTGTGGGGTAAGTCTCCAAATAGCACAGACACGCTGACACACAACTTTTTACTGCAACCTTTTGACAGACTCCACATCTGCCCAGTGCAGGACAATCTTAGAGAGAACTTGGACATTACAGTCAACCAGAAAATAAATTGGACCAGCCACATTAATACTCATGAGACACTATCTTCCAACCCCAAACCACTTTCAGCTAAAAGGACAAGGGCAGCAGATACATGGGAACATGACCCCCTGCAAGGTCCCCTCCAAGCCACTCACCATCCTGACTTGGAAATACATCACTGTTCTTTCAGTGTCACTAGGTCAAACTCCTGGAATTCTCTCCCATTGTGGATGCACCTACAGCATATGGACTGTAACAGAGCATGGACCTTTGCAACGGTAATTAATGATGTCAATAGTCAGTGGCCTATACAATAATGCTCACATCCCATGAAAGAATAAATATTTACAGTCAATGAAGTTTGTTTTTGAATGTTTGAAAACTGCTATTCAGTCTTTGCAGAGAAAGATCTCATCAATGAGATAGATGTTTTGTTGGTGCTAGTTGAAGGATACATATTGAGCACAAGGAGACCATAAACACAGAATGCAAGTTCTGGAGACAGTCAACAGATCTGGCTGCATTTGTGGAGAGAGAGACAGGGTTAATGTTGCGAGTTGATAACAAGTCATTACAATGGGAAGGGGTTGGAGTGCTTCATTTAACAATGTCATTTTTCTTGACAAACAGCAACAAGGGGGAGAATTGATTCATCTGTTATTGGTGGCTTTAGTGGAAAGAGAAATATTGACCAGGACACTGGGAAAGATCTTGACTTGATTCATGAATTTAATTTTGTGCATATCTCTACGTGTGGAATTGTGTGGAAGTCTATGATGTGGGCTATGACATGAAATGTGATAGAATCACATGAGAAATCCTGCGAGGTCTACCTCAAATTGGGAAGTTGCTAGGTGGCAGAGTTCCCAATACTGGAGATTACTGCTTGACCTTAATGATCTTATTAGTTGCGCACCTCATCTCATGAACAAGAGTCGAGGCCACAGGGTAATGATCCCGCCAGGTATTAGATTTGGAGGTAGGTGAGCACTTCGGTGATAGTGACTACAATTCGGTTATGTTTACTTTAGCGATGGAAAGGGCTAGGTATATACAGCAGGGCGAAAGTTATTACTGGGGGAAAGGCAATTACAATGCAATTAGGCAAGATTGAGGATGCATTGAATGGGGAAGGAAACTGTAGGGGATGGGCACAACTGAAATGTGGAGCATATTCAAGGAACAGCTACTGCGTGTCCTTGATAAGTATGTACCGATCAGGCTGAGAGGAAGTGGTTGAGCGAGGGAGCCGTAGTTCATTAAAGAATTGAATCACTTGCCAAGAGAAAGAAGAAAGCTAATGTTAGGATGAGACATGAACATTCAGTTAGGGTGCTTGAGAATTACAAGTTAGTCAGGGAAGACCTAAAGAGAGATCTAAGAAGAGTCAGGAGGGGACATGAAAAGTCTTTGGCAGATAGAATCAAGAAAAATCCTAAAGTTTTCTACAGGTATGTCAGGAATAAAAGATTGATTAGAGAAAGGATAATAGTGGGAACGCGTGCGTGGAGTCTGAGGAGATTGGAGAAGTGTTGGATGAATATTTTTCATCCGTATTCACACTGGAAAAAGACAATGTTGTCAAGGAGAATACTGAGGTACAAGCTACTAGACTGGATGGGATTGAAGTTCAAAAGGAGAATAAGATTCATAAGGTGTTAGCAATTCTGGAAAGTGTGAAAATAGATAAGTTCCCTAAGCTGGATGGCATTTAGCCTAGAATTCTCTGGGAAGCCAGGGCGGAGTTGCAGAGCCTTTGGTTTTGATCTTTATGCCATTGTTGTCTACAGGACTAATGCCAGAAGACTGGAGGATAGCAAACGTTGTCCCCTTATTCAAGGAGGGGGGTAGAGACAACCCTGGTAATTGTAGACCAGTGAGCCTTACTTTCATGTAGGTAATGTGTTGGAAAATGTTACAAGAGATAGAATTTATAATCATTGAGACAGGAACAAGTTGCTTAGTGATAGCCAACATGGTTTTGTGAAGGGTAGGTCGTACCTCACAAACCTTATTGTGTTCTTTGAGATAGTGACCAAACAGGTGGATGAGGGTAAAGCAATTTCTATGGTGTATATGGGTTTCAGTAAGGCATTCGATAAGGTTCCCCACAGTAGGCTAATGCACAAAATACAGCGGCATGGGATTGAGGGTGATTTAGCAGTTTGGATCAGAAATTGGTTACTGAGAAAAAACTGTTGGTGGCTGATGGGAAATGTTCATCCTGGAGTTCAATTACTATGTTTTGGGGCCACTGCTGTTAGCCATTTTTATAAATGACCTAGATGAGGACATATAAGGATGGGTTTCGTAAATTTGCGGATAACCCTAAGGTCAGTGGAGCTGTGGATAGTGCTGAAGGCTGTTGTAGGTTACAGAGGGACATGGATAAGCTGCAGAGCTGGGCTGAGAGGTGGCAAAAGGACTTTAATGCAGAGAGGTGTGAGGTAATTCACTTTGGAAGGAACAGCAGGAATGCAAGTACTGGGCTAATGGTTAGATTATTGGTAGTATAGATGAGCAGAGCGATTTCAGTGTCCATGTACATAGATCCCTGAAAGTTGCCACCCAGATTGAATATGGTTGTTAAGAAGGTGTGTTAGCTTTTATTAGCAGAGGGATTGAGTTTCGGAGCCACAAGGTCATGCTGCAGCTGTACAAAACTCTGGTGCAGCCGCACTTGGAGTATTGCATACAGTTCTGGTTACCGCATTATAGGAAGGATGTGGGAGCTTTGGAAAGGGTTCAAAGGAGATTCACTAGGATGTTGCCTGGTATGGAGGGAAGGTCTTATGAGGAAAGGCTGAGGGACTTGAGGCTGTTTTCGTTAGGGAGAAGAAGCTTGAGAGGTGACGTATTGAATTTAATTTATTGTTACGTGTACCATAATCAGAGGGTTAGACAGGGTGGACCCTTCTCCTCGTATGGCAATGGCTAGTATGAGGGGACATAGCTTTAAATTGAGAGGTGATAGATATAGGACAGATGTCAGAGGTAGTTTCTTAACTCAGAGAGTAGCAGGGGCATGGAACTGCCTGCAACAGTCGTAGACTCGCTAACTTTAAGGGCTTTTTTTTTAGATTAGATTAGATTACTTACAGTGTGGAAACAGGCCCTTCGGCCCAACAAGTCCACACTGACCCATCATAGCGCAACCGACCTAGACCCATTCCCCTACATTTACTCCTTCACCTAACACTATGGGCAATTTAGCATGGCCAATTCACCTAACCTGCACATTTTGGGACCGTGGGAGGAAACCGGAGCACCCGGAGGGAACCCAAGCAGACACGGGGAGAATGTGCAAACTCCGCACAGTCAGTCGCCTGAGGTGGGAATTGAACCCGGGTTTCTGGTGCTGTGAGGCAGCAGTGCTAACCACTGTGTCACTGTGCCGCCCGTAATGGTCATTGGATAGGCATATGGATGATAATGAAATAGTATAAGCTAAATGGGCTTCAGATTGGTTCCACAGGTTATTATGTTATTATGCAGTTTCCTGTCCTCCTGCTGGTTGCAAACAAATCAGACACAACATGGAAGTTAAAGCAAGACTTCAGCTCTGCCTCACGACACATCTCCAATCCATTAACAGGACACTTCTGTCCTTCAGAGCAGTGTCGCTGGCTGTCTCGGAAACTCTAGTTGCAATGCTGCAGCAAGGACACTGTGTGCTCAGGGACAGACACTCTGCTCAGGGATTGGACCAGGCTGCATCTCTGGACTCTTCGCCTGCTCCCATGGTACACACTCACTCTGAGCCTACCTGGATGCCCACAGCATCCCTGCCTTTGTGCATAAGTCTCCTCAGCCAGAAATTCCAGGCTCATTGAACTACTGCAGTGCTGTGCTATTTAGCAGGCCATTGTCATGGTTGTCAGCACACCTCAGTCAAGTCCAGTGGAATAGCCTTTGCTCAGGGGCTTATGGCACAGCATTAGACACAGTCAGTCAGCCAGTCACTCAGGGAGTAGTTGTCAGCATCTTTCTCCCATAAAGGGCTGAGAAGCCAAATATCGGACACCCTCACAAAAGTTTTCATTCTTTCAACCTTATTCTGATCTGTTTACCTCATAGAGAGAAGCAGGTATTCAGGGTGATGAAAGCGGGTGGCACAGCTGTTCCTGTCCCACCAGAGTGAGCAGTGTGGGACGGCATCCAGGGTGAGAAGTCAGCTGTTAGGGTGGCAGACAGCAAGTGAGGGAAGATGCTGCTTTAAAAGTGACAGAGGTAAAGCATGGGTCTTGGTGGCAGGTGGGCAAAGTAGCACAGATAGAATGAGTGTGAGGCATCGGAAAGAAGGTGGTGACATGATGGTGAGTTGAGAGAAACACTCATAACATCAAGGTCAAACTCAACTGAGTGTGGCATTAAGGAGCCTGAGCTCATGTCCACTCACACTCTCATGCACATACTTACATGCGTGCACCCACACACTCTCTCTTTCACACTTGCATATACACATATGCGTGAATTTGCATTTGCAGAATTCTATTTGCAGACACGTTTTATTTTGCTCAAAAAGCACACAATCTGCAGGCATGTAACATTTTATAAATTCCTACTTTGGAACCAGTCTGGCTCAAGATTGGGATACAAACAGACTCTAACCTCACACCTTTAATGCATTGTCTGAGCTTTTTTTATAAAACCTTAAGTTATCTCAAGAACCTGACTTGAAAGAAGTTCTGGGATTTACATATTAATGAACCGGAACCTGCAATACATTCTAAATGATGATAGACTTAATAGCAACCTAGGTTTGTTCAATTTATCGTTTCAGTTGCATGACACTATAATCTTTTGCTATAAATTCTGTGTCTTATGATCCTCTCCACAAGCACCTGATGAAGCAACAGGGCTACAAAAGCTAGTGCTTCCAAATATACCTGCTGGACTGTAACATAGTGTTGTGCGATTTTTAACTTTGTCCACCCCAGTCCGATACCGGCTCCTCCACAACATAGAACGATGGTAGTGGCTGTTGGGGATCAGTCATCTCAGCTGCAGGATATCTCTGTAGAAGTTCCTCAGTCTAGGGCCTAGGTCCCGAACATCTTCAGGTGCTTCATCAATGACCTTCCCTCCAGCATAAGGACAGAAGTGGGGCATGTTCACTGACGATTGCACAGTGTTCAGCACCATTCATGATTCCTCAGATACTGAAGCAATCTGTGCTCAAATGCAACAAGATCTAGACAATATCCAGGCTTGGCTGACAATTGGCAAGTAACATTCGTACCATACAAATGCCAGACAATGACCATCACCAATAAGAGACAATCTAAGCACTGTCCATTGACATTCAATCATGTTAACATCACTGAATCTCCAGCTATCAACATCAGGGGGCGTTACTATTGACCGGAAACTCAACTGGACCAACCATATAAACACATTGGTTACTATACCTGGTCAGAGGCTAGGAATACTGCAAAAGATAACTCACCTCCTCACTCCCCAAAGCCTACCCACCACCTACAAGGCACAGGTTAGGAGTGTGTGAAATGCTCCCCACTTGCCTGTTTGGGGGTGACTCCAACAACATTCAAGAAGCTTCGTACCATCCAAGACAAAGCAGCCCGCTTTATTGGCACTACATCCACAAGCACTCACGCCCTCCACTGCCAACACTCAGTAGCAGCAGTGTGTAATGTCTGCAACGTGAACTATAGAAATTCACCAAAGATCCTTAGACAGCACCTTCCAAACACATGACCACTTCCCTCTAGATGGACAAGGGTAGCATGGGAACACCACCAACTGCAAGTTCCCCTCCAAGTCACACACCATCCTGACTCGGAAATGTATCACAGTTCCTTCAGTGTCACTCGGTCAAAATCCCTCCCTAAGAACTTCATGGGTCTAACTATGGCACATGGACTGCAGCGGTTCAAGAAGGCAGCTCACCACCACCTTCTTGAGGGTTACCACAGATGGGCAATAAATGCTGGGCAGCCAATGACTCCCACATCCCACAAGTGAATATAAAATAACTTTATACTGGCAGAGTGGAAAAGGATTTTGAGCTTCTTCCTCCAGGCAGCTGAGAGTGCATTGACCCAGGTGGAATCCTCAGACCAGGATGGTGCAGTCTGATGTTGTAGCCTCTGCTGTCAGCCCCAGGGAAGGGGGAATCCAGTGTCATCAGTACCATGCCCTGAAGGACCTCCAGATCCCTACCCGTTCACTGGCCACTAATATTCCCTTCTCTGCCAAGGCCGGGGTAAAGGTCAGGAACTTAGAGGTCAGCTCCAGACTGACAAAGCTTGCTAGGGTACACAATGGACTTGTGAAGATGGTACTGGTGCCAGGGATGCTGGTCAGTGCTGAGATATCCTGGCAATGGTGAGTTGTTCCAGAAATGGTGAGTGGTAGAATAAGGTTAAAATTGGTAGTGAGTGGTGCCATAGCGGGTAGAGTAGGTAGTTAATGAGGCAAGTTTGATAAAATAAAGTATGGCACGAGACCTCGCAGCCAGAAACCCTCCAAAACACTCATCAAACCTAATACCTTGCCAAAAGAAAACATAAGATTCTGTCCAATGTGTCAGTCTTTCTGAATCTATCTCTGGACAGCTTTCTGTCTTCAGATGTACATGTGTATAATTATAAAACAGAATTATTGGCTTTCAATTGTAATATATTATGACAATTAATTGACAGTCGCCAAAGGGGATGGAGAAGCTAACTTTTACAAATCACAGATTTCCATCTTTCCCTGAGATTTCTGACCCGAATTCAATGATAGTTTTAATTATAAAAACATGAGGTTCTTCTGCCCTCTCAGCATCTCTCCAGCAGACCCAGGCTGGCTATAGCTCCCATCAAAACCCACATCCTGAACCCAGTTGATTGAAAGGATTCCAAGATAAAGTTTATTCCGGTTGTTTGGAGGATTCAGACTTTCCCAGGACCATCCAGTTCTTAGCAGCTTGGGAACCAGCAGCAAACTCAAAGCTGCAAGAGATTGTTTCAGCTCATTTATAATTGTTTTAATAGGGAGTTTTTCAGCTTGACGTCAGGCATGGTAATTTGCTCTCAGAGTGAAACGCTCTAGCAATTTGGCATCTCCCTCAAAGCACCACTGACCCACATCATAGCTCTGATTATGGTAAAAACTCACAGCTCCACCTATATCAGAGTGTGCGTTCCCATTCTCCACACTGTTTCCCTGCAACACACCTACTCATTTGCCTTAAATTCAGGGTTGTGTTGTACTATTTAGAGAGAGTTACATTAAGATTTTAAACATTTATTATGGGAAGTGGGCATCACTGGCTGGATCAGCATTTATTGCCTACGCCTCGTTCACCTTGAGAAGGTGGTGGTGAACTGCCTTCTTAAACCGCTGCAGTCCAGGTGCTGTGGGGTGACCCACAATGCCATTAGAGAGGGAATTCCAAGATTTTGACCCAGTGACAGTGAAGGAATAGCGATATATTTCCAAGTCAGGATGATGAGTGGCTTGGAGGAGAACTTGCAGGTGGTGGTGTTCCCATGTATCTGCTTACCTTGTCCTTCCAGATGGGAGTGGTTGTGGGTTTGGAAGGTACTGTCTGAGGATCTGCAGTGCATCTTGGTAGTTGGTACACACTGCTACTACTGTGTTTTGGTGGTGGGGGGAGTGGATGCTTGTGGATGTCGTGTCAATCAAGTGGGCAGCTTTGTCCTGGACAGTGTCAAGCTTCTTGCGTGTTGATGGAGCTACACCTATCCAGGCATGTGGGAAGTATTCCATAACAGTCCTGACTTGCAACTTGTAGATGGTGGATAGACTTTGGGGAGTCAGGAGGTGAGTTACTCACTGTAGTACTCCTAGCCTCTGACCTGCTCTTGTAGCCGCTGCATTTATATGGAGAGTCCAGTTCAGCTTGTGGTCATTGGTAATCCCCCAGAACGTTAATAGTGAGGGATTCAATTATGGTAACAACATTGAATGTCAGCTTTGGAATGCCCTAAGATTTAGAAATGTACAATAGCAATGTACATCTTTGTGTTTAAACATTCAAATTCTGTCACGAGAGATTTAAACCTGGTGCTGCTGAATTCAAAACCAGTATTGTCACTCTGCTCCATATATTCACTGTGCAGGGTTCTAGGCAAATCTAATTTTCCACGCAAAGTCTGATTTTCAGAAATAAATTCCAGGATTAACTAGAAATCACAGTAAACAAGGCAGCTACACATCTTCTAATAACTCCAATGGTGGTGTACTAATTTGCCAATGACAGAAAGGTTGATAGCAATGTCAAGAATGGAGATGGAAGCGTCACATCGCAAAGTGATATTGAAAGACTAGGCAAGCGGTCAAAACTGTGACAAACGATTGCAAAGGTAAAGTCATCCATCATCCGAAACCCTAAAAGGCTGGGAATTTCCACAATAAAAATGGTGAAAATTCAGAGAGACTCCGAACGGGGTATGAGGTGGGATTGCAGTGCCGCCAGGTACACAATTAGTTAAAATGTCAAGACCAGGATGAGAAAATAATCAAAAGGACCTTTTGGAATGCCGGCATTTATATCAGGAATCCAAGATGGCAGAAGTCATGCTTCAGTGATGAGCCCTGGTTAGATCACACCTTGAGGATTGTGAGCAGTTGTAGACACCTTGCCATGTGAAGGCTACACTGGAGTGTCTGCACTGCAGGCGTACTCAATTTGAATGATACCTTGGATTCAAGGGTTGAGCTATGAGGAGAGATGATTCAAGATGGGGTTATATTCCTTAGAAGTTAGAAGGTGACGGAGTAATTTGTTGAAAGTTTGAATGTTCAAGATCACTGATAGAAAGAGACAAACTATTTCTGCTGTTTGTCGAATCTAGGCCAATCAGCCCTCAAGCTTGCTACACCATTTAATTAGATTCTGACTGATCGACATCATCTACCTTCCCACACTATCACCTGATGACATTAGTCTCCAAAAACCTATTGCCTTCTGTCTTTGAACTTACTCAATAACTGAGCTTCCACAGCCCTCCGTGGAGGAGAATTCCAAAGATTCACCAAATTCAGAGGGAAGGGATATTCTCCACCCATTAAGGTCTTAAATAGCTGACCTTACCTTGAGATTATTTCTCCTGGTTTCTGAGTCACCATACAGTCATAGAGTCATAGAGATATACAGCATGGAAACAGACCCTTCGGTCCAACCCGTCCATGCCGACCAGATATCCCAACCCAATCTAGTCCCACCTGCCAGCACCCGTCCCATATCTCTCCAAACCCTTCCTATTCATATACCCATCCAGATGCCTTTTAAATGTTGCAATTGTACCAGCCTCCACCACTCCCTCTGGCAGCTCATTCCATACACATGCCACCCTCTGTGTGAAAAAGTTGCCCTGCAGGTCTCTTTTATATCTTTCTCATCTCACCTTAAACCTATGCCCTCTAGTTCTGGATTCCCCAACCACAGGAAAAAGACTTTGTTTATCTATGCCCCTCATAATTTTGTAAACCTCCATAAGGTCACCCCTCAGCCTCCGACGCTCCAGGGAAAACAGCCACAGCCTGATCAGCCTCTCCCTACAGCTCTAACCCTCCAACCCTGGCAACATCCCTGTAAATCTTTTCTGAACCCTTTCAAGTTTCACAACATCTTTCCGATAGGAAGGAGACCAGACTTGCACGCAATAATCCAACAGTGGCCTAACCAATGTCCTGTACAGCCGCAGCATGACCTCCCAACCCCTGCGCACAATACTCTGACCAATAAAGGAAAGCATACCAAACACCTTCTTCACTATCCTATCTATCCGCAACTCCACTTTCAAGGAGCTATGAATCTGCATTCCATGAGGTCTCTTTGTTCAGCAACACTCCCTAGGACCTTACCATTAGATGTATAAGTCCTGCTAAGGTTTGCTTTCCCAAAATGCAGCACCTCGCATTTATCTAAATGAAATTCCATCTGTCACTTCTTAGCCCATTGGCACATCTGGTCAAGATCCTGTTGTAATCTGAGGTAACCCTCTTCGCTGTTCACTACACCTCCAATTTTAGTGTCATCTGCAAACTTACTAACTGTACCTCTTATGCTCGCATCCAAATCATTTATGTAAATGACAAAAAGTAGATGACCCAGCACCGATCCTTGTGGCACTCCACTGGTTACAGGCCTTCAGTCTAAAAAACAACCCTCCACCACCACCCTCCGCCTTCTACCTTTGAGCCAGTTCTGTATCCAAATGGCTAGTTCTTCCTGTATTCTGTGAGATCTAACCTTGCTAATCAGTCTTCCATGGGGAACCTTGCCAAATGCCTTACTGAAGTCCATATCGATCACATCTACCACTCTGCCCTTTTCAATCCTCTTTGTTACTTCCTCAAAAAACTCAATCAAGTTTGTGAGACATGATTGCCCACGCATAAAGCCATGTTGACTATCCCTAATCAGTCCTTGCCTTCCCAAATATATGTACATCCTGTCCCTCATGATTCCCTCCAACAACTTGCCCACTACCAATGTCAGGCTCACTGGTCTATAGTTCCCTGGCTTGTCCTTACCACTCTTCTTAAACACAAATTGCTTTCTCTGAGAAACACCAAGCAGAAGCATATCCAAGGAGGAGGCCCCACTTTGTTTTGTTTTATTTTGTTCAATTGGAAGTACATTTCAAGTGGTTTTGAAGAGGAATGATAGCTAATTGCATACAACAACTGTTGCTAGATCAAGGCAGTTTCTCTCAAGGAAGCACAGACTAGAGAATCAAGACTGAAAGGGCTCCTGAAATTCTTTAAGTATTAATTCCATGGTATATTTCAAATGTCACCACGGTTACAAGAGTGCAATACATTGCAGCTTAACAGCATACAATTGGAATGCATTATATTTTTGCCAAAAGATTTCAGATAATTATTCCATTTTAGAATAGTTAAAGAAAATACAAAAAGCCTGAGAAAACGCCAACAAATCACAGGAGGATGAAGATTAGAAAAACCACCTCCTTAAACATGCATCTCCTTAACACTTCCTTGAAAAAATAATTTTGTAAAGATTAGAGAATCAAAGCAATTGTAAATTCTGATCATTTGAAAGAAGTAATGTTTATGATAAACAAAATGGAGTAGCCCACCAGACTAAGTGAGGTCAAAACAATGAATCTACATAACAGGGTGTTTTTTAATACTATAACTGTACGAGGCTCTGAACAAATCACACCCAAGCTATGGTACAACTCTTCCCAAAATTCAAACTCTAGAAACTGCATCCAGAGAAGGACCCACAGGATTGAATCAGATCAGAAAGTACGCTTCCGAAGAAATAATGGATAAACACGAGCTTTTTAGCACCAAACTAAAATGTTAACTCTCTTTTTTCTTGCATTGATGCTGCCCAACAGTTTGAATATTTTCAGCATCATGTGTTTAATTCATTTAAAGAAGTTATGGCACTGTCAGCAGGACTTTAAAATAAACAAGGAGGGTAAAGGGATAACTTATTTGAAGGGAGATAACACAAAGAGATGAAATGATCTGACTTTACCTTTCTCTTCTAAATGTCCAGTATTCGTGTCCTTTAGCACAGATTCTAACATTTCACCGATGACTGACAGGTCAAACTAACAGGACTGTGGTCTCACAATTAGAGCCAGATTTTTCAAAAGTGAAATTAAGAAATGCTTTAACACACAGTTGGAATCATAGTGAGGCAGCTGCAGAGCCACAGGAAGCCTTTTTCCAGGAGAGTTCATTGATCTACAAACCAGTCAGGCAATGGCGAGGACACCCATGAATCATATCCCAGAATTAAGACCCTTGTGCAGAATTCCCAATAATCAGGGGCTGGGTTCAGAGGCAGCTGGGGAATACTGGAAGTTGTGGAAAGGGCACCCAGGGATCACTGAGGATGCAGAACAAAGGAAAGTGATTTGTGAGGTTGGGGGCAGATGGGTCTCAGGTTGAAGGTAATGGGCAGATGGTGACAAGGGAGTCAGAAATATGGGCAGGAGGGCAAGGCTGTCAGCTGGTATTACCTTGCTTGATGGAGAAATCGTGGTGTAGTGGTAATGTCACTGCGCCAGGAATCCAAAACCCAGGCAAAAATCCCAGAGACATGGGTTCAAATCCCACCACGGCAGATGGTAAAACGCAAATTCAAAAAAAATCCAGGAAATGGTGGCACAGTGGTTAGCACTGCTGCCTCACAAGGACCTGGGTTTGATTCCACATTCAAACAACTGTCTGTGTGGAGTTTGCACATTCTCCGCGTGTCTGTGTGGGTTTCCTCTGAGGTGCTTCGGTTTCCTCCCACAGTCCAAGGATGTGCAGGCCAGGTGGATTAGCTGTGGGAAATACAGGGTTACAGGGATCGATTGGATACTGTTTGGAGTGGGCTTGATGGGCTGAATGGCCTGCTTGGGATTCTATGATTCTTAAAAAAGCTGGTCTAATGATGACCACTACATTGTAAAAAAAAATCATCCATTTCACTTATGCACTTTAGGGAAGGAAATATGGCATCCTTATCTGGTCTGGCCTCCATGTGACTCCAGACTGACTGAAAAATGGTTGACTCTAACTGCCCTCTGGGCAGCTGGGGACAGGCAATAAATGCTGGTCCAGACAGTGACATCCACATCCAATTAAAAAAAGGAAGTTCCTTGATCAGGCATTGTTGGGCTTTGACTAATCTTCACAACTCTCCCAAGGTGACAAGGAGCCCACACAGTTTGACCTATCCCACACCCTGCACAGCAAGTGACACTTGCAGCTGGTTGAATCCCAGGGCTAGAGGGATGACACCTTTAAATGGTCCTTAATTGGCCACTTACTAGCCTTGACATGCAGTGGCCAGGAGGGTTGACAAGACCCCTTACCTGCCCTTATCTTGACAGTGGTGGAGGGGGGACTGGAGTAGGGTCCAGGTAGGTCACCACCCCACCGAATGGTCTTCCCATCACCAAATCTGTGCTAGAAGTTTAGAACTGCCTTCCACAAATAGAAATTGACAGTGGGAATCCAAGACTGGTGGAACCTTGTTCCTCAGCAGTGTTTAGGGATAAGGAGATAGATTACTGGCCATGATCTCATTTATTGATGGAACCGAAGCAAGGAGTGAAACAGCCTTCTCGCTGTTACTACACGTATCCTATCTGCATTGACATCCCTGGTCTACATCTGGAGACTGCATGAGAACAAAGTGGTCAAACATCAGTTAAAAATACCGCCTGAGTTGATGACCCTTCCAATGTTGTGACAGAGTCATTCGGAAGTAGAGGATCAGATCCAAACAACGTCTACGAGAAATACTCACAGTGGGAACTTAAAACACGATTCTTGTTTCTGCTTCCTTTGACTTTTAGCAACTAAAATATTGGGAGACAGGGAACAAAGAAAGGGCCATTTGGAATATCAAGCATGCATTCATGTGTTGGGTTGTGTAAGGAACGTGTGTGTTACAATGTTGACCACATTGGCTGAGCAATGTTGGGGAGTGTCAGCAGGGTGGAAACTGGGGATGAAACCTCACAACCAACTAGAGTAGGGGGTTTCTCATCCAATCAGGGCACAGATTAGAGATGCTTGGACATACATGTTCTTGGAGCAGCATTTAATGTTTTAATTCAGAGTAAATGGATTAAATGGAGAACATTTTCATTTGTTTTCTCACACACCCAATGCCCTCTCTTACCAGGAACATGCCAGGAGTTACGTTGTGCCGTTTGACCAGTAAGACTGTGCTTTGTCCTGTGTACTTATGGGCCGTGCTGATGTTGTACTTTAGCAGTCGAAACGAATCACTTTGACACTGATTGGAAACAGGAAATACATTTGCACAGTTAACTGCGTGAGTTAAATTACTGGACAGCCTGGGCTGATAATGTTATCCACAGCAACGTGCATTTTCATAGCACCTTTCTAAACAGCTACAGGAAATGGGACAACAAAGCTTTAGGAAAAGTGATTGAAACCTTGGTTAAAGGGATGAGAAGATCCCTAAAGACCTCTAGAGATACCAGCCTGGCCAAGCGACAGATGGTAAGGTATGGGGAGTATGGTCACAGGTACATGAGCCACGTCTCATTGTCCAGGGTGTTATACTGAGTTTGTTGAGTTCAAATCCCACCACACTGAGTGGAAATGGGAGTGATCTGTTCGACAGTGAAGGGAGCTGACCATAAACTACCTGGTCCAGCCTACAGGTGACTCCAGCCCCACATGACCCAACTGACTCTTCATTAGAAACGGTATTGGCCACGTCCTCCGATCAGACATAAACAAGAAAGAATGGGGTATGTGAAACAATGCTGGAGACATGGAGGCTCCACAAATGTCGGAAGAAGATTTGGAATGGAAACTGGAATTGACAGAAATCTGTGGGGGAAAGGAGAGTGGGGGGAGAGGAAAGTGAGGGATGGGAGTGAGAGAGGGCAGAGAAGGAGGGGAGTGATGGAGGGGAGTGACAGAGGGGAGAGAAGTGGGGAAAATGAGGGGGTGAGTGGGAGTGGAGTGAGGATTTGGTGGGCAGGGGAGAGAGAGAGGGGAGTGGGAGAGTAGAAGGGGTGATTGGAAAGGACAGGGACAGGGTAAGGAAGAGTGAAGAGTAGGGCGGGGTGAGGAGAAGAGAGGAGTTGAGAGAGGGGAGAGTGAGTAAGGGGAGTCGATGCGCAGGAGGGGAAGGGAAGTGCTGGGAGGCAGGGTTGGGAGATAGGGAGTGAGGAGGTGGGGTGTGAGGGGGAAGGAAGGGGGGACAGGAACGGCTGTGAGTGGGTGATGGAGGAGAGAAGACATGAGGGACAAGGTCTGTATCGTTTGGCCCAAGTGTAGGTGAATATAGAGCTGGCAAATAACTCAAGTCTGCTGGCCATGCTGTCAATGGTGACCAACTCAACACTGACATTGTCTACAAACCCACCGACTCCCACCGCTACCTGGACTACACCTCCTCCCACCCTGCCTCCTGTCAAAATGCTATCCTTTATTCCCAGTTCCTCTGCCTCCACTCTATCTGCTCCCAGGATGACCGGTTCCACCACAGAACACACCAGATGGCCTCCTTCTTTAAAGACCACAATTTCCCCTGCCACGTCGTTGATGATGCCCTCCAGCGCATCTCATCCACTTCCCGCACCTCTGCCCTTGAACCTCACCCCTCCAACTGCAACACGGACAGAACCCTCCCAGTCCTCACCTTCCACCCCACCAACCTCCGTATACATTGTATCAGACTCTACCATTTCCGCCACCTACAAACGGACCCCACCACCTTAGATCTATTTCCCTCCCCACCCCATCCACTTTCCGCAAAGATTTTTCCCTCTGCGACTACCTCATCAGGTCCACACCCCCCAGCAAACCACCTTCCCCTCTCAGCACCTTTCCTTGTCACCGCAGGAAGTGCCCACAACTGTCTCCTCACCTCCATCCAAGGCCCCAAAGGAGCCTTCCACATCCATCAAAGTTTCACCTGCACTTCCACACGTCACTTCCTGTATCTGTTGCTCCCGATGAGCTCTCCTCTACATTGGGGAGACTGGACGCCTTTTCGTAGAGTGTTTCAGGGAACATCTCCGGGACACCCGCACCAACCAACCCTACTGCCTCGTGGCTAAATACTTTAACTCCCTTCCCACTCTGCCGAGAACATGCAGGTCCTGGGCCTCCTCCATCACCACTCCTTTACCACCTGACACCTGGAGGAAGAACACCTCATCTTCTGCCTTGAGACGCCATTGGGAATAGGAGTTGGGAGGTCATGTTGCGGCTGTACAGGACATTGGTTAGGCCCCTTTTGGAATACTGCGGCTGGTACTGTCAGCAACAGGGATTAGAAAGGGTGAACTAAACCACCCTCCAGGCGCGGGGGTGGCAGAGGACTGTGCCATTATCCAGGGTGGGAGGGAGTTACAGTAGAACTGTACCTTTACCCAGGACAGGGGTTGGCAGGGGACTGTACCATTACCGAGTTTGGGAGGGGGTTGCAGTATGGACTGTACCTCCACACAGGGCTGGTTTCGGTTTCTGTTGTTTTCCTCATACAAATACTGGATCATTTTCTCGTAGGGCGCGGGCTTGAGGTGATGTAATGCGACAACACAGACAATGACGAGCTGCTCGCTTGCTGCTGTAGATCTCTTGATGAATGTGTCAAACTCCAGATCAGTGATGTCGGGAACTTTGGTGGTGCTGCAATGACAGTGTTTCTTGTCTGTGCCCAGCATCGCGGCCCGCAATGCAACTGGACACAGACTGGGCGACAGCAGCCACTCCTTATCCTCCTTAGGAACCTTAGGAAAGTGATGCCTAAAGGAAGGGGGTCATGATCAGAACCACAGTCGCTGAGCTCTCTCAGGTATCCACACTATATCAGCATTACAGAGATAGAGACAAACCAAAGACATAATTTTATAACAATAGACACGTTGACATCTTTCTATCTCATGTGAACCCCCTGCAATTACTTCTACCCTTCATCATCAACTCCACACCATTAGTTTGCCTGCACCTCAGAGAAGCTCCTGTCCTTTAGTGTGAACATAAATTGTGAGGGCTTTCAAATTGTTCCACTGCAGCAAGATTTCACAAGGCAGCAGAATGGACACCAACGCTTAGAACTGTAAGCGTGTGTGGAGAGGAGTCAATGATGCACAGAGCTGTGTTGGGAAGCAGCAATACATATAGCTGTGTATTGGGGCAATGATGCACGGAACTGTGCCAGGAAGCAGCAATGCATGGAGCTGTGTCAGGAAGCAGAGATGCATGCTGATATATCACAAAGCAGCAATGCATGGAGCTGTGTCAGGATGTAGCGATGAATGCTGATATATCACAAAGCAGCAATGCATGGAGCTGTGTCAGGAAGCAGAGATGCATGCTGATATATCACAAAGCAGCAATGCATGGAGCTGTGTCAGGATGTAGCGATGAATGCTGATATATCACGAAGCAGCAATGCATGGAGCTGTGCCAAGATGCAGCAATGCATGCCGTTATATCATGAAACAGCAATGCTTGGAGCTGTGTTGTGGATTATAATTAATATAGCAATGCCAGAGTACAGAGGTGCAGGAAGTAGTATCAGGCTGTGATGCATGAAATTGTGTAAAGATGCAGTAATGCATGGAGCCATGTCAGTGGGCAGTGCTGCATTGCATTATCAAAGGAGTGGATGAGTTCACAGTGTAATTCTGGAGCAATGGTCAGAATTGGAATCAGTATCAGCTTCTGTCCTCTTAACTTTCTTGATGAAAGCAACTGCCCTTGGTATCAAGATCTTATTTGACCTGGTATGGCATCAAGGAACCCGAGAAAAACTGGAATCACAGGGAATCAGGAGAAAACTCACCGCTGGATGGAGTCACACCTGTCACATGGGAAAATGGTCGTGGCTATTGGAGGTCAGTCACCTCAGCTCCAGGACATCTCTGAAGTTCTTGGCACAACCATCTTCAGCTACTTCATCAATGACCTTCCCTCTATCGTAAGGTCAGGAGTGGGGAAGTTTAGCGGATGATTGAACAATGTTCAGCACCACTCATGACTCCTCAGATACTGAAGAAGCCCATGTTCAAATGCAACAATATCAGTGCTGAAGCTGACAAGTGGCAGGTAATATTTGTGCCACACAAATGCCAGGCATGACCATCTCTAAAAAGAGACCATGATATTCAGTAGTGCTACCATCACTGAATCCCCAACTATCAACATTCGGCGGGTGATCATTGACCAGAAACTCAACTGGACTTGCCACATAAACACAATGGCAGGTCCGAGGCAAGGTTTACTGCAGTGAGTAACCCATTTCCTGACTCCCCAAAGCCTGTCCACCATCTACAAGGCACAAGTCAGGGATGTGATGGAATAATCCTGACTTGTATGCCTGACTTGCATGGATAACACTGAAGGAGCTTGATACCATCCAGGACAAACCAGCCCGCTTGACTGACATCACATCAACAAGCATCTGCACACTCCACCACCAACACTCAGTAGCAGCATGTGCATTATCCACAAGATGCACTGCAAAGATTCACCAAAGGTCCTTAGACAGCATCTTCCAAACCCACGGCCACGACCATCTAGAAGGACAAGGGCAGCAGATTTAACATGATGTAACACGATAGTTATGACCCTGTGCAATGCCGCAGTAAAAGAAAATCACGTAATAGCAGAAAGTGTATCAATCCACAAGCACTCATTGGAATATTGCAAAGGTTGTGGTTTGTGATAAGAACGATTGAATACAAGAACAGGAATGTAATGCTACTATATGAGGCACTGATTCGGTCACAGTGCAGTTCTAGTGACTGCATTACAAGAGAATACAATTGCTAGAGAGGAGATTTACCAGAACATTACCAGGGCTTGAAAATTGTAGCCAAAAATTATCTTGCATAGACTGGGGTTGTTTTCCTTAAAAAGGAGAAGGCTGAGGTGTGTTTTAAACAAGGTGTACAAAACACTGAGGGGCTTGGATGGATTGGACAGGGAAGAGCTGTTTCACAGTGGAGAGAAGTCAATGATTGGGGGGCCACAGAATTAAGGTGATTGGCAGAAGGAAAGGTGTTTTCACCTAGAGGGTGGTGAGTGTCTGGAACTGACTGCCCCTTTGGAGGGTGGGGTACAAAACCTTAACAGGAGCCTGTCCCTAAAGGACTGGAACCTGCAAGGTCACAGACCAGGCGTTGGAAAGTGGGTTTAGAATGGGTGGCTATATTATTCAGCCAAAGTAGACAAAGTGGACTGAATGATCTCTATCTATGCTGTAAATATTCTAAGGTCAATGGATCCCAAGAGATGTTCAATAAAGTCTACATTCCACATCTCATGAATAAATTTAAAAATTTGAAAATGCAAAGGATAGACCAAGAATGGGACACTGACAAACGTTTTACATCCCTGACATCCAGCAAGGCGCAAGAGCTGAACCTGCCTTGATACTTATGACTAACTGTCTTTCAGAGTCATAAAGTCATAGAGTTCTACAGCATGTGGACAGGCCCTTCAGCTCAATCTGGTCCATACTGACTGAAATGTCCATTCACGCTAACCCCATTTCCCTGCACTTGGCCCATATCTTTCTAAACCTTTCCTATCCATGTATTTATCCAAATGCCTTTTAAATGTTGTTAATGTACCCGCCTCAACCACATCTGCTGGTAGCACATTCCATATGCGTTCCACCCTCTGTGTAAAAACGTTGCCCCTCAGGTTCCCTCTTAATCTTTCCCTCTAACCTTAAGCTATGCCCTCTAGTCCTCGATGGGAAGAAGACTGAATGTGTTAACCCTATCCATGCTTCTCAAAATCTTATATGCCTCTATAAGATCACCCCTCTGTCTCCTAAGTTCTAAAGAAAAAAGTCCTAACTTATCTAACCTCTCTCTACAATTCAGACCCTTGAGTTCTGCCAGCATCCTTGTAAATTTCTTCTGCACTTTTCCAGTTTAATAACATCCTTCCTAGAGCAAGTGTGGCCTCACCAATATCCTGTACAACTGCAACATAACTTTCCAACTTCTATATTCCATGCCCTGACTGATGGACTGATGAAGGCTAGTGTGTCAAAAGCCGTCTTCACTGCCCTGTCTAACTAACTGTGACTCCACTTTCATATAACCGTGCACTTGAACTCCAAGGTCGCTCTGTTGTACTACACTCCTTAAGGCCCTACCATTCACATGAAACTCCTATCTCGATTTGATTTTCCAAAATGCAAGACCTCACACTTATCTATATTAAACTCCATTTGCCATTTCTTGGCCCATTTCCCCAGCTGATCATGGTCCTCCAGCAATTTCTGATAACTGTCTTCACTGTCCACAATACCGCCTATTTTAGTGTCATCTGCAAACTTACTAATCGTGCCTTGTACATTCTCATCCAAATCATTGATTTACATAATAAATATCAATAGGCCAGCACCAACCCCTGAGGTATGCCACTAGTCACAGGCCTCCAGTCCAACAAGCATCCTTCCACTATTACTCTCTGCTTCCTACCATCAAACCAATTGTGTATCCAATTGCCCCTGGATTCCATGCGATCTAACCTTCTTGTCCTCATCAACTTCATCAACTGCCATTTCATCAAAGAATTCTAACAAATTTGTGGGGCATGATCTCCCACTCATAGTCACGCTGACTGCTCCTAATCAACCCCTGTCTTTCTAAATGCATGTATATCTTATCCCTCGGAATCTTCTCGAGTTACTTTCCTACTGCAGCTGTTACAGCTGTTACACTTGCTGATTTGTAGTTCCCAGGTTTTTGTTTGCAGCCCTTCTTGAATAAGGGCTCAACATTCACTACCCTCCAGTCTTCTGGACCTCAACCATGGTTAATGGTGATGCAAAATATCAGCCAGGGAGACCAATGAATGTCTTGGAACAGGCCCTTCAGCAGAAGGTGGTGATGGTGCGGCATTGCACCAAGCTGGGGAGCTTGAGCACTTGAGTGGAACCACAGAATTACACAATGTTATGGTGTGGAAGGAGGCCATTTGGCCCATTGTGTCTGTGCTGGCTCTCTGAGTATTTTGACTCAATGCCAACTTCCTGCCTTGTCTCTGTAAACCTGACTGTTGATTATTTAAATAGAAACATCGGATGCCCTTTTGAATGCCATGATTATCCCTGTCTCCAGCATTCTTCCAGGCAGGAAAGGGTGTCTTTATCAGAAAGAGGCCTCATAGAGAGAAAGGATTTCCTCACTCAGATGTGAACTATAGGCTTACTTTGATGTAACACTTTGTTTTCCGAGGTTAACATTAAGTTCCTGTCATGATTGTAAAGATCTGGTACCGAGGAATTAAGAAGCTCTGCTTCATGATTGTCAGGTTTGTGGTTTGAATCCTCTCTAGAGAAAGGATTATGACTCCCAGCATCACATTCAAATCAATGATGAGGAATTCTTAGAATATTATTTGTGACAAGTTGTAGCAGGAGCTTTATTACCAGGAATATTTTCTTTTCCTGCTGCGTTAGAGACTTGTGTGTCATTCTTTTCTTCTTCAAGAATAATACACAGCACTGTACTGCTGAGAATTCAAACAATTAAGACCATAAGACCATGAGACATAGGAGTGTAAGTAAGGCCATTCGGCCCATCGAGTCCACTCCGCCATTCAATCATGGGTGATGGGCATTTCAACTCCACTTACCAGCGTTCTCCCCGTAGCCCTTAATTCCTCGAGACAACAAGAATCTATCAATCTCTGCCTTGAAGACATTTAGCATCCCGGCCTCCACTGCACTCTGCGGCAATGAATTCCACAGGCCCACCACTCTCTTGCTGAAGAATTGACCCCCTCTAATTCTAAGACTGTGTCCACGGGTCCTAGTCTCCTTGCCTAACGGAAACAATTTCCTAGCATCCACCCTTTCCAAGCCATGTGTTATCTTGTACGTCTCTATTAAGTCTCCCCTCATTCTTCTAAACTCCAACGAATACAATCCCAGGATCCTCAGCCGTTCCTCATATGTTAGACTTGCCATTCCAGGGATCATCCGTGTGAATCTCCGCTGGACACGCTCCAGTGCCAGTATGTCCTTCCTGAGGTGTGGGGACCAAAACTGGACACAGTACTCCAAATGGGGCCTAACCAGAGCTTTATAAAGTCTCAGTAGCACATCTCTGCTTTTATATTCCAACCCTCTTGAGATAAGAGACAACATTGCATTCGCTTTCTTAATCACGGACTCAACCTGCATGTTTACCTTTAGAGAATCCTCGACTATTACTCCCAGATCCCTTTGTACTTTGGCTTTACGAATTTTCTTACCATTTAGAAAGTAGTCTATGCTTTTATTCTTTTTGCCAAAGTGCAAGACCTCGCACTTGCTCACGTTAAATTCCATCAGCCATTTCCTGGACCACTCTCCCAACCTGTCTAGATCCTTCTGCAGCCTCCCCACTTCCTCAGTACTACCTGCCTGTCCACCTAACTTCGTATCATCGGCAAACTTCGCTAGAATGCCCCCAGTCCCCTCATCCAAATCATTAATATATAATGCGAATAGCTGTGGCCCCAACACTGAACCCTGCGGGACACCGCTCGTCACCGGCTGCCATTCTGAAAAAGAACCTTTTATCCCAACTCTCTGCCTTCTGTTAAACAGCCAATCCTCAATCCATCCCAGCAGCTCACCTCGAACACCATGGGCCCTCACCTTGCTCAGTAGCCTCCCGTGTGGCACCTTATCAAAGGCCTTTTGAAAGTCTAGATAGACCACATCCACTGGGTTTCCCTGGTCTAATCTACTTGTTACCTCTTCAAGAAATTCCAACAGGTTTGTCAGGCATGACCTCCCCTTACTAAATCCATGTTGACTTGTTCTAATCAGACTCTGCTCTTCCAAGAATTTAGAAACCTCATCCTTAATGATGGATTCTAGAATTTTACCAACAACCGGGGTTAGGCTAATTGGTCTATAATTTTCCATCTTTTATCTTGATCCTTTCTTGAACAAGGGGGTTACAACAGCCATCTTCCAATCATCCGGGACCTTTCCTGACTCCAGTGACTCTTGAAAGATCTCAACCAATGCCTCTGCTATTTCCTCAGCCACCTCTCTCAGAACTCTAGGGTGTATCCCATCGGGGCCAGGAGATTTATCAACTTTAAGACTTTTTAACTTTTCTAGCACTATCTCTTTCGTAACGGCAACCATACTCAACTCAGCCCCGTGACTCCCTTTAATTTTTGGGATATTACTCATGTCTTCCACTGTGAAGACTGACGCAAAGTACTTGTTAAGTTCTCCTGCTATTTCCTTATCTCCCATCACTAGGCTTCCAGCATCAGTTTGAAGTGGCCCAATGTCTACTTTTGCCTGTCGTTTGTTTCTTATGTACTGAAAGAAACTTTTACTATCATTTCTAATATTACTGGCTAGCCTACCTTCATATTTGATCTTCTCATTTCTTATCACACTCTTTGTTATCCTCTGTTTGTTTTTGTATCCTTCCCAATCTTCTGATTTCCCACTGCTCTTGGCCACTTTATAGGATCTCTCTTTTTCTTTAATACATTTCCTGACTTCCTTTGTCAGCCATGGTTGTCTAATCCCTCCCCGGATAATCTTTCTTTTCTTGGGGATGAACCTCTGTACAGTGTCCTCAATTATACCAACAAACTCCTGCCATTTTTGCTCTACTGTCTTCCCGGTTAGCCTCTGCTTCCAGTCTATTTTTGTCAGTTCCTCTCTCATGCCCTCATAATTACCTTTATTTAACTGTAACACCATTACATCCGATTTTGCCTTCTCTCTTTCAAACTCCAGACTGAACTCTACCATATTATGATCGCTACTTCCTAAGGGTTCCCTTACTTTAAGATCTTTTATAGAGTCTGGTTCATTACATAGCACTAGGTCCAGAATAGCCTGCTCTCTTGTGGGCTCCATGACAAGCTGTTCCAAAAAGCCATCCTGTAAGCATTCCATGAATTCCCTTTCTTTGGATCCACTAGCAACATTATTTACCCAGTCCACCTGCATATTGAAGTCTCCCATGATCAATGTGACTTTGCCTTTCTGACATGCCTTCTCTATTTCCCGGTACATGTTGCGTCCCTGGTCCTGACTACTGTTAGGAGGTCTATACACAACTCCAATTATGGTTTTTTTGCCTTTGTGGTTCCTCAATTCCACCCACACAGACTCCACATCATCCGACGCTATGTCATTCAATACCATTGATTTAATTTTGTTCTTAACTAACAAGGCAACCCCACCCCCTCTGCCCACCTCTCTGTCTTTTTGATAAGTTGAAAAACCATGGAGGTTTAACTGCCAGTCCTGACCCCCCTGTAACCAAGTTTCTGTGATGCCTACCACATCATAATCATTCACTATTATCTGTGCCATTAGTTCATCGGCTTTGTTATGAATGCTACGAGCATTCAGGTAAAGTGCCTTAATGCTAACTTTATCATTAGAGATGTTGGAAGTCATATGACGTCCTAAGTTATCCTTGCTTTTTTCTGCATTCTCAGTCTGCCTCAATTTTAAATCCGCCTGGACACATGCTATCCTGCTGCTTATCTTTCCATTTAACGCCACACTCCCTGTCGCTTTCACTTTCCCTTCCCCCCAACTCAGAAGTTTAAAGTCCTACTGACCACCTTATTTATCCTCTTCGCTAGAACATTGGTACCTGATCGGTTCAGGTGGAGACCGTCCCAACGGTACAGATCCCCCCTGTTCCAAAACTGGTGCCAATGCCCCATGAAGTGGAATCCCTCTTTCCCACACCAATCCCTTAGCCACGTGTTTACTTGCCTAATTTTCTTGTCCCTATGCCAATTGGCACGTGGCTCGGGCAGTAATCCGGAGATTATGACCCTTGAGGACCTGTGTTTCAATTTCCTGCCTAGTGCTTCGTAATCCCCAAACAGGTCCTCCACCCTAGTCTTGCCTATGTTGTTAGTACCAACGTGGACCACAACAACTGGATCCTCCCCCTCCCGCTCCAATATCCTTTCAAGCCGGTCGGAGATGTCCCGCACCTTGGCACCGGGCAGGCAACACACCATGCGAGACTCCCGATCCGGCTTGCAAAGGATACTATCTGTCCCCCTAATTATAGAATCCCCTGTAACCACTACTTGTCTATTTGCTCCCCCCTCTTGAATGGCCTTCTGCACCATGGTGCCTTGGTCAATTCGCTCATCCTGTCCAGAGCCCTTTTCCTCATCCGACCAGGGAGCAAGAATCTCGTACCTGTTGGACAAGGTCAAGGGCTGAGGCTCCTCCACTCCTGAACTCAGGTTCCCCCCACCTGCCTCACTTACAGTCACACTCTGATGTGCCTGATCACTAGCTGAATGTGAATTACTTAATCTCCCAGGTGTGACTGCCTCCTGAAACAAAGCGTCCAGGTAACTCTCCCCCTCCCGGATGTGCCGCAGTGTTTGAAGCTCAGATTCCAGATCATCAACTCTGATCCGGAGTTCTTCCAGCAACCAACACTTGCTGCAGATGTGGTCACTGCCGTTCACAATGGGATCAGCCAGCTCCCATATCATACAGCTACAGCACATCACCCGCCCAGCCATCTCTGCTTAGTTAATTAATTACTTAGTTACTTTGTACAAGTAATTGAACAATTATTGAACAATTGACTGGCACATTCCAGAAAGTGTAGTGTTCTTTCTCAGAATCCAAGCTTGCATTCTTCAAAGAACCTCCTCCTACCTCACACTGTCCTTTCCGACATTTCCTACACAGTTACTTTCTCCCAGTGAGCTGGTGTTGTACTGCAGTGAATGGTCAGGACCGAGAGACCACACGCAGCCTGTTTGTCGCTCCTTTGCAAGCCGGTCACAAGAAAGTGAGTATGAGCATCAGTGGACGGCTGACCCCCGCCATATTGGGGGAAGCCCTTCACCTCTGACCTCAAGGTTCTGACCAAAGGGGTAAACCCCTGTACTTCCATTCAGTAGCACAGCCCTATGGTCCACAGAGAAACTGCAGAACTTCCTCAAATCCCAGCGGTGGCTTTTTATGTACAGTCAGTTCTTCTATAACGCGATTGTTGCATTCTTGTGCAACCTTGCGTTAGAGAAAAATCACCGGAAGAAACATCAAAGAAGCGCTTCGCAGGAGGCTCCAGAGCACTGATGATGTCTCCTAGCCAGGGGACGAAACGTTTGCAACAAAAACTTCCAGCTCGGCGAACAGAACCACTACAACAAGCACCCGAGCTACAAATCTTCGCACAAATATGAAAAATCATACTTTAGAAACAGTGCTTAAGGTGTGGGTGAGGTAATTGTCTTACAGCCAAAACATGTTTTAAAGTTCAGGCTGTAGAAACAGCATCCCCAATTCATCAATCACGTTACAGTGAATTTGCATTGACAAAATATGTGTTATAACAGAATGACCTTATACAGTCCTTAAGAAACCTGATCTATGGATATGTTGGATCCCAGTGCTTTTGTTAAGTTGCAATCACGTCATTTATAGTTCAAGCAATTTCTCTGCACTGATGCTTAAATGTTTACAACATCAAATAATATATCTCCAGACTGCACAAATCTCTCAAGGTTGGGTGTGTGTTTAGTTCTCACTTACCCCTGTTTGATATCAGCCCGTGTTGAAGACCCGTGTCTGTTAGACATCAATATGCCGATATTACCTTCTCTGGAGATCATTGCAGCCAAATTCCTGGTCAAATGAGAAGTTGTGTTATTAATCATCATAGAAAGCAAAGTGTAAGGGATCCGCTTTGTTACAGCACTTCCCATTGGCTGTTCCCTTGGAAAATTATTAACTATTTAGTTCCCTTAATCAAAGGCATTTCAAAATTGAATTACGTATAATTGCTCTTCTTTAAAAAAAATCATTTTACACAGGTCTCAAATTGCAAAAGCTTCAGACATCAAAGATGTGTCTGTCAGGCAAACAATCTTACAAATTAGCTCAAAAATCTTTTCTCAAATTGATGCTTTTGGGGCCTATATCTTATTATTTCTCAAAGTGTGAGCATCACTGGTTAGGCTGGCATTTATTACCTATCATAACTGTCCTTGAGAAGGCAGTGGTGAGCTTCCTTCGAAAACCACAGCAATCTGTAGTGTTAGAGGGACCTAAGGGTTCAGGTACATAATTCTTGGACCTTTGTGTTGCATAGAGACAGGGTGGTTAAAAGGGAGTTCAGCACACTTGCTTTCATTGCTCAGTCGTTTGAGTAAATGAGTTGGGAGGACATGTTGAGGTTGTACAGGACATTGGTGAGGCCTCATCTGGAAAACGGTGTCCAGTTCTCACCCAGTTATAGGAAGGATATTATTACATTAGAGAGGGTTCAGAAGAGATTTACCTGGACGTTGGCAGGTATGGATGGTTTGAGTGATAAAGAAAGGCTGGATAGGCTAGGACTGTTTTCCACTGAAGCAAAGGAGGTTGACAGGTGACAGGAGATCCAGTAGATGTAGTGTACCTGGACTTTCAGAAAGCTTTTGATAAAGTCCCACATAGGAGGTTAGTGAGTAAACTTAGGGCGCATGGTATTGGGGGCAAAGTACTAGATTGGATTGAAAGTTGGTCGGCTGATAGGAAACAAAGGGTAGTGATAAATGGCTCCATTTTGGAATGGCAGGCAGTGACCAGTGGGGTACCGCAGGGATCAATGCTGGGACCGCAGCTTTTTACAATATATGTTAATGATATAGAAGATGGTATTAGCAATAACATTACCAAATTTGCTGATGATACTAAGCTGGGTGGCAGGGTGAAATGTGATGAGAATGTTAGGAGATTACAGGGTGATCTGGACAAGTTAGGTGAGTGGGCAGATGCATGGCAGATGCAGTTAAATGTATGGTTATCCACTTTGGTGGCAAGAACAGGAAGGCAGATTACTACCTCAATGGAATCAATTTAGGTAAAGGGACAGTACAGGTGTTCTTGTACACCAGTCAATGAAGGCCAGCATGCAGGTACAGCAGGTAGTGAAGAAAACTAATAGCATGCTGGCCTTCATAACAAGAGGAATTGAGTATAGAAGCAAAGAGGTGCTTCTGCAGCTGTACAGGGCCCTGGTGAGACCACACCTGGAGTACTGTGTGCAGTTCTGGTCTCCAAATTTGAGGAAAGACATTCTGGCTATTGAGGGAGTGCAGCGTAGGTTCACGAGGTCAATTCCTGGAATGGAGGGATTACCTTACACTGAAAGACTGAAGTGACTGGGCTTGTATACCCTTGAGTTTAGATGACTGAGGGGGGATCTGATTGAGACGTATAAGATTATGAAAGGATTGGACACTCTGGCAGCAGGAAACATGTTTCCGCTGATGGGTGAGTGCCGAACCAGAGGACACAGCTTAAAAATACGGGGTAGACCATTTAGGACAGAGATGAGGAGAAACTTCTTCACCCAGAGAGTGGTGGCTGTGTGGAATGCTCTGCCCCAGAGGACAGTGGAGGCCCAGTCTCTGGGTTCATTTAAGAAAGAGTTGGATAGAGCTCTCAAAGATAGTGGAATCAAGGGTTATGGAGATAAGGCAGGAAGCGGATACTGATCAGGACTGATCAGCCATGATCACATTGAATGGCGGTACAGGCTCGAAGGGCTGAATGGCCTACTCCTGCACCTATTGTCTATTGTCTATTGTCTTTTGGAGCTTGTAAAATCATGACAGGTATAGATAGGGTTAATGGTAGATGTCTTCCAGTAGGATGGGGGATTTCAAGACCAGGGGCACATTTTTAAGGTGAAAGGAGAGAGATTTAAAAAATATACGAGGGGCAAATTTTTTCACACAGAGGATAGTTTGTGTGTGGAATGAATTCCTGAGGAAGTGGTGAATGTGGGCACAGTTACAACATTTAAAAAAGTCAATGTAAATAAATATAGGATAAGGAAAGGTTTGGAGGGATATAGGCCAAGAGCAGGCAGGTTGGACTAGTTTAGTTTGGAATTATGTTCAACTCGGACTTGTTAGACTGGAGGGTCTGTTTCCATGCGGTATGACTCTATAATCCTATCTGGTAATATATCAATCAGGTAGAGTCTACATCGTTGCAGAAAGCAATGCAGAGTCACTTGATCCTGATTCTCTCGTCTGCAACTTTGTTCTAGGTGCAGCCTCAGTAAGACGTGCAATAGAATGAGTGTTTCACCCCACTCAACATTCGCTGTAAATATTCTTCAAACATTATCAAGGCATGAATCACCTGAGAGGAGAAAGTGAGGTCTGCAGATGCTGGAGTATCAGAGCTGAAAATGTGTTGCTGGAAAAGCACAGCAGGTCAGGCAGCATCCAAGGAGCAGGAGATTCGATGTTTCGGGCATAAGGCCTTCTTCAGGAACCTGATGAAGAGCTTATGCCCGAAACGTCAAATCTCCTGTTCCTTGGATGCTGCCTGACCTGCTGCGCTTTTCCAGCAACACATTTTCAGCATGAATCACCTGAGAACCAATCAGTTATTGCTCCTCTCCTAGATTTTTCTGCATTTCTGACCAGGACTTCTGTACACTGCCTCTTCAGAAGATCAGTGTGTTGGGGAAGACAAGCCCCTCCTTCTTTTTACAGCACTGAATGCTGTATCCTGATTCAATTCCTTCATTAACATACACTGCAAAACCTTGGAAGGTCTTGTCCAGTATCTGAATGAATGGGTGTGAGTGAGGTATGAGACCAAGGGAGTTGAGTGGCAGTAGATCAGAATGAGTGACAAGGTGGTGAATGGATAGGTCTCTCCTAACAGCACTACAGGGACTGCAAAGTTCAAGGCAGATCATCACCACCTTCTCAATTAAAAAAGGATAATCAGCAATGCCAACTTCCCATGAATAAATGGTGGGTGAGAGGTTGAGTAGATTGGCACCACAAGCTGTCAGGGGCTCGGAGAATAGTTGTGTGGTCAGGGTGCTATTGGCAGGAGAGGTGTCAGAAGACATGGGGTGGTGCGGTCGGTCAGATTGAGGGCTGATGTCAGTCATATAAACACTGGAATTAGACATGGTTTTAATCTATTTAACATTTTGTGGCTAACTATTAGAATCCCTATGGTGTGGAAAGAGGCTCTTCAGCACTTTGAGTCAGCACTGACCCTCCAAAGAGCAACTCACTCAGAGCCCCCTCACCTCACCCCCATAATCCTGCATTTCCTATGGCTAATCCACCTAGACGGCACAACCCTGAACACTACGGGCAATTTAGCACGGCCAATCTACCTTAGCTGCACATCTTTGGACTGTCAGAGGAAACTGGAGCACCTGGAGGAAACCCACACAGGGGAACAGGCAAATACCACACAGATAGCCACCCGAGGCTGGAATCGAACCCAGTAAGACCAAGCTGTCTGAAGTCTAACCCAGAGTCCAAGATGTTTTTGGAGGGTCTGGGATACAGAATGTTGACCCACAGATACTGAAGGAACAGCAATATATTTCCAAGTCAGGATGGTGATTGGAATTTGCATCTTGGAGATGGTGTGAACTGCAATCAAGTGGGCTGCTTTATCCTGGATGATGTCAAGCTTCTTGAATGCTGTGGGGGCTGCAACCATCCAAGTGGGGAGTATTTCATCACACTCCTGACTTATGCCTTGTAGATGGTGGACAAGCTTTGGGGAGTCAGTAGGTAAGTTACCCACCTGATTCCTAGCCTCTGACCTACAGTCATAGCCATTGTATACAATGGCTTGTCCAGTTATTTTGTGGTCAATGATAACTCCCAGGATGCTGATAGTGGGGGATTCAGTGATGGTGACACTATTGGATGTTAAGGGGTGATGATTAGATTCTGTCTTGTTGGAGATGGTCATTTTTGTGGCTCGAGTGTTTTTCTTTAAATGTTTTATTCTAAACCCATTAGCTAGGATGAGCTTTAGTAATTCATTATCCAGTTTTTAATTCTTAAGGAGCCTTTGATTTCTCTCATATTCTGAAGTTAATCCTACACTCAGGGCTAAGTTAGTCTTTGTGCTTATATCAAGGATCAAATACTATTCAGTGTAACAAAAGTGCCCTCGTTTCTGGCTTCTTGCCCTGACTAGAGATAAACAATATCGGTTTTGAAAGGCTACATTCGCACATTACCTGGCAAAGTCAACACAAACTTCCCTATCCACTATTCCACACATTTAAAACATTTACCTGAACCCCACCTGTGTCAAAGTTCAAATGACAAAATCTTGATGGAAAAATCTATTCCTGGTTGGTAATTGTCTTTTAGACTCATGTATTTTATGAAATTACAAATTATTCACCACTTTAAACGAGTCTGCTGCTCCCCCGCCCCCTCAAGTGTACCAGACATTACGGTGTCTGGTACCAGGCAGTGGACAGACTGGATAAGGACCAGTTTGTCCAGTATAAAACCTGCTCGCAGGTTCTCAGTTATGAGAAAATACAAAGACAAGAGGAGACATGAAAAGATGATTCCATGGCTGCTACGCAGGATGAGGATGGCTCTGACAGAGGTACACACATATCCTGAAATAACTTACTCTATTTTAAACTTGGTACACTTTCACATTTCCAATTGTCTCCCCAATAGTTTTCAGACTAATTACTGGGTAACCAGTCTGAGTAAAACAATCCCCTTCATTCAAATATCTCAAACAGAGATATTCACTTTATATGATTAGAATGTGCAGTGTCATTTAGAAACATATCGAAGGGTTTAAAGAACATTAAATTCCATTGATAAATTATGTTATTAAACAGTTCGATTTTTGCACTGAATTTGTTTTGACCTTTATCAGAGGAATTAGAATTTCAGTTTACTGAAAAAAGCAAGTATTCATGAACTCCATGTGCCACATTGTGAAACCTCGGTGTAAAACCTCGATTAGACATGAGTTAGGAAACATGGATTGGGAGCAATTGTTCCATGGTAAAGGCACTATAGACATGTGGAGACTGTTTAAGGAACAGTTATTGCAAGTGATGAATAAATATGTCCCTCTGAGACAGGCAAGAAGTGGTAAGATAAAGGAACCTTGGATGACGAGAGCGGTGGAGTTTCTCATCAAAAGGAAAAAAGGTAGCTTACATAAGGTGGAGGAAGCTAGGGTCAAGCTCAGCTCTACAGGATTACAGGCAGGCGAGGAAGGAGCTTGAAAATGGTCTGAGGAGAGCCAGGAGGGGGCACGAGAAAGGGCTTGGCAGAACGGATTAGGGAGAACACAAAGGCATTTTGCACTTATGTGAGGAATAAGAGAATGGTCAAAGAAAGAGTAGGGTCGATCAGGGATAGCATCGGGAATGTGTGTGTGGAGTCTGAGGAGGTAGGGGAAGCCCTAAATGAGTTTTTTGCTTCTGTCTTTATGAAAGAAACGAACTTTGTAGTGAATGAAACCTTTGAAGAGCAGGTGTGCATGTTGAAATGGATAGAGATAGAGGAAGCTGATGTGCTGAAAATTTTGTCAAACATTAAGAATGACAAGTTGCCAGGCCCAGAACAGATTTGTCCTCGGTTGCTTTGGGAAACAAGAAATGCAATTTCTTCACCACTTGCGAAGATCTTTGCATCCTCGCTCTCCACTGGCGTCGTACCTGAGGACTGGAGAGAGGCAAATGTAATTCCTCTCTTCAAGAAAGGAAATAGGGAAATCCCTGGCAATTACAGACCAGTAAGTCTCACGCCTGTCGTCTGCAAGGTGTTAGAAAGGATTCTGAGGGATAGGATTTATGACCATCTGGAAGAGCATGGCTTGATTAAATGCAGTCAACACGGCTTTGTGAGGGGCAGGTCATGCCTCACAAACATCATCGAGTTCTTTGAGGACGTGACAAGAAAAGTTGGTGAGGGTCGAGCTGTGGATGTGGTGTATCAGCAAGGCATTTGATAAAGTTCCCCATGGTAGGCTCATTCAGAAGGTCAGGAGGAATGGGATACAGGGGAACATAGCTTCTGGATACAGAATTGGCTGGCCAACAGAAGACAGCGAGTTGTAGTAGAAGGAAAATATTCTGCCTGGAAGTCTGTGGTGAGTGGTGTTCCACAGGGCTCTGTCCTTGGCCTCTATTGTTTGTAATTTTTATTAATGACTTGGATGAGGGGATTGAAGGATGGGTCAGCAAGTTTGCAGATGACACAAAGGTTGGAGGTGTTGGTGACAGTATAGAGGGCTGTTATAGGCTGCAGTGGGACATTGGCAGGATGCAGAGATGGGCTGAGAGGTGGCAGATGGAGTTCAACCTGGATAAATGCGAGGTGATGCATTTTGGAAGGTCGAATTTGAAAGCTGAGTACAGGATTAAGGATAGGATTCTTGGCAGTGTGGAGGTACAGAGGGATCTTGGGGTGCAGGTACATAAATCCCTTAAAATGGCCACCCAAGTGGACAGGGTTGCTAAGAAAGCATATTGTGTTTTGGCTTTCATTAACAGGGGGATTGAGTTTAAGAGTCATGGGATCTTGTTGCAGCTCTGTAAAACTTTGGTTAGACCGCACTTGGAATACTGCGTCCAGTTCTGGTCGCCTTATTATAGGAAAGATGTGGCTGCTTTGGAGAGGGTTCAGAGAAGGTTTATCAGGATGCTGCCTGGACTGGAGGGCTTATCTTATGAGGAGAGGTTGACTGAGCTCGGACCTTTTTCATTGGAGAAAAGGAGAAGAGGGGACCTAATTGAGGGACACAAGATAATGAGAGGCACAGGTAGAGTCAATAGCCAGAGACTATTTCCCAGAGCAGAAATGACTAACGTGAGGGGTCATAGCTGGTTGGAGGAAAGTATAGGGGGAATGTCAGAGGCGGGTTATTTACACAGAGTTATGAGAACATGGAATGCGTTGCCATCAGCAGTTGTGGAGGCAGGGTCATTGGGGTCATTAAAGAGACTCCTGGACATGCATATGGTCACAGAAATTTGAGGGTGCATACATGAGGAATAGTGGTCGGCACAACATCGTGGGTTGAAGGGCCTGTTCTGTGCTGTGCTGTTCTATGTTCTATGTTCTAAAAGACCCTCATTTTAAAATGTGTGTTGATACATTGGATCTGCGGAGTTGGGGGGGGGGGGGTTGCCATTGATGGGGCAGTGAGTGGAAGGACAAAAGGCAATTGGGCTAGACCTTTATTGCCACTGAGGCAATGAGTGAGGCATGGACTGAACTGGAGAGTTGGCAGGTAATGTGCAAATCACATGTGATCACATCAGAGAGATGTCTGGAAAAATAACACAACTTTTTGATGATCCATTGTTAAAATAGCTTTGAATTGCTCAGTGTAATAACTTGGAAACAGACCTTTCAGTCAAACTTGTCCATGCCACTAATCTGAAACTAATCTAGTCCCATCTGCCAGCATTTGGCCCTCTAAACCCTTCCTATTCATAAAACCAATCAGATGCCTTTTAAATACTATAACTGTACCAGCCTCCACCACTTCGTCTGGCAGCTTATTCCATACACGTACCACCCTCTGTATGAAAAAGTTGCCTCTTTAGGCCCTTTTTATATCTTTGCCCTCTCACCCTAAACCAGGTTTGGACTCCCCCACCCCAGGGAAAAGATCTTGTCTGTTTACCTTATCCACGCCCCTCATGATTTTATAAAATTCCATCACGTCACCCCCTCTGACACTCCGGGGAAAATAGTCCCAGCCTATTTAGCCTCTCCCTATAGTTCAAATCCTCCAATCCTGGCAACATCCTAAATCTTTTCTAGACCTGTTCAAGTTTAACAACATCCTTCTTACAAACAGGGCGATCAGAATTGCACAGAGTATTCCAATAGTGGCCTAACTAATGACCTGTACAGCCGCAACTCTCTTCTCAATGCACTGGCAAATGAAGTAAAGCATACCAAACACCTTCCTCACTATCATATCTATCAGTGGCTGCACTTTCAAGGAATTATGAACCTGCACTCCAAGGTCTATTTGTTCAGCAACACTCCCAGGACCTTACTATTAAATGTGTAAGTCCTGCCCTGATTTGCCTTTCCAAAACGCAGCACTTCTCATTTATCTAAATTAAACTCTATCTGCCATTCTTCAGCCCATTGGCCCAACTGATCAAGATCCTGTTGTAATCTGAGTTAACCTTCTTCGTTGTCCACTGCACCTCCAACTTTGGTATCACTTGCAAACTTGCAAACCATACATCCCGTGTTCACATCCAAATCATTGAAATAAAGGATGAGAAGTAGTGGACTGAGCACTGAACTTTGTGACTCCACTGGTCGCAGGCTTCCAGTCTGAAAAGCAACCTTCCACAACTGCCCTCTGTCTTCTACCTTCATGCCAGTTCTGTATCTACATAGTTAGTTCTCCCTCTAATCTGTGTGATCTAACCAAGATGTCATCATTTATTTCCCCATGTTTTATATCTTCGATGTCCTTCCCCATAATAAACACTGATCTAAAATATTCATTTAGTAACTCACCCATCTCCTGCGGTTCCACGCATAGGTGGTCTTGCTGAACTTTAAGAGGTCCTACTCTCTTCCCTAGTTATCCTTTTGTCCTTAATGTATTTGCAGAATACCTTTGAATTCTCCTTAACCCTATTTGCCAAAGCTATCTCATGTCCCCTTTTTGCCCTCCTGATTTCCTTCTCAAGTATACTCCTACTTTTATACTCTTCTAAAGAATCACTTGATCTCTGCTGTCTGGACCTGATATATGTTTCTTTCTTATTCTTGACCAAAATCTCAATTTCTCGAGTCGTTCAGTATTCCCTACACCTACCAGCCTTGCCTTCCAGCCTAACTAGAATGTACTGTCTCTGGACTCACGTTATCTCGTTTTTGAATGCTTCCCATTTTCCGGCCATCCCTTTACCTGCGAACATCTGCCCCCAAGTAACTTCTGAAAGTTCTTGCCCATTATCGTCAAATTTGGCCTTCCTCCAAATTAGAACTTCTAACTTTTAGATCCTGCCTATCATTTTCCATCACTATTTTAAAAGTATTGAAGTATGGCCCCAAAGTGCTCCCCCACTGACACCTCAGTCACCTGTCCTGTCTTATTTCCCAAGGGTAGGTCAAGTTTTGTACCTTCTCTGGTAGGTACATCCACATATTGAATCAGAAAATGTTCTTGTACACATTTAACAAATTCCTCTCCATCTAAACCCTTAACACTATCCCAGTCTATGTCTGGAAAGCTAAAATCCCACATCATTACCACACTATTATTCTTTCAGATAACTGAGATCTCATTACAAGTTTATTTCTCAATTTTCCACTGATTATTGAGGGGTCTATAGTTCAATCCCAATGAAGTGATCATTCCTTTCTTATTTCTCATTTCCACCCAAATAACTTCCCTGGATGTAGTCCCAGGAACGTCCTCCCTAAATACATATTTGGCATTATCCCTAATTAAAAATGCAAATCACCCTCCTTTCTTACCCCCCGCTTTCGATCCTTCCTATGGCATCCATACCCTGGAACATTAAGCTGCCAGTCCTGTCCATCCCTGTGCAACATCTCTGTAATTGCTATTATATCTCAGTCCCATGTTCTTTAACATGCCCTGAGTTCATCTGCCTTATCTGATAGGCAGCTGAAAATGTGTTGATGGAAAAGCGCAGCAGGTCAGGCAGCATCCAAGGAACAGGAGACTCGACATTTCGGGCACAAGCCCTTCTTCAGGAATCTGATAGGCATCTGATTGAAATAAATGCAGTTTAATTTATCAGTCCTATCTCATTCTCCACTTTGTTCCTGTCTGCCCTGACTGTTTGGCTTACTCCTTTTTCTACCTGTATCAGTTTCAGACTGAATTCTTTCCTAATTATTTCCCAAGGACCCCACAGCCTGGTACTTTACTAGTTTAAGTCCTCCTAGGCAGCTCCAGCAAATCTCCCTGCCAGTATATTAGTCCCCTTCCAATTCGGGTGCAATCCGTCCTTCTTATACAGATCATTTCTATCCTAGAAGACATTCCAATGATCCAAAAATCTGAATCCTTCTCCTCTGCACCAGCTCCTCAGCCCTCACTAGCTCATGGCTCATGGCTCATGGTAGATATTACATTCCTCAAGGATCTACTTTTTAAATTCCTGCCTAACCTCCTACATTCTCTCCTCAGAATCTCGTCCTTTTCTCTGCCTAAGTCATTAGATCCAACTTGGACAACGATCTCCTGCTGGTCCTGCTCCCCTTTGAGAACATTCCCCATCCTTCCAAGATATCCTTGATCCTGGCTCCAGGGTGGCAACACGCCATCCTGATGTCCCACTGTTGGCAGCAGAATTGTCTGTCTGTGCCTCTAACTAGACAGTCCCCCATCACAATTGATCACTTGGAACCTGGCATTCCCCTTCTTACATTAGAGCCAATCTCAGTGCAAGAAACCTAGCTGTCAGTGTGGCTAGATATAGTACTGGGGGCGAATCAGGTCAAAGGTTATGGGAAAAAGCAGGATTAAGCTATTGAGTTGGACGATCAGCCATGATCATGATGAATGGTGGAGCAGGCTCGAAGGGCTGAGTGGCCCTCTGCTGCACCTATCTTCTATGTTTCTATATTTCTACATTCCTCTGAGAGTCCATTGCCACCCACATTTTCCAAAACAGCATACTTGTTTGAAATGGAGATAGCCACAGGAGACTCCTTCACTACCTGCCTCACTCTCCTACCTTTCCTGGAGGTCATCCATCTATCTGACTGCATCTGCAGTTTATCTCCCTTCCAGAAACTGCCATCCATCACACCTCCCGGCTCCTGTAAATTCCCCATTGCCTCTAACTGCTGCTCCAATCGATCCATGTGATCCAATAGGATTGGCAACCAAATATACTTCCTGCAGACATAATTGTCAGTAACATGGAAACTTTCCCTAACCTCCCACACCAGCAGACAGTGCACATCACTCTTCTGACGGCCATCTTTGCACCTTCACAATCTACAGACCCAGAAAATAACATAGTCTTACTCTTCTAAAATCGTATACTTATGTTTTTATATTTTTAAAGTGAGCACACTCCTTACAGTTCTCACTTGCTATCGCTTGGACAATCACCATCACTGCATCACCTAAAGGGTGCCTTGTGCAGAGCAGAAGGTCGCAATCTGGCCTAGATTTGTCATACCAACCCCAAACATCCTGTAGAGACTACCTGATAGATATCTTCCCTGGGCCATAGAACCGCTGTGAAGAGTGAACTAAGACCCAGCTTGTGTCTCAGTATTGTGCACATCACAATACAAAACAATATAATTAGTGGCAAATTGTTAATAAAACAGAGGACGTGCTGTCACAATCCCATATGAGTCTTCCTGGATATTACTTTGCTTTGCTGAGCGTCACTATTTTCTAACGACTGGTGTGTCTTACAGACAGGGTCTGTTTAGATGAATCCTGGCACATAGAGAAGATATTTCATTATCATTTCCCACAATATCCTATATTCCCAGAAGCAAAGACAAACTGAAGGTTTGATTTTATTATTAAGTTGAGCTCCTATCTCAATAATGTCATATGGTTAAAGTGATCTACAGCAGATAAGGACCCTTTGGCCCATCATATCCACACCGATCAAAAGCAAACACCTCACAACTGATCCAATTTCCCAGCACTTGGCCCTTAGCCTTGCGTGCTTTCAGTTTGCAAGTGCACATCCAAGTACTTTTTCAATGTTGTGAGGATTTTTCCCTCGATCACCCTTACAGGCAGTCAGTTCCAGATTCTCACTACCCTCACATCTGCTTGAAATCGCTTGCTCCTTTCCTTAAATTTATGCCCCCCAGATCCCTCCATCAATGAGAAACATTTCTGTCTACTATATCTATGCCCCATATAATTTTACACATCTCAGTCATGTCCCCTCTCAGTCTCTTATGATCTAAGGAAAACCACCGAGCTCTGCACAATCTATATTCAGAACTGAAATTTTCAATCGAAGACTCTCCTGTAAGTCTGGCCTCTTGTGCATTCTCAAGGATAGTCACTTCACACTTGGTGGCTGTGTCTTCAGTTACATATGCCCCCAGACTCTCAAATTCCTTCACTCCATTTATTCTTCCCTCAAACTCACTTTCCTCTTTCAGAACACCTTAAAACCTATCTCTTTCACCTTAAGCCCCTCCTTATGTGTCTTGGTGTCATACGTTGTTTTAATGCCACTGTGAAGGACCATGAGACCTTTTAATGTGTTACAGGCACTTCCTAAATTCGGTGCTATATTAAATGAACAAGGGCGCAGATACATGGGAACACCATCACTTGCAAGTTCCCCTCCAAGCCGCTCACCACCCTGACTTGGAAATATATTGCCCTTCCTTCACTGTTGCTGAGTCAAAATCCTTGAATTCCCTCCCTAATAGCACATGGACCTCAGCGGTTCAAGAAGGCAGCTCACCACCGCCTTCTCAAGGGGGAACTAGGGACAGGTAATAAATGCTGGCCAGGCCAGTGAAACCACGATTGAATAAAGCAGAAGATGGAAATCCATATGTCCGTGTCGTCATGATCCATATGGCCATGTCCCTGTTAGCCCGGCTTGGCTGGTAACCAAGACAAATCAATATGAGTTCAGCAGGGATGCTGTCTTGACAGATTTAAATGAAGTGTTGATTTTGGTTAATTGACATCTTTAGATGATTACAATAAATTGTTCTTTTTGTGAGCTCTTTTGTCAATGTCTAGATGGCTATTTCAGCAAGGTGAAGAGTTGTGAAGCTTTTGGAAGCCTCTTTGTTTTACCTTTTGTTCATGGGACATAGGTGTCACTGACGAGTTCAGCGTTTATTGCCCCTCCCACATTCCCCAGAGGCTAGTTAAGAGTCAGCCACATTGCTGTGGGTCTGGAATCACATCGAAGGTAAGGTTGGCAGACTGCCTTCCCTGAAGGGTATCAGTGAACCAGGTGGGTATTTACAACAATCGGCAGTGGTTACGTGATTATTCCAGATTGCTTATTAAATTTAACTTTCACCACCTGGTACAGTGAGATTCAAAGTCATATCCTTTGAATATTAGACTGGGTTCCTGGATTACTATTCCAGTGACAACACCATCACCTTCTCCTCCCTGCTATCCCAAAAACCTTCAAGGGTTCCAGATGACAACACATGCTCCCAGTCTAAAAAACAGCCAGGAATGGACATAACTGGGAAAGAGGGTTGGACAGCCAGGAATCACAAACCCTCCATAGCTCGTTAGCAGGATCTGGTGATGGTTACTTAACCCTATCGCAGGAATAGGCCCACAGGGAAGTCCACCAATCTGCCTGCAGCCTGTTCTCAGCTCTTTATTTTTATGTAAAATAATACAAATGACAAAAATAGCCCACCATGGGCATTATAACATGAAGCAAAACCCACTACTAAAAATGGAAGGAAGAGGAGTTGGGTGGGAGCTAAATCAAAGTCTCATGGGAGGAGGAAATGATGCAATCCAGCCGTTATGGTGCTGACCTATCCCAAAATCCATCAGGGTTTCAGTGTTGAACTCAGCTCTAGTACAGAATCCATGAGCCCTGCCTACTCACAATCAACTCTGGAGATAATCTAGTTGACCTCAAGTTGACCTGCATTTCTAATACTTGTAGGGAACAGAAACCTGTGAGAGTGAGGGGAAAGAGTAGAATAGAATAGTAATTTATTATCACTTGTATCTTTACAAAAGTGCTTAAGTTGTCACCATCTGGCACCTAAGTTAATAACAAAAAACACATATAAAAAAAATTAAGAAAAAGTCCATCTTTGTTCAATTCACAACTCAAAGGCTTCCCAAGGTCAAGGGACAGACAGGAACCAGAGTGGCTATTGCCGCCGCAGAAGAGATGGCCCACATTTGATTCCAGTCTCGGATGTCTGCCTGTGTGGTGTTTGCACATTCTCCCTGTGTCTGCGTGGTTTTCCACTAGGTGCTCTGGTTTCCTCTCACAGTCCAATGATGTGCAGGTTAAGTGGATTTGCCATGCTAAATTGGCCAGGGATGTGCAAGCTAGGTGGATTAGCCAAGGGATATGTGTGGTCATGGAGATGGGGTGCGTCTGGGTGAGATGCTTTTAGGAGGGCTGTTGTGGACTCTTTGGGCCGAATGGCCTGCTTCCACACTGTAGAGATTCTATCATGATGCCAACATTTGAGCTTTCATTTGAGTCCTGAGAACCTATTTTGGGATGCCCTCCATTAGACATCCCTCATTGTGGTATATTGGTGAGACTGGATTTGAAATACAGTTTTGGTTCCCCTCTCTTGGAGGCAGTGCAGGGACAGTTCACTGGATGGATTCCAGAGATGGAAGATTTGTTTTATGGGGAGAGAATGGGCAGTTTAGGCCGATACTCACTGGGGTTTCGAAGGGTGAGAGGAGATCTAATTGAGGTATATAAGATGCTAAAGGGGATTGACAGAGTAGATAGAGCAGATATTTCTCCTTGTGGTACAATCTAGAACAAGGAGCTATAGTCTTAATCTAAGGGCTAGCAGATTTAAGACAGAAATGAAGGAGGAATTACTTCTCTCAAAGCTGTGGAATACCTCAGAGTGCGGTGGACGCCAGGACATTAACTCATTTTGAGAAGGAGGTAGACAAATTTGTGAGTTAGGAGCAAGTTAAAGCGTTATAGAGAGTGGGCAGGGAAGTGGAGTTGAGGCTGAGAGGAGATCAGCCATGATCATATTCAATGGCAGAGCAGACTCGAGGGGCAGAGTGGCCTACTCCTGCTCCTAGTTCTGAGGCTCTTACCCTCTTATTCTTTTTAATCCTTGCCAACTGCTTTCAAGATTAGACTATAAGACTGTAGGATCATGGGTAGGATTCAATAGGATCATGGATGATCAGCCATTCCTCACATTCGTACTCTTGTCCCCGTTCAACTTGATTTCCCATACTGATTAAAAATCTATCTCTCAGCCTTAAATATATAGAAGGAATCATTCCCCACTGCTCTCTTGGATGAAGAAGGCGAAAGACTCACAACCCTCTGAGAAAAGAAATTCCTCCTCATCTCAGCCTTAAATCATTGTCCTTTTAATCTGAGCTCTCTGGTCTTAGACTCTCTCACAAGGGGAAATATCCTCTCAGCATTATCCTGGCAAGCCCCTTAAGAATCTGACATGTTTCAATGAGATCACCTTCATTCTTCTAAACTCCAGGGAGTAGAGTCCCAATGTGTTTAACCTTTGCTCATAAGACAATCCCTCCACACCAAGAATCATGTCTCCAATGAACTATCTTTTCTTAAATAAGGGACCAAAGTACCCCAGATGTGGTTTCACCAATACCTTATCCAGTTGCAGTAGGACGTCCCTACTTTTATCCTCCAAGCCCCTTGAAATCAAGGCCCACATTCCATGAGCCTTCCTGATTACCTGCTGTCCCTATGACCCAGCTTTCTGTATTTCATGTACAAGTTCCCCCAAGTCCCTTGGTATTGCAGCTTTCTGCAGCTTTTCTCCATTCAAACAATATTCTGTTCTTTGAAAATGAACAACTTCCCATTTTCCCACCTTACTCTCTAAGTTTGGAAACAGCTTTCCACTGACTAACCTGGTAAAGGTGCAGCTCCTGGGTTCACACTTATTCTGTTCCTGGCCGGCAGTGGACAGAAAGCGAGCGTAGTCTGCCTGTGCTGAAGTACCCTTGCCTGCTGGCATGTAGGGTTGGAATGGTTGTTTCTTCTGTTGAACTTTGAAGATATGCCTCTCACTCTCACTACGCCTGACGAATGGAAATTTACTGAGACCTGTGCAAACAAATAATCAGGGAAATTCCAATCACATCAGGAGTGTGTGGAGAGCTCTTGGAACAACATCTCAAAATACATCTTTTAATTAAACCATCAATTCTTGTCAGTGTTCATTGAATCAATTCTGTCCCCATGAAACAGGAAATCAGGATTTTTAAAAAATCCTCCTTTCCCACACCATTTCAGTCTGTTAGTAATTGAAGTGTTAGGATTAGAGAGGGTATCGGTTTAGCTCAGTTGGCTGGATTGTTAGTTTACAGAGCAGTGTGATGCCAATAGTGTGGGTTCAGCTCCCATCACCGGTTTGAGGTTATCATGAAGGACTCTCCTTCTCAACCTCTCCCCTCACCTGAGGTCTGGTGGCCTTCAGGTTAAATCACCACCAGTCACTTCTCTCTAATGAGACAGCAGCCCCTATTATCTGGTAAGACTATGGTGACACAGCAACAGGATTAGAGAATGGATGGGTTGAGTTCGATGTGAAGACAGGGGAAAGGTGCTGACTTCCAGGGATTGGGTCATCAGCGACTGTGTGTCACGTTGCACTCGAAGTATAAATGGGAGGAATGTTAAGTCACATGTTGTATTCAGCCTCAGGGCTGTGGGTCTCATGAATGTAACCAGCCAATCTGTTCATATGGAAACTGCTGGAGAAACTCAGCAGGTCTGGCAGCATCTGTGGAGAGAGAAAGCAGAGTTAACATTTTGAGTCTAATGACTCTTCTTCAGAACCAGGAAAAGGTTGGTATTTATGCAAAAGATGGTGTTGGGGTGGGAATTAGTAAACAATAGGTGGAAATGGATCCAGAGAGAAACAGAAACATTTGTGTCGGTAAAAGTGTGGATAAAGACTAGCCTAGGAGAGTGAATAGCTTCTAAAGGCGACTATTGTAGCTGAGAATTGATGGTGAGTGGTAGCAGCCCATGTGATGACAAAGTCTAGTGTGTGGATGGTGAGGTAAGGATATGGGAGAAGGCCTAAAATTACTGAAGTTGATATTGAGTTCTGAAGGCTGTAGCTTTCCAGGCAGAAAATGAGGTGCGGTTGGCTGGAGCACAGCAACACGCCTGAGAACTGAGATGTTGGTCAGGGAACAGGATGGTGTGTTGAAGTGACAAGCAACAGGAAGCTCAGGGTCTTTTTTGCAGACAGAATGTAGATGTTCTGTGAAGTGGTCACCCAGCCTGCAATTATGCAAGAAACCGTATTGTGAGCAGCGAATACAGTGGACTAGATTGTGTAAAGTAGAGAGGGTGATGCTTCTGATGAAGGGCTTTTGCCTGAAACATCGATTTTCCTGCTCCTTGGATGCTGCCTGACCTGTTGTGCTTTCCCAGCACCACATTCTCGACTCTAATCTCCAGCATCTGCAGTCCTCATTTCGCCTAGATTGTGTGAAGTGCAGTGTTGATATGTTGTCGCTATCTGTTGATGTTATTTTATCATTATATTTATTCAAGGGTTGGCAAGATTTTATCATTATATTTATCCAAGGTAAGAACATGGCATCAATCTCGAAGGAGGGTGCCTGTAAACAGGAAGGTGGCTTGAAGTGTGTATACTTCAATGCGAGAAGTATACAAAATAAGGTAGATGAACTTGCAGCGTGGGTTGGTACCTGGGATTTCGATGTTGTGGCTATTACGGAGACATGGGTAGAACAGGGACAGGGTTGGCTGTTGCAGGTTCCAGGGTTTAAATGTTTTAGTAGGGTCAGAGGTGGAGGTAAAAGATGGGGAGGTGTGGCATTGCTTGTCAAGGATGGTATTACAGCGGTGGAAAGGACGATGGATGAAGACTCGCCATCTGAGGTAGTTTGGGCTGAGGTTAGAAATAGGAAAGGTGATGTCACCCTGTTAGGAGTTTTCTACAGGCCTCCTAATAGTCCTATAGACGTAGAAGAAAGGATTGCGAAGATGATTCAGGAGAAGAGTGAAAGTAATAGGGTGGTTGTTATGGGGGACTTTAACTTTCCAGATATTGACTGGGAAAGCTATTGCTCGAGTACGTTAGATGGGTCAGTGTTTGTCCAAGTAAAAAATGAGGTCTGCAGATGCTGGAGATCACAGCTGCAAATGTGTTGCTGGTCAAAGCACAGCAGGCCAGGCAGCATCTCAGGAATAGAGAATTCGACGTTTCGAGCATAAGCCCTTCATCAGGAATAAGAGAGAGAGAGCCAAGCAGGCTGAGATAAAAGGTAGGGAGGAGGGACTAGGGGGAGGGGCGATGGAGGTGGGATAGGTGGAAGGAGGTCAAGGTGAGGGTGATAGGCCGGAGTGGGGTGGGGGCGGAGAGGTCGCTTCAGAGAACACCTCCGGGCCGCCCGAACCAACCAACCCAATCACCCCGTGGCTCAACACTTTAACTCTCCCTCCCACTCCACCGAGGACATGCAGGTCCTTGGACTCCTCCACCGGCAGAACACAACTACACGACGGCTGGAGGAGGAGCGCCTCATCTTCCGCCTGGGAACCCTCCAACCACAAGGTATGAATTCAGATTTCTCCAGCTTCCTCATTTCCCCTCCCCCCACCTTGTCTCAGTCGGTTCCCTCAACTCAGCACCGCCCTCCTAACCTGCAATCCTCTTCCTGACCTCTCCGCCCCCACCCCACTCCGGCCTATCACCCTCACCTTGACCTCCTTCCACCTATCCCACCTCCATCGCCCCTCCCCCTAGTCCCTCCTCCCTACCTTTTATCTTAGCCTGTTTGGCTCTCTCTCTCTTATTCCTGATGAAGGGCTTATGCTCGAAACGTCGAATTCTCTATTCCTGAGATGCTGCCTGGCTTGCTGTGCTTTGACCAGCAACACATTTGCAGCAGTGTTTGTCCAATGTGTGCAGGAGGGTTTCCTGAAATTATGCGGTGAGGCATGACTTAGGATGCGTGGCTTGGAAAAGTAGGCTTCAAGGGAAGGGCGCAATCGATATGTGGAGCTTTTTCAAGGAGCAGCTATTGAGTGTCCTTGATAAGTATGTACCTGTCAGGCAGGGAGGAAAGGGTCATGTGAGGGAGCCGTGGTTTAATAAGGAATTGGAATCCCTTGTTAAAGGGAAGAGGGCGGCCTATGTAAAGATGAGGCGTGAAAGTTCAATTGGGGCGATTGAGAGTTATAAGGTAGCCAGGAAGGATCTAAAGAGAGAGCTAAGAGCAGCAAGGAAGGGACATGAAAAGTCCTTGGTTGGTAGGATTAGGGAAAACCCAAAGGCTTTATATAGGAATGTCAGGAATAAAAGAATGACTAGGGATTGGAATAGGTCCAGTCAAGGATAGTAGTGGGAAGTTGTGCGTGGAAGCTGAAGAGATTGGGGAGACACTGAATGAATACTTTTCGTCAGTATTCACTCAGGAACAGGACATTGTTGCCGATGTGAATATTGAGTCACAATTAATTAGAATGGATGGCTTTGAGGTATGTAGGAAAGAGGTGTTGGAAATTCTGGAAAGGGTGAAAATAGGTAAGTCCCCTGGGCCTGATGGTATTTATCCTAGGATTCTCTGGGAAGCAAGGGAGGAGATTGCAGAGCCATTGGCCTTGATTTTTATGTCCTCGTTGAATACAGGAATAGTGCCAGAAGACTGGAGGATAGCAAATGTGGTTCCCTTGTTCAAGAAGGGGGATAGGGATAACCTTAGTAACTATAGGCTGGTGAGTCTCACTTCTGTTGTGGGCAAAATCTTAGAGAGAATTGTAAGGGATAGGATTTATGAACATCTTGGTAGGACTAATGTGATCAAGGATAGTCAGCATGATTTTGTGAAGGGCAGGTCGTGCCTCACAAACCTTATTGAATTCTTTGAGAAGGTGACTAAGGAGGTGGACGAGGGTAAAGTGGTAGATGTGGTGTACATGGATTTTAGTAAGGCGTTTGATAAGGTTCCCCATGGTAGGCTACTGCAAAAAATACGGAGGTATGGCATTGAGGGTGCGTTGGAGGTTTGGATTAGGAATTGGCTGGCTGGAAGAAGACAGAGGGTAGTAGTCGATGGTAAAGATTCATCTTGGAGTGCAGTTACTAGCGGTGTTCCGCAAGGATCTGTTTTGGGACCATTGCTGTTTGTCATTTTTATAAATGACCTGAAGGAGGGGCTAGAAGGTTGGATGAGCAAGTTTGCAGATGATACGAAAGTCGGTGGAATTGTTGACAGTGAGGAAGGATGTGGCAGGTTACAGCGGGATATAGATAAGCTGCAGAGCTGGGCAGAAAGGTGGCAAATGGAGTTCAATGTAGGTAAGTGTGAAGTGATTCACTTTGGTAAGAGTAACAAGAAGATGGGATACTGGGCTAATGGTCGGATACTTGGTAGTGTGGATGAGCAGAGGGATCTTGGTGTCCATGTACACAGATCTCTGAAAGTTGCCACCCAGGTAAAGAGTGATGTGAAGAAGGTATATGGCGTACTGGCTTGTATTGGTAGAGGAATTGAGTTCCGGAGTCTTGAGGTCATGTTGCAGTTGTATAAGACTCTGGTGCGGCCGCATCTGGAGTATTGTGTGCAGTTTTGGTCGCCATACTATAGGAAGGATGTGGAGGCATTGGAACGGGTGCAGAGGAGGTTTATACCAGGATGTTGCCTGGTATGGTAGGAAGATCGTATGAGGAAAGGCTGAGGCACTTGGGGCTGTTTTCATTGGAGAAAAGAAGGTTTAGGGGTGACTTGATAGAGGTGTACAAGATGATTAGGGGTTTAGATAGGGTTGACCATGAGAAACATTTTCCATGTATGGAGTCAGCTATTACGAGGGGGCATAGCTTTAAATTAAGGGGAGGTAGGTATAGGACAGATGTTAGGGGTAGATTCTTTACTCAGCAAGTCGAGAGTTCATGGAATGCCCTGCCAGTAGCAGTGTTGGACTCTCCCTCTTTATGGGCATTTAAACGGGCATTGGATAGGCATATGGAGGATAGTGGGCGAGTGTAGGTTAGGTGGGTTTGGATCGGCGCAACATCGAGGGCCGAAGGGCCTGTACTGCGCTGTATTTTTCTATGTTCTATGTTCTAAGAGAGTGAAGACTCAGAGTCATTATTCAGCATCATTAGAGAATTTACCTTTTTGCAATGTGCTACTTCCCATCCTTACATTTTCAGTTTAAAGGCATTAATGATCCAGAAGCATTTTTAAAGGATGCATTCGACAAGTTTTTACTTCCACACTTTATTAAATTCAAAATTACTCCACCAGCCATGGAGGGATTTGAACCCATATCCCCAGAACATTGGGGGTCTGGACTATAATTACATTACCATGTACTGTCACCCCTCCCCTCAGCTGATGAATCAGTGCTCCTCTGTGCTGAATCATACTTGGAGGAAACTCTGAAGGTAGAAAGGGCACAAAGTGGGGGATTTCAATGTCCACCACTAAGAGTGGCTCAGCAGCAGCATTACTGATTGAGTTGGTCGGGTCCTAGCTGCTCGATTGGGTCTGCAGCTGCAGGTACATCTGTCCATGACAATATTGGTAAGAGTGACCGCCGCACAGTCCTTTTGGAGACAATGTTCTGCCTTCACAATGAGAATACCCTTCATCATGTATTGTGGCATTACCACTATTCTTAAAATGATACACTTTAAAATGATCCATCATTACAGAACTGGGTACTCAGGAAACGCTGTGGGCCATAAATTCATAGAATTGTAGTCATCTACAATCTTTAACCTCATGGCCTAACATATTTCCCACTTAACCATTACCATCGATCCAGGGGGTCAACCCTAGCTCAACGGAGGGTGGAGGAGGGGGTGCCAGGAGTAGCACCAGGCTTATCGAGAAAAGAGGTGTCAACTTGGTGACAGGACTACTTGCATGCCAACTGTAGCTCAGTGGTTAGCACTGCTGCCTCACAGCGCCAGGGACCTGGGTTTGATTCCAGCCTCGGGCGACGGTCTGTGTGGAGTTTGCACATTCTTCCCGTGTCTGTATGGGTTTCCTCTGGATGCTCTGGTTTCCTCCCACAGTCCAAAGATGTGCAGGCCAGGTGAATCGGCCATTCTAAAATTGCCCATAGTGTTAGGTGCGTTAGTCAGAGGGAAATGGGTCTGGATGGGTTACTCTTTGGAGGGTCAGTGTGGATGTGTTGGGCTGAAGGGCCTGTTTCCACACTCTTGGGAATCTAATCATCCCACAACCAAAGGATCAGATTTAAAATCTGCAGTACTGCCACATTGAGTCATGAATGACGGTGGATGATTAAACAACTCACTGGAGGAAGAGGTTCTACCAATATCCCCATCCTCAATCATGGGGGAGTCAAGCACATCAGTACAGAAGATAAAACTAAATCTTTCGTACCAACCTTCAGCCAGAAGTGCCGAATGAATGATCCATCAATGGTACTCAGCATCACCAACACCAGTCTTCAGCCAATTCGATACACTCCACTTAATATCAAGAAACTAAAGGGGATACTGGATATTGCAAAGGCTATGGGCCCTGAAAACCTTCTGGCAATAGTGTTGAAGATTGTGCTCCAGAAATTGCCGCTCCCCTAGCCTAGCTGTTTCAGTACAGTTACAACACTGGCATCTACTGGAAATATGGAAAATTGCCCAGGTATGTCTTGTACAAAAAAAGCAGAAAAAATCCAACCCAGACAGTTACTGCCCTGTTAGTCTACTCTCTGTCAGTGATAGTGCTATCAAGCAGCACCTGCTCAGCAATAAGCTGTTCAATGACGCCCAATTTGGGTTCTGCCAGGGCCACTCAGCTCCTGACCTTATTCCAGCCTTGGTTCAAACATGGACAAAAAGAGCTGAATTTCAGAGGTGAGGTGAGAGTGACAGCCCTTGACATCAAGACTGCATTCGACCGAGTAAGTGAGGGAATCAGAATTATGGGCAAAAGGCAGGATATGGAGTCGAGGATGATCAGATCAGCCATGATCTCATTGAATGGTGCAGCAGATATGATGGGCTGAATGGCCTACTTCTATTTCATATGCACCTATTGTCTTCATTCTTCTTCCTATTGTACTGGGATGAGTGAAACAGAACATCACCCATTGCACTATACTGTATAAAGTCAAAGTCCCAACCAATTACTCTCATAAAAGTAACTGTTAACAATTCACAAGTGTCAAAGATTAAACAGTTCTGTCCGGGTCTGGTGTACCTTACCAGTTTCAATTCTGTAATACTCCATCCAGTCATTGATAATGTTCTTGATCTTCCTGTGTAGCTGCCGCAGGTAATGGATGGTGATTTCTGGAGCAACACGTGGAGTAGTGGCTGATCTCTGCACAGTGGAGCGCTTCCTGAAAATCTATTGAGGCAGAAGGTAGGAAGAGCTTTTATTTGCAAAAACATCTTCTCCTCCCCTCTCCTCCTTCCTTCTACCCTGGTCCAACTGCCATCCTCACCCCCTCCCTAACCCCCTCACCCTTCCCCCCCTCTCTTTTCCCATTCCCATTTCCCACTTCTCCACCCTCCCCCTCCCACACCTATACCTCCATCTTTTCCCTCCCTATACCCCTCTCTTTTCCTTCCCTATTCCCCATCTTCTTACCTTCTCATCTCCCTTAACTTTTCCACCTTTCCTGATCCCCACTGTCTACCTTTCCCTGTGTCCCCTCCTTTCCTTCCCTGCCCAACCCACCCTCTACTGCACTCTCACCCTCTAACCTCCCAATCCCCCAGCCTGTCCGCCCACTGAGTCCCATGTGATGTCATTCCACAGGATGATGTCACCAGAGTGGATTACTGTCATGGGTGTGAGAGAGTGAGAGTGAGTGTGTGAGAGAGCGTGTGAGAATGAGAGAGTGGCTGTGTGTGAGAGAGAGAATGAGAGTGAGAGAGAGTTAAAAATCACATGACACCAGGTTACGGTGCAACATCTTTAGTTGCAATGACGAGCTTTCAGAGTCCTGCTCCTTCATCAGGTGCTAATGAGAGAGGAAGACTTTAGATACAGACTTTATAAGGAAAAGATCAAAGGGTTATACAACTCATGCGAATGATTTGAACACACCTAAGATGGTTCTTAAATCTTTAATCAGTTAGAATGGAGGTGCAGGTTTTATTTATTAATATGCAAATCCCATAATTCCTTACAAGTCACTGCCCTGAGATAATTTAAAGTCTTATCAAAATAAAGTAGGTGACACCTTCGGTCAGGCAAGGTATTTTAGGTGTGAGGTCTTATTTGGAGTCTGTCTGTCTCTTAACTTGGAATCAGACTGGTTTTATTTCCAAAGTAGGAGTTTATAAAATGCTACATTGACTGCAAATTGTGCTTTTTGAAAAAAATAGAATGTATCTGCAAACTGAAATCTGCAAATGCCAATTTACCTACGTGTGTGTGTGTGTGTGTGTGTGTGTGTGTGTGTGTGTGTGTGTGTATACGTGCGCGCATGTATCTGTCTGAGAGAGAGTGTTTGAGTGTGAGGGAGTCTATGTATCTGAGTGTGTGTGAGATACTGTATGTGTGAGTGTGTGTATGTGTTTGAGGGAGAATGTGCACAAGTGTGAGGGAATCTGTGCATCTGAGAGAGTGTGTGTGCGTGTGTGAGATACTGTATGTATGTATTTGAGTATGCACGAGTGTGAGGGAGTATATGCATCTGTGAGAGTGTGCATGTGAGTGTGTGCCTGTGTGTGTGTGATAGAGTGTGTGCATGAGAAAGAGTCTGTGTGACTGTGCACAGACTCTCTCATACACACAATCTCTTTGACACACACACACACACATTCCCTCCACCACAACCCCCCCATCCACACAAACACACACACATTCCCTCCACCGCAACCCCCTCAAACATACACACACATTCCCTCCACCATAACCCCCCCAAACATACACACACATTCCCTCCACCACAACCCCCCCCAAACACACACACATTCCCTCCACCACAACCCCCCCAAAACACACACACATTCCCTCCACCGCAACCCCCCCATCCACACAAACACACACACATTCCCTCCACCACAACCCCCCCAAACACACACACACACACACACACACACACATATAAATCTGTGGGGTAAATTGGCATTGGTATTTGCAGATTTCTGTTTGCAGATACATTCTATTTTTTTCAAAAAGCACACAATTTGGAAGCAGTCAGTCAATGTGGCATTTTATAAACTCCTACTTTGGAAATAAAACCAGTCTGACTCTAGGTTAAGACACCGACAGATTCCTAACAAGACCTCACACCTAAAATACATTGTCTGATATTGATAACACGTTAATTTATCTCAGGGCAGTGACTTGAAAAGAATTCTGGGATTTGCATATTAATCCAAAAAACCTGTACCTCCATTCTAACTGATTAAAGATTTAAGAGCCATCTTAGGTGTGTTCAATTCATTCACATGAGTTGTATAATCCTTTGATCTTTTTCTTATAAAAGTCTGTACCTAAAGTCTTCCTCTCTCATTAGCACCTGATGAAGGAGCAGCACTCCAAAAGGCAGTATTTTCAAATAAAACCTTTGGATTACAATCTGGTGTCATGTCATTTTTGACCTTGTCCAATCCAATCCAACACTGGCATCTCCACATCATGTGAGAGAGAGTGTGTGAGAGAGAGAGTGAGAGAAAGAGAAGAGACAGTGTGTGTGAGAGAAGAGAGAGTATCTGGACGTGTCTGTGAGTGAGTATTTGGGGAAGGGGCTGTGAGAGTGAGAGGGAAGGTGAACAAGGCACAACATTGAACACTCCTGGTCTATCACCCATACAATGAGGTGAAGCTTTCAAATTTTTGAAAGAGAATCATCAGAGAGATCACTGGGAGAAGACATCATACAGAATAAACTGTCATGAGGTACAGCCAACTTTGAGCATTTTAAAGAAAACTCATTCTTCTCAGTTAAACAATGAGAACATTTGCAAAGATACACTGTATTCAAGAAAATTAATCTGCTCAACTTGTTTACAATGATGTGTTGCCATAGAAGCATGATCACTTTGTTGGATCAACTCAGCATCAGAACACAGGTATCCTAATGTGTTTTTGGGGTAATAGTCTGTGTTGCCTCGAGGCAGTGAAATTAAAAACTGTCAATTATACTAAAGCTGTGTCCTTTAGCTGCACCTTTTTGATATGTGAGGTCCACTATTCAGCATCTTCAACATCATCTCACAACACTTCATAGGCACAGAAAAAACTGACGCCAAGCAAAAGAAAGCAATGTCAGGACAGATAGACCAAGATTCAGTCGAAGGCAAAGATTGGGGAAATGTTAAGAGGAGTAGGGAGAGGTTGTGAATTTTAGCGAGACAGTTCTAGAGACTACGGTGTAGACAGCTGAAGTTATAGCCAGCTGCCTGAGGAGGTGTGAAGGACATTGAAAATCCAGTTGAGGTCAGGAAGGAGGAAGGCAGAGCGATAAGAGAAGCAGGTGCAAGGCTATGAAAGGATATGAAGGCAAAAGTAAGTATTTGAGGAATGAGCTGTTGCTGGAGTGGGGTCGTGGACATAGTCAGAGCAGTGGAGCAGTTGTGTTGGAGCCAAAGATGGAGGAGGGGTTAACAGTGGGAGATTGGCAAGTAGAAACATTGAATCCGAAGAAATAATGGGGTGGATTTGTGTTTCAGCAGTTAATAAGCTGGGACACATACAGAGGTGGGTGATATTACAGAAGAGGGTGGGGAGGAGTATCAGGTGATGGACATGGGGTTGGAAGCTCAGCTCAGGGCAAAATTTCAAACAATCTGGCTTAGCCTCAAACAGTGACTCATTAACTAGTGGTTGGGAAACCGCTCATTCAGGGTAGTGAAAAGATTGGCTTTATCTTTCCAATATATAATTGTGTCACACATGCAGTATGACAAATGAGAGACTGTCAAGGAGCCAGCGGTTGAGAGGGAGATGGATATTGACTAGGAACTTACATTGAAAGACTTTTAGCAGTAAGATAAGGAAAAGCTTTGACACACTGGCAAGGAGGGCCGAATGCTCTTCTGCAAACACCCATTGATGTCAAGTCAATTGTCAAAATCTGGGCTTGGCAGAACTTTTTCACCAAAGATACTGAATGGTATTGGTCAAAGGCATGAATACAGACACAGCTGAGCCCTGGTCTCATTGGAGCGAATAGCATCGAGAGGTTGAACAACCTCCTCCAGTTCCTGCCACCTGCAATATGTTGGCTCGAAGTCAGAACAGAGCCTAAGAATGACATCTTCAATGGAAATATTGAATTAACCCATTCACTATAAGAGAGACATTAAAATATTGAATCTGAATGCAATTGGTCTTTGAAGATAGGAGGGAGGGGGATGCAATGAGAAAGGGGATGGGTCAGTGAGAAAGGGAGACCAGTGAGAAAGGCAGGGGATGCCCAGTGAGAAACAAGTGACGATATCTGTTACAAAACAAGACCAATAGTCACCCCTCTGCCATAATCACAGAGGGAAGGTATGTGCTTCCTGCTCAGTGGGAGATTTCACACACACTGATCTCCCTTTCTTTCCCTTCTTCCCTTCTTTCCTGCTCCAGTCATTCATTACTTACTGATCCTGCTTTGGTCAACCTTCTGACAGAATCTTTATTCCTATGTTTCAATCCTCTCATTCTCATAAGTAACCTGGCTGCTGTTGAAGAAAATGTTGTATCTGTCTGTAGCTCTCCCTAAAATATTGCATAATAAATATTGAATTTGTTGGGTCGAAGATATTGAAAGACACTTCTCACACAGTAGGTATAGTTAGTAAGTTTGCAGATGACACCAAAATTGGAGGTGTAGTGGACAGCGAAGAAGGTGACCTCAGGGCTGATGACTGGCAGATGGAGTTTAGTTTAGATAAATGTGAGGTGCTGCATTTTGGACGAGCAAATCAGAGCAGGACCTATACATTTAATTGTAAGGTCCTGGGGAGTGTTGCTGAACAAAGAGACCTTGGAGTGCAGCTTCATAGTTCCTTGGAAGTGGAGTCACAGGTAGATAGGGTAGTGAAGAAGGCATTTGGTATGCTTTCCTTTATTGGACAGAGCACTGAGTATAAGAGTTGGGAGGTCATGTTGTGGCTGTACAGGACATTGGTTAGGCCACTTTTGGAATATTGTGTGCAATTCTGCTCTCCCTCCTATCGGAAGGAATTTGTGAAACTTGAAAGGTTCAGAAAAAATTTACAAGGATGCAACCAGGATTTGATCTACAGGGAGAAGCTGTATAGGCAGGGACATCGGAGGTAGAGGAGTGACCTTATAGAGGTTTATAAAATCATGAGGGGCATGGATATGATAAATAGACAAGGACTTTTATGTGGGATGGGTGAGTCCAGAATTAGAGGGTATAGGTTTAGGGTGAGAGGGGAAAAATTTAAAAGGGACCTAAGGGGCAACATTTTCACACAGAAGGTGGTACGTGTATGGAATGAGCTACCAGAGGAAGTAGTGGTGGCTGGTACAATTATAACATTTAAAAGGCATCTGGATGGGTATATAAATTGGAAGGGATTTGAGGGATATGGGCCAGATGCTGGCAGGTGGGACTAGATTAGGTTAGGATATCTGGTCAGCGTGGATGAGTTGGATTGAAGGGTTTGTTTCCATGCTGTACATCTTTTTGACTATGACTCTACGACATACATCTTAGAGTAGATCTAGTCTCATTGTTTATCATATATTAGCACTTGGACATTCGTCAAAAATACTAAAGCAATGCCTAACAGTAAAAAGACTGTATTGTTTTAAGAGGTCACAGAATGGTTGACCCAGTCAGACACTGTAAAATCAGCTGGAGGTAACGAATGCTAAGGGCAAACAATTGGACTACTTCCAGCTAAATGTCAGCACTAGCTAAGGATTCCTATCCCAGTCAGTTTCCCAGTCTCCTGGTGACCACAAACAATTAGGAATGAGCCACCAGTCATTGGATATTCCATGAGCTGATTTAAAGTCAGATATAAATAACTGCATTTCTGATTAGTAAATAGGAAATAGGTAATAGTAATAACCATTGCTGGTCATGGAATCTCAACACTCATAGGCATGTGACAATTGCAAGACAACTTTAATCCATCTGTACAATTCTTGGTGAGATAAAAAGAAGAGATTATATTTTATTTCCTTAATATGTAGATGGTAGAGACACCTATATAAGTAAATATGTGCGTATGTGTAACCTACACTCAAGGAATGTAAGTTGCTTTGGCAATGTGCACTTCATTTGCATATTGTACTCCAGAGCTACAGAGAGTGATGTGTGATCTCTCATGTGCGTACCACCTACCAATGGCCTAAGATTTAGAAGTTGAACCTCAATCTGTTTGTCTGCATTGTGAACGTGCCATCTTTTACTACCAAACCCTTGAATGGGATTCAAACTCAGAGGCAGGGATGCTACCCACTGGGTCTGTATACTGCTGAATAGAGAGACATGGGGGGGCTCTGTGATGCAGGGGTAATGTCCTTATCCCTGAGGCAGGAGGCCTGGGTTCAGGTCCAACCTGTTCCCAAGGTGTGTAATAACATCTTAGAACAGGTCAATGAGAAAAGATGCTGACAAGAGAGATATGATACTAAGGCTTTTCATTGTGACCCATCAGGCAAGAATGCCAACCTTCAGCCAAAGAATTTATATTGCAGGAGAAAGGTGCTGATTAGTTGGCAGGTTGACTCTGATTGGCCAAAGTGTTGCCATGGCCAAAGCAACAAGGAACTATAACCTACTAAAGGCCCAGTTAATTGACATAAAGTAATACAGAGGAACCTCAAATATCCAGGATTCGATTATCCGAATATCGGATTATCCGGCAAGATTGCAACGTCCCAATGTTCAGCTAAACTATGTTATCCAGAATTTGATTATCCGGAATTTGATTAACCAAACAAAGTACTCCCCTGCTGTGTCCTTCAGATAATTGAGGTTCCTGTGTATCTGTTTGCAGAGAGCAGGTCCCTACATATGGATGCACTCCTAACAAACATAACCTAGCCACAATAGGAGTTGAACTGCTCATTGTAAATTGGTAGTTAGTGTAGCTATTGTCACACTCACGATTGTTTGGCAAGTACTGCAAAGTCATTGAATCACATCTAACATTGAATCACATCTAACATTGAATCACATCTAACATGGATATCATGCTTTGTGAGCATGGGCTGTTTGAATACAATTTGTATTCAGGCTGTTATGAAGTGCCAAAGGAATGTTCTAGTTACTTGATCAGGGGGTCGCTGACACATTAGGCCTACACTCCAGGTGCCAGAACTGAAATCCTTACATGATGTTGTTGGATTGTATGGTAGGCACACTCTTCTCTTGGACTAGCAGCAGCTTCTTATTAGTAACAGCGTGAATCAGCTTGCTTTTTCAACTTGTCAGACGTTTCCTTTCAAGGGTGTTTGAGGCTAACAGGGTAATTTCCACATTCTAAAGTGGAGTCTTTAGTAATTTGGCAGGTTTACGAGAGGTACCTTGTGAGCAATGGTCTGATCAGGCTAGCCGTTGTCCCAAAGGACAGCTTTGATGCAGTTTGTTTCTGCAAGATGGCTGCAATCTTGCATGACTCTATTTCAACAACTGCTGTTGAAACCAATCCTTGCAGCGTGTGGGTCTATATTAATCCCAATCTGATCAGGAAAGATTGGCTTGTGATTGACAATGGTAAAGAGCCCTTTGCTCCTACAACACAAATTATTATTGCTCGAAATGTATCTTTCTTATATTTGTCCTGACTCATCCTGTTTCTCATTTGAGCAATATTTGAATTCTTACCACCATTTCCAAGTGTTGTGTGAAATATTTTTGATTAAAGTTACCACGTACAATAACTCACCCACAATGACGTTGTCAGTTATTTTTAATTGGACAACAGTAAACAACTAAAATCGAGGTTGCTGATACGTGAACTATGACTTTATCAGGATAATTACCTGCAGATTTTGTACTAATCTTCTGGACTGCTGGACTGAAACAGGTTGAATGGACAGAGAGTTTACTTCAGCTGCCTCACTGACTTTGTTCAATTGTTGTTCAACTCCTATTATCCCCTTGTTCAGACTCTGCTGGTCATTCACAGCAGAGCATTTATTACACTGAGTTATTGAACTAATTGGATTAAACTGGTCAGCCTTAAAGTAAGGAGAAAGTGAGGACTGCAGATGCTGGAGATCAGAGTCAAGAGTGCGGTGCTGGGAAAGCACAGCAGGTCAGGCAGCATCTGAGGAGCAGGAGAATCAACGGTTCGGGTGTAAGCTTGATTGAAGGGCTTATGCCCAAAATGTCAACTCTCTCGCTCTTGGGAAGCTGCCTGACCAGCTGTGCTTTTCCAGCACCACACTCTCGACTCAACTTTAAACTAAGGGAGAGTGGTTAAAGGGCTACATAGGTTTGTTGCTTTTGTTTCCTGCTTGATTTTAAAAAAAAATTATTCATGGGATGAGAGCATCACTGGCTAGACCAGCATTTATTGCCCACCCCTAACTGCCCAGATACACCGTTAGATAAGGCAATCTTTTATTTTTGTGAATGCGTGGTATGGTTTGACAATAGCGCGTATATGGTAATAGCTGACAATCTCTCAAACTCTGCTTCAATGAAAACAATCACCATTTGGTGGCTTTAACACTTTACAATGCGGATCATGCCAGATAGTAATGTTTTGGCATTGTCACTGGTCTAGTATTCCAGAAGGCAGCACAGTGGCACAGTGGTTAGCACTGCTGCCTCACAACACCAGGGGCCCAGGTTCAATTCCAGCCTCGGGTGACTGTCTGCGTTGAGTTGCCCATTCTCCCCGTGTCTGCGTGAGTTTCCTCTGGGTGCTCCGGTTTCCTCCCACAATCCAAAGATGTGCAGGTTAGGTGAATTGGCCGTGCTAAATTGTCGATAGTGTTAGGTGCATTAGTAGGGAGTAGGGAATGGGTAGGTTACTCTTTGGAGGGTCGGTGTGTGGACTTGTTGGGCAAAAGCCTGTTTCCGCACTGTAGGGAATCTAATCAGGCCCTGGCTAATGCTCTGGTTCAAATTCTACCAGGTCTGCTGATGGAATTTCAATTTAATTCATAAACCTGGACATGAGCTGTCATTGAATGTCATTAACAACCCATCCAGTCCACTAATGTCCTTTAGAGAAGTAAATTGCCATCCTCACCTGGTCTGGCCTACACGTGACTCCAGACCCACAGCAATGTGGCTGAATCTGAAGTGCCCTCTGAAATGGCTGAGTGAGCCACTCAGTTCAAGGGCAATTAGGAACGGGCAAGAAGTGCTGGCCCAGTCATGTCTCATGAAAATTATGTTGAAAAAAAAAGTTTACATCATGAGAGGATCCCAAAATGTTTTGCAGCCAATGAAGAATGCTCACTGTAGAAATATAGAAATGCAACAGCCAATTTGGATATGGGTGGACCCCACAATGTCGTAACTGACCAGGACACCCCTCTTCCCACCCCCATCCTTCTCTAAAAGTTTTGCTTTGCTTTGATTTAATTTATTATTGTCACATGTAGCTGAGTACAGTGAAAAGTTTTGTTTTGTGTGCAGTACAGGCAGATCACATCATACAAAGTGCATTAGGGTCATAGAACAAAGAGAAGAATACAATGTTACAGCTGCAGAGAAGGTGCACAGACAGCAGGATCAACATTTAATTTAAAATTTGAGAAGTTTATTCAGAAATCTAATAACAGCAGGTAAGAGGCTGTTCTTGAATTTATTGGTACGTGTTTTTAAGCTTTTGTATCTTCTTAATGATTTATATACTTAATGGTTAGGTCACGGGGAGTGTGGTTGAACAAAGAGACCTTGTAGTGCCGGTTCATAGCTCCTTGAAAGTGGAGTCACAGGTATCCAGGATAGTGAAGCAGGTGTTTGTATGCTATCCTTTATTGGTCAATGCACTGAGTACAGGAGTTGGGAGGTCATGTTGCGGCTGTACAGGACTTTGGTTAGGCCACTTTTGGAATATTGCGTGCAATTCTGGTCTCCCTGCTACAGGAAGGATGTTGTGAAACTTGAAAGGGTTCAGAAAAGATTTACAAGGATGTTGCCAGGGTTGGAGGATTTGAGCTATGGGGAGAGGCTGAACAGGCTGGGGCTGTTTTTCCTGCAGCGTTGAAGGCTGAGGGGTGACCTTATAGAAGTTTATAAAATTACGAGTGGCACGGATAGGGTAAATAGGCAAAGTCTTTTGCCTGGGGTGGGTGTGTCCAAAATTAGACAGCATAGGCTTAGGGTGAGAGGGGAAAGATTTAAAAAGATCCTAAGGGGCAATTTTATCACACAGAGGGTGGTGAGTGTATGGAATGAGTTGCCAGAGAAAGTGGTGGAAGGTGGTACAATTACAACATTTAAAAGGCATCTGGATGGTTATATGAATACGAAGGGTTTAAGAGGGATATGGGCCAAATGCTGGCAAACGGAACTGGATTAATTTATAATATCTAGTCAGCATGGACGAGTTAGACCAAAGTGTCTGTTTCCATGCTGGGAGCTGGGAGGAGTGAAGGGCGATTGGTGCTGACAGTGCAGCATTCCCTCAGTACTGCGCAGTGATGCCAACCTGTATTTTTGTGGAGTGGAGTGTGGACACACTGACCCTACCAGGACATGCCCGATAATGGACGTGGGGTGAGCAACACTCACTTATTATCCTCTTCCCTCAGGTTGATCACCCTCTGCAGGTTTCCCCTGGGACAACAGAAATCAGAGCCTACTTTAACCAATCAGACAGAGAAATACAATGGCGAGTTGCTAAAACACAAATGGCACGGTGGCACAGTGGTTAGCACTGCTGCCTGACAGCGCCAGAGACCTGGGTTCAATTCCTGTCTCAGGTGACTGACTGTGGAGTTTGCACATTCTCCCTGTGTCTGTGTGGGTTTCCTCTGGGTGCTCCGGTTTCCTCCCACAGTCCAAAGATGTGCAGGTTAGGTGAATTGGCCATGCTAAACTGCCCGTAGTGTTAGATGAAGGGATAAGTGTAGGGGTATGAGTGGATTGCGCTTCGGCGATTCGGTGTGGACTTGTTGGGCCGAAGGGCCTGTTTCCACACTGTAGGTAATCTAATCTAAAATAAATGCAAATGTTTTTCTTCCTTAAACACTGTTGTTTATTAGAGGAAAGGCTCATCAAGTGGTTCAGGCTGTTGGACATTGTGGGCCAAGTGATAGAGTCATCACCCTGACAGAGGAAAAACAGTTTTAAGAGAAAGGAACGCTTGGAAAATAATGTATATTTTGAAGTAAACAAGACAAGATGGACCAGTATGTCTCGTTCATAGGTCTTACCATTTATTCTTTCTGGAACAGATGACACCCATTAGAGCTGACATTCCTGCATCTATCAATGATGTTTATTCCAATTAAAAGTGTTTGGAATCAGGTTACAGATCAGCCATGATCTCATACAACAGTCTAGAGGAGACATATAGCCTCCCTCATTCTCCCATAAATCTATGCAAGCTCACTATTTATTGGAGGGTTTGTGAAGCTGGTCATTGAGAAGCAGAGGAATCAGTGACAGGGAACATTACGCAGAAGCTCACACATTCTGATCAGCACTTACCATTTCATCAGGCTGAGGGGCAATGACATTCAACAAGGGAGAGAGAGGGATGCGAATGGTCTCATACTGCCATTTGAAGGTGAAGTGGATGGAAAATTGTGCAATAATCCAGATGGTGATGTAGTCGTTAACCTGCGGATATGGAACACCAAGTCACACAGCAGCAAACTGATATCACAAGTTCAGTTAGGGTCGGAGGTCGGGTCGCATCAACCCGCGTTATGTTTACTCGTACTTCAGAGAGGTAAGAAGAATCAAAGGGCTTCAGATGGTTTCGGGGATTTAATAAGGTAGAGATAGAATCCCCAATGGTTGCCTGGGCCTGAAAAGTGAGCAGGGAGGCAGGCTTTCAAATGGGAACCTGTAACGAAAGATAAAACAGGACATAGCAGATAGAAATAGGCCATTCAGCCCCTTAAATCTGCTGTGCCAGTCACTAAGATGATGGCTAATCTGATGTGTCCTTAACTCTATTTTCCTGCCTCTCCCTATTACCCTGGATTCCCTTGATAATCAACTTTCTGCCTAATCCAGCCTTGAACGTAGACAAATGATCCTGTCTCCACTGATCCCTCCCTCAGACAGAGATTTCCAAAGGTTAAGGACATTCCAAGGGAAGAAATGTTTCCTAATCTTATTTTGAAACTTATGCCTGTAGACTCAGCCCACAAGGGGAAATGTTCTCTCAGAATCTACCTTCTCAAATCCCCTCAGGATTTAAATGTTTCAGTGAGATCATCTCTCATTCTCCCAAACCCCAATGGATACAGGAACAAACTGCTCAAACATCCTGAAGATGACCTCCTTCATCCCAGGAATTAACCTTCCGTAAACGCTCCTAGAAAAGTATATTCCTTCTTAACGAAGCTGTGTACAATAGTGGTCTCACCGGTGCCCTGTCCAGTTGCAGCAAGACTCCACAATGTTTGTTTTCCATGCCCCTTTGCAATAAAGGCCAACATTCTGTTTACCTCCTGATGCCTCCTCATCCTCTTTCCCCTCCTCATCCTCAACCTCTTCCCTTTCTTTCCTCCTCCCCTCCTCATCTTCTCATTCTCATCTTCCTCCTCCTCATCGTCTCTCTCCTCCCCTTCATTGCCCCTTCTCCTCCCTCCCTCCTCATTCTCCCCTCCTCCTCACCTTATCCTCCTCTTCCTCCTGATCCTCCCCCTCCCCTTCCCTCTCCTCCCCACTCAGTCCTTCGCCCCTTTGCCTGTCTTCCTCTCGCTTGCCCCTTACCATCAATCTTTACAAAGGTGAACATGTAGATTAGATTAGATTAGATTACTTACAGTGTGGAAACAGGCCCTTCGGCCCAACAAGTCCACTCCGACCCGCCGAAGCGCCACCCACCCATACCCCTACATATACCCCTTACCTAACACTACGGGCAATTTAGCATGGCCAATTCACCTGACCCGCACATCTTTGGACTGTGGGAGGAAACTGGAGCACCCGGAGGAAACCCACACAGACACGAGGAGAACGTGCAAACTCCACACAGTCAGTCGCCTGAGGCGGGAATTGAATCTGGGTCTCAGGCGCTGTGAGGCAGCAGTGCTAACCACTGTGCCACCATGCTGCCCACCATGTGACCAAAGGTCGTGATTTGATGTCACATGACTGAGCCTCCATGCCTTCAAGAGCAGTTTGCCCACTCTCTGATGGCTGCACTTATCATTGACCTCCCCTCAGACCGCAGGGTTACTGTTTCACAGCTCAGACCCTACTGGCACTAACCTTGACCCAAATTGGTTCAGGGAGCTTTCCCCTCCTTGGCCACTGCCAATTCTTCAGTGTTGTTTTGTCTTCATCGATCATCAGGCCACCCTGCTCATGGAACTGCAACACGATTCTCCTCCTGATAATAACATCGGGAAGAGCAATCAGACACAATCACTCCTCTACCAAACAGTCAGATAGCGCAGGCCACTCTGTCCAATACTGGAATGGAGATTACTCGGCACGAAGGAAGGGGCAGTGTAAGGACAGAGATTGTGAGTAGGGACTTCAGTATTGGGGTGGGGGGAGTTTAATCAGGCAAGAGGGAGGCGGAGGGCAAAATGCTCAGGCCAGTGTGATAATTGGCTGAAAGAGTTAAATCATAAGGACAAATCATGTGGGCGGCATGGTGGCACAGTGGTTAGCACTGCTGCCTCACAGCGCCTGAGACCCGGGTTCAATTCCCGACTCAGGCGACTGACTGTGTGGAGTTTGCACGTTCTCCCCGTGTCTGCGTGGGTTTCCTCCGGGTGCTCCAGTTTCCTCCCACAGTCCAAAGATGTGCAGGTCAGGTGAATTGGCCATGCTAAATTGCCCGTAGTGTTAGGTAAGGGGTAAATATAGGGGTATGGGTGGGTTGCACTTCGGCGGGTCGGTGTGGACTTGTTGGGCCGAAGGGCCTGTTTCCACACTGTAAGTAATCTAATCTAAAAAAAAATGACAATTGGCATCAAAGGGAGGTGGTGGTACAGATGTCATAACAATGATCCTTAGTAATGGTGTATGAAAGTGGGGTCAAAATCTACCATCACAGTTGGTGAGATTTAAATGCAATTACTAAATCTGGAATCAAAAAGCAACCATTAACCAATTGGCATTAAAAAATCCATCTGGTCCTCGACAGGGGAGTTGTCCCTACCTAGTTTGGTCTACATGTGACTCCAGACCCATGGCAATGTGGTTGACTCTCAACTGCCTTCTGAAGTGGCCCAGAAAGCCTCTTATTTCAAGGACTGCAATGACAGCTGGCCTAGCTTAAGTTCCCACTGATCTTTATGTCATCAAATGTGGAACTCTGCCCTTTCCAATCTGAAAAAGACCCATTTACACCTACTGTCTGCTTCCCGTTAGCCAGCCGATCTTTGATCCAGGCCACTGTACGACCTCCTAAACCACAAGGTTCCATTTTTCACAATAACATTTGATGAGGGTCTTTATCAAATGGACAAATTCACTTGTGGAGAGTGAAACCTGGCCAAGCTGTTAGTCCCACCAACTTCATTGAAAGTGAGGAAGAGCCAGTGAGCAGCAGAAAAAGGACAATGGCAACTTATTGAGAGCTAGGATTTACATTTATGTTATATCCTCAACAATCTCAGGATCTCCCAAAGCAACTGATGAATTGTTTCAAAGCCTAGTTTTGTGGCAAAATGTATCAGCCAATGCCTTGTGATGATGCTGCTCCTTTAATAATGTTATGGTATCCTTGGCTTTTTTCTCTGAGGTTGTAACAGACATTGACTCCAAAAAGTCTACGTTTGAAGGGTTTTAGGGCCAGATTGATTAGAGCTAACAGATACTGCCTGAGATAACAGGCTTTCAAGCTTTTGGGAAAAAAAGTCTTGTGCAAGTTATTGGACGTAATCCTGAGGGACAGGATGTACATGTATTTAGAAAGGCAAGGACTGACTAGGGACAGTCACTATGGCTTTGTGCATGGGAAATCATGTCTCACAAACTTGATTGAGTTTTTTGAAGAAGTAACAAAGAGGATTGAAGAGGGCAAAGTGATGATCGTGATCTATGTGGACTTCAGTAAGGCGTTCGACAAGTCTTCCCATGGGAGATTGATTTTCAAGGTTAGATCGCATGGAATACAGGGAGAACTAGCCATTTGGATACAGAACTGGCTCAAAGGTAAAAGGCAGAGTGTGGTGGTGGAGGGTTGCTTTTCAGACTGGAGGCCCGTGACCAATGGAAGTGCCACAAGGATCGGTGCTGGTCCACTGATTTTTGTCATTTATATAATTGGTTTGAATGTGAACATAGGAAATATAGTTAGTAAGTTTGCAGATGATACCAAAATTGGTGGTGTAGTGGACAGCAAAAAAGTTCCTTCAGACTACAATGGGATCGTGATCAGATGGGCCAATGGGCTAAGGAGTGGCAGATGGAGTTTAACTTAGGTAAATGAGAGGTGCTACATTTTTGAAAAGTAAATCAGGGCAGAACTTATACACTTTGTGGTAAGGTCCTAGGGAGTGTTGCTGAACAAAAAGACCTTGGAGTGCAGGTTCATAGTCCTTGGAAGGTGAGTTGCAGGTAGATAGTGATGAAGGTGTTTGGTATTAGATTACTTACAGTGTGGAAACAGGCCCTTCCGCCCAACAAGTCCACACCGACCCGCCGAAGCACAACCCACCCAGATTCATTCCCCTACATTTATCCCTTAACCTAAGACTACAGGCAATTTAGCATGGCCAATTCACCTAACCTGCACATTTTTTGACTGTGGGAGGGAACCAGAGCACCCGGACGAAACCCACGCAGACACGGGAGAATGTGCAAACTCCACACAGTCAGTTGCCTGAGGCGGGAATTGAACCCGGGTCTCTTGCGCTGTGAAGCAGCAGTGCTAACCACTGTGCCACCATGCCACCCACAATGCTTTCCTTTATTGGTCAGAGCATTGAGTATAAGAGTTAAGAGGTCATGTTGTGACTGTACAGGACATTGGTTAGGCCACTTTTGGAATATTGTGTGCAATTCTGGTCTCCTTCCTATTGGAAGGATGTTGTGAAACTTGAAAGGGTTCAGAAAAGATTTACAAGGATGTTGCCACAATTGGAGGGTTTGAGCTGTAGGGAGAGGCTGAACAGGTTGGGGCTGTTTTCCCTGGAGCATTGGAGGTTGAGGGGTAGCCTTATAGAAGTTTATAAAATCATGGATAGGATAAATAGACAAGGTCTCTTCCCTGGGGTGGGGGAGTCCAGAACTAGAGGGCATAGGTTTAGGGTGAGAGGGGAAAATTATAAAAGAGACCTAAGGAGCAACTTTTTCACACAGAGGGTGGTACTTGTACGGAATGAGCTTCCAGAGGAAGTGGTGCAGGCTGGTATAATTGCTACATTTAAAAGGTATTTGGATGGGGATATGGGCCGAGTGCTGGATAATGGGACTAGATTAGGTTAGAATATCTGGTCAGCATGGACAAATTGGACAAAAGGGTCTGTTTCCATTCTGTACATCTCTATGACTCTATGACTCTACAATGAAAGGGGAATGGACAGTTCTCCCAGCCTAGTTTTTCTCTGGTTTGGTTTGGTTTTGGCAGTCTATTGATTATTTATTGAAAGCAGTTGGGCAGCTTAGAGTCCGCTGTGCGTAACAGCTACATGGAAGAGGGTATTCAGTGCTGCCATCTCTCTCTCTCTCTCTCTCCTGTAAGACGCTGTGTTTCATTTTACCTTTTGTGCCAAGGGTGATTATGGGGATTGCTGCCTGGATTGGGAACAGCATCATGAAATTATTATAACTCGTTGGGTTTTCAGATAGGCTAAGTTATTCTATAGCTGAAAATGTGTTGCTGGAAAGGCGCAACAGGTCAGGCAGCATCCAAGGTGCAGGAGATTCGATGTTTCGGGCATGAGCCCTTCTTCAAGAAAGTTATTCTATATTCTGTTCTCTTTTGTTTGTGTTTCATCCAGTAATATTGTAAATACATTCTGTTTTGTTTAAAACTAAGTGGTTTGACCAGCTGCATCTCTTCTGGAATATCTGCATTACACCCTGTTTAAAACAATGAGCAAAGTTAGAGTCTTGGATACTTTCTTGAAATGGTTGGAAGGGGCTTGGCCTGGTCTATAACAGCATATACAGTAAATTTCCACAACCAGGAATCTACAAATTGTCGGATCATCTATTTTCAGAGTTGTCACTGGAAGATCAATCTTGACAAGGATCCCTTCCTGCCTCAGTGCTCCTTTGAAGAGCAGCTGTGGGATCCCTCACATGTACCTCGATAATGGGATTGTAGCATGTTAAAGAATTCCCAACCACAGAATATCCTGAAACAAAGCCAAGCGGGCACTTTTGATCTTTAGACTAAAACACAGTGACCAATTTACACAGTTAATTTGATTTGCGATGTTAGTTTATAGATGACCAGATGACAGAGTGGTACCCATGTAATTCTTGAAAATGGTACCGTGGAAATATTTACATGTGTCACGGAAGACCAGTTTAACATCTCATCTGAAAAACAGAAGTCCATCAGTGAACATCCTCTGACAGTGCAGCACTCCCTCAGGACTGACTCTCCGACAGTGCAGCACTCCCTCAGTACAGACCCTCCCAGAGTGCAGCACTCCCTCAGTACTGACCTCCGACAGTGCAGCACTCCCTCAGTACAGACCCTCTGACAATGCAGCACTCCCTCAGTACTGACCCTCCGACAGTCAAGCACTCCCTCAGTACTGACCCTCCGACAGTGCAGAACTCCCTCAGTACTGACACTCTGACAGTGCAGCACTCACTCAGTACTGACCCTCCGACAGTGCACAACTCGCTCAGTACTGACCCTCCAACAGTGCAGAACTCCCTCAGTACTGACTCACCGACAGTGAAGCTCTCTCCCTGTACGCACCCTCCGAAAGTGCAGAACGCCCTCACAACAGACCCACCGACAGTGCAGCACTCCCTCAGTACTGACACACCGACAGCGCAACACTTCCTCAGTACAGACCCTCCGACAGTGCAGCACTCCCTCAGTACTGACCCTCCGACAGTGCAGCACTCCCTCAGTACTGACCCACCGACAGTGCAGCACTCCCTCAGTACTGAAACTCCGACAGTGCAGAAATCCCTCTGACAGTGCAGCACTTCCTCAGTACTGACCCTTCGACAGTGCAGCACTCCCTCAGTACTGACCCACCGACAGTGCAGCACTCCCTCAGTACTGACACTCCGACAGTGCAGAACTCCCTTTGACAGTGCAGCACTCCCTCAGTACTTACCCTTCGACAGTGCAGCACTCCCTCAGTATGACCCTCCGACAGTGCAAAACTCCCTCTGACAGTGCAGAATGCCCTCAGAACAGACCCTCCGACAGTGCAGCACTCCCTCAGTACTGACCCTCCGACAGTGCAGCACTCCCTCAGTACTGACTCACCGACAGTGCAGCACTCCCTCAGTACTGACCCTCCGACAGTGCAGCACACCCTCAGTACTGGCCGTCCGACAGTGCAGCACTCCCTCAGTACTGACACACCGATGGTATAGCACTCCCTCAGTACTGACCCTCTAACAGTACAGCATACCCTCAGTACTGACCCTCCGAAAGTGCAGCACTCCCTCAGTACTGACCCACCGACAGTGCAGCACTCCCTCAGTACTGACCCTCTATCAGTGCAGCATTCCCTCAGTACTGACCCTCCGACAGTGCAGAACTCCCTCAGTACAGACCCTCTGACAGTGCAGCACTCCATCAGTACGGACCCTCCGACAGTGCAGCACTCCCTCAGTACAGACCCTCTGACAGTGCAGCACTCCCTCAGTACAGACCCTCTGACAGTGCAGCACACCCTCAGTACAGACCCTCCGACAGTGCAGCACTCCCTCAGTACTGATCCTCCGACAGTGCAGCACTCACTCAGTACAGACCCACCAACAGTGCAGAACGCCCTCAGAACAGACCCACCGACAGTGCAGCACTCCCTCAGTACTGACACTCCGACAGTGCAGAACTCCCTCTGACAGTGCAGCACTCCCTCAGTACTGACCCTTCGACAGTGCAGCACTCCCTCAGTACTGACCCTCCGACAGTGCCGAACTCACTCAGTATTAACCTTCCGACAGTGCAACACTCCCTCTGACAGTGCAGAACGCCCTCAGAACAGACCCTCTGACAGTGCAGTATTCCCTCAGTACAGACCCACTGACAGTGCAGCACTCCCTCAATACAGACCCTCTGACAGTGCAGCTCTCCCTCTGCACTGACCCTCCAACAGTGCAGCATTCCCTCAGTACAATCCTGAAATATCAGCCCAGAGTTTGCGCTGAAATCTGGAGTGGGGTCTCATTTTCACTCAGTGCTATGGGTGCAATAATAAGCTGAGGTTGGACATTGGAAGGGTCTCAGGTGTGATCGGTGGGGTCGAGGAATGATCATGTCCTGCAGACCCACGGGGCACAATCGACACTTCCCAAAGCTAAGAAGATATGAAAACGAAACATAAAGAGACACCCAGCCTGTCCGATTGCACACATTGCTTCTCTTCAGGATCTACATCATCCGCCATATCTTGATGTTAGAAAGAAACCTTTTCAATATTACTTGTGTGTGTGCAGCTGAGATTGAAGCCTTGGTTCAACTAAACAAGATTAATATGAGCTCCTGGAACATGAACAATTACTTTTTAAGGAAAACCAAGTGTTCAGATGATATAAGTAGATGAGTCTGTCTGCCACTTGATTGAGGGACACTAACACTGTGCCCCAAGGGTCCCTCCAGTGAACACCCGGTTTCACAGCAGTGTTATCGAACAAAATCAAACCACACGACACAGTGAGTCTGACTAGATTAGCACAACTGAAATGTCATTACGCAGTGGATCCTCAAATAGTGGGTTCACTGTGTTTCACAAGTAATAGTTTCACTGAAATAGTCTGAGTGTTTTTTCTGTTTTACTCACTGATCGGCTAAGAAAACACTTCCGTGGCCAAATGGAGTGAAGCTGGCCAGTAAAACAGGCTGCAGGGTGGAATCGTTGAAGATATTGGTGTAAAATGTCCCTTGACAGGAAAGTCCAGAGTGACTGCGACAAACAGCGATATTACCCGAAGGGTAACTGTACCTTCAGTCAAGGAGGATCCCACAGAGAGCAGTTTCATTGCTGGCATTATCATTATCACGATAGGAATATATCCAAATGTTACACAATAAAACCTAGCCATATCTCAATCTCCCCAGCACATCATCCTCTTTGCCCCCGCACCCCCACAGCCCAACCACTCCAAACCCCCACCCATCCCCACACTCACACCGTCCCCTATAGATGCAGCCCCATTAAGTTCATGCCAGCCTGCAGCAACCATTCTACCTCTACCCTACACCGGTCACATGCTCACAGACATAGGCCACATATACACACACGGCACACACACACACGCAGGGCACACACTCACACACACAGGGAACACACACACACACAGGGCACACACTCACACACACAGGGCACACACACACACACACAGGGCACACACACACAGGGCACACAGTCACAGACACAGGTCATACACTCACACACGCAGGGCACACTCTCACACACACAGGTCATACTCACACACACAGGGCACACTCTCGCAGACACAGGTTACACTCTCACCGACACAGGTCACACTCTCACACACACAGGGCACACACTCACACACACACACACACACAGCTCACACTCTCGCAGACACAGCTCACACTCTCACACATACAGCTCACACACTTACCAACACGGGTCACACACTTATACACACAGGTCACAAACTCACCAATACAGGTCTCACACACACAGATCACACACTCACACACAGATCACACGCTCACAGACACAGGTCACACACTCATCACACTCTCACAGACACAGGGCCCACACTCACAGACACAGGTCACACACTCACCACACTCTCACAGACACAGGGCCCACACTCACAGACACAGGTCACAAATACACACACAGGTCACACTCTCTCCAACACAGGTCACGCACTCACAGACACAGGTCACACACTCAGACACACAGGTCACACTCTCACAGACACAGGCCACACTCTCACAGACACAGGTCACACAATCAGACACACAGGTCACACTCTCACAGACACAGGTCACACTCTCACAGACACAGGTCACACACACACACACACAGATCACACACTCACCACACTCTTACAGATACAGGTCACACACTCACACACACAGATCACACACTCACCACACTCTCACAGACACAGGTAACACACTCACAGACACAGGTCACACACTCACAGACACAAGTCACACACTCACCGACACAGGTCACAGACTCACACACAGGGCACACACTCACACACACAGGTAACACACTCACAGACACAGGTCACACACTCACAGACACAAGTCACACACTCACCGACACAGGTCACAGACTCACACACAGGGCACACACTCACACACACAGGTAACACACTCACAGACACAGGTCACACACTCACAGACACAGGTCACACACTCACCAATATGGGTCACACACACACCGACACAGGTCACACACTCACAGACACAGGTCACAGACTCACACACACAGGGCACACACTCACACACACAGGTAACACACTCACAGACACAGGTCACACACTCACACACACAGCTCACACACTCACACACACAGCTCACACACTCACAGACACAGGGCACATAATCTCACAAACACAGGTCACACACTCACTGACACACTCACACACACAGGTCACACAATCACACACACAGGTCACATATCCACAGACATGGGTCACACAATCACACACATACAGGTCATACACAGATTTGGGTCATAAACTCAGGTATGGGTCATATACTCTCGCAAACACTGGTCACACACTCATGTACACAAGTCACACACTCACGGACACTGGTCACACATGCACTGACACAGGTCACACACCACAGATGTGGGTCACGTACATGTACACAGGTTATACACACAAAGACACAGGTCACACACTCATGCACATGAGTCACACATTCACAGACGCTGGTCACACACGCACAGACAGGGGTCAGATTTTCACAGACAAAGGTCACTCACACACACACACACACACACATAAACATACATGTAAGTCACAAACTCACAGGCATGAATTACATGCTCACAGACACAGGTCACACACTCACACTGATGTGGATCATATACTCACAGACACAGGTCACAGACACAGACTCGGGGCACATGCTCACTCACATGGATCACACATTCACGGACATGGGTCTCACACACACATACACACACACAGTTCACAGATAGACAGACACAGGCCATACACTCACAGACACGGATCACACACACGCACACAGGTTACTCACACATTGACAGAGGTCACACACTCATGGACGGGGTCACAGACTCTCTCAGACATAGGCCACAAACACACACACACACACACACACACACACACACACACACACACACACACACACACACCCCTAAGTCACAAACACACAGACATGAGTTACATGCTCACAGACAAAGGACACACACTCACAGACACGGGTCACACAATCTCACAGACACAGGTCACACACACACACACACACACATATACATGAGTCATATGCTCACTCACATGGATCACACATGCACAGACATGGGTATCAAACAGGAGAAAGTGAGGTCTGCAGTTGCTGGAGTATCAGAGCTGAAAATGTGTTGCTGGAAAAGCGCAGCAGGTTAGGCAGTATCCAAGGAATACGAAATTCGACGTTTTGGGCATAAGCCCTTCATCAGGAATGAGGAAAGTGTGTCCAGCAGGCTAAGATAAAAGGTAGGAAGGAGGGACTCCCACTCCACCAAGGACATGCTTGGACTTCTTGGACTCCTCCATCGCCAGAACATAACAACACGACGGCTGGAGGAGGAGCGCCTCATCTTCCGCCTGGGAACCCTCCAACCACAAGGGATGAACTCAGATTTCTCCAGTTTCCTCATTTCCCCTCCCCCCACCTTGTCTCAGTCGAATCCCTCGAACTCAGCACCGCCCTCCTAACCTGCAATCCTCTTCCTGACCTCTCCGCCCCCACCCCACTCCGGCCTATCACCCTCACCTTGACCTCCTTCCACCTATCACATCTCCATCGCCCCTCCCCCAAGTCCCTCCTCCCTACCTTTTATCTTAGCCTGCCTGGCACCCTCTCCTCATTCCTGATGAAGGGCTTATGCCCGAAACGTCGAATTTCCTGTTCCTTGGATGCTGCCTGACCTGCTCCGCTTTTCCAGCAACACATTTTCAGCAGGGGTATCAAACACACAAACACACACACACACATACACACATAGTACAAGTCATACACACTCAAAGACACAGATTACTCACGGACATGGGTCACACAATCTCACAGACACTGGTCTCACACACACACGGGTCACACACACATAGACACAGGACACATGCTCACTCACAAGGATCACTCACACACACACACACACACACGTCACACATTCTCACAGATACAAGTCACACTCTCACGACATAGGTTACACCCTCTCGGACACAACTCACACTCACACACATGGATCATAAAACTAATAGGCACAGGTCACACACTCACAGACATGGGTCACACACTCAGACACTGGTCACATGCTCTCTCACACAGATCATACACACAGGGACATGGGTACCACACGTGTGCACACAGAAACACACACGTGGGTCACATATTCACAGACCCAGGTCTCTCTCACTCACACACACACACACACACACACACTGGTCACACACTCAGAGACATGAGTTTCACAAACACACACATGGGTCACATACTTACAGGCATGGGTGACACACACACACATATACAGACACAGTTTATGCACTCTCGTAGACACTGGTTGCACACTCACAGATTGGTTACACGCTCAAAGACATGAGTCTCACACACACACACTGGTCACATGCTTATCAACACGGTTCACACACACGACACATTCACAGACATGGGTCACATAAACACACGTGTCATACACTCAGACATGGGTCATACACATAGACTCAGGTCACTCCCGCACAGGTCACACAGTTAGAGAAACAGGTCACACGTTCTCACAGACACAGTCCACACACACACATAGACACTAAACACATGCTCACTCACAAGGATCACACACACACACACACACACACACACACGCACACAAATACAAGCATGCACACAGACACACACACACACACACACGTCACACATTCTCACAGATACAAGTCACACTCTCACGACATAGGTTACACCCTCACAGACAAAACTCACACTCACACACATGGATCATAAAACTAATAGGCACAGGTCACACACTCACAGACATGGGTCACACACTCGGACACTGGTCACATGCTCTCTCACACAGATCATACACACAGAGACACAGGTATCACACACAAAAACACACACACATGCGCGCACACACACACACACAGGCAGACTCAGGTCACACAATTATAGACATGGGTCTCTCACACACACACACACGTCACACATTCACAGACACATGTCTCACACAAACACGGGTCTCTCACACACACACACACGGATCTTACACTCACAGATACTGGTCACACACTCAGAGAGACTTGAGTTTCACAAACACGCATGGGTCACACACTTACAGACATGGGTGTGACACACACACATACACATATACAGACACAGTTCACACAGTCTCGTAGACACTGATCACACATTCACAGATTGGAAACACACTCATTGACATGGGTCTGACACACTCATACACACTGGTCACACACTCACCAACATGGTTCATACATACACACACACAGACATACATACACACGTGTTATACACTCACTGACACAGGTCACACACCCACAGACATGGGTCACATAATCACACACACAGGTCATACGCAGACACATGTCACTCACACACCGGTCATACACAGATTTGTGTCATACACTTAGACATGGGTCATACACACAGGCACAGGTCACACACGTACAGGCCACGCTGTCAGAGAAACAGGTGACGCACTCTCACAAACACAGGCCACATGCTCATAGACAAGGGTCACACATTCACAGACACAGGTCACACATTTACGACACATGGGTCACATTCACAGACATGGGTCACATACTCTGACACTGATCACACACTCACAGGCATGGGTCACACACTTAGACACAGAACAAACACACAGACACAGATCACTCACTTTCGTAGACACTGGTCACACACTTACAAACAGGTTACACATAGACATGGTGTCACACACTCACAGACTGGTCACACTATCACCTGCATGGTTCACACACTCACACACACAGGTGTCTCACACACACACACACACACACGGGTCACTCACTGACACAGGTCATATACCCACAGACATGGGTCACATAATCACACACATGGGCCATACACAGACACAAGTCACATACGCACAGGTCACACAGTCACAGATACAAGGTCACACTCTCACAGACATGGGTCACACACTCACAGTCACAGGTAATAAAATTTCACAGACACAGGTCTCACACACATGGGTCACACACTCACAGAAACAGGTCATACATTCTCACAATCAAAGGTCTCTCACACACACTTGGGTCATACACTCAGAGAGAGATCACATACTCACAGACGCAGGTCACACGCTCTCTTAGACACTGGTCACACACTCACAGACACAGCTCATATACATGCACACAGGTTACACACTCATAGACATGGGTCACACACACACACACACACACACACACACACAGGTCACACTCTCGTAGACAGTGGTCACACTCTCTCACAGACACAGGTCACATGCTCACAGACACAGGTGACACACTTTCACAGTCACAGGTCTGTCACACACACATGGGTCACACACTCATACACATGTGTCACACATATAGGCCTGGATCACACACTCAGACACAGGTCAGACACATACATGCAGGTCACACACTCACAGACATGGGTTACACACTCATACACATGGATCTCACACTCAGACATGGGTCACACACTCATAGGCAAAGTCACACACTTAGACACAGATCTCACACACACAATCATGGATCTCACACACACAGATTCAGGTCACACACACATAGGTTACACACTCACAAACAGGGGTTACACACTGTCACAAAGGTCACACACACATGGGTCACACACTCACAGACATGAGTTACATGCTCACAGACACAGATCACACATTCTCATAGACATGGGTGATGCAATCTCACAGACACTGGTCTCTCTCTCTCTCTCACACACACACACACACACACGTGGGACATGTGTCACACTCTCACAGACACAGGCCACACAGTCACACACATGGGTCTCACACACACAGACACACACACACGTCACACACTGATTGACACAGGTCACACACCCAGGCATGGGTCACTAACTCAGACACAGGTCACTAACTCAGACATAGGTCACAAACATACATGTGAGTCACAGTCACAGACACACACACGTCACATACTCTCACAGATACGGGTCACACATACACACGTATACACAAGTTACACACTCATAGACACGAGTCACACACACACACACACACACACACACACACACACACACACACACACACACACACACACACACACCTTTAGTGATGAGCAATTGGAGGATCATCAAACCCAACATCTAATGTGAATACTATAGAACATCCCAGAGGAATAGGAAACTTGGTGAAGGTGGAGAAGTAGCATTGTTAATCAAAGATGGCATTGGAACTCTAATTAGTGATGTCCTTGGTTCACTGACAACACTAACATTGGGAGGGAAGTACATTACAAGCAATGGCTTAGTGGCATTAAGGCTAGACTATTAATCCACAAACTCAGCTAATATCTGGGGACTACTCATGGAATCATTCCTTACAGACAATGCCCCAGACACTACCATTACCATCCCTGGACATTCCCATCAGAGGTGGCAGCACAGTGGGATACAGTTGGGATGGAGTTGCCCTGCGAGTCCCCAACATTGACTCCAGAGTCCATGAAGTCTCATGGCTTCAGGTTAAATATGGACAAGGAACCCTCCTGCTGATTACCATATCCCAGCCTTGCTCAGCTGACGAATCAGTACTCCTTCATGTTGAACAACACTCAGAGGAAGCACGGAGGGTGGCAAGGGCATTCGTCAACAAAGATAAGTCAGAATGTAGGGATGAGATAGAGTGTTTAGTGACGTGGTGCAATAATAACAATCCCTCTCTCAGTGTCAGCAAAACTAAAGAACTGATCATTGACTTCGGAAGGAAAGGAGGACACATCCCTCGATGGAGCTGAGGTGGAGATGTTCAAGAGCATCAAGTTCCTAGAAGTGACAATAACCAACAATCTGTCCTGGTCCTCCCATGTGGATGTGATGGTCAAGAAAGCACAACAATGCCTCTTCGTCCTCAGGCAGCTAAGGAAATTCAGCATATCTATAAGGACCATCATCAACTTTTACAGATGCACCAATCAAAGCATTCTATCTGTGTGCGTAACAGCTTTGTATGGCAACTGCTCTGCTCAGGACCAGAAGAGACTACAGAAAGCTGTGTGCACAGCCCAGACCATCACACAAGCCAATCTCCCATCCATGGACTTCATTTACACTTTGTTGTTGCAGAGAAAGGTTGCCAACATCATCAAAGACCGCCACCCCCCCCCCCCCCACCCCCCCCCCACCTCAGTCATGCCAGGCAAAAGATACAGAAGCTTAAACACACACATCAACAGGTTCAAGAACAGCTTCCTCCCTGCTGTTGTTAGACTTCAGAATGAACCTCTCTAATTTCAAATCTAACGTTGATCCGGCTTTGACACACCTCCTGTGCAGCCATAACCATGTCTGCCTCGTTGTGTCTAAACACCTGATGAGCTGTGTCCTTGTATGTTCTGATCTGCTTGTACTGCTCACAAAATAAAACTTTTCACTGTACTTAGGTACATGTGGCATCAATAACTCAAATCAAAATGTAATCTAGCTGGGGGATTTCAATGTCCACCACAAACAGTGGCTTGGCAGTGGTATTACTGACCAAGCTGGTTGGGTCCTAAGGGACATCACTGCTCGACTGGGTCTGTAGCAGGTGGTGAGGGAACCAACAAGAGGGAAAAACATACTTGACCTCACCTTTAACAATCTGTCAGCTCTACATGCATCTGTCCATGACAGTATTGGTAAATGTGACCATCACACAGTCCTTGTGGAGATAAGGTCTCACCTTCACTCAGAGAATAACCTTCATTATATTGTGTGACACTATCACCGTGCTAAATAGGAGAGACATTAAACAGATCTAACAATTCAAGACTGGGCATCTATGAAGGACTATGGGCCATCAACAGCAACAGAAATATACTCCAGCACACTATACAATCTCATGGACTGGCATATTCCTCCATTCAATCATTACCATCAATCCAGGGGAGAACGTGCCTGGAGCAGTACCAGGCATATCATAAAATGAGGTGTCAACCTGGTGAAGCTATTAAGCTGGAAGTACTTGATGCCAAAGCAGTGAGTGATAGACAGAGATATCCATCTAGCATACCAGCTGATAGATAAGGCTGTAGCATTCACAGCAATCGGCAGCCAAAAGTGCCGAGGAGATGATCCATCTTGGCCTCCTCCCATGGTCCCCAGCATCATTGATACCAGTCTGCATTCCACGTGATATCAAGAAACAGTTGAAGACACTGGATACTGCAAAGGCTACAGGGCCTAACAACATTCTGGGAATAGTACAGAAGAATGGTGTACCAGAACTTGCCACTCCCCTAGCCAAGCTCTTCCAGTACAGCTATAACACTGGCATCTATCCATCAACATTGAAATCTACCCAGTTGTGTCCTGTACATGAAAAGCAGGACAAATCCAATCCAGCCGATTACCACCCATCAGTCTATGCTTGATCATCAGTAAAGTGATGGACAGTGTCATCAACACTGCTGTCAAGTAGCACCTGGTCCAGCATATAACCTGCTCAATGTGGACAAAAGAGCTGAATTCCAGAGGGGAGGGGAGAGTGATGGCATCAAGGAACTCTAACTCAACTGGAATCAATGGGTATCAGGAGGCAAACTCTCTGCTGGTTGGAGTCATACCTGATACATAGGAAGATGGCTGTGGTTGTTGGAGGTCAGTCATCTCAGCTCCAGGACATCTCTGCAGGAGTTCCTCAGGGTAGTGTGCTAGGACTAACCAACTTCAGCTGCTTCATCAATGACCTTCCCTTCATCATAAGGTCAGACGTGGGGATGTTCGCTGATGATTGCACAATGTTGAGCACCATTCACGACACCTTGGATATTGAAGCAGTCCACCTTCCAATATAACAAGATCTCAACAATATCCAGGCTTGGGCTGACATGGGCAAGAAACATTCACACCACACAAACACCAGGCAAAGACCTGGTTGAGACAATCTAATCACTATCCCATATTATCATCACTATCAATATCCTAGGGGTTACCATTGACCAGAATCTCAACTGGGCTCACCACATAAATACAGTGGCTACAAGAGCTGGTCAGAGGCTTGGAATACTGCAGTGAGTAACTCACCTCCTGACTTCCCAAAGCCTGTCCATCACCTACAAGGCACAAGTCAGCAATGTGAAGGAATGTTCTGCATTTGCCTGGATGAGTACGGCCCCAACAACACTCAGAAAGCTTGACACCATCTGGCCAAAACAGCCCACATGGCACCACATCACAAACATCCACTCTCTCCATCACCAACACTCAGTAGCAGCAGCGTTTACTGTCTACAAGATGCTCTGCAGAAATTCACCAAAGATCCTCAGACAGCACCTTCCAAACCCATGACCACTTCCATCTAGATGCACAAGGGCAGCAGATACATGGGAACACCATTACCTTCAAGTTCCCCTCCGAGCCACTCACCATCTTGACTTGGAAATATAACATTATTCCTTCACTGTCATTGGGTCTAAATCCTGGGATTCCTTACCCAAGGGCATTGTGGGTCTACCTATAGCACATGGACTGCAGTTACTCAAGAAGGCAGCTGACCACCTTCTCAAGGGGCAACTAGGGACAAGATTTAAATGCTGGCCAGCCAGTGAAGCCCATCTTCCAAGAGTGCATTAAAATTATATTTAATGGTGTTGCCATCTCTAATTTACCCACTATCAACATCCTGATGGTTACCATTGACCAGAAACTCAACTGGACTCACTGTAATAAATACAATGGTTACAAAAAGCAGGTCAGAGGTCAGGAATCTTGCAGCGAGTAATTCAAAGGGAGTAAATTTGGGGAAGTGAGTTATTGTCCAGTAAATTTTTAAAATGTTGTGACGAGGAAGGAAGGAAATTGAGTGAGTGAACAAAAATCTGCCTGATAGTGCGTAACGTGGGAAAATGTGAAGTTGTTCATTTTGGCACGAAGAGTGAAAAAGCAGAGGTGTTATTTAGATGGAGCACAAGGTGCAGAGGGACTTAGATAGTCTAGTGCATGAGTCTTAAAGGGTTAGTAAACACACACAGTATGTCATCAGGAAAGCTAATGGAATGCTATCTTTTATTGAGATGAATTGAAATTAAAGGTAAGTTGTCATGCTTCAGTTATACAGTTGATGCATGCACACACACTTTTACATACACATACACTCACACAGACCCTCTCTCATACACACGCTCTCTCTCAGACACACATACATACACCCCCAACACTCACACCCATGCACTCACCCTCCCACAGGCTTACCCTCTGTCACACTCACACACACATTCTACCAAGCATATACACATGCAAACACACACTCTCTCACATGCACTCTCTCTCTCCCCTCAAATGCAAACACACACACACACACACACACACACAAGTCTATGGGGAGATTTTGCATTTGCAGAATTGTATTTTCAGATACATTCTATTTTTGCTCAAAAAGCGCATGATCTGCAGGCAGTCAATGCAGGCAATCAATCTTTATAGCACTTTATAAATTCCTACTTTGGAAATAGAACCAGTCTGACTCAAGATTGGGATACAGAACAAACTTTAACCTCACACCTTTAATGTTTTGTCTGAGCTGAGATGTCACCTTTTTCTGACAAAATCTTAAGTTATCTGGAGAATGTGACTTAAAAGAATTTCTGGGATTTACAGATTAATGAACTGAAACCTGCAACCCATTCGAAAAGATGAAAGACTTAACAGCAACTTAGGTTTGTTCAATGTATCATTTCAGTTGCATGACACTGTGACCTTTTGCCATAAATTCTGTGTCTTATGATCCTGTCCCACCAGCTACCTGACAAAGGAGCAGTGCTCTGAAGGCTAGTGCTTCCAAACAAACCTGTTGGACTACAACCTGGTGTTGTGTGATTAATAACTCAACTGTACAGGGCAGTGGTGAACCCACATCTCAGAACCTGTGAGCAGTTTTGATCTCCTTATTTGAGACAGGTTGTAAATGTGTTTGAGGTAGTTCACAGGTTGATGTCTGGAATGAATGGGTTGTGTTATGATGATGGACTTGTTTCCACTGGAGGTTAGGGGAATGAGTGATAACTGATTGAAGTTTATAAGATACCAATCAACGTGGACGTGGAAAGGTTATTTCCTCTTGTGGGTGAGTCCAGAACTAGGGGACACTGTTTTACAATTGGTGAGGAGATCTTTTCTCAGAGGGCTGTGTGACTTTGGAACGCTTTGCCTCAGGAGACAGTGGAGTTGGGGTCACTGAATATTTTTAAGGTGGAGGTGCATAGATTCTTGTTAGGCAGGGGATCAGGCGGGGGATCTGAGGTTATCAGAGATGAATGGGCATGTGGAATTCAAAATACAAACAGATTGGCCGTGACCTTGAACATTGGGGGCTCGATCCCTGCTCCTATTTATACATTGTGAGCCGTCTGGATCAGCTTCAGGAAGCTGTCAGTGAGAGGGATGGAGTCGGTGATTCGTGAAAGCAATTTGTGATCGAGATGAGCTAATGACTTCAGTCTACCCAATATAGGTTTGGAGGGATGTGAGCCAATGGAGGCAAATGGGGCTAATTCAGTTTAGGGACGACTTGGGCCAAAGGGCCTGTTTCCATCCTATTTAACATTTATGATTTTATCCAGTGCCAGATGTCAGACAGTGTGACCTACCAGCACTAGGGGAGGTGCTGAGGGAGGTGGCAGTGAGGTTGCACTGAGGTGTCAACAGCGTAGGGACTGAGGGACAGTTCGGGGATTGGGAGTAAAACACAATCAGAGGTTTCAGTGCAATTCCTCTCCAGCTACCCTCCCCTCTTTCTATCTGTCACACACATGGTATCCCGCCCCCCCCCCCCCCCCCCCCTCACCATCACTCTCCCCACCCAGATTACCTGCAAAATTTTAACTGATCACCTGCAGGACAACTGCAGTAAAACTCGCCTCAAATCTCCATTGTCTGACCATTTTAGTCGGAAGGAACGCCCTGCCGAAGATTTGAGTTTCCAAATGGCTTTATCCTCACAGCAAATCAATTGGTTGAGGTTTCAAACTCACTTTGTGGGAACCCCTTACAACAGGCAGACCCCTTTACAACAGGCAGATCTGTTGGCAGCATGGTGGCTCAGTGGCTCAGTGGTTAGCACTGCAGCCTCACAGCACCAGGGTCCCAGGTTAGATTCCAGCCTCGGGTGACTGTGTGGAGTTTGCACATTCTCCCCATGTTTGCTCCGGTTTCCTTCCACAGTCCAAAGATGTGCAGGTCAGCTGAATTGGTCATGCCAAATTGCCTATAGTGTTAGGTGCGTTAATCAGAGGGGAAATGGGTCTGGGTGGGTGACTCTTCAGAGGGTCAGTGTGGACTGAATGGGCCGAAGGGCCAGTTTCCACACTATAGGGAATCTAATCTAATCTTACAGTAGACAGATTCCTTACAACATACAATTCCAGAGAGGAGAGTGAGTGTTGAGCTGTAGCTGATCAAAGACTCACTTTTGCCAACATGTCAATCATATCACCTTGTTCCTTCCTTTGTTAACTCTAAACATCTTGCCCAACTCTAAACACTTAGCTCTGTGTTACCGAGTCATGGATAAAGACGTCTGTCTCAATGTCTGAAGGATACTAAATGATGGCCGACCCATCATTCAATGCATAATGCAGCTTACTTAATGCAGGGTTCTCCACTTTCAAATTTGGAATGATAGGTTTCCCATCCTTTACAAGTGGCATCTCTGGCATTGCCAAGTATTTCCTGAACCTCGGTTCGATTTTGGCCTCTTCATAATGCAGCAGAATCACTGGCTTGTCAAATCCATATTTCATCATCATTGCCTTTTCAAAATTGCTGAATAGAAAGCAGAGGAAAACATTAGTTAGGGATCGTAGGGGAATGGTTTGAATAATTAATAAGTGTTGGAACAGGTACACTAAAATCCTTTGGACCTGGTGCAGAAACTTGGTCCTGGTACTGAGATGACCTTTAACCCCAAAGCAATACAAAAAGGAAAATGTCAAATTTCTCTGAAAACTCTGAGGAATCTGTAATTGTTTTTAAGAAAGTTTGAAAAATGATTTTTAACAATTTGCTTGAAATCTGAAGAGCTCAATTATAAGTTTTTTGGATAATGACAAATACTGGTCCATGTGACCTGGCAACCCCTCGACCTGGAAGCAGTACTGAGAGGCTGGCTATTGAGGGAAAAAAATCATTTGCCTGGCAGATTCAAAGCAGAGCGACGTGCTAAGGTACTGGAGAGTGAAAAGCAATCACGTTAGAAATATAGACAAGAACAGAAATTATTTTTATTTTGCTATAATAAGCTGTAGAGCAGGAGCCAGCATTTGGTGAACATTGTAGCATTCAGCGTGTGGTACATGTGAGAGACAGAGAAAGACAGGCAGATGCCATGGTAGGCAGTGCTGCCAAAGGCCACTGAACCATACGGATTATGTGCATTTGAGGCACAGTAAAGTCCGACAGCACTTAAAGAGCTGTATTTAGAGAGGGCTTATGTTCAGCAAAGGGCTCAAAAGAAACCTGTGCCCAACTAATATGGAGGCAACTGAACCATCGTTTGGTTCTGTATAATTGGGACTCAGGGAAATCCTAGAATGGACCCTGTATATCTCCGCATGGTGAGGGCTTAGAGACATCTTGGGAGCCATAAGGGTTTGGAAGAAGTTTTGTGCAAGAATAACTCAGACCAGCAGGGAGCAAGGTTTGAAAACCAACACATCATATTTACTTTGTGCAACTGAGTTAAAGTAGAAACAAATCTGGGGCAATATGTGTTCGGTGAAGTTCACTGTTTGTTTAAGAATACAGTTATGCCTGTGAGTAAATGCTGGAGGGCAGTATCCAAGAGACGAAGGGAGCCAAGTCCCAGATGAGGAAGGTGGAACACTAGGGCATGAGCAATATTGAGGCAGACTGAGATGGAGCAGTTCTTGAGGAAATTTGAAGGCCAAGTCATCTAAAGTGAAGAATTGTAATCCCTTATGACGCTTTAATGAGATTTGTTAGCGGTGGCACGGTGGCACAGTGGTTAGCACTGTTGCCTCACAGCGTCAGAGACCCAGGTTCAATTCCTGCCTCTGGCGATACTCAACTGTGTTGAGTTTGTCCATTCTCCTCGTGTCTGCGTGGGTTTCCTCCCACAGTCCAAAAATGTGCAGGTCAGGTGAATTGGCCATGCTAAATTGCCCATCATGTTAGGTGAAGGGGTAAATGTAGGGGAATGGGTCTGGGTGGGTTGTGCTTCGGCGGGTCAGTGTGGACTTGTTAGGCCAAAGGGCTTGTTTCCACACTGTAAGTAATCTAATTTAGTCTCTCATAGCATCCCGAACATTGTGTGTGTGTCTGACTACCCAGCTACAGAGGAAAGCAGCTTCTCTTTGAGTACTGCTGAAAAGGACACAATTTACTAACAAATCAGAGCTCTCCTCTCATCCTGTACAAATGTGGGTTTTTCCACTGAACTCTGTCTTCATCTTCTGTTTTGATGAGTGCAAGATTAAGAGCTTTGACCAATAATGTCTTCTTTCAGCAATACACAATTTCTCCTTGGCAACTCTATCAAGATCAACTACTGCAAGGATTTGATTACCCTGAGCACACTGAAATATCAAGAAATGATTTTAAAAAAAATATTTACATCTTTGCATTTTCAGCTTGAAGTTTCTCCAACATCAGGGTGTATATCTCCCTCCAGTTCAGTTTTGCAATGGTTTCATCATATGTTTTGATAATCCACCCTAGCAAACCACCAAAGGAAGGTAATTAATGCAGTGACAGTAAATATTAAAGGATCATTCTCAGGCACTGACATGGATTATTGCTTATTCTGCTTCATTGATTCAGAACTAAAAGGATTTTACAATTTTTCTCTATCCTTAACAAAAATGCCTTACCTTGATCCAGGTAGACTTTCGATGAGATTGAGAAATTTATTGTGTACCCTAGAAATTAAACAGAAGCAAATTTTCAAACCGAGTGCTTTCTGGATTATTGGTACATTTATCTCAATGTTACTTATTCATGAGAATGAGGAAGTGAAACATTAAACTTAGACTGAGGTCAATCGGGAGTGATATCTGGAAATACTCAACACTAAAGGATAGTGGAATTCCAGAACCTTCTCTCCCATCAGGCTGGGGAACAACTGGAAGTTTCAAATCTGAGCTAGGATGAAAAGTGATTGGCCTGCAATTTGGGCTAGTTCGTTCATGAATATTTATCATTTATTTAAATGTAACCAGGGCTATTCTGGAAAGCCAAAAGCCAAAAAACTGCCACATCCATTTTCTTGCTGGTTGACTATCCATGTGACCAACTCCCACAACTGGTCACATCCATTCCACCTCTCCCACGTATTCTGACCTGGTCTCTGACCTCCCTCTGACCTCAAACCTCATCCTTTCTCCCACCATTCGAGCCTTTTCCATCTCTCTCTCTCTCTCTCTCTCTATCTCCTCCCTTCTCTACAGTCACCAGTTGCTCACTGCCCACCCACCTGATAATCGATCAATCTCTCACTCTGCCTGGCTTGGAAACAGAGTCAAAACAATCAAAGAAAACTCCATTTATTTATACTTGGGGGCCCTAATCTCTGCAGGCAAGGGGAGATATTACAGGGTCTTCTGCCTTTTGTTTTCCCTCCCCTATAAATCAAAAATGCCCTCAATCCCATCTCCTCCATTTCCCACACCACCACGCCCAACCACAACAGGGATAGACTGCCCGGTCCTCACATTTCCCCCGCCCCCCACTAATCTCCAAATCCAGCGTATTATCCTCTGCCATTTTGCCACCTGCAGTCAGATCCCACCACCAAAAACATAATTCCCTTCCCACCCCTATCTGTGTTCCGCAGGGACCATTCCCTCCGTGACTCCCTCATTAGGTCCACACTCCCCAACAATCCTCGCTCCACACCTGGTACTTTCCCCTGTCCCCACGGTGGCTCAGTGGTTAGCACAGCTGCCTCACAGTGCCAGGGACTCGGGTTCAATTCCCGCCTCAGGTAACTGCCTGTGTGGAGTTTGCACATTCTCCCTGTGTCTGCATGGGTTTCCTTTGGGTGCTCCAGTTTCCTCCCACAGTCCAAAGATGTGCAGGCTAGGTGAATTGGCCATACTAAATTGCCCATAGTGTTCAGGGATGTGTAGGTTAGGTGCGTTAGTTAGGGGTAAATGTAGAGTAATAAGGGGAATGGGTCTAGGTGGGATACTTTTCAGAGGGTCGGTGTGAACTTGTTGGGCCAAAATGGCCAGTTTCCACACTGTAGGGATTCTATGATTCAATGAAAACCTGTACCCACATCTCCGCCCTCACCTTCATCCAAGGCCCCAAAGGATCTTTCCAAATCCGGCAGAGATTTACTTGCATCTGTTGCTCTTAATGTGGTCTCTTCCACATCGGAGAGACCGAGCACAAACTTGTGGAACGGGTCAGGGAACATCTCTAGTCTGTGTGCCCCAACCAACCCCACCTTCCAGTGGCCATCCCCTCCTACTCTCCCCGATGACATGTCCATTCTGGGCCTCCTCCACCACCTAAACATGGCCTCCCGCAAACTGGAGGAAGAACATCTTCCACGGCATCTTCCAGGGCGGCACGGTGGCACAGTGGTTAGCACTGCTGCCTCACAGCGCCAGGGACCTGGGTTCAATTCCCGCCTCAGGCGACTGACTGTGTGGAGTTTGCACGTTCTCCCCGTGTCTGTGTGGGTTTCCTCCGGGTGCTCCGGTTTCCTCCCACAGTCCAAAGATGTGCGGGTCAGGTGAATTGGCCATGCTAAATTGCCCGTAGTGTTAGGTAAGGGGTATATGTAGGGGTATGGGTGGATTGCGCTTCGGCGGGTCGGTGTGGACTTGTTGGGCCGAAGGGCCTGTTTCCACACTGTAAGTAATCTAAAGGTATTGAACACCTTAGGAGCCTACAACCACATTGCCTCAACATTGATTTTACCAGTTTCCAAATCTCCCCTCCCCCACCCCCTCCAAGATCGAACACTCCAACTCAGCACCATCCTCTTGACCTGACCTACCTGTCCATCTTCCTTCCCACTGATCTGCTCCACCCTCCCCACCGACCTATCACAATGACCTCCCACCTTTGCCGAGCTATCGCCATCCCATCTACCTTTCCCCTAACCACAGCCCCCTCCCCCTATTTATTTCTCAGCCCCCTTCCCTCTCCCCAGCCTTGATGAAAGGTTATGCCCGAAACATTGACTGTCTTGCTGCCTGACCTGCTGTGCCTTTTCCATCACAACACTTTATCGACTCTGACTCTCCAGCACTTGCAGTCAATAGACAATAGATGCAGGAGTAGGCCATTCTGCCCGTCGAGCCTGTACCACCATTCAATATGATCATGGCTGATCATCCTTAATCAGTATCCTGTTCCTGCCTTATCTTCATAACCCTTGATTCCACTATCCTTGAGAGCTCTATCCAACTCTTTCTTCAATGAATCCAGAGACTGGGCCTCCACTGCCCTCTGGGGCAGAGCATTCCACACAGCCACCACTCTTTGGGTGAAGAAGTTTCTCCTCATCTCTGTCCTAAATGGTCTACCCCGTATTTTTAAGCTGTGTCCTCTGGTTCCGTACTCACCCATCAGTCCTCACTAGTGGGTGTTAAAAACACAGCAATAGGGAACCTGCTGGTTCTTGGACATTATTACCTCAACTCACACATTGAGTAAAACACTCAATAGGTCTTTCAGCTCATTTCTAGCTAAAGAAATTTCACTGTGAGTACAATGGCTGCTTATATTTCACACAACCAAAGTAACTCATTGTTTATCTATTGTTATGATTGCTATATAAATGCAACGGCTGTGTATATGTAAAAATACCAGTCAGATTACCAGGACACAGCTTAACAGAGGCACCTTCTGGTAGCATTGCTGCCTCACAGCAACAGGGGCCCGAGTCCACCCACTGTCTGTGTGGAATTTGCACGTTCTCTCCATGTCTGTGTGCATTTCCTCTGGGTGCTCCGGTTTCCTCCCACAGATGTGCTGGTTAGGTGGATTGGCCATGGGCGATTGTCCATAGTGTTCAGAGATGTGTAGGCGAGATGAACTGGCCATGGGCGATTGTCCATAGTGTCCAGGGGAGGTGTAGGTGAGGTGGATTGGCCATGGGCGATTGTCCATAGTGTCCAGGGGATGTGTAGGCGAGGTGGATTGGCCATGGGCGATTGTCCATAGTGTTCAGGGGATGTGTAGGCGAGGTGGATTGGCCATGGGCGATTGTCCATAGTATCCAGGGGATGTGTAGGCGAGGTGAACTGGCCATGGGCGATTGTCCATAGTGTTCAGGGAATGTGTAGGCGAGGTGGATTGGCCATGGGCGATTGTCCATAGTGTTCAGGGAATGTGTAGGCGAGGTGAACTGGCCATGGGCGATTGTCCATAGTGTCCAGAGGATGTGTCGGCGAGGTGGATTGGCCATGGGCGATTGTCCATAGTGTTCAGGGAATGTGTAGGCGAGGTGAACTGGCCATGGGCGATTGTCCATAGTGTCCAGAGGATGTGTCGGCGAGGTGGATTGGCCATGGGCGATTGTCTATAGTGTCCAGGGGATGTGTCGGCGAGGCGGATTGGCCATGGGCGATTGTCCATGGTATCCAGGGGATGTGTAGGTGAAGTGGATTGGCCATGGGCGATTGTCCATAGTATCCAGGGGATGCGTAGGCGATGTGGATTGGCCATGGGCGATTGTCCATAGTGTCCAGGGAATGTGTAGGCGAGGTGGATTGGCCATGGGCGATTGTCCATAGTGTCCAGGGGATGTGTAGGCGAGGTGGATTGGCCATGGGCGATTGTCCATAGTGTCCAGGGGATGTGTGGGTGAAGTGGATTGGCCATGGGCGATTGTCCATAGTATCCAGGGGATGTGTAGGTGAGGTGGATTGGCCATGAGCGACTGTCCATAGTGTCCAGGGGATGTGTAGGTGAAGTGGATTGGCCATGGGCGATTGTCCATAGTATCCAGGGGATGTGTAGGCGAGGTGGATTGACCATGGGCGATTGTCCATAGTGTTCAGGGAATGTGTAGGCGAGGTGGATTGGCCATGGGCGATTGTCCATGGTATCCAGGGGATGTGTAGGTGAAGTGGATTGGCCATGGGCGATTGTCCATAGTATCCAGGGGATGTGTAGGCGAGGTGGATTGGCCATGGGCGATTGTCCATAATGTTCAGGGAATGTGTAGTCGAGATGAACTGGCCATGGGCGATTGTCCATAGTGTCTAGGGGATGTGTAGGTGAGGTGGATTGGCCATGAGCGACTGTCCATAGTGTCCAGGGGATGTGTAGGCGAGATGGATTAACCATGGGAAGTGCAGGGTTATGGAGATAGGATGGTGGGGTGGGTGTGGGTGGGATGCTCTTCGAATGGTCACTGTGGACCCAATGCATCAACAAGCCTGCTTCCACACTGCAGGGATTTTATGATTCTATAATGGAAAGAAGGTTTATTTACCATGTAAAGGGCTTGATTTGGTAGATGAATCGTATTCCTGAGCTTTTTTTGTTTTCTTCACTTCTGGAACAGTGACAGAAAAGAAAATTTCAATTCATTGTGTTGTTTATAAAAATTGATCTGGCATGACCAGCATGGAAAACAAACAACTTACCCTCCCATCCTTCAACGTCCCTCCCATCCTTCAACGTCCCTCCCATCTCTGCCTTTCTCCATTCATTGACTCCGTACTTGTCTGTTCAGTTGGTAGCTCCCTCACCTCTGATCAATACAGACATGTGCCTCAGCCTGGAGACTTCAGCACAAAATCTCGACTGACACTCCAGTGCAGGCTTGAGAGGGTGCTGCATTGTCTGAATTATTACTAAGCCATTCATCCCCTCAAGTCTGTTCTATGATTCAGTAAGATCATGGCTGATCTGACTGTGGGCTCAACTCCACTTAGCTGTCTGTTCCCATAAACTTTGACTGCTTTGTCAATCTTTTCGGAGAGGGACATCAACACACAGCAACATGTGAAATTTTTTTTAAAAGTCACGAACGGTGATTTTTACAAATTATGAACCTGGCTGTCCTTGCGAATACAAGGCACATGATTCATTTTAATTGAAATTACTTTTACTTTTCTTTCTAACTACAGGTAAGCAACAATTAGATTCACAGTGGATGAAAGGTGTTCAGTAAGATTTATAGGGATAAGCACCTAAATATTTAACAGTACCTGATAGCTAGCAAAAGCAGGGAAGCAGGAAAAGGTGGAGTATCTCAGGTCAATAGCAGGAAACCACAGGTTAATTAGTTTAACACCTGTCATGGAAAAATGCTGGCATATTTAAGAAACTACAGAAAACTGTGTGCACAGCCCAGATGATCATGGAAGCCAATCTCCCATCCATGGACTCTATCTACACATCTCATTGCCATGGAAAGGCTACCAACATCATCAAAGACCCCTCCCACCCCTGTAATATTCTCTGCCAACCTCTTCCATCAGGCAGGAGATATAGAAGCTTGGACACAGGCACCAACAGTTTCAAGAACACCTTCTTCCCTACTGTTCTAGACTGCTGAATGGACCTCTCTAATTTCAATCTAACATTGACCTTGCTTTTGTGTACCTCCTATACAGCCTTGTATGTCTCTGAGTAACAACCTAAGATATGTATGTCCTTGTTTGTTATGATCTGACTGTACTGCTCACAAACAAAACTTTTCCCGTACTTAGGTAAATGTAACAACAATATGTCAAATATTTCCTAGAATCCCTGCAGCGCAGAAAGAGGCCATATGACCCATCAAATCTACACCAATGCTCCAAACAGCATTCCACCAAAACCCTGCAGTTACCATGACTAATCCATCTAACCAGCACACTAACAGGCAATTTAGCATGGCCAACCCACTTAATCTGTACAGTTTTAGATTGTAGGACAAAACCAGAGCACCCAACAGAAATGTACGTAGGCAGAGGGAGAATATGCAAACTCCACACAGGCAGTTGTCCGAGGCTAGAATCGAACCTATGTACCTGGCGCTGTGAGGCAGCAGTGCTAACCACTTGGCACCCTATTTTGTTAAGCAGAAAGCCTCAATGCAATCATGCAGTTTATTGGTCATTGCATTGAGTACAGGAGTTGGCTGTACAGGACATTGGTTAGGCCACTTTTGGAATGCTGCATTCAACTCTGGCCTCCCTGCAATTGGAAGGATGTTGTGAAACTTGAAAGGGTTCAGAAAAGATTTACAAGGATGATGCCAGGGTTGGAGGGTTTGAACTATAGGGAGAGGCTGAACAGACTAGGCTGTTTTCTCTGGAACATCAGAGGCTGAGGGGTCATCTTATTGAGGTTTATACAACCACAAGGGGCATGGATAGGGTGAATTGCCAAGGTCTCTTCCCTGGGGTGGGGGAGTCCAGAACTAGAGGGCATAGGTTTAAGGTGAGAGGGGAAAAAATTAAAAGGGACCTAAGGGACAACTTTTTCACACAGAGAGTGATGCATGTATGAAATGAGCTGCCAGAGGAAGTGGTGGAGGTTGGTACAATTACAGCATTTAAAAGGCATCTGGATTGGTATATGAACAGGAAGGGTTAAGGCCCAACTGCTGGCAAATGGGACTAGATTGATTTAGGATATCTGGTTGGCATGCACAAGTTGGACTGAAGGGTCTGTTTCTGTGCTGTACATCTCTATAACTCTAGGACTCTAAACAGAGTCAACATGGTTTTGTGAAAGGAAAGTCATAGTCGTGTTTTTTGGGAAGGTAACAAGCAAAGTGAATAAAGGAGAACCTGGATGTGGTGCAACTTAAATTCCAGAAGATAGTTAACAATGTTTCATATCAAACATTACCAAGAAAAATAAGAGTTCATTGATGTAACACAATAGCAAGGATAAAAGCTTGGTTAGCTAAAAGCAAACAGAAAGTAGACATATAAACATAAGAACATGAGAAACAGGAATAGGAGTAGGCCATTTGGCCTATCAAACCTGCTACACCATTCAATAAGGTCATGGCTGATCTTTTCAGGGACTCATCTCCACTTACCCACCTGCTCACCATAACCCTCAATTCCCTTTCTGTTTAAAAATCTATCTGTCTTTGCCTTAAAAACATTCAATGAGGTAGCCTCAATTGCTTCATGGGGCAGGGAATTCCACAGATTCACAACAACTTTGGGTGAAGAAGTTCCTCCTCAACTCGGTCCTAAATCTGCTCCCTTTTATTTTGAGGTCGTGCCCCCTAGTTATTGTTTCACCCACCAGTGGAAACAACCTCCCTGCTTCTACCTTATCCATTCCCTTCAGAATTTGATATGTTTCTATAAGATCCTCTCTCATTCTTCTAAATTTCAATGCGTATAATCCCAGTCCATCTTCATAAGATAACCCTCTCAATTCCAGAATCAACCTAGTGACCCTCCTCTGCACCCCATCCAGTGCCAGTACATCCTTTCTCAATTAAGGAGACCAAAACTGTACACAGTACTCCAGGTGTGGCCTCACCAGCACCCTATACAGCTACAACATAACCTCTCTAATTTTAAACTCCATCCCTCTAGCAATGAAGGACAAATATTCCCCCATTGGCCTTCTTAATTTCCTGCTGCACCTGCAAACTAACCTTTTGTGATTCAAGCACAAGGTCCCTCTGCACAACAGCATGCTGCATTTTTTACCACTTAAATAATAGTCCATTTTGCAGTTATTCCTACCAAAGTGGATGACCTCACATTTACCAACATTGCACTCCATCTGCCAGATCCTTGCCCACTCACTTATCTATATCCCTCTGTAGATTTTCAGTGTCCTCTGCACACTCCACCACTCATCTTAGTGTCACCTGAAAGTTTGACACACCATACATGGTCCCCAACTCTAAATCATCTATGTAAATGAGTCACTTTTAGTTTCACAGTAAGTGGCAAGTGGTGTGCCACAGAGGTTAGTGCTGGGTGCCTCAACTATTAGCAATTTATATTAATGACTTAGATAAAGGGGCCAATGGATTTGATGCTAAATTTGCTGATGACACAAAGTAGGAAAGTAAGGAGTGAGGAGGAATCTGCAAAGATTTATAGCTAGGTTAAATGAGTGGGCAAATATGTGACAGACAGAATATAATGTCGAAAAATGTGAGATTGACCACTTTCATTGGAAGTCACCATGTTGCATTTATGCACTCTATAAAGATCACTAATGACATTACCTACGGATTCTCTGTGTGCTGAATGCTTCTATTAAAACCTGTTTTCTCAAATATTTTATTGGTTCTGAGGGTGAAACAATTGTCAAAGAGTTTCAGTACTTTTTCAAAAGTATCTGCTTTTTTTAACCTCTTGGTGAGCTACAATGCAGTTTATACTCTTAATTGTGTATTGAAGTGTATTTACTTGTTCAGCTTCTTATTTAGTGGCTAATTTTCTATATCTTGAAAATTATTTTCTCCAAGATATCAAATTCAATCCTTTATTTTGGCCCATCTCTGAAATTAAGTGTTCCTATCAAAATTATTTCTGATTTCATGTTTCCTAGTGTGATTCTATATTTAGCTTGCTTAAAAGACTTCTTTCATATTAATTGTACTTTGGCTATTCTTTACCAACATTTTGGAGGATTTTCCTACATTTTGCGCCTAAATTGAATGATCCCTGTCTTCCCATTGTTAGAAGGGTTCCATAAGTTTGGATGTAAAAATTGAAGGATTCCTGCCTTTATAGTGGCTCCATCTGTTAAATAAATCCCACTATCATCACAGTTTTACGGAATAATTCCTGCCCCTTATGGTTCAAATAAATTATTCCTGCTTGCATCATGGATCTTATGAAGGATATCTACTTTTCCTGAATAAACTCTCCAAAACTTACAGTTCCTGTTAGAACAGGTCTGCTTACATTTTACATCTGTCAGAAGTTCTCACTTTAATTACTGGCTTTGTGAGGTCCACGGGATCTGCAATCTTGGGTAAATATTCATTCTTGAGTCAAAACGTGTAGTGTTGGAAAAGCACAGCCGGTCAGGCAGCATCCGAAGGGTAGAGTTCATCAGGATGAAGCGCTGATGAAGAGCTTATGCTTGAAACATCGACTCTCCTACTCCTCGAATGGTGCTTTTCCAGCACCACACTTATCGACTCTGATCTCCAGCATGAACCATCCTCATTTTCTCCAAGTTAATATTATTTTTTTCCCATATGGAGCCTCTAATAACTGTTTGCTCACCTCTGATCTCTGGCTCAAAATACCAATGCCTTGCAATGCAGTGTATGAAGTGCATTAATAATGTTCTGTCTCCAGAGAGTGAGCTAACTCTCCAGCTCTGAAATGCTTTTCCTATTCATTGGTGTATTCTTCCCTGATGAAGATGTCACCTTTAGGTTCTTCAATCTTCAGCCCTTCCTTGCCACTGCAAGTTCTGAAGATCTCGCTTTGCTGCTCAGCATGTGTTGTGCGGGCAACTATGTTTTATGGTAATCCCACAGGTTTCAGTGTTACTAACAAACATGTTCGGTGGTACTCTGTGAATCAAGTTCAGGAAATCTACATACACAACATCAACCTCACTGCCCTCATCCTCTATCCTTGTTACCTCCTTGAAAATCTCAAAAATGGTTTGCTGGCAACACACCTGTGCTGCTCATGTTTGTCCAGCATTCTATTTTAGTTAAATGAGGTTGGGGGAATCCTAAGATCTAGGAGATCAGCATAATTGAGGGGTGGGGAGGTCTCCCATTTAAAATGGGAAGGAGGAGATTTTTTTCCTCTCAGTGAGTCGTGAGCCTTTGAAGTTCCTTTTCCTAAAGAGCGGGGGTCAGGGGTGGGGGGTAGAGGAATAAAATACTTTTAAGACAAAGTTGCATGGATTCCTGATTATCAAGGGAATCAAAGGATATCGAGGGTAGGTAGGAGTGTGGGAAAGAGTCCTCAATCAGATCAACCACAATCTCATTTTGGCCTCCTCCTGCTTCTACTTTGGGTGTTTGTATAATCCTCCTGCACTGTGGCTGCACCCATTTATCTAAGGAGGATTGAAAGATTGTGGTCAGTGTCATCACAATTTCCATCCTCCAACACCATGTGTGAATGATTCATATTAAATACCAGCAACTCCAGTGTCTCCTCTTGCATCAACAGTTATGTCAAAACTGCTACAGAACAAAATAACACCAATCAAACTGCTGCTCCCTGGGTTGGAGGATCTCAATCACAATGTTGCATTAGACCCTGGAGCAACCTCATGATAATGTCACTGAGCTGCACATTGCTGAACATAAATACCACAGTGTGGGTCAGTTCGAATACTCTGAAATGTGAGACTAGAGGGATCACTCCAGGAAGACACACTGGAGGAAGACTCTCTGGAAGATACAAAAGGAGCACCATGAACCTGAACACATAAAGTAGACAGTTTAGTCCTTATCTAATCTAACTAAGAATGGGGTCTGAGTGATGTGGACTATGGCAAGTTTGAGAGTGAGGTAGTTGATTTGGAGACTAGGATGCTGAATCTTAATAAAGAAAACTATGAAGATATGAGGCGTGAGTTGTTCTTGATAATCTGAGGAGAGTTACTTGAAGGGATGACAATGGATAGACAATGGCAAACATTCAAGGAACGCATGGAGGAACTGCAACAACTGGCTGGCCTAAAAGCAAAATAGGTAAGATGGCCAATCCATGGCTTACAAAGGAAAGTAGAGACAGTATCTGATCCAAGGAAGAAGCATACAGATTGGCCAAGAAAAATAATAGGTCTGAGGATTAGGAGCAGTTTAGAATTCAGCAAAGAAGGACCAAGGGATTGATCAAGAAGGGGAAAATACAGTTTGAAAGTAAGGTTGCAGCGAACATAAAAACTGACACTAAGAGTTTCTATAGGTACATGAAGAGAAAGAAATTGGTGAAGACAGATGTAGGTCCCCTACAGACAGAAATGGGGGCATGTAAAATAGGAGACAAAGAAATGGCTGAGCAATTGAATATATACGTTGGTTCTGTCTTCACAAAAGAGGAGACAAATCAGATTCCAGAAATGTTGGAGAACACAGATTTAGTGAGAGGGAAGAACTGAGGGAGATCAATATTAGTAGAGAAATGTTGCTGGGAAAATTAATGGGATTGAAGGTGGATAAATCCTTCGTGTCAGAGGGGATTGTCTCTAGAAGTGTCTCTAGAAACAATGGATGCATTGGGGGTCATCTGGAACAGTCCACACAGATTGAAGGTTAACTAATGTCACTCCAATATTCAAAAAGGGAAGTAGAGAGAAAACACGGAATTACAGACCAGTAAACCTAACATCAGTAGTGGGAAAATCCTCAAATCCATTATCAAGGATATTATAGCAGAGCATTTAGAAAGCAGTGGCAAGATCAGACCCGAGTCAGCATGGATGTATGAAGGGGGAATCATGTTTAACAAATCTATTGGAATTCCACGAAGATGTAACTAGTAGAGTTGACAAGGGGGAAATTGGTTGATGCAGTATATTTGGACTTTCAAAATGTGTCTGACAAAGTCTTACAGAAGAGATTATTGGGCAATATTAAAGCTCAAGGGAAGTGTATTTCGATGGATAGAAAGCTAGTTTACAAAGAGAAAACAAAGAATAGGAACTAATGGGTCATTTTAAACTTGGTAGGCAGTAACTAGTGGGGTGCCACAGGAATTGGTGCTAGGACCCCAGCTATTCACAATATATATTAACGATTTGTATGAGGGAACAAAATGTAACATCTCAAAGTTTGCAGTTAGGTGGGAGGGTGAACTGGAATGAGGATGTAGAGATCCTCCAGCATGATCTGAACAGGTTGGATGAATGGGCAAATCAATGGCAGATGCAATATAATTTGGATAAATGGGAGGTTAGTTACTTTGGAAGTAAATACAAGAAGGCAGATTACTACTTGAATGGCTGTAAATTGGGAGAGGGGGGTGTGCAGTGGGACCTGAGTGTCCTTGAGCACCAGTCGCTGAAGGTAAGCATGCAGGTGCAGCAGGTGGTAAAGAAGGGAAATGGTCTGTTGGCCTTCACTGGGAGAGGTTTCACGTATAGGAGCAGTGATGTATTGTTGCAGTATTACAGGGTTTTGGTGAGGCCACAGCTGGAATAAATAGTGTGTGCAATTTTGACCTCCTTTTCTGAGGAAGGATGCTCTTACTCTTAAGGGAGCACAGTGAAGGTTTACTAGGCTGATTCCAGGGATGATGGAACTGATATAAGAGCACAGACTGACTGGGTTAGGATTGTTTTCACTGAAGTTCAGATGAATCGGGGATCTAGAGTAGTTTTTGTCATTTCTACCGTATACAACAGATACAGTAAAAACGAGAGCGCGTTCCTCCTGGACTGAGGGTATTACATAGATAACGCAAACTACACAATTGTACACGACATAAAGTGCAGAAGAAATGCAAAACTCACAAGTTACAGTGTAACCGAAGAATGAAAATATCAGACACCTTTTCAGCAGCAGTTCAAAGTCATGCAAAGAATTCCAGATGGGAAAGAGTCTGATCATATAGTGTTAAGGAGCTTGATAGCTAGGGGAAAGAAACTGTTGCACAGTCTAGCTGTGAGAGACCGAATGCTCTGGTATCTTCTGTCAAATGCAGGAGGGAGAAAAGTTTGAGTGAGAGGTGTGTGGGGTCTTCCACAATGCTCTTAGCCTTTCGGTTGTAGCGCATGGAGTAAAAATCTGTAATGGAGGGAAGAGAGACCCCAATGATCCTCTCAGCTGTCCTCACTATCTGTTGTTGAGTCTTACAATCCAAGATGTGCAATTCCTAAACCAGGCAGTGATGCAGCAGCTCAGGGTACTCTCAATGAACTCTCTGTAGAATGTAGTAAGGATGGGGGATGAGAGGTGGGCTTCACTCAGCCTGCGCAGAAAGTAGAGATGCAATAGAAAGTAGGAATCACATAGAGACTTATAAAATTCTAATAGGACTAGACAGGGTAGATTTAGGAAGGATGTTCCCGATGGTAGGTGTGTCCAGAACCAGGGGTCACAGTCAGAAGATTCGGCTTGGACTATTTAGAATAGAGATGAGGAAACATTTCTTCAGCCAAAGAATGGTCAGCCTGTGGAATTCATTACCACTGGAAGTAGTTGATGTAAAAATAGTGAATGTATTCAAGAAGCAACTAGATAGAGTACTTTGGGTAAATGGGATCAAAGGTTATGGGGGAGAAAGCAGAATTAAGCTATTAAGTTGACCGATCAACCATGATGATGAATGGCAGAGAGGCTGGAAGGGCTAAACGACCTCATCCTGCTCCTATCTTCCATGTTTCTTTGTTTCTAATCATGTGAGAATTCCAGGGAGGGCCACCTTGATGTCAGGAACAACTCACTGCATCGTTTATGTTCAGAGGAATTCTAGCTTTTTATTTACTTTACTAATGGCACAATGCGCGCAATAACATTCAGCTTCTAACCATTCTAAAATGCCAAACAGGTGAGAAGCCTTGATGGAGGTCAGAGTGGATACCTTGTGACTCCAGACCACTGCTTGTTCCAAAGGATCTCCAAGTTGAACATCATGTGCCAACTTCAGAACCTGCTCCATGAGCACCAGCCACATGCACCCCATGTCCATGGACATTGGCATCCAACATGTGCCAGCCTCTAAGAACCCGAATGGCACATCATTTCCAATCTACAATCCGTTCCTGGCTATACTTCAGATTGCCCCAGTAACTCTCAATGGTATGCTGTAGCAAGGATACCGTGTGCTCAGACACACACACCCAGCTCACAGACTGGACCAGGCTGCATCTCCTGGCTTTTCACTCACTCTCATAGCACTCACTAACTCTGAACCTGTCTGGATGCCTTGCATTGCTCCCTTAGCCAGAGACACCAAGTTTATACTACTTCTGACAAGTCTTGCTGGGTAGTGCAGACACAAAGCAAGGAAGTTTGTCATTGTTGTCAGCAAGCCTCAGTCAAGTCAAGGGGGATAGCCTTCACCCAGAGGGTCCAGGACAATAAATCAAGGGCAGTCTCTGACACCAGCCTTGGACACAGTCAGGCAGGCACTTGGAGCAGTTAAAGTCAGGGTTCTCTCCTTGTAAATGGTGAGGAGCTGAATGGAGGGCAGCTCCACAACCATCATTATTCTTTCTGCCCTGTTGCAGGCTCCCTTCCTCTGGGATTGAGAGAGGGAGAGGCAGACATTTGGGGAGATGCAACTGAATGGTACATCGATTACTGTTGATGCAGGGTTAGTGATTTTGAGGGTCAGGCTGGGTGAGAGTGAGTGAGGAAAGATGTTGTGGATAATAATGACAGCCATAGTGCCTTGGTGGGACGGGGGTGCAGTCACAGGGAGTGAGGTGTGAGGTATCGGGAAGAAGATGGTGTCACTTACAATGGCAGAGTGGAGAAGGGCATTGAGTTTCTTCCTACAGCACTTGCCATTCCTCCAGATGTTGAGACTGCATTGACCCGGGTGGCAGTGTCAGACCAGGCTGGGCATTCCTGATGAAGGGCTTTTGCCCAAACGTCGATTTTCCTGCTCCTCGAATGCTGCCTGACCTGCTGTGCTTATCCAGCACCACTCTAATCTAGACTCTGGGCATTGGTCAGGTCTTGGGCCTTCCATCCCATTCAGAAGGACTTCCAGGTCCCTGCCATATAATAGGCACAAATTTTCCCTGTCTTCCATATCTGGTGCAGAATGGACTGACAGTGCCTGTGCAGACCAATAACAAGCTTTTAAAGATGGCTCTGGAGCAAGAGACGCCAATATTTCAGCTGATATCCGGTTATTCCAACAGTGCTTGGCAAGACTGGCATAGAATCAGACATGAGTGACAAGTTGGTAGTTAATGAGGCAAGTTTTAGTAAGATGGCATTTTCTAATCAGTCTGTTCAGAGATGTTATTACCCACCTCTGGAGCAGTCGTGATTTGAACCAGGGCCTCCTGGCTCAGAGGGAGGGATACTACCACCAAACCACAAAAGGCCATAACTTTGGTAAAGTATGGTGAGAAAACTCAATAGGTTTTGCAGTGAAAAACTTTCCAAGAGAATGCGACATAACTCACATATAGACAGAAACATGAGAGATCCACCCCATTAGACAGTGCCTGGTATTTCCATGATTACCCCGTACAGCACTTGGGCCGCACGGTGGCTCATTGTAATGCAGTGGTGCTTCACAGCACCAGGAACCCGGGTTTGATTCCAGCCTCGGAATCAGCGACTGACTTTGTGGAGTTTGCACGTTCTCCCCTTGTCTGTGTGGGTTTCCTCCAGGTGCTCCAGTTTCCTCCCACAGTCCAAAGATGTGCAGGTCAGGTGAATTGGCCATGCTAAATTGCTCATAGTGTTCAGGGATGTGCAGTTTAGGTGCATTAGTCAGGGGAAAATATAGGATGATATGATAGGGAAATGGTCCTGGGTGAGTTATTCCTTGGGCCAAAGGGCATGTTTGCACACTGTAGGGATTCTATAAAGCTCAATGTATGCTGGACTGTTACCTAAATGCTACTCCTTAAGACAGTTCTTGAATTTGCCTTCTCCTCAACTGGTCTGTAAAGACCTCAAACTCACAGTGTGAAACCAAATCATACACAGGCTCCAATACAGCAATGGGAGGGCCCCATCACCTTTGCAATGGGAGGGCCCCATCACCACTGCAATGGGAGGGCCCCATCACCTTTGCAATGGGAGGGCCCCATCACCACTGCAATGGGAGGGCCCCATCACCACTGCAATGGGAGGGACCATCACCCCTGCAATGGGAGGGACCATCACCACTGCAATGGGAGGGCCCCATCACCACTGCAATGGGAGGGACCATCACCACTGCAATGGGAGGGCCCCATCACCACTGCAATGGGAGGGACCATCACCACTGCAATGGGAGGGACCATCACCACTGCAATGGGAGGGACCATCACCACTGCAATGGGAGGGCTCCATCACCACTACAGTGGGAGGGCTCCATCACCACTGCAACGGGAGTGTCCATCACCATTGCAATGGGAGGGACCATCACCACTGCAATGGGAGGGCTCCATCACCACTACAATGGTAGGGATCATCATCACTGCATTGGGAGGGCTCCATCACCACTACAATGGTAGGGACCATCACTACTGCAATGGGAGGGACCATACCACTGCAATTGGAGGGGTCTATCACCACTGCAATGGGAAGGCTCCATCACTACTGCAATGGGAGGGCTCCATCACCATTGCAATGGAAGGGACCATCACCACTGCAATGGGAGGGTCCCATCACCACTGGAATGGGAGGGACCATCACTACTGCAATGGGACAAACTGTCACCTCTGCAATGGGATGAACCATCACCACTGCAATGGGAGGGACCATCACCACTGCAATGGGAGAGCCCCATCACCACTACAATGGGATGGCCCCATCACCAATGCAATGGGACGGACCACCACAACCGCAATGGGAGGGCCCCATCACTGCAATGGGAGGGCTCTATCACCACATGCAATAGGAGGGCTCCATCACCACTACAATGGGAGGGACCACCACCACTGCAATGGGAGGGACCACCACTACTGCAATGGAAGAGACCATCACTACTGCAATGGGAGGGCCCCATCACTGCAATGGGTGGGCTCCATCACCACTACAATGGGAAGGGACCATAACCACTGCAATGGGAAGGGACCATCACCACTGCAATGGGAAGACCTCATCACCATTGAACGGGAGGGATCATCGCCACTATAATGGGATGGCCCCATCACCATTGCAATGGGAGGGCCCCATCACCACTGCAATGGGAGGGACCATCACCACTACAATGGGAAGGACCATCACCACTTTCTCATGGCTGATAAGAACCTTGTTTACCCAAGTTCAGGTTCTGAGAATGAGTTGAGTTTTAAAAATTGAGCGTTAATCTTGTTTTAAGGGCAAAGAGGATGTGAATCCTTTCAAATTCATGGAATGAAGCTGGGAATCAGGGATTGGATTTCCCACCACACAAATGCCAGGCTATGACCATCACAAACAGGAGACAATTTAACCACTGTCCCTTGACATTCAATGGTGTTGCCATTGCTGAATCCCCCACTATCAACATCCTGAGGGTTATCATTGACCAGAAACTCAACTAAATTCACTACATAACCATAGTGTCTGCAAGAGCAGGTCAGAGGTTAGGAATACTGTGGCAAGTAACTCACCTGCTGACTCCCCAAAGCCTGTCCACCATCTACAAAATATTCCCAATGAAGGACCTATGCCTAAAATGTTGACTCGCCTGCTCCTCGGATGCTGTGCTTTTCCAGTGCCACACTTTTTGACTCTGATTTCTCCAACATCTGCAGTGCTCACTTTCTCTCACCAGCTACAAGGCACAAGTCAGGAGTGTGATGGAATACTTTATATCTGCCTGGATGGGTGCAGCTCCAACAACAGTCAAGGAACTTGACATTATCTAGGACAAAGGCATCATATTCACAAACATCCAATTCCTCCACCACCCATACTCAATGGCAGCAAACTGCATTCTCTACAAGATGCACTGCAGAATTCATCAAAGATCCTCAGACAGCAGCCTTCAAAACCACAACCACTTCCATCTAGAAGGACAAGGGCAGCAGATACATGGGAACACCAACTCCAAGTTCCCCTTCAAGCCACTCAACATCCTGAATTGGAAATATATTGCCATACCTTCACTGTCACTGGGTCAAATGCTGGAATTCCCTCCCTTAGGGGCATTTTAGATCAACCCACAGCATTTCAAGAAGGTAGCTCACCACAGCCTCCTCAAGGGCAACTGGGGAAGGGCAATAAATACTAGCTAGCCAGCAATATCTACATCCCACAAATACATTTTAAAAGTTGTCAGATCATTCCATACATAAGTACAACATTGGATACAACCAGCAGCTCAGAAGATGTCTGTACACAGAAAGAATGATGATGGGGTGAGCGGTGATGAGGGGTCCAGATGCAGAGAAGAAAACTGCCTCTCTATTCAGGAGTCTCTGTGGGAGAGCTGGTTTGAATTTTTCACATCTTTTGTATCCTCCTAGGCTGCAAGGCCAAAATGTGAGGGAAAAGGGACCTGATATACTTTGACCCTGACCCCACAGGCACAAGGTAGATAGTAGAGGATGGGAAGGGGTGTCTAAGGCAGCCCAGGAAAACAGAACTCTAGAAAGCCAGAGGGGCTCCTGGATTTTAAGGACTTACCTTCAAGGAGCAGAAACCTCCCTCCATGCATGGTTGGCCATCAAAATCCCATGGGCCTCATAAGGACCCCAAACAATATGGATTTCCTCCGGGTGCTCCGGTTTCCTCCCACATTCCAAAGATGTGCGGGTCAGGTGAATTGGCCATGCTAAATTGCCCGTAGTGTTAGGTAAGGGGTAAATGTAGGGGTATGGGTGGGTTGCGCTTCAGCAGGTTGGTGTGGACTTGTTGGGCCGAAGGGCCTGTTTCCACACTGTAAGTAATCTAATCTAATCTAATCTAAAATATATACCAATGAGGCTTTAGCCTCAGTCAGGAGAATACCATGACCACCTAAATCAAAGTTGAGATGTTGGCAAGTGGAGAATCGAGTAGGTGCAGGGTGAGGGGTCAATTCACGACAAGTTTCAATACACAGGCCCAGTTCCTGCCAGTCAGCAGGGATCAAAACCAAATTAGATGGGGCTTGTTACAGGACAGTAGATATTGTTGCACAGAGGTTCCAATCACAGAATTGTGACAGCAGAGAAACAGGCCTATCAGCCCATTCCTGTCAGCACTAGCTCTCCAAACAAGCTAGTTCCTTTGTGCTGATATACCATCTTCTCCCTGTAATCATACACATTCTTTCATTTTGGATCTCAGTCTAATAGCTTATTCAATGTTTCGATTGATTCTGATCCCACTACACTCTTGGGCAGGGGGTTCATTCATTTGTCGCATGAAACGTTTTTTCCTGATGTCACTTGTGGTTGTTTACCAATTACTTTAAATCTGTGTGATCGGTCCCTAATCCTTTCACAAGTGGGAAGTTTCTCCCTGCCCCCTCTGTCCAGGCCTGAAATGATTTTGAATATTGCTTCAATTCTCCCTTCAGCCTTCTCTTCTTCAAGGTAAACAGACTCAGCGACCTTAAACGTGTATGATGATCAGAAGATTAGATAGGGTAGACAGTGCAAGTCTTTTTCCTAGGATGATGACGTCAGCTTGTACGAGGGGCATAACTACAAAATTGAGGGGTGATAGATTTAAGACAGGTGTCAGAGGCAGGTTCTTTACTCAGAGAGTGGTAAGGGTGTGGAATGCCCTACCTGCTAATGTAGTCAACTCAGCCACATTAGGGAGATTTAAACAATCCTTAGATAAGCACATGGATGATGATGGGATAGTGTAGGGGGACGAGCTGAGAATAGTTCACAGGTTGGTGCAACATCGAGGGCCGAAGGGCCTGTTTTGCACTGTATTGTTCTATATCTCTCCAGGTTTGGATGAGATGTATCTCAGGCAACAGGGGAAAGCAAAGGTGAAGATAAGTTGAGGCCACAGTTGAGGTGCCAGGGGACTGCTAACATTGTTCCATTATTAAAGAAGGAAGGCAGAAATAGACCAGGAAATCACAGGCCGGTCAGTTCAACCTCCCTCCACACGTTCATCAATTATTAGAAAGAATTCTGAGGGATAGAATACATTTGCACTTGAAGAGACACAGATTAATCAGACAATGTCCTTGTGGATTTGTTAAGGAAAGGTCAAGTTTGATAGATTTGATCAAAGGTTTTGAGGACACAGCCAGGGGTTTTGATGAGGGCAATGCATTTAATAAAAATAAAGCTGAGATGAGGACAAATTTCTTCAGCCAGAGGATAGTGAATCTGTGGAACTCACTGACACAGAAGGCCGTGAGGCCACGTCATGGAGTGTATTTAAGACAGATACAGAGAGGCTACTGAATAGTAAGGGGATCAAAGGTTACGGAGTGAAGACAGGAGAATGGGGTTGAGAAACATATCGGATGGTGAAGCCAACTCAACTGGAGTTGCATGTAGTTCTGGTCACCACATTATAGGATGAATGTGATTAAATGATATTGGGTAGAGAGGAGATTTACCAGGATGCTGCATGGGCTGGAGGGTCTGCGCTATGAGGAAGAATGGATAGACTTGGAGTGTTTTCATAGGAGCAGTGAAGGTTGAGTCAGGACCTAGGCGAGGTGTATACGATCATAAGGTCCACAGACAGGGTGAATTGGAAGGCACATGTTTCATTATTAGAGGGGTTGGTTGAAGATTAGAGATAGAACGCTAAGGGGAAGAGTTGAGGATTATTTTCACTCAGCGAATGGTGAGAGTCTGGACTCACTGCCTGAAATGTGTGGTAGTGTCAGAAATCCTCATGCCGTTTAAATGACAATCAAATGTTGCTGTGCTCTCCAGGATAATGGGGCCAAGAGCTTGAAATGGGATTAGCCTTGTCAAATCTTTGTTAACTAAGGGACCTGAGGGGCAACCTTTTCATGCTCAGGGTGGTGTGTATATGGAATGAGCTGCCAGAGGAAGTGGTAGAGACTGATACAATAACAACACTTAAAAGGCACCTGGATAGGTGTATGAATAGGAAGGGTTTAAGAGGACAGGGGCCAAATGCTGGAAAATAGGACTAGATTAAGTTAGGATATCTGGTCGGCATGGATGAGTTGGACCAAAGGATCTGTTTCCGTGCTGTATGACTCTATGACCTGCATAGACATGATGGGGCCAAATGACCTCTTGCTGTAAATGTCTTTGGAAATAGTACCGAAATTTTCAATCTATCGTTTTAAATGAGGTTCCCTGGAGCTGTTCTCATGATTCTTCTCTGCCCTCACCAATGACTTCACATCCTTCCTAAGTGCAGAACTGGACATAACACTCCAGCTGAAGCTGTGACAGTCTCCTAATCAAAGTCAACATAACCTCTAGCTTGAGTTCTTGTAGTTCTGTATACCTTCTCAGAGGCTTTGTCTGCAACAAACTTTCTACTCATCAGAAACAAGACTTTTATTTCCATTATTTTAGTAAGGTATTGTGACCTCTGCTTGTTGAAAACCTGTACTGCTGTTGATTTAAGAAATATATATATATATAATATATATAGTAAAATGCCACTCTTGTAACTTGGCCCGTGTAAAACAAGGTAAAAACAATGACTGCAGGTGCTGGAAACCAGATTCAACAAGCTCAGGGTGTTTCACTCTCAACATTTTCTCATCTCATCAACTAACTCAAGGATTCATGAGAAAAGGCTCAAAACAATGTTAGGACGTAAGGGCACACACTCATTGTTTCATAGTGTGGAACTTTGTCAGGGTTTGTAGTTATGTTGATATGTGCTGAGATTTCAGATTGAGTTCAACTGGGCTGCAGCAAAACCGCCCCTGGTTTAGACACACACAGAGCAATTCCAATAACAAGACTGGCTATAAGGCCAAACAGCTCCCCCTGTTGGTGTGTCTCATTCACATGTGCAGAGGTTTCAGATCTCGTTTACCTGTCACATTCCCATAATCTCTATAAATCCTTTTACATCATTCAACTATCCAACTTAATCTTCAACCTGGGTGTTTCCTTGAACATGAAGACTGCTAGGAAATTCCATGATCTTGCACCTTCCCATGGCCATACTGGTTGTTGGTGCAGTGCAGATTGGAGTCGCTCAACAGAATTCCTGGTGCAGATAGCTGCTAGGGAATTGCCTTGCTGTTTTCTCTATGGCAATGCCTCAAGCAGTCAAGCTCAAATTGTATTTCCCTGAAATTAATGCAATTCTGTGGAAAGATATTAGTTGCAACCATGTGGAATCTGTATGGGTAGAGCTGAGAAACATCAAGAGGCAAATACAGCATGAGTGAGAATTGTACATAGACCCTCAAACTGTAGGAATAACATTGGGAACAACATTAAACAGGAAATTAGAGACGTGCAGTAAAGGAACGTCTGCAACTGTCAGTGATTTTAACCTGCATTTAGATTAGGCAAACCAAATCTGTAACCATGATTTGGAGATGATGGTGTTGGACTGGGGTGTACAAAGTTAAAAATCACACAACACCAGGTCATAGTCCCAACAGGTTTAATTGGAAGCACACTAGCTTTCGGAGTGACGCTCCTTCATCAGATACCACCTGATGAAGGAGTGTCGCCCCGAAAGCTAGTGTGCTTCCAATTAAACCTGTTGGACTAAAACCTGGTGTTGTGTGATTTTTAATTTCAAATCTGCAACAATACTGTAGAGGAGGAATTCCTGTAGTGTGTACAGAACAGTTTTCTGGACCAATATTTCCAAATTGAAATGGCTTAGAGGAGATGATAGTGTTCCCGTATATCTGCTGCCCTTCTCTTTCAAGATAGAAGTGGTTGTGGGTCTGAACGGAGCTGTCAAAGGATCTTTGATGAATTTCTGCAGTGCATCTTGTAGATAAAACACATTGCCGCTACTGAGCGTCAGTGATAGATGTTTGTGAATACGGTACCAATCAAATGGGTTGCTTTGACCTGGATGGTGTCAAGATTTTTGAGTGTTATTGGAGCTGCCCCCGTCCAGGCAAGTCGCAAGTATTTCATCACACTTCTGACTTGAGCCTTGTAGATGGTGTCAAAAGTGTGGTGCTGGAAAAGCAGAGCAGGTCAGGCAGCATCCGACGAGCTGGAGAGTCGATGTTTCGAGCATCAGGAATTCACTAGTTTCCTTATCTCCCCTCCCCCCACCTTATCCCAGATCTAACCCTCCAACTCGACACCATCCTCTTGAACTGTCCTACTTGTCCATCTTTGTTTCCACCCATCCACTCTACCCTCCTCTCCAATCTATCACCATCAATCCCCAACCTTCATCTACCTATCGCATTACCAGCTACGCTCCACCCAGCCCCATCCCCTCCCATTTATCTCTCAGCCCCCTTGGCCTCCAAACCACCCCCCAACATTCCTGATGAAGATCTCCTTCTCATAGGAAGGGTGTTGTGAAAGTTGGAAGGATTCAGAAAAGATTTACAAAGGATGTTTTCCATGGTTGGAGGATTTGAGCTGTAGGGAGAGGTTGAATCAGCTGGGGCTGTTTTCCCTGGAGAGTCAGAGGCTGAGGGGTGACCTTATAGAGGTTTATAAAATCAAGAAGGACATAAATAGGATAAATAGACGAAGTCTTTTCCCTGGATTTCGGGGAGATCAGAACTAGAGGGCATAGGTTTAGAGTGAGAGGGGAAAGATATAAAAGACACCTAAGGGGCAACTTTTTCACGCAGAGGGTGGTACATGTATGGAATGAGCTGCCAGAGGAAGTGGCGAAGGTTGGTACAATTACAGTATTTAAAAGGCATCTGGATAGGTATACGAATAGGAAGGGTTTGAAGGGAAATAGGCCGGGTGCTGGGAGGTGGGACTAGATTGGGTTGGGATATCTGGTCGGCACGGACGAGTTGGATCAAAGAGTCTGTTTCCATGCTGTACATCTCTATGACTCCATGACTCTAAGGGTTTATGCTCGATATGTCGACGCTCCTGCTTCTCGGATGTGCCTGCCCAGTTGGGCTTTTCCAGCACCACACCTTTTGACTCGAGTTGCTATATTATAAGTAATGCCATGACACTGCTTAAAGGGCAGGAGAGTCCTCCCACTGACTTGGCCAAATTTACTAATACACTTTCTCTCTTTTCTTTCCTTTTCTGATTTGCAGCCACTGATTGCCCTCCCTACCGGCGTTATAGGTCAACCTACAGCACAGCGGTTCAAAAGGTTACCTTCTCAAGGGGCAAGGGACAGCCATTAAATATTAGCTCAGTTAGTGACATCAATGTCTCAAAAATGAACATAAAAAACTCCGTGTTTTACTTCAGCTGGAATTGCTGGCTTGCAAATATTGCGGAAAATTTCCACTTGGGCTAAGTGTTGAAGACATTGCTCTTCTTGCTCCCAGATACCAGTGTGGTCTTGAGTGATTACAGACTAGGTTTGGTCTCTTTGGAAACTGAAGCAATCCATGTCCTTTGCAAAATCACCATTTGTGCTTTGTGGCAAAGACAAAATTACCCGCGATTATTAAAGCAAAACAATCTCGAATTCAGGACAGGGATTTTATTTTTAAACTGCTTTTGCTCAGGGATCTTCCTTGCTGATTACAGACTAGGCCTCATTGCTGTCAAACGTTAACCTGTCTGCAGCCAAGTAAAACCTTGCTTCCTTGTTCAGGGAAAATACATTTGCTCAGGTTTGCAACAGCACAATTAATGGTACAATGCTGCAACATAGAAAAGGACCTCAAACAAATAAACCTTCACATCAGGTTAGGCCAATAGTGCAGGCTTCACCCTTTCCCTGGGACTCCCCAGTCTTTCACACAAAGATGACTATGTGGAAAGCTGACATTACTGTCAATAAAGCATGTAGGAAGCAGTTTGGATTCATAGTAGCATCTTTTCATTTTCCACCCATCCCTCTTTGAGAATCACATTGTGATGGCTCTGGCCTCCTGCAATCAGTGATTGTGCTGAATCATCAGGAAGGCTAATGCAAGAGTCTCCAATCATAATTCAACACTGGGTTCATGTTCATTAATCTGCTGGAGCAAGTTGGCCTCTGTCCTTATGACCCATTCCAATCCTCAAACTGTGTCATAAAGTAAGGACTAGATATTTAAGATTGATTTATAACCTTTAGAGCCCAAAGAGATACATGTATTGAAACAGGATTCTATTTGTCAATATTTTTACTGATTGATATAACATAGTTTAGTAACAATCCTTTGAATACCCTGGGAAGTGTTACTATATTAAGAATGCGATATCAATACAATTTGTAGTTGTTAATGGAGTTTCGTTGTTACCTTTCTTCTTACTAATTTGTTCATGGGGTGTGGGCTTTTATTGGCCATGCCAGGTTGCCCTGGAGAAGGTGGTGTTGAGCTGCCTTCTTGAACCACTGTAGTCTGTTTGGTGTACAAACACACAGAATGCTGTTAGGGAGGGCATTTCAGGACTTTGACCCAACAACTGTGAAGGACTTACTTCCAAGTATGGAGTATCATTAGGAGCATTAAAATTCCCTATTTCCTCCCTAACACACATTGAGCTCTGGGTACCAATCACTTGTGGCCTGCAATTTGGTAGTTCAAGGCCATTAATCATCCTTTCTATGCCTCAGGGCCTGTCTAATTATCATCGAGCTGAGAATAGACCACTGGGTGAGTCTTAACAAGAAGAGACATTTATCTTACATAACAAGGCATTGTTTACTGTACAACAGCAATTCGTACACATTATATGAACTAATTTGGCATAATTACTGAAGAGATGACTGTGGATGCTGAAGATCTGAAACAAAAGTAGAAATTGCTGGAGAAACTCAGCAAGTCTGGCAGCACCTGTGGAGAAAGAGAAACATAGGTAACAGTTCAAGTTTTCAGAAAGAGGGAGCATGGATTCAAAACATTAACTCCTTTTTCCCATCACATTTGCTGCCAGACTGACTGTGTTCCTCCAGCAATTTATGTTTTTTTTTGCAACAGGTGTCTCCCTCAGGATCTCAAACAACACTGCTCAATTCTGCACCCAAAGTCTGTGTGGTAACATCAGACGAGGTGGAGCTTAGTGCAATTTCACATTAATTCTTTCTCAGCCATTACTTTCTGCAAAACACAACTTCCAAATAAGAATTTTGAGCCATTGTGTTTATAATTGGGAAGGATGTGATTCATATAAACACAAAAAACTCCAATCTATCCAATTGGCTGGTACAAACAGAAAGTGGCTCTCATTGGCCAGTGATGGAAACCGGCAGACGGTCTCAAAGGTTGCGCTCCCGGAGATGTGTGTTTAAAAAGGTTCTTCTGAGTTTTCATCAGAACTAAGTGAACTTCCTTCAAAGTCATCCTGTTTGCTAACCGGGGAAATAACGCTGCATCCTCAATTTCTCTGAGTCCAGTTCCTACCCAATCATGGGCTATCACTACAGGTTGAGCAGCAAGCCTAATTACTAATGAACATTTACTGAACTGAATTGAATTGAATTAGCTTTATTGTTACACGGACTCATGCGAGTGCTGTGAAAAGTTTACAAATTGCTACTTATGGCGCCATCTTAGCACAAGTACATTTCTTCAATACAAGTTCATGGGAAAATAAAATAGAAAAATGAAGAAACAAAAAGTGCAGCATTATAGATTGTAGGAATAAATTAATAAATAGAGAACTGAAAAGTTCCGAACAACAATCCTTCCAACCCAGTCCACACTGGCACCCAACCTCTCCTCCACCCTGACTCCAGCCCACTCCAAAGCCAGGAGACCATTCTGAAATCAACTCAAGCTGGAGGGTGCACACTGAGGCCATGTCAGGCGAGAAGGCCACCATGGGCCGCTGAAACCAACTCACCTTTGTGTTTAAACACAATGGAAAGGGGCTTTGAGAGTGAACAAGACAGTGCAGTGCAGAGAGGGATGAGGTGGGGAGGGAGGGCAACAAAGGAGTGTGATTGAGCACAAGCCAGGGGTGTGAGTGAAGGATAGATTCAATTGGATGGATTGTAGGACTAGGCTGCAAGGTTGGTGGGGAGCGCAATAAGTATGTAAAGGGCAAAGGCGAAAGCAGTTCACAATGAGAAAAATTAACTGCAAGGGAACCTATACAAAGGGGTGGGAGATGTAAAATAGAAAAAGCATTGGGAATTAGATTATTGTGAAAGAAAGAAGAAGGCTTTGATTTATATAGTGCTTTTCATGACCACTAAGGTAGTTATGTGCTGGGGTGGCAGAGTGGCTCAGTGGTTAGCACTGCTGCCTCACAGCATCAGGGTTCCAGGTTTGATTCCAGCCTCAGGGTGGACTTTGCATATTCTCCCCGTGTCTGCATGAGTTTCCTCATAGTCCAAAGATGTGCAGGCTAGATGCTGTGCTAAACTGCCCATAATGTGCAGGCTAGGTGGGTTAGCCATGGGAAATGCAGGGTTACAGGGACTGGGTGGGTCTGAGCAGGATGCTTTTCGGAGGGTTGCTGTGGACTCAATGGGCCAAATGACCAGTGTCCACACTGTAAAATTCAATCAATAAATTGTTGTAACAACATGTAATTTGCTACATGTCAGAAACAAATGAGATAGCAATGAATACTGTGTGGATGTGGTTCAGAATGAAGTTTTAAAAGAGACTGTGGAGTCCAAATTGACTCAACACTTAACAAATCCAGAGAAGCAACTAATTGAATTTTATTTTGAAAAAAATGTTTAATCATACTTTTTCCCTCTGGGACACTTTGGTCTATTTCCCCTCCATTCCCAACACGTATCCACATCCCCACGGCACCTTCCCAAGCAAACGCAGAAGGTGAATCACCTGCCTGTTTACTTCCTCCCTGCTCAGTATCCAAGGCCCCAGACACACCTTCCAGGTGAAGTGGTGACTTACCTGCACTTCACTCAATCTAGTCGACTGTATTCACTGTTCATAATGTGGTCTCCTCTTCACTGGCAAGGCAAAACACAGACTGGGTGACTGTTTTGTGGAACACCAATGTTTTGTCTGCAAAAATGATCCTGAGCTTTCTGATGCCTGTCACTTGAACACATCACCATGTTCCCTGGCCAGTATCTCCCATATCCCTACCCCACCCCCACACGTCAGGCCCTATCATCACATGGGCTGCTTTCAGCACAGGCAATCCCTTTTCACCTACTTATTGTACCCATTATCAACTTTTCTTCCTCACTGAATACTTAATACTCTGCGTAACTTGCTTTGTCTCTCTGGGTTCCATGTCTAGCTGTCCTGTTTTCCGTGTTTGCGGAGGTGATAACCTAGTGGTATTATTACTACACTGTTAATTTAGAGACCCAGGTAAAGTCCTGGGGACACGTGTTCGAATCCTGCCATGGCAGATGGTGCAATTTGATTTTAATTTTAAAAAAAAGAATTAAAAGTTAATGATGATCACAAATCCATTGCCAATTGTCGGAAACAGCCACTTGCTTCACTAATATCCTTCTGGGAAGGAAACTGTCATCCTTACCTGGTCTGGTCTACATGTGACTCTAGACCCATGGCAATTAGGGATGGGCAATAAATGCTGGTCCAGCCAGCGATGCCCTCGTCCCATGAATGAATAAAAAATAATATATGCCACCTTTTCCTAGCTACATTCAGTTCTGAAGCAGGGTCACTGGCCTTGAAATGCTAGCTCTGCTTTCTCTCCACAGGTGCTGCCAGACCGGCTGAATTTCTCCAGCAATTTCTGTTTCTGTTTTTAATCAACTTGCTCAGACCCACCTCTAGAGCAGTGGAACATGAATCTAACCCTTCCGACCGCTGCACCACAACAGGACATTACAGCAAAATCGACATTATAGTAACTTGCATTTTTTTAGTATATGTAATCTAATAGCAGCAGTGACCAAGTCAAAGGAGATAACAATGGAACTATACAGTGCTCTGATGGCCATTCTCTGAATGGGGGAGACTTTTCTGGAATTTTCAGAGTCATGGGTGTGAGTTATCAGAAACAATCAGAGAGACTTGAAAATTTCACTACAGCAAGGAAACCCTTTAGCAGTGATCCAATATAATATTTATTTTATAGAATTGTTGGATAACTATGGGACTGTGAAGGTAAATCTGGAAAATTACTTCAAATTAAATAGTGGATTTGGAATTAAAGGGGCAGGGGTTTGTGATGTCATATCATTTCTGAAGTCTTAACAGCACCAGAGTTTGTCTTATCATTTTCTAAACAGATTGCATTATTGATAAAGGAGACAATTACTGAAGTAAAGAGGGAGTGGTCATAGAGTTGTAGCGATATACAGCGCAGAAACAGACCCTGTGGACCAATCGTCCATGCTGACCAGATATCACACAGAAATCTAGTCTCATTTACCAGCATTTGGCCCATATTCCTCTCAGCATTTCCTATTCCTATTCATATTCCCATCCAGATGCCTTTCAAATGTTATAATTGTACCAGCCTTACTGGGGTTCCTTTGGCAGTTCATTCCATATATGTAACACCCTCTGTGTGAAAACGTTGCCCCTTAGTTCCCTTTTAGATCTTTTCCCTCTCACCTTAAACCTAGGTTTGGATTCCCCACTCCAGGGAAAAAAACTCATCTATTTACTCGATCGATGCTCTTCATGATTTTACAAACACCTATAAAATCAACCCCTCAACCTAGAAGGCTCTTCTCATGAGGGCATCTGGATTGAGCTTAGAAATAAAAAAGGCTGATTACTTTGCTGAGATTATACTACAGGCCTCCCAATGGTCATAGGGAGACAGAGGGGCAGATATGTCGGGACCTCACAGACAGGTGTGAGCGAAACAGACTTATACTTGTAGGGAGTTCAGCTTTGCTAATGTAAATTGGGATTGCCTTAGTGTGAAAGTATTAAACAAGGTGGAATTTTTAAGATGCATCCAGGAGAGCTTTTTGTGTCAGTACATAGATAGTCTACTGGAGATAGAGCAGTGCTAGACTGAATCCTAGGGAATGAAGCCAGTCAAGTGAGCAAGCATTTTAGGAATGGTGACCATAATGCTGTAAGTTTCAAATCATTATGGAAAGAATACGGGTAGTTTGGAAGTTAAGTGTCTAAATGGGGGGAAGGCCAATTTCAACATAATTAGCCAGGATCTGACAAACATAGACTGGGAGCAGCTACTTACAGGTCAGTCTATATTTGGAAAATAAGAGTCTTTTAAAAGTAATACAAGTGAGGGTTCAGGGCTGGCATATTTCTCTAAGATTGAGGGGCAAGGGCAGGAAATCCAAGGAGCCCTGGATGTCAAGGGATATTGAGAGTTTAATTTAAAAAAAGGAGGAAGCATATGTCAGGTATAGAGCATTAAAAATAGAGAGGCCTTTCAAAAATACAGACTTTGCAGAGGGTTGCTTGTAAAAGAAATTAGGAAGGTAAAGAGGGGCCACAAAATATCTTTGACAGATGGGATTAAGGAAAACCCAAGGTAATTTATAAATAAATTAAGAGTAAGAGGATTACCAGGAAAAGAGTGGAGCCTATCAGAGAGCAGAGGATGAGGGTGAAGTCTTAAATGAATATTTTTCATCTGTATTCACAATGGAGGAAGACACAGTAGTTGAAGCTTTCAGTTTAGATGGTGAGCTTCTAAAGCTTGTTAAGATTAATAAGGAGGAGGTATTCGATGTTTTAGGAGGCATAAAAATGCATAAATCCCCTGAGCCTGATGAGATATATTCCAAGTGATATGGGAAGTAAGGGAAGAGGTTGCCAAAGATATAGCAGACATATTTAACATTTCCGTTCTAAAGGAGGGTGAGTGGAACCAAACTTAATGTTAATTCTGCTTTCTCTCTAAAGATATTGCCAGACCTGCTGAGTTTTTTTCAGAATTTTCTGATTTGTTTTTGTTGTATTTAATACTACGCTTGGCCACAGGTGAAGTGCCAATGACTGGAGGATAGTTAATGCAGTTCCTTTGTTCAACAAGGGCAGCAGGGATAGGCCAGGTTATTACAGACCACTTGGTCTGCTGTCAGTGGTAAGGAAATTATTGGAAAAACATTCTGAAGATTGATCAACACTTAGAAAGACAGAAATTGATCAGGAATAGTCAGCATAGATTTATTAGAGGAAGATGCTGTCGGACTAACTTAGTTGAGCTATTTGGAAAGGCGACTAAGTATATTGATGAGGGTAATACAGTTGATATGGCTTACATGGACCTCAGTTAAGACCTTTGACAAGGTCCAGTTGGAAGGATGATGCAAAGGTAGGAACTCATAGGATCCAAGGCAAGTTGATAAGTTGGATCCAAAACATAATAGCTGTCCCTTGAATAAACTGCACATTTCTATTGTGCTCATGCCCTGCAGTTTCCTTCCCCATCCTAAATCTTGCCTGATCACATCGTAATTGTCTTTCCCCCAGCTGTAGCTCTTGTCCTCCGGTATATACCTATCCCTTTCCATCGCTAAAGTAAACAAAACTGAATTGTGGTCACTATCACTACAATGCTCACTTACCTCCAAATCTAACACCTGACCAGGTTCATTACGCCAGTACCAAATCTAATGTGGCCTCATCTAATTGGACAAAAACTGACTCGTCTAAGTACTTGAACTATAGTGTTCCCAGTCAATATTTGGGAAGTTGAAGTCCCCCATGACAGCTACCCTGTCGCTCTTGCTCCAATTGAGAATCATCTTTGCTATCCTTTCCTCTCCATCACTGGAACTATTCGGAGGCCTACAGAAAACTCCCAACAGGATAACCGCTCCTTTCCTGTTTCTAATCTCAGCCCATACTACCTCAAACATCGTTTCTGCCACCGTAATACTGTCCTTGACAAACAATGCCATACCCCAACCTCTTTTATCACTTTCCCTGTGCTTACTGAAATATCTAAACCCCGGAACCTGCAACAACCATTCCTGTCCCTGCTCTATCCATGTCTTCGAAATGGCCACAACATCGAAGTCCCAGGTACCAACCCATACTGCAAGTTCACCCACCTTTTTCTGGATGCTCCTGGCGTTGAAGTAGGCACACTTCAAATCAACTTCTTGCTTGCCCTTTTATGACCCTGAAACCTTATTTTGGAACTCCCTACTCTCAGCCTCCTCAATATTCCAATTACAATTCAGGTTCCCATTCCCCGGCTGAATTAGATTAAACTCACCCGAAGAACATTAGCAAATGTCCTCACCAGCGTATTGGTACCCCTCTGGTTCAGGTGAAGACCATCCTGTTTGCAGAGGTCCCACCTAACCCAGAAAGACACCCAATTATTCAGGAATCCAGAACCCTCCCTCCTGCACCATCCTTGTAGCCACATGTTCAACTCTTCTCTCTCCCTATTCCTCCCCTCGCTAGCATGAGGCACGGACAACAAACAAGAGATAACAATACTGTTTGTTCTAGCACTAAGCTTCTACTCTAGCTCCCTGAAATTCTTCCTTAAATCCCCATCTCTCTTCCAACCTATGTTGTTGGTGTCCATGTGGAACAAACTTGGGCTGCTCATCTTTCCCTGCAAGGATTCCAATTACACGATTAGCGACATCACGAACCCTGGCACCTGGGAGGCAACACACCAACCATGAGTCTCTCTCGTCCCCACAGAACCTCCTGTCTTGTTCCCCTAACTATGGGGTCCCAGTGGCTAATGCTCTGTTCCTCTTCCCTTCTGAGCAACACGGACAGACTCTGTGCCAGAGACCTGTGCCCATTGCTTACCCCTGGTAAGTCCCCCCTACAACAGTATCTAAAATTGTATACTTGTTGTTGAGTACTTGTTTAAGTAAAGGGTGTCCTTTAATAAAGGACACATACGCAGACAGGGTTAGAGTGGTGCTGGAAAAGCACAGCAAGTCAGGCAGCATCAGAAGAGCTGGAAAATCAACATTTTGGGCAAAAGCCCTTCCTCAGGAATGAATAGAGCTGTTAATGGGGAGTGTTAGTTGCTAATAACAGGTGGATAAAACGGAGAGTCTGGTTGATTGCTGATTATGGGAGCCCTACATCACATCAGTGACTACAAATGTACTCCACGATCTGCAAGATGCTTTGTCCTTGGGAGTGTTGGAGAGGGGTGTGAACAACACTATATAAATGTGAGTCCACCTTTCTTCAGTGATTGACTTACCTTTGACAGTTCTGGCTGAACCGAGTCTCTGATCCACCTTGATTCTTGGTTTCTCTTTCAGATCCTCTGATTGGACCACAGATCTGCTTCTGGGTGTGCTGCCGTTGGTCGATAATATACTGCCACTGGTCTGGCTCATCTTCTGATGAGCCTTCCTGGGTGCACAGATGGTCTTACATGCTGCTGTCGGCCACTGCTTCTTGTTGTAGGACACATCCTTGATGAGATCATTCCAGCTGTAGTTCAGGATGTTTTCCAGGCCCCGGGGGAAGGGGATTCCAGCAATCTTGCAGTGAAGAATCATTGCATCAATCTCACTCAACAGCGAAGGGGCGGCAATTTTCATTTTCTCGAAATACTGCATGTGCTCAACTTCGTCTGCAAACAGGGAACTGAAGGCATTGAGCACGCTGGCTCCTGAGCTGAGCCGGTCATGGGACCGAGTACCATCCTCCTTTTTCTCAGAAGAAACTGCTGAGGCTGTCAAAGACTTTTTGGCCTTTTGCGGCCTGAAAGTAATGGCAGAGACAAAGTGGGAAAAAAAGAATTAATGTCCCAGACATTGAAACCAGTGCCATCAAATAGAATGATGTGGTGCTTACAGCACAGACCAACTCATTCACATCTCCCATCTCCACAAACCCCAGCAAAGAAGTTTTCAGCTCCCTTCATTTGGTTTTAGTTAATTCATAAGGATGTGGTCATCAGTGGCTGGGACAACATTTATTGTCTCTCCATCCATATTTGCCCTAGAGGTTCTGTGGGTTTGGAGTCACATGTAGGCCAGACTCATGAATGGCAGATTTTCTAGAAACATAGAATCCCTATGGTGCAGAAAGAGGCCATTTGGCCCATCACATCTGCACTGACCCAGCAAAGAGCATCCCACCCAAACCCTATCCCGGTAACCCCATATTTAGCATGGCCAATCCTCCTAAGCTGCACATTTTAAACTGTGGGAGGAAACAGGAGCACCCGGAGGAGACTCACACAGACACAGGGAGAATGTGCAAACTCCACACAGGCAGTTATCCGATGGTGGAGTTATCCAAGTCCCGGGTACTGCGAGGCTGCAGTGCTAACCACTGAGCCTTCCCCAAAATGAACCAGTGGGATTCTATAACAATCAATAATGAAAACGCAGTCACCATTAGACTAGCTCTTTTATTATATTATATCTGCCATGCTGGGATTTGAACCCAGACCAAATTTGCATCCTTAAAGCCGCACTGATTCTTTGAATGAATGCTACTCCAATGTTGACTGCTGAACATCAGCTATTTAACTTGTGTACAAATAGGTCAACTGTGGCCATCTTATCTGCAAACTAAGTCAACAGTGACTGTCTTACCTGTGAACTACTTTAATTGTTTGTTGACCTTTGGGTTGAGTAATTGCTTCAAAACCTCTTTTAATTGGCTGCTTCCGTGGTTTTTTAAAATTCCTAAAACTTGCCTATTGGGAGAAAATTGGATTCTCACTATGGGACCCTGGTGATTGTTTAATTGATTTTAAAGAAGCTGCCATTTTCTTACCTGGTCAAAGAAAAACAAGTGGCTGATTTTCAAAGACATTGCAAAGATTGCACAGATCCACTGAAGTCACCTGTTTGGACAAACACATTATTTTAATTAAATCCTGTTTTGTGTTTTCTCGATATACGAGCAAGAAACAAGAAGCACCTTGAGAGTTTCTCACGTGTTGTGGGATCTTACTTTGCGGGACTGTGAATTGGAGAATTGATTTTTTTTGGCTCTAGGAGTTCTCTTCCACTCAATGAAAACCAATGGCCAGAAATGTAGGACTCATTGCAAATTAGCTGACAAGAGTTGGCCGAAACTAAAGTTTTGGTTAACTTTATAATGTTTCTAGCAGGCAGTTTTTGTTTCTTGTTTAATTTAGTTTGTTCAAAAAAAAACATGGAATTCTTCCTCCATGAAAATGCTACAATATTGTTTTACAGTAGAACCTTTGTAAATCTCTGAAAGTCATTTTGCTGTCTAATTCAACATGTGGACATTGTTATAAGTTGCCATTGTTGTCCTGACTCTTCACCTAGGTCACTTTTGGTATTCCCTGAGCATCCACCCTGGCTGTGATCTTATTTCTCACCTACATTGCTATCCTTCAGCAATGTCATGCAAAGGGACACTGTTAGATTTCATATGTTTGTAAATGTTCATTGATTCTACCATCCCTCAATCTCTCTCAATTTCACTAAATTGTCAATTTTTTTTTGACAAGCAATACTAGATGATAAAAATGCCTTTGACTTAAAGATTAGGGTGTTTGATTTTGTCACCACCACCTCCATCCCAATCCCTGGCTGAAGCCTTGCCATTGTATTTTAACCAACATGAGCATTTGACCACAGGTTCATGGTAACCCTGAGATCACCTATTTCCACCTTTGTTATATCATCCAAATTCATCGGTGACTTAGCTCATCTGTTGTTGAAACTTTCATTCATACCGTTGTTACTTTTAGACTGCACTATACTAACATATTCAAGTTCATTTCCAAGACTATCCCCTTTGGAAATTTCTGGCGATCCAAAGCTCTATTGTCCATGTCTTAACCGACTACAAGTCCTAATCAGCTCTCACCCCATTGCTTGCCAACATATACTGGCTCCTAGTCAACCATCCAATAATGTGAAGATATATTTTGGAAGCAGGAGTAGGCCGTTATATTCCTCAGGTAAAAAATGAGGTCTGCAGATGCTGGAGATCACAGTTGAAAATGTGTTGCTGGTTAAAGCACAGCAGGTTAGGCAGCATCCAAGGAATAGGAAATTCGACGTTTCGGGCATAAGCCCTTCATCAGGAATGAGGAGAGGGTGCCAGGCAGGCTAAGATGAAAGGTAGGGAGGAGGAACTTGGGGGAGGGGCGATGGAGATGTGATAGGTGGAAGGAGGTCAAGGTGAGGGTGATAGGCCGGAGTGGGGTGGGGGTGGAGAGGTTAGGAAGAAGATTGCAGGTTAGGAGGGCGGTGCTGAGTTGAGGGAACCGACTGAGACAAGGTGGGGGGAGGGGAAATGAGGAAACTGGAGAAATCTGAGTTCATCCCTTGTGGTTGGAGGGTTCCCAGGCGGAAGATGAGGCGCTCCTCCTCCAGCCGTCGTGTTGTTATGTTTTGCCGGTGGAGGAGTCCAAGGACCTGCATGTCCTCGGTGGAGTGGGAGGGAGAGTAAAAGTGTTGAGCCACGGGGTGGTTGGGTTGGTTGGTCCGGGCGTCCCTGAGGTGTTCTCTGAAGCGTTCCGCAAGTAAGCGGCCCGTCTCCCCAATGTAGAGGAGGCCACATCGGGTGCAGCGGATGCAATAGATGATGTGTGTGGAGGTACAGGTGAACTTGTGGTGGATATGGAAGGATCCTTTGGGGCCTTGGAGGGAAGTGAGGGAGGAGGTGTGGGCGCAAGTTTTACATTTCCTGCGGTTGCAGGGGAAGGTGCCGGGAGTGGAGGTTGGGTTGGTGGGGGGTGTGGACCTGACGAGGGAGTCACGAAGGGAGTGGTCTTTGCGGAACGCTGATAGGGGAGGGGAGGGAAATATATCCCTGGTGGTGGGGTCCGTTTGGAGGTGGCGGAAATGACGGCGAATATGTGGAACAGTCCATCTTCCGCAACTACACTGGCACCACCCCCCACCTTTTCCTCCGCTACATCGATGACTGTATCGGCGCTGCCTCGTGCTCCCACGAGGAGGTTGAACAGTTCATCAACTTTACTAACACCTTCCATCCCGACCTCAAATTCACCTGGACTGTCTCAGACTCCTCCCTCCCCTTCCTAGACCTTTCCATTTCTATCTCAGGTGACCGACTCAACACAGACATCTACTATAAACCGACTGACTCCCACAGCTATCTGGACTACACCTCCTCCCACCCTGCCCCCTGTAAAAACTCCATCCCATATTCCCAATTCCTTCGTCTCCGCCGCATCTGCTCCCAGGAGGACCAGTTCCAACACCGCACAGCCCAGATGGCCTCCTTCTTCAAGGACCGCAGATTCCCCCTAAACGTGATCGACGATGCCCTCCACCGCATCTCCTCCACTTCCCGCTCCTCCGCCCTTGAGCCCCGCTCCTCCAACCGCCACCAAGACAGAACCCCACTGGTTCTCACCTACCACCCCACCAACCTCCGTATACAACGTATCATCCGCCGTCATTTCCGCCACTTCCAAACGGACCCCACCACCAGGGATATATTTCCCTCCCCTCCCCTATCAGCGTTCCGCAAAGACCACTCCCTTCGTGACTCCCTCGTCAGGTCCACACCCCCCACCAACCCAACCTCCACTCCCGGCACCTTCCCCTGCAACCGCAGGAAATGTAAAACTTGCGCCACACCTCCTCCCTCACTTCCCTCCAAGGCCCCAAGGAATCCTTCCATATCCGCCACAAGTTCACCTGTACCTCCACACACATCATCTATTGCATCCGCTGCACCCGATGTGGCCTCCTCTACATTGGGGAGACGGGCCGCTTACTTGCGGAACGCTTCAGAGAACACCTCAGGGACGCCCGGACCAACCAACCCAACCACCCCGTGGCTCAACACTTTTACTCTCCCTCCCACTCCACCGAGGACATGCAGGTCCTTGGACTCCTCCACCGGCAAAACATAACAACACGACGGCTGGAGGAGGAGCGCCTCATCTTCCGCCTGGGAACCCTCCAACCACAAGGGATGAACTCAGATTTCTCCAGTTTCCTCATTTCCCCTCCCCCCACCTTGTCTCAGTCGGTTCCCTCAACTCAGCACCGCCCTCCTAACCTGCAATCTTCTTCCTAACCTCTCCGCCCCCACCCCACTCCGGCCTATCACCCTCACCTTGACCTCCTTCCACCTATCACATCTCCATCGCCCCTCCCCCTAGTCCCTCCTCCCTACCTTTTATCTTAGCCTGCCTGGCACCCTCTCCTCATTCCTGATGAAGGGCTTATGCCCGAAACGTCGAATTTCCTATTCCTTGGATGCTGCCTAACCTGCTGTGCTTTAACCAGCAACACATTTTCAACCGTTATATTCCTCAGCTTGCTCCTTCATTCACTAAGAACACGACTGATCGGTTTGTGTTCCGAGTTCCATGTTCCTATCTACTCCTGACAACACTGATTCCCTGTTTTCTGAGAAACTACCTACCTCCATCTTACTTCCACCACCTTCTGAGGCAGAATTATGATGTTGTACAACCCTCAGGAAAAACAAATTTACTTTGTCTCTGACCTAAATTGTAGCCCTAATTTTAAAAAGTTCTGGACTTACCTACAAGAGGAAATATTCTTTCTATATCCACCTTTCTAAGACTGTTCAGGACCTTATAAACTTCAATCAAGTCACCCCACACTCTTCTACATATCAGTGAAAACATCCAATCAAACCCAATCTGTCCAACCTGACCTTACAAAACAACTCGTTCGTTTCAATCAGCGATCTGGTAAAACCACTTCTGAACCACCTCCAACAAATTTACATCCTTTCTTATATAAAAAGACCAAAACTACACACAGTATTCAAGACATGGTCTCACCAGCACCCTAGGTAAATGAAGCATAACCTCCTCACTTTTACGTATAATTGCTTTCATAATCAAGGTTGATTTTCCATTTGTTTTATTAATTACTTGCTCTGCCTGCAAGCTAACATGTTGTGATTCATGCGCTAGACCATCCAAGTGTTTTGGCATTTCAGAATTCCAGTTGATCTCCATTTAAGTAATTAAGATGCTTTTTTATTCTTCCTGTCAATGTGAACAATTTCACATTATACTCCATCTGCCAGATTTTTGCCCACTCACTCAATCTATTTATGCCTCTCTACAACCTTCTTCTGTCTCCTGCATGACTTAAATCCTACTTCTCTTAGTATCACCTACAAATTTTGCCATCTTTGTTTCCATCATTTATATCATTGATATAAAGTGTGAAAATATGAGAACCTAGCACAGGATTCTTTGCAACATCCTGCCAATCAAAAAAAGACCTATTTGTTCATACTCTTTGTTTTTTTGCCAGCCAGCCAATCATCCATCCTTGCTAATATGTTGCCTCTACTTTATGTGTTTCTATTTTACACAATAATCTTTGATGTGACACCAAGTGACACCAGCCTTCTGGAAATCTAAGCACAGTTAATCTACCCCTTTACTGTCAACACCTGTTACTCATGAAAAGAACTCCAATAATTTGGTAAACATGATTGTCCTTTCACAACACTGTGGTGACTCTTCCAATAACCTTAAGTATTCCCAAGTGCCCAGCTGTTATCATCTTAATGATCAATTCTAACTCCAACCCTACAACAGATATCAAGCTCATAAACCCATAGGTTCTTATCTTCTACCTCTTCCTTTTAAAGAAATGTTATGTTTACATCCCAGTCTGATGGAGACTTTCCTGAATCTAACTTTGTTTGAAAAATTATTCAATGCAACTACTACCTTATTAGTCATCTCTTTAAAGGCCCTAAGGTGAAGTCCATGCGGACATGGAGATTTGTCAAACCCACAGCTCTTTCTGTGTGTGCAGTACCACTTCTCTCATGACTGTAATTTCAAAGATTCTTCTTTCCCTTCCATCTCCTGACTTATATTGATTACTGAAATGTTTTTGCATCCTCTATAGTGAAGACAAAGCAAACTATTTGTTCATTTCATCTGCCATTCCCTTATTATCTATTAATAATTCCCTGTTCTCATTCTCTAGACACTCATTTTACTTAAATGTTTCCTTATCAAATACCTGTTAAAAAAAAACTCTTGCTATCCCTTTTTACATTTCTAACTGGCTTCCTCTCATACTCTGGTTTGAGAGTACCATCACTAATTTCTTCATCCTTACGAACTTTTCGGTCATTCGTTGCATTCTTTATGTTCTGTCTGAGCTGAGCACGATGATGCCTTTTCCTTAAGTTTAACTTTTTTAGTTAACAATGGATGGTGGGTTCCTCCAAGGGACTTTGTCTTTACAGCAGGAATATACTTATTCCATGCAATGTGTAGTATTAAATGTCTTTCACTGTTTCTCTATTGATCTATTCAATTCACAGTTCAATCCAGCTAGGCCAGCTTTGATGCCCAGATATTTATCCTTGTTTATGTTTAAAATACTAGTCATAGGTCCACCCTTCTCCCTTTCAGAAGGCATGTATATATAATACATTTTACAATCACTGTTGCCTTAAGTATCTTTATTTGAGCTCATTAATTAATCTTGTCGCTTTATAAGATTTCAATTCTAGTCTAAACTGCTGTCTCTGGGTTCCAGAATGTGCTCATCTGAGAAACGACCTCTAAAGCATTCTATGATCGAGGTTTCATGCTCTTGTCTTTCTAATGGAAGTGGTTATAGGTTTGGAAAATTCTGTCCAAGGGTCTTTGGAAGGTTTCAACAGTGCATCTTGTATCTACTCACTGCTTCTACTGACTGTTAGTGGTGGAGGGAGTGAATATTTGTGGAAGTGGTGTCAATCAAGTAGGCTGCGTTGTCCTCAATGATGTCACATTTTTTGAGTGTTGTTGGAGCTGCACCCATCCAGACAAGTGTGGAGTATTCCATCACACTTCTGACTTGTGACTTGTAAATAGTGGACAGGCTTTGGGGAGTTAGCAGGTGCAGTATTGCTAGCATCTGACCTGCTCTTGTAGCCACTGCATTCGTATGGCCAACCCAGTTGAGTTCAGATCAACGGTAACCCTTAGGAAGTTGACTGTGGGGAATTGGTGATGGTAACACTACTGAGTATCAAGGTTAGACAGTCTGGATATGATCCTTGTCTTGCTGTATTTGGACATGGACTGCTTCAGCATTTGAGGGATCCAGAATAGTGCTGGACATTGTTCAATCATCAGTGAACATCTGCACTTCTGACTTGGTGATGGAGAGAAGGTCATTGATGAAACAGCTGAAGATGGTTGGACCTAGGACATTACCCTGCAGAACTCCTGCAGATGTCCTGGACAAGAGTTGATTGACTGCCAACGACCACTACCAATGACAAGTATGACTCCGACCAGCAGAGACTTTGCCCCTGATACACATTGATTCCAGTTTTGTCAGAGCTCCATGATGCCGGACTCGGTCGAATGCAGCCATGATGTCAAGGGCTGTCACTCTCACCTCCCCTCTGGAATTCAGCTTTTTTGTCTATATTTGAACCAAGGCTGTAATGAGTTCAGGAGCTGAGTGGCCCTGGTGAATAGGTGTCACTGAGCAGGTTATTGCTGAGCAGATGTTGCTTGATAGCAATGGCTGATGACACTTTCCACCACTTCACTGATGATTAAGAATAGACTAGTGGGTGGTAATTGGCTGGGTTGGATTTGTCCTGCTTTTTATGTACAGGATACAACTGGACAATTTTCTAAGTTAATGGCTAGATGCCAGTGTTTTGGCTGAACTGAGGTCAGAGGTTTAGGGTGAGAGGGGAAAGATTTAAAAGGGACATAAGGGACAACTTTTTCATGCAAACTGTGGTGTGTGTATGGAATGAGCTGCCAGAGGAATTGGTGGGGGCTGGTACAATTACAACCATTTAAAAGGCATCTGGATGGTTATATGAATAGGAAGGATTTAGAGGGATAGAGCCCAAGTGATGGCAAATGGGACTGGATTAATTTAGAATATATGGTCAGCATGGATGAGTTGAACTGAAGGGTTTGTTTTTGTGCTGTACATCTCTATAACTCTATGAAATGGCTTGGCTAAGGGAGTCCACATTCTACAGCACAGATCTTCAGTACTATTGCCAGAAAGTTTTCAAGGCCCATAGCCTTGCCTGCAACTATTTCTTGATATCATCTGGAGTGAACTGAATTAGTTGAAGACTGATATCTGTCATGCTTGGGACCACTGGAGGAGGCCGGGATGGATCATCAACTTGGCACTGCTGACTGAAGACTGTTGTAAATGGTTCAGCCTTATTAGATTAGATTAGACTAGATTAGACTTAGATTAGATTAGACTTACAGTGTGGAAACAGGCCCTTCGGCCCAACAAGTCCACACCGACCCGCCGAAGCGCAACCCACCCACACCCCTACATTTACCCCTTACCTAACACTACGGGCAATTTAGCTTGGCCAATTCACCTGACCCGCACATCTTTGTGACTGTGGGAGGAAACCGGAGCACCCGGAGGAAACCCACGCAGACACGGGGAGAACGTGCAAACTCCACACAGTCAGTCGCCTGAGTCGGGAATTGAACCCGGGTCTACAGGCGCTGTGAGGCAGCAGTGCTAACCACTGTGCCACCGTGCCACCCATAATTTATATTTTGCACTGATGTGCTGGAGTCTTCCAATATTGAAGATGGGGATATTTGTGGAACCTACTCCTCCAGTGAGTTGTCTAATTGGCTACCACCATTCACGATTGGATGTGGCAAGATTGCAGAGCTTAGATCTGATCCATTGATTGTGGTTTTGCTTAGTTCTGTTTATCACTTGCTGCTGATGCTGTTTGCCATTCAAGTAGTCCTGTTTGGTAGCTATATCAGGTTGACACCTTATTTTCAGGTATGCTTGGTGCTGCTCCTGGCATGGCCTCCTGCACCCTCCATTGAACCAGGGTTGATACACGAGCTTGATGGTAATGATTGAGTTGGCAATATGCCAGGCCATGAGGTTGCAGATTGTGCTTGAGTTTGATTCTGCTGCTGTTGACGGTCCAGAGCACTTTAGGGATGCCCAATCTTAAGTTGCTTGACCTGTTCGAAGGCTGTCCCATTTACCATGGTGATTGTGCCACACAACATGATGAGGTTATATTCAACGTGAAGGCAGAACTTTGCCTCCTCAAGGATTGTGCAGTGGTCACTCTTACTGTCATGTACAGATGCGTCGGCAGACAGCCGATTGATAAGGATGAGGTTGTGTGTTTTCCTTCTTGTTGTTTCCTTCACTACTTGTCATAGACGCAGTCTAGCAGCTATGTCCTTTAGGACCCAACCAGTCAGTAGTGCTGCTGCCAAGCGACCCCTGATGGTGGACATTGAAAAGCTTCCAAAAGTTTCATCAAGGAAGTTTAAGGCACATCATAAAGGGGATATCAGAGTTTGAGAAGTTTAGGGAGGGAGTTCCACCTATGACATTGGTACCAGTGTGGAGACGACCTCTGGATCTTACTTCTTCTACTGTTTGTTTTTCTCTAGCCTGGAGCAGATGTCCTGAACGAAGCAACATTTTAATTTTAAAATTCTCATCCTTAATTTTAAACTGCTCTACTGCCTAACTCTTCTCTACCTCTGGAATCTCATCCAGCCCCAACAATCCTGAGATTATTGAGATGCACTAACTTTGGCCTTATTGAGAATCTTCCATTTTAATTAATCCAACAAAGGTGGCTGTGCCAACATCTGCCTGAGCCCTCAAACTCTGAACTTTTTCCTAAGCATTTCAACCTCTGCCTCCTCCTTTAAGATGTACCTGATAAACCTCCTTCTTTGATTAAACTTTTGGCTATCTGCCTAATATACTTATGTGACTCCAAGGGGAGGAGGTCATAGGTTTAAGGTGAGGGGGCGTAAGGAACAAATAGCCAGAGGAACTGATTGAGTACCATTACAATTACAACATTTAAAATACATTTGGGTAGATACATAAATGGGAAAGATTTAGAGAGATATGGGCCAATCACAGGCAAATGGGACTAGTTCAGTTTAGGAAACCTGGTCAGCATGGATGAGTTGGGCCCTAGGTCCTGTTTCCACATTGTATGACTCTATAAGTCAATGTTCTTGTAGAATGTGTATGGATTCATCTTATTAAATTGAAAGCTCCCTAAACTTCACACTGTATCAGTTATGGGAAGGAGAAGTCAAAAGCATTCAGGAAATTTGGACACATCAACAATTTTGTCAATAATTGAATACACAAAATCATCTCCCTACGAAACACGTGGTGAAGCCTTAAATGACAGAACCTTATCTCCTAGTGCCTAATCTCTCCCTTTTTCTGCCATAGTCATAGAGTATGGAAACAGTCTAACTTCGGTCCAACCAGTCTATGCCATCACCCTCCATTGTCGTTTCCAACAACTTGTGCATAAGGCTCACAAGGCTTCTATGTTTCTTCCTCCCTCATTGGGCTGGTATCCTTGATTGACAAGACATCTCAGACCCCTCTGGATTAGATTAGATTACTTACAGTGTGGAAACAGGCTCTTCGGCCCAACAAGTCCACAACGACCCGTCGAAGCGCAACCCATTCCTCTACATTTACCCCTTCATCTAACACTACGGGCAATTTAGCGTGGCCAATTCACCTAACCTGCACATTTTTTGGACTATGGGAGGAAACCGGAGCATCCGGAGGAAATCCACGCAGACACAGGGAGAATGTGCAAACTCCACACAGTCAGTCTCCTGAGGCGGGAATTGAACCTGGGTCTCTGGTGCTGCGAGGCAGCAGTGCTAACCACTGTGCCGCCCACTTGGCTCTGGCTCATCACACAAAAAAACTTTCTGCGACCAACACATTCTATGGTAATTTTTAGTAGATCCCATGAAGCAACCCAGTCTTGGAGAACCCTGAATAGAGAATAAAGCTAACTACAAAGTTAATTTAAAAAAGAAATTTTAAAAACACTCAAAAGTCTTGATAGTATAAATAACAAAAGAATAATCAAAGCAAGAATGGCACCAGTTAAGGTTACAGAAGGGAAATATCCTTGTGGAGACTTATGATAATGTTAACTTGTGTACATGCTGTCGACAATCCTTTTTCCTATGCTAAACTAGGAACGTCTTAGTAGTTGTTCAGGATTAACCATAAATAAATCTCAATCAAAGAGGCTCTTACCTCAGATAACAAGATAAGGTTTAATACATCTAAGCAAATATTTAAGGTTACATTATATGATGGCAACATGAGTAGAAGACATGACTGTTCCCAATCACAACCGTCTGATAATGTGAACTGACCATGCTCTTTACAGCAGCTGTGTTATAATCTGTCTCAGAGTGGGCACAGCTTCAGCCTAGCTGTTGAATTAACCCTTTCACATCCACTACCTTCTACAAGAACCAGAGGATCTGCTAATTATGACAATCAACAAAGATATGTATGCAGTCACCATTAGGTTATGATTTATTTTTGATTTTTGTTAAATTCAAATTTCACCAATTGCCAGATTCCGGGACTATCGACTACAGTATCAGTCCAGTGATGTTACCACTATGCCATCACCTGTCCTTAGCCTTACTGGAAGTGATAAATCACGATCAAGCTTGTTGATGGTTAAGGAGGGCAATTAAGTTAATCTGCCTTGTACTTTCAAGAGGGGAGATAAATTTTGTGGCACTAAATAAGTTTTTTTGATCTAGAATGTTCTGCATGGTTGCAGATTCCAAAGAGAACTGCAATTGACAGGGAATTGTGCATACCTAAATGCAGCATTGAAGGCACACTCGGACGTTGAAATCTTGTTTGGATAATCCGTAATTCGGATAATTGATAACCGAGGTTTTTCTGTAAATACAAACTCTGGTAAAGACCCAGGAACAATGTTGTAAAAACTATGGTGAGTCATGGTAGATATTCCAGCCCCATTTCACTGCCCTTTGCTCATTCCTGACCAGGTTCAGCGAAATATAGAATCACAGAATGAGGCCATTAGACCCATCGCGTCCATGCAAGCAGCATTGCCCCTTATCGGATACAGATTGATCATAACCTTCTTGCTTTTGTACGCGATGCCCGCACTGATAAAGCGCAGAGTCGCAAACCCCTTACTAACGGTGCTCTCTCTCTCTCTCTCACTCACACACACCCAGTTACAGACTCACAGAGATTGGAGACAGTCGCTAACACAGGCACTCACGGTCACTCTGATATTTTTGGTCACACTCCAGCAGTCAGGATCCGGGCTGTCCCCCCTTCACCGTCTTGTGCCCACTCCCCACCCTCCCACCCCCACCCCTGGCTGCAGCTCCAGCTCCAGCTCCTGCGGCTAGAAGCCGGCTCCTTGTTCTCGCCTCTCCCGCCGGGGATCGGCGTCTGCTGGTTGCCTGGGCGACACAATGTTTAGTTCCAGTTCGACAGGGCAGGGCCGCCTGGACTACTACACTGGACTGGACTACACTGGACTTGGACTGGACTACAATGATCTGGACTGCACTGGACTTGGACTGGACTTGGACTAGACTACACTGGACTGGACTACACTGGACCGCACTATACTGGACCGCGCTACACTGGACCGTGCTACACTGGACTGGACTGCACTGGACTTGGACTGGACTACAGTGGACCACACTATACTGGACCGTGCTACACTGGACCGTGCTACACTGGACTGGACTTGGACTGGACTACAGTGGACCACACTATACTGGACCCCGCTACACTGGACTGGACTGCACTGGAGTGGACTACACTGGACCGTGCTACACTGGACCGTGCTACACTGGACTGGACTGCACTGGACTTGGACTGGACTACAGTGGACCACACTATACTGGACCCCGCTACACTGGACTGCGCTACACTGGACTGGCCTGCACTGGACTTGGACTGGACTACACTGGACTGGACTGCACTGGAGTGGACTACACTGGATCGCGCTACACTGGACCGCACTACACTGGACTGGACTGGACTGGGGCACAGTCTGAATGGTTTAGGCTGCTAGTCCCCTTGGGAAACCCAAATAATATTGATTTATAAAGAAATAAAATAATTGCAGATGCTGGAACATCTTCACAATGGAATATTAATCTCTAGTTTCTCTTACATTAATCCAATTTTATGCATTGCATACATTTTTATACATTATATACTTTTATTTTTTCTGTGGATTGCCACCTTGCTGTTTTGGAGGAGTTTGAGTGCTCCTTTGATCCTAAGAGTGACAGGCAAAGGTGAGCACTGTAGATGCTGGAGATCAGAGTCAAAAAGTGTGATTCCTCACGCTCAAAACATTGTCTCTTTGTTCCTATGATGCTGCCAGACCGGCTGTGTTTGTCCAGCACCACACTCCTAACAGCAATGCCATTGGGAGTTCTCAACTCCTGACAAGGTTATCCATGGATGGTGAGGGTCAGGGGGGAGGAACCAGACAAAACGCGAATGAAAACAAGTCTCCAATATCACCCATACAAAGATTCTAAACCCTGCTGGGTACACAAACTCTACAGTGATTGACGTTAGATGATGTGTGAGATCTGGCAGTGCCTAGCTTTGGACCTGCAACTGGGTTGTGGAGATTGACTCATTCCTTTCATTCTTGGAACAGAAACGAAATAGACATTTGGCAGCTCTCTCACGACTGAGCTGCCCATTTCAAGATCCACTCTGCTCACCCCACATGGGGAAGGGCTAGGAAGGGTTGAGGATTGGGCTCACAGAACCCTAGGGTCAATGGTACGGACTTTCCTCAGTGGACAACTATACTCATTGGCAGGTGATTGCTGAGTTTTATGATCTGTTAATTAGATTGGGCACTGTACTGAAGGTCTCAGGGGTGAGTGTTTAGAAACTAACTTGACATTTCATTCTGTACATGTGTCACAAGATCCTTTTAGTGACATGAATTATCTTTTTGCCATTCCCTTGTCAAGTCTGGGGTCTTTGAATCAATCTTGGTTTTTTTTGGAACAAATGGAACCTCTGGTCCAGATTTTCCTCTTCTAACCAAGAATATTCTGACACATCGGGCGACTGTGTGGAGTTTGCACATTCTCCTCGTGTTTGTGAGGGTTTCCCCTGGGTGCTCCAGTTTCCTCCCACATTCAAAAGATGTGCAGGTCAGGTGAATTGGCCATGCTAAATTGCCCATAATGTTAGGTGCATTAGTCAGGGATAAATAGAGGGGGCGATGGATATGGGTGGGTTGCTCTTCAGAGGGTCAGTGTGGACTTGTTATGCTGAATGCCCTGTTTCACACTGTAGGGAATCTGGAGGGAATCTAATCTAATCTATAAAACAGGTATTCAAACCAAGTAGTCATTCATTTGACAGCAGAGTAGCAGCACTTCATTCAAACTCCTGAGCTCGTTTGCCTCTGTATGCTTTTCTCCCTGTCTGCTTTTGCTTTTTTTTTTCTCTTTTTGTTGAAAGTCTTGTGCTTCAGTGAGACATTGGTGACAGGTCCTGCCCAAGCATATTCCAGGATCTGGTAATCAGAGGCAGCATATGGGCCCTCCTTGAGCATGTCCTGGGATCCAGCAGGGGACCTAGCAATCAGAGGTGACAAGCGAGCCCTGCCTGAGCATATTCTGGGATCCGGCACAGGATCCAGCAATCAGAAGCCGTTAGCGGGCCTTGCTTAAGCATGTTCTGGGATTCGGCAAAGGATCCAGCAATCAGAGACCGTGAGTGGGCCCTGCTTGAGCATGTTCTGAGATCCAGCTGCAGCTCTGATAGTTACAGAATTGGAGACATCAGCGGCAGCAAGCACTCAGCTCCTCCCGAGACTCCAGGCTGTAGCTTGGCTCAGGGGCCTGCAAAAAGACAGGCTTAAATAAGACTTTAATATCTGGATATTTATCATTCCTTTTTGCTTTGTTTGCTTCATTCCTGCTGATTCTTTTATTCTGGTTTTGCAATCAAGTGTTTAACTAAGATGGTGTCAGTTATGTTGGTGGAGGCAAGATGGTGCAGAGGAGTGGCAGCTGTCATTCCAGCGGCAGCCGTGTGGCAAAGGGGACTGATGCCTGACTGCCAGGCCCATGGCCTATGATGGGGCATTTAACAAGAAGGACTGTAAAATTGGACACTTTCTTTATTTCTTCATTTTTCAGCCTGCATATTCTATAGTTTGGTTTATTTTTCAGTGTTTTAAGATGGCGTCGGATAGAGGCGACATGGTACAACACTTTTCACTGTATTTTATAACTAGATACACATAACAATAAATCAATCAAATTAAATCATTATCTCTCACTTTGTGTATCACACCATGTGTTAAACTGCAAGAACTATAAGGGTAGCTGCAATATTCAAGGCAGTAAACTATACCCCATCATGATGACATTTTATAATTTTACATCAAAACAATTACAACAATGCAAACAGCGTAACTTTGCCTGAAACCGCTGGCATTCATGAACAATATATTGACACAATTTATAATGTATAGTTCTATATTAAGACTGCCAACATTACATCTCTTATATGGGTACAGCATATAACACAGTAATTGTATATGTCCACTGCCAATGTAACAGTAGCTTTATAAATTTGCAACCTTTAGTGGAGTAAGTTTATAAAAGAATCCTACAGTATTGGTTTACATGAACACAACGTCTACACTCAGTCGGGTTATATAGTTGGAACATATAATAGATTCTGCATATGGTTGGAATGACAATGTACATTTATGTAGCACCTTAACATAATAAATTACAAAGATTGAAGTAGCCAGGCTTTGAAGCAGTAGAGTGAGGCAGAGTAGATTAAAAACACTTCTTTTCCATACATTTTAAATACACTTAAAAGTGTAGTCACTGGATATTAGCTTTACCTAGTTTTTCAGGATGGAGAGATTTATTAGCTATTTCAGATAGACACCATAGCTCTATCTGATTCTATTATTTTCTATTTTTTCTCTCTATGTCTCCTGTCGTAAGACTGATAGAACTGGAATTAGATTTTATTCTGTACTCCAGGAGTACAGTGAAAAGTGTAAAAATCCAATATCCTGGCGCCATTTTAGATACAAAATCCTACGTATGAAGTAGAAAAATAAAGAAATAAGTTAAAAATTCAACATTACAGTCCTTCTTAACTGCTTAGCCATGGGCTCTTCCATCCCGATACAGTGACAAACACCAGCAGGAAGCAGTTGGCCAGCTGGAGTCATCATTCTTTGGTGCCATCTTGCTTCTGCTGTTACAAAGATGTGTACTGTACCTTTAAGAGAGTTAAAAGATAGCAGTGACAGCACCAAGGATTCTCAATAAGACACAATGTAACATGTGCTCTAGCTACTGGGGTAGCTAGGGTAACTAGTTGCCTGGAATCAATAAAACAGATTTGAATTAGGCCACTCAGTTTAAATTATACTTTGAGAAATACCAAACTCCAATCCAGTTTAAATTTAGGAAATTGACACAATCTGATGCTTTGGGGGGATATAAGACTGGGGAAAATTGAACATTTGAGAGGAGAACCGCCAAGCTACCAACATGTACACAATGTCTGAAAAATAGCTCCCTTAAAGGTACCTTTATCAATGAGTAACCTGTGAAGCAGAATCCCAAGAAGAAAACAAAACAAGAATACAGAGAAAACTGAAAGCTGTCTGGTTTTTAGATAAGAAGTTATGTTTTGTAAACCTTAATTGGGAGTTTTATCGGGCTAGTATTGTAGAAGGGGAAGATAAAAGATAGGTTAGAGGTAGGACTTGTAGATAGTTGTTAGTTATACTTTGTTATACTTTGAGAAATAAAGTTGTTAATTTTTTACTTTATATAGTGCTTGGCCTTCCGAATTTTCACAGATTACTGCATGGAATAAATCTTTTCTGTGTTGTGGGTTTTAAATTAGCAGAGGGGTTTACCCCATGTTGTAACGCTACCAATGATGTCATCACCACGAGTCCACATTGGGCCAATCTCGGTAATGCAGCCACTGCTGAAGTTACCAGGCATTATTCCCAAATTTGTTTCCCTCTGTCACTGCCAGGAACACACTCTCACTTCCCTCCTTCACGATAACTTGGGAGGACAAACTCAACTCCCTCTGCCACCAGCAGCAGGAAGAAATCTTGCATCAGACGTGAAGTCACAGAAGGTGAGTAGGCTAAAGTAAGAAAAAAGCAGTGAAAGAAGAAACAAAGTACAAGCAGACAGAACCACTGAGCTTGGGTAGCATTGGATGAAAGGTTTACTAGGTATCTGACCCAATTTTTCAATGTGTGATCAGACCACAGGTTTAATGGCAAATTCAGTAGACAATTCGAAATTCAAGGCAGATGATAGGTTGATTTTAACTTTTGGTCAGTTGACTATTCTAAAGGTAAACGTTTGTGCCCATTGGGGCTTTTGTTTGACCATAAGTTTATGGAGGACAGAATAAGAGTGTATGCCTGAGCATTGCAATAATTGTGCCTAGAGATAATGAAGGCATGAATCGAGGTTTTCAGAAGCAGATGAGCTGAGTTAGGAGCAAAATTGAGTCAGGAAAAAGAATCGAGTCAATGTTTGGAAATGGAGTTTGAAGAAGGGAGCAAAACAAATAGTCTCTGGCAGATTAATGCCCTCCACATATCTCCGTGCCATCGTAGAATCCCTACAATGCAGAATTTAGCCATTTGGCTCAGAGTCTAAACTAACCCTCCATAAAGCATTCCTCCCAGACCCCTACCCTATACCTCACATTTTCCATGGCTAACCCACCTAGCCTACACTGGGCACTATGGACAATTTAGCATGCCCAATCTTCCTAATCTGCACGTTTGGGTTGTATGAGGAAACCAGAGCACCCAGACACAGTCGGGGATGGGGGAGAGCATGCAACCTCCACAGAGACAGTGACCTGAGGCTGGAATGGAATGCAGGTCCCTGGCGCTGTGAGGCAGTAGTGCTAACCATTGAGCCACTGTGCTGCCCATGCGGATCCACCGCAGTGATGGTAAGAGATGTTTAATTCCCTGAAGCTGGAGCTACTCCAGATGATTGTGTTTTGCAAATGGTTGTTCAAGACAAGTGAGGTCCATTGAATGGACTGAGGTAGCCTGTCATCCCTATATTTAGTCCCATTGTTGGTCTTACTGTCCAGTATTGACCCTGAATCTGGATGCCTTCAAAATCCCAGCTATATGATGAAGATTTTGGTCACACTCCTGATCTTGCCACCAATGTTTTGGTCATTCTGACAATTCCTAATACAAAAATGCTGGAAACACTCAGCCTTTGAACATGTGGACAGTGTAACCATCCGTCTTGGATGCTGCCAAAGGCGCAGTTACTGTACCCTGTACAGCAGGATTTACGGTGCCACCCCTTTACCGTAATTCACAGACGATTGGTGCAGCAGAGACTGACGTCTGACGTCTGACGTAGCCACCCTTACGGCCTGGCACCGCGCATGCGCAATCGGTGCTCGAGCCAAGATGGCGGAGCAGGCAGTGCTGCTGGAGGCCGGAGGCGGCGGTGAGGGAGCGGCCGACAGCCCGCACTTGCTCAACGGTGTCCCCCACGATGAGGTGACCGAGGAGAGCACCAAGAAGAAAAAGAAGAAGAAGAAGAAGGGCAAGAGCGGTAAGGAGAGGCGGGCGCGGGGTTCGGTCGCAGGGGGAGAGCCTGGGCCCGGAGTGTCCTCACGCGGAACCCCCGGCTGGCGCTGAAACAGCCCCGGGGCCGGTCACAGCGACCGACTGTAACACAGCCTCCCTCCTACACACACTGTCCCTTCACCGCACCGCCCCCCCAAAACAAAACATCAACTCTGCCGTTTTCCTTCTCACTTCCCCAATTCCCTCCCCCACCCCCCCATCCCCATCCCCATCCCCCACCCCCCCATCCCCATCCCCATCCCCCACCCCCCCATCCCCATCCCCATCCCCCACCCCCCCATCCCCATCCCCATCCCCCACCCCCCCATCCCCATCCCCATCCCCCACCCCCCATCCCCATCCCCATCCCCCACCCCCCCATCCCCATCCCCATCCCCCACCCCCCATCCCCATCCCCCAACCCCCATCCCCCATCCCCCACCCCCCATCCCCCATCCCCATCCCCCATCCCCACCCCCCATCCCCATCCCCATCCCCCAACCCCCATCCCCATCCCCCACCCCCCATCCCCCACCCCCCACCCCCCATCCCCCACCCCCCATCCCCCACCCCCCACCCCCCATCCCCCACCCCCCATCCCCCACCCCCCATCCCCCACCCCCCATCCCCCACCCCCCATCCCCCACCCCCCATCCCCCACCCCCATCCCCCACCCCCCATCCCCATCCCCCACCCCCCCATCCCCATCCCCACCCCCCCATCCCCACTTCCCCCTCCTCCCCCCTCCCCCACCTCCCCCCTCCCCCACCTCCCCCTCCCCCACCTCCCCCACCTCCCCCCTCCCCATCATCTCCCCCCCACCTCCCCCATCATCTGCCCCCCACCTCCCCCATCATCTGCCCCCCACCTCCCCCATCATCTGCCCCCCACCTCCCCCATCATCTCCCCCCCACCTCCCCCATCATCTCCCCCCCCACCTCCCCCATCATCTCCCCCCCACCTCCCCATCATCTCCCCCCCCACCTCCCCCATCATCTCCCCCCCCCACCTCCCCCATCATCTCCCCCCCCACCTCCCCCATCATCTCCCCCCCCACCTCCCCCATCATCTCCCCCCCATCATCTCCCCCCCACCTCCCCCCATCATCTCCCCCCCCCACCTCCCCCCATCATCTCTCCCCCCCCACCTCCCCCCATCATCTCTGCCCCCCCACCTCCCCCATCATCTCCCCCCCACCTCCCCCATCATCTCCCCCCCACCTCCCCCATCATCTCCCCCCCACCTCCCCCATCATCTCCCCCCCCACCTCCCCCCATCATCTCTTCCCCCCCCCCACCTCCCCCATCATCTCTGCCCCCCCACCTCCCCCCATCATCTCCCCCCCCACCTCCCCCCATCATCTCTCCCCCCCCACCTCCCCCATCATCTCTGCCCCCCCACCTCCCCCCATCATCTCCCCCCCACCTCCCCATCATCTCCCCCCCACTTCCCCCATCATCTCCCCCCCACTTCCCCCATCATCTCCCCCCACCTCCCCCATCATCTTCCCCCCCCACCTCCCCATCATCTTCCCCCCCCACCTCCCCCATCATCTTCCCCCCCACCTCCCCCATCATCTTCCCCCCCCACCTCCCCCATCATCTCCCCCCCCCCCCACCTCTCCCATCATCTCCCCCCCCCCCCCCCACCTCTCCCATCATCTCCCCCCCCCCCCCCCCCCACCTCTCCCTCCCTCCCTCCCCTGTCCCTGGTCACAGGCCTCCAGTCTGAAAAACAACCCTCTGCCACCACCCTCTGTCTTCTACCTTTGAGCCAGTTCTATACCCAAATGGCGAGTTCTCCCTGTATTCCATGAGATCTAACCTTGTTCACGAGTCTCCTATGGGGAACCTTGTTGAATACGTTACTGAAGTCCATATAGATCACATTTACCGCTCTGCCCTCAACAATCGTCTTTGTAACTTCCTCAAAAACCCAATCGAGTTTGTGAGACGTGATTTCCCATACATAAACCTATTTTGACTATCCCTAATCAGTGCCTGCCTTTCCAAATGTGGGCTCAGCGGTTAGCACTGCTGCCTCACAACACCAGGGTCCCAGTTTTGATTCCAGCCTTGGGCGACTCTGTGGAGTTTGCATGTTTTCCCCGTGTCTGCGTGGGGTTCCTCCGAATGCTCCGGTTTCCTCCCACAGTCCAAAGATGTGCAGTTCAGGTGAATTGGCCATGCTCAATTGCCCGTAGTGTTAGGTGCATTAGTCAGAGGGAAATGGGTCGGTGTGGACTGGTTGGGCCGAAGGGCCTGTTTCCACACTGTAGAGAATGTAATCTAATCAAATACATGTAAATCCTGTCCCTCAGGATTCCTTCCAACAACTTGCCCACCACCGATGTCAGGCTCAATGGTCTATAGTTTGTCCTTACTACCTTTCTTAAACAATGGCACCTTGAAGTCTTGCCCATTTTTACTGTGAATAGGGAAAAGTGAATTATAACTTGATTTCCTTTGTATTCACGTCACAGGGTGAGCAGTTATATATGACCTTTTGCTCACTGGCTGAGATGTATCAATGTGCAGCAATAAACGGAATGTGCTTGTGATTGGTGTTGGTAGCAGGCATCGGATGTCTTCCGTCCTTCCAGCTGCTGTAGTCTGTAACATTTAAAACTCGTTCTCTCAAGGAGTGCAGAATGAATGTGAAAAGGAATCTGCAGGAACTGATGATGTCACAAAACAGCTGGAAAAGCAAGTCCTTGAGGACAAGGAAAAAGATGAAGATGGGGAAGAAGGCAAGTCAGACGTTGAAGAAAAGGAACTTGTGTTGCATGCTTTAGTTACGTTAAAGTTAAAGACACTTGTTAATTGAAAATCTGTGTCACCAACAGAAGGAGATGGTGAGGGTGAAAACTCCACAGGCAAAAAGAAGAAGAAAAAGAAAAAGAAGAAAGGACGTGAGTGGGTTTTGAATACTTTGTTGAACAAAGTGTTGCAGCAGTTCAGGAACTACTCAGCACAGAAGTGGGCCACTCTGTCCAAACAATCCCTGCTGGTATTTATTCTCTACTTAAGTCTCCAATGGTCTTTCCTCATCAAATTCTATTAATATAACCTCCTATTCCTTTCTCCTTGTGAGCTCCTTAAATAGATCTGTACTATTTGTCTCAGCTACTCCCTGTGGCAGTGGATTATTCCACAGTCTCATCGCATTTGAGGTATAGATTTTTTTTTCTGATCACCTTGTTTGTTTTCTTCGTCACACCTTATGGTTGGTGTTTAGTTTAGTTCTCCAAAAGTGGAAACAGTGTCTACACTGAGCAAAACTCTTCACAATCCTTTGTTTTCAAAAGCAAACCCCAGCCTGTTCATCCTCTCCTGCTGGGAAAAAGAAATCTTGCATTTCTGTTGTCATCTTTGTAAATTTTCTTTCATACTTTCCTCAGCCTCCTTTTTTTTTTAAATCCATAACTGTGCACTCATCCAAATGATGACCAAAATATGAGTAACCTCACTTTGTAATTCCTTTCCTCTCAAATTAAACCACAGTGCAAGGTTTGCTTTTACTAACTGACCGTATTGACCTTTGCCCTTGTTATAGGGGATTTGTGTACTTGTACTCCCAGATCCTTTCACTTATTGACCTCATTTAGATTCTTTCTTTCGAAGTAACATGCAACTTTATTTCTCTCTCCTGTTCAACATTCCTTATAAAGTGTAGTTATTGTGTGCAGTACCTTGAAATGTTTGTACTGTCTCACACTCGTTACTGACTTTAGAGGAATGTCTCAGTGGGATGCTGCAAGTTTCTCCTCCATTGTACACCCATGCGGTTTTGTGACAACAATTCTCTGATTGCTGTTCTATGAAATTAGCTTGGTGACTATTTTGCACACTTGTCAATTGCACCCTGTAATTTATTGCAGTCCTCCTCAGAATTGGCTTTCACCCAACTCCCATTTTGTCATTTACAATGTTAGAAATTGTTTTTTGTTCACTCCCAAAGTCTGCATCATTAATATAAATTGTGAACAGTACTGATCCTTGTCAGCCCTACATCTACCTTCTATCTTTCTGTATGCTGGCCTTTATTCCTGCTGCTTGTTTTCTGTCTAGCAATCCATTCTATTTGTTCCTAACGTTGCATGCTCTGACATGCAATTGTCTCATAAAACATCTTATTAAAGACCTTTTTGAAAATGAAGGTCAACTATGTCCACTGCAGTATGCTTGTTTATGGCAATGATGCTAATCAACATGAATTTATTTTGAAGTCTGAAGTAGCCATTCATGAGTTTTGCTTTGTGTTTTGTCTGATTACTCTTTTCCTTCTGCTGGAAATAACAGGTCAATCTCTCTTAAAGATAATACTGGGGCACAGCATTTTGTTGTTTGTTAGTGGGGTGGATGAAGCAACGGAGAGCCACATGTTCAACTTCTTGCTGATGCTGAGATGGGGCTGGAGTACACAGTGTAAATGGGAGCAGCATTATAAAGAGATGTGAATAAGTTAAGTGGGTCAGACTCTGGCAGGTGGTTTTCAGTGTGGGGAAGTGAGAGCTCACCTGTTCGGAGTTGAGAAAGAGAAATGAGTGCATCCTGGAAATAGTCAGAAAGTCAGGGTTGTGGAGAAGCTGAGATCCAGAATTGAAATTGTTTGTAGCCAGTAGACAGATACTGGATAGATTACAGTTCAGATTTGCCAAAACGATACTTGGGCTGCTAGCCTGTTTTGTAGACTCTGGAGTTGTAGGACACTGAAGGGTAATTTAACTTCAAAGTATTAAGTATGATTAAAGGAATTGTTCAAAGCAGATACAGGAAATATTTCCTTTGGTGCAAGGGTCCGGAACAAAGGGAAGTATCCTTAAAGTTTGAGCAGGAAACACCTTTCTCCTCAAAGTGTACTAGAACTGTCAAAAAAATGCTGCAAAGACTTGAGTTTGACCATTTCAATGGGCTCCCATTTTTAAGCTTTTCTTAAACAGCAAGTTAAGGTTTGTGGATTGTAGAGTTAAAGAACAAACATGATTAAGTTAAATAACAGTTTGGAGGGCTGGATAGCTGCCTGATCCTCTGTTATGGAACAGAGTTTAATGCAACTTGTTGTTTTACAACACTGTTAATCTATATCTTAAGATGCTTTTATCTATGAGCAGCAAAGGTTCAAACAGATCCTCCTTCCATTCCGATTTGTGAGTTGTTCCCTACTGGGGCCTTTCTTAAAGGGCAAGAATGTGAATATCCGCCTTTACAAGATGGGTAAGTTCTTCATCCAAGCAATAATGTACTTTTATTATATTTACCAATTAAGTTCTTTACATCTCTTGGTTTTAATCTAGAATTGTTATATGTCGGAAATGCCTTCTGGTCTGTTTTGTTTTTTCCATGTGTTTTGTTGGTGCTTATTGCTCGCTGAAGGTGGCTGCTCTTCACTAGAAAGTGCAAACAAAAGGCAATTTGATCTGGTCTCTCGTACTCAGAACGTGTTATTGAAGGCTTCAATAAGATTATACAATATAGAAGAGACCCTTCAGCCCATTGGGTCTGTACTACCAAAAATATACTACTACCCACACTAGTCCCACTTTCCCACACTAGGCTCATCCAAGTACTTTTAAGTATTGAGGTTACCTGCTTCAACAACACCCTCAGTTGGTGCATTCCAGTCTTTCTCCATCCTCTGGGTCAAATGGTTCTTCCTCAAATCCCCTCTAAACCATCTGCCTTTCACTTTATAAATGTGCCCCCTTGTTATTGACCCTAAGGGGAACAGCTGTCTCCTGTCCATGTCCCTCATAATCATATACACCTCTATCCTCCCTCAACCTTCTCTGCTCCCAAGTAAACAACCTGAGCTTAACCAGCCTCTCTCCATATCTAAACTGCTCCATCCCAGGAAACATCCTGGTGAATCTCCAGTCCTTCCTATGATATTGCACAGAGTACTCCAGCTCTGGGCTATTCAAAGTCCTGTACAGCTTCAAATAACCTTCCTGCTCTTGGCAAGCATTCTGTGTGTCTTCCTAACTACCCCATTAACCCGTCATGCCACCATCAAGGATTTGTGGACAAACATCCCATGGTTCCTCTGAGCTTCCTAATGCCCTGCCATTCGTTGAATGAATGACAAAAGGGTCATTTATGAGTGACACCATCAAATACATGTGACTGTTTGGAACTGGTGTTGAGTAGTTCCAGATCAAATATAGACACAGTTTAAATTTCACTATTCTTACTTGAATGACTGCCAACCTCATTATGCCTGCCCTCGCTATGCAATGCTTCCATTTCTCATCCTTTGACATCTGACTGATGAGGGTGCGATGTTTTCCATATAAGAAGGCCACTAGGGTAAGAGAATATTGTGCCATCAAAGCTTAATTGACACCTTATGCACCACTTCCCCAGTTCATCACCAGTGCACAATGGCAGGGTGTACCATCTACAAGATGAAATCACCAAGGCTTTCAAGCACTTGACCTCTACAGCCCCAGAAGTACAAGGGCAGCAAATGTTCCAAACCCCACATCATCTTGATTGCAAAGGGGATCAAAGCTTACAGGAAGAATGTGGGGAAAATGGGGTTGAGAAACCTATCAGCCATGACTGAATGGTGGGAGAGAGACACAAAAACAGCAGTTGCTGAAGTACAAAACAGACCAGCAGGAAGCTGGAAGAACGCAGCAAGCTAGGCAGCATCAGGAGGTGGAGAAATCAATGTTTCAGGTGTAACCCTTCAGGAGAAGAGCTCAACCTCTCCACCTCCTGATGTTGCCTGGCTTGCTGTGTTCTTCCAGCCTCCTGCCTGCCATGATTGAATGGTGGAGCAGACTTGATGGGCTGAATGGCCTAATTTCTGTTCCTATATCTTATGAATATGGAACTATAACAGTCTTCCCACACTCATTGGATCAAAATCCTGGAACTCCCTTTAAACAGGACTGTGGGTGTGTCCATGCAAATGAACTGAGTGGTTCAAGAAGGCAGCTCACCACTAACTTACCAGGGATAAGTAGGGTCAAACTATAAATATTGATCTGTCCCACTGCCCAGATAAATAAAGAAAACCATATTTGAACCTGTAAGATTAATTCTGAAACAGAAATTTCTGTATCGTTTCTTTAAAACTGATTTAATGCATTTGACTCCATTATAATAATTCTGCAGGAAACCTGTACAATTCAAAATTGAGTTTTGAACCTAGCTGGTTATATTTTCCAAGAAGTTTATTCCAATACGTTTTGTATGATTAATTTTTTTTAATGCCTGTCTGGCAGCATTAATGGTTGCACATTTAAACTGGTTCCTATGAGCTGCTTAATTCATTGTCGGGAATATGGGTTGTAGCTTTAAAGAATAGGTCACTTGTTTATTTTTGTTATATCATGCAGTTGACCCTGTTCAGGATGGTTTGGTGGAGCCTGGCAGTAACATCTTTTCATTAGACATTGTGATTGTCATGCCAGAAAATGCAATGACACTAAACTGAGTGTCAGTTACAAGAGGTGCAAACAACAGAAGAGTGTCAAAATGATTGAGTTTTTAATAAAGGGATGTTGCACTTTTAATATGTTGTCTTTGCTCATAATTAGCCAATTGTTTTGAGATCAGTGACCTTTATTCAATTCCCCCTCACCATTTCTTGTATTTAGTCGTACTTCTGCTTGGCGCATGACTAGTGAAGAGAAGAAGGTACTAAACCAGGCTAGTGAAGAGATCTGGAGCGATTTCAGACAAGCAGCTGAAGCGCACAGACAGGTGCGCAAATACGTCAGGAGCTGGCTCAAGCCTGGCATGACCATGATTGAGATTTGGTAAGTGAACGTTTCTGTCATTAATGGAAAACATTAGGTACGGTGGCTGTTGCCAGACTTGTAATCCAGAAAACACATAGCTAAACTCCACAAAAGTGGTTTGAGAACTTGAACTCTAATTTTCTTATGATACTCAAATGGATGTGAAGGATGTGATACAAACTCAACTCGTTCAGGAGTACCCTTCATGGAAGGAAACCTGTCCTTTAAACCGAGACCATAACAATTACATTTAAAACAAACTGTTAGCTCCCTTGATTTTCTCATTCAGAGTGAGATGGCTGAGCATCTGATCTGCTGCCCAGTCATTAACTGACTGCTGAGGCAGCCACAATAGCGAAGGTCTTTAAAGCTTAATACTCCACTTTACTGATGCTTTCTATCCTGGATCATTGTGGAACAGTGGTTGAAATGTGGCTACTCTTTCTGACTGTGCCTGATGATTTTTCTTTAAATAATGCTTAGGATTATTGACAACATATAGTTGGGGGCTTTTCTAAGGAGCTATATTGACACAAATGATTTTCCAGGTATACCGTTAATACTGTCACTGGATTTCTCTCCTCCCTTGTAACTGGCAGCCTGCAAGCATTATATTGCTTGGTTTTTAACCTCGATGACATGTCGCATCGAATGTAGGTACGTGAGTATAGTAGGTACATTACTGAACTATTAGTATAGAGATCTGCATGAGACTTCAATTCAAAATCCTGTATGGCAGCTAGGACATTTACATTCAGTTGTAAATAAATTCAGATGTAGGAAAGATTTCCTGTAGAGTCCAGAATCAGGGGTCATGGTTCAAGGAAAGGGGTAGACTGCTTATGGTTGAGATGAGACATTTCTTCACCCAGACAAAGGAGCCGAGGAGTCTGGATTTCTTTACCACAGAAAGTGGTTAAGGCCAAAAGACAATGTTTTCAGGAAGGGGTTGGATTTCATTCTCAGTTCTAAAGAGATTAAAGGGTATGGGGAGAAAGCCGTAACAAGGTACAGAGTTTAATGATTAGCCATGATCATATTAAAAGGTGGAGCTGGCTCAAAGGGCTGAATGATCACCTTGTTTTTGTTTCTATTAACCAAAAGTTAATATATGTAACAGTAAATGCTGCATTGCTGTTAATTTTTAAAAATGCATGTTCTTTAGAGAAGGAGAGCTGCTATCCTCCCCTAGCCTGACTCCGAGCAAGAAGGGTGACTGGTCCCGAAATCTTAACTCTGCTTTCTCTCCACAGATGCTGCCAGACCTGCTAAGTTTGTCCAACAATTTCTGTTGCTGTTTCAGGCCAAACCTTTATTCTTGATACTCATGGTAGACCTTTTACAATTGGACCTAATGTACTGTCTGACACAAAGGAATCAGTGCAGATCACCTGGTGTATGGTTGTTGTGGAGATGCCATTATACCTCCCTGAGGGGGAAAAAACTAAAATGCAGCTTTGATTTTGCAGTGAAAAGCTGGAAGATTGCTCCCGTAAGCTGATCAAAGAGAACGGACTGAGTGCTGGCTTGGCTTTTCCGACTGGCTGCTCCCTGAACAACTGTGCAGCTCACTACACGCCAAATGCCGGAGACCCCACCGTGCTGCAGTACGATGATGTCTGCAAAATTGACTTTGGAACACACGTCAACGGTTGGGCCACATTTTGTTTTATTTCTGAAATGTTTTAAGTCTTGAGATTTCATTTTAAGTTAACACCTAATTTGATTGTTCTCTTCCGCAGGCCATATCATTGACTGTGCTTTCACAGTTGCATTTAACCCTAAGTATGACAAGCTGATAGAAGCTGTTAGAGATGCTACTAATACTGGTATAAAGGTAAGCTGGAAATATAATAACATTGTCCATACTTGGAACCTGAGTTGAAAGCAGGTGGCAGCTTGGTTAACGCTTTGGACCTGAACCCGATAGATACTTTCTAATCAAATTGTTCAGCAATGTCATTGCACATTCAGGTGGAATTGGAACCTGGGACTTCCAGCTGAGAGGTAGAGACTCTCACTGTGCCACAACAGCCTTACCTGAGCCCTTTAGTTTTAATATATTACCTGCATTCTTTAGAATTGGATGAATGGTGTGCAACTGATACATTTGCTGCTGTATTCCCTCCTGGGTGATTAACAACATTGTATTTATGATTAATGAATGTATTTTTAACACATCAACTCCACAACTGACATGACGTTTCTGTTGCCTCCGCTGAGACCAGCATGTAGCTGGGACTTTCCTGTTATCCTGTTCAGTTATGAAGATATGAACGTGTATTCTAATGCAGTTCATAGCAATGTTTATGTAAAATCAAAATTCGATGTAATACATAAAAATACTCCTGCAGTGGCTTATTAACCTGAATAGGATTTCAGGCTTCAGTCACGTAGGTACCTGTATTGAAAATTCAAATCTAAAGGAGTAATTCAGATTTGAGCAGAAGTTTAGATTGTCCATGTTAAATTAAGTTCCACATATCTGGTGTGTTAACCTAATTCAGTTGATAGTATTGCCAGTTGCTGTGACATATGACACCCATCCAAGCTCATGAGTAGGAAATGGGTTTGAGTCTTCTTCTCAGGAGTTGCTCCCATGGCCTAAGCTGGCACTGCAGTCCAGTAGTGAGGGAGTGCAGCCCAGTTGGAAAATGTAATTTGGTCCAGCACAGTACAACAATACAACACAAACATATTGTTTGTGAGATTGGCTAACTCCTCTCATTTCTGACTGTCTGCCCTGTACTTGAGCAACAACCTTGCCTACAGCATGGTTACCGTGTACCAAATGTCTTGCAAGTGGATTTGGTGAGAAGAAAAACTGAAAATGGTATTTAACATTCAACCTTTTTAGTGCAAGTAAGGCAGATAAATATCCTGGTGTTATAGACCTAGGATTAGAAATATACCCGTATACAGAGCATTCCTATTGGTCATCATCTGAAAGGCTGTGGTTAAGACCACAATTGGATTAAGAGGAGGTAGTGGTCGAGAAAGCTGGACCATGGCAGATTCCTGTGAGCTTCCGTAACCAATCCCCTAGCCAATGACCCTTTGTGATGGCTCTGTATCTGAAGGGTATTTGAAAGAATATGTTCTCACCTGTCACTCAAATCTGGAAAAATTCTTTGTTTTAGAATGCAGGAATTGATGTTCGCCTTTGTGACATTGGTGAATCCATTCAGGAAGTCATGGAATCCTATGAAGTTGAAATTGATGGCAAAACATATCAAGGTATCAGCTGGACATGCTAACTCTGAGTTACATTGGAGTTGTCGTTGTCCTTTCTTCAGTGCCGGGCCAGCTGCATTGAGGCCATTTGTTGCATTCCTGTTGTCACCTCAGCTCGAACCCGCGATCTGTGCAGTTAAGAACCGCCTCTTAAACCTGTCGAGTCCTCACTGACCTCAAATATTCATGTGTATTTTGAATAGATCGCTCATTACTTTCAGAGTTCTATTGTGATGCTGTGGCTGAGGCTTTATTGATATATTGGCATATACAACAGTGCTGCAATTTTGTTTCATGTTAGACAGCAGAGATCAAATGAATCTTTAGAGTATAAAGGCAGTGGGAGTATATTTGAGGGAGATCAGGAGGGCAAAAAAATGACATGAGATAGCTTTGGCAAATAATGTTAAGGAGAATCCAAAGGGATTTTATAAACACATTAAGAACAAAAGGGTAACTAGGGAGAGATTGGGGCCCCTCAAAGATCAGCAAGGCAGTCTGTGTGTGGAATCACAGGAGAGTGAGCAGATACTAAATAAGTATTTTGGATCAGTATTTACCGTGGAGGAGAATGTGGGGAAATAAATAGCGACATCTTGAAAAATGTCCATATTACAGAGGTGATGGTGCTGGATGTCCTAAGATCTATGAAAGTGGATTTATCCCTGAGACTTGATCAAGTGTACCCTAGAACTCTGTGGGAAGCTAGGGCCTCTTGCTGAGATATTTGTATCATCGATAGCCACAGATAAAGTGCCAGAAGACTGGAGGTTGGCTAACGTGGTACCACAATTTAAGAAAGGTGGTAAGGCAAAGCCATGGAACTATAGACCGGTGAGCTTGACGTCGGTGGTGGGCAAGTTGTTGGAGGGAATCCTGGGGGACAGGTTGTACCTGTATTTGGAAAGGAAAGGACTGACTAGGGATAGTCAACATGGTTTTGTGCGTGAGAAATCATGTCACACAAACTTGATTGAGTTTTTTTGAAGAATTAGCAAAGAGGATTGATGAAGGCAGAGTGGTGGATGTTATCTATATGGACTTCAGTAAGGTGTTCGACAAGATTCCCCATGGGAGACTGGTTAGCAAGGTTAGATCTCATGGAACACAGGGACAACTAATCATTTGGATACAGAACTGGCTGAAAGGTAGAAGGGGGTGGGAGGGTTGTTTTTCAGACTGGAGTCCTGTGACCAGTGGAGTGCCACAAGGATCAGTACTGGGTCCACTTTGCTTCATTTATATAAATGTGTTGGATGTGGACATAGGAGGAAGGTTTAGTCCGTTTGCAGCTGACACCAAAATTGGAGATGTAATGGATAGTGAATAAGGTTCCCTCAGAGTACAATGGGATCTTGATCAGATGCCCAATGGGCCGCAGAGTGGCAGATGGAGTTTAATTTAGATAAATTAGATAAATGAGGTGCTGCATTTTGGAAAGGCAAATCAGGGCAGGACTTAAACACTTAATGGCAAGGTCCTGGGGAGTGTTGCTGAACAGAGATCTGGAGTGCAGGTTCATAGTTCCTTGCAAGTGGAGTTGCACGTAGGCAGGGTGGTAAAGAAGGCATTTGGTACATTTGCCTTTATTGGTCAGTGCACTGAGTATAGGAGTTGGGAGGTCACGTTGTGGCTGTACAGGGCATTGATTCAGCCACTTTTGGAATATTGTGTACAATTCTGGTCTGCCTGCTATAGAAAGAATGTTGTGAAACTGAAAAGGGTTCAGAAAAGATTTAGAAGGATGTTGCCAGGGTTGGAGGATTTGAGCTATAGGGAGAGGCTGAATAGGCTGGAGCTGTTTTCCCTGGAGTGTCGGAGGCTGAGGGGTGACCTTATAAAAGTTTCTAAAGTCATGAGGGGCATGGAAAGGGTAAATAGACAAGGTCTTTTCCCTGGGGTGGGGGAGTCCAGAGTTAGAGGGCATAGACTTATGGTGAGAGGGGAACTATTTGAGAGATCTAAGGAGCAACTTTTTCTCAGAGGGTGGCGAGTATGTGGAATGCATTGCCGGAGGAAGTAGTGGAGGCTGGTATAATTAAGATATTTTAAAGGCATCCGGATGGGTATATGGATGGGAAGGCTTTAGAGAGACATAGGCAAAGCTGGTGCAGGACCAGTGTGCCAAATGGTCTCCCTCTGTACTGATAAATTCTGTGATACCTAGTGTCATCTTTATTTCCATTTGTAACTTTCCCACCCCACATCTCTTTAATCTCCAACTCCTCTGTGCCTTTGTAATTCTGGCCTGTTACGCCTCCAGGGCCATACTTAATTGTACTCATGCTAGGTGTCCTGGATGCTTTATTATATTAAAGATGCATTAAAAATGTTATCTCTTGTCAAGAATGTGTGTATTCCCTAAAGTTTGATTTTGTACCTTCACAGTAAAACCAATTCGTAACTTGAATGGTCATTCCATTGGGCAGTACAGGATACACGCAGGAAAAACTGTTCCAATTGTCAAAGGTGGAGAAGCCACCAGAATGGAGGTAAAATACATTAAATTCTGTTCTTTCTTCAAACTTTTGGCACAGCACAGAGGCAGTGACAAATACTGCCTTTCATCTTTGTTGTATATAGTTCATCGGTTCTTTTTCTAGTCTCCTTCAGAATTGCTTGTATAGACGAGAAAAATGGTTAGCTTTGCCCTTTCTTGTTCCTTTAAAATTACTTCACAGGAGCAAATGGAGGCTGTTTAGTCTGCATTGTGACGTTATAAGATCGTCGCTAATTTGCTCCATTGATACCCTGATCCAAAAAAAGCTGCAATTTTGCAAAGGGGTTGTGCCAGGTCAGGAAGGTATCCCTGAGGTGTCAATGAAATAAACTGAAAGATGTAAGTCTGAGGGGACACCTAGAGGTTAAAACAAAGATTGCATTTAGATAGGGTCTGCCACAACCCCTCAGCGTCTTGTCTGACCACTGATGAAGTAGTGCTCAAGTTTTAGTATAGGATATAAAAGACTGTGTAGCCAATGGAGATTAACATGTTACTGAGTATAATTAAAGGAGTTATTGGGAGCTTCTCCAGTCAGTTGTACAGTAATCAACAAAGAGGGATGTTGGAAAGAAATAGTGAGTGGGTGTGAAGATTAGATTACTTACAGTATGGAAACAGGCCCTTCGGCCCAACAAGTCCACACCAACTCGCCGAAGCGCAACCCACCCATACCTCTACATTTACCCCTTACCTAACACTACGGGCAATTTAGCATGGCCAATTCACCTGACCTGCACATCTTTGGACTGTGGGAGGAAACCGGAGCACCCGGAGGAAACCCACGCAGTCATGGGGAGAACGTGCAAACTCCACACAGTCATTCGCCTGAGTCGGGAATTGAACCCGGGTCTCAGGCGCTGTGAGGCAGCAGTGCTAACCACCGTGCCGCCCACTAGAGTTCAAATGCAGTTGGAAGCTAACTGGGAGGATTGGGATTTACTGGACCAAAAAACCTCTTGTGAACATGACTTCCAAATAGTTTCCCACAATTTGCAGTTATGAATGACTACTGACCAAACAGCAAAGATTCAGACATCCTGAAGAAAAAGCCACCCGCTTTTTTAGTCTCGTCTTACGGTCATGAATTGCTTCCTCACCAAGTCTAATGTCTCGTGCTTTGGTTCATCATGGTGGGAGTGGGGGAGTTGAAGCTTAAAGGTTCAGCCATTGTTTCCATGTTTCCTGTTTAGGAAGGAGAAGTGTACGCAATAGAGACTTTTGGCAGCACAGGGAAAGGAGTTGTTCATGATGATATGGACTGTTCCCACTATATGAAGAATTTTGATGTTGGCCATGTCCCGATAAGGTAGGTCTGTAAGTATTCTGCATGGATGATCAGTAGGATTTGTCCCTTGATATGCCAAATAGAGATGTGTGGGGTGTTTAAGATTCTTGGTAATATCATCCCACTCAGGTGTTCCTTTCATTTAGCAAGTGTAACTGTTTTATTATTTTTAAACTAAATATGATTACATTGTGCCAAAATTGGTGTATGATAAATGGCTTGTGTTTTAATATTAAACTCTTAATGTTCCTGTTGATAGGGCACACTATAAATGTCTTAAATGGAGTCATCATTCCATTTGAGTAAAAACTAAAGGCCTTTTTTAAGCATCAAGATCTGGAGCTTCTGCTCAGTAATGCAAACTTGGCAAACCAGTGCAAGGATTTGTGCACATATTACATTCAGCAGAATTTGTGTTTCCATTGTTTTAAAAAAAAATTAAAGTATGGCTATGCCTCCAATCACAATCATTGTTCCACTAAATGTACCTCTATGCAAATAGACAATAGGTGCAGGAGTAGGCTATTCTGCCCTTCGAGCCTGCACCACTATTCAATATGATCATGGCTGATCATCCTTAGTCAGTATCCTGTTCCTGCCTTATCTCCATAACCCTTGACTCCACTATCCTTGAGAGCTCTATCCAATTCTTTCTTAACTGAATCCAGAGACTGGGCCTCCACTGCCCTCTGGGGCAGAGCATTCCACACAGTCACCACTCTCTGGGTGAAGAATTTTCTCCTCATCTCTGTCCTTAATAGTCTACCCCATATTTTTAAGCTGTGTCCTCTGGTTCGGCACTCACCCATCAGCGGAAACATGTTTCCTGCCTCCAGAGTGTCCAATCCTTTAATAATGTTATGTCTCAATCAGATCCCCTCTCAAGTCTTCTGAACTCAAGGGTATACAAGCCCAGTCGCTCCAGTCTTTCAGCGTAAGGTAGTCCCGCCATTCCAGAAATTGACCTCGTGGACCTACGCTGCACTCCCTCAATAGCCAGAATGTCTTTCCTCAAATTTGGAGACCAGAACGGCACATAGTATTCCAGGTGTGCTCTCACCAGGGCCCTGTACAGCTGCAGAAGAACCTCTTTGCTTGTATACTCAATTCCTCTTGTTATGAAGGCCAGCATGCTATTAGCTTTCTTCACTACCTGCTGTAGTGCATGTTTACCTTCATTGACTGGTGTACAAGAACACCCAGATCTGTTTGTACTGCCCCTTTACCTAAATTGATTCCATTTAGGTAGTAATCTGCCTTCCTGTTCTTGTCACCAAAGTGGATAACCATACATTTATCCACATTAAACTGCATCTGCCATGTATCTGACCACTCACCTAACCTGTCCAGGTCACCCTATAATCTCCTAACATCCTCATCACATTTCACCCTGTCATCCAGCTTAGTATCATCAGCAAATTTGCTAATGTTATTGCTAATACCATCTTCTATATCATTAACATATTATAAAATGCTGCGGTCCCAGCACTGATCCCTGCGGTACCCCACTGCCTGCCATTCTGAAATGGAGCCATTTATCACTACTGTTGGCTTCCTGTCAGCCAACCAACTTTGAATCCAAGTTAGTACTTTGCCCCCAGTACCATGCACCCTAATTTTACTCACTAACCTCCTACATGGGTCTTTATCAAAAGCTTTCTGAAAGTCCAGGTACACTACACCTACTGGATCTCCCTCGTCCATTTTCAGAGTTACATCCTCAAAAAATTCCAGATTAGTCAAGCATGATTTCCCCCTTCATAAATCCACGCTGACCCTGACCTATCCTGTCACTACTATCCAGATGTGCCGTAATTTCATCCTTTACAACAGACTCCAGCATCTTTCCCACCACTGAGGTCAGACTAACTGGTCTATAATTTCCTGTTTTCTCTCTCCCACTTTTCTTAAAAAGTGGTACAACATTAGCCACCCTCTAATCCGCAGGAACTGATCCCGAATCTATCGAACACTGGAAAATAATCACCAACGCATCCGCGATTCCTCGAGCCACCTCCTTCAGTACCCTGGGATGTAGACCATCAGGCCCCGGAGACTTATCAACCTTCAGACCTAACAGTGTCTCCGACACCAATTCCTGGCAAATATAAATTCCCGTCAGTTCAGGTCCTTCAGCCTCAGGAAGATTGCTTGTGTCTTCCCCAGTGAACACAGATCTGAAGTACCAATTCAATTCTTCTGCCATTTCTTTGTTCCCCGTAATATATTCCCCTGTTTCTGTCTTCAAGGGCCCAATTTTAGTCTTAACTATTTTTTTGCCTTTCACATACCTAAAAACGCTTTTACTATTCTCCTTTATATTTTTGGCCAGTTTACCTTCGTACCTCATTTTTTGAGTATTTCCTTCTTAGTAATCCTCTGTTCTTTAAAAGCTTCCCAGTCCTCTGTTTTCCCACTTATCTTTGCTATGTTATACTTTTTCTCTCTTAACTTTATATGTTTCTTAACTTCCCTTGTCAGCCACGGCCGCCCATGCCTCCTCCTGGGATCTTTCTTCCTTTTTGGAATGAACTGATCCTGCAACTTCTGCATTATACACAGAAATATCCGCCATTGTTCCTCCACTGTCATCCCTGCTAAGGTATTGTACCATTGAACTTTAGCCATCTCCTCCCTCATAGCTCCATAGTTCCCTTTATTCAACAGTTTATTCAACAAATCTCCCAGAAAGCTCTAAATATTAAACATTATTTTGGCGCATGGATACAAATGGACATGTTTTGAATTTTTACTCCACTAAAGCTAGAGTACACCATTGTAACTGACAAATAGTTGTCATTTTCACTGTTAAATATCTGGTTATTGTGGATGTGATTACTTTTATTGTGGTACAAAATACAATGGGTCAAATGGCCTTTGTGCGTTCTAACAATGGGAACTTTTTTTAAAAAAAAACTGAAAGAACTGTGGATGCTGTAAATCAGAAAGAAAAACAGAAATTGTTGGAAAAGCTCAGCAGTCCTGCAGAGTGTTACAAGGGGACATAAATTTAAGGTGAAGGGTGGAACGTATAGGGGAGATGTCAGGGGTGGGTTCTTTACCCAGAGAGTGGTGGGGGCATGGAATGCGCTACCTGTGGGAGTGGCAGAGTCAGAATCATTGGTGACCTTTAAGCGGCAATTGGATAGGTACATGGATAGGTGCTTAAGCTAGGACAAATGTTCAGCACAGCATCGTGGGCCGAAGGGCCTGTTCTGTGCTGTATTGTTCTATGTTCTAAAGCTCGCCAGACCGGAAGCGTTAACTCTGATTTCTCTGCACAGGTGCTGCCAGGTCTGTCGAGCTTTTCCAGCAATTTGTTTTTTTGGCTTCTGTGAATTTTAAGCTGTTATTAATCAAACTGCCAGTTTACCTATCTATACTATATTAAGGAAGTTGTGTTGAAATAAACGTTTGAGTGCATTCTAAAATGTGCTCTGATTTGGCATATACAACATCAATGATGGAATAGGTTTGCCAGAAACTCCGCAGCGAGTCGGGTGGGAAAGGAAAACACCTCAACTGGTGCAGATTGCAACCAATTACTGATTGCATCCAAAGAATAAACTCTACCTGTCACCATTAAAGTAGAAAGCAGTTAAGAATTTTTTTTGTTCATCTGATGTGTTTCCTCTGAAACCCCACACCAGAGATCAAAAAGATTTGGGTTGGTGCTAACTTAGAGAATGGATAGTTCAGCTTGACTGAAAAATCATTTTACTGCTGAATAAATGCTATCTCGGCTGATGAAAATGAGCGATTGCCTCAGATGTACCTAGCAATTAATTTTTAACTGTTGAGGAATAGGTTTACTTAGCTGATCATTTAATGCTGTTCATTTTGCTGTATTTTAGACTTCCACGAGCAAAACACCTCCTGAATGTTATCAATGAGAACTTTGGGACTCTTGCTTTCTGCCGCCGGTGGCTAGACCGTTTGGGGGAGAGCAAATACCTCATGGCCTTGAAGAATCTCTGTGATCTGGGTATAGTGGATCCATACCCTCCATTGTGCGATATCAAAGGCTCATATACGGCACAGTTTGAGCACACTATTCTGCTTCGCCCGACGTGTAAAGAAGTTGTGAGCCGTGGGGACGATTACTGAGCATCTCCATCATTTGACTTTGCTGTACTGACCAGCACTGTGTGATTGGTTCCATCTGCATCGTTCTACCAGTTTGTTTTATGATGGACCAGGTTTAGGTTTGCCATGTTTTAGAGGGTAACAATGAGGAGGATGAGCCTGTATTTCCATCTGCTCCAAAAATTTTTAATAAAAGGTTTCTGATGTCTAGGAACTTTTATGTTGACAGGACTTGTTCCTTGCACTTTCCCACTGATGGATTAATATAAAACATAACTGAATACTGGCATCTCCAAGTGGGTTGGAATATCTGCCCACAAATTGCTGCTGGATTAATGCAGAAAGTCTAATCGGGTACTGACATGTTCAGGAGCATGGGGTGCTGCTTTGTTGTAAGAAAGATTAAATGCACCTCGGAGTCCAACTTTCTCCAGTATTTTGCAGAGGCTTTTTATATAGAAAGTGGTATTGAATATAACTTATGCAAATACCTTCATTCTTGACTGTCTTCTAATACCCCAGCAAACAATTTAATAAAAATAAAAGTTAATTTCTGTTGTGATGTTACTGGTTCTACTTGTCCTTGAATATGTCACACTGTAGAAGGTGAAGTTCCTGGAAGAAATGGAAATGCCTGCATGATATCCCAGTGTAGGTGGGTTTTATTTATGAACTGTTTCTACATGAAAATTTGAACCTCAAGTTCTATTCAGGGCCTCCACATTGACTTGCTCCCTGTCTGGACTGCCAGATTGAGATTTGTAAATTCCTCTTGGGGTTTTGCTAAATAGTTCTTGATTTCACTGCTGCTGAGTCCTTTACTAACAAGGAGTCAGTCCCCTATACATTTGTGCCCATTCCAGTGCTGGTCTGTCATGAAGCACTGGGAGAAAATGATTTTAAGACTGAAATGCAATGTTAGAGGATTGGACGTTTGAATTTGTAAGCACTAGTTAAATTAAAAGTCTTTTTTAATCAACTTAACATTTCAGACAACCCACTCAATTCTCACTGATTTGTTGAGAATATTGTCAATTTTTTAAAAACAAAATACTATCCAGATTACTGAGTGTCAGTTGCTTTATGGAGAAAAGATTCAAAGTTCAATTTCTCCCTTTGGAATGTTATTGAGGGTATATGTGTACTAGCCACCATTGTAGCTATTGCCACTCCTGTTATTGTGTCACTGCTATACCTTCAGACAATGAATGTTCCTCATTGAATTGGTGAAGATGCTGCTGCCAATTACTCACTTCACTCCCACCCTTGAAAAGGGATAGGACACAGTTGGCAAACCTGCAACACTTAGCAATTAACATTTGATTTCAACCCTAACTTGTGGACTGGTACTTAAATTTATCATATCAGTTAACTGAATTTACCTAGTCTGACCTACATGATTTAAATCCTAGGGGGAATGAGCTGTAATTGTAAATAATGCCAGTGTAAATAATTTACACTGGAGTTGCAAAAAAAGCATTATGAATATAAAACATGCTCCTTTTTATCAAACTAAAGTCAAGACAAAGGAAGATTGTCTCATGTGATAGTTTACCAAAGTGACAATTTTGCCACACCAAATTGGGATAATGTGCTTGGCAATAGGTAATGAAAACCTTTTTATAACAATCTTGATGATAAGGGTGAATCTAAAATAGCAAGGTGGTACACAAGTTATGCTGCAAAGATCAAATTCAATGCACAAGGCAATTGATTGTGTGCATTCTTTAGCCAAAGACATTTAATTGAAAAATTAACAATTCACCTGGTGACTATGGGGTTGTAGCTCACTAGTCAGGAATGACAAAGTACCACATGCATTTTAATGGATACTGCACTTCTACCTGCATCTCCCACTCTTATAAATTTAAAACACTGAACAATGCTCATAGCTGTCTTTTGTTTTAAAACATCATTTTATTGAGGTAAAATATCTAGAAGTTGAGGTAACAATTTTGCATAGAATTAATTTATGACAACCAACAATTTACAACTAGCAACAAGTTTGTCAATTAACAAATCAGGTTTGAAAGCAAGATTTTTCTACTCTAAAAAATGAACTATGTGACTAGTTCAACTTGTTCATTAATGCACAAACTGTACATGCAAGAAATTCAACTGGGATACTAGCTGCATATTTGAAAAGCAGAAGCTCAAAAATGAAAACCCTTGGTTGAGACAGACAATCTTCTATTTTCTGCTTTATTTGCTTGGTGCCCTAATTCTTTTGGCACAACTATTAAGTATTTTCACTATTGTTCAGAATTCCCTCATCTCCAAGATCGCAAAAAAAAATCCCTGTAGGTTGCTTGAAGTCCAGTAAAAAAGTCCCAGAGACGTGGTCAACAGAATGTAATAATTTTAAGAAAATAGATAAAAATTTAGTCCTCAAAGCACTATTGTTCAAACAGAATTTTAGAAATAATATAGAACTGACTATTAAGGAATACTTTACAACCAGCAGCTGAGGCTGGATGAGAAAGTTATTATACTACCATGATCAAATTATGAGCAATCCAGGGACTTTGCACAGCACAAGGTTAGGCAAGTTGATAATATTTCAAATGTCGAAACCAACCCTTACTATAATAAAGTGATATGTAGGATGGCATGACATTACAATCTATAATGAGCCATTTAATGAGTTAATTATTGTTACTGTACCCTTAGACACTAGCTGAGAAATTAGTTTAAAAAGCTTTTCAAAATATAATCCAGTATTTGATTTTAGCAATTTGGAGTATGTGGATTCACAGTCACATTATGACTCACTTCCAAATGGACCAGCAAAAAAAAGAGGAAAATTCTAGAGTGATGAGACAGGTTACTTACAACAGAATCTGGGTGCAGGGTGAGACTGGAAAATAACAGGCACGGAAAAGTAATGATCTAAAGCAGATCTTTACAGGGTCTGGATCATATCCACTGACAAGTGAAAACTAGATCAGCAGCAAACCTAACATTAAATGCCCCAGGACAGGTTTCTGTATCTGAATGTCAAAGTGGACTTAAAATTAGAGATCACATGTTGAGAATTTATATACACAACAAAATACACACTGCAACACTCCTAAACTAGCTAAAACAAAATGTTTTAGATTTCCAACATCTAAGATGATCAAAAAGCTGGAAACACTCAGTGTGTCTGTAGTGAGAAACAGTCAATGGTTATTGCATCTGAAATGTTAATTCTTTCCACAGTTGCTACTGGTCTGCTGAAAATGTCCCAATATTCTCTGTTCACATCAAAAAAATAACAATCGAAGCTTTCAAAAATTTGAACTTTTCAAATTATGATAAGCTGGTTTGTCGTCATCATAAAATGGCACAAATAGTAGAATCCAAAAATACAAAAATTTGCTCAATTGACTCTGCACTGTGATTGACTTCTGTACTTTTTTAATGTGTGCAAAACCTGAGCAAAGGGAATAAAGCTACCTTAAATGTAATTTTACATGTTCAGCAAATGCATTATTGCACATTTACCTAGAATGTGGGTCAGTGTCCATCAATTTGGCCATAAATATCTGCACAAGGAACATTTTACTCTGTGCAGTCAGCATTTTGAAACTTCCAAGTTCCACAAAGGAAGGTTATACACCATGTCCCTTTAAAGTACAGGGTACCTCAAAATGTATCCTGATTTTCACAATCAACTTACTCAAAACACAATACTACTGGGATGTTTCTTTAAAAATTGTTATATAAATGCAACTTATCATTTCTATATTAAACAGATTGAGAGTCTCCAGTATGTTACATTCAAGTTTAGACTTTCCACTCAACTTGCATTGGATTTCATGACATTGTTTAGAGATATATTGTTCCAAGGTACAGGTTTGAACAGCATTTGAAAAACAGAAGCATGGCTCAAGATGGTCACAATAAAGCAAAGGAAGACAGAGCTCGAGACAGGCAGGCAGTGGATGACTTCAGGATTCCTTCAGTAGACAGTTGGCATAGATATGATGGATTAAATATCTGCCATACCGCTGTGGAGAAACATGTGGAGAAAAAGGTTCAAGGTGCAGCAGAGAAAGCTGCATTTAGGCATTCACATTTTTACAATCCATGATGCAGGTCTCATGTTTGCCAAAATGTTTACAAATCAGCAACTTTACCCTCTGCTCTAAGCACAAACCTCTGAATGCAGGGAAAATTTGGTCAGAATCAGAGTTTAAATGTCTTGTTTTGCTATTCTTTGGCAGTATACATCAGTATCATTCAAACATACTACAACAAGTATTTAAATGGCAAATAACCATATACATGTGGGCAGGATAAATATATAGGTAAAAACAATGACTGCAGATGCTGGAAACCAAATTCTGAAAAAGCACAGCAATTCAGGCAGCATCCGAGGAGGAGTAAAATCGACGTTTTGGGCAAAAGCCCTTCAGGATAAATATATGTCAAAGCAAAGTACTGTAATTGGGAAATAAATTCAAATCCATTAATAAAAAAGCCAGTCTGTTTTCTTTAGGATACAAATAGAAGTGTCGTGAACAGAAAGGATAATAGGTGACTACTTTCAGTCGTTAAGGTACCTATGATGAGAGAACATACAAAATTGTACAAGATTTAGATAAAAAGGCAGGAGCCCTTTTTCCTCCATTGAGGTGGGAGGTTGTGGAATTCTCTTCCAGATTATTAGTTGCAGTTGTACTATAATAGTTCAAGTTTAGCTAGAAAGCAAATATGGTCAGTCTTATTTGTTCACCTGCAGGTTAAGCACTGAATGATTGATGGACTTGTTTCAGTTCTGTAACTTCCAGGATATTTCCACAGGTATTCATAAACAGAACCAAATTTTGAAGGTATGGTAACTTCAGTGCTATCTTGGGCTGTTGTCCTCAACATTCCTCAGGACACAGCAGAGCTGCTGGGATACAATAAGCTTGGAGTTCTGGATAATGGCTTGCCAATGTAAAGAGTGTTCATCATCTATAGGAGCCACATTGCTGTGTCTAGTATGGGTGCTTGATGAGTTCAGGGCCAAGCCCTTCAACAATTGAATACTTACAATGCACATATGATTTGATTAGATTACCTACACTGTGGAAACAGGCCCTTCGGCCCAACCAGTCCACAGTAATCCACCCAGACCCATTTCCCTGACTAATGCGCCTAACACTATGGACGATTTAGCATGGCCAATTCACCTGATCTGCACATTTGTCATCTGAGAGAGGAAACTGGAGCACCTAGAGGAAACCCACACAAACAGGGAGAATTTGCAATCTCCACATGGACAGTTGACAGAGGCTAGAATTGAGCCTGGGACCCTGGTGCTGAGGCAGCAGTGCTAACCACTGTGCCACCGCAAAGGTTCAGGACTGACAGCAGCCTTCAATTTCAATTTCAGATGCTAGGTGGCAGCACTAAACCATGACATGAAATATAATAGTCTGGACTACATAGGGAAAAACAAGAGTCCCAGACAGCAGTGAGGCAAACAGTGAACTGAGAAATCACAATGTAAAAAGACTAAGGCCATTTGGCCCTCAAGCCTACCGTGACATTCAATAAGATTATGGCTGCTCTGAATGTGGCCTCAACTCCCCTCTTCAATCTGCCCTCCATAGTTCTGGACTCCCCAGTCAATAAGTAAGCTAAGTCAGCCTTGAAAACATTCAATAAGATAAGACTCCACTGCTGTGAAGTGAAATGAAATGCTAAACATAACTCAGAAGAAATGCCTCCTCATCCCCACCTTGAATAGGAGACCCTATGTTTTGAACCACTAGCTCTATCTTTAAAGGGAAACACTTACCCCACCCTTTCTCAAAACCTCAGACTTCAATTAGATCACCTGCCACTCTTCTAAACTCCAGAGGGTATAGGCCCAATTTATCCACATAAGACAAACACTCTCATCACAGGAATCGAATTAACTTTGTTGCTAAAGGACAAGACACCCACACACAAACAAAACTCCAGAGTCCCAAAGTCACAAGCACAAGGCAGAATGAATTCTCAACTGGGTCACTGTCTCCATTGGCCAGTCCCAAAAACAGATCATAACCTGTGACAATTTGTTCTTTTCCAGTGAGAACAAGCCCAATTTACAGAAATTGTTTATGATATTTCAATGCTTCTATGTTTCGCGATATGGATTTCAGTCCTTCCAAACTGTCACAGATCAGATAGTACAACAAATATTGTTTTAACCAGCCCAACATTATCGATAAAAGTGGCAAAAATTATATGACTATTGTATTCTACTGAAATTTACTGCATTATTCTGTCCAATTACTTTTTAAAAAAATTTATCTCAATGTAAATTACTTGTTGTTCAATCAAATGGCCATACAAATTATCAATAGCTGATTCAAGTTAGAGTAATTTCTCTTCAAATATCACAATCTACCACAATGTCAGTAGTCAGAGGGAACCTTCAAGGTTCTGTGGTGGTACATTTTATTTAAGGCAAAGTTGCGTTATTATTTAAGTGGTTTATGCTGTAAATAAAGTACAACAGTGATGTATATTCCCCCTAAATATTTTTCTATTATTTAGTGTGCTTTATATTGATTACATGGGCCTCTTGATCAACTGGAGTATTTGATTAACTAGCACACTTCTGGCCAGATAGGTGCCAGTTAATAAATTCTGCTGTAATGATGGGGTTCTGCATAAAATTAAATTTCTTAGATACTAAAAGTTGATCAAAGATAAAGTGGAGGGATATAGAATGTAGATAACAGTTCACAAAGGCTAGCACTTGGTCAGGAAGATAGGAAAGCAGTCATACAACATTGAACATTACTTTTCCATTTTAAAGTTATGGAGAGGAGCCACTCCTGAGCGATTCCACTGGTTGTGCTTGGTTAACTAGAGCATGTATGGTACAGCAAAGGGCCATCTTAGCATTGCAGAAAGGAGGTGAAAGTAGAATGTTAAATCAAATAACGCTGCATATCACTGTAAAGCCAAGCTAGTGAATCTGTAAGCATTACAGAAATACAATTCAGTGTGAAGGAAGAATGAGGAACAAGTTAGTCTCATTAATACCTTACCAAACAGCATATTGTCTGTCAGATGGGGTGAGCTGCTAATATTACAGTGAGCTCATCTATTGAATCCTCTCTCTCTATCAAATGTATGAAAAATAGAAATTCTCTGCTATATGGCTATTACTAAAACAATACTGTACGTAAGAGAATAGAAGCATTTACTCAAATTACTCCCAAGTAATTCTCTGGCAAGATAAAAAATACACTACAAAACTTATGACTATACTGTACACATTCGATAGGAAAGTTACAACTCCATCTGTGTAAAATGTCTGTAAAGTACTTTTCCACAGAATCCTCAAGATAGTTGAAAATCTTTCGAACAATGTTGCCTCCAGGCACGGACTGTGTTGAGAAAGTAGCGGCACTTCTGAGCTGCATTCAAGTCGATGCTGGTGTTGAATCATTCCCAGGCGAGGCAGGTGGTGATGGTACTTTAATGTTGTGAGGCAGACGGTGAGTATAGAAGAGAATATAGGCCTGGGCTTTACAGACTTCATCCACAGTGCAGATCGTTACTGTGGAATCGTTACAATGGACCCACAAACCTACCAGAGGCAAAAATCCCAATTAGAAGTAAATTAGTGACATAACATTGAATGTGCATTATTTCAACAAAAATGAAATTTATTCATGTCAGCTTGGTGCCTTATACAGGACAAGCTTCCTAAGATCCACAGTCAGATATCTTCTGGATCTAGGAAAGGGGAAGGCAGGAATTCACAAACTACCACTTTTCAAATGGCAGATTCAAACTGAAACAACCCAAGTATTTCTTGCTAAAGATGTCCAAGGACAAGTCAGGGTCACACACAGCCAATCTCCACTGCTCACTCAGTCCCTTATGAGGAAATATTCATTGTTGCTCATTACCAAGGAGTGCCCCTCAACAGACTAATCAGCTTACATCGAGCAAATTGAGTCAGAGGTTTAAGGCACAGAAAAAAAACCCTTCAGCTCATTGCATCCATAGCAGTCAAAAAACCTGACCTATTCTAATCTCAGTTTCCAGCGCTTGGCCCATAGCCATGTATGCCTGGGCATCACGAGTGCACAGCTCAATGCTTGCTCGGTATTCTGAGGATTTCTGCCTTTACCACCTTTCCAAGGAATGAGTCCCAGAATTTAGTGGGACTCACATCTCCACTAAACCTTCTGCTCCTAACCTCAAATCTATGCCCCCAGTCATCAATTCCATCCATCAAACAGAAGAGTCTGTTTCGACCCTACGCCCCATAATTTTCTAAATCTCAATCAAGTCCCCTTTAAATCTCCTCTGCTTGGAGGAAAACAATCCCAATCTCCCTTCAGAGCAAACTGTCCAGCCCAGACAACATCCTGGTAAAGCTCCTGTGCAGCCACTCCAGTGCTATCACATCCCTCCTAGAATGTGGATTCCAGAACTGCACACAACACTCTAGCTACAGCACAACCAACACTTTATACAGTTTCAGCAAAACCTCTCTGCTCAAACTCTATGCCTCAACTATTAAAGACAAGTATACTAAATATCTTAACCATTTAATCTATCTATCTATCCTGACAAGTTAAGCAACCAGTTACATGCACACCAAAGTCCTCTGGTCTCTGCTTCAAAGGATCCTATCATTCATCATAGAACATAGAAAAATACAGTGCAGTACAGGCCCTTTGGCCCTCGATGTTGCGCCGATCCAAGCCCACCTAACCTACACTAGCCCACTATCTTCCATATGCCTATCCAATGCCCGTTTAAATGCCCATAGAGGGAGAGTCCACCACTGCTACTGGCAGGGCATTCCATGAACTCTCGACTCGCTGAGTAAAGAATCTACCCCTAACATCTGTCCTATACCTACCACCCCTTAATTTAAAGCTATGCCCCCTCGTAATAGCTGACTCCATACGTGGAAAAAGATTCTCATTATCAACCCTATCTAAACCCCTAATCATCTTGTACACTTCTATCAAGTCACCCCTAAACCTTCTTTTCTCCAATGAAAACAGCCCCAAACGCCTCAGCATTTCCTCATATGATCTTCCTACCATGCCAGGCAACATCCTGGTAAACCTCCTCTGCACCCGTTCCAGTGCCTCTACATCCTTCCTATAGTATGGCGACCAAAACTGCACACAATACTCCAGATGCGGCCGCATCAGAGTCTCATACAACTGCAACATGACCTCAGGACTCCGGAACTCAAATCCTCTTCCAATAAGAGCCAATATGCCTTCTTCACAGCACTATTTACCTGGGTGGCAACTTTCAGAGATCTGTGTACATGGACACAAAGATCCCTCTGCTCATCCACACTACCAAGTATCCGACCATTAGCCCAGTACTCCATCTTCTTGTTACTCTTACCAAAGTGAATCACTTCACACTTACCTACATTGAACTCCATTTGCCACCTTTCTGCCCAGCTCTGCAGCTTATCTATATCCCACTGTAACCTGCCACATCCTTCCTCACTGTCAACAACTCCACCAACTTTCGTATCATCCGCAAACTTGCTCACCCAACCTTCTAGCCCCTCCTCCAGGTCATTTATAAAAATGACAAACAGCAATGGTCCCAAAACAGATCCTTGCGGAACACCGCTAGTAACTGCACTCCAAGATGAATCTTTACAATCAACTACTACCCTCTGTCTTCTTCCAGCCAGCCAATTCCTAATCCAAACCTCTAACACACCCTCAATGCCATACCTCTGTATTTTTTGCAGGAGCCTACCATGTGACCCTTTGCCAGTTTTCAAGTTTCTTCACCCTATCTGAAGAGATCTATTTATATCAGGCAATGGGCCACAACTTCAAACCTGCACTTAATGCCATGAACAAAGTGAGTCACAGATAATTCTTAGTGGTGTAGCAGTGTACTCCTAAAAATGAAGGAAAGGCAAATTCTTCAAATGATTGGAGTAAGGAAAGAACTGGCCCCTGGACAAATCTCACTCTTGACTTGGAGTTAGAAGTGTCATCACATCTGCCACCTCCACACTTGTAATTAAGTACTTGGCATAGTCCAAACGACAACTGGCCTCCCTCTCTCTGCTGTAGTGAAAGACATCTGGGTACGTATAGTATGAAGGGCACCACTCCACCAAAAAGAGTGGGACAGGTGAGGAGGCAGGACTTTCATGAACTACTACAGCTGCTAAGCGATTAAAAATGTACACTGCCAACATTATTCAGCATCATGCCCTAATCATCTACCACAGTGAACGAACTGAGCTCCCAGATTTATTGTTAAGTGGAATGGATACAGCTGTGACTTCTATCAACACAGGAAGATCTAGGTTTGGGCCACACGCTGTTTCATAAAAACTGCAGAGGTTATGGAGGAAACAGGAAATGGAAACCACAGTGCAGCCACTTCTTTCCCCAGCCAGTGTGTTTTTGCTTTAAATACTGTTGTTGCTCCCAGAATTTATTTATATGTAGAGTTGAGCTCAGTATTTCTGGGCAAATATGCATTCAGTAAGTTTAAGAAACTTGAATTCCACAAGTTATCAAGTAATTATCTAATAGATTTAATTTGTTTTCAAATCCTATACTACCCATTTCCCAACTGGGTAAGTTCAATGCAAACAAAAAGCACATACCTCCATCTGTACTGTAGCAGTATGCTGTATAATGTCCAGAGCCAAAACCCTTTCCGTGGTGCATGACCACAGCTGCCAGGTCATATATGAAGCTGTTGGACCCAAAGTCTCCTGCCAACTCTCTGCAGCAGTATGGTTCCATATTTAATAGCTGGTCGAAGTTCACATGTACTCCTATCTTCTCACGGTGATTGCGACCAGACCACCTACAATGCGCAATGACAAACTGCATAAATTACAAACAGCGACAAATCCAATTACAAACCAAACGCATACAAACAGAATACAGTTAAAACTTCCTTTCTAGAAGTTTGTGTAAAAAAAACCTAACTTTTAAGACAAAAACCAGTTTAATTACCGAAAGCGTTTGAGGTGTAGTCGCATAACCTGAGGTAGCTTGTGGACCATTAGCTGTTTCTGAGCTTCAGTCAGGACCAATGGTTTTGAAGATGACTTCCTGCGGTTTCCTAGAACATCAGACAATATTTGAACATCATACTTGATAAAAGGCTCCAATGTAATTCATTAAATGCTGCATCACTGATGGACGGTAACTGCATCAGAATTCAAATTTAGCAGTATAGTCAATTCTCGGTTACAATGTTGAGTTTTAAATGTGAAATAGATAAAGCTGGTGCCAGACATGAAGCCTACTGAATGATTTACAATGAACATTTCAAATTCCAGGGCACATTGAGCACATCAACCAGGATGATATAACACAAGCAATGAGTGTTTCTGGCTGCTAACCCAGAAATCCCAGGTGTCACTTTCACTGGCATTAGGAAGATGTGGTGGTATCGAAAGGCTAGAACAAAATGTTCGCAGCCTAAACTCTCCAAAGGATTATAAATTTGTTGACAAATGTAATAAGAATTGAGAAAAGTATCTTTGAAAATACTCATACAACATCATTTTTGGCAGAGTGTTAAAGGGGAATCCAAAATCAGAAATATTTTAGTATTTGTGTTGAAAAAGCTTTGCATTTTCTCTGCTGTCTTTAGTCATTATATTTCTCAGAACTAATTCACTATGAAATACTTTAGGACACACAGTTCTGTCTGAATGCAAGTTAATCCATACCTAACACATGGAATTGAGCAAAATTAGAATTTAAAATATTGGGCACAATACAGGTTGTTCTGCTATAACATGCGCTCTGTTAACAAATTCATCATAATACGATTGATGAATTGAGGACACTTTCTACAGGGCGAACCTTTAAAGCGTGTATTGATTATAACGTGATTCGGGTCCCATTAGTTTAAATGGTGTTATGTGAATTTATTATAACATGGGACTGCACAAGAACAGAACTCCTGTATTATAGCAGAACTGACTATTTTGAAGCTAAGAAGTGCTGTGGTGGCAATTACAATTTTAAGTTCTGACAACCATGTCAGCATTGAACAAACTCAAGGGTAGCAATTTTCCACATCCAGTAGAGATGTACTCCATTACTTTTTGGAATACAAAAAGGAAAAAACATGGAACAGGTACAAAAGGAGGAAAACAGAGGCCCGTCAGGAATAAAGTGCTGTGTGGGAAGGGACCTCAAGAAAGCAGTTAGGAAACCAAACAGTGGCCACGAAAAGGTAAGATTACAGAGAACCCCAAGATAAGCTTACAGGTCTGTCCCCTGTGGGAAGAGAATAACCAAGGAAAGTGTAGGGCCTACTGGGAAGCATGGGGCCAGTCTTTGCAGGAAGCCAGAGGACATTGATACTGTTAAAGTGAATACTTCACATCTGTCTTTACTCAGTAAGAGGAGGATGCAATAGTTCTGAAGAGTTGTGCTCCAGAACTTGGCACCCCTAGCCAAGTTCTTCAGGTTACAACATTGGCATCTACCTGACATGGTAAAATATCCAGGTATGTCCTGTACACAAAAGGGCAGGACAAATCTAACCTGGCAAATTACTACCTCAGCCTATTCTCGATCATTAGTAAAGTGATGGAAGGTGCCAACAGCAGTGCTATCAAGCAGCACTTGCTCAACAATAGCATCCTCAGTGGCTCCCAGTTCAGATTCCAATCAGCTCCTGACCCTCATTACAGCCTTGGTCCAAACATGGACAAAGAGCTGAATTCCAGAGGTGAGGTGAAAGTGACAGCCGTTGACATCAAGGCTGCATTTGGCTGGGTATTGCATCAAGGAGCCCTGGCAAAACTGGAGTCGACAGGAATCAGGAGGAGAGTTCTCCATTGGTTGCAAGCACACCTGGTAAAAAAAAGTTATGTTGGAAATCATTGACTCTACTCATGGACATCCTTGCAGTATCCCTTAGGGTACTACCCTCGGACCAACCATTTTGAGTTGCTTCATCAATTACCATTCCTCCTTCAAACAGTCAGAAGGGAGGATGCTCGCTGCCAATTGCATAATGTTCAACACCATTCGTGACTCCTTAGATACTGAAGCGCCCATGCTCAAATGCAGCATGACGTGGACAAATGGTGCCACACAAGTGCCAAACAAATACCCTCTCCTACAAGCCCCCTGATATTCAATGGTGTCACCATCACTGAATCCCTCACCATTGATCAGAAAAGGAAAAGCACTATCCATATGAATATTGTGGCTATAAAGAGTAAAAAGTGAGGTCTGCAGATGCTGGAGATCAGAGCTGAAAATGTGTTGCTGGTTAAAGCACAGCAGGTTAGGCAGCATCCAAGGAATAGGAAATTCGACGTTTCGGGCCAGAGCCCTTCATCAGGAATGGGAGCCCTTCATCAGGATTCAGCTCATTCCTGATGAAGGGCTCTGGCCAGAAACGTCGAATTTCCTATTCCTTGGATGCTGCCTAACCTGCTGTGCTTTAACCAGCAACACATTTTCAGCTATTGTGGCTATAAAACCAGGTCGGAGTCCAGGAATACTGTAGTGAATAGCTCACCTCCTGACCTCCCAATAGTCTGTCCACTATCTACAAGGCCTAAGTCAAGAGTGTGATGGAACACTCCCTACTTGCCTGGACAATAGGCGCTCCAAAGACACTCGAAAAGCTCGACATCACCCAGGACAAAGCAGCCGCTTGATTAGCGCCACGTCCACAAACATTCACTCCCTCTACCATCAATATTCAGCAGCAGTGCATACTATCTACAAGATGCACTGTAGAAATTTACCAAGGCTTCTCAGACCACACCTTCCAAAGCCATGACCATCTCCATCTAAAAAAAAACAAGGCTGGCAGATACATGGGAACACCATCACCTGTAAGCTTCCCTCCAAACAATTTTCAATCCTGATCTGATATTTCTTAGCGTTCCTTCAATATCGCTAAAATGGTATTTTGGGTTTCCCTATCCCAAATGAGGTGGGCTAAAAATGGCTATGGACCTAATGCAGGAAGGTGGGACTATAATGGCACATTTATGGTGATGGGCTATAGGACGACTTCTGTACTGAGAGTCTATGATCCCATGATTCTAAGGTAGGTGACCACAATCTTTTCAAGGACAATTCAAGACTGGGAATAAATGCCAGTCCAGTCCAGACAGTGACACCCACATCTAAAACAAGATTTGAGCAAGCCCAGAACAATGATAATTGAGGTCAAAGGTGGTTCTCTGAACAAGGAGGGGAACCAGAGTTCCCTAGTGATCAAAAATGCAAAAAGTCAAACAGTGGTCATAACAGCTCATAAAACAGGGCCACTGGAGAACATTAAACAGAGACCTGCTCTCTTGCAATGGCACACCCAAGATAAACAGCTGAACTGAGGAACTGGTCTGAAATATTAGATTAGAAAACCCACATCATTTAATCAGTTCAAAATCTGATAATGAGGGTTGTGAACGGAATTCAACAAATCTGGTATTTGGTGGTAATTCTAGGAAAGAAAACAGTAAACTTCACCTGGTCTACACTAATGTTTTCCAGGGAAGGGAGCTCATTACCCTTAGCCAGTCAGGACTGCAATCAATTCCAATCCCTTACTAAGTATGCCTTATGCTATAGCAGAATAACCGAGTCATTAACAATGGTCACGTAACAGCAGTTATGGGTTATTTTGTGAAGATCACAATCATGAGCCTCCAGCAATAAACACCAAATTCGTTTCCAAGAAATCTTTATTTTATCAATGAAAAACTACAGATACGGACTTACAAATTCCTTGCGACAAAGCAACTACCAATATGGCCCCAACCAGCAGAGACAGTTTGCCCTCTGATTCCCCATGATTCCTGTTTTGCTAGGGCTCCTTGACATCCCACTTGGTCAAATGCTGCCACTGCTCTTTATTCCAAGTTTAAATTTAAATTTCCTAAGATTATATTGAATTAACAGCATGAAAACCAGGCTATACAGCCCAATAGGCACATGTTGATTAGGCTTCACATGCATTCCCTCTGACCCTACTATCCAACAATGCTTTCATTTTCTTCATTGCACGTACTTACTTAACTTCCCTGTAAATGTATTTATTTGCTCGTCTCAACTACTCTATAAATATGAAGGGCGAGCTGGCTAAGGTAGATTGGGACATTAAACTGGAAGATGTGTTGCCAGATATGCAACAGCAAATATTTAACTGATCAGTTAACAGTTTGCAAGAAATAAATCTCCTTAAGGAATAAAACCCCACAGGAAAGGCAAAGTGTCCTGCCTACAGATACCAAGTGAAGATAGCACCCCACATCCTGCTCCCTGCCCTTCATCACTGTGGCCTCCAGGCTCGGGGCACGAAGAGCAACTTTGCCCTACAGTATGAAGTAGTGGAGGGAATCAGCAGACAGAGGGTGGGTCAGGGACAAGCAGAGGCCCATCCAAAATGGAGCCAAATCGGGTCACGCAGGCAGAAGTCAGACCCAACACAAAACAAACTTAAAACTCAACTTCTAATGCCAGACTACATACAGGCTCTGTCAAGTGACCAACTTTAAAGAGGAACAGCTTAAATTGGAGCAACTTAAAATGGAAATTTGCTGCACTGGGAATAAGGAAGTAGTGGAGACAACAAACAAGCATCTAGTTTCATCGAAGGCAACCAACAGTGTGAAGATCAGTAAATAAGTAATCCTGACAAAAATAAATGGGACTAGAAATGGACATACCCCCAGGCCAGATTCTTAGGATTTTTGATTGCAGCCTTCAAAAATTCCCCAATTTCTTAACTGTTGCCATGGATTACAAGACTATTCAGCAGTAGAGGAGAAAAAAGGAGACTATAGGCTAGTCAGCACAAAATCGATTGTCAGGAAATTGTTGGAATGATTAAGAGCATGGTAATGAAAGTATAGAGTCACAGGTTTATGAACGGTAAATCCTGTTTGTGTGGAAGTCGTCTAAATAGTAATTAATAAAACAGTAGAGGAGGAACAGCATATTATGTATTTGAATAAGGTACACAATCCTGACTAGAGACTGGAGCAAAAAATTTAAACAAGAATTGAGGATTAGACAAAGAAGAAAGTGTGTTGGAATAAAGGGAGCATTTTCAGATCAGCAAGCTGTTCCGAGTGTGTATCACAAGGCAAGCCAGAAAGATTGGGCAAAGTCAACAAAAAATGTGATAGGAAGGATATTATTAAACTGGAGAGGGTACAGCTAAGATTTACCAGGATGCTGCTGGGAATGGAGGGTTTGAGATATCAAAATAGACCAGAAAGATTCGGACATTTTTCACTAGAACACAGGAAGTTGAGGGATGACCTTATTGAGGTTCATAAAATCTTGGGTATATACATATGGTGATGGACAAGGGTCTTTTCCCTTTTCCATAGGGGGAATTCGAAAATAGGGAGCTTTTTTTTAAAGGAGAGAAGTGAAAAAAAAATTTAAGAGGACATGAGGGACAACCTTTTCTTAAAAAAAAATGGCTCAATGTATGGAATGAACGGTCAGAGAAAGTGATGGATGCAGGTACAGCTACAATATTTAAAAGGCATTTGGATACCGGCAGCACGGTGGCTCAGCAGTTAGCACTGCTGCCTCACAGCGCCAGGGACCCAGGTTCGATTCCAGCCTCAGACAACTATATGGCATTTGCTCCCTGTGTCTGCGTGGGTTTCCTTCGGGTGCTCCAGTTTTCTCCCATAATCCAAAGATGTTCAGGTTAGGTGAATTGGCCATATTAAATTGCCCATAGTGTTCAGGGATGTGTATGTTAGGTGCATAGGTCAGGGGTACATGTAGAGTAATAGGGGAGAGGAATGAATCTGTTTGGGTTACTCTTCAAAGGGTTGGTGTGGACTTGTTGGACCAAATGGTCTGTTTCCACACTGTAGGGATTCTATGAAGTTCATGACTAGAAAAGGCTTGGAGGGATATGAGCCAAGCACAGGCAGGTGGTGTTTGGGAATTTGTAGGTGTGGACTATTTGGACTAAAGGGTTTGTTTCCATGCTTGTTGACTCCATGACTAACTGATCCTATCCAAACCTGCAGAAAGCCAAGTCTGCAATCAGACTTCAAAACCACATTAGAACAGATAGATGATACTACACATACATGAAACAATCATTTTCAGTCACAGAAACAGATGACTGCCCAGAGTATCAGTGCTGGGGTCCAGCTAGTCACTACCTGTATTACAGAGTTATAGGAGAGGACTGAGTGGAGGATTCTCAAGTTCACTTGATACAAAGTTCAATGGGAAAGTAAATGGAGGTAGATGCAAATACGCAATTCTTAAGTGCGTGAACAGGAAAATAGCAAATGGGGAAGTGCTAAGTTATTGGTTTGGAGGGAAAGATAAATGAGCAGAATAGATTTTAAATGGTGAAAGAATGTGAGCTGTTGGTATGCAGAGAAATGTGTGAAACATAAGCTTACCTCAGTAATGAGAACCATAAACTAATTTTGATATTATTGTTGTAAAAATCTAACTCATTCATTAAGGGAAAGAAATTTGCTATCTGGTCTTTATGCAACTCCTAACCCACAGCAATGTGGTGGATTCTCAACTGCCTTCTGAAATGGCCAACCTTGAACTAAGAGGTATATTTTCTTTACCTGCTGCACCACATTAAATTGAACTTTCTCCAGTTTAGGACACAGCTGCTATTCAATTTTAACAGTCTGATACTAAACAGTGATGCAAATACAGAAAGAATACCAGATTGTTCTTTAATTCTAAATCTCCAGGAAACATATCCAGTACACGCTCTTTACTCACTGTTGCACTGGTTACAGGCATAAATTTTCCCTTCCAAGGCTTCTGTCTCTGTGAATTTTGCCAACATTTCTGTCAATGAACAAGGATACTGGGAAGCAGCTTCTTTCCCATTGCAGTGGTATCTCTCAGGAAATTCTAGAGAAAGGTCCCAGAAGGATTCAATCGTGTTGGATTTGTTGTCACAAGCAAGGCATGTAACCTGTTTCAGAAAGATACAAAGCAGTGATATAACTACTGATTGACCTCTCATAATTCACTCCTAATTGAATAAAGTGCCCAGTTTCATATTGTAAGGAACATTCCAAGTTCATAAAACAGAAATCTCTGGGAAACCTTAGCAGGTCCGGCAGCATCTGTGAACAGAAATCAGAAATTACATTCAGGGTACAGCAACCTTCATCAGAACTTCAAAAGTTCATATCTGAGTTGCGTTTGTAGACTAGCCTAGTAGCATTTCAAATAGAAATAGGTGCTCATATGAAGCTGGATCGAGTTTATATTTAAATGCAACAGAAACTTACATGATTAATAGCTTGCTTCCATGTTTTTGAATTTTATGAACATTAGCCAATTTTGTAGCAAATACACAAACTGGCTTAATGCTCCTGTTAACAAGTTAAAGCATTTTTTCCTGGATTTTCTGGATCAGTCTACCAAAGAAATATTTTTAAAGCAGTGGTGGGTATTTCAGTATCCCAGGCAAAAGGATAGTCAGAAACAGGGGTTGTCTCTCAAGACAGGCATGTTCAATGTGTTCCACAATATCAAAGTCCATCTCAATGCAAGTCTGTCATTGCAACTAAAAATTCTTTGAGAATCATTGTTAACTTGCTGGTATATAGGTTACTATAACAGCACTAGTTGATAAGAGGCTGGTCAAGCAATTCAGCTGGCCTCTGTGCTCGAGTGGATGCACACACAGGACTAGCCGGTACCACACCTGATTGGGCATATCACAATGCCAACATTAACAGGCTCAGGACACCGATGCAAGGATAGATTTTGAATCAATAGTCCTGATCAGTGGCAAACTTAAAAATGCACACTGGTTCCTTCCAGCCGGTCAGAAATGACAATGCAACATTAGCCTGTGAACTGCTTGCACATGTAAACTATGAATGACCGGATCGGTCAGGAGCCAACTACTTCAGCGAATGTCAAATGTCCCAAAATTCAAATCTCTTAAATTAACTGTGCATTCCACCCATCTATTTTCATTTGTTTTCCATCTCCCAATGAGGTCCCCCCAAATTCACTAACTGCATCCAAGATGTGCACCAATGTAGTCACGCTTGCAAACTCTGCTAAGATGCTCACAACATGCTAGAAGAAAGTGAGGACTGCAGATGCTGGAGATCAGAGCTGTAAAAGCGCAGCAGGTCAGGCAGCATTCAAGGAGCAGGAGGATCGATGTTTCGGGCATCTTCAGGAGTGAGGGGGGTGTGCCAAGCAGGATGAGATAAAAGGTAGGGAGGAGGGACTTGGGGGAGGGGCGTTGGGAATGCAATAGGTGGAAGGGGGTTAAGGTGAGGGTGATAGGCCGGAGAGGGGGTGGGGACGGAGAGGTCGAGAAGATGACTGCAGGTCAAGAAGGCAGTGCTGAGTCCGAGGGTTGGGACTGAGAAAAGGTAGGGGGAGGTGAAATGAGGAAGCTGGAGAAACCTGCATTCATCCCTTGTGGTTAGAGGGTTTCCAGGCGGAAGATGAAGCGCTCTTCCTCCAGCCGTCGTATTGCCATGGTCTGGCGATGGAGGAGGCCAAGGACCTGCATGCCCTTGGTGGAATGGGAGGGGGAGTTAAAGTGTTCAGCCACAGGATGGTTGGGTTGGTTGGTATGGGTGTCCCAGAAGTATTCTCTGAAACGTTCCGCAAGTAGGCGGCCTGTCTCCCCAATGTAGAGGAGGCCACATCGGGTGCAGCGGATGCAGTAAATGGTGTGTGTGGAGGTGCAGGTGAATTTGTGACGGATATGGAAGGATCCCTTGGGGCCTTGGAGGGAAGTGAGGGGCGCAAGTTTTGCATTTCTTGCGGTTGCAGGGGAAGGTGCTGGGAGTGGAGGTTGAGTTGGTGGGGGGTGTGGACCTGACGAGGGGGACAGGACCGTGTCAAGGTATGCAAAGATGAGTTTGGTGGGGCAGGAGCAGGCTGAGACAACGGGTTGGCCGGGGCAGTCAGGTTTGTGTATTTTCGGCAGGAGGTAGAAACGGGTGGTGCGGGGTTGTGGGACGATGAGGTCGGAGACGGTGGATGGGAGATCCCCTGAGGTGATGAGGTTATGGATGGCCTGGGAGATGATGGTTTGGTGGTGGGAGTTGGGGTCCTGGTCAAGGGGGCAGTAGGTGGTGTCCGCGAGCTGGCGTTTAGCCTCAGCAATGTAAAGATTCGTGCGCCAAACTACCACCTCGCCTCCCTTGTCTGCCGGTTTGATAGTGAGGTTGGGGTTGGAGTGGAGGGAGTGGAGGGGTGTCCAGGAGGATGGTGGATGTGGCAAGACATCAAACAATTCTTCTGCCGCCTCACCTCCGCACCTACTACTTCAACCAGGATTCTCGCCCACCCTCTAATGACCACTTCTCCCGCCTCCAAAACACCCCATTCCACCTAGACACCCTGTGCTGGTCTCTTACCCGCCCTCGGTCTCTTCATAGAGAACTGCCGCCGCGACATTAACCGCCTCAACCTGTCTACCCCTCTTACCCACTCCAACCTCTCACCCTCGCAATGTACAACCCTCCACTCCCACCCCAACCGACAGACAAGGGAGGAGAGGTGGTAGTTTGGTGCACCAATCTTTACATTGCTGAAGCTAAACGCCAGCTCACGGACACCTCCTCCTACTGCCCCCTTGACCATGACCCCAGCTCCGACCACCAACCATCATCTCCCAGACCATCCATAACCTCATCACCTCAGGGGATCTCCCATCCACCGCCTCCAACCTCATTGTCCCACAAGCCCACACCGCCCGTTTCTACCTCCTGCCCAAAATCCACAAACCTGACTGCCCCGGCCGACCCATTGTCTCAGCCTGCTCCACTGAACTCATCTCTGCATACCTCAACATGGTCCTGTCCCCCTTAGTCCAAGAACTCCCCACCTACGTTCGGGGCACCACCCACGCCCTCCACGATTTTCGCTTCCCCGGCCCCCAACGCCTTATCTTCACGGTGGACATCCAGTCCCTATACACCTCCATCTCCCATCACAAAGGCCTCAAAGCCCTCCGCTTCTTCCTTTCCCACTAACCCAACCAGTACCCTTCCACTGATACCCTCCTTCGACTGACTGAACTGATCCTCACTCTGAACATCCTCTCTTTCCAATCCCCCCCAACTTCCTCTAAACCCCCGCATTGTCCCCAGTTATGTCTGCCTCTTCGGATATGTGGAACAGTCCATCTTCCGCAGCTACACTGGCACCACCCCCCACCTTTTTCTTCGCTACATCGATGACTGTATCAGCGCTACCTCATGCTCCCACGAGGAGCTTGAACAGTTCATCCACTTTACTAACACCTTCCACCCCGACCTCAAATTTACCTGGACTGTCTCAGACTCCTCCCTCCCCTTCCTAGACTCCTCCATTTCTATCTCGAGCGACCGACTCAAACGGACATTTACTATAAACCGACTGACTCCCACAGCTACCTAGATTACACCTCCTCCCACCCTGCCCCCTGTAAAAAGGCCATCCCATATTCCCAATTCCTTCGCCGTATCTACTCCCAGGAGGACCGATTCCAAGACCGAACAACCCAGATGGCCTCCTTCTTCAAAGACCACAATTTCCCCTCAGACGTGGTTGACGATGCTCTCCACCGCATCTCCTCCACTTCCCGCTCCTCCAATCGCCACCAGGACAGAACCCCACTGGTCCTCACCTACCACCCCACCAACCTCCATATACATCGTATCATCTTTCGTCATTTCCGCCACCTCCAAACAGACCCCACCACTAAAAATATATTTCCCTCCCCTCCTCTATCAGCATTCCGGAAAGACCACTCCCTCTGCGACTCCCTCATCAGGTCCACACGCCCCACCAACCCAACCTCCACTCCCAGCACCTTCCCCTGCAACCGCAAGAAATGCAAAACTTGCGCCCACACCTCCCCCTCACTTCCCACCAAGGACCCTAGGGATCCTTCCATATCCATCACAAATTCACCTGCACCTTCACATACATTATTTACTGCATCCACTGTTGGCCTCCTCTACATTGGGGAGACAGGTCACCTACTTGCGGAACGTTTCAGACTACACCTCTGGGACACCCACACCAACCAACCCAACCGCCCTGTGGCTGAACACTAACTCCCCCTCCAATTCTGCCAAGGACATGCAGGTCCTTGGCCTCCTCCATCGCCAGACCATGGCGACACGACACCTGGAGAAAGAGCACTTCATCTTCCGCCTAGGAACCTTCCAACCACAAGGGATGAATGCAGATTTCTCCAGCTTCCTCATTTCCCCTCCCCCCACCTGATCTTAGTCCCAACCCTCGGACTCAGCACCGCCTTCTTGACCTGCAATCTTCATCCCGACCTCTCCGCCTCCACCCCCACCCCCACCCCCTCTCCAGCCTATCACCCTCACCTTAACCTCTTTCCTCCTATCGCATTCCCAACGCCCCTCCCCCAAGTCCCTCCTCCCTACCTTTTATCTCTGCCTGCTTGGCACACCCTCCTCATTTCTGAAGGGCTTACGCCCGAAACGTCGATTCTCCTGCTCCTTGGATGCTGCCTGACCTGCTGCGCTTTTCCAGCAACAGAGTTTTCTGCTCACAACATGCTATCTTGTACTGGCCCATTAACTGTTCAAGAGCAGAAATAGCAAATGCTATGTTTTACTCAAAAGACACTGAAAGAGCTCATATTGCAGAATATCATTCACAGCATGTGGAGAAGAGATATGACACAGATAGTGCATTGGCACTATTTACCTTTAAAGAACTCTACAACATATTTTGTAACTTTGATAGATATTTTAATAAAGGATGTTTCATACTTGCACAGTTCATGTGTTACACCTGAAATGATTGGGAATAGCCTCTCAAAAGTTAGCAATCTGTCCTCCTAGAACTGAGATACTAGAGCCAAAATGGTACAAATTATCCACTATAAACCAATCAGACGATAATGCTTTTTTCCCTATATAGGGTCACTGAGTCCTATAAGTAGGGCTTACATGAGTGCACGCCTCTACACTTACTGAGTTCTGTCCATGAATGAGTTAAAGACTATGCCAAAAGTCTGAAATAACTACACCTAAGTCACTTGAAAAGACATACTGATGCTTTTAACAACTGAAACATCAACATTGTTGGAAATGGAAAATGACTCCTAAAGTTGCCCAATTTAACATCAAACTCAAGCGATAACCTGGAGGAGTTTCAGTTTATCTGACGCCTCTTAATGTCCACACACACAATGAGAGACATTAAGACTTGGTCGGTCTTAAATTCTAATTCACTAATTACTTAAAGCAAGGACAAAAACAGCAACCAACATTCAAATTTTCTTACCATAAATGTATACAATATAGAATCATTTTGTATGAATCAGCAGAATATATAAGCTCAAGTCAGAGCTTGGTGTAAACTTGTCTGGTGTGCGCTGCCTTCATGTCCACAAACCCTAATAGTAAAACAAACAGGCTTAGATCAAAAGTATGATTTGTAGATGAGGGAGCACTGAAGTATGAAGTCAGTTTAATTGCTCTTTAGATTGGAAATTGAAACCCAGATGAAGAAATACATCAGCATCATACCTCAAAAGATCTTTTGATTTGTTCATAGAAGGTGAGCATTGGTAAGATCAGCCCTAAGGGCTTGTTAGCCCATTTTAGGCCCATTGCAGTGACCTTGGAGTCAAATATAGGCCACATCACATCAGGACCGGTTTCTTTCCCTGGAGGAAATTAGTGACCTGGATGTGTTTTCCAACAACTTTGTATTAATCAATACCACTGAGATGGCTTTTATTTAAAGGACTTTTTAAAAAATTCATTGAATTTAAATTGCACCAGCTTATACGCTAACCATGCTTTCAGCCCTGTTGGGGCACATTCCAAATCAGCCTCAGTGGAATTTATACACAAGTGGGTTTTCCTCCTCTCCAGCCTGTGATAGGATAGGTTCTTAGGATCATGGACACAGTGCAGCACGGGGTGCCCTCACCTACCTATCATCCACTCACCCTCTTGTTCCCACCACACTGTCACCTGTTGGTCAAACCTGTTCAGACTCACTCATTCAAACAGCTGTTGCCTGCTAATGAAAAGTGGTACATTTAGCATATATTAAATATAACCACCTTTTTGCAACATTGGCAAAAGTTGTGTATAGTATTCCTCCAATTTAAAAAGAATTGAACACTACCTGCACGAGCTATTCTGAAAAACCCCGGAACTAAAACAAACCCAGACATGTAATTCTTGGATACGGATTTCAAACTTGAAGCACAAATTTTTTTTTGCAACTCAGTGCAGTGTACAAACAAATTAATGCTGGTTCAGGAAATGATTTACTTGTACCTGATGTTAAAAGCTACACCAAACAGAATAAAGCACTGTACATTAAACAGTACACTGGCCTCTCTCTGCCCTTCCACTAATTATTTGATTTATTGTTAGCAATGGTAAAATATTCAGAGCAAATATACTGATATACTTCAGGCATTACAATTTCAAACAGATTTCTAGACCACAAAGCATTATGAAAACAAATAATTTCCTGCTGCCATTAAGGTTTAGGGACCTACCAAGATCTGGAAATTTACAGAAACCAACTGATCTGAAAAGGAACTGTTGTGAACAGGAATTGACTGACGCATGCTACTCTGCAAACACATTTTCTTCAATAAAAGTGGCTATCATGATCAAGGTTAGACTAAAGTGGTTAGTGATTAAACTAAATGACTAATAAAATAATTAACACAATTACTGTTTGCGTGCAAGTCAATACTGTTAAAAACAAAGCAATTTGGATTTTCAGATAAAAGGCATTTAAAGAAATCCCAGGCTTCAGGAAGTCATAGCACATCTCAAATGCCCTGCAACAATCATCCAAAATTTTAAAAAAGACTTTAAAACAGATGACTCCGTAACTAAAGAATTAGTTCCTTGGTACTACAGAACTTGAGAGATTTTTGACAAAGCTTTCCATTTTGCATGCATCAGGATAATTTCTAAGAGATAATGTAAAAGGAAAGAGCATTCATACAACAGGATAGTGCTATTTGCTGCCATGTGTACTCTGATTAACAATGACCAACACAGTTAGCTGCCAACCTCTGTTGAAATTTTAAACCGGGTAGACTAATTGGTCATGGCACTGCCCTGAAACTGATCGAGAATGGCTGTCACCTACTTGTTTTGTTGAACTGAAATAAACAATGCATATGCATGTTCTGTTATGGACTAGGCCAGACCACTCAAAACATTAAGTAGGCAGCTCCAACCACAACTTGGCAATTTATTTCAGTAAGTGTACAGTGAAAATTATCCGCAGTAAGTTAGCTAAGTTGACTACCAGATTTTAAAACAGAAAATATTATTCACAAAATTACACAATGAAACACAAAGAACAGAATAAAGAACCCATTCAGAACTCAGTCTATCCAAATGAACTTAATTATGCTGTTCCAAATATATACAACAGTCCCAATAAGCAAACCCCTTAAAACACAGTAAAAGTGAAACAAAGGTTTACAGATCGAAGTTAGAAGGGCAGAAGGAGAGACAGAGATTAGCAGCCTGTTTCCACACAGCTCCACAGCTGAATCTGACTAGTTCTGGACTGAACTGCTCAGCTAGAGAGCTGGCCATGCCCTCTTGACTTATACAGGTTACTTCTAGAAACATAAAAGCTTTGGCCTAAAAGACCCATTTGTTTACATATAAACAAAAGAGGCCTTTCATCTCTGCATCAAACCCAGCTGTTTTGGAGCCCAGAGTCTTTAAGACCCCTCTGAAAAAAAACCAAAGGACAAAAGAAAAGGAACAGCTTTTCAAAAAAAGGACCAGCTTTATGACAGTTATATCTACAAAGCCCAGGGCCCAGCATATTGAACACAAGTTGAACGAGCTGTGAGCCCAACAAACAATCCTAAACTGATTAATAATTCTTCACATACTGAGTAAATGCTGTGTAAGCGCTGAATCAGAGGAATATGGGAACACAAGTAGGCAATTCAGCTTAGACCTGCCTTGCCTTTCAATATGATCACAGCTGATTGAACACTTCAATGTCTTACTCAGACCGTCCCCATAACCCTGAAGGTCACTGGCAATCAGAAATCCATCAATTTAAACATATTTAAAGACACAGTTTTGACAAAGGTACAGAATTCCAAAGGTGCACAGCCTTTAGCAAAGAAAAAATCCTCGTACGGGACCAAAATTAAGCCCCCGGTTCTAGAATCCCCCACCAGGGGAAACATTACCTCCATCTATTCTGCCTGCCCTTTAGCTATTTTGCAAGTTTGAATAAGATCACTGCTCACTCTTTAAGCCTTGAGAGAATACAGGTGCAACTTACCTAATTTCTCTTCATAGGTCAGTCCTAACCATCCCAGGAACAAGTCTCATTTACTTTTGTTGCACTCCATCCTGTCAACAGCAATGTTGTCTTTCCTGAGATGTGGAGGTCAAAACTACACAGTACACAGATGTGGTCTAACTAAGCTCTGATACAACTGGAACAAGACTCCACTATTCCTGAACCCCATTCCTCTTGCAGTAAAGGCTAACATGTCAATAGCCTTCTTAACAGTTTGCTGCATTGACATATTAGTATTTAGTGACTGATCAACAAGGGCACCTAAGTCTCTCCGCGCATCTCCACTTTCCAATCTCTAACTATCTAAGGAATACTCTGTACATATATTGGTCCTATCAAAGTGGACAATTTTAACTTTCCCACATTACATTCCATCTGCCATGTTCCTGCCCATTCACTAAAACCTATCCAAATCTTCTTGAAGCCATTTCATACCTTCTCAATACACATCATCTGCAAATGTGAAAATATTACAATTGGTTTCTACCCCCAAATCATCGACACACTGACAGCTGTACTCATCCTTGCAGTACCTCATTAGTCATTGTCTGCCAACATGAGAACAATCCTTCCTTTGGCTGACCATGTCAAGCCAGTACATTACCTCCTATCCCACATGATTGAATATTTTTCAACATGAGGGACTTTATCAAAAGCCTTCCAAAAATCCAGGTATACTCCATCCATTGGCTCTCCTTTATAAATTTTGTTGGTAAAAACTTAAAAAAAAGTTTGTCAAGCATGATTACCCATTCACAAATCCAGGTTATACCCAATTAGAACATTACCAGATACATGTCTATTCATAACACCCTTTACAATAGATTCTAGCATTTTCCCTACTAATGTAAATCGACCAGGTTTGTACTTTCCAGTTTTCTCACTCCCTTAAATATTAGTAAGACATTTGCTTGCTTTCAATAAGTAGCCATCATTCCAGAATCTCTCAGAGTTTGGAATGTAATCACCAATGCATCAACTAGCTCTGTAGCAAATATTCGAACGCAGATGACCAGGTCCTGGGGGATTTAAAAACTTTCAGCTACATTAATTGCTCCAGTACAGTAATCTTACAAATAATCATTTCCTTTAACTCCTCATTCATCCTAATCACTTGGATCTCTGATTTAAGGAGATTTCTTGCATCTTTTTCAATGAAAAAGAGACAGTAATCATTATCTTCAGCAGTTAACTGCGATACAACAATATCCTCATCACAGACACTACAGCTGAAGTCAGGAGAGCCTGAAAGACCTCTGCTTTTTTTCTCTTCTGTGGGTCCAACCAGATCCCCCTCCACTGACACGCTTATTTGCCTGGCAAAACTGATCCCCACCCTCCACCTTTCATTTGATTCTTCTCACTTCCTACAAACCAAAGGGATACCTATGGGCACACAAATGGGCCTGAGCTATGGCTGCCTCTTTGTAGGTTTCGTGGAACAGTCCCTCTTCCAAAACTACAACAGCACCTTCCTTCACCTCTTCCTCTACTATATCGATGACTGCATTGATGCTGCCTCATGCTCCAGTGAGGAGCTCAAGCAGATCATTAACTTAGCCAACATCTTCCACACTGCCCTCAAATTCACCTTGACCATTTCTGGCACCTTCCTCCCCTTCTATAGGGCACTCAGTCTCCTGAAACTGATTCACCAAGAATATCCATTTCAAATTCACTGACTCCCACAACTACACCTCCACTCAGCCAACCTCCTGTAAAAACACTATCCCATATTCCCAATTGCTCCACCTCCGCTGTATCTGCTCCTAAGATGAGGCACTCCACTCCAGGACATTCCAGGTATCTTCCTACTTTAGGAACTGTAATTTCCATTTCTCAGTAATGGAGACTGCCCTCAATCGCATCACCTCCATTTGATGCACTTTTGACCTCAAACCTCCTGCCCCTGCTCCCTCCACCCAGCCCCCTCCCACAACAAGGGCAGAATCCCTCATCCTCCCATATCACCCCACCAACCTCCAAATCCAGCGCATCATCCTCCGACATTTGTCACCTACAATCAGACCCTCCCATCCAAAAAAAATTTCCTCCCCCACCCCGTCCACTTTCTGCAGGGACCACTCATTCCACAACTCCCTCGCCAACTCTACATTCTCCAACACAACAGGTACCTTTCCATGCAACCGCAAGAGGTGCAACATTTGCCCCACACCCACACACCTCCATCCAAGACCCTAAACAACCCTTCCAGATTCTACAGAGATTCACCTGCACATAATCCAATCTCATCTATTGCTCCAGACATGGACACCAAACATCGACGCGGGGACCAGTCGGTGTAGCATCTGCGCTCTACACGCATTATCTACCCCGACCTTTAGTTGCCATCCACTTCAATTCGCCCGGCGACACGTCCATCTTTCCCTTCCTCCACTGGCAGAGAGGGGCCAAATGGAAACCAGAGGAACAACACCTTATATTTCACCTGGGAAACTTACTGACCAATGGCCTCAACACAGACCACCAGTTTCAAAGTCCCTTCTTCCCAACCCTATCCTATGTCAAGCCCCATCCCCCCCTCCTCACTTCCCTGACCGATCCATCGTGCTACTACCTGTCAGCACCACCCTTCCCATTGACCAATCACAAAAACCCCTTACTTGCATCTACTTATCACCATCACACTTATTCTCTCTAGTCCCGCTCCCCCTCTCTACATACTTTTGGATTCCCTCCCTCTCCCCAGTCCTAATGAAGGGTTTGACCCAAAATATTGACTTCCCTGCTCCTTGGATGCGGTCTACCCTGCTATGCACTTCTAGCTTTGCATCTGTTGACTCCAAGTTCCCACATCTGCATCCCTTACCGTCTCAGTCACTAACATCCATGCAGACAATAACTTGAGGAGAGTCACTATAGACTGGGCTTGCTATTAGGGTTAGCAGCTGGAAATTCCCCAAAGAAATAAAAGCACTCTTAAAAATTCAATAACTTTGCTTATCTCAAATAACTAATCTGGATGGTTGCCTCAATCCATTGGATCTTTATTGGCTGCTGCTGTCTTCTTGATCACACACAGCATTTCTCTAAGAACATGGCTTACTTATAAAGGGAAAATCTTCCATGGCTGAAGCCAAGTCAATCTTGCATCAGAAAGCAGAACCAAACATTTACTGAAGTAAAATACCTAGACTTGAAAACTCTAAGTATTGAGTTTGATTGTATTGATAAATACTCCTTAGCATTCAGACTGATTATAGAGGTCTGAGTCAGCCATTTCATACTACAGCCCACATCAAGATAGATATGGAACACAAATAAAAAAAGGTAGCCTTTTTGAGCCTATTCATAACACCACAGTAAGATGATGAAGGGTTATGAGGAAGAGACGGGCGGCACGGTGGCACAGTGGTTAGCACTGCTGCCTCACAGCGCCAGGGACCTGGGTTCAATTCCCACCTCAGGCGACTGACTGTGTGGAGTTTGCACGTTCTCCCCATGTCTGCGTGGGTTTCCTCCGGGTGCTCCGGTTTCCTCCCACAGTCCAAAGATGTGCGGGTCAGGTGAATTGGCCATGCTAAATTGCCCGTAGTGTTAGGTAAGGGGTATATGTAGGGGTATGGGTGGGTTGCGCTTCGGCGGGTCGGTGTGGACTTGTTGGGCCGAAGGGCCTGTTTCCACACTGTAAGTAATCTAAAAAAAAAATCTGTTACGAGATATGTCTGGCACACAGTCAGCCCTCATTGAGCTGGCTCTACGGAAATATCTAGGGAAAATGGGCAGATAATAAGCATATCCAACCACTTAAAAAGCTAAGAGCCTCGGGTGGCTGACTGTGTGGAGTTTGCACATTCTCCCAGTGTCTGCGTGGGTTTCCTCCGGGTGCTCTGGTTTCTTCCCACAGATCAGGTGAATTGGTCATGCTAAATTGCCCATATAGTGTTAGGTGCATCATTCAGAGGGAAATGGGTCTGGGTGGCTTACTCTTCAGAGGGTCGGTGTGGACTGGTTGGGCCGAAGGGCCTGTTTTCACACTGTAGGGAATCTAATCTAGGGCAGCATGGTGGCCCAATGGTTAGTACTGCTGCCTCACAGCACCAGGGTCCCAGGTTCAATTCCAGCCTTGGGTGACTGTGTGGCGTTTGCACATTCTCCAATTTCCACAGTCCAAAGATGTGCAGGTCAGGTGAATTGGCCATGTTAAATTGTCCATAGTGTTAGGTGCATTAGTCAAAGGGAAATGGGTCTGGGTGGGTTACTCTTCAGAGGGTCAGTATGGACTGGTTGGACTGAAGGGCCTGTTTCCACACTGTAGGGAATCTAAGAAATTGCACCACCTCCTCTAAATCTGCTCTGAACAGTAAGACCTGGCTTACAGTAGCATTAAAAAGTAATATTGGAAGCTTACAGGTTGAAGAGGGAGGAAGCCCAGGCCACTGAAGAGGTGTTAGTGAAAGTACAGGTAATGAAAGTATGAGATGAAGAATATTGAAGCAGCTTCAGAGCACAGGGGTCAACTGGTTGTCAAGGCGTAGAAAGCATGTCCAAAATATGCCTCAAGCACAGTACCCTCCAAAATTAGGCTGGGCTATGTTCAACTTCAATAGGGAACACAAAATATCCAGAATGGACTCAGAAGATTTCTCCAAAGTGGTCTGTAACTTCTAAAAATCAAATTAAAAGAAAATGGTATTGTGGTACATTTAAACATCTGCTTGATGACGCCAAAGAATTTAGGAATGCTACTGAAAAATAAAGACAGAAAAGCCAAAATACGTGTGTTCTGGTGAAATTAGTTTGGCTCTTGCACAAGATTATTACTCAAATATACAGATGGAAAATTAGAAATCGATTAAGTTTAAGATGAGCTTGCTTGTCTAGACAAGTGCATGACGAAATGCATTGTATATTGTGGTACTAACCTACCCACGCTTCTTTAGTTTGTCATCTGGTTGCATGTCAATGCATAAGTGATGACTGAGCAAGCTCACAAACAAGACTGGCATCATGTCAGAGTCAGGAATTGCCACTTTGAAAGGTTAATATAGTAACAGTCCCTCAACAATATAGAAAATACTATTACTTCAGGACTCACTTGCGAAAAGAATGAGTGACATATCTGTCTCTGTATGTAAATAGCCTCAAATGAGCTAGACAGGCTCCAGTGACAGGGATTTAAACAAAAGAAAAATCCATGTTTCATGGGGACCATTTCAGGATGGTGTCCCAATCAATAATACTGAATGCTACCCCTTTAAATGGGTCACATTTACATCCCCAAGCTGTAACAAATGACTTCATCACAATTTAGATAGCTTTAAGGCAATATAGTTCACCTTAGTGTGACTAATCTTATCTTAGTAGGGACTAGGAAGAAAGGATAAAAAAAACAAGAAAATTACCAGTCTCTTATTAACAGCTCACCCATAACATTTGGTAAAAAGTGCACATGCAGAAAACACGTCAGAGTTCGAGTGTTAGAAACAAGGCTTCAGCTCAGTTGGTCCATGCTGACGTTTAAGTTCCACATGAGCCTTCACAACCAGCTTCTTCTAATCAAAGATATTTCACAGTGTTGTTAAGGAACAAAGTACACATTTTGTGCTGTGAATATTCTCCTAGTCACTTAGTGTTAAAAGTTCCAATGTTCTATCTTCTGAAATGAGTCACTATTTCCTAGAGTTGAGCCTTACTGCCTGAATAAATTGCAGAAGTAGCAAGGGACATTCTTTGTAAAGTGGTTTTGTCATTAGGATTTGCCAAGTAATAAAACTTGGATTTACAGTGGAGGTTTTCACGACCTTAAGATGTCCTAAAGCCCTTTGAAGTCTTCAAGCTTTTAAGAAGTATATTCACAATAGTATAGGGCAAGATAGCTTCTGAGTTAGTAAGAATGCTCCTCAAACCTACCCAGAAGCTCCCTTACAGGTTCAACATAAGTTGACTCCCCTGCATTACTGCAAATAAGAAACACACAAGACATCTAAAAGATCTGCACACTTCAATGTCTGGGCCACACACTGGGAACAGAGAATGTTAGGAACAAGGTGGAGCACTGTTAAACTATAATGCTCTGAATGACTTGCTGTCCATTCACAATTGATAAGAACTACAAAGACCTATCTTAGGATGCCAGAGCAATGCAGCATTTATTTATTACTATACAGAAAATAAAGATTTGCCTGAATCTTGTCTAAACCTACTCAGAGGAATCAGCAACAAGAATGAACTTGATACAGGTGTCTTTAACAGTACCAGGACCAAGAACAATCTGGCAAATATATCAGGACTCAGTAAGTGTCTCTTCTCTTTTCGCAGATAGGTGAGCATTTATTCAAATGTTAGGTTTGCACTTAAATAGCACATTTTAAGAACAGTATTTCAAAGTACTTCAGACACTGGGCAAGGCTGATACTCTAATGAGAGGTGAGACTGTTTTAAACACAGGCATGAAAATCACAAATGTTAACTTGTCAGACCAACAGTCAAAGTAAGTTATGAAGACAGAAAAATAATGGATATGTGGCATGTAATGTAGGATAGAGTAGACACACAAGCTTTGAATTGTCTAAGTTGACAGATATAGAATGGGAGGCGAGCTAATAAAATACTGAAGTTAATCAAGTCTGAAGGTGACAATGGTATGTATAAAGGTTCCTGCAGACAATGAACTGAGACAGAGGCAGATTAAGTGATGAAAGTAGGTCCTTCAAAAGGTATAATGTAGAATCAGAAACTCATCTTAGAACAGGATTTCAAAAGGATCCTTTCAACCCCAAGGTGACTGTGGAAGGAAATACAATTTTGTGCACATATTTTGAGATGAGCTAAAGACAATGACCTTGATTTAGCTGGGGGAAATAGCTCAATCACGATCAGATATCAAATTAGCAGTCTGACAGAAATTATTGAAGATGGGGTGAAAAGCAAGAGCTATATATGGAGGTCATCCTTATGGCAAGGATATCATGTTGAAGATGTTGTGATTAGGGGTGGGTCAAGAAGCAGTGGAACGAGACTGTGGGTTCAAGAAGTTTCGGGATAGCTGTGGAGAAAACGGGAACAAATTACAATACCAGAGACAGGAAGGGAAGCTGAACGCCTAGGTATTTAAAGGGAATGGATGGGATGAACTGCAGATGAGTTAACTCAATCACGGGAGTGCAAACAAGAATAATGAATGCTCATGGCCAGACAGGAGGGAAACTGGGGAGGCAGAACATTCTCAGTTTGTTGGTCTTTATAGTAAGGCTTTACTTCTGTAAAGCCGCCTTCCTGCTATTGTATAGAGTAATAGCAAGACTGCACCTCAGGTATTACGTACAGTTTTGATTTCCTTCCCCAAGGAAGCATACACTTCCATAGAGAAAGTGAAACAATAGTAAACCAGATTAAATTTCTGGGATGTAGATCATCAGGTCCTGGTAATTTGTCAGCCACTGACTCCATTGATTTTCCCAGTACCATTTCCTTACTAATACTCATTTCCTTCAATTCCACCCGCCCATTACAGCCTTGGTGCTCTAACATTTCTGGAAGGGTTTTTCTGGTTTCTTTTGTGAAGACTGAATCAAACTATGTATTCATTTCTTTGGTGCCAATTATAATTTGTCTGGCTTCTGATAGTCTTTACTAGACATCATCTCTTCACATATTTATTGAAACTGACTGGAAACACTCAAAGTTCCGTTCAATTTCACATTAGTATTCTCCCCTGTTAATCAAACATTTGTCCTCTTTTGCTCAATTCTAAAATACTCCCAATCCACAGACTTCCTGACTTTTATGGCAATTTTATTTATCTTCACTTCTGATCTAACACTACCTAATTTCTTTTGTAAGCATGTTCAGAGCAAACTTTTTAGATTAAAGACTAAGGGTTAAAAAAAGCAGAAATATGGAATTGAGAAGGAGGATCAGATGTGACCACATCGAATAGCAAAGCAGACTCTGAGCTGAACAGCCTACTCCTGTTCCTGGTTTCTGTGTTTCTACCACCTACTTAAGAAAAAAAAACTTCAAATGAAAGCAAAAATTCATACAGCATATGACAAGGGTCCTGACTGGCCAGACAATGGCTGGCATGGAAATGCAGCTGGAATTCTTTTTGTTCCTTTGTGGCTATCATTGGTTGGGCCAAAATTTGATCCCAGCTGCTGCAGTCCTTGGGTGTAATGACAAAGAGCTGTTCGGAAGGAAGTTCCAGGGTTTTGACACAGCGGCAATAAAAGGAACAATGATATAGCGTGTAGTTAACAGATTAAATTCAAACCACACAAAGTCAACTGAATGAACACAAGATGTAGGAGAAACTCAGCAAGTCCAACATGAACTCAGCTCTGTGAAGAGAAACAGTGTGGAGTCCAACTCTTTCAGCCTTGTGCCTGCAAAGAATGTAGCTTCTAGCATTAAAAATGGAATCACACTTGAGTTGAACTTTGAAAGTCAAGTGCTTAAAGGCAGTTAAGTTGGTATATTTCCAACCTTACAAGTTCATGACTTTCAAAATTCCCCGGAAACATGGATGTTTGAGGAACCTCGCCCACCCTCTTAACTCCATCACCATCTTAATTCCTAAAGATAATGTCAGCTAGACAAAAGAAAAGCTTTATTGTTCCAAAAGACAAATTGTGGAATAATAGGAAAGTGAACACTGATTTAGAAAACCCACTAAAACCAGAAAACCTTAGATCTCTGCAATTCCTTTGTGGGTCTGAGAACCTAGGGAACAGAAAACTATGCAGATAAAACAGAGAATGAGTGTACAAGGGCAGAAGTAGTTAGTTGGATTTACACTAAAAGTCAGTTAAGGAGAGAGAGGACAGAGTCAGATGTACAGCATGGAAACAGACCCTTCGGTCCAACCCGTCCATGCCAAACAGATATCCCAACCCAATGTAGTCCCACCTGCCAGCACCAGGCCCATATCCCTCCAAACCCTTCCTATTCATATACCCATCCAAATGAGTCTTAAATGTTGCAATTGTAGCAGCCCCCACTACTTCCTCTGGCAGCTCATTCCATACACGTACCACCCTCTGCGTGAAAAGGTTGCCCCTTAGGTCTCTTTTATATCTTTCCCCTCTCACCCTAAACCTATGCCCTCTAGTTCTGGACACCCCACCCAGGGAAAAGACCTTGTATATTTATCCTATCTATGCCCCTCAATTTTGCAAACCTCTATACGGTCACCCCTCAGCCTCCGACGCTCCAGAGAAAACAGTCCCAGTCAGTTCAGCCTGTTCCTGTAACTCAGATCCTCCAACCCTGAAAACATCCTTGCAAATCTTTTCTGAACCCTTTCAAGTTTCACAACCTCTTTCCGATAAGAAGGAGGCCAGAATTACAAGCAATATTCCAACAGTGGCCTAACCAATGTCCTGTACAGCCATAACATAACCTCCAACCCCTGTACTCAATACTCTGACCAATAAAGGAAAGCATACCAAACGCCTTCTTCACTATTCTATCTACCTGCGACTCCACTTTCAAGGAGCTATGAACCTGCACTCCAAGGTCTCTTTGTTCAGCAACACTCCCTAGGACCTTACCATTAACTGTATAAGTCCTGCTAAGATTTGCTTTCCCAAAATGCAGCATCTCGCATTTACCTGAATTAAACTCCATCTGCCACTTCTCCAGTGGCCCATCTGATCAAGATCTTGTTGTAATCTGAGGTAACCCTCTTCGCTGTTCACTACACCTCCAATTTTGGTGTCATCTGCAAACTTACTAACTGTACCTCTTATGCTCACATCCAAATCATTTTCTATAAATGATGATAAACAGAGGACTCAGCACCGATCCTTGTGGCACTCCACTGGTCACAGGCCTCCAATCTGAAAAACAACCCTCCACCACCACCCTCTGTCTTCCACCTTTGAGCCAGTTCTGTATCCAAATGGCTAGTTCTCCCTGTATTCCATGAGATCTAACCTTGCTAACCAGTCTCCCATGGGGAATCTTGTCAAACGCCTTACTGAAGTCCATACAGATCACATCTACTGCTCTGCCCTCAATCTTCATTGTTACTTCTTCAAAAAAAAACTCAATCAAGTATGTGAGACATGATTTCCCATGATAACATCAAAATTAAACAGACTGAAAGTGAAACATAACAATCTAGTAAGCACAGATTTGACACTTTGTGGTTATTCTTAGCATTTTACAGAATTACTATCATACTAATAAAGCTATTAAGGTAAGTAGTAAATACATTACAGGAATCTAGACAATCATCCCAGGAGAAAAGAGATTTCTACAATCTTCTTCGGAGTTAAATCAGTCTAAGTTTCAAGGAATGGCCACATTGTAGATAATATTTGATACATCTTTCACAACTCCAAGTGTGAACCCATCCAAGCAGGTGTTCACACTGTCACTGCACAGACCATCCCTTATTGAACACACAAATGAAACTGTTACTAGAATAATGTAAACCACCCGCTCATCTTTCTCCACCTTCTTGAAGTTTATGATAACTATTGACCACATGATGTTCTATTATAAAGCTGTTAGTACTGCCTTGCCTGCTTCCATTACTCTACATCAATGCATCTCCTATAAAGGCTTCTCTCTACTCCACGACCTTTAGACTCCCCTTAAGCATTCCTAAGCTTTACCTACAACGGGTCATTTGTACACTGAAAGTTCAGCTCTAACTCAGCATCAAGAGAGTTGGTGCTCAGATGAACAGATTTTTTTTCTCCCACCAATTAAACAGTAGAAAGGTTAAAGCCATTATCTTTAGTGTCCATCACAAACTCTGGTAAGGTTTTCTGAAATAATCATGGGGCAGGTGGGAATGATATCAGTGTATTTGAAAGGACTCTACAAATGAAAGTCAGTAAAAAGCAGATCATGCTTGGTTAGTTAGATTGAATTTTTCAATGAAGTAACACATTAGACTGAAGGGACAAAAACTGAACTTGTTCTGAAGAAGGGTTACTGGACCCAAAACATTAATGCTTGCTTTCTCTCCACAGGTGCTGCCAGACCTGCTGGGTTTTTTGCAGCAATTATGTTCTTATTACTGATTTCCTGCATCTACAATTCTTTTAGTTTTTTTTGTTTAGTTTGAACAGGAATTTGCAATGGATGATGTCTATATGGAAGTTAAGAAAGCATTTGGCCAAGTGTCACTGATTAACAAACAGACGCTGAGGAAGTAGGAGGGTCAGCATCCTATTAGAACAAATAAAATTGCTTAAGATCAGGAAACAACAAGTCATGATCGCAGATCATTTTCCAGACTGGTGCATGGGTTAATGCTAAGATCACTTTATTTTTGAAATTTCCAATGTCACAGTTAATGCTAAACTTGGAGGTATGATAAAGAGAATGGCACCAGTCAACGGCAGCAGGGCATGGATGGGTGAGCAGCATGAGCAGCTCAGTGACAGATGGAGTTTAACTCCGAAATGGGAATGATACAATGTGGCAGGACAGATAGATATATACAAGACATTAACAGTGCAGTTGTAAAGACTATGCAGAACCTGGGAATTCATGCAGACACATTTTATCGGGGAAATCTTGAGAGCAAATAGAGTCATACAGCCACAAGACAGAATCAAGTATACAGCAAAAAGTCCGAAGCTATTCAGTCAATCACACTTGGGGCATGGAAGCATTTGATCTCTCAACTCCAATATATGCCTGTCCTTCCATAATCCTCGATTCCTCTGTCAATCAAAAATCTACCTAATCCATGTATAAATTCGGTGATATTACTTCACTAAATTTCCAGAGAAAGAATTCCTGAAACCAACAAATCTCATCATCACAATCTTAAAAAGGAAGGTCTCTTATTCTTAAACTGTTGTGCCTTTCTGGTCTCCTTGACAATAGAATCCCTATAGCATGGAAACAGGCCATTTGGTCCAACATGAGGAAACAACCTACCGGTATCCACCCTATCAAGCCCCCTCAGGGGGTCCTAAGTTTGAATATTAGGAGCACAGCACTGGGGAGCAGGATTAGGCCATCCAAGCTACACCACTACCTGTGCTAGCATTCAGAGAGCTACCCATTTAAAGTACTTTGTTCTATCCCTCCCATAATTTCCCTTTTCTGACATTTAATTGCATTTCAAAGGCTACATATTGCAATAGCCTGAACTGAAATATTTAGTACGGAGAGACTTTGTCCTCAAAGAAAAGACCACTTCTTCAGACTTCAAGGAAACAAATCCTACCTCTGGATAGTGATGATCAGCACAACCCTGATTACGCTCCCTCATTTATTTCAAAGTAAACAGAGCCAGCTAAGTTCAGCAGGGACTGGAGAATTTTCCAGGGATGATAACTCCTGACAGTGAACAGTTCGTCTTTCACTGCTTGGGACTATAGTTTTATTTTAAAGACTCAGCCTTGACTCAATATGTCCAACATTAATAATGGCAAGTGGTGATCAGAGGTTATACACGCTCAGCAAAATCTCAGGGCTATTTTCTTGTGCAGCCTCAAGTTATTGAATTAGGAGAGTAAAGAGAGGAGCAAAGTGAATCAAAATGTTGCCATTGTTGCAGAACTGAAATGCAAGATTTTAATTATGATTTCTGAAATTAATTCCATACTGCATTCTCATTTGTCAATAAACAGAAAATGCCACTATAAAGCCTTGCTCAGTAATACGGCCATTACCTGACTGAGTAGTTGTCCATGGAAAATGGTGTTAACCACAGTCAGAACTTTCCTGATTATCTGTTGCTGCGATATGGGGATCGGGGCTGTGCACATCGTTTTTGCAGCTTCCAACTCCTGCTGGACTTTATCCAATAGCTCACACAGGAATTCTTGAGCATCCTGTTGGGCATATCCACGGAATGTTGGGATCAGTCGCCATACACAGTGAAGCATAGCAAAGGGAGATACCAAAGCCCACTTGCCAGACCACATGACCAGAAAAAGGGTGTGGAGTTCATGACACAGAGAGATGTGCTTCGAGCTTGGCTCCTTCAACTGGATTAGCTCCCTATTTCTGCTACTTGATGCTCCCCCACTCAATCCTTCAGAAAGACTGGGTCGTCTCAAAATCTTATCCTCATCTATCGAAGATGTACTTGAATTAATATCACTAACCAAATATTGCTGGTTCAAGGGCCTTGTTTTCCCATTTGCTGTACTAGCCAGCAGCTCCTGAGTTTGACTCAAATCAAAATGCAAGAAACACTCGCAAAATATTTGCAGATGACTTAGCACTTGCAGAATGGAGTTCATATAGCAGGTATTTCCTAAGTTTCTCAGTCCTGTCACACCAGGTGTGACTGTGGGTCTCCGTTTAATAGGAGAATCACCAATTTTTTTCAATCTAACTGCACTTGACGTAAGGGCAGTTGTTACAGCTGGATATTTTGCTGGTGATCGTAGAGGTGCCGGGTCACTAACTTGAGAGAGTTCGTTTAAACGGGAACTTTTGCGTGGTGGTGCACTCAACAACTCGGCATGTAGCCGCTGCTTTAGCTCTTGTCGCCTTTTTCTGGCTTCTTCCCTTTTCAGTTCAGCCTCTTCTTTTAGCCGTTCTTCTTCAAGCCTCAGTTTTCCACTGCTTGTCAGAGCGAACCAAGACTGGAACACCTTAGACAAAAGCAGTTTACGGCGATGCCAAAGTGCAGTGAACATCCTATCCTCATTTCGCAACTGTGCCTGTGCACAACCCCGAGAAAGATAAGTGTCATCACTTCCTGCCATTGACCGTAAAGTCCTACCACTTCGAGTTGTACAGTCATAGTTCTGGCTCTTGATCGCACTTAATGTGCTCCTCAACAATTTGAGATCACCTGTTGCATTATCATTCAGCACATAGTCATCACAAACATAACAAAATACATAAAATTCATTTACTTCCAAGGCTACGGGGTGTTTGCTTTCCTGAAAATGTTTTAGTGCATGCTCTTCATTATAGCGCCCACAGGCAACATGTGAACAGCTGAGACATGCCCACATCGACTCTGTAGTATTGCAGTCCACACAATGCCATTTTTGGGGGTTTAAGATCGAATGATCCTGGGCAAGCCGAAGCCGCCCTACGTGCTTGCATTTATCCATTGATTTTGAGTGATATCATTCTCGGAGATACATGACAAATATCCAATTTGTTAACCTGCAAGATATACAAAAGAGAGGATAATGAGGATTAAGTTCAACTTCCACAAGCAGGAAATGTGTGGCACAACTTGTTAGCATTACATTACCAAAATGCTAAGGTAAAAGTACAATTGTTCCACGTGGAAATATGATCATCCTCAACACTGGTTCAATAAAGAGTGCAGGATGGCATGTCAAGAATAGCACTAGGCCTAGCTAAAAATAAGGTATCAGTCTAACAAAGCCACAATTTAGAACCATTTGTACGCCTCCTAGCAGAGTGCTTTAGGGAACATCTCTGGGACACCCGCAACAGTCAACCACACCGCCCTGTGGCCCAACATTTCAACTCCCCTGCCCACTCTGCTGAGGACATGGAAGTCCTGAGCCTCCTCACCACTGTCCCCTCACCACCAGACGCCTGGAGGAAGAACGCCTCATCTTCCGCCTCGGAACACTTCAACCCCAGGGCATCAATGTGGACTTCAACAGTTTCCTAATTTCCCCTTCCCCCACCTCACCCCAGTTCCAAACTTCCAGCTCAGCACTGTCCCCATGACTTGTCCTACCTGCCTATCTTCTTTTCCACCTATCCACTCCACTCTACCCCCGCCCTATCACCTTCATCCCCTCCCCCATTCATCTATTGTACTCTATACTACCTTCTCCCCACCCCACCCTCTTCTCATTGATCTCTCTACCCTTCAGGCTCTCTGTCTGTATTCCTGATGAAGGGCTTTTGCCCGAAACGTCAATTTTACTGCTCCTCAGATGCCACCTGAACTGCTGTGCTTTTCCAGCACCACTCTAATCTAGACTCTGGTTTCCAGCATCTGCAGTCATTGATGTACAAATGGTTCTAGGTAAAAACAAACAACAGAATTAGTACACAATACACCAAGTTAAACAGTCCCGTAGCTAACAGATTAGATCAAAACTCCTCAATCCTGTCACATCAATTTGTAAATTATGGTGGGCAATTGAACTAACTTGTGGAGCGCGGGGGCTCCTCAAACTTCCCATCCTCAAGTAGTGCAGGAGTGCAACACATATGTAGGCAATTGTTCTGTAGCATATATCTTCAGTACAAGTCCTAGTCATGCTGCTCCAGTCCAGCTACAACAGAGGCATCTCCCAAATAATGTGGAAAATTGCCCAGGCACGTCCTGTCTACAAAAAGCAAGTCAAATTCAACCTGGCCAATTACCACCTCAACCAGCTTGGGTCCAAACATATGAAAAACAGCAGAAATCCATAGGTGAGGAGAGTGATAACGCTGACATTGAGGCCAGATTTGACTGAGTAGAGCATCAGGGAGTTCTAGCAAAACTGTAGTCAATGAGAATCATGCCTACAGCTACAGCACTAGGGGGTAAACATATCAGACCCAGAAAATTTTTGCAGGGTAGAGTCCTAGACCCAATCACCATAAGCAGTTTCATCTCTAGCCTTCCCACCATCATAAATCAGAAGTGGGGATACTCAATGACTGCATAACGTTCAACACCATTGTAAGTCTTTCGACAGAATCTGCACCTATACCTGGGCAACGTCCAGGTTTGGTCTGAAAAATGGCAAGTAACATCCAAACCACAACTCACAGGCAATGAACATTTCCAACACGAAACAATCTAACCATCTGCCCCAACATTCAACAGCATTAAAAAATGTTACAAACATATCTCTCTACAAGTGTGGTGCGAAGATTTGTAGCTCGGGTGCTTGTTGTTGTGGTTCTGTTCGCCGAGCTGGAAGTTTTTGTTGCAAACGTTTCGTCCCCTGGCTAGGCGACATCATCAGTGCTTTGGAGCCTCCTGCGAAGCGCTTCTTTGATGTTTCTTCCGGTATTTATAGTGGTCTGTCCTTGCCGCTTCCGGGTGTCAGTTTCAGCTGTCCGCTGTAGTGGTTGGTATATTGGGTCCAGGTCGATATGTTTGTTGATGGAGTTTGTGGATGAATGCCATGCCTCTAGGAATTCCCTGGCTGTTCTCTGTCTGGCTTGCCCTATGATAGTAGTGTTTTCCCAGTCGAATTCATGTTGCTTGTTGTCTGCGTGTGTGGCTACTAGGGATAGCTGGTCGTGTCGTTTCGTGGCTAGTTGATGTTCATGAATGCGGATTGTTAGCTGTCTTCCTGTTTGTCCTATATAGTGTTTTGTGCAGTCCTTGCATGGTATTTTGTAAACTACATTAGTTTTGCTCATGTTGGGTATCGGGTCCTTTGTTCTAGTGAGTTGTTGTCTGAGCGTGGCTGTTGGTTTGTGTGCCGTTATGAGTCCTAAGGGTCGCAGTAGTCTGGCTGTCAGTTCTGAAACGCTCCTGATGTATGGTAGTGTGGCTAGTCCTTTTGGTTGTGGCATGTCCTCGTTCCGTGGTCTGTCTCTTAGGCATCTGTTGATAAAGTTGCGCGGGTATCCGTTTTTGGCGAATACCTTGTATAGGTGTTCCTCTTCCTCTTTTTGCAGTTCTGGTGTACTGCAGTGTGTTGTGGCCCTTTTGAATAGTGTCCTGATGCAGCTTCATTTGTGTGTGTTGGGGTGGTTACTTTCATAGTTTAGGACTTGGTCTGCGTGTGTTGTTTTCCTGTGTACCCTTGTGGTGAATTCTCCGTTCGGTGTTCTCTGTACTATCACGTCTAGGAATGGGAGTTGGCTATCCTTTTCTTCTTCTCTCGTGAATCAGATTCCTGTGAGTGTGGCGTTGATGATCCGGTGTGTTTTTTCTATTTCCGTGTTTTTGATGATTACAAACGTGTCATCGACATATCTGACCCAGAGTTTGGGTTGAATTTGCTGTAGGGCTGTTTGCTCTAACCTTTGCATAACTGCCTCTGCTATGAGTCCCGAGATTGGTGATCCCATGGGTGTTCCGTTGATTTGTTCGTATATCTGGTTGTTGAATGTAAAGTGTGTAGTGAGGCACAAGCCCAGTAGTTTAAGTATGCCGTCTTTGTTGATAGGAGGCGGAACCTGTTTTCTGTTCTGTACGTCCAGTAGGTTGGCTATTGTTTCTCTGGCTAGGGTTTTGTCAATCGAAGTGAACAGTGCCGTCACGTCGAATGAGATCATGGTTTCTTCTTTGTCTGTGTGTATTCCTGATGACGTCCAAGAATTCCTGTGTTGATTGTATGGAGTGTTTGGATCCGCTGACCAGGTGTTTCAGTTTCTGTTGCAGTTCTTTGGCCAGTTTGTACGACGGTGTCCCTGGTAGTGATACTATGGGTCTGAGTGGGATGTCTGGTTTGTGTACTTTAGGTAGTCCATAGAATCTGGGGGTGTTGTTGCTTTCAGGTTTCATTCTTTGTAGGTCAGCTTTGGTTATCTGTCCGTTTTTTTGGAGATTCCTTAGTGTGTTATTTATTCTATTGGTGAGTTGTGGTGTGGGGTCAGATTCCTTCATTTGGTAGGTGTTGGTATCTGCGAGTAGTTGTTGTGCTTTTTTAATGTAATCTGATTTATCTAGGATGACCGTCATTCTGCATTTATCTGCTGGTAGTATGATTATGTTCTTATCGTTTCTTAGTGCTTTCAGTGCTTCCCTCTCCTTGGTGTTGAGGTTATGTGTTTGTCTTTTTCTTATCATCATAGGTACGACCGTTTGTCTCACTGTTTGTTGTGTCTCTTCTGTCAGTCCATTGTTCCTGAGTGTGCATTCTAGTGCTGCTAGGAAGTCTGCTGTCTTGGCATCCCTGTGGTTGTAGTTGAGTCCCTTGGCCAGTATAGTTCTCGTTCCTTTTGAAAAGGGCCACAACACACTGCAGTACACCAGAACTGCAAAAAGAGGAAGAGGAATACCTATACAAGGTATTCGCTAAAAATGGATACCCGCGCAACTTTATCAACAGATGCCTAAGAGACAGACCACGGAACGAGGACATGCCACAACCAAAAGGACTAGCCACACTACCATACATCAGGAGCGTTTCAGAACTGACAGCCAGACTACTGCGACCCTTAGGACTCATAACGGCACACAAACCAACAGCCACGCTCAGACAACAACTCACTAGAACAAAGGACCCGATACCCAACATGAGCAAAACTAATGTAGTTTACAAAATACCATGCAAGGACTGCACAAAACACTATATAGGACAAACAGGAAGACAGCTAACAATCCGCATTCATGAACATCAACTAGCCACGAAACGACACGACCAGCTATCCCTAGTAGCCACACATGCAGACAACAAGCAACATGAATTCGACTGGGAAAACACTACTATCATAGGGCAAGCCAGACAGAGAACAGCCAGGGAATTCCTAGAGGCATGGCATTCATCCACAAACTCCATCAACAAACACATCGACCTGGACCCAATATACCAACCACTACAGTGGACAGCTGAAACTGACACCCGGAAGCGGCAAGGACAGACCACTATAAATACCGAAAGAAACATCAAAGAAGCGCTGATGATGTCGCCTAGCCAGGGGACGAAACGTTTGCAACAAAAACTTCCAGCTCGGCGAACAGAACCACAACATATCTCTCTACACCAGGGCTTCCCAAAGTGATGGTTGGGATTCCAAATGCTAACATTTTTGAGAAGCTGAATTACTGAAAAGCTGAAATTTCAGGACCATGGAGTTCCAAGTTAGCAATGGCTTCTACAGAGCTTTATGCCCTCCTGTCTGAGGTCCTCCCTTTCCACCATCCACTCTATCATCAGCCACGAATCATACAATCTTCAAGTTTCTAAACGCTCCAAATCTATGCCTCTATCTTTGTGTCTATTTCTCCACCTTTCATTCTTGATTTCTCTCCAGCTCTCTTTCACTTTTCTCTCCTTTTGCACTGGTGATGAGCAGACCCAAGGCTTTCCGGATAAAGTTTGTTTTTTTAAATACCAGCCATGGTATATTAGAGAAAAAAAATCAGCAACATATATCTTGAGGGCAGTAACACAAAAGGCAAGTACTTGTTTTATAATTATTTTTGTTTCAGCAAATAATTTAAACATGCTCCCAGTTCATGTGTGTGTGTTTCAGGCATTCTTATTCCAAAAATCCAGAATCCTCCAAAATCCAAAATGATTCAGTCCCAGACATTCTGGATTGGATTCAAATTCAATTAGGCAGCTGTAGAAGTGGTAAGAAATAAATATGTCTGACTGTAAATAAGTATTAGACTTAGAAACATTAAAATGGAGTTATCAAAAAGCAATAAGAATAAAATGCAATGTTTTTTAACATAACTGCTAAAATGCAACTGTGTGAATAGACTATCAGAATCAACTTCAGACTCAAGAACTGAAATTCACCAATGATAGTCCAGTTTACTAAACATGGTGAATACAAAATTAAATATGCTATATCAGAATTGAGCAACAGACTAATCTGACAAGACTTCTGCATAAATCTTAGCTTTTAAACCCACACAAGGAACTCAGCGGGAAGTGGTTCCATAAAGGTCTGTAAACTGTACACGGATGATACTGTGGAGAGGAAACAGGAAATGTGCACAATAAGTAACATGCAGTTTCAAATTACTCATGACTTGTGCCAGGAGGAGTGCTATGGAGCACTGAACTTACAATGGTCAAAGATTTGAGACATGCAACATGAATGTCAAAATTCAGCTCCAATACTCATGTGACCTCCCAATGCACCCATGATGAACCAGAGGTTATCGAAACTCTGCAGTCTATATCCTAACTTACAGCAAGTTCCACTCACCCACCATCCATCTGCACCGTGACCTACACTGACTCCCAAGCCAGCAACACCATCGAAATTTGCATCCTTGTTTTCAATTGTCGAGTGCACAAACAATAAGGCAGTAATAGCATGGAATTTCAATTCTTCTAGTAATAGGGCAAAAGGCACAGGTAGCACAGAATTCTTAACAGACAGGTTAAGAGCAGTAGAAGGCTATTCAACCTCTTGAGCCTGTCATGCCATTCAATAAGATCATGGCTGATGTGACTAATCTACATTCCTGACTCCCCTTTCGCTGTCTTGCCCATCAGGTATCTACCTATCTCTAATTTTAAAAGTTTCAAAGACTTTGTTTACACTACAGTTTGAAGAAAGTTCCAAAGACTCATGAACCTCAGAAAATGATTCTCCTAAAGTGGGGGACCCTTATTTTTAAAGAACAACTCTTAGTTCTAGACTCTCCTAGAAGAGGAAATATCTGTTCCACATCGATGCTGTCAAGGCCCTTTAGGGTCTTATTTGCTTAAATCAAGTCACCTCATTCTGCTAAACATATGCATACACTCAAAAGCACAGTTTTTGCCTATACACAGAAAACCTAAAGACGATGGACAGTTCCAGCTTTAGTTATAGGAACAAAGTTGGTCAGGTAGGAGTATCGTCAATGGGACTGTATCTTTGTCACAGTGATCAGAATTGAGTTTGGTTTAGCGCAGTTGTGAAGGCAGAAGACAGAACAAGTCAAAGCTTTAAACAGAGAACAGACCAATTTTAATAAGGTATAATTAGGCAAAGTGGTCTGGAATCAGCTCCTGGAAGGTAAATTAGTGTTAGAGCAGCAGGATATATTCACTGAAGAGATAGATGCTGCTCAGAAATATATAGCCATGAAAGACAAAGGCAAGACTCCCAAATTTAGATCCCACCTCCACCATAGATGTCAAAGAGAATATAACATAGGATAAGAATGTTTGCCAGATGAGAACATCTCAATACAGTTGAAAGCTTAAAATAAAGAAAACGAGAGTTAAATTAAAACATTTTTTAAAAAAAAATTTTAAAATCCAGCATGAAATTTACTGTCAAGCAAAATCAAGGCAAATACAAAACTCAAATATATAAAGAGCATGTTAGGGATCTGACTGCAGTGATAGCATCCCTACCCCTGAACCAGAAGGTCAAGATTCAAGTCCCACCTGCCCCAGACGCATGTGATAACGTCCCTGAACAGACTGAAAAATATCTATAAAGACCAAAAAGATAACTAATGGAAGAACAGAAGAGATTAGAGACTATGTACCCTGAATCTGTCTTCACAAATGAAGGCAGATAACGCAGATGTCATTGTTTGAAAGTGTGAAATACTGGAACAGCATAAACATTAAAAAGTTTATCATCTTTGGCTGAATTAAATGAATCCCTAGATGCTAAGAAAAGCAAGGGACACTGGGATAAACTGACCGTTGTTTTCCAACAATCCTTGATAACAGGGTGAGTGGCAGAGGATTGATGAACAAGTAATATTGTTTAAAAAGGAAGGGATGAACGAAATAATTAAGTGGCAGTAAGTCTAGCCTCGGTAGGTAAATTATTGGAAAAATCTAAGGAACAGAATAAACCTTCATTTAGAAAAGGACAGATTAATCATGGACAGGTAGCATGGATGTGTTAAAGAAAGGTCACGGTCAAGGTGACTTGACTAAAGTATGAGGAAAGGGCTCAAGAGAAAGAAACTCTTGCTGTGTTTAACAGTACTAGGAGATACATTTTAAGTGTTGCAACCTACAGGGCTATTGAGCAAGAGGTGGAACATAGATTTGGGTTGTCTAGTTCTTTTAGACTGGCTTGTGCAAGATAGGGGGAATGACGTTCTTCAATCTGTGAATCCCACCGTGGCCTCAGCACTCCCTATTTCAACAACAAACCCCATTTCTACAATCAATATCCTTTTTTCCCTTCTGTGCACAGCTGTTCCATACAATATAGTGTCTTAAAACTGCTGACATGCATGCATCTTCTGCATGGCTCATCCCTGATCTTCACACAACCATGCTTTGAGGAAACATCATTGTCAATATCACTGTCCAGCATCTTTTACATGCTGGATGCGCATTTCTCCACCAGTGACAACTGCTCCTTCATCTCGCTATGCTATGGAAATACAAGTTTGACACATGGCACATTAAGTGATTTGGGGTCATGAAGGAATGCAGCAAATGCACCACAGAGGGTGATGGTGGAGGATTGTTTTTCAGGCTGGAGACCTGTGGCCAGTGAAGTGTCACAAGGATCAGTGCTGGCCCTCTACTTTTCATCAATTACATAAATGATTTGGATGTGAGCATAAGAGGTATAGTTAGTAAGTTTGCAGATGACACCAAAATTGGAGGTGTCGTGGACAGTGAAGAAGGTTACCTCAGATTACAACGGAATCTTGATCAGATGAGCCAATGGGCTGAGAAGTGGCAGATGGAGTTTAATTTAGATAAGTGTGAGGTGCTGCGTTTTGGGAAAGCAAATCTTAGCAAGACATATATACTTAATGGCAAGGTCGTAGGGAGTGTTGCTGAACAAAGAGACCCTGGAATGCAGACTCATAGCTCCTTGAAAGTGGAGTCACAGTTAGATAGGATTGTGAAGACGGCGTTTGGTATGCTTTCCTTTATTGGTCAGAATACGGAGTACAGGAGTTGGGAGGTCACGTTGTGGCTGCACAAGACATTGGTTAGGCCACTGTTGGAATAATGCATGCAAATCTTGTCTCCTTCCTATCAGAAGGATATTGTGAAAGTTGAAGAGGTTCAGAAAAGATTTGCAATGACGTTGCCAGGGTTGGAGGATTTGAGCTATAGGGAGAAACTGAATAGACGAAGGCTGTTTTCCCTGGAGTGTCGGCTGCTGAGGGGCAACCTTATAGAGGTTTACAAAATTATGAGGGGCGTGGATAGGGTAAATAGACACAAAGTATTTTCCTTGGGGTCAGGGAGTCCAGTCCAGTCTAGGTTTAGATGATGGGGGAAAAGATATAAAAGAGACCTAAGGGGCAACTTTTTCAAGCAGAGGGTGGTATGTGTATGGAATGAGCTGCCAGAGAAAGTGGTAGAGGCTGGTACAATTATAACATTTAAGAGGCATCTGATTGGGTATATGAATGGGGAGGGTTTGGAGGGATAGGGGCCTGGTGCTGGCAGGTGGGACTAGATTAGTTTGAGATATGGACAGGTTGCCATGGACAGGTTGGCCCTAAGGGTCGGTTTCCATGCTGTATATCTCTACAACTGTAAATGAGTTTACAATTTTTTCCACCGTGTCAGGTCAGAGTCAGTAAACTTCACAACACAATACAACAGCATGAGAGATAAAACAAATGAAAACTAGCTATGAACCAACATACAAAAAGTGGAATTTTGATAATGTTTAAATTTATCTCTTACAAATCAAGTTAAACTGCACACATAGCAAAGGAGTTTCAAGACATTAAGCAAAACACTCCCATTCCCTTTTGAGGTTCTGTAGGCATCCTTGTTCTGCAACCACCCAGTATAGTCTATCACCCCCAACACCCTGTCCTCTGAACACATACCTCCTTTACACCTCTCTCTTCTCACCCAATTAACACTCCGTTTGACCTGTCATTTAACCTGTATTTGATCCAGCCTTTCCCAATCATTTTTTAATGGGAAATACTTCCAAACTAGTTTTAGCAAACTCAAGTGCTCCTCAGTTATGTAGTAGGGCCTTACAACAACCTAAAATGATTGCTATCAAGTAGAAACACACGAAATTTGACTGATGCAGGTGACACTCTAAATAGACAACAGCCTGAAGATAACTGGGGAGAGAAGAGGACAACAGAGGAGAGAGATGGGAAGCTCTCTTACACAGACTTCTGACCCTATGGTAGGCTAGCTTATGCAATGGGAACAGGTGAGTGAAATAAAAAGTCTTGCATTTCAATAGCATCTTTTGCAGCTTCAGAAAACTACATTTTTATGTAGCATGTTTAAACACAGTAACATAAAAGCAGGATGAGGTCAATCAGCTCCTCAAGCCTGCTCTGCCATTCTAGATCATGGCCAATCATATACTTCAGCACCAGATTCCCACTATCCCAAAATCCCCCATCTGATCAATTAGAAATCTATCAAACTAACTTAAACTTGCATAATGACCGAGCTTCCACAACCCAGGGACGGTATACTAAAGATTCACCACAAGGAAATTCCTCTTTGTCACAGTCCTTATCTCTTATTTGGAGATGTGTTCTCTTATTCTAGATCCCACAGCCAGGGGGAAATACCCTTTCTGCATCCATGCTGCCTATTTATACAAGGACATTTATTAAGTTTCTATGAGATTGCCTTTCATTCTTCTAAACTCCAGATAACACAGGCCCTGTCTCCTCAATCTCTCCTTGCAGGACAGTCTTACTGTCCCAGGAATCAGTCTGGTGAAATATATTCCCCCGATAAACATATCCTCTCTGCGGCAAGAGGACCAGAACTGTACCCTCATGAATGTTCCAAACAATTAAAGACCTCTTTGATCCTGTATTCAAATCCTTTTGGGATAGCCCTGTGTGAAAGTCAGCATGATTCAGGAATTAAATTTTAATCCCATTATTTTTTCCAATTCTGGTTTATTTTAAAATAAATACTCATTTTTTCACTTCCACATACTCACAGGACTCCTTATTTCAGGGAGACTTCCTGTATTGCCCTCATTTGGGGTCCATTGCTCTCTGCCCTATTTGGTCTCTGCTTATAATTGTTAAGATGATGTGGGTGTACTTTAAGAGAGTTAAAAGCAGCAGAACTACCGGACAGAGCGCCAAGTATTCTCAATAAAGGTAACAGTGTAACACTTGGTCAAACAACTCAATTCGCTCCTTGCCTGGAGTAAAAAAACATACTCAAATTAGGCCAATCAGTTTAAATTCTACCCCGAAAAATACCACCTCCAATCCAGTTTGGATTTAGTATATTGACAATCTAAAAAGCCAATGATGCAATCCAATGCTTTGGGGGTATAAGACCCAGGAAAATTGAACAGTTGAGAGGAGAACTACCAAGACCAGCATGTAAACAGACTGCTTGAAAAATAGCTCTCTTTTCAATCTGTAACCTGTGATGACCAGAAACCCCGAAGAGGAGCAAAAGACAACACAAGAAGATCCAAATAGAAGAACCAAAATCTGCCTGGTTTTTAGATAAGTAGTCTTGTTTTGTAAATCTTAATTGGGAGTTTTATTAGACTAGTATTATAGAAGGGAAGGTAACAGAGTAAGGAATTGTAAATGGTTGTCAGTTAATCATTCTGTTATACTTTAAGAAATAAAGTGGCTAATTTTTACTTTAAAAATAGTTCTTGGCCACTCGAATTTTTATAATTACTGCACGGGATAAATCTTTTCTGTGTTGCTGATTTTAAATTAAGGAGGGTTTTCCCCCATGTCGGAACATAGTGGACTGAAATTTGTCACTGCCAATCTTTTTCTTTTTACATACCGACAGGATTTTACAATGCATTTTGTTTCTTGCTATTTTAGTCATATCTATTCTTTTTACTACTTTGCTACTTTCTTAAAATTCTGCTAAGCCGCAAGCTTATAACTGTTTTTGGCAACAATATAAACCTTACAAGATTATAAGATACAGCACCAAATTGAGGCCATTTAGTCCATCAAGTCTGCCCCATTTGATCATGGCTGATCTGTTTCTCAACCCAATTCTCCTTACGTTTGATATCCTTACCAATTAAGAACCATATTTCTGTCTTAAATGCACACAACAACTTGGCTTCCACAGATTCACCACCCTCTGGTTGAGGAAATTCATCCTCATCTCAGTTCTAAGAGATCATCTCTTCGCTGAGACCGAAAACATCATTTCCATTCTATCCAGGACTCTCCGTATTCTAAGTCTCAATTAGATCCACTTGTATCCTTCTAAATTTGGAGTACAACCCAGATACTTCAACTACTTCTCATATGGCAATATCCATATTTCTTTTTCTAATGGGTACTTTTTCTTCTTTATATAAAAAAAAGATGCTTTCTGAAAACCAAGTACTAAATTAGACCACAATACATAGAGCAAAAGTAGGCCATTCAGCCCATCAAAACCATTCTACCGATCAATGGGATCAAGGCTGAACAGATAAACTTCAGCTCCACTTTGTTACACTTCACAGATGATCGATTTTCTTACCATTCAAAAAATCAATTTCAGCCTTGAATTAACTTAACGACACAAGATCAACAGCCTTCTACAGTAAAGACTTTCACTGATTCACCACCTTCAGAAGAAATTCCTCATCTGCCTTAGACCCCCTTATTCTAAGATTATGCCCTTGTCCCAGGCTCTCACATAAAGGAAAATAACTGTTCTGCGCCTACTTTGGCCAGTGCTTTAAATCTTTATGTTTCAACAAGGTCATCTCTCATTCTTTTGTATTTCAAAAGAGCCCATACTACTCAACCTCTCCTCATAATGTAATGCCCCACACGTGGGATCAGCCAAAGGAACTCTGTGGATTACCTACAGTGGTCAGTACATTTTTACTTAGATCAGGGGCCCAAAAATATACAGCATTCCAGCTGTGGTCTGAATGTGCATTAGATGGTATTCGCAAAACTTCCTTACTTTTAAATTCAATTCACCTTGAAACAAAACAAGTCAATTAGCCTTTGCTATTACCCAATGATCTTGAATTCTTTAAACACTTGCCACTTCTGACTGACTTCAAACCTTTTAAAGAAGATCTACAACATACCTTCATAATTTCCCTTTAAGTTTAACATCTTAGTTTCATATTGAACTACACCTTCAAACAATGGAAAATATCATACCAAGATCAATCCTCCTCAAGTTTATTTTACAAGATTTAGCAATTAGCCATTTATCATTGCCTAACAGTTTACCTAAAATATCCCATGCCCTACTTGGTCACTCAAGACCTTGTCTCAGTCAAATCCCTCAAACTCAGCACCGCCTTCCAACCTGCAATCTTCTTCCTGACCTCTCCGCCCCCACCCCACTCCGGCCTATCACCCTCACCTTGACCTCCTTCCACCTATTGCATCTCCAACACCCCTCCCCCAAGTCCCTCCTCCCTACCTTTTTTCTTAGCCTGCCTGGACACTTTCCTCATTCCTGAAGAAGGGCTTATGCCTGAAACATCGATTCTCCTGCTCCTTGGATGCTGCCTGATCTGTTGCGCTTTTCCAGCAACACATTTTCAGCACTCAAGACACTACTCCAGAGGACTATCTGGAGCAGATTACAGTACAGTGTCAACACTAATTATATTTGTTCTGTCAACATGCAGATTGAAGTCACCTCAGAATCCCCTTAACCCAGCAGACCTCATCTTTCCTTCCATACCCAGGATGCCAGTCCTCATCACACTCCCCTTTATCTGGGATCCTCTGCAAACAATCCTGAAGCAGCTCACACCCCTCTGCTCCTCCCATCGAGCTCTCCCTTACTCGGGGAGGCACATTTCCAACTCTGCTCCGCAGGCAGCCTCAATCTCACAGAAGCCCGTGCTCTTCCATCCTCCAGCTTATCCACTTCGGAATCCAGCAACTGCAGTTTTGTGTGTCCCTAACCCCATTTCATACAACCCTTCCTCAGAACACTCCCCTCATCCTTCCCCCAATCCCCCCCCTCCCTCCCTCCCTCATCCTTCCCCCAATCCCCCCCCCTCCCTCCCTCCCTCATCCTTCCCCCAATCCCCCCCCCTCCCTCCCTCCCTCATCCTTCCCCCAATCCCCCCCCCTCCCTCCCTCCCTCATCCTTCCCCCAATCCCCCCCCCTCCCTCCCTCCCTCATCCTTCCCCCAATCCCCCCCCCTCCCTCCCTCCCTCATCCTTCCCCCAATCCCCCCCCCTCCCTCCCTCCCTCATCCTTCCCCCAATCCCCCCCCCTCCCTCCCTCCCTCATCCTTCCCCCAATCCCCCCCCCTCCCTCCCTCCCTCATCCTTCCCCCAATCCCCCCCCCTCCCTCCCTCCCTCATCCTTCCCCCAATCCCCCCCCCTCCCTCCCTCCCTCATCCTTCCCCCAATCCCCCCCCCTCCCTCCCTCCCTCATCCTTCCCCCAATCCCCCCCCCTCCCTCCCTCCCTCATCCTTCCCCCAATCCCCCCCCCTCCCTCCCTCCCTCATCCTTCCCCCAATCCCCCCCCCTCCCTCCCTCCCTCATCCTTCCCCCAATCCCCCCCCCTCCCTCCCTCCCTCATCCTTCCCCCAATCCCCCCCCCTCCCTCCCTCCCTCATCCTTCCCCCAATCCCCCCCCCTCCCTCCCTCCCTCATCCTTCCCCCAATCCCCCCCCCTCCCTCCCTCCCTCATCCTTCCCCCAATCCCCCCCCCTCCCTCCCTCCCTCATCCTTCCCCCAATCCCCCCCCCTCCCTCCCTCCCTCATCCTTCCCCCAATTCCCCCCCCTCCCTCCCTCATCCTTCCCCCAATTCCTCCCCCCCCCTCCCTCCCTCATCCTTCCCCCAATTCCCCCCCCCTCCCTCCCTCCCTCCCTCATCCTTCCCCCAATTCCCCCCCCTCCCTCCCTCCCTCATCCTTCCCCCAATTCCCCCCCCCTCCCTCCCTCATCCTTCCCCCAATTCCCCCCTCCCTCATCCTTCTCCCAATCCCCCCCTCCCTCATCCTTCTCCCTCCCTCTTACTCTCAGGGACACCCTCCCCACTGGGAGGGTGAATGGGGGCTCCTCCTTTGAGGTGCCCACCTCCCCTTTCTCTCTCCGTCACACTCTCTCGGAGCTACCGCCATCCTCCTCTTCCGCCCTGGGTAATATGTGCCCCTGATCCAGGCCTGCTCCTTACCCTGCTGGCCTGTGGCCGGGTGCTCTTGGCTTCCATGTCCCGCCCGAAGCCGCCGTTTCAAAGCGCCGCCATCTTGTAGCGTCACCGCTTTAAGGCGGGAGCGCGCGGGCTACGTTTCGCGTCACCGCGTAGCGACCCGCCTGGCGTCGAGCGTCACTGCATATGGCCCCGCCCAGCGTGGGCGCCGACTTGGTGCGGGTATGGCCCCGCCCCTCAGAGAGCTGTCAATCACCACATTTAGCCCCATTGCCCAAACATCAAGGCTTCATCAATCAGATTTAAATATAATTTGAGGGACAGAGTTGGGAGGGCGGTGGTGAGGATATATACCTATGACCAAACTTTTTCTATTTTAAAATGTAAACCAATTTGCGAAATCAAATCAAACTAGAATTGACATACCCTAGGAGATGCTGCCAAATTACTACATCATCTAGAGCGGTGATGATGTATCCTAAAGCCTTGTGTCAGCACAGGCCTAAGGCTTTCTGGTGGATTACTCACACCACCATTCCCTAGATACCCAGGTACGGATTTAACCATGTCAGAGATGCAGGGATTTGGGTGCAACATCAGTGATCTCAGCCCATGGCCTGGGTCTGTTAATGGAAACAAACCCGGGCTTAAAGCCAGTAGTTGGAGATGGGTATTGACCAACAGGCCTTTACTTTAGCCAAAGATGTCAATTATATTTCTAATATAGACGAGGTCTGTACCTGAAAAGCAATTTATAATTTATTAAACCTGAAAAGATGTTCTAAAGATTAGAGGAAGTGCTTTTTAAACTCTACTTTCTCTCTATCTGTCAAATCACTTTGCTGCCACAGCACCTGCATAACTAGCTGCTGTTTAGCGACTACATTGTCTTTGACCAGTCCTATCATGTCAGGTTATCACCCATCAAAGTGGGGTTGTTGAAGAGACATCAATCACTGAACGTGTTGATTCTTACTGTGCTGTTGGCAGATACCTGCTCCCAGCCAACTAACCTGTGCATTTACATGGATGGAGGATGGAGAATGGTATCAGCTTCAAGTACTATCTGAGAGGTCAGTGGTGGGAAATTAGTGATGGAAGTGAGGATTTGGTTGGTGAGAGTATGACGGTGAGAATGGGGACAAGGGGGCATTAGGATCAGTATGAGAATGAGAATGGGTTGAGAATGGGGGATGTGAGAATGGGGGATGTTAGCATTGGAGTTAGAAAGAAGCTGAGAATAGTGCGGTGTTAGAATTGATGTGAAATGGGGTTGTGAGAATATGGGGAATGAGAATGGGAGGTCTGAGAATGGGAGTGTGAAAGAAAGGGGGAGTGTTAGAATTGGAGTCAGAATGATGCTGAGAATGGGGATATATTAGAATTGTTTTGAAATTGGGTGTGTGGGAATGGGGGTTGAGAATGGTGGTGTGAGAATGGGGAGGTGTTAAGATTGGAGTCAGAATGCTGCTGAGAATGGGGGTATGTTAGGATTGATGTGAAATGGTGGGTGTGAGAATGGGAAAATGCAAAATTGTTGTGTTACGATTAGAGTCAGAATGGGGCAGAGAACGGGTGGGGTGTGAGAATGGAGTATGAGCACCTTATTCTCTCACACATTTCTCCAAGCCTTTTTTCACTCCCCTATTCTCAGTTTCATTATCACACCCACTTCTCATTGACTATTCTCATCCTCCTATTCTCAGATTCCACTATCTCCTTCTCACAGCTTAATCTCGATGTCATGTTCTCAGACAAATATTTTCAGCCCCATTTTCAATGCTCAGTTTCTGAACCATACTTAGAGTCCTATCAGCATTCACAACCTCCATTCTCAACTTACCCCATTCTCACCCTTTATTCTCAAACACCGCTATTCTCACCTCCCACACTCCAACACCCCTATTTTTACATCCCCATTCTCACTACTCCATTCTCACACCCCTATTCTTAACATCATATTCACACACCCTCATTATCATTCCCTTTCTCACCTCTCATACTCACAACCCATTCTCTGCACCCCAGTCTCAACCCTTGTGAGTGACCCTCCCTCCATCATAACATCAGAAATGGGGGTGTTTGCTGATGATCGGACAAAGGTCAGCATCATTTGTAACTCCTAAGATACTGAAACAGTCCACGTTCAGATACAACAAGCTCCAGGCTTTTGCTGACTAGTGGCAAGTAACATTTGCGCCACACAAATGCCAGGCAATAACTATTTCCAATAAAAGACAATCTAACCATGGCTTTTAATTGTTTTACCATCTATCTCCCACCATCAACATCCTGGGGGTTACCATTAGAACATAGAACATAGAAAAATACAGCGCAGTACAGGCCCTTCGGCCCTCAATGTTGCGCCAACCAAATCCTACCTAACCTACACTAGCCCAATAACTTCCATATGCCTATCCAATGCCTGCTTAAATGACCATAAAGAGGGAGAGTTCACCACTGCTACTGGCAGGGCATTCCATGAACTCACAACCCGCTGTGTAAAGAATCTACCCCTAACATCTGTCCTATACCTACCACCCCTTAATTTAAAGCTGTGTCCCCTAGTAACAGCTGACTCCATTAGCGGTAAAAGGTTCTCAGTGTCTACCCTATCTAAACCCCTAATCATCTTATACACCTCTATCAAATCTCCCCTAAACCTTCTTTTCTCCAATGAGAACAGGCCCAAGTGCCTCAGCCTTTCCTCATACGATCTTCCTACCATGCCAGGCAACATCCTGGTAAACCTCCTCTGCACTCGTTCCAATGCCTCCACATCCTTCCTATAGTATGGCGACCAAAACTGCACACAATACTCCAGATGAGGCCGCACCAGAGTCTTATACAACTGCAACATGACCTCAGGACTCCGGAACTCAATTCCTCTACCAATAAAGCCCAGTACACCATATGCCTTCCTCACAGCACTATTTACCTGGGTGGCAACTTTCAGAGATCTGTGTACATGGACACCAAGATCCCTCTGCTCATCCACACTACCAAGTAGCCTACCATTAGCCCAGTAATCCATCTTCTTGTTACTCCTACCAAAGTGAATGACTTCACACTTAGCTACATTGAATTCCATCTGCCACCTTTCTGCCCAGCTCTGCAACCTATCTATATCCCGCTGTAACCTGCCACATCCTTCTTCACTGTCCACAACTCCACCGACCTTTGTGTCATCCGCAAACTTGCTCACCCAGCTTTCAAGCCCCTCCTCTAGATCATTTATAAAGATGACAAACAGCAACGGTCCCAAAACAGATCCCTGTGGTACACCGCTAGTAACTGCACTCCAAGATGAACCTAGTCCATCAACTACTACCCTCTGTCTCCTTCCAGCCAGCCAATTCCTAATCCAAACCTCTAATGCACCCTCAATGCCATACCTCCGTAGTTTTTGCATTAGCCTACCATGGGGTACCTTATCGAATGCCTTGCTAAAATCCATATACACCACATCTACTGCTTTACCCTCATCCACCTCCTTAGTCACCTTCTCAAAGAACTCAATAAGGTTTATGAGGCACGACCTGCCCTTCACAAAACCATGCTGACTATCCTTGATCACATTATTCCTATCCAGATGTTCATAAATCTTATCCCTTACAATTCTCTCTAAGACTTTGCCCACAACAGAAGTGAGATTCACCGGCCTATAGTTACTCGGGCTGTCCCTACTCCCCTTCTTGAACAAGGGGACCACATTCGCTATCCTCCAGTCTTCTGGTACTATTCCCGTTGACAATGACGACATAAAAATCCAGGCCAATGGCTCTGCTATCTCCTCCCTAGCTTCCCATAGGATCTTAGGGTAAATGCCATCAGGCCCAGGAGACTTATCTATTTTCATCCTTTCCAGTATTCCCAAAACCTCCTCCCTACATACTTCAAGGCCATCCATTCTAATCACTTGTGACTCAATATTCACACCAGCAACAGAGTCCCGTTCCTGAGTGAATACTGACGAAAAGTATTGATTTAGTGTCTCACCTATCTCCTCCGCCTCCACGCACAACTTCCCACTACTATCCTTGACTGGACCGATACCTACCCTAGTCATCCTTTTATTCCTGACATACCTATAGAAAGCCTTTGGGTTTTCCCTAATCCTACCAACTAAGGACTTTTCATGTCCCCTTCTCGCTGCTCTTAGCTCTCTCTTCAGATCCTTCCTGGCTACCTTATAACTCTCAATTGATCAGACACTCAACTGAATACGCCATATAAATACAATGGCTACAAGAACACGTCAGAGATATGTGTGAATGGGGCTGTGAGAATGGTTGAGAGAATGGGTTCTGTGAGGAAGGGAGTTCCAGGATTTTGACCCAGTCACAGTGAGGAAAGAGCAATATATTTTCAAGTCAGGATGATGAGTGGCTTAGAGCAGAATTTGCAGGTGGTGGTACTCCTATATATCTGCTGCTCTTGTCCTTCGAGATTGAAGTGGTTGTGGATTTGGAAGGTGTTCCATTTTCACTATTCCATACTCACCCCGTTCTCACACCTCACACTCGCCCCTATTGTCAAGCATGCTAATTCTCCCCTCCCCCATTCTCTCACACCCCATTCTCAAATCTCCCCTCTTCTCAACCCCTCATTTTAAACCCCTACCCATTTTCTAATTCAAATTCTCAGAATTCTTCTCTCAATATCAGAATCCCATTCCAGCCCCCCTAGTCCATACTGACCAATATCATCTTGCCCCCCCTCCCCCAAATTCCCACCCATACTCTGAGACCCTACTGTCACCTCCATATTCTCACTGTCCTATTCGCAATGACTCATACCCCTTTCTCTCACACCCCATTTTCACAGGCCAGCTTCCACCTTTGGGCTTTGTAGTGACCTTTTATTATGTAGGGAGAAGTGTTCACATTTCCCATGTGCTCTGAGCAAGCTCCCCATTGGAGGAAATAGGAGCAGGTGGCCATTCAACCCATCATTGTCTGCTCTGCCATTCAATACAATCACTGATATTCACCCTTTGCACAAGTGTCCTCCATTATCCCTGTATTGACCATAAGATATAGGAGCAGAAATAAGCCATTCAGCCCATTGAGTATACTCTGCCATTCAATGAAATCATAGCCGATCTGATAATCCTCAACTTCACTTTCCCCTATGACACTTGATTCCCTTCCTGATTAAGAATCTGACTATGTCAGCCTTGAAAATATTTAAAGAATTCAACAGATTCTCAATCTTCGAAGAGCAAATAAATCCCTCCTCATCCATTTTGTAAATTTGCACCCCGTTCCTAAGAGATAATACTCTCTGGTTTTAGATTCTCTCGCAAGGGGAAACAATGCCCCCACCACCACCACCCCCCCTTAACCATACCTAACCTGACAAGTCCCTAAAAATCCCATATGTTTCAATAAGGTCACCTCTCGTTCTCTAAACCCTCGTGAATACCATTGATGCCTTTTATTGTTCTCAGTCTTGAACATATTCAATGATTGAGGCACTGGTGCCCTCTGGTGGAGGGAGTTCCAAAGATTCACCAGGCTCTGGTTGAAGAAATTCTTCCTCATCTCAGTCCTAAATCAGCACCTCTTATTCTGAGACTGTATGTCCACTTCACCCCCTCCCCAGTTCTAGACATCCCAGCCAAGGAGGAATACCCTTCTGCATTCCCATATATACGTAATAAAACCATACGTAATAATATGGTTTAATGAGATCACGTCTCATTCTTCTAAAGTCTTCGAATTCAGGTCCACTCTCGTCAAACTCTCCTCTTCGGACAGTCCTACCATTCCAGGAATCAATCTGGTGGACCTTTCTTGCAATGTTGGTTGAGGGTTAAATATTTGTTCGGGTTCTGAGGAGAGAATTGCTTTACATCTCTTAAATAGCACTGTGGGATTTTTATCATTGACAGGGAAGGCTGCAACTGGAAATGCGCAACAGGTCAGGCAGCATCCAAGGAGCAGGAGAATTGACGTTTCGGGCATGAGCCCTTCTTCAGGAAGAGCAGGCTGCAGCCTCCCTCAGGTTGCCATCTCCAAGGGAATTATTGTAGCTTCTCTCCTTTCCCATTTGTTGCCTCCTGCTAAAGTTGGATGAAAATACTGTTGCAGTGGAATTTGAATGAGCTCCCCCTGTCAGTCTGGGGACTCTCACTGTCTGACAGTTCAGGAAGTCTGCAGTCAGTAAATCCTGATGTCTTGGACAAACAGCTCAAATTGGGTGGCATGGTTGCTTGGTGATTGACTCTGCTGCATCACGGTGCCAGGGTTTGATTGCACCTTCAGGTGACTACCTGCGCGGAGTTTCCACATTCTCCCTGAGTCTGCGTCCTCTGGGTGCTCCGGTTTTATCCCACAGTATGAAGATGTGCAGGTTAAGTGGATTGGCTGTGCTAAATTGCCCATAATGCCCAGGAATGGGATGTTTGCTGGAGGGTCAGTGTGAATGTGATGGGCTGAATGGCTAACTTTTACTCTGTAGGGAATCTGACTTCCCTGCACAAGAATAGGCCATCAGTCCGAACAGCACTTGAATTGGCCCTCAGCTAAGTCAGGGAATTGCCCTTCACTGCTATGGTACCCAAGGATTGGGATTTCCACCACCCTGGGCACAGGCCCAGGCAGGTGGGATAAGGGGAACAGGGTGTCTTGTTCACTACAGTCTGTTCTGCTATCATGCAGTAGGTGCTCTCTCATGTGACCTCATGTTATAGAAAATAGCGCAATTCAAATAAGGGGGCCTATGGGAAAAACAGGGTTGGGCAAACCATCAAAAATATCAGTAAAAATCCAAATAAAAATAGTAGTTTGTCAAACACAAATGATAGCACAGTCTAAGTGAATGTTGAAATCATATATGTAAATGAAATAATACAATAAATTTAACACATTAAAGGGTTTCTGAGTTACAGTACTCTATTAGATTACTTAGAGTGTGGAAACAGGTCCTTTGGCCCAACAAATCCACACTGACCCACCCAGATGCATTCCCCTACACCTAACACTACAGGCAATTTAGCATGGCAAATTCACCTGACCTGCACATTTTTGGACTGTGGGAGGAAACCCACACAGACACAGGGAGAATGTGCAAACTCCATACAGTCAGTCACCTGAGGTGGGAATTGAACCTGGATCCCTAGCACTGTGAGGCAATAGTGCTAACCACTGTACCACCATGCCACCCCCAGGGGCTGTGGGTCATTATCAGCATCATCATTACTTTCAGGTGCAGTTCTGGGTGCAGGCTTACAACAAAAAAAGTATTTAGTTCAGAAGTGGATGGCTGTGTTTAATTGATCTCAGACTGTTTCTTGGGGTCAGTTTAAAAAAGGCACCTAGTTTTTGCTGCTTTGCCATCTTTCTTCTTTCATGAAGAAGCTGTTCATAGGGTGACAGGTAAGACTTTACACCACAAACTGCTGTCCTGATGCATTCGGCATTGTAGTCATGCTCTTCTAAGAGCAGCAACTGCTTCTCAACTTCCCTCAGGATAGAAGACAGAAGAGGAACGTTCTCCTGGTGCTGCATCCTGGACTTTGTCGTCTTCATCCTGAACTTCAATTTCCTTCACAGCAACAAGTTGTTGTCGATCAGTCTCCAATTCTTTAAATCCAATGCGCTTTACAAGAGCAATGCACTGTTCTTTGATTTCTGGAATCTCCTTCAATGGTTCAATGCCTTTAAAATCATGAAGAAAATCTGAGAGAAGCTTTCGCCAGACATTACTGACATCACCCCAGGCCTCTACAATGATGTCAATAGCATTCTTAATGTTAAAGCTCTTACAAAATTGAAGAACACTATCCTCATTATCCCCCTCAGTAGCTGCAATCTGCTTACTGAATGTGCACCTCAAATAATAAATTTCAAAAGCTGCTATTGCACCCGGGTCCCTGGGTGGAATGTGGGAGGTTGTGTTTGTAGGTAGAAATAACACTTAGATATTCTCAGAAAGCTCACCAATGGTGGGAGGATGGCTGGGTTCAGAATGAAGAGAATCTTAAAATCCAAATGTTTTCTCCCGCAATAATTTCTAAAAACATCATCAAAAACATCAATAAAAAAGTCAGAAAAGATTTGCCCTGTCATCCAACCTCTTTTGCTTAACCTAAAGTAAACACCTAAAACACTATAAAGTGAAGATAACAGGGGATGGAATCATTTCATGGCAAATGGGAGTTTGCATTTTTTTAAAAAAGTTGCCCAACTCACCAATCGCATTACAAATCACGTTGACAAATCGCTTTAGAGGAGAATGACTTGTATCTCTCTCTCTCTCGTTGAGAATGGATTCTTATACATTCAGGCAGTAGGTGGCAGAATTGCTTTGTTTTGTTTCCTCCTTCTCCAGTTCTCTACCTAAAGGCAGCTCCAATACACACACACACCCAGCATGGGGTAAGGTAGGGGCAAGGGTCATGAATCAGCGGAGCCTGTTGGCACTAATTTGATCCACGCAGGCAGCCACATGAAATCCAAGTTGCCATGGTAATGTACATTTACCCTGGAGCTCCAGACAGTGATGGTGGAGATCTCCATCTCTGGGAGGGTGTACGGGTACGAGGTCTCACTCACAGGTTGTCCCATCTTCAGGTCCTCGAGTGGGATTCAAACCCAGAGCTACTAGCTCAGAGCCACTACCCCCTGGACCATGACATATTGTGAACTTCTCCAGGAGGGGGTTGCAGTAAGGAAGTTGCACAGCCAGGTTCAACACAAACACACACATACACACAGACATCCATTCAAACACAGACACCACACAGACATTCAATCTAACACACATACAGAGACATACATGCACGCACACACACAGGCATCCATTCAAACATACATAGACACATACAGAGGGACATATACCCACGCAGAGAGACAACACCTGCACTCATACACACAGAGAAATTCCTTTAAACATATACGCACAAACATGTGCATGCAAACACTCACACACACTTATGTACATGCCTTCACAGATGTGCACACATACGGATATGCACACATTCACACACACACATTCCACACATACTCATAAATGCACACACACTCAGATACATACACTCACTAACATGCAGACACATACACATGCACACGCATACACATTCTCACATGCACAGAAATGCAAACATTCAGATACACATTTTTTTTATTTCAAAAATATACTTTATTCATAAAATTATTTTGATATCTATACAATTGGTGATGCCATACATACGTATACATTCCATTTCTTTACATACAGAGATCGGTATTAATCATTCGTGCATGTAAGTCTGTACATTGACTATCCATATATTTAGCTGAGGCGTCAGCGGAGCCCAGCTACTGAGTGGGCCCCCTGTTCTTCGTAGGCAGGCAAACCTTATACGGTGGTCTTTCTGCACCGTGCCTTGGAGGCAGCTGCCCCAAGCTTCAGCGCGTCCCTCAGCACGTAGCCCTGGACCTTGGAATGTGCCAGTCCGCAACACTCAGTGGGGGTCAACTCCTTCAGCTGGAAGATCAACAGGTTTTGGGCACACCAAAGAGTGTCTTTCACCGAGGTGATGATCCTCCAGGCACAGTTGATGTTTGTCACGGTGTGCATCCCGGGGAACAGACCATAGAGCATGGAGTCCCGCGTCATGGAGCTGCTCGGGACGAACCTTGACAAACACCACTGCATTCTTCTCCAGACTTCCTTTGCATAGGCACATTCCAGAAGGAGGTGTGTGACAGTCTCATCCCTTCCGCAGCCGCTTCGAGGGCAGCATGCAGTGAGGCAGAGAGTCCAGGCGTGCATAAAGGCATTCAGATACACATGCACTCTCACAGACATACACACACATTCACATACATATATGTACTCTCACAGACATACACACACATTCACATTCTCACAAATACCAGTTAGGTTAAGGTGGGACAGCAATAATTGTATTACATCTCCCTCTGGTCCTTCAGCCCCCACAGAATAATTAAAAATAAACATGTTAAAACCTTTGTCTGCAGTCAGGAAAATTACACCCACCTTTGAAATTCCAACATTCTGTTTCCTTCATGTTTGTGCAAGATTTTAACTCTCTTAGTGCTGCAGGTCTTTTAGAAATCTGAGTTTCAATTGCATCGTGTCTGACTCTGCATTTGAAAGCACAAGATTTTGAAGTGGAACTTAAGTTGTGCCTGAAAGTAAATCCTCTTACTTTGAAGTCAGGAGTGGCAGGTCTAAAAAGGATGCCCTGAATTGTCAACACTGGGCCCTGTGAATGGGGGAGGGGGAGGTGATGCAGTCAATCACTGTCAGCGCCTGGATGAACACAGCCATTTATCCAGTGTGGTCTCATGAACGCACTCAGGAGTGTACCACAGTGATTTACAAGAATGGTTTAAGGGATGAGAAACTTGGAGATTGATTGGAAAAGTTGGGATTGTTCTCTTTAGAGAGGTCATCAAGGCTGAGGGAAGATCAGATAGAAGTTTTCTGGACAGAGTGATTTGGGATAAACTGTTCTCATTCTTAAATGGAATCTGAAAAAGAAGCGAATACAAAGTGAGAAAAACTAGTTTTCTTCTGCGAGTAATCGGGGTATGGAATGTACTGCCTGGACATGGAGGCAGTTTCAGGCAAATGATTCAAGAGATCATTGGCACAGTGGTTAGCACTGCTGCCTCACACTAATAGGGTCCCGGGTTCAATTCCAGCCTGAGGCGACTGTCTGTGTGGAGTTTGCACATTCTCCCTGTGTCCATGTGGGTTTCCTCGGGGTGCTCTGGTTTCCTCCCACAGTCCAAAGATATGCATGTCAGGTGAATTGGCCATGCTAAATTGCCCACAGAGGAAAATGGGTCTGGGTGGGTTACTCTTTGGAGGGTTGGTGTGGACTGGTTGGGCTGAAGGGCCTGTTTCCACACTGTAGGGAATCTAATCATGATTATTTAAACAGAAATAATGTGTGAGGTTATGGGGAAAAGGCAAGAGATTGGCAATAAGTTAAAATGCTCAGACAGCTGGTGCAGACATGATGGGCCCAATGGTTTCTCTTTATACAGGAACACTCCTCTGAATCTGTACTACTATCGCTTCCCCCGCTCATTTAGCTTTTAGCCCTGGGCACTCTCCCTATCTGTCCCAGTTGCTGCTCTTCCCCTTGTTCAGGTTCAAACCCATAGTTTTTCAGCTGCCCACATTTCTGAACAAGAATCATACCAGACTTGGTTAACTTGGTTTCTCTCTGCACAGATGCTGCCAGACCTGTATTTTCTGTCTTTATTTCAGATTTCCAGCAATAGCAGAATTTCATTTTATCTCTCAGTTTGTCCAGCCTGCCCTGTATTTACACGGAACGGAGAGGCGCAACTCACCTTGTTCAGACAGCCTAAGTTGCATTCAAACAATAGACAATAGCCAATAGGTGCAGCAGTAGGCCATTCTGCCCTTCGAGCCTGCACCACCATTCAATATGATCATGGCTGATCATCCTTAATCAGTATCCTGTTCCTGCCTTATCTCCATAACCCTTGATTCCACTATCCTTGAGAGCTCTATCCAACTCTTTCTTACAACAATCCAACAGGTTGCATTGCTTCTGCATTTGACATCAATGCTGTCTGTTGATCCAGTAGCCGTGACTTACCTACGAATCCATTCGCAACATAGCATCCTCCTTCCTTAATACATCCTCCTGCCTTCCCTTCCTTCTTCATCTTTGCTCCATCTACACTTCCCACTGCCTCGGGAAAGCAGCAAACATAATAGAACTTGGGAAGTTATGCTGCACTTGCGCAGGAGGTTGGTGAGGCAGCACTTGGGGTATTGTGTTCAGTTTTGTTCGCCTTACTATCGGAAGGATGTTATTAAACTGGAAAGGGTGCAGAAGAAATTTACAAAGATCTTGCCAGGTCTGAGTTATAGGGAGAGGTTGGACAAGGAAGGACTTTTTTCTTTAGAGCATAGACTGAGGGGGGAATCTTATAGAAGTGTATAAGATCATGAGTGTCAGGAATAGGGTGAATGCACTCAGTCTTTTTCCCAGGGTTACGGAATCGAAGACGAGAGGGCATCAGTTTAAGCTTAGAGGGGAAAGAATAAAAGGGAACCTGAGGGGCAATGTTTTTCCACAGAGGGTGGTACACATGTGGAATGAGCTGCCAGCAGAAGTGGTTGAGACGGGTACATTAACAACATGTAAAAGGCATTTGGACAAATACATGGATCGGAAAGGTTTAGAAGAGTATGGGCCATGTGTAGGGAAATGGGATTGGCGTGGATGGGCATTTTGGTCAGCATGGACCAGTTTGGGCCAAAGAGCCTGTCTCATTGCTGTAAGACCCTAAGACTCAATGACTCTATAATCAAAGACCCCTCCCACCCCGGTTATACTCTCTTCCACTCTCATCCATTGAGCAGATGATATGAAAGTTTGAAAACACAGACCAATAGATTCAAGAATAGCTTCTTCCCCAAATGAACAGACCTTTCATATATTAGAATTAATATTTCTCTGCCCCTTCTCTAGCTATAACACTATATTTTGCATTCTGTTTGATTACCTTGGTATACTTACGTAAGGCATGATGTTTGGCTAGCACACAAAATAATATTTTTCACTGAATCTCATGACAATAATAAATTAAATCAAAGTGTCTGTATTTGTTATCCATGATTCAGTGATAACTCTCTCTCCTGTGGGACACAAGGTTCTGGCTTCAAGCCCTTATTACACAGACTGCAGCAAAGATGCTTGTCTGGCAGTGTTGAGGGAGTGCTGCTCTGTCTGTGGTGTCACTTTTCAGATATGTCAGATTGTGCTGGTACCAGTCAGAGAGGAGCAGGAGCAATCTCCCAGTGACCTGACCACCCTGATACTAACAACATGGGTGGCACAGTAGCTCAGTGGTTAGCACAGCATGAGGGACCCACATTCAATTCCAGCCTCGGGTCACTGTCTGGGTGGAGTTTCACAACCTCCTTGTGTCTGCATGGGTGTTCCAGCCTAAAGATGTGCAGGTTAGGTAGAATACTAAATTGCTAAAGAGTCCAGGGATGTGCAGACCAGGTGGATTAGTCATGGGAAATGCGGGGTTACAGGGATAGGAGTGGGTCTGGGTGGGATGCTTGCCAGAGGCTCACTGTAGACTTGATGGACCAAATGGCCTGCTTCCACATACAAGGGATTCTAATATTATCTGGCCTTTAGCACTTTGCAGTTTGTATGTAATTCTCTGTGGGGGTCATGATCAGACTGAAGGATTGTCAATCAGCATACAGTTTGCTTTAGGCATGGCTATTTTCAAAGAATAAACTTTATCAACAAATACCAAATTTGGATTTATACGGCCATCTTGCAGTTCTTTCTTCTGCCTTTTGAAGATAAATGATTTAACTCTTTAAAACAGCATTTTGAAGTATTCTTAACTTTAACTGAACTGAACGTTAACTGGAGACAAGCTTTCATTTTTGTACTAATGTGGAAAGTGCAGGAGAAACACTGCAGGTCTGGCAGCACATGTGGAGAGAGAATCCCACTTGTGTACTGTTAGACCAGCTCACTGGCTGACGCGAAATGCTTTTTGCTGTTGGTCCATTTCTAATCTTTCGAACAGCTTCATTTTCTTCAAACTTTGTTTAATATCAGCACCAGGTGTCCTTTATAAACTTCCACAACACTGACTGGTCTGTACTATCTCTTATTGTGCTATACCGTGTCTTGGAAACTGTCTTCTTATCTTAGGACATGTCCTGACTGTTTAGCATTCTCTTGTCTTTTGAGTTTTCCAAAAGTCCTTATTTGTACATTATCACCTTTCCCCCATATTCACTGTCAGCCTCCAATACAAACTGCGAGGATACTTTTAGGAGAAAGTGAGGACTGCAGATGCTGGTGATCAGAGCTGCAAATGTGTTGCTGGAAAAGCACAGCAGGTCAGGCAGCATCCAAGGAGCAGGAGAATCAACGTTTCGGTTTCATGCCTGAAATGTCGATTCTCCTGCTCCTTGGAGGCTGCCTGACCTACTGCGCTTTTCCAGCAACACGTTTTCTGCTAGGAAACTTTGGCCATTTAAACATTTTAAAAATATTCTGACATGGGGGATCTTTGTCAAAGCAGTTGCGGCATTTCCTACATGCAACTGTGATGATTTCAACAATGATTCACTGGCTGGTAGAACACTTAGCAACATCCTAACACCATGACAGGCACTATATAAATGCAAGTCTTCAAGTTTCCTATTGATCCTAACTACGGGGTCCAGAGGACACCACATTTGCAGGTGAATGTGTGTCAGTTACAGACTGGTCCAAATGTGTGCAAACAGGAATAGAGTAGAGATACAGTGCAGAAAAGGCCCTTTGGCCCATTGAGTCTGAACTGACATAACTACCACTACAAGTGCACTAATCCCAATTTCATGCACTTGTCCCATATCCTTGAATGTTATGACATTTCAAGTGCTCATCAAAATATTTCTTTTAGATTGCCAGGTTTCCAGCCTCCATCATCTTCCCAGGCAGTGCATTGCAGATTTCCACTACCCCCGGAGTGATAAGTGTTTCCTCTCTGAATCTCCTGGCCCTTACCCTAAAACTGTGGCCCCTCATGATTCACCCCTCAGCCAAAGGGACTAGCTACTCCTTATTCACCCTGTCCATGCCCATAATTTCGTATTCCTCAACTATGTCCCCCCTCAGTCTTCTCTGCTCTAAAAAAAACCCATCCAAGCCTATCTAGTCTCCATCCCAGGAAACATCCTAGTAAACCTCCTCTGTACTAACTCCAGTGCTATCATATCCTTCCTGTAGTGAGGTGACCCAAACTGCACCCCATGCTCCAGTTCTGGCCTGACCGACACACTGTACAACTCCAATATTACCTCATAAAGACTGAAAGGACTGTAAATCAGAAGCAAAAACAGAAGTTGCTGGAAAAGCTCAGCTGGTCTTGCAGCATCTGTGGAGAGAAGCCAAAGTGAATGTTTCAGGTCAGATGATCCTTCCTCAGAACTGATGGCAGCTAGGAACATGTTGGTATACAGTACATGTTGGTGACAGTGACTGTCATTGATACAATGGCCTGATGTGCCATGGTTGGGTGATGGTCCAGGGGGAGATAGGAGGAGGTCTGTGAGACACTGCAATGTAGGGGTCAGTACGCCAGACTACAGCAGCACCACCCTTAACAGCAGGTTGAATAACAAAAGTCAGGGTTGGAACTAAGCACATGGAGTGCAGTCAGTTCAGATGGAGATAGGTTGGTATGGATGGTTGGGGGTGGGTGGGAAACCAATGTCACACCAATACTTCTCAATGAACAGATGGAGGGCAGGTAAAAGGCCAGAGGGAGGGGTCCAGGTGGAGGGAGAGTGCTGGAGCTGGGTGAGGGAGTATGTGGGACAGGAAAAGGACTCATGTCTAAAGAAATGGTCACAGAGTTAAAGAGCACCGAAGAAGAGTTCAACACCATGTCGTGCCCTAAACTCATTAAAGGTGGGGTCGCAGGGGGATAAAGCTGAGACCTTTGTTGGGTACAGAGTGTTCAGCGTCTGGGAGCAGAAGGTTAGGAGGGATGGTGAATACACAACAGGCGATGGGGTTGAGGGCGGGGATGGAGTCAGAGGGAAGGGGAAGGGAAGATGTTTCCAGAAAGCAATGGGTACCCCTGAGTTGTTGCATCTTGTGGATCTTGATGCTTGAAAGGAAAACAGAAAGTTTCTCAGTTAGTACGGCAGATCAGCAGCAGGGTGAAGTGGAACTGCAGACTGGTACAGCCCTGATCCAATGTGTTATGATACTGTTGGAGAGAAATGCGACTGAGTGCCACATGGTCCTGAGTGTGGATCTCAGGATACAGACAGAGCAGCTGTCTGTGGAACATTGAACATCACGGAGATGCCTGTGATCCTAGGTGGTTTCAAAGCACAAAGGATGAAACTTCAGTTGGAATCCACATGGGGTGAGTCTGAGCTGGAGGTAGTCACTGAGGAATGTGATGTGGCTGTGGAAACAAGTTTTAGCAAATGCCTGGTCAAACATCGAGAGTGACAGTGAGATTAATGTTGGTGGATAAGAGAAAAGATTGGAACGGAAATCCCATCAGAGAGAGGAGCAGAATTTCTTCAAGATCGGCGTGCCAAGAAAACATGTGGCAGTGAGTTAAATATTAAATAAAAACTGAAAGAACTGTGGATGCTGTAAATCAGAAACAAAAACAGAGGTTTCTGGAAAAGCTCAGCAGGTCTGGCAGCATCTGTGGAGAGAAATCAAAGTTAATGTTTCCCTTGTCCTTCCCACCAGCACCCACATCAAGAAGATTATCACCCTCCATCCCCAGCGAGATGCCAGGTTCCCCTCCCCTTCCTTGTCTATCTTCAGAGGGGACCATTCCCTCCGGGACACCCTGGTCCAATGTTCCTTCACTCCCACCACCTCCCCCCCCCACCCCACCCCCAAACAGCCCCACAACACCTTCCCCTGCAACCGCTGAAAGTGTAACACTTGCTTATTTACGTCCCCCCTCCTCAGTATCCAAAGGCCCAAACACACCCCTCAGGTGAAGCAGCACTTACTTCTACCTGCATTTCTCACAATCTAGCCTATTGCATTCACTGCTCACAATGTGATCTCCTCTACATTGGGGAAACAAAGCGTAGGCTGGGAGACTGCATCACAGAACAACTACATTCTGTCCACCAAAAAACACCCTGAGCTTCCAGTTGCTGCCACCCTGTTCCCTGGCCAACCTCTCTGTCTCACATTGCTGCAGTGCTCCAGCAAAGCTCAGCTCAAGCTGGAAGGACAGCACCTCATTTTCTGCTTGGGGGCCCTGCAGCCCTCTGGGCTCAATATCAAGTTCAATAATTTTAGGGTCTGAACTCCCCTGATGTCTTAGCCCCCGACCACACCCACCAGGCCTTGTTATTACGCAGTCAGCCATTACATATTACCCATTGTTAGCCACTAACAGTCTCCATTAACAGCTATTCATCCTCCCAGCCAGATCATTATCCACTCCTTTGCCTGTCCTTCTCTCTTTTTGGGTCCTATCCCCATCTATCGTTCAGTACTTGCCCCTTCTTCTGCCCTCTCTCGTCCAGAATTGGAAATGTTCATCAATTTCGCTTCCAATTTCCACCCTGCCCTCAGTTTCACCTGGTTTATCTCTGATTCCTCCCTTCCCTTCTCTGACATCTCTTTCCATTTCTGGGACTAGACTGGCCTCTAATATCCACTGTAAACCCACTGACTCCCACAGCTACTTGGACTACACCTCCTCGCACTGGGAGAAAGTGAGGACTGCAGATACTGGAGAGTCAGGTCAGGCAGCAGCTGAGGAGCAGGGGAGTCGATGTTTCAGACATGAGCCGTTCATCAAGAATGGTGTGCTTTTCCATTGCCACATTTTGTGACTCCATACATCCTCGCACACTGTTTCCTGTAAAGACTCCATTCCATTCTCCCAGTGACTCCGTCTCTGTTGCATATGTTCTGATAAGGCCAATTTTGACAAGGGGGCCTCCAAAATATCCACCTTCTTCAACAGAGGATTCCCCAGCACCGTTGTTGACAGGGTCCCCAACTGGGTCCAACTCATCTCCCACACTTCCGCCCTCATCCCCCATCTTTCCTCCTGCACCAGTGATAGAGTTCCCCTTGGCTTTACCTACCATCTCACCACTATCCACATCCAGAAGATCATCAATTGCCACTTCCGCCACCTCTGACAAGATGCCACCACCAGACATATATTCCCCTCCCCTCCCTTGTCTGCCTTCCTCAGGGACCATTCCCCTGGACACCCCAGTCCATTCTTCCTCCACTCCCAACACCCCCCTCTCCCCCACAGCCCCACAGCACCTTCCCCTACAATCACCGAAGATGTAACATCTGCCCATTTACCTCCCCCCTTCTCAGTAACCAAGGGCCCAAACATACCTTACAGGTGAAGCAGCGCTTTACCTGCCCTTCTCACAGTCTATCCTGCTGCATTCGCTGCTCACAATGTGGTGTCCTCTACATTGAGGGAACAAACTATAGACAGGATGACTGCTTCACAGAACATCTACGTCCTGCCCGCGATAAAGACCCCGAGCATTCATGTGCCTGCCATTTTAATACACCACCCTGTTCCTTGGCCAACATCTTTCTCTCAGGCCTGCTGCAGTGTTCCGGCAAAACTCAGCACAAGCATTTTCTGCTTGAACTCTGCAGCCATGGACTCATAGAGCCATAGAATGTACAGTATGGAAAAAGATCCATCGGTCCAACTTGTCCATGCCGACCAGATATCCAAAATTAATCTAGTCCCATTTTCAAGCACTTGGCCTATATCCCTCTAAACCCTTCCTATTCATATACCCATCCAGATGCCTTTTAAATGTTGCAATTATACCAGCCTCCACCACTTCCTATGGCAGCTCATTCCATACACGTACCACCTTTTGCACGAAAAGGTTGTCCCTTAGGTCTCTTTTAAATCATTCCCCTCTTACCCTGACCTTTACCCTCTTGTTCTGGACTCACCCACTCCAGGGAAAAGACCTTGTCTATTCATCCCTTCAATGTCGCTCATGATATGAATCAACTTCTATTAGGTCATCCTTCAGCCTCTGACTCTCCATGGGAAAATAACCCCAGCCTATTTAGCCTCTCCCTATAGCTCAAACCTTCTAACCCTGGCAAAATCCTTGAAAAATCTTTTCTGAACCCTTCCAAGTTTCACAGCATCCTTCCTATAGGACAGAGACCAGAACTGCACACAATATTCAAAAAGTGGCCTAACCAATGTACTGTACAGCTGCAACATGACCTCTCAATTCCTAAACTCAATGCTCTGATCAGTAGAGGAAAGCATACCAAGTGCCTTCTTCACTGGGCAGCACAGTGGCACAGCACCAGAGACCCAGGTTCAATTCCTGCCTCATGCAACTGTCTGTGTGGGTTTCCTCCGGGTGCTCCGGTTTCCTCCCACAGTCCAAAGATGTGCAGGTTAGGTGAATTGGCCATGCTAAATTGCCCGTAGTGTTAGGTGTAGGGGAATGGGTCTGGGTGGGTTTCTCTTCGGAGGGTCGGTTTGGACTTGTGGGCCGAAAGGCCTGTTTCCACACTGTAAGTAATCTAATCTAATAATTTTAGGACCTGCACCCACCACCAACAATGTCCCCAACAACCCCCACCATGTCCGAGCTCCCTTCCAAACCCACCAAGCCTTGTTGTCACATAATCTACCATTACACACTACTTATTGTAAGCCACAAACAGTCTCCATTAACAGCTATTGGAGTCATAGAGTCATAGAGATGTACTGCATGGAAGCAGACCCTTCGGTCCAACCCATCCATGCTGACCAGATATCCCAACCTAATCTAGTCCCACCTGCCAGCACCCTGCCCATATCCCTCTAAACCCTTCCTATTCATATACCCATCCAGATGCCTTTTAAATGTTGTAATTGTACCAGCCTCCACCACTTCCTCTAGCAGCTCATTCCATACACGTACCACCCTCTGTGTGAAAAGGTTGCCCCTTAGGTCCCTTTTATATCATTCCCCTCTCACCATAAACCTATGCCCTCTAGTTCTGGACTCCCCCACGCCAGGGAAAAGAGTTTGCCTATTTACCCTATCCATGCCCCTCACAATTTTGTAAACCTCTATACTGTCACCCCTCAGCCTCCGACGCTCCAGGGAAAACAGCCCCAGCCTGTTCAGCCTCTCCCTATAGCTCAAATCCTCCAACCCTGACAACATCCTTGTAAATCTTTACTGAACCCTTGAAATTTATAGTTATGGTTTATATTTTAAGTTTAATCAAGATACATATCTCCAAAAACATATAATCAAGAAAGAACCCACTCTACTCACTACTGAAGCCTTTCTATTGGACACATTTAAAACAACGATTAACTTATCTGATTCTGTGTTGTGAACTTCAAACAAGTTCCTCCAAGATTAATTGTGAATTTCACTGTTTGTTAATTTTCCCAGATGCACTCCGATGTCTAGCGATACATCAATTCAAATCAGCAAAGGCAGTAACTATGCAGGTTCTCTCTCTTTCTCTCTCTCTCTCTCTCTCTCTCTTTCTCTCTCTCTCTCTCCTGGATGGTGTCAAGCTTCTTGAGTGTTGCACCCATCCAGGCAAGTGGGGAGTATTGAAATATACCTTGTAGATGGTGGATAGACTTTGCGGTGTCAGGAGGTGAGTTACTTACCACAGTATCCCTAGCCTCTGACCTGCTCTTGTAGCCATTGTGGTTGTGGTGAGTCCAGTTGAGTTTCTGGTCAAGGAGATTGACAGTGGGGTATTCAGCGTGTCTCTTATTGGTGATGGGCATTGTCTGGTATTTATGTGGCGCGAATGTTACTTGCCACTTTTCGACTCATGCCTGGATATTGTCCAGATCTTGTTGCATTTGAACACAGACTGCTTCAGTATCTGAGGAGACGCGAATGGTGCTGAACACTTCTAATCATCGGCGAACATCCCCGAGAAGGTTGTTGATGAAGCAACTGAAGATTGTTGGGCCTAGGACACTACCCTGAGGGACTCCTGCAGAGATGTCCTGGAGCTGAGATGGCTGACTCTCCACAACCACAACCACAAGGTGAAGCGATGGCCTAATGGTATTATCACTTGATTATTAATTCAGGAAACCCTGGGGACTTAGGTTCAAATCCTGCCACAGCAGGTGGTGGAATTTGACTTCAATAAAAAAATCTAGAATTAAGAGCCGACTGGTGAACATGAAACCATTATCAGCAAAACCCATCTGGTTCACTAAATGATGGACAGACCTTGGGGAGTCAGGAGGTGAGTTACTTGTTGCAGTATTCCTAATCTCTGACCTGCTCTTGTTGCCACTGGATTGATATGGTGAGTCCAGATAAGTTTCTGATCAATGGTAACCCCCAGGATGTTGACAGTGAGGGATTCAGTGATGGTAACACCAATGAATATCAAGGGGTGGTGGTTTGATTCTCTCTTATTGGTGATGGTCGTGGCCTAGCATTTGTGTGGAGCAAATGTTACTTGCCACCGGTCAGCCCAAGTCTGAATAAAACCCAGATCTTGTTGCATTTGACAATGGAATGCTTCAGTGTCTGAGGAGTCGTGAATAGGGTTGAACATCGTGCCATCATTGGCGAACATTCCCACTTCTGACCTTATGGTGAAGCTAAGGTCATTGATGAAGATGTTGAAGGTAGTTGGGCCTAGGACACTACCCTGAGGAAGAAGGGATGGAATTCTTAGAGCTAGAGAACTTTCAAATGAGACACTGCTGATATTTCCACATGAACTGAAGTATATCCTGCAGAATGTAAGTTCTTGTGCATTTAAATACTTAATAGCCTGCCTGAAATTGCAATGAGTAGTTATGGACCTGAAACATTTACCCTGTTTCTCTGTCCACAGATGCTGTCAGTCTGCTGAATAATCTCAGCACTTTCTGTGTTTTCAATATTTTGTTTTCACATCTGCTGCTGTGATGGTGATTTTTAAGTACTCACAGGTTCATGTGCTAGTCTTTTACTAGTCTTTCCCTGCCTCAGTCACTTTTATACACAGACTCCAAATGCCTTCCTTTCTCAGAACTTTACCTGCAAGTTCAAAATATGTCACAGAATTCTGCCAGCCTTCTTGTGTCGGTCAATTAAGTTTCCAATTGGGCTGAAGAATTCCTGAACTTTAATTCCCCTTGCCACAAAGGGCAGTTTAAACACAGGAATGTGACTTGAACAAAAACAAAAATGTAATTGTTTAGCACACAAACACTGTATTGTCTGGGTTTAATCTGTCAAGGTCATTTCTTGACTTATTGTAGCGATAAAGTAGCAAACTGTGACAAAATTCTTTTATCTTAAACACCAGGGTTTGGATTGGAATGAGTTCTCTTATCGAAAGAATCACAAGAATGCATTTCCCAAGAGTCTGAGTCCGCACAGTTAAGTAGCTCTACCTCAGTGCTAGTGTCACCTTGGCAGAACTAGCATTCAGGAACTGGTCAAATGTTCCACTGTAGCTCAGTGGTAACATGCTTGTCTCTACTGCATTTTAAATCAGTGTTGTGAATTTATAACCCCACTCCAAGGGGATTCCTGAGAGAGTGCTGCCCTGTTACACTGACAAACTGAAGGAGGTTGGAGAATACATTTTGATTAGAATCCCTACAGTATGGAAGCAGGCCATTCACCCCATTGAGTCCACACTGACACTCTGAAGAGCATCCTACCCAGATCCACTCCCTTATCACCGCGCATTTCCAATGGCTAACCCATGTAAACCTGCACATCCCTGGACATTATGGGTAATTTCCCGCGGCCAATCCGTCTAACCTAAACACACCTGTGGCACAGTTTGACGAAGAGCAAAGAGAGTTCACGTCCTGGCCGATATGCACTTAAACAGATTACTTGGTTGTTTATTTGATGGTCCTGGGTGGGATCCTGCTGTGCGTAAATCCGTTGCTTGTTCCTTTCACAGCAGCAGTAACTCCACTTTTTCCTTTTTTTGTCATGCCCCTTAGGATGTTCCGAGGTTGGTGAGAATCATCGAATCCCTACGGTCTGGAAACAGGCCCGTTCGGCCCAACAAATCCACACCAACCCCCTGAAGAATATCCCACCCAGATCCATTCCCCTCCCCTATTACTCTACATTTACCCCTGACTAATGCACCTAACCTACCCACGCCTGAACACTTTGGGCAATTTAGCTTAGCCAATTCACCCGACCTGCACATCTTTGGATTGTGGGAGGAAACCAAAGCACCCAGGGGAAACCCATGCACACAGACAGTCACACGAAGATGGAATCGAACCAGGATCCCTGGCGCTGTGAGGCAGCAGCGCTAACCACTGTGCTACCCCTAAGGGCTGAAGAAGGGTTACACCTGAAACATTGACTTCTCCATCTCCTGATGCTGCCTGGCTTGCTGTGTTCTTCCAGCCTCCTGCCTGTCTATCCATCAGACTTCCTGGCAGTGCACTCCATTCTCTACCTACTCGCTGAGTGGACTGGTATTTCCTCACTTCCCCCTTGCTCCTTTTGCAGCTCTGCAACAGGAAGGATATTAATAAATTGGAAAGGGTGCAGAAAAGATTTAAGAGGATGTTGCTGAGACTGGAATATTTGTGTTATAAGGAGAGGCTGGATAGGCTGGGCCCTTTTTTAAGTGGAGTCTGGGAGGGCGAGAGGTGACCTTACAGAGATTTATAAAATCGTGAGGGGCATAGATAAGGTAAATAGCCAAGGTCTATTCTCCAGGGTAGGGGAATCCAAAGCTAGAGGGCATAGGTTTAAGGTGAGAGGGGAATGATTTAAAAGGGACCTTGAGGGACTTTTTCACGCAGATGGCGGTGAGTGTGTGGAATAAGCTGCCGGGGGAAGTGGTAGATGCAAGTACAATTACAACATTTACAAGACATTTGGGCAGGTATGTGCATAAGAAAGGCTAAGAGGGATTTGGGCCAAATGCAGGAAAATGGGACCAGTTTAGTTTGAGAAACTTGGTCAGCAAAGACGGGTTGGACTGCAGGGTCTGTTTCCATGCTGGATAACTCTGACTGTATGATTGCTTTTGTTTGTTTTACAAGCAGGAACAGTGTCTCCCTATCTACTCTGCCCAGCCCAGCCTTGATTTTCAAAACGTCCATCAGATCTCTTCTTCGACATCTTCTCTCCAAGGAGAACAGTTGACAGGTCATGTTGCTGATGCACAGGATTTTAATGCTGTCCTGTGATCTCCCCACACAAAGAGGCTTTGGAGAGGGTAAACAAAGAGGTTTATAAGAAGTTGACTGTATTCTCTGTGAGGAGAGGTTGAACAAACTTGGGTAGTTTTTGCGAGAACATTGGAAGCTGAGGGGTGGGGGTTGGGGTGGGGGTGAGGGTGTGTTGGGGGGGCACCCTGATAGAAGTATATAAAATTACGAGAGGCCTGGATTGGGTGGATAGTCAGAGTCTCATTCTCAGTGTGGAAATATCAAATACTAGGGGACATAGTTTTAAGGTGAGAGTGGGAATGTTGAAAGGAGATGTGGCTGATACTTAATAGAAACTTAAACAGCAGGTCTGGATGTTCTGACGTTTAGTCACACTAGACTTGAAAAATTATCTCTGTTTCTGCTTCCACAGATACTGCCAGACCTACTGAGTTTCTCCAGCACTTCATGTGTTTCTTTCAGATTTCCAGCACCTGTGGTATTTTGACTTATTTGAGTGATTGGTTCTTCATTGTCGTCTGAAATGACTTCAGCAAGACCCAAGATTCAAGGGCAACAAATGCTGGTCTTGCCAGCGAAGGCCACATCCCATGAAAGAATGAAGAAAACCTCCAATGGATTAGACATTTTGACATGAAGTGCTTTAAGGAAGTGATTAAAAGCCTGAAGTAACATTCTGTCATATCTGATTACCACTCTTCCATGCTCTGTTCAGTTTGATCCGTATAATGTTTGTTGTGGTTCTGTTCGCCGAGCTGGGAACTTGTGTTGCAGACGTTTCATCCCCTGTCTAGGTGACATCCTCAGAGCTTGGGAGCCTCCTGTGAAGCGCTTCTGTGATGTTTCCTCCGGCATTTATAGTGGTTTGTACCTGCCGCTTCCGGTTGTCAGTTCCAGCTGTTCGCTGCAGTGGCTGGTATATTGGGTCCAGGTCGATGTGCTTATTGATTGAATCTGTAGATGAGTGCCATGCCTCTAGGAATTCCCTGGCTGTTCTCTGTTTGGCTTGTCCTATAATAGTAGTGTTGTCCCACTAATGTTTCTTTTTTTAAAAGGTTGTATAGAATAACAATGGTGGCATCACACACATGAAACCCCTTTGTACTGTGGTGTAACTCAGCACCTTACTGGTGTTTGGTTGACAGGGCAGTGAGCACTGCTGAATATCCATCTATTGTCTACTGGAGCATGTGTGAAGTTCATTTAAATTCAACATAAAGGCAAATTTTTCCTCATATCACAATTGTGTTCTGCCCTCAGTTTAAAATTCTGAGCACCGCTCCTATTTTCTTTTTGGGGTCAGTGTAGATGTTGGGCATTTATTGCTTTAGGGAGTGATTGGTCCCAAATCAGTCTGATACTCTCACCAAAGTGTTGCATTAATTGGAAGGGTCAATTCTGCTGTGTGTAGCCAATATCCCTTTGCCTACACCCCTATAGGCCTGCAAATCATCTCTTTCCTCTGGTTACTAAAAGCACTTTCGTATTTATTGAACCAAAACCACACCTAGAATCCTGTGTAAAGTACTGGTCACTGTACTTATGGAAGGAGGTTCACTGGAAGCAATTCAGATAAAATTCATGAGTCTAATACCTGGTACGAGTGAATTGCCTTATGAGGAAAGGCGAGACAGGTTAGGCTTGTATCCTCTGGAATTTAGACAAGTCAGAGGTCACTTAATTGAAAGATATAAGATCCTGAGGGGACTTGATATTGAAATGTTGAACTTGGGTTGTTGAAAGGATATTTCTGTTGTGGGAGAATCCAGAACCAGGGGTCACTGGTTAAAGAAAAGTCACCCATTTAAGACAGAGATGAGGAACCATTTATTTTTCTCAGAGGGTTGAGAGTCTTTGGAATTCCCTTCCTTCAAAGCGTGAATGGAGTATCTTGAAGTACATTTTAAGGCAGAGGTAGATAGATTCTTGATGCCAAGGGCTTGAAAGGTTACTGGGAGGTGCAGGAATGTAGAGTTGAGGTTAAAGTCAGATCCGCTGTGATCTTATTGGATGGCAGGACAGACTGGAAGGGCTGAATGGCCTACTCTTGTTCCACGTTCATAAACCATTCTTGGTTTTAGAATTTCTGATCAATGCTTTGCTCATCGCCATTCCCTCCACATCACTGATGTCCCTCATCCCAGGACTGTTCTGCCAATCATTTTCCAAAACCTTGATCTCATTCTGAAAGAATGAAGCTCCGAACGAAGCACAGTTCTCCTGCTGAGAGTAAACTGGCATTTTCAGGAAGGTTTAAAGCAACATTGTCACTTTTATATTCTAGGCTTTTATTCATAAAATCAAGGATTCCATTTCAGGTTCTTTAACTTGTTCAGTCGTCGAGTCTTGGTATCCAAAACCTCTGATCCTTTTTGGTTCCTTTTGAAAACAGCACCATTCAGCTCCCAATTCAGCTCCTCATCCTCCTACCAAAATGGATCACTTCGCATTTCTGAGTTTTATTGCTAATTTTAAAAACTGAAAGAACTGCAGATGTTGTAAATCAGAAACAAAAACAGAAACTGCCGGAAAAGCTCAGGAGATCTGGCAGCATCTGTGGAGAGAAATCAGAGTTAATGTTTCAGGTGGAGTGTCCCTTCCTCGGAACTGAGGAACTGAGTTCTGAGCAAGGATCACTCGACCCGAAACATTAACTCTGATTTCTCTCCACAGATGCTGCCAGACTTGCTGAGCTTTTCCAGTAATTTCTGTTTTCATTTATTGCTAATTTCTCTGCCCATGTCACCCCTCAAGTCAGTTACTATTCTCCACAGAGCTCACAACATTCCAGCGTTTGGTGTTGTCCACATACCTGCGTCTCGGACATTGATATATATCAACAAGAACAGTGGTCCTAATACCGTCTCTGGGGAGGCACCACTGCACATTCCCCTCCAGTGTGCATAACAATCATTTACCTCCTTTCCTCACCCTTTGCTGGCCTGACCTAATTTTGTGTCTATGCTACGACTTGTCTTTATAATTCCGTGAATTTTCAATTTTTTAAAGTTTTGGTCTTTTGCTTTATATTTAATGGGAGGAGAAGTTACTTCCTTTTGTTATTTGTATGGGACCAGCAATGTAACAATAAGAGACACTGTGGTGCTTGAAGGAAGGGGAGGTCAGCTGAGGCAAGCCAGGAGTTTAGCTGTGATGTATCAGAACGGCAAACAAGTTGCTTAATGTCCAATTGGGCATTCAGTTCTCTCCTGTGAATTCAGTACCTGTTATGTGACCGGTGTAGAGAGACTTGTGTCTGTGTGGGTTTCCTCCGGTTGCTCCAGTTTCCTCCCACAGTCCAAAGATGTGCAGATTAGGTGGATGGGCCATGCTGAAATTGTCCACTCTGTCCAGGTAAGGTGGGTTAGTGATGGGAAATGCAGGGTTACAGAGATAGGGTAGAGGAGTGGGTTTGGGTATGATGCTGTGCGGAGGGTTAGTGTGGGCTCGATGGGCTGAATGGCCTACTTCCATGCTATAGGGATTCTATGATTCTATTCTGAACTGTCTGAAGCATCTGTTTATTGGATCCGGTTTGTAACTTGCTGACGAGCTCAACAGTAAAACTGCCCAGTTTCAACTTTGCCATTTATTTTTAAATGCATTTTTCTTCTTATCGTCATCGATAGAAAGTCAAGTACAAAATAGGAAATGATATCTTGTGACAAAATAAATTCACAGTGAATTACAAACAGAACAAATACTTATCTATTTTTAGGAATTATCTGCTGAGGTAGTTGCAATTTGAAGAGTTTTTTTTAGTCTTTTCCATAGTTTCCAATTTGAGAAATTAAAGCCACATTTCTCTGGTGAGGTCTCTCCTTCATTTACTTAGCTTGACACTCTCCAAGATATTAAGCCTCGAGCCCTTTCTCTGATTAAGTAAATCCATGTGTCAAAGTACTTCTCCTCAGGGTGAAGTCAGCAACAAGCGCCTGCTAAAGACTGTTCCCATTTGACTGCTAAGGCTTTTTCAAACCTGGACATTTAAAATGGCTGTGGCCATTTGTGGTTACATTATTGGAATCACTACAGGCTTTTTGCACATTTATGTTGTCAGGGTTGGATCTGAGCTACACGGAGAGGCTGAACAGGCTGGGGCTGTTTTCCCTGGAGCGTTGGAGGCTGAGGGGTGACCTTAGAGAGGTTTACAAAATTATGAGGGGCATGGGATAGGACAAATAGGCAAAGTCTTTTCCCTGGGGTTGGGGAGCCCAGAACTAGAGGGCAGGGTTTAGGGTGAGAGGGGAAAGATATAAAAGGGACCTAAGTGGCAACTTTTTCACACAGAGGGTGGTGCGTGTATGGAATGACCTGCCAGAGGATGTGGTGGAAGCTGGTACAATTACAACACTTAAGAGGCATTTGGATGGGTCTATGAATAGGTAGGGTTTGGAGGGATATGTGCCAGGCGCTGACAGGTGGGACTAGATTGGGTTGGGATATCTGGTCGGCATGGACGAGTTGGACCGAAGGGTCTGTTTCGATGCTGTACATCTCTATGACTCTATAACTGCTTTCTCTCATCTCAGTTTAGCTGATGCTACTTTCCATTAGTCTGGAACCTGTTGCCAGGCAGCTATTTTCCCCCAAAGACACCTAAGCATTGAAACCTAGCTTCCAGAAAAAGAACACCACACAGTTCTATGTTCCTGTGAAAAATAAAATGGCTTATTCACTGCAACAAATGAGTCCCAAACTTCGATTGTTTTCCTACTAATATTTCCAAATAAACATACGCAATCCTTACTTTCCAGTAATTAATAATGGCTATGGAATCACAGAGGTACATAGCATGGAAAAAGACCCTTCGGTCCAACTCATCCATACCAACCAGATATCCCAAATTAATCTAGCCCGTTTGTCAGTATTTGGCCCATATCCCTCTAAATCCTTCCTATTCATATACCCATCCAGATGCCTTTTAAATGTTGTTAGTGTACCAGCCTCCATCACTTCCTCTGGCAGCTCGTTCCATATACACATGTGATGATGCTGCTCCTTTAACAAGGTTGTGTTGTCCTTGGTTGTATTTTCCAGAGGGGTTGTAGACCCAGAGTCTCCGGGAGGTCTAGGTTTGAAGGGCTTTCGGGCCAGTCTGATTAAAGCTAACAGATACTGCCTCAGGCAAAAGGTTTTCAAGTATATATAAAAAAAACACTTGTACAATGAAAGGGAAGTTGCCAGTTCTACCAGCTCAGCTTTTTTCTGGTTTGGTTTGTTTTTTATTAGGCAATCAGTTGTGAAGCTGCTGGACCCGAAGAAGCAGCTTCATGCTGACCCTCCCTGTCTCTAACATCTCTCCTGTAACACTCTGCATTGCATTTTCCTTTTTTTTGCAAAGAGGTGTTTATGGGGATTGTTGAAAAGATTGGGAACAGCATCATTAAGCTGGATAATTGTTAGGTTTTTGGATAGGTTAAGTAATTCTGTATTCTGTTCTCTTTTGTTTGTGTTTCATTCGGTAATCTTGCAAATAAATTCTGTTTTGTTTAAAACTAAGTGGTTGAGCCAGCTGTATCATTCCTGGGATATCCACATATACCTGTTCAAAACAACCAGCAAAGTTAGGGTCCAGGTTCTTTTCTAGAAATGTTTTGAAAGGGTCTGGCCTGGTGCACAACACATACCAGTTTCTGCATGAAAAAGTTGCTCTTAAGGCCCTTTTAAATCTTTCCCCATAAACCTATGCCAAGAAATACTTGAACTCAAACAGCAAAGGCAGTAGCTTTTTTTCCCCCAAGTTCCAAAACAATGCAACAGCATATAAAACAATAATTACTGCTCCTGGAATTCAAGGAAATCAGCTCCAACACCTAAAATACCTCAAAAAAGGAATAGCTCTTTACAGCCACAATTTGTTTTCCATCCTCCATCTTGGATTTTCCCTGGAGTGTGCGAGTCCAGAACTAGAGGACATAGATTTAGGGTGAGAGGAGAAAGATATAAAAGGGACTTAAGGAGCTACTTTTTTACACAGAGGGTGGTACGTGTATGGAATGAGCTGCCAGAGGAAGTGGTGAAGGCTGTTACAATTACAACATTTAGAAGGCATCTGGATGGGTATATGAATAGGAAGGGTTTAGAGAGATGTTGACTAAGTGCTGGCAAATGGGACTAGATTAATTTAGGATATGTGGTTGGTGTGGACAAGTTGGACCGAAAGATGTGCTGTACATCCCTATGACTCTATGCCCTCTAACTTTGGGCTCCTTTACTCTGGGGAAAAGACCTTGGCCATTCAACCTGCCAATGCCTCTATCCCCTAGTAGTATCTCTGCACTCAGCTTTGTGAGCTGCTGCTTACTGATAACATCTCACGAAGGTCAATCACAGCAGTTTGTAGCTTGGTTCTCTCAGGCCTACAAGGAGCTGGATGGATAGTCAGCACTAGAAAGGCTGAGCTTATGACCCAGGACATAGAGATTCAGCTTCCATTGACATTGACGTTGACATGAAAACGTAAAAACTGACTGTAAAAAGCTTCTGTCAGGAAACCTGCACAGACACTGGGACAATGTGCAAACTCCACAAGAGGGTCGCCCGAGGCTGGAATCGAACCTGGGACCCTGGTACTGTGAGGCAGCAGGGCTAACCACTGAGCTGCTGTGCCACCCCTGAATGACAACTGATTGGGAAGTGTGCAACAAAAACTTGGGTGTCCTTATACCCCAATTGTTAAAAAGTAAGCATTGCAGGTGCAGCAGGTAGTGACGATGAGAGGATTCCAGTACAGGAACAGGGATATCTTACTGTAATTGTACAGGACTATGATGAGACCTGGAGTATTGTGTGCAGTTTTGGTCTCCTTATCTGAGAAAGAATGTTCTGGCAATGGAGGGAGTGCATAAATGTTTACCAAATTGATTTCAGAGATGGCAGGACTGATGTACGGGGAGAGACTAGATCTGTTAGTGGTGTTATCCTGAACCAAGAACCAAACTGCATAGTGCTCTGCATTTACTCCTTTGTGGTGAACACATTACACCTTGACCAGCCTAGAGACGGCGGGCTGGAAAACTGGAATACGGCACAGAATCTAACCGCCACCCCTTGACAGTCAATCAGTCAATGGTGTTACTATCATTGAACTCCCCACTATCAACAGCCTGGGGGTTCCATTGACCAAAAACTGAACTGAATTCTTCATACAAACACAGTGGCTACAAGAGCAGGTCAGAGGCTAGGAATCCTGTGGAGTGTTTCTCACGTCCTGACTTCCCAAAGCCTGTCTATCATCTATAAAGCTCAAGTCAGGAGTGTAATGGAATACTCCCTCCTTAATACTCAAGAAGATTGACACCATCCAGGAAAAAGCAGCCCCCTTGATCAGCTCCACATCCACCAACATTAACTCCCGCCACCACTGACAATCAGTAGCAGTACTGTGCACCATCTACTAGATTACAGAATCTTTTTGGTGCAGATAGAAGCCATTCAGCTCAATACATCTGCAGATCCCCCAAGAGTATTCCAACCTAACCCCGCATTCACCATGATTAATTCAACTGACTTGCACATGTTTAGACTGTGGGAGGAAACCAGAGCACCCAAATGAAACCCACACAGACACAGGGAGAACATACAAACTCCAAACAGTCACCCGAGGCTGGAATCAAACCCAGGTCCCTGGCACTATGAGGCTGCTGTGTTATCCACTGTGAGGCTGCTGTGTTATCCACTGTGAGGCTGCTGTGTTATCCACTGTGCCACGGACATGTGCTGCAGAAATTCACCAAAGAGGTTTACCAGGATGTTGCCTGGAATGGTAGGAAAATCTTATGAGGAAAGGCTGAGGCACTTGGGGCTGTTCTCATTGGAGAAGAGAAGGTTTAGGGGAGATCTGATAGAAGTGTATAAGATGATTAGGGGTTTAGATAGGGTAGATACTAAGAACCTTTTACCGCTAATGGAGTCAGGTGTTACTAGGGGACATAGCTTTAAATTAAGGGGTGGTAGGTATAGGACAGATGTTAGGGGTAGATTCTTCACACAGCGGGTTGTGAGTTCATGGAATGCCCTGCCCGTATCAGTGGTGAACTCTCCTTCTTTATGGTCATTTAAGCGGGCATTGGATAGGCATTTGGAAGTTATTGGGCTAGTATAGGTTAGGTAGGATTCGGTCGGCGCAACATCGAGGGCCGAAGGGCCTGTACTGCGCTGTATCCTTCTATGTTCTATGTTCTATCCTTAGGCAGCCTCAGCCAAACCATGACACTACCAGCTATGAGGCCCCCGCCAAGCCACTCACCATCCTGACTTGGAAATATATTCTTCACTGTTGCTGGGCCAAAATCATGGAAATCATGGCCAATCCCTAAGGGCCTTGTGGGTCTACCTCCAGCATATGGACTGCACTGGTTCAAGATGGCAGCTCAACTTCTCAAGAAAAACTAAGGGTCAAAGGTTATGGGAGAGAAAACAGGAACAGAGGAATGAGTTGGATGATCAGCTCTGATCAGATTGAATGGTGGAGCAGGAAGAAAGGGCTGAAATGGCCTACTACTGTACCTAATTTCTAGGTTTTGTATTCTCTAATTAGTGTGGATAATAAACACTGACACAGCCAGCAATGTCCACGTCCCATGAACTACTATAAAACATTTGACTCACAAATAGGAGGTTTATTGGACCCATCAGTTTGCAGGAAGCCTGGGAATTTCCTGCAACACATTCCCTTCATGCTGTGGACAAGGAGATGCTGGTCAGGAATCTAAATCCAATAGAAAATCTGGCCTCCTGCCCATAGGACTGAATCGGTCTCCATAAGACCATAAGATATAGGAGTGTAAGTAAGGCCATTCGGCCCATCAGGTCCACTCCGCCATTCAATCATGGCTGATGGACATTTCAACTCCACTTACCCGCATTCGCCCCGTAGCCCTTAATTCCTCGTGACATCAAGAATTTATCAATCTCTGCCTTGAAGACATTTAGCGTCCCGGCCTCCACTGCACTCTGCGGCAATGAATTCCACAGGCCCACCACTCTCTGGCTGAAGAAATGTCTCCGCATTTCTGTTCTGAATTGATTCCCTCTAATTCTAAGGCTGTGTCCACGGGTTCTAGTCTCCTCGCCTAACTGAAACAATTTCCTAGCGTCCACCCTTTCCAAGCCATGTATTATCTTGTAAGTTTCTATTAAGTCTCCCCTTAATCTTCTAAACTCCAATGAATACAATCCCAGGATCCTCAGCCGTTCCTCGTATGTTAGACCAACCATTCCAGGGATCATCCGTGTGAATCTCCGCTGGACACGCTCCAGTGCCAGTATGTCCTTCCTGAGGTGTGGGGACCGAAACTGGACACAGTACTCCAAATGGGGCCTAACCAGAGCTTTATAAAGTCTCAGTAGCACAACAGTGCTTTTATATTCCAACCCTCTTGAGATAAATGACAACATTGCATTCGCTTTCTTAATCACGGACTCAACCTGCATGTTTACCTTTAGAGAATCCTCGACTAGCACTCCCAGATCCCTTTGTACTTTGGCTTTACTAATTTTCTCACCGTTTAGAAAGTAGTCTATGCTTTTATTCTTTTTTCCAAAGTGCAAGACCTCGCACTTGCTCACGTTAAATTCCATCAGCCATTTCCTGGACCACTCTCCTAAACTTTCTAGATCCTTCCGCAGCCTCCCCACTTCCTCAGTACTACCTGCCTGTCCACCTAACTTCATATCATCGGCAAACTTCGCTAGAATGCCCCCAGTCCCTTCATCCAGATCATTAATATATAGCTGCGGCCCCAACACTGAACCCTGTGGGACACCACTTGTCACTGGTTGCCATTCTGAAAAAGAACCTTTTATCCCAACTCTCTGCCTTCTGTCAGACAGCCAATCCTCAATCCATACCAGTAGCTCACCTTGAACACCATGGGCCCTCACCTTGCTTAGCAGCCTCCCATGTGGCACCTTATCAAAGGCCTTTTGGAAGTCTAGATAGACCACATCCACTGGGTTTCCCTGGTCTAATCTACTTGTCACCTCTTCAAAGAATTCCAACAGGTTTGTTAGACACGACCTCCCCTTGCTAAATCCATGTTGACTTGTTCTAATCAGACTCTGCTCTTCCAAGAATTTAGAAACCTCATCCTTAATGATGGATTCTAGAATTTTTCCAACAACCAAAGTTAGGCTAATTGGTCTATAATTTTCCATCTTTTGCCTTGATCCTTTCTTGAACAAGGGGGTTATAACAGCGATCTTCCAATCATCCGGGACTTTCCCTGACTCCAGTGACTTTTAAAAGATCTCAACCAATGCCTCCGCTATTTCCTCAGCCACCTCTCTCAGAACTTTGGGCGGCACGGTGGCACAGTGGTTAGCACTGCTGCCTCACAGCGCCTGAGACCTGGGTTCAATTCCCGACTCAGGCAATTGACTGTGTGGAGTTTGCAAATTCTCCCTGTGTCTGTTTGGTTTCCTCCGGGTGCTCCGGTTTCCTCCCACAGTCCAAAGATGTGCGGGCCAGGTGAATTGGCCATGCTAAATGGCCCGTAGTGTTAAGTAAGGGGTAAATGTATGGGTGGGTTGCGCTTTGGAAGGTCGGTGTGGACTTGTTGGACCGAAGGGCCTGTTTCCACACTGTAAGTAATCTAATCTTAAAAAAAACTCTAGGATATATCCTATCAGGATCAGGAGATTTACCAATTTTAAGACCTTTTAGCTTTTCTAGCACTTTATCTTTTGTAATGGCAACCATACACAACTCAACCCCTGACTCCCTTTAATTGTTGGGATATTACTCATGTCTTCCACTGTGAAAACTGACGCAAAGTACTTGTTAAGTTCTCCTGCTATTTCCTTATTTCCCATCACTAGGCTTCCAGCATCAGTTTGAAGTGGCCCAATGTCTACTTTTGCCTGTCGCTTGTTTCTTAAGTATTGAAAGAAACCTTTACTATCATTTCTAATATTACTGGCTAGCCTACCTTCATATTTGATCCTCTCCTTCCTTATTTCTCTCTTTGTTATCCTCTGTTTGTTTTTGTAGCCTTCCCAATCTTCTGATTTCCCACTGTTCTTGGCCACTTTATAGGATCTCTGTTTTTCTTTAATACATTTCCTGACTTCCTTTGTCAGCCATGGCTGTCTAATCCCTCCCCAGATAATCTTTCTTTTCTTGGGGATGAACCTCTGTACAGTGTCCTCAATTATACCTACAAACTCCTGCCATTTTTGCTCTACTGTCTTCCCCGCTAGGCTCTGCTTCCACTCTATTTTTGTCAGTTCCTCTCTCGTGCCCACATAATTACCTTTATTTAACTGTAACACCATTACATCCGATTTTGCCTTCTCTCTTTCAAACTGCAGACTGAACTCTACCATATTATGATCACTGCTTCCTAAGAGTTCCCTTATTTTAAGATCCTTTATAAAGTCTGCCCTACCTAGTATCACTCTCAGGATACACCCAGGACAAAAATGCAGTTTTCTGGCCTTACAGCTTGTTATTTAGAAAAGGAGAAAGAATACACTGAGTGTATAGTTCAGCCAATTTTATTGCGTAAATTAAGTAAAAAAAAGGCAAATATTTTTGCAAATCCATTGGACTGCTAAGTGCATACACATTTCTATATTTTATCGTTTAAAATCTACACATCAACACATAACACTGCAATTTTCCCTTTTATGTCCAGTGCATAAGGTTTACATCTACATAAAACTATCATTCTTCTGCAGAAAATCTTTAATGTTAGACACCAAGACCAGTGGTGAAGGGAGACTCCAAATCAGAATGACAAATATACTGTTGAACTGTTTGAAGGGTCCAGCTTCTTGCTCGGTGTATGGGATTGGTCCTTCATACCAATATGAAAGATGCCAACTACCAGGTCACAATGTTGCAATAAGTTTAGTTCAGTGGCTTGTAAACACACAAAACCCCTGCCAAAGCGACATCCCCCTGATTCAAAATCCATGTCAGTGTTACAGAGTGTCTGTGCGTCAGTCTGTGTGTGTGTGTGTCTGTGAGAGACTGTATGCAGGTATCTGAGTATGTGTGTGCGAGAGTGTGTCTTTGTATTTATATCTGTGTATGTGGGCGTGTGAGTGTGTGTGTAAGGGGGAGGAGAGGTGAAAGTGGCAAGGGGTTCACAGCTGGAGTATTGCTACTAAGTCTCCTGTCACCTTAATGCATTCACCTTTCGAGTTACATTTCAAATAATCTCTCCCCTGTCATGACCCGTCAGCTAATAAAGTGCGTTATTACATACAAAAAAAGCAAAAAGATTTTTTTTAGAAAGAAAAGAATCCCAGACCAGTTTAGATCCACTGTGTTTGAGGGCTTTAACGCAATGATCGTGTGGCTGACAGATTCCCTTAGGACAGAGACCTGCTCGATACAATCGGGAAACATTACGCTGCTCTCAAACACTAGGCACCTCTAGCACTTTGTTCTCAAGATGTGGGCTATCCTCCTGCCGACATCGGGTTTCCAAGCCTGCACAAAGGTCTTCATGTTGACTATTAGATAGCCTCTCTGAATGTCCTCATGCCCTGCGATTAGATATTCTGTACCTGTGAAGAGTGAAAGTCTCAAGTTAATGCAGTGCTCAGCGCTGGGAGCAGGATGAAAGCTGTACATGGTAAAATAGCACCAATAGTCATTAAGGAGTACAGAACTGGAATACTGCGTTCACTGGTTGCAACACACTGACATCCTGACTGGTGCTACATAAATGCATACCTTTCTTTTTGAAATGACACACTTTGAAGGTTCTTGCCAATTCTTACCAGTGAGCACCTCCTTTACAGCTGACTGTGTGCCAGTTGCAGGCTGACCAGGAAATCACTCGTGCAAATAACTATCAGGAAGTATGGGCCAGGATTCATCCATGGCAGTTGTGTGGAATTAATACAAAAAAAAATGGCGAGATCGACAAGGGCAAGTCATTTTACAGAATCGCTCTGTTAAAGAAAAGGAGGGATAATTTCTTCAGCATCTTCAATAATAAATTGCATTCAAAGATAATGAAGGAACAGCCATATTGATTTGGAGGCACAGAACTCAAGGTTTGCTGACAAAGACATTTTATCGAAGTTTTAATCTTGCTCTCATCTAGGAATACTATGAGAGGGGAGTGTCGATTGGCTGATGAGACTTTGATTGGCATGAGCATTGCCATGGAGAGTACACCAGTTAATTATGACTGACAGTTAACTGTCAAAAAATAAAAGACCAAAAAAGAAAATGCTGGAAAATCTCAGCAGGTCTGGCAGCATCTGTAAGGAGAGAAAAGAGCTGACATTTCAAGTCTAACTGACTCTTTGTCAAAGTTAACTGTCAAGCTTTGTGTAAATTTCAAGTAAGGCAGGTTAACCCTGAATGGTTAAGGCATTGCTGAGAAATGAGATAGAGAATGGCTGTTGCCTATTTTGTTGAGTTGGAACAGGTGCAGTGTGTGTACATATTCCGTTTGCAAAGAACAGGGCCCTGAGTACTAATATGTGCAGCTTTCGGTATGTGTAACTGCACCACATTGGTAAAAAACTGGATAAAAGCAAATTACTGTGGATGCTGGAATCTGAAACCAAAAGAGAAAATGCTGGAAAATCTCAGCAGGTCTGGCAGTGTCTGTAAGGAGAGAAAAGAGCTGACATTTCGAGTCTAACTGACCCTTTGTCAAAGCTAAAAAAAAGAAATAGGGAAGTATTTACGCTAGACTGACAGAAGGTGAGTCATGACTCCAGAAGCAAAGGTAGGTGATAATGACAGCGCATAGAGAGATTATAGGGAGATTAGGAGCTGTGACTGACCAAGGCTGAAGCCGATGCTATATGACAAAATATGTGGGGGATGGGGGGCATGGGTGAAGCAGGGGCAAAATGGAAAACAGGGGAGAAGGGTAGTTCAGGGGGAAGAGGAGAGGAATTTACGGAGCAGAATGAAAACAGAGGGGTCGAGATGGGATAATCATCTGAAGTTGTTGTATTCAATGTTGAGACCAGCAGGCTGTAACGTGCCTAGTCGGAAGATGAGATGCTGTTTCTCCAGTTTGCGTTGAGCTTCACTGGAACATTGCAGCAGGTCAAGGACAGACATGTGGGCATGGGAGCAGGATTGGGTGGTGAAGTGGCAAGCCACTGGAAGGTCCGGGACCTGATTGCGTACAGGCCGAAGGTGCTCAGCAAAGCGATCACCCAGTCGGCGTTTTGTCTCTCCGATATAGAGGAGACCACATTGGGAGCAACGAATGCAATAGACCACATTGTTAGTCTGACTGATAATCTAAAATTGGGTATGTGCAATTATGCAGGAGTAAGACAATTGAAATGTTAGCTCTTATTGCAAGGGAAGGATAGAACATAATGGTGAGGAAATCTTGCAAAATATAGAGGGCATTAGTGAGACCACACCAACGTCGTATACAATTTGGTTTCCTTGCGTTTTGGGAGAGGTCAGTGCAATGAGCTAGTGCGTGGATCAAATTAACACCAGCACAGGATTCAATTCTTGTCCCACCTAGGTTGGTAGAAAACTTGCCTCCTCACCTTCAGAGCTCAAACTGGTTTCAGGATCTTTTGAGGCCAGAGAATTCTAGATTCCCACCCACTGCGGTGTGAAGAAGGTGCTTTCTAATTTCAGGCCTGGATGTGCAGGCCAGCTGCTTTGTTGAATAATGTACACAGAGCACTGTGCTGGTAGCTAATGGCCATTCTCCTTGGGTGGGTCTGCAGCCACATGTAAGTCAGACCAGGGAAAGCTATAAAGTCATACAACACAGAAACAGACCTTTCAGTCTAACTCCTCCATGCTGACCTTAAACTGAACTGGACTTCTTTGTCTGCATTTGGCCCATATCCCTTGAAACGTTTTCCAGTTATATACCTGTCCAAATGTCATTTAAATTTTGTAACTGAACCTGCATGTATCATTTCCTCTGGCAGTTCATTCTACATACGAACCACCCTCTGTGTGAAAAGTTGCCCCTCGGTCCCTTTTAAATCTTTCCCCTTTCACCTTAAACTTATGCCCTTGGGTTTTAAATTCTTCTACTGATTTCCTTCCTGAAAGAGGCCATAACAAACCAAATGGCTTTTTACAATAATTACACGGTCACCATTAGGCAGACTTTTTGGTGTGGATTTGTAAATGTAGGAGAACATTAAAATGAGGAAGAATAAAATTATAAAAATTAGAGAAGTAAAATGTAAACAAGAAATGAACAGGTTAACACCTTATGTGAAGTAAGAAACAGATAATGCTGGAGAAACTCAGCAAGTGGTACAGTGGCTCAGTGGTTAGCACTGCTGCCTTACAGCACCAGGGTCCCAGGTTTGATTCCACCCTTGAGGGACTGTCTGTGTAGGTTTCCTCTGGGTGCTCCAGTTTCCTCCCATAGTCCAGAGATGTGCAGACTGGATGGATTGGCCATGGGAAATGTGGGGTGACAGTGAAGGGGTGGGTTTGGGTGGGATGCTCTTCAGAGAGTTAGTGTGGACTCGATAAGCCAAAAGGCTGCTTCCACACCAGAGATTCTATGATTCTTAATCCAGATTTTCTCTGAATTGAAATTTCCCCATTTGCCCTGATGGGGTTTGAACCCATTTCCTCATAACATTAGCCCGAGGTTCTTTGTTGCTAGCCCAGTGATATGATCACTGCACTGCCCATTCTCTTGGTGGTGATTTATGTGTGTGGATACCTAATTCTCTCTGTTCCATCACAGCTCTGCATCTCTCGCCATTGAGAAAATAACACCAATGGTTGTTCGCGTAATGTGAAGAGATTCCTTTATTCTGACTGGTCATTGATTCTATAGAGTTTGCTGAGCACAGTTGTGCTTCAGTAGCCTTTACTCCCAGTGTGGCTTGACAAGGTAACTAGTTTCATTTGCATGTTGGGTAATGAATATTCACCATGATAGTGACAGCTTTGAGCTAGGTGCTCTGATGTTAATATGTTTCTTACCAGGATTCAGAATTGGGCATGTGCAGCCTCGGTTTGTCCATGATTCTAGGTACAGGACTCTTTTGCCCCGGTGAATCTTCAACTTTGTCAGTTTCAACACTTTCTTGATCTTCACGACGACCTCTGCATGTGACCCTTTGTCATGAGCTGAGAGAATCTTTACTTTCAGGACTGTTGCAATGACAGGAAAATGGATAGACAATTACTAAAACCAAATTCTGAATAACAGCATAACATTGCAGATGCAGGTGCACAGAGAATGCTGGACAAACTCAGCAGATGTGGCAGCTTCTGGGGAGAGAAACAGAGTTAATGTCTCAAGTTTGGCAATGAAGTCTAAAGGTGATTCATACCAAATGGAAACATCAGCCCTAGGTTCTGAAGAAGGGTCACTGGACTCTAAACAATAGCTCTGCTTTTTCTCCAGAGATGCTGCCAGACCTGTTGAGTTTCTCTGGCATTCCCTGTGTTTGTTGTATTAAACCAAATTACACTCACAAGACAAGGCAAAACCTGGAAAGTACCAGAAAAACAATTTCTACACAGTCAACACATTTTTCATAACATTAGCGCACAGCATTAACTTCAGGGCTGTCACTTCAGCACAAGGTTTGAAGACTGATTTACAAAGCTATTCAATTAGATTATTCATTCTAATTATTCGTGGGTATCCATTATTGCTGATATAATTCCTGTTATTTAGCAATAAGGAAGGAGAATGATTTTATCGATGGGCTTGTCATGGAGTCATAGAGTCATAGAAATGTCCAGCACGGAAACAGACCCTTCAAAGCAAATTTTTCATGCTGACCAGATATCCTAAATTAATCTAGTCCCATTTGCCAGCATTTAGCCCATATCCCTTCAAACCCTTTGAATTCATGTACCCATCCAGCTGCCTCCTAAAAGTTGTAATTGTACCAGCTTCCACCACTTCCTCTGGCAATTCACTCCATACACACCACTGTCTGCCAGAAAGGGTTTTGCTTTAGATTCCTTTAAAAGTTTCCCTCTCTCACCTTAAGTGTACAACCTTTGCAAAAAAATAGTATATCATACAACCTCAGAGACATCATCATTGCAGCCAATATGGTCCTTTTGGAGGGTCGTCACTGTTACAATGTAGGCAAAAGGAGCAACCAATCCATACACTGCAAGATCCCACAACCGACACAAAAGGATGACACAGATAAATATCAGTCTTGGTAGATTTCTGCGCTCTTCAAGTGGGGCTGTGAGACTTTGTACATCTAATGGAGCAGGCAGGTGGCACCTCAGCTGAACATCACATATAAAAAACCGCACTTCCAACAGGGTAGCACCCCGACAGCACTGCACTGGGAGTATCTGACTGGATTTTGTGTTTCAGTTTCTGGGGTTCAGTGATCTGACTCAGAGCTGACAGCGATGCAACTGAGTCACTGCCCATATGCGATTACAATCTATTCCCTCTTGGGATGTGGTGTCACTGGCTGGCAGCATTTATTGCCTGTTCCAACTTCCCCCTTGAGAAGGTGGTGGTGAGCTACCTTCTTGAACCGCTGCAGTCCATATGCTGTAGGGAGACCCACAATGATGTTAGGGAGGGAACTCCAGGATTTTGACCCAGTGACAGTGAAGGAACAACAATATATATTTCAGGATGGTGAATAGCTGGAAGGGAAACTTGCAAGTGGTGGTGTTCCAATTGACCTGCTGATTGTGTCGATTCCCTGTCTATAAAGCACAACACAGGGGTGATGGCTCAGCAAATGGTGCTTTTACACAAGGAGATGAGGTGGAGGGGTGTGTGTGCGTGCGCGCGTGCGTGTGTGCGTGTGCGTGCGTAGGGCCTGGTGCTCTGAAGTGCAGTTGAGATAGCGTGTCACACCTGAACAGTGGGAGTGGGATTTTTCGCACCACAAGGTGGCCTGGCAGAGCTTCGGTGGTACCAGCTCATGGGCCAGCAACTCCAGGTTCAATCGTTATCTTCTTTCAAAGTAGGGTCTCTTATGAAACTTCAGCTGGCACAATGTATACAAACATAGAATCCGTTCTATCCATAGAATAGTGCGGCAAGAGCCATTTGGCCCATTGAATCTGCACCAAGCCTCTGACGGTCATTCCTATCCCCACAATCCCACATCCCACATGGACACTATGGGCACTTCAGTATGGCTAGTCCACCTAACCTGCACATCTTTGGACTGTGGAAGGAAACCAGACTATCCAGAGGAAACCCACACAGACACGAGGAGAATGTGCAAACTCCTCACAGACAGTTGCCCAAGGGTGGACTCGAACTTGGGCACTTGGCACTGTGAGCCTTTGTGCTGCAATGTTGGGTGGAGGGTGTATATTTATACATACATACACACACACATGCAGGTACCCACACGTGCAGGCAGACACACACACACACACACACACGCAAACACACACGTGCAGACACACACACACACACGCAAACACACACACACACGTGCAGACATTCTGTCTTTGGCATGGAACACGATGGAGGGAGTACATCTGTCCGTGGCCCCCCTTAAACTGGGCATTTCGAATGGCAGGGCAAGTTCCAGCAATCTTCAAAATGGAAAATAATGAGATGAGTGTCTCCACAACTCACCAAACGTATACTTCATGTTGCAGAACACTTTGGGATTTCCTAGGATTTGCTTCCTGCACTCACACTTCCCTGCAAGAAAAAGTTGAGAGGCGAGGTCAGAGAAAAGAGCATTAGTTCCGCCTTAAGTATCAGAATCTGGATGGAGACTTGACAAATCCAGGAGGAACAAAAATGTATACCAATCGAAATCTTGTGCTGGATTTCCCTCTCCCAATGCTGAGTGAATCATGTCACTGGTTCCTCACGTGGGAAATGTGCTGGGTCAAAATTCAATACTCACATTAAGCTACAAAGGGGTAGTTTAAATGGTGGATAATTTAAATGTTTTGAAAAAGTTCTGAACAGTGATTTATTTTGATTGATTCGTGAGGGGAGAGTGTTTTTACAAGGGGAATTTCAATGGTTGCTGAAAATGTGTTGCTGGAAAAGCGCAGCAGGTCAGGCAGCATCCAAGGAGCAGGGGAATCGACGTTTCAGGCATGAGCCCTGACGTTCCTGAAGAAGGGCTCATGCGTGAAACATCGATTCTCCTGCTCCTTGGATGCTGCCTGACCTGCTGCGCTTTTCCAGCAACACATTTTCAGCTCTGATCTCCAGCATCTGCAGTCCTCACTTTCTCCTCGAATCTCAATGGTTGTGTGTTTGATTGACAGTTTTATGGCTTTCTAAGAGGGGTAAAGTTTTTCATCTGGAGTTTAAATAGCTGATTTTTTTTCCTTTAACTTCCATGTCCTTTTCCTAAACTCAATGTTATTATAAAGCTCTGTACATAGTGAACACTGTGAATGGATATTAAATATAGGAATGTTGGGAGCAGGATCCTGTCCTGAATGCATCAGCCACAGAAAAGCCGTCAGAAATGCACTCACTGCAGGAATAGTGTCACAGGCAGAAACTCACCCCTTTTTTGACAGTTGCTGTGGAAATAGTTCAGTGGGGAAAGACGTAAAACCAGATGGTGACTCATTACCACTGTCTGTAAAGCCAAAGTACACAAACCAGCAGGAAGCAGGAATCCTTGAAAACATTTTGATGTGAAGTGTGAAGAATGAGGGTTCCTCACCTGAGTGTCTAAGAGCAGAAAAACCTTGTTCATCTTCCCAGTTCCAAGTGAGATCTCTCTCAGTGAGAGTGGACAAGAGGCCCTGGTTGGGAGCTGCGTCTGCAGGCTGCTGGTACCAGTTTACATCGACAGCACTGTCGGATTCAAAGAACACCCATCAGTGGAATGAAGGGAGTTTTGAAAATTCCATCGGAATTAGCTTTCTCCTCAATATCTTATGAACGGTAGTGGCGACCTGCTCCCCCTATTCCAAACCCAGCAGCCACCAGACAGGGTTTTTCTGAGATAAAGTCCCTGAGGACATCAGCCAATCCCAGACGAGAAGATTGGGTTTTGACAGGATCAGGAGGAGTATTCCATTCCGAGTCACAGCTTCCATCCCACATGCCAGGCTGCTCGTCTCTTAATAAAGCATTCCTTCAAAATTTATATACCAATGATGTTTAACGATTTAATGATGAAGGCAGAGTGCATAAAACTCTACTTTGAGTTTTGAAGTTTGAAGTGTGAATTGAGGGATTTGATGGGATAAACAGATAGAAATTACTTCCTCTGGTGGGGGTGAGAGGTGGTACTAAGTCCAAAAAAGGAGCCAGAACCTTAAAATTAAGGCCAAGCTGTTGGATTGGGGTGAAATCAGAAAGTATATTTTGAGACATTCTGAAATTTTTGTCCCCAAAATGCTGGGTGTGGAGGGACTTTTTCAAGACCAACATCGACGGCTTTTTTTTGGTGAGGGTATAGGGATAGGGACCAAAGGCAAGTTAATGAAATTTATCAGTCATGATTGAATTGAGTGGATTAACAGGCTTGTGGGGCTGAATGGTCTCCTCCATTCATGTGACCCAACTGACAGAACACAGTGTTCCACATCTAGGTTACTTCAGAAGGCATTAAGGACATATTGTGGATTGGAGGAATGAGCAAGCCTGAGAAAGTCAGTAACTTATCTTCCCTGAGGGATATCGAGGAAATAATTGAAAGTCCATAACAACCTAATAGTTTTTTGATGGTTGTTCTCTGGCACGAGCCACAAAATGATTTAATCGTTCTACTTTTTGGGAGGCTGGGCTTTGAACTCACAACCTCAGAGTTGCTGGTATAGTATCCATGCATCATCTCCCAGACTCCCACCACCAAACCATCATCTCCCAGACTCCCACCACCAAACCATCATCTCCCAGATTATCGCCCCCTTGACCACGACCCCACCTCCCACCACCAAACCATCATCTCCCAGACTCTCACCCACTCCAACCTCTCACCCTCAGAACGTGCAGCCCTCCACTCCCTCCGCTCCAATCCCAACCTCACCATCAAACCCGCAGACAAGGGAGGCGCGGTGGTAGTTTGGCGCACTGACCTGTACACCGCTGAAGCCAAACGCCAGCTCGCGGACGCCTCCTCTTATCGCCCCCTTGACCACGACCCCACCTCCCACCACCAAACCATCATCTCCCAGACCATCCAGGACCTCATCACCTCAGGGGATCTCCCATCCACCGCCTCCAACCTCATAGTCCCACAACCCCGCACCGCCCGTTTCTACCTCCTGCCCAAAATCCACAAACCTGCCTGCCCCGGCCGACCCATTGTCTCAGCCTGCTCCTGCCCCACCGAACTCATCTCCGCGTACCTCAACACGGTCCTGTCCCCTTTAGTCCAAGAACTCCCCACCTACGTTCGGGACACCACCCACGCACTCCACCTCCTCCAGGATTTTCGCTTCCCCGGTCCCCAACGCCTTATTTTCACTATGGACATCCAGTCCCTGTACACCTCCATCCCCCATCACGAAGGACTCAAAGCCCTCCGCTTCTTCCTTTCCCGCCGCACTAACCAGTACCCTTCCACTGACACCCTCCTTCGACTGACTGAACTGGTCCTCACCCTGAATAACTTCTCTTTTCAATCCTCCCACTTCCTCCAAACTAAAGGAGTTGCCATGGGCACCCGCATGGGCCCCAGCTATGCCTGCCTCTTCGTAGGATACGTGGAACAGTCCATCTTCCGCAACTACACTGGCACCACCCCCCACCTTTTCCTCCGCTACATCGATGACTGTATCGGCGCTGCCTCGTGCTCCCACGAGGAGGTTGAACAGTTCATCAACTTTACTAACACCTTCCATCCCGACCTGAAATTCACCTGGACTGTCTCAGACTCCTCCCTCCCCTTCCTAGACCTTTCCATTTCTATCTCGGGCGACCGACTCAACACAGACATCTATTATAAACCGACTGACTCCCACAGCTACCTGGACTACACCTCCTCCCACCCTGCCCCCTGTAAAAACGCCATCCCATATTCCCAATTCCTTCGTCTCCGCCGCATCTGCTCCCAGGAGGACCAATTCCAACACCGCACAACCCAGATGGCCTCCTTCTTCAAGGACCGCAGATTCCCCCCAGACGTGATCGACGATGCCCTCCACCGCATCTCCTCCACTTCCCGCTCCTCCGCCCTTGAGCCCCGCTCCTCCAACCGCCACCAAGACAGAACCCCACTGGTTCTCACCTACCACCCCACCAACCTGCGCATACAACGTATTATCCGCCGCCATTTCCGCCACCTCCAAACGGACCCCACCACCAAGGATATATTTCCCTCCCCTCCCCTATCAGCGCTCCGCAAGGACCACTCCCTTCGTGACTCCCTTGTCAGATCCACACCCCCCACCAACCCAACCTCCACCCCCGGCACCTTCCCCTGCAACCGCAGGAAATGTAAAACTTGCGCCCACACCTCCACACTCACTTCCCTCCAAGGCCCCAAGGGATCCTTCCATATCCGCCACAAGTTCACCTGTACCTCCACACACATCATCTATTGCATCCGCTGCACCCGATGTGGCCTCCTCTATATTGGTGAGACAGGCCGCTTACTTGCGGAACGCTTCAGAGAACACCTCTGGGCCGCCCGAACCAACCAACCCAATCACCCCGTGGCTCAACACTTTAACTCCCCCTCCCACTCCACCGAGGACATGCAGGTCCTCGGACTCCTCCACCGGCAGAACACAACTACACGACGGCTGGAGGAGGAGCGCCTCATCTTCCGCCTGGGAACCCTCCAACCACAAGGTATGAATTCAGATTTCTCCAGCTTCCTCATTTCCCCTCCCCCCACCTTGTCTCAGTCGGTTCCCTCAACTCAGCACCGCCCTCCTAACCTGCAATCCTCTTCCTGACCTCTCCGCCCCCACCCCACTCCGGCCTATCACCCTCACCTTGACCTCCTTCCACCTATCCCACCTCCATCGCCCCTCCCCCTAGTCCCTCCTCCCTACCTTTTATCTCAGCCTGCTTGGCTCTCTCTCTCTTATTCCTGATGAAGGGCTTATGCTCGAAACGTTGAATTCTCTATTCCTGAGATGCTGCCTGGCCTGCTGTGCTTTGACCAGCAACACATTTGTATCCATGCTACAGTTAAACTAAAAGACACGAATTCGAGCTCTGTTTCTGTGGAGCTCTGCTGGGTTGCACCCTCTCGTTGGAGCCCGTGAACCTACCTGCTGGTACAGTCCCCAGTGTAAGGATCACAGCTTTCAGGGCAGTCACATGGTCGGCAGCCATATTCTCCAAGGCCCCAGTATCCCAGCATACACCTGTCACACTGGGGCCCAGTCACACCAGGTTTACACAAACAGTCACCAGTCACAGGTTCACAGGGGGCACGGGGCTGTGAAGGTAACATGGCAGAGCCAACAGGGTGGCATGAGCAGGCTAGAGACAAACAAATAAAGAAAAGATTTTCAGCACATCCAGCAACATCCTGGGGGTCACTACTGACCAGAAATTCAACAGGGCTCGCCACATAAATACAGTGACTACAAGGGCAGGTCAGAAGCTAGGAATACTGCAACGAATAACTCACCTCCCAGCTCCCCAAAGCCTGTTTATCTACAAGGCACAAGTGAAGAGTGTGATGGAATTCTCCCCACTTGCCTGAATGGGTGCAGCCCCAACAACTCTCAAAGAGCTTGACTCCATGCAGGACAAAGCAGCCCACTTAATTGGCAGCACACAAACATCCACTGTCTTCACCACCAATGCTCAGTAGCAGCAGTATTTACTATCTACAAGATGCACTGCAGAAATTCACTGAGGCTCCTTAGACAGCACCTTCCATACTTCCATTGAGAAGGACAATGGCAGCAGAAACATAGGAACACCACCTCTTGCAAGGTTGCCTCCAAGCCACTTACTATCCTGACTTGGAAAGATATTACCGTTCCTTCACTGCCGCTGGGTCGCAATCCAGGAACTCCTTCCCTAAGGGTATTGTGGATCAAGCCACAGCACATTGATTGCAGCAATTCCAGAAGGCAGCTCACCACCACCTTCTCAACTGCAACTAGAGATGGACAATGCCTACTGGACTTCAGTGGGCACTTGCAACAGATTGAGATGACCGTGTGAACACAATAACAATTTCGAGGTGGACTCTGCCAATCAAGGAATTATTTTCATTAAGAAATCAAAATAGAAACAGCAGACCTGTCCATGTTTCTTTAGGTAACGCCAGGAGAACACACAGACAGTGAGCAATGCTGCTTTGCAGGTATTTGCTCACATTTCAACAGCTTTTGCAGTTTGTAATGAGAGGTTTGTTTTCCTGAAGGCAGCAGAATGCAATCAGGACCATGCTGACTAGGGGGTGCCACAACTCTCACTCCTCAGCGCCTGGAGGTGAAACAAACACCCTGCACTTTCCAGCAGAGCTGCTTTTAATTTGCCTCTTAAGACTTTTCCCCTCCTTCATCCGTCACTAATGGAACATCACTGGAATTCTGCAATTGGTTTAGAGATCAGTCTATCTGTAGAATTAGAATTAGCTTTCTTGTCATGTACTCAAATGATTACAGTGAAAAGTTTACAGTCACCACTTTTGGCATCATCTTGACACAAAGGTGTCAAGGTACAGATTCTGAAGTACAAATTCTCAGGGGAAGAAATATAGAAAAATAAAGAAATAAAAAGTTCAGAATGTAGAATGGAATTGTTTGAAACTGTCTGCTCAGGTGGAGTCAGGATTATGATTTTTTTTGCTGCCGCCAACATAATCCCTCAAGCCTACATCAAAAATCAAGGAGAGAAAATCATTTCCATTCACAAATCTCTGGGAATGTTGGGCATGGAATTTAACTTTGGGGAAGATTTATCACTAGATATGTCTCTGAGCCAATACTGACCCCAACATGGGGTATTCATCAACTTATTCCACTCATGTCTGGAATCAATCTTGAGACACATCTCTCTCCAGCTGTACGGGCTCAGCCTTTACTTGTGACTGTATCATTCTAACATGGGATAGGAGGAGAAGGCCATTCAGCCCAATGTGCCAGCACATTTTTCACAATGTGGTATATTGGAGATGCAGCATGTGAGTTATGTCAGATCATAAGCCATTGCCTTTATTATCCCTCTCTAAATTTTGCCACCACTCTACCTCAGATGCTCCTTCAAAAGTCTACCTTTGACCAAGCCATTGGGTCATTTGACCAAAGATCGCCTTAAATGGCTCAGTGCTATTTATTGTTTCATAATTCCTCCGTGAATTACTTTGGGATTTGTTACATTAAAGGTGTTAAATAAATGTACATTGATGATAGATAATATATATTTGCGAGTAGGAAATGATTTTTGAACCTGTGGCTCTCAAAGCTCTCCAGTGTGCGGGTTTTCGTTGCTTCGTGACTGGTCTGCTATCAACTAATTGATCAAAATGTCGGGTCAATGTACCATGGGATTCACAGAGTCAGAGGGTGCAGGGTGGTGTCTCTGTCTCAGTTTGCTGATGGCCTTTCTGGATCAGATTGGTGCCAAGCCAGAACAGAACACTTCCTTTTCTGGCCAGGGTGGTGGATTTGGCCTTACCCCGTGGTGGAGATTATGACACTGGGTTACACCTGGTATTCAGACAGAATACCAAAGAAGAAGTGGAGGTGGCTACATTTCTCCTCTACTCCATTGTGTCTATCTCCCTCCTGGGTCTGTAAGCACTGTGAATAAAAGTGATCCCACAGAGTAACAGCATCACATACAAGGAGGCCTCCATGTTAGTAACCTGAAACAGGAGTGTGAAGGTGATGATAAGGAATCAGCAGCCTCCTGTGCTGGCTTTGTTTGTATCAGGCTCCTAGCAAAGATCAATTTCAGCCCAGGCCATTTGGCCCATCTAGTCCACAATAATCCCAATAGTGATGTTTTTATAATCTGAATCCCATTTGTTGCCAAGAACCTAATTCCTTCTTAAAACCTTTAATGCGGTCTTATTCATTGCTCATAACGATAATGACAATTATTAAAATATTCTACAACAATCAGATTCCATCTGCTTAAAGTATTAAATTGTGGATAATAATAATGAGGAGATTAGCTTGGCTAAGAGCCACGTTAATGCAATCCAATGCAACTGGACTCGCAAAGACTGTGAACACAGTGGGAGAGACTAAGAGGCAGTTCAGCATTAATTCAGCGGTTTATTAATCCTTATTCAGCAATGATTCAAGCAGTCACACTCTTACCTAGGCAGGTATCTGGAGCAGACAGGGGGACTCTGATGTTTCTGTAGAAGCCAGTCTGGCACAGTTGGCAGTGCTGTCCCTCGGTGTTGTGCCTACAGTTGTCACACACTCCACCACTATGATTACCTGATGCCAACCACACCTTGAGGTCAAAATGGCAGCTGTTTGCATGGTTGTTGCATGTGCATTCTGTTCCATGGGGAAAAATAATAGATAATAATTGCTTCAAGCGAGCAAGACAGAACTAAAACTCATTGGAACAAACTCATTCAGAAATGCCAAATGATTCATTTGTCTGCATTAAAGTTTCTCCTGGATGACTTCCCAACCTAGAAATTGCCAATTTTGGCCAACCGGATTTTATTGGTCTTTATTCTCTACATAAATGGTACTTAATTTGGAGATCAGAATGTTTCAATCCCCCTTTGCCAGTTCTTTAAAACAGGGCTTTAAAAACTTAAAGAGCTTGATTGAGACTTGATTGAAACCAGCACTAGGGCAGTGGTTAGCTGGGTGGGCTGTTGTTAGGGTACAGAGAGTGTCCACCTGTCGTTAGGGGCCATCACAGACAAAGGCCCGTTAAATTTACCATGACACATTTTACCAAGGCCTCGGAGAGGAAGTGGGTCACACAGCAAATTGGCAGGTGTGGCCTATCCACCGGGGCCTGCGTCCGAGGCCTTTGGGCGGATGAATCCTCATGGGGAGAACAGGCCACAATGGGGCCCTGGTCTAGCGCTAGATTGGAGCAGGGAGCTTCATCCCTGCTCACCAAGGCCATAATCATATCCTGTGCAAAGAGAAACATTCCTCATGGCCTGGCAAAGTTGCCCATAGTGCGCATCTGATGGAGTGTGGGCACAATGAACTGAGGTGGTGCGAGGGAAATGAAGTCAGGGGATGGGGAGGGCATCAAGGAGTGGGGATGGAGTCCGGGTTTGAGAAGAGTGCTGGGGATGAGGAATGGGTCGGGGGTATGGCACTAGCCAAAGTGGTAGGGTATCGTGTACATGAATCTCCTCTCTTCTCTGGATGTGAGCATTCCCCTGAGCCAATACTGACCCCAACATGGTATTCATCAATTTATTCCACTCATGTCTGGAATCAATCTTGAGACACATCTCTCTCCAGCTGTATGTGCTCAACCTTTACTTGTTAGAATGATACAGTCACATGGGATAGGAGGAGAAGACCATTCAGCCCATTGTGCCTGTATGCCTATTTTGGAAGAGCACTTCAATTAATTCCATTCTCTTCACTCCCTGTGCTTTTTCTCCATTGCCCTCCAAATTCCTCCTTTCCAAATATTTATCCAATCTTCTTTTGGGTGTAACTGTAGAGTTGGCTTCCACCAATCTTTCAGGTTGTCATAACAACTCGCCCTATACTCTAACATTCTACTCTGCTACTCCCTCTCCTCAATCCCGATATAATTTAGAATATCCTGAGGAATAGAAGACCATAAGACATAGGAGTGGAAGTAAGGCCATTCGGCCCATCGAGTCCACTCCGCCATTCAATCATGGCTGATGGGCATTTCAACTCCACTTACCAGCATTTGCCCCGTAGCCCTTATTTCCTAGTGACACCAAGAATTTATCAATATCTGCCTTGAAGACATTTAGCGTCCCGGCCTCCAATGCACTCTGCGGCAATGAATTCCATAGGCCCACCACTCTCTGGCTGAAGAAATGTCTCCGCATTTCTGTTCTGAATTGGCCCCCACTAATTCTAAGGCTGTGTCCACGCGCCCTAGTCTCCTCGCCTAACGGAAACAATTTCCCAGCATCCACCCTTTCCAAGCCATGTATTATCTTGTAAGTTTCTATTAAATCTCCCCTTAATCTTCTAAACTCCAATGAATACAATCCCAGAATCCTCAGCTGTTCCTCATATGTTAGACCAATCTTTCCAGGGATCAACCGTGTGAATCTCCGCTGGACACGCTCCAGTGCCAGTATGTCCTTCCTGAGGTGTGGGGACCAAAACTGTACACAGTATTCCAAATGGGACCTAACCAGAGCTTTATAAAGTCTCAGTAGCACAACGGTGCTTTTATATTCCAACCCTCTTGAGATAAATGACAACATTGCATTCGCTTTCTTAATCACAGACTCAACCTGCATGTTTACCTTTAGAGAATCCTCGACTAGCACTCCCAGATCCCTTTGTACTTTGGCTTTACTAATTTTCTCACCATTTAGAAAGTAGTCTATGCTTATATTCTTTTTTCCAAAGTGCAAGACCCCGCATTTGCTCATGTTGAATTCCATCAGCCGTTTTCGGGACCACTCTCCCAAACTGTCTAGATCCTTCTGCAGCCTCCCCACTTCCTCAGTACTACCTGCCTGTCCACCTAACTTCGTATCATCTGCAAACTTCGCTAGAATGCCCCCAGTCCCTTCATCCAGATCATTAATATATAGCTGCGGCCCCAACACTGAACCCTGCGGGACACCGCTTGTCACCGGCTGCCATTCCTAAAAAGAACCTTTTATCCCAACTCTCTGCCTTCTGTCAGACAGCCAATCCTCAATCCATACCAGTAGCTCACCTCGAACACCATGGGCCCTCACCTTGCTCAGCAACCTCCCGTGTGGCAGCTTATCAAAGGCCTTTTGGAAGTCTAGATAGACCACATCCACTGGGTTTCCCTGGTCTAATCTACTTGTCACCTCTTCAAAGAATTCCAACAGGTTTGTCAGACATGACCTCCCCTTACTAAATACATGTTGACTTGTTCTAATCAGACTCTGCTCTTCCATGAATTTAGAAACCACATCCTTAATGATGGATTCTACAACTTTACCAACAACCAAGGTTAGGCTAATTGGCCTATAATTTTCCATCTTTTGTCTTGATCCTTTCTTGAATAAGGGGGCTACAACAGCGATCTTCCAGTCATCCGGGACTTTCCCTGACTCCAGTGACTTTTGAAAGATCTCAACCAATGCCTCCGCTATTTCCTCAGCCACCTCTCTCAGAACTCTAGGATGTATCCAATCGGGGCCAGGAGATTTATCAATTTTAAGACCTTTTAGCTTTTCTAGCACTTTCTCTTTTGTAATGGTAACCATACTCAACTCAGCCCCCTGGCTCCCTTTAATTGTTGGGATATTACTCATGTCTTCAAGGAGAAAATGAGGACTGCAGATGCTGGAGATCAGAGCTGAAAATATGTTGCTAGAAAAGGGCAACAGGTCAGGCAGCATCCAAAGAGCAGGAGAATCGACGTTTCGGGCATGAGCCCTTCTTCAGGAAGAAGGGCTTATGCCCGAAACGTTGACTCTCCTGCTCCTTGGATGCTGCCTGACCTGCTGCACTTTTCCAGCAACACATTTTCAGCATGTTACTCATGTCTTCCACTGTGAAGACTGACATAAAGTACTTGTTAAGTTTTATGCTATTTGAGAGAATTTTAGTCTCTCACTCGCACCCCATAATCCTTAGTATCCCATCCAAAACCATAGTCTCCTCCCCCAAGATTATAATACTGTCTGTCTAACCCCTCTCCAGATCACACAGAGCCATAGAAAAGTTTACAGCACAGAAAGTGACCAGTTAGCCCATCTGGCTGAATAAACCAATTCATCATCTTTCTTTTGCCAATTACCTTTAGTCTCTATCCTCTAGTTGTTTCCTCTCCTGTAGTGGAATCAGTTTCTCCCCACTTTCTCTCTTAATCTCTTCATGGTTTTGAACTTCTGGGAAAGTTCTCCTCAATCTTCTCCGGCTCAGGAAAGCAATCCTGGTTTCTCCAGTCTCTCTGCAGCCATCTTCCCAGGGACTGTTCTGGTCAACATGTACCAAACAATCCACATTCATGAAGTCATACAAGTGGACAGCATGGAAACAGGCCCTTCGGCCCAACTTGGCCACGCTGCCCAGCTTTCACAGTTAAACTAATCCCATTTCCTTCCATATGGCCCAATATCCCTCCATTACTAACATCCAAATATCTATCCAAATGTTTCTTAACTGATGAAATTGTAGTTGTTTCCACCATCACCGTTGACAATCTATTTCAGATATGCACCACCCTCTGTGTAAAAGGAATTGCACATTTAGAATCTCTTCCCTCTCATCTTAAACCTATGCCCTCTACATTTGAACTCTGCTACCTTGGGGAAAAGCTGTTAGCTGTCTAACTTATCCATGCCATTCATGATTCTATAGACCTCTATAAGGTGACCCCTCAGCTCAAGGAGAAAAGTGCCAACCTATCCAACCTTTCCACAAAACTCAAACCTTCCAATCCAAGTAGCATCCCAGTAAATATTTTCTGCACTCTTTCCAGTTTAAATAATATCCTTTCTATAGTAGGGTGACCAGAACTGCATGCAGTACTCCAAATGTGGCCTCACCAATGTCTTGTACCACTGCATCAAGCTCTGGCCGATGAAAGCAAGCTTGCCAAAAGTCATCTTGTTACTTACTCCGGCATGGATTCGCAGTTCCCCTCTTGCCATCTGCTGGTCTCCATGGTCGGTCATTGTACAAAGGCCTGCACCGTTCACAGTGCTCCCCCATGGTGTTGTGTTGACAGATACACTTCCCATGGACCTGTCAGAGAAAGGTATGGAGAACCTCAGGAACTGGGGAAGGAGCTGATCACTCAGTGACAGACTGGAAAAAATAGTGAAAAACTTCATTTATATAGCACCTTTCACTCTCTCAGAATGTCGCATAACACTAAGCACCTTTATGAGATGTAGTCACTTACATTACCGAAGGAACACAGCAATCACATAGAACATATAGAACATAGAACACTACAGTGCAGTACAGGCCCTTCGGCCCTCGATGTTGCGCCGACCTGTCATTCCAATCTGAAGCCCATCTAACCTACACTATTCCATGTACATCCATTTGCTTGTCCAATGACGACTTAAATGTACTTAAAGTTGGCGAATCTACTACCGTTCCAGGCAAAGCATTCCATACCCTTACGGCTCTCTGAGTAAAGAAACTACCTCTGACATCTGTCCTATATCTATCACCCCTCAATTTAAAGCTATGCCCCCTCGTGCTCGCCGTCACCATACTTGGAAAAAGGCTCTTCCTGTCCACCCTACTTCCAGCTCCCCCAATTCAGCAATAAAAAATGCACAGAATCAGTTTCATGAGGGATAAGCATTGATTGGAAAGAACGCTCGGCCTCATTGAATACTCATTGGAATGTTGGCTTGCTTAAGATACTCAACTGTTTAAATCTGGGACCTTCATGGATCCAAAGAAACGGTGCAAACACAGGCTAAAATAGACTTCCGTGTCCAATCCTAGTCCGCTTGCTCCTCAGACCTTTAACATCTCACTTAGTCTATCCCCTTTCTCTTCAATCCCAATACAATTTAGAATATCCTGAGGAATAAAATTTCACTCTATCGCTCATAACCCATAATCCTCAGTATCACATCCTAAACGATAGTTTCCTCTCCCTGGATTATAATATACCAATCTATCTAATCCAGCTCCAGATAACATAGAAAAATTACAGCATAGGAGAAGGCTACTCTACCCATCAGGTCTGCACTGGCTGAATAAACTAGCTACTTTTCTTTTCCCTGCTTTCCACCCCTGATCTACAACCTTGTAGATTATAGTGCTTCAGCGGCAAACCCAGATTCCTTTTAAGTGACTCGAGGGGTTCCACCTCAATCTGCAACCCAGGCAGGAATTCCAGACACCCACCATTCTCTGGGTCAAAAGATTTTTTTGACAGTGTGGAAACAGGCCCTTTGGCCCAACAAGTCCACACCGACCCTCCAAAGAATAATCCACCCAGACCCATTTCCCTCTGGCTAATGTACCTCACACTATGGGCAATTTAGCATGGCTAATTTGCCTGACCGGCACATTCTTTGGACTGTGGGAGGAAACTGGAGCACCCGGAGGAAACACACACAGACATGGGGAGAATGTGTAAACTCCACATAGACAGCCGCCCAAGGCTGGAATCGAACCTGGGACCCTAGCGCTGTGAGGCAGCAGTGCTAACCTCTGAGCTACTGTGCCGACCCCTAACAATCCTCCTCGTGTCTCCTCTAATCTTTCTACTAATCATTTTAATACAGCACTCTCCCTCCATCACTGACTGCTGCATGAGGGGAAACAGCTCTTCCCTGTCCATGCTACCCAAGCCCCTCATTGCTTTGTAAACTTCAATTAACTCATCCCTGAGCCTCCCCTGTTCTAAGGGGAACAGCCCTAACCTATACAATCTCTCCCCCCTCAAAGCTGCAATGTTCAAGCCCTGACAACATTCTTGTAAATTTCCTCTCTGGAGCAGTTACGTCCCTCCTGTTATGTGGTGACAAGAACTGTACACAAAGCTTTAGCAGTGACCAAACCATTGGCTTACTTAGTTTCAGCATTACATCCTGCTCTTGTGCTACATCAACAAAGTATCCCATATGCCTTCTTTACAACCTTACTTACCTCCGGCCACAGTCTAGGACCCATGCATTCCAGGGTCTCTCACTTACTCTACCCATCTCAATATCCTCCTGTATAGCCCTTCCCCTTCCCAAATCATTAACTCACATTTTTCAGGATTGAATACCATTTGCCACTTTTCTGCCCATTCAACCAAACCATTGATACCATCCTGAAGCTGACTACCATCCTCTTCACTCTCAAGTATCTGGCCAGTTTTTGGATAGTCTGCAAATTCTCCCAATGGTGCTACTGATATTAAGTCACCCTTTAATATTCTGCTTTATCAAAGAATTAATTCCTTTCCAAATTTTGTTTTAAGGTTTGAGTTCAATGGATGGGCTAATGGGCTGAAGTGGCAGATGGAGTTTAATTTAGATAAATGCGAGGTGCTGCATTTTGGGAAAGCAAATCTTAGCAGGACTTATACACTTAAAGGTAAGGTCCTAGGGAGTGTTACTGAACAAAGAGACCTTGGAGTGCAGGTTCATAGCTCCTTGAAAGTGGAGTCGCAAGTACATAGGATAGTGAAGGCAGCGTTTGGTATACTTTCTTTTATTGGTCAGAGTATTGAGTACAGAGTTGGGAGGTCATGTTGCGGCTGTACAGAACATTGGTTAGGCTACTGTTGGAATATTGCGTGCAGTTCTGGTCTCCTTCCTATCGGAAAGATGTTGTGAAACTTGAAAGGTTCAGAAAAGATTTCCAAGGATGTTGTTAGGGTTGGAGGATTTGAGCTACAGGGAGAGGCTGAACAGGCTGGGGCTGTTTTCCCTGGAGCGTCGGAGGCTGAGGTTGACCGTATAGAGGTTTACAAAATTATGAGGGGCATGGATAAGATAAATCGACAAAGTATTTTTCCTGGGGTCAGGGAGTCCAGAACTAGAGGGCATAGGTTTAGAGTGAGAGGGGAAAGATATAAAAGGGGCAACTTTTTCACGCAGAGGGTGGTACTTGTATGGAATGAGCTGCCAGAGGATGTAGTAGAGGCTGGTACAATTGCAACATTTAAGAGGCATTTGGATGGGTATATGAATAGGAAGGGTTTGGATGGATATGGGCCGGGTGCTGGCAGGTGGGACTAGATTGGGTTGGGGTATCTGGTCGGCGTGGACAGGTTGGACCGAAGGGTCTGTTTCCATGCTGTACATCTCTATGACTGTATGATAATGTCTTGAGGCAGGGAATTTGACATTGTGTGGAATAATTTTTAAACTTGCGATAATCAGTTTTGTTACTATTTCTTTATCTATTTTGTTATTATTTCTCATAAACTCTCAGCTATCCCTTACCTTTTTGGCTTCGGTCAATAATCCCAATACGTGCAGTGCCTCATCCCCAGTAGTATCTTTGCCAGTGTTCATATCTTCCAAAAATGAAGCATGAACTGTACACAACTCTCCTGGCCACCTTATCAAGGCCCACATATTATACAAAATATCTCCCTTCTCCAATTCACTGTGTCTCTAGATTAGGAGCAAATGATTCTGCCTGTTCCTTTATGACCTTTAATGAATACATTTCCAATCTATTTTTATTCTTGGCATTTAATGTGTATTACCTTTCCCAACCTTCCTCCAGAAACCATCGCTTCATAACTTCCTTCATTTATTAATCGATTCTCGGGTTAAGAATATCTCTCAGAAGATCTCATTTATTGTTCATCCCAAATTTAAACCTGCCCCAAATGTAAGAGGGGAGAAAATAAAGTTTACAACAGACTAGATAGGCTGAGACTTTTTTCACTGGAGCCTAGGAGGTTGAGAGGTGAGTTTATAAAATAATGAGAGGTAGTGGTAGTCAGCTTTTCTGTGGGATGAGGAACTTCAAGACTAGGGTGCAGATTTTTAAGGTGAGAGGAGAGAGATTTTAAAAAGACATAAGAGGCAATTGTTTTATACAAAGGGTGATTCAAGTCTGGAATGAACCTCCTAAAAAAGTGGTGGATGAAGGTATAATTACAATGTTTAGAAGATATTTGGATAGATACATGAATAGGAAAGGTTTGGAGGAATATGGGCCAGAAACAGGCAGGTGGGACTAATTTAGTTTGGGATTATGTTCATCATAGGCTGGTTGAACCAAAGGGTCTGCTTCCATGCTGAATGACTCTGTGACTATGACTCTTATGAGCTTTTCTCATAGCACAAAGTATAGAAATTGTAAAGTTAACTGAAAGAAGGAACATGTGGAAGCAAAGGGAAGGTATGAAAACATATTGGCAGCAAAATTAAGGAAGAGAAAATTCAATGGACACTTGAAGGACACTACTGATACTTACAGTATTATGGAGGAAGGGGAGGAATTGGCACTAAATCACGATGGTCATTAGGAGAGCTGATAAAGTCATGATGAGATGAATGGCCTCAATGCATTACTCTACATCCCTAGCTGCCTTCAAGATGGTGGATGACCTGCTATTTGGGAAACAGGTTTTACTGGTGCTTGTATCAAAACATCAGCCTAATGATAAACATCATCCATCAGGTTTACTTGTAAAGATCGATTTAATTATCCAGTGTACAAGGTAGTTTTAAAAAAAAAGAGGATTTTTAAAAATCTAAACATCGCTGGCATCTATTGCCCATCCTACCTTGAGAAGGTGGTAGGAAATCACCTTGTTTTATTGCATGTATGAGGTTTGGCAGCTTTAATCTCCCAAGTGCCGCTTCTGGAGTACTGCAAATTGTTTTCTTTAAATATATTTGACAGGAACGTGGAAACAGACATTCTCTTAGACTCTGGATAGCTTCTGCCTCTTTCCAGGTCACTCTACATGGTCAAGTGACATTGGCATCACTAATACACATCATCAACAGACCTTCCCCTCATGACCTTATATTTTATAAAGAGCCACAGCCTCGGATAGAGCTGGTGGTGGAGTGGCATTGTCACTGCACTCGGAATCCAGAGCTCAGAATCTGGTTCGCGAAATGATACAGTGACACCAATAGTTGGGGTTCAATTCCCATCCTAGCTGAGGTCACCACGGAGGCTCTGCCCAAGGCAAGATGACCCTGCGGTTCAACTCACAATTAGTTGCCTCTCTCTAATGAGATAGCACCTGGGGTGCCTCTGGCATGAGGGCAACTTTCACAGTCAGACACAGTGCAGTACATTCTGGGAAAGACAGATTGAATCCTTCTGCAGCAGTTGGTGAGATTTTGATTCAATTGATATATCTGAAATTTAAGGTTTTTTGCTAAGTTGTAGCTCAGGTTGTGGATGAGGTAATTGGTTAGCTTGCTGACCTGCTCGCTTATCATGCAGATGTTTTGTAACATCATCATCATCACCCAGCATGGTAACAAAACATCTGCACGATAACCAACTACTTCATACCTCACAAAGCTAATTTCGTGTTGACCACAAAACAATTCGTGGAAAAACCCATCTGGTTCACTAAAGTCCTTTAGGGAAAGAAATCTGCTGTCCTCACCTGGTCTGGCCTATATATGTGTCCAGACCAACAGCATTGTGGCCAACTCTCCAAGTCCTTCAAACAGCTTAGCAAGTCACTCAGGAGTGTCAAACTGCTCCTATGTCTGATAAAGCTAACAAAACTAGACAGCATCTACCAAGGGACTGGAAATGACAATGGCGCACACAGCCATTGATTTTATTACTCCTTAGGTGTTGCTAGGTCAAACTCCAGGAATGCCCAACAGCATTGTTTACATCCCTACAGCTCATGGACTGCAGCTCACCGCCCCTTCTCCAAGCCAATAAATTTTGGTCGATCCGACAATGTCTGCACCCTACGAATACAAATAGAGCTGATTCTCTTTTTAAAAAAAAAATTGTGCGTGGGGAAGGAGGCACTCCCATAGTTCCTTCAGGTGAGACATTCCAAAATGTTGACGTAGCAGCTGTGAAATATTGAGGCATGTTCCTGAGGCCTGAACATCTGAACACATTACTCCAATTAGAGAGGTCGCCATTCACAAATCTTTTCTATATGAACACCAAGTCTTCCAGGTTGAAATTTGCCACATTCTGCCTGGTTTCCCTTTTCAGAAAACAAATTATGTCAGAAGCTGCAATTCTGTAACACCCTGTAAGGGTTATTCTGCTCACTATGATAGATTACAGTTGAAAAGCTGCAGTAATTTGATTGATGCATTTTATGTTCAGCTTCTTGGAATCCTTGGTAGTTCTTGAGATGAAGTCACTAACTGCCTGGAAAATGTAGAGATTTAATTCATACCTTTTTCCATTGGATGTCCAACATTTGTTGCCCAGCCCAATTGCCCTTGAACCGAGTAGCATTTCAGATGACAGTTAAGAGTCACTCACATTGCTGTGAGTCTGCAGTCACATGTAGGTAAGGATGACAGTTTCCCTCCCGAAAGAACATGTGGGAATTAGGTTGGCTTCCATGTCAATTGATGGTGGTTCTCAGAGTCATCTTCATGGAGATGACTTTTCAATTCCAGATTTATTAATTAAGTTTAAATTCCACCAGCTGCCGGGCTGACATTTGAAGCCATATTTCCACAGCATTAGTGTGGGCCTCTGGATTTTCAGTCTCTTGCTTGGGATGGGAAGTAGTTCCAATTGGAAAGCTGTTGAATTGATGATGGAGGAGGTTCATGTAGTATACCTTGTTTTCGGAGTCGGAGGGCAGAGCAGAGCTGTACGTATATGACTAACTGACTGCGGGGATTCACGGCCTTGTTTTCAAGGGTGGAGGGTGGAGCAGAGCTGTACGTATATAACTAACTGACCACAGGGAGCAAAGCAAGTAACTGAGACCAAACTGAAAACGTGATGTCACAGGAATGCTGTGACCTGATTGGCTGATAGGAAATCTGTCTGAGATTTGAAAAAAAGACACTCCAAAACAAACTAGATTAACTAATTAGGGATTAGCTAACTAATAAATTAATTAACTAAGTAGATAATACTGGGCACTTCAGTCCCATGCTCCTGATCTTTGGCCACCCGCTGCAGAGAGTGGAGGGTAGGTCAGAGACCTCCTCGTGGGTCTGTTCCTGGGCCTGGCCAAACAGGCTATAAACAGATCCAGGCAGTGGGCTGTGAAGGGGGTCACTATGGCCGATTGCCTGCCCCTCTTCCACGGCTATGTCAGAGCCCGGATGTCCCTGGAGAAGGAGCCAATGGTGTCCACCAACACCCTCGAGATCTTCAGGGAAAGGTGGGCACTGCAGGGAGTGGAGTGTATTATTTCCCTGCCCAACTTTATTTTGATTTAATCCCTGCCCTCCCCTTCACTGTTTGATCACGCAGCATTGCCCTCTGAGAAGGACACTGCTGTCACTGGCCACCCTGGTGTTTTTCTTCCTGGTGGTGGAAACTGAATAAAGATTTGTACACCAGTTGTCTTTTACAGTGTCTCACACCTACACACACGACATGGGTGCTGAAGAAAATATAAGCACTACTGCAGTTAGGCAGTAGTGTGGGGTTAAAGGGAAAAAAGAAAAGAAAATATTTGAATTTAGAATCTCCTTAGTTCAGAGAGAAAATAATAGAGAATGCTGGGCAGGTGTTGTGCTGTAACTGCAGGAGGTAGATGCTAGCTAATCCCATTGTGAACTGCAGTTACCACATCTGCAGCAAGTGTTGGTTGCTCGAGGAACTCTAGCTCAGAGTTGAGGAGAGGGAAACTGAGCTTCAGACATTGCGGCACATCCGGGAGGGGGAAAAGGACTTGGATGTTTTGTTTCAGGACGCAGTCACACCTGGTACATTAAGTATCACAAATTCAGACAGTGGCCAGGGACAGCAGAGTGTGACAGCAAGTGAGTTGAGTAGAGGGATCCAGGTAGAGCAGTCTCAGCTCTTGACCTTGTGCAACATGTACGAGGTCCTTGCTCCCTGTTTGGATGAGGAACAGAGTCGCAAGGAGGATGAGCTGGCTGACCACGACACTATGGTACAGGAGGCCTTCGGGGGAGGGGGAGGGAGTGGAATCAAAACATCAAGTGGTAGTTGTAGGGGATTCTATAATTAGAGGGATAGATAGTATCCCTTGTAAACAGGATAAAGAGTCCCACATGGTGTGTTGCCTGCTCAGTGTCAGGATGCTGGACATCTCTGACCGGCTTGAAAGGATATTGGAGAAGGAGGGGGAGAACCCAGTTGTTGTGGTCCATGTTGGGGCAAACATAGGCAAGGAAGGAGGACCTATTTGGGGATTATCAACCACTAGGAATGAAATTAAGGAATGGGTCCTCAAGGGTTATAATCTCTGGATTACTACCCAAGCCGCATGCAAATTGGCTTCGGGATAAGAAAATCAGGCAAGTAAACATGTGACGAAAGGAGTGGTGTGGGAATGAGGAGTTCCATTTCATGGGGCATTGGCATCAGTTTTGGAACAGGAGGGATCTGTGTCGATGGGACACTCTTCACCTGAACCAATTTGGAAACAGTGTTCTAACGAAAAAGGATAAATAGGGTGGTCACTAGGACTTTAAACTAGTGAATCGGGGATAGGAAGGGGAAAACGACCGGAAGTATGATGGTAAATAGAAAGGAAAGCAGCAGGTTAGCAGATGTGCAGGAGTGGTTAACTACATGGCACACTATGAAAGAAGTTATAAAACGAAGGATAATTCAGGAGATATTATTATTGGAGATGTTAGAATTCATAAAGAGGGTGTAAAAACTAGCGTAAAGGCACTTTACCTGAATGCTTGTAGCATTCAAAACAAGGCAGATGAGTTAACAGCACAAATCATCACGAATGAGTATGATTTAATAGCCATTACAGAGATATGGTTGCGGGATGGTCACAACTAGGAGTTAAATATCCAGGGGTATCAGACTATTTGGAAGGTCAGACAGGAACGTGAGGGAAGTGGTGTGGCTCTGATATTTAAGGATAACATAATGGCGGTGGTGAGATATGATATAGGTCCTATGGAGAATAAGGTTGAATCCATTTGGGTGGGAATTGAAGATTCTAAGAAGAAAAACTTACTGTTAGGTGTCGTCTACAGGCCACCAAATAATATCATGTTGAGGCAGGCAATAAGCAATGAAATAACTAATGCCTGTATAATTGGTACAGGAATTACCATGGGGAATTTTAATCTACATGTCAATTGGTCGAACCAGGTTGGTCAGGGTAGCCTTGAGGAAGAATTTGTTGAGTGTATCCGTGATAATTTTCTTGAACAGTATGTAATGGAACTGATGAGGAAACAAGCTATCCTAGATCTGGTCCTGTGTAATGAGATAGGAATAATTAAATGATCTCATTGTTAGGGAGCCTCTTGAAAGGAGCAATCACAGTATGAATTTAGAATACAGCGAAACTATGTACCAGTGAAAAGGAAGAACTGTAGGAAGTGGGATTATCTGTTATTGGTGTCTCAGGAAATAAGGGAGGCTATCAAATTGGTCTTTGTGTGCCTTCTCTTTCAATGGGAAACTAGAAGACTGGAATAACTTTAAAGGTCAACAGAAAGTCACAAAAAAGCCAAACAGAAAAGAGAGATTAAGAGAGTAAACTAGGTCAGAATATAAAGACAGATAGCAAACATTTCTATAAATGAAAGAGAGTGGCTAAGGTAAACATTGGTCCTTTACGGGATGTGATGGGGGATTTGTAATGGAAATATAGGAAATAGCAGAGAAATTGAACAGTTATTTTGTGTTGGTCTTCTCAGTGGAGGACACGAATAACATGCCAATAATCGACAAGGAGACTAAAGTAGATGAGAACCTGGAAACAATCATTATCACGAAAGAGTTAGGCAAGCTAATGAAGCTAAAGGTAGACAAATCTCCTGACCCTGATGGAATACATCCCAAGGTACTAAAACAGTTGGCAGGAGAAATAGCAAATGCACTTGTGGTAATTTTCCAAAGTTCGCTAGACTCTGGGACAGTTCCAGCAGATTGGAAAACAGCAAATGTGGCGCCACTGCTTAAATAGGGAGGTAGACAAAAGATGGGGGAATTATAGTCCAGTTATCTTAACTTCTGTAGTGGGAAAATGCTTGAATCTATTATCTAAGAAGAAATAGTAAGACATCGAGATAGAAATTGCCCCATTAGGTAGAGGCAGCATGGGCGGTTCATGAAAGGCAGGTCATGCTTAACTAATCTACTGGAATTCTATGAAAACATTATGAGCACAGCAGTAACTAGGGACCTATTGATATGATGTATCTAGATCTCCAGACATTCATCATGGTGTCGCACAAAAGGCTGCTGCATGACATTATGGGAATGTATTGAATAGAGGATTGGTTAACTAACAGAAAGCAAAGAGTGGGGATAGATGAGTGCTATTCTGGTTGGCAGTGACTAGTGGTGTGCCTTAGGGATCAGTGTTGGGACCACAATTATTCACAATTTACAGAGATGATTTGGAGTTGGGGACCACACGTTGTGTGTCAAAGTTTGTAGATGACACTATGAGTGGCCAAGCAAAGTGTGCAGAGGACTGTGAAACTTTGCAAAGGGACATAGATAGTTTAAGTGAGTGGGCAAAGGTCTGGCAGATGGAGTACAATATTAATAAATGTGAAGTCATCCATTTTGGTAGGAATAACAGGAAAAAGGACGATTACTTGAATGGTAAGAAATTGCAGCATGCTGCTGTGCAGAGGGACCTGGGTGTTCTTGTGCATGTATCACAGAAAGTTGGTCTGCAGGTGTAACAGGTAATTAAGGCAAATGGAGTTTTGTCCTTCATTGCTAAGGGGATTGAATTTAAAAGCAGGGAGGTTATGTTGCAGCTGTACAGGGTACTGGTGAGGCTGCACCTGGGGTACTGTGTGCAGCTTTGGTCTCCTTACTTGAGAAAGGATGTGCTGGCACTAGAGAGGGTGTAGAGGAGGTTTACTAGGTTGATCCCGAAATTGAGAGGGTCAGCTTATGAGGTGAGACTGAGTAGACTGGGATTATATTCAATGGAATTTAGAAGAATTGGGGGGGGGGGGGGGGGAGCAGTCTTATATAAACATACAAAATTCTGAAGGGAATAGATAAAATAGAAATAGATAGGATGTTTCCACTAGTAGGTGAGACTAGAACAAGAAGGCATAACCTCTTGTGGGCGGCACGGTGGCACAGTGATTAGCACTGCTACCTCACAGCACCAGCCTCAGGCGACTGTCTGTGTGGAGTTTGCACGTTCTCCCCGTGTCTGTGTGGGTTTCCTCCAGGTGCTCCAGTTTCCTCCCACAGTCCAAAGATGTGTGGGTCAGGTGAATTGGCCGTGCTAAATTGCCCCTAGTGTTAGGTAAGAGGTAAATGTATGGCGCCGGTTGTGCTTCGGCGGGTCGGTGTGGACTTGTTGGGCTGAAGGGCCAGTTTCCACACTGTAAGTAATCTAATCTAATCACAAAAACCTCAAAATTAGGGGAAGCAGATTTAGGACTGAATTTAGAAGGAACTACTCCACCTAGAGGGTTGTGAATCTGTGGAATTCCCTGCCCAGTGAAACAGTTGAGGTTTCCTCATTGAATGTTCTTAAAACTAAGAGAGGTAATTTTTTCAACAGTAAAGGAATTAAGAGTTATGGTGAGAGGGCAGGTAAGTGGAGCTGAGGCCATGAAAAGATCAGCCATGATCTTATTGAATGGCAGAGTGGGCTCAAGGGGCCAGATGGCCTACTCCTGCTCCTGGCTCTTCTTTCTTATATAAGCAATTGGTGTAATGGTGACAGCTATGAGAAGCCCTACTAGCTGTTTGTCACAGATGTTGTACATAGCATTGGAAGGTGGCATGACTATGAAGGCCCAGCTCTCGAATAGAAGCCCTCCGAGTAGTATCTGCGGGTGATCCACACCAAAACGGTAGGACAGGTCATGGGGACAGTGCTGAGCTGGAAGTTTGGAATGAGGGTGAGGAGGGGGAAGGGGAAATGAGGAAGCTGGTGAAGTCCACATTGATGCCCTGGGGTTGAAGTGTTCCGAGGCGGAAGACGAGGCGTTCTTCCTCCAGGCGTCTGGTGGTGAGGGAGCGGCGGTGAAGGAGGCCCAGGACCTCGGATACAATAAATGATATTAGTGGATGTGCAGGGAAAACTTAAAAACATTCCTGATGAAGAGCTTATGCCCGAAACGTCGAATTTCCTGTTCCTTGGATGCTGCCTGACCTGCTGTGCTTTAACCAGCAACACATTTTCAACTGTGATCTCCAGCATCTGCAGACCTCATTTTTTACCTGAAGATTTTAACCTACTGCGAATCCTCTTGCAAGGATGCCTTCCTTGAAGAAGCTCTCTTCCTCCCTCTACAAGGATTTCAGCGAGTCTCTCTCTCACTGCACCCCCCAGGTCATCTCCTCTGCACAGAAGCTCTTCAGCCACGTTCTCAAACAGACTCGCTACCACAGCCACATCTCCTTCCTCAGCACCTGCCTAAGGAACCGACTGATCCCACACGGACTCCGGACTACGTTCCGACCAACAAAATTTGGACCCAACCAAGACAACCTGTACCTACAACGAATCCGAAGCCTCCAGCAACAGACCTCCCTCCGGATCCTCCGCTCCACCCTTGCAGCCATGCATCGCTACCTACATTCCCTGCAATCAGCCCTACCCCAGCTCAGGACAAAGCATTCCTGATGAAGGGCTTATGCCCGAAACGTCGAATTTCCTATTCCTTGGATGCTGCCTGACCTGCTGTGCTTTAACCAGCAACACATTTTCAACTGATCCACACCAGCGGGCAGTTTTAGCACCTCCTTGTGTTTTGCAGAGTTAGAGTGGTTGGTTCCTTCAGTAACCTGGAGTTGATATGTACCTGTCAGACTGTACTTCCATGTTCACACTGCCATCAGTATAACTGCGGTTCCCATCTACTGTCTGTGATATCAAAGATTGAAGATTCAGAAGAAGGGGTAGCCCAGTGAGCATGGAGTCATTTGTTGCTATTTTGATTGAGCCCTCGTTTCAATCCTTTTCTGTCAGGAGGTTTACAATTGCTCAATATTCTACCTACAACCTCATTCCCATTGACAGTACTCAGTCACAATCGTCTGTACATTAAATGAGGAACAAAAGATTTTTCCTTGTCTTCTGCTCTTAGACCATAACTGGTGTTACTAGCAACTGATGGTTATGGGTTGAGGAGGTTGGTGGTGAGTGCAGTCTAGGCTAGGTCCTCCTCTCTGACAGTCTTAGTTTATGACCTCCCACAAGTACCTTTTACCTGCACAGTACATAGCAGGATGCAACCAACTGGAAAGGGTCAGTTCACAAATTCTTTTGACCGTGGTGTGGGCAGGATATCACAATCCTCCTAAAAACTGTAATTGCCACTGTTTTCATGCTTCCCCTTTCTTCAGATTAAAACCCCTTTGATTTTTGACTTGTTAGCTACTGGTGGTAAAGAGTTAATCTCACCAACACAGTGTTATTATTATCTTCCCCGCATTTTGTAAAATATAATTGAGTTTATTCTAAACAGCTCCCAGCCTCTTTAAAGCAAAAGCTAAATAACAAACCTTGTTACAAACATAAAATCTGATCCCTTACATGTCAGAGAAGTGAGGTTAATCCTATAAACCGATTAAGGATATTAAACTTTACAGGAAGAGTGTAGCCATTTAACTCAAAATGTTATTCGAGGGAATAATACATGCTTCCTGCTGTCTCCCAGCTTTCCCTTATTGCCATCGATTAGTCATTCCACAATTACTCAGTCAATATGGAACACTGTTTTATAGTCAGACCATTCCTACAGAGACCAGCTGCTGTCCAGAGTGAGCAGGAGCCTTCTCTCCAGTGCCTTATTTATCCATCAGCCCATATCACTTAAATCAGATTATCTACTCATGACTACATTGCTAGTATGGGATCTTGCTGTGTGCAAACTGGCTGTCGCATCTCCTCCAGTAAAAGCATCCCATTGGCTGGAAGGCAGGATATCCTGAATTACCTCACAGCCAACAAAGCACCAGTCACAATGTTTACAACAATAGCCGAGGTCGGGATGGATTTATTCACTAGCTCTTGCTGCCAGAGTGGGACAATGAATGATGATGCCAGTAGCTACATTGGAAAGGAGGGCTCAATATTTAGTAAATGTAAGCAGAGGTGTTGGACAACATTCAGGCTGGCCCTGATAGGGGCAGGAAATATCTATGTCACAGAGAATGACCATACCCAACAACAACATTACTCTCTCTGGGCAGTAGGTAGAAAAGGATTCCTGGGCTGATTATTGGCTCCTTGAGCCTCATCATGAACAATCATCCATCATCAACAAGTCCTCAAGTAGGCCTTGAACGTGAATCTAACCACTATCACTTATTTCAATCATGTTACCATCACTGAATCCACGTCTATCAACATCTTGGGGTTACTACTGACCACAAACGGAACTGGATTCACATTTAAACACAGTGGCTACAAGAGCAGATCAGAGGTCAGGGATACTGCAGACAGTAACTCACCTCCTGACTTCTCAAGGCTTGTTTGCACTTTGAGCTTGTTTTTTTGAGAGACAGGAGGTATCAAATGATCTATTTTCCTTGTCTTTTCAGCATTACCCTGTTCGTGGAAAAGCAGATCCAGCAGTTGTTCTGTCCATTATTTTGGAGTCTCCTAACACAGCAGAGCACTTGTCCCATGAGCCCTTCATGGACCCACCCACACCTGCCAACCATTCAGACAGAGAGGAGCCTCTTTGCTATTGTCATGGAACCTGTAGGAGCCGGCACTAATGTGAGGGATAGCACTGAGCAGTGTGGCCCGAGCAGTTGTATTGGGACCAGCCGCAACAGGTGATGGATGGTGACAGTCAGCAGCGAGCAGGGCAGCTTGAGCAGTTGTGTTGAGACCTCCAGCAGAAAGAGGTGATGGTGAGGGAGGACACTAAGCAGGGCATCTTGAGCAGATACATTGGGACCTCCACAGCAGTTGGAGATAGTGAGGAAGGATTCTGAGCAGGGCAACTGGAGCAAGTGAATAGAACGTCTCTGGAGGAAAAACTGTCTTTGGGGGAAGTAGATCTTATGGGGAGAAGGATCAGCAGACAAGAAAAATTCTCAACCAGGGAATTCCATGTAATTGCTGCATCTGCCTTGTTTAATCTCAATTTCTCTTCATGTTTGTAATGCCCTGATGTCAGTGGAAGAAAGAGTACCTGCTTTATGATCTTGAGCCATCTGTATTTTCAAATCTCATGTTAAACTATCCAGTGTAGAGCTGACTGCAGAGATCTCACACTGTCCCTGACTGTTAGGAAGGAGGAAACATGCTGGCCCATTTCCTCTTGACCGAGTCAGGATCCAGTCATGGAGGAGGGGTCGGAGGTGACGGGGGAGTCTTCCTACTATCCATTGGTGAGTGGTGGTGACTGAGGGTGGGTGTCAGATGGGATTTCAGAAAAGAAGTATTCGACAAGTAACCAAAACTCTGTGATTGAAATGTGAGACTTGAAATGATTAACTTCTGCAAGTGCAGGTTTTTAACTGGAAGCTTTTGGGAAATAATGAGCAGTGAAGACTTTTCTCAGTACAGGTAGTTTGTTATCTGTACATACAGATGTCAATGTTGGGGAGAGAGTGATTACTGCTCTAATACATCGTGCAATCTCAGTGCTGAGGGAGGAGTGCATTGCTACAGATGTCAGCCTTTGGGGGAGTGATTTGGAGTCTGATGAAGGTCCTGTCTAAGCATTAATATCAGAGTCTGTTGATGTATAGAGTACTGGCCAACAGGGTGGCATGGTGGCTCAGTGGTTAGCACTGCTGCCTCACAGTGCCAGGGACCTGGGTTCAATTCCACCATTGGGTGTCTGTCTGTGTAGAGTTTGCACTTTCTCCCCATGTCAGTGTGCTCCAGTTTCCTCCCACAGTCCAAAGATGTGCAGGTTAGGTGGACTGGCCATGTGAAATTGCCCCAGGTGCCCAGAGATCTCCAGGCTAGGTGGATTAGCCACGGAAAGAAAATGCAGAGTTATTGGAACAGTGTGGGTCTCGGAAGGATGCTCTTCAAAGGGTCAGTGCAAAACTCAATGGACCGAATAGTCTCAATCTGCACCACAAAGATTCTCTGGTTCCTCTGTCACCTAACAGCTCCAAGTTGACCACCAGCTCAGTTTGGGATCAGTGCTGCATGCAAATTGTCTCAGCACACAGGAGTTTTCAAGGGGCAGAGCTGGAACTGAGAGGTCTCATTTAAGACAAACACAGGAATGTTTTCCTCTTGGAGAAGGGGGTCAAGATTGATTTTAAGCACATCAACATATTCTTTCTGGGGAGTAAGTGGAAAAGGATTCCTAGGCTGATTATTAGCTCCTTGACCCCATCATGAACAGAGGAGAAAGTGAGGTCTGAAGATGCTGGAGATCAGAGCTGAAAATGTGTTGCTGGAAAAGCACAGCAGGTCAGGCAGCATCCAGGGAACAGGAGATTCGACGTTTCGGGCATAAGCCCTTCTTCAGGAATAAGCCCTGAAGAAGGGCTTATGCCCGAAACGTCGAATCTCCTGTTCCCTGGATGCTGCCTGACCTGCTGTGCTTTCTCAGCAACACATTTTCAGCCCATCATGAACAATCACCCATCACCAACAAGTCCTCAGGTAGGACTTGAACCTGGAACTTCAAACCTAGAGGTAGGGTCACTACCCACTTGGCACCACAAACATCTTGAACAGTTTAAAAAAGCAGATGCAGAGAAGAGACTCCCACTGGAGTCAGGTTTAGGCTAAAGGGGATGGGCAGATTTCAAACACAGACAAGGAGCAATTACTCTTCTCCAAATAATCATCAACTCACTTCTCAAGAGAGTGTGATGGACACCAGGACACAGTGTACATTTGAGGGGGAAATGGACAGATTTTTAAATTAGTGATGGGTTAATGGGGAGCAGCAGGAAAATGGAATTGAGGCCAAGCTGAAATCAGCCATGATAGTGTTCAATGGCAGGGCAGGCTAGAGGGGCTAAATGGCCTACACCCACTCCTGGTTCTTAAGTTCACGATCAGAACTAGGGGCCAAATATAAGATAGCTGCTAAAACGTATATCAGACAATTCTGACGAAGTAATCTTTTCTGGGCAGCAGTGAGAAATCTACTGCTATTATGTGAATAGCAGAGAAGTGGAAACTGGATAAAAGATAGGAGGGAGAAAGAAGTAGAAGGTAATGTTGACGGGTTTGAAGAAAGGGAGGTGGAAGAAAGCTCACGTGGAGTAGAAACATAGTGAGAGTGACTGCATGGGGCTGGATCTGTGCGGTAAATACTTCGACATCAAAGTAACATGATTCTTGTAAAGTGCTTCAAGATGTCCTAAGAACATGGGCTGAGTTATAGAAATCAAAGCCTGCGAGAACTGATTCTATTTCACAAGGCACAGCTCCTATTAGCAGCCTCTCTCCTGCAGGGAAATAGTGATTACACTTACCACTGTCTGAAAGTTGCCCCTTGCTGGCCTGAAACTCTCGGTGGGCCCACACTCCTCAGCGTGGCCATTACAGAAGCAGCTCCCCATTGCGATAAAGTCATAGATTGCGTAGTGTGCAAACCGCTGGGGTTTGAGGCTGGCTGCCAGGCTTGGACAGGGGCACGACTGCCGTTTGAGAAGACGCACTCGGATATTGGTGACTTTCAACAGCTCCTGGGCTTGTACGCTGTAAGGGTCTTCCACAGAGTGCGGATGGGAGAGAACACGGAATATAACCTGTTGGACAATGGGAAACACAAGAATAATCAGACAACAGGAACTGAAATCAGGCTCACTTCTAAACCTACAAACATATAGGTTAGGAGGCAGAATAGGCCACTCGGCCCCTCAAGTCTGCCCCACAATTCAGTAAGATTCAGTAAGATCTGATTACTTCATTTTCCTGTCTATCTCTGATAACTTTTCACCCCCATGCTGATCAAGAATCCACTCACTTCTACTTTAAAATTACTCAAAGTGTCTGCTTCCACTGCCTTTTGAGCTAGAGCCCTCCAAAGCTTCAGGATCGCACAAGTGAACCTTCAATCAGACAGGAACCAATACCCCTGTTGGCACAGAACCCGCAAGGTTGGAACAGAGCCTGGAGTGCTGTGAGTGAGAAGGGAGAAGGTGATGGAGGGAACAAAACAGAAAATGATGTGTCAATTTGAACTGACATCTAAGAGTAGTAATTCAATGTTTGCGATGACATGGAGCCAGTGTAGGACTGGGGTGGACACGGTCAGAAGTCACATGACACCACATTATAGTCCAACAGGTTTATTCAAAATCATAAGCTTTCAGAGTGAAGTCACCTGACGAAGGGGCAGTGCTCCAAAAGCTTGTGATTTCGAATAAACCTGTTGGACTATGGTTGTGTGACTTCTGACAATGTTTGCGAGGTAAAGAAAGAAAGTTTGCTGACTGGTGCAAGGACTGAGATTGCAGTTTTGGGTGAGGCCTATGGGGCGACACTGTGGAGGATCTATTTTACATTGTGAGAAGGAACAATCTGGATCTCTCTGGCCACGAGGATGGACATTATCAATGCTTTCAAATGAAACTAAACAGGCAGTCAAGGGAAATAAATTTTTAAAAATGAACATGAAGGCTATGCAGGTAGTGTAGAAACTGACTGCATTTTTCTGCATGGATTCAACAGGCTGAATGGCTTCCCATTCTGCTATCATAAAGATTTTATGGCAACTAATGAATATGCATATGCATCAAGACTTGATTAGGAGATAAATCCTCCAGTCAGATCACAGGCTTGTACATTCCTATGTTTATCCGTTCTTTTAAGTGTAAGATTTACTCAAGCTGTTTAATTGCTGCTTAAGGAATGAAAGCAACAGAGAGTTTTAAATTAGACGTTAGGTATTGCCTCGAGTGACAGATATTAGATCATTAAACCGACTGGAACGGCATGGGTCATATCAATAACGTATTTAAAACTTTCTACGCATGCTTTCTGTCAACACATCATTACAAATTTCAGGATCTTCTTTCATAATGTAACGAGTGCCTGTCCTGTCTTGTCCTGCTCATGGCTAATTCTAGCAGGAGATCTGCTATCACGATATGTCACACTTCTGTCTTGCAACAGCCTCATCGATCCACTGCATCGAGACCACTATTGGTCTTCAGGGCTCACTATGGGCAAGAGCGTGTATTTACAGTGCCACACACTCATATAGGCAGTACCATTATCAATGCAGTTACAGGGATTTATTACAAAAATAAGATACGACCTGACATTGAAACAGGGGTTGAACAGGTCAAATGATCCTGCCCTCTGACCCCATTTCCCTGGTGACTGCAGTGGATCTTTATTTTGAGCATAAGCTCTTCATCAGAAATGTGGGGGAGGCTCAATGGAGCGGAGTGACAAACGGAAGCGGGGGGGGGCTGGGGGGAGCTGGGAATGTGATAGGTAGATGAAGGTCGGGGATGATAGTGATAGGTCAGAGCAGACGTGGAGCGGATAGGTGGGAAGGAAGATGGACAGGTAGGACAGTTCAAGAGGGCGGTGGCGAGTTATATTGGATTAGATTACATTACTTACAGTGTGGAAACAGGCCCTTCGGCCCAACAAGTCCACACTGACCTGCCGAAGCGCAACCCACCCACACCCCTACATTTACCCCTTACCTAACACTATGGGCAATTTTAGCATGGCCAATTCACCTGACCCGCACATCTTTGGACTGTGGGAGGAAACCGGAGCACCCGGAGGAAACCCACACAGACACGGGGAGAACGTGCAAACTCCACACAGTCAGTCGCCTGAGTCGGGAATTGAATCCGGGTCTCAGGCGCTGTGAGGCAGCAGTGCTAACCACTGTGCCATCGTGCCGCCAAGTTGGTGGGTGAACTTGCAGAATGTTTCAGAGAATGTCTCTGAGACACACACACACACACACACTAAACAACCCCACCGCCCTGTGGCCAAACACTTCAATTCTCCCTCCCACTCCTCCAAGGACATGCAAGACCTGGGCCTCCTCCACCGCCAGATTCTAGCTGATGCATGGAGGAAGGACGCCTCATCTTCTGCCTTGGGACCCTCCAAACACACGGGATCAATATTGATTTCACAAGTATCCTAATTTCCCCTCACCCCATCTTATCCCAGATCCAACCCTCCAATTCAACTCCACCCTTTTGAGCTGTCCTACCTGTCCATCTTCCTTCCCACCTATCCACTCTATCCTCCATTCCGATCTATCACTATCACCCCCCCCCACACCTCCATCTACCTGTCGATTCCCAGCTACCTTGCCCCCAGCCCCATCCTGCTCCCATTTATCTCTCAGCCCCCTGGGCCTCCCCCACACTCCTGATGAAGAGCTCATGCTCTAAACTTTGACTCTCTTGGTCCTCAGATGCTGCCTGACCAGCACCACACTTTTTGACTTTGACCTCCAGCATCTGCAGTCCTCACTTTCTCCTGCAGTGAGTCTTGCCAATGGAAGACTGATCAATACAATCTATTGGGGTGACCTGGGGAGAATGAGCCAGTTTTGGACTGTCCATGCTGTTCCACAATGGGCACAGTGCAATCGAGGCAGAAGGGAGGACTGCAGATGTTGGAGATCAGAGTCTAGACTAGAGTGGTGACCTGCTGTGCTTTTCCAGCACTGCTCTAATCTAGACAGTTTTAGAGTTTGAGGCTGCACAAGAAAGCCAAGATCTTGGTGATTGATTTACTAGATTGGGGGCCTAGTGTTCATACAAACATATAAATAAGGAATGAGTAGGCCCTTTGAACCTGGTCCACCATTCAATAAGACCACGGCTGTTAGGATTTGAATCTCAGCTCTATTCTGCACATTCCTGATAATCTTCCATCCCCTTGGTAATGAAGAACACACCTCTGCCTTGAAAATATTTGAGGATTTGAAAGACTCTGTAGCCACCAGTAATGTGCAGAGACTGGAGAAACTGTCACAGGACAGAAGAGGAGGGGTCTGAGTGTTCACGAGAAACCAGGGGGAAAGAGTCAAAACAAGAGGATACTGATTGAAGATAATTTCTTCCAGACCAAACAGGAAATGAGTTTGAATCTGGAATGCAGTGTCTGACGCACGTTTGATGGTAATTTTCTTCAGGGAATTGGATAAATATTTGAATGGGAGCAGAAAATGCAGAACTATTGGGCCAGAGTAGGTGAATGGGTGACCTGTCAATAGCTCCTTCAGTTAGCAGCCGCAGACACAACGGGCTGAACAGACTCCCTCTGTGCTGTAAGATTCTGTAACCTGATCTTAATTAATGCTAGTGAACTTAGAAATAAAATTGGAAAAAAGGAAAAAGATGTGCAGATAGGAGTGACATTTTTGTGATTGAATGGGTTTCCTGTTTAGGGTGTTGTAAACTGGATTGTGAAAATGTTTACTTGTAGGGCTTCATCCAAGAACAGAATCCCTCCAAAATCTGGCTTAAAGAGACAGCTACGGCTCAGTGGTACCATTTTCGCCTCTCAGGACGTGCCTTACATTCAAGGTTTGAGTCTAAAGGGTAGATGTTATTGAGGGAGTAAGGTATCTGACCAAGAGTTGGGGAAGGGATGGTAGGGGGCTGCTCCACAGTGACCTATCAAATTCTACACCTCACATCTAAAATGGATTGCCTGGCCATTATCACACTCTGCTAATCATATGCACAAGTTGGCAAATCCATTTCCAACAGTGATGATGCTACTCAGGTACTGAACTGGCTGTACCAGAGGTTATGACAAATGCTATATAAATACAGCTTTGTGACCGCCATATTTCCATTGTGCGAATCCTGCTCAGATCCGCCCAAGTATAAGTGTGCGCAGCTCTGGGGCACAGAAAGACACTGGGGCGATGGTGTAGTGATAATGTCACAGGATTAGTAATCCAGGCTAATACTCTGGAAACGTGGGTTAAAATCCCACCACAGCAGGTGGCATAACTTGAATTCAATGTAATCTGGAATTTAAAAACTGGTCCAATTGAGATGATGTCAATTGTTGTAAAAACTCATTCCCTTTAAGGGAGGAGATCTGCTGTCCTTAAGTAAAAAGTGAGGTCTGCAGATGCTGGAGATCAGAGCTGAAAATGTGTTGCTGGTTAAAGCACAGCAGGTCAGGCAGCATCCAAGGAACAGGAAATTCGACATTTTGGGCCAGAGTCCTTCATCAGGAATGAGGAGGGGGTGCCAGGCAGGCTAGGATAAAAGGTACGGAGGAGGGACGATGAAGATGTGATAGGTGGAAGGAGGTCAAGGTGAGGGTGATAGGCCGGAGTGGGGTGGGGGCGGAGAGGTCAGGAAGAGGATTGCAGGTTAGGAGGGCGGTGCTGAGTTCAAGGGAATCGACTGAGACAAGGTGGGGGAAGGGGAAATGAGGAAACTGGAGAAATCCGAGTTCATCCCTTGTGGCTGGAGGGTTCCCAGGCGGAAGATGAGGCGCTCTTTCTCCAACCGTCATGTTGTTATATTCTGGCGATGGAGGAGTCCAAGGACCTGCATGTGGGAGGGAGCGTTAAAGTGTTGAGCCACGGGGTGGTTGGTTCGGGCATCCCAGGTGTTCCCTGAAGCGTTCTGCAAGTAGGCGGCCCGTCTCCCCAATATAGAGGACGCCACATCGGGTGCAGCGGATGCAATAGATGATGTGTGTGGAGGTGCAGGTGAATTTGTGGCGGATATGGAAGGATCCCTTGGGACCTTGGAAAGAAGTAAGGGAGGAGGTGTGGGCGCAAGTTTTGCATTTCCTGCGGTTGCAGGGGAAGGTGCCGGGAGTGGAGGTTGGGTTGGTGGGGGGTGTGGACCTGACGAGGGAGTCACGAAGGGAGTGGTCTTTGCGGAACGCTGATAGGGGAGGGGAGGGAAATATATTCCTGGTGGTGGGGTCCATTTGGAGTTGGCGAAATGACGGCAGATGATACGCTGTATACGGAGGTTGGTGGGGTGGTAGGTGAGAACCAGTGGGGTTCTGTCTTGGTGGCGGTTGGAGGGGCGGGGCTCAAGGGCGGAGGAGCGGGAAGTGGAGGAGATGCAGTGGAGGGCATCGTCGATCATGTCTGGGGGGGGGGGGGGGGGGGGGGAACATCCATCTACTATAAACCGACTGACTCCCACAGCTACCTGGACTACACGTCCTCCCACCCTGCCCCCTGTAAAAACTCCATCCCATATTCCCAATTCCCTCGTCTCCGCCGCATCTGCTCCCAGGAGGACCAGTTCCAATACCGTACAGCCCAGATGGCCTCCTTCTTCAAGGACCGCAGATTCCCCCCAGACGTGATCGACGATGCCCTCCACCGCATCTCCTCCACTTCCCGCTCCTCTGCCCTTGAGCCCCGCCCCACCCGATGTGGCCTCCTCTATATTGGGGAGACGGGCCGCCTACTTGCAGAACGCTTCAGAGAACACCTCTGGGATGCCCGAACCAACCAACCCAACCACCCCGTGGCTCAACACTTTAACTCTCCCTCCCACTCCACCGAAGACATGCAGGTCCTTGGACTCCTCCATCGCCAAAATATAACAACACGACGGTTGGAGGAAGAGCGCCTCATCTTCCACCTGAGAACCCTCCAGCCACAAGGGATGAACTCTGATTTCTCCAGTTTCCTCATTTCCCCTCCCCCCCACCTTGTCTCAGTCGATTCCCTTGAACTCAGCACCGCCCTCCTAACCTGCAATCCTCTTCCTGACCTCTCCGCCCCCACCCCACTCCAGCCTATCACCCTCACCTTGACCTCCTTCCACCTATCACATCTCCATCGCCCCTCCCCCAAGTCCCTCCTCCCTACCTTTTATCTTAGCCTGCCTGGCACCCTCTCCTCATTCCTGATGAAGGGCTCTGGCCCGAAACGTTGAAATCCCTGTTCCTTGGATGCTGCCTAACCTGCTGTGCTTTAACCAGCAACACGTTTTCAGATCTGCTGTCCTTACCCAATTTGGCCTGTATGTGACTCTAGACCCACTGCAAACTGTTGACTTGTGACTGCCTTCTGTGGAATTAGGAAGGGTAATAAATGGTGTCCCTGCCCACATACAATTAATGAATTAAAGGAATGGTTAAATCACAATGTAGGATGATACAACTTGCCCAAGGGCTCAAAGGTATAGCACTACGGGGTGATAAAGAGTTGTGTGAAATTATTACAGGCCAGATGGAAGAAAATGAGTTCTCCCGGTTGGACAGTCCTGAACAATGGGACCATTGCTGCCAGGTCATTCTGAGCTGAAAGCACGAAGCACTGCTGTGTACAAATAAAGGGGAGTGGAAATCTAGATACATTGCCTGTGCCCCAATGTCTCAGAGGGCTCCAAAGGACAGAATTGAGTTGGCTGGAGCTTGGGAACAAGAAGGGCTCAATCAATTGCTCAGTGTGACCTACTAGTGGGAAGGTGATGAAAATTAAAACATAGATATGAATGCATCAGAGAGATTGCAGAATGAATTCACAAGAATGGTTCCAGGCATGAGAAACTTCAATTCTGAGAATGGATTAAAGGAGATGGGACTGTTCTCATGGACAGAAGAAGGCTGAGAGGTGATTAGATAGAAGTTTTGGGTAGAGGGCTCTCGGCAGAGCAGATATTGGGAAATCGCTCCTGCTCATAAAAGGATCAAGAATGAGAGGGCACAGATTTAAACCAATTTGCGAAAGAAGCAAGGTGATGTGAGAAGTAAAACTTGCTTCACACAGGGATCTGATGGAGGCAGGTTAAATTGAGTCTTATAGAGAGGCTTAGAGAAGCTAGGCAGGAGAGTGAGGTCAAGATGTGATGCCCATTTAGCGATTCTCCTGCACCCTAACAATTTTGTGATTCAGGGTTGGTAAGAGAATGATAAGGAGCATGCAGTTCAGACAGCAAAAGTAAGTTCAGTGGCAGGACAGTTGTCATCAAAATAGGCTTCAGGGGCCAAAATGTCCAACTCCTCTCTCGATTTATTCGCTTCAGAATTCCTGGTTCATTTGCACAGCTGACTGCCATTCAGCTAACACTCTGCTGGAAAATGTCACAGGTTTGGGCTGAGGTGTGATGCCGCATGTATTTGAATAACATACCCCCACCCACTACGAAGGGGTCAGCTATGCAGGATGGAATAAAGGAAGAAGATAGTTAAATGGGAAGGCGTGGCAGGCAGTGGGAGGATTAGCCGGGTTCCATGAATGTGGAAGTTTTGGAGGGTGGAGGAAATGCGGATTATATGTGAGTTGAGACACGTGGGGGAACTGGGTGTACTGGGGGTGTGTAGGGGCTGGCCAGAGTGCCTCTGGGAGCGTACCACATATAGTGGGCGGCACAGTGGCACAGTGGCTAGCACTACTACCTCACAGCGCCAGAGACCCGGCTTCAATTCCCGCCTCAGGCGACTCTCTGTGTGGAGTTTGCACATTCTCCCAATGTCTGTGTGGACACCCTCCGGGTGCTCCAGGTTCCTCCCACAAATCCAAAAAAAAAATGCAGGTTGGGTGAATTGGCCATGCTAAATTGCCCGTAGTGTTAGGTGAAGGGGTAAATGTAAGGGAATGGGTCTGGGTGGGTTACGCTTCGGCAGGTCAGTGTGGACTTGTTAGGCCGAAGGGCCTGTTTCCACACAGTTAGTAACCTAAAAAGGTGAGAAATTCATGTCACGAAAAGCTCCTGAGGCATTGTTCTCAGGCCTCATGGGACCAGAGGTTCAAGGCCCCATGGAGAATATGCTTGGGCTGGGCAGGGCGGACCAGACATCTTTTTAGCATCCACAAGTAAGATACCTTGACAGGAGTTGATTTGAAACTGAACAACTCGGGAAGCCCGGTCTCCACAGCAACATGGGAATGAGTCATTCGGTGTGATAAATGTATTTGCCAATGTTGTCAAAAAGAGTCCAAATGTATATAGAGTGTGTAATCACCACAGTGCATGAAGTAACATGTTCAAAATTCTTTTCAAATTCTTCACTCCCCCTTCATGACCCACACCCTGAAGCAGTTTCATTCTTTGATGGGTTTGGGAATTTGCACTTGATCTTTTAACTTGAATCACACATATGTTTGGTGTTTCAGTGATGTGTGTAAACTAATGACCACTAATGTCAGCTGGCTTCAAAACTCTCCGTGCTCTGGGCTAAACACTAGAGATTGTCAGGTTTTCAGGAAGAGAGGGTAACTGCATGCAACAATCCGACATTACAACATCGACAGAGATAACTTTGGATCCTGCACAACATCTCATGTTCTAAGACAGATCCACATTGGCACTGTAAATTACCTTGGATTTTACAGATAGAATCATAGAGATGTACAGCATGGAAATAGACCCTTCGGTCCAACCTGTCCATGCTGACCAGATATCCCAACCCAATCTAGTCTCACCTACCAGCACCCAGCCCATATTCCACCAAACCCTTCCTATTCATATACCCATCCAAATGCCTCTTAAATGTTGCAATTGTATTCGCCTCCACCACTTCCTCTGACAGCTTATTCTATACACGTACCACCCTCTGCATGAAAAAGTTGCCCCTTAGGTCTCTTTTATATCCTTCCCCTCTCACCTTACACCTATGCCCTCTAGTTCTGGACTCCTCAACCCCAGAGAAAAGACTTTTTCCATTTATCCTATCCAAGCTCCTCATGATTTTGTAAACCCCTATAAGGTCAGCCCTCAACTTCCAACATTCCAGGGAAAACAGGCCCAGCCTGTTCAGCCTCTCCCTATAGCTCAAATCCTCCAACCCTAGCAACATCCTTGTAAATCTTTTCTGAACCCTTTCAAGTTTCACAACATCTTTCCGATAGGAAGGAGAACAGAATTGCACACAATATTCCAACAGTGGCCTAACCAATGTCCTGTACAGTCACAACATGACCTCCCAACTCCTGTACTCAATACCCTGACCAATAAAGGAAAGCATACCAAACACCTTCTTCACTATCCTATCTACCTGTGACTCCACTTTCAAGAAGCTATGAACCTGTACTCCGAGGTGTCTTTGTTCAGCAACACTCCCTAGGATCTTACCATTAAGTGTATAAGTCCTACTAAGATTTGCTTTCCCAATATGCAGCACCTCGCATTTGTCTGAAATAAACTCCATCTGCCACTTCTCAGCCCATTGGCCCACCTGGTCAAGATCCTGTTGTAATCCAAGGTAACCTTCTTCGCTGTCCACTACACCTCCAATTTTGGTGTCATCTGCAAACTTACTAACTGTACCTCTTATGCTCACATCCAAATCATTTATGTAAATGATAAAAGTAGCGGACCCAGCACCGATCCTTGTGGCACTCCACTGGTCACAGGCCTCCAGTGTGAAAAACAACCCTCCACCACCACCCTGTCTTCTACCTTTGAGCCAGTTCTATATCCAAATGGCTAGTATTCCGTGAGATCTAACCTTGCTAATCAGTCTCCCATGGGGAACCTTGTCGATCACTTTACTGAAGTCCATATAGATCACATCTACCGCTCTGCCCTCACCAATCCTTTTGATTACTTCTTCAAAAAAACTCAAATCAAGTTTGAGACGATTTCCCACGCACAAAGCCATGTTGACGAACCCTAATCGGTTTTTGCTTTCCAAATACGTGTACATTCTGTCCCTCCGGATTCCCTCCAACAACTTGCCCATCACCGATGTCAGGCTCACTGGTCTATAGGTCCCTGGCTTGTCCTTACCACCCTTCTTAAACAGTGGCACCACGTTAGCCAACCTCCAGTCTTCTGGAACCTCACCTGAGACTATCAATGATATAAATATCTCAGCAAGAGGCCCAGCAATCACTTCTCTAGCTTCCCACAAAGTTCTAGGGTACACCTGATCAGGTCCTGGGGATTTATCCACCTTTACCCGTTTCAAGACATCCAGCACTTCTTCCTCTGTAATATGGACATCTTGCAAGATGTCACCATCTATTTCCCTACAGTCTATATCTTCCATATCCTTTTCCACAGTAAATACTAATGCAAAATACTCGTTTAGTATCTCCCCCATTTTCTGCAGCTCCACACAAAGGCCGCCTTGCTGATCTTTGAGGGGCCCTATTCTCTCCCTAGTTACCCTTTTGTCCTGAATGTATTTGTAAAAAACCCTTTGGATTCTCCTTGATTCTATTTGCCAAAGCTATCTCATGTCCCCTTTTTGCCCTCCCGAATTCCCTCTTAAGTATACTCCTCCTGCCTTTATACTCTAAGGATTCACTTGATCTATCCTGTCTATACCTTTACATATGCTTCCTTCTTTTTCTTAACCAAACCCTCAACTCCTTTAGTCATCCAGCATTCCCTATACTTACCAGCTTTCCCTTTCACCCTGACAGGAATATACTTTCTCTGGATTCTCGTTATCTCATTTCTGAAGGCTTCCCATTTTCCAGCCGTCCCTTTACTTGCGAACATCTGCCCCCAATCAGCTTTTGAAAGTTCTTGCCTAAAACCGTCAAAATTGGCCTTTCTCCAATTTAGAACTTCAACTTTTAGATCTGGTGTATCCTTTTCCATCACCATTTTAAATCTAATAGAATTATGGTCGCTAGCCCCAAAGTGCTCCCCCATTGACACCTCAGTCACCTGCCCTGCCTTATTTCCCAAGAGTAGGTCAAGTTTTGCACCTTCTTTAGCAGGTACATCCACATACTGAATCAGAAAATTTTCTTGTACGCACTTAACAATTTCCTCTCCATCTAAAGCCTTAACACTATGGCAATCCCAGCCTATGTTTGGAAAGTTAAAATCCCTGACCATAACCACCCTATTATTCTTACATAGCTGAGATCTCCTTACAAGTTTGTTTCTCAATTTCCATCTGACTATTAGGGGATCTATAATACAATTCTAATAAGGTGATCATCCCTTTCTTATTTCTCAGTTCCACCCAAGTTACTTCCCTGGATGTCTTCCCAAGAATATCCTCCCTCAGCACAGCTGTAATGCTATCCCTTATCAAAAATGCCACTCCCCATCCGGTCTTGCCTCCCTTTCTATCCTTCCTGTAGCATTTGTATCCTGGAACATTAAGCTGCCAGTCCTGCCCATCCCTGAGTCAAGTTTCTGTAATTGCTTGATATCCCAGTCCCATGTTCCTAACCATGCCCCGAGTTCATCTGCCTTCCCTATAGGCCCCTTGCATTGAAATAAATGCAGTTTAATTTATTAGTCCTACCTTGTCCCTGCCTGCGCTGTTTGACTTGCTTCTGTTCTCAACTGTGTCAGTCTCCGATTGATCTCTTTCCTCACTTCTCCATGGGTCCCCCCCCTACCTTACTAGTTTAAATGCTCCCAAGCAGCTCCGACAAATTTCCCTGCTAGTATATTAGTCCCCTTCCAATTTAGGTGCAATCTGTCCTTCGTGTACAGGTCACTTCTACCCCAAAAGAGATTCCAATGATCCAAAAATGTGAATCCTTCTCCCATACATCAGCTCCTCAGCCATGCATTCATCTGCTCTATTCTCCTATTCCTGTCCTCACTAGCTCGTAGCACTGGGAGTAATCCAGATATTACTACTCTCGAGGACCTCCTTTTTAAATTCCTGCCTACTCTCTGTAATCTCCCTTTGGAATCTCAACCTTTTCCCTTCCTATATCGTTGGTTTCAATGTGGACAATGACCTCTTGCTGGCCCCTCTCCCCTGTGAGAACATTCTGCACCCTCTCTGAGACATCCTTGATCCTGGCACCAGGGAAACAACACACCATTCTGATTTTTCGCTGCTGGCCACAGAAACATCTGTCTGTACCTTAGACTAGAGAATCCCTTAACACAATTGATCTCTTGGAACCCAATGTACCCCTCGTTGTATTAGAGCCAGTCTCAATACCAGAAACTTGGCTGTTCGTGCTACGTTCCCCTGAGAATCCATTACCCCCTACATTTTCCAAAACAGCAAACTTGTTTGATTTGGGTATAACCACAGAACACACCTGCACTAGCTGCCTACCTTTCTTACCTTTCCTGGAGTTAACCCATCCATGTGACTGTATCTGAGACTTTCTCCCCTTCCTATAACTGCCATCCATCACATACTGTTGCTGTTGCAAATTCCTCATTGCTTCTAACTGTCTCTTCAACCGATCCATTCGATCTGATAAGATTCGCAGCCAACAGCATTTATTGCAGATATAATCTGCAGTAACCCTTAAATTCTCTTTAAACTCCCACATCTGACAAGAAGCACATATCACTCTACTAGAGGCCATTTTTGCTCCTTCACAATCTACAGACCCAGAAAATAACACCATCTTATTCCTCTACAAAATACTGGCCCAGGTTAGATTAATAGTTATGGCTTATATTTTAAGTTTAATCAAGAGACATATCTCAAAAAACATATAATCAAGAAAAAACCCACTCCACTCACTACTGCAGATTTTCTGTAGGCCACTTAAAACAATTAACTTATTCAATTCTGAGCTGTGAACTTTGTCCAAACAGTTCCTCAAGATCGTTTGTGAATTTCACTGTTTGTTAATTTTCCCAGACACACTCTGATGTCCAGCAATACATGAATTCAAACAGCAAAGATAGTGATGTGCAGGTTCACTCTGGTGTCAGTTTCTCTCTCGCTCTCTCTCTTTCTCCTGCACTGACCATACCATGTGCTTCCTTTTCTGTTCTTCTCCCTTTTAAAACTGCTGTTGTTTTGACTTTTTTCCCCCCAGAAGTTCCAAAACAATGCAACAGCATATAAAACAGTAATTGCTGCTCCAGGAATTTGAGGAAATCACCTCCAACACCTAAAATACCTCAAAAAAGAAAGGACCAGCTGTTACAGCCAGAAAATTTTTCCCGTCCTCCATCTTGGATTACCCAGAATTCCTTAATATCAACATTTTGGGGATTACCATTGACCAGAAACTCAACTGGATTTACCACATAAATAGTGTAACTGTAAGAGCAGGTTAGAGGCTAGGAATACTGCAGTGAGTAACTGACCTCCTGACTCCCCACAGCCTGTCAACAAGATAAAACTCAGGAGTGTGATCGAATACTCCCCACTTGCCTGTTTGAGTGCAGCTCCAGCAACACTCAAGAAGCTTGACACCATCAAGGACAAAACAGCCTGTTTGATTGGCATCACATCCATAAAAATACACTCCCTCCACGACAGTACACACTGCTGCTACTGAGGATCTATCTATAAGATGCACTGCAGAAATTTGACACTGATCCTTAGACAGCACCTTCCAAATCCATGACCACTTCCATCTAGAAGGACAAGGGCAAGTACTACATGGGAACGCCACCACATGCAAGTTCCCCTCCAAGCCACTTACCATCCTGACTTGGAAATATATCACCATTCCTTCACTGTCGCTGGCTCCAAATCCTGGAATGCCCTCCCCATTGTGAGTCTACTTATAGCACATGGACTGCAGTAGTTAAGAAACTCACCACCATCTTCTCAAGGGGAACAAGGAATGGGCAGTAAATGCTGGCCAGCCAGTGATGCCCATGAACATGAGTGAATAAGAGAAAACTACCGTCATAGAGACACCTCCCACACACAGACATCCCCATTCACAAAGACAACTTTGACCCCTCATTCAGAACAATTCTAACTGGAGGACTAAGAGCAGGCTAAGCTGATGGAGATTGTTCACAATTATTTTTGGTCACAGGACGAGTGAATGAGGCTTATGGGATTATCAACACTTTCTCCTAAAACTGCACCCCACCTACTCCTGTCCTAGAAGCCCCAACCTCAGGGAATGAATGTCCCAGCATCTATGCTGGCAAGCCCTTCATTGTATATATGTTTCACTGCCTTCACCTCTCATTCTGGTGAACTGCAGGGAATATTGAAACAATTCACTTAGCCGCTCCAGGCAGAAAAGGTCTCCAATTCCAGAGATCAATCCTGATAAGAGCCAGAAACATTATTCTGTCAGCTGAAAATTGAGAAATTTTGTTTTTGACTCTGAAACGTGACATCCCAACATTGACCCCTATGTGTCACCACTTCCTGCCTTCTGTCACTGCGAATAAACCCTCTCTTTAGTTCCACTCTCAGATCTCTGTCCTGCCACAGACTCATGCAGCACAGAAAGAGATCCTTTGGTCCAACCAGTCCATGCCAATCAAAATCTAAAACTAAACTATTTGTCAAAGTGTCCCCTGGCTTCACAATCTCTGATTTTATTTGTCTATTATGGGATAAAGGCCTTTTGATAATCCAGAACAATTACATCTTCTGCATTACTTGTGTCGAATCTATATTAACTCATCAAACAAATTTAACAATGATGTTGCTGTGCAAACAAAGCAAGGATAATGTAGAGAAAAAAAACTTTTTCACACAGTGAATGGTTAGTGTTTGGAATGTGCCTACTGGAAATGTGGTGGAGGCAGCTTCAATTGAGGCATTCAAGAGGGCATTGGATAGTTATTGGGATAGAACTGTTGCGCAGGGGTGTGGAGGAAAGGCAGGAGATTAGCACTTGGTATTGGAACCAGTGAAGACATAATGGGTTGAAATGGAGACAAAGGATCGTGTTGGAGGGTTGCTCTTCAGTCTGGACGCCTGTGAACAGTGGTTTGCCACATGGATCGGTGCGAGGTTCACTGCTTTCTGCCATCAATATAAATGATTTGGACAAGAACTTAGTAACAATGGTTGGTAAATTTGCAGATGACATCAAATTGGTAGTGTGGTGAACAGTGAAGAAGGTTACCTCAGAGAACAACAGGATCGGAGTAGATGGACCAAGGAGTGGCAGATAGAGTTTAATCTAGAAAAATGTGAGATGCTGGATTTTGGAAAAGCAAATCAGGGCTGGGCTTATGCAGTTAACAGTAAGGTCCTGGGGAGTGTTGTAAATTCGTAGTTCCTCGAAAATGAAGTCACAAGTAGACAGGACAGTAAAGGTGGTGTTCGGTACACTTGCCTTTATTGGTCAGTGCATTGAATATAGGAGTTGGGAGGTCATGTTGTGGCTGTACAGGACATTGGTTAGGCCACTTTTGGAATACTGCATGCAATTCTGGTCTCCCTACTATAGGAAGGATGTTGTGAAACTTGAAAGGGTTCAGAAAAGACTTACAAGGATGTTGTCAGGATTGGAGGGTTTGAGCTATAGGGAGAGGCTGATTAGACTGGGACTATTTTCCTTGGAGTGTTGGAAGCTGAAGGATGGCCTTATAGAAGTTTATAAAATCAAGAGGGATGGAAAAGGTGAACAGCCAAGCTCTTTTTCTTGAGGTGTGGGAGTCAAAAACTAAAAGGCATAGGTTTAAAGTGAAAGGGGAAAGATTTAAAAGGAACTTAAGGGGCAACATTTTCATGCAGAGGGTTGTGTGTGTGTGTGTGTGTGTGTGTGTGTGTGTGTGTGTGTGTGTGTGTGTGTGTATAATGAACTGCCAGCCAGAAGTCAGAGAGGCTGCTACAATTACAACATTTAAAAGGCATCATAGGGATATGGGCCAAGTGCTGACAAATGGGACTAGACTAATTTAGGATATCTGGTCAGAACGGACAAGTTGGACCCAAAGGGTCTGTTTCTGTGCTGTATAGCTGTATGACTCTATCTGACTGTAAATCATTGGTATATACCACAAAGAGCAAGAGGCCCAGTACTAATCTCCATGAAATCCCATTGCAAACAGACTTCCAGTCACAGAATCATCCGATTACTTTGTTTCCTGTCAATGAACCCTTTGGTCCACTAGACATTTGTTCTCTGGCCAGGTTTTCACATGGCACTTTGTCAAAAGCCTTGCTAAATGTAATATACATTACATTAACTACACATCCCTCATCACTCCTGCTTTTGATCTAAAAAATATCATTCAATCATATTAGTTGGGAATCACCGTCCCTTAACAAATCAATGTTGACTGTCCTCTATTAATCCACTAAAGCATTTTAGCGGTCACATTCTGGGCAGTAATTGCTAAGGGCCCAGCTTCTAATGAGGATAGAATTTAAGTTACCTGTGAAAGCTTTGTCTCAAATTGGAGATCATGCAGCAGTGAGCAATGAGGGTGAGATTTCCAATGTAGGAAGGTGGTGGGGGGGGGGGGGGGGGGGGAAAGAGTATTTCCCCATCCACTCTTTGATTTTGCCTTCTTTGACATCAAAGGAAAAGTCTAAATATCACATTTTGCCGCCCACTCCTGAAAATCTAAACATTAACAGACCAAGAAGGGTGATCTCTCTCGATGGTGGCCCCAGAATGGTTTCAGTATTTGCATTTTGCCAATTAAAGAAGAGCTGTACTGTTAAACTTTTAAAGTTATTCTACTGGTACCAAAGATTTTGTCCCGAGGTACCTTGAACCCAAAATGGTGCCAAAAGTGACGACTTTCTAATTTTTCTACCTGAGCACACGTGACAATAAAACCTGATTTCTTACTGGTCACCTCCTAAATGATGAATATCACGTCCCTCCCATTTGAAACAACAGGACACTCCCACCTACACTCTGATCGTCCAATACTGCACATGTAGCCATCGGGGATTAATCAGAACCTCTGCTGTTGCTTCTCTTAACAGCGTGAGATAAATTTCATCAGGAAGTGGTGAGTTATCCACTCTGTAAGATGCTCAACCCCACACTACTTCCTTCAAGTGTGTTTATCTGTTTCAATATTTCATATTCCTCTTCATGAACCACAATATCTCCTTCTTTTGCGAAGAGAGGTGCAAAATATTTAATAAGGGCCATGGTCATGTTATCCACCTCCACTATTTTGCTTTTTGATAGGCCCTACTCCTTACTTGCTTAATCTCTAGTTCCTTATGCATTAATAAAACTCTGTGTGTGTGTGTGTGTGTTGGGGGGGGGTGTGTTGGGGGGGGTGTGGGGTTTCTAGATGTTTGCCTGACAACGTTTTTTTTCATGCTGCCTTTTTACTTACCTCATACTGTGTTTTCAGCCCTGTAATTTCTATAGTTGAAAATGTGTTGCTGGTTAAAGCACAGCAGGTCAGGCAGCATCCAAGGAATAGGAAATTCGACGTTTCGGGCATAAGCCCTTCATCAGGATTCCTGATGAAGGGCTTATGCCTGAAATGTCGAATTTCCTATTCCTTGGATGCTGCCTGACCTGCTGTGCTTTAACCAGCAACACATTTTCAACTGTGATCTCCAGCATCTGCAGACCTCATTTTTTACCCTGTAATTTCTATAGTCTACTAGGTTTTCTGCAACTCTGAAATCTTACTGGACTGGAAACATTCATTCTGCTTCTTTCTCCACAGACACTGTCAGACCTGCTGAGTTTCTGTTTTGATTTGAGCACCGTGAATCTGTCCTTGATTGTCACATCTTAGCCTTTAAGCGCCTTGATGTCTAAAAAGTTGTGGATTTGGGAGTCCCATTCATTTTCTTTTTCGTTGCAATACTTTTTCTTCTGAACCATCAGTATCTCTTCCTAGTGTGTTTCCCACTACTCAAACACTGATTTACCTTCAAACAGCAGGTGAGTACACAGAAAAGTACCAAGCATTCAGTTTTAGTGTGTAGACTGTGGAGTCACAATCCAAACCAAAGAGTTAGGTTCTGAAGAAGGTACGCAACAAAGTGACCAGGATTCTACGTGCAATGCAGGTTGAGAAAAGTCACACAGGATCCTAGTCTTTATAAACAACAGGCATAAATACAAAACCAAGGAAGCTTTGGTGAGCCTGTATAAAACATAAGGTCAGCCTCAACTGGAATCCTGTGACCAATCCTGGGCACCACACTTTAAGAATGACGTGAAAATCTTTGGACAGGTTGCAGATTAGACTTATAATAATGTTTACAGGGATGAGGGAATTTTGCTTCAGCAGATAACCCAGAGGAGCTGGGACTGTTGTCTTTGCAATGTACAGATGAGCTCAAAGTGATGACATCCAATCAAAATGGAGCGTGAAGAACAGTTCTGGTTGGTGAAACAGTGAGAACCAGAGGGCAAAAATTTAATATGGTTGGTGAAAATGTCATACATGTCTGATATGTGGCCATCGGTTATTTTGTTTGTCGTGAAGAAACTGGAGGGCAATATTTTCTCCTGCTTGAATAAGGAAATTTCTTCACAGCAATTTGTCAAATGTATACCACCGGCACGGTGGTACAGTGGTTAGCACTGCTGCCTCACAGCGCCAGGGACCTGGGTTCAATTCCCACCTCAGGCAACTGACTGTGTGGAGTTTGCACGTTCTCCCCGTGTCTGCGTGGGTTTCCTCCGGGTGCTCCGGTTTCCTCCCATAGTCCAAAGATGTGCGGGTCAGGTGAATTGGCCATGCTAAATTGCCCATAGTGTTAGGTAAGGGGTATATGTAGGGGTATGGGTGGGTTGCGCTTCGGCGGGTCGGTGTGGACATGTTGGGCTGAAGGGCCTGTTTCCACACTGTAAGTAATCTAATCTATATTCAATTCCAAATTAACAGTATCTCTCACACTTCACCAGCATTCATCATCCGAGTTGCAAGAAGTGATTAAGACATTATCATTGTTGTTATGATGTGACAGCTACTTTGTAACAATCGCCAAAATGATTGTGTCAATTTGTAATTAAACACAATTAAATATTAAAGTCTGCCCTCCTTCCTTAATGTGACCTTCAGTCATAACATACATATCAAGTCCAACACATTTAAAGCTGACAAATGGTCACCCCTAATGTGGAATGGGGGATAATAATGGGAAATAAACGAATAAGGATCAATGTACTTTTAACCAGAAACTGACACCTTTAAACAGTATGGTACTCCCTCAACGCTGCCCCCTCAACACTGTGGTGCCTCTTCAGCGCTGACCCTCTTGACACTGTGGCACTGCATTAGGGTTGAACCACCCCCAACACTGGCATTCCGAGTGCTGACCCCCTACCCTGACACTGCAGCACTCCCTCAGCAGTGACCCACTCCCAAACACAATGGCCCTCTCTCAGCACTGACTATCCAACACTGCGGCACTCCCTCAGCACTGACCTCCACTGACACTGCGGCGCTCCCTCACCGTTGACCCCCACCGACATTGCAGTGCTCCCTCAGCACTGACCCCCTATCCAGACACTGTGGCACTCCCTCAGCACTGACTCCCTACCCTGACACTGCAGTGTTCCCTCAGCACTGACACAACCTCCCCCCCCTCCCCCACCCACCGTGGCGCTCCCTCAGCACTGACCCTCCAACACTGCGGCATTCCCTCAGCGCTGTCTTCCTGACAGGTTAAAGTGGGAAACTGAGGTGCTATATGGCTGAATGTAGACATTTTGATGAAGAACAGGAGAGTTCTGGCCAATTTCTAATCCATCAAAGATTGACAACAACAAAAACAAGTCACTTCTTTCACTGTGGCTTGTGGCAATGGGCACTGAATACCTAAGGTGCAAAATCTCTGTACAGCTGAACAGTAATTGCATCCTGAAAGTATCTCATGGACAGAGGGGAGCAGTTTGGAATGGCCTCAGTTTGTGAATGGTACTACATAAATGCAAGCTGCTTCTATCTTAAATATGTATGTCTCAACAAGGAGTCAGGCCCATAACCATTCACAGCCTAAGTCAGCACCATTCCAGTCAATACGAGTAAAAATAGTTACCTCTCCTCTGTTACAAGGGAATGGATTTGAATATCTGGAAGTACAAATTGCCCCGATCTGGTTCAGGTCATCAGGCAGTCCAAAGGTCTCACTGCAGTTTGTGGCAAAATATTTGTAGGGTTTCCAGGTGGAGCCGAAGTCTTGGGAACGTTCCAGAACCATGGCAGCGGGTCTGGGAGATTTAAAGATCATGATGAGGTGGGTGAAGTAGAAGTAAGTGTCCAGATCCAGCTGGATGGTCTCTCTGTAACTCCCCGGGCTGGATTGCCACCAGGTCTGCGGGAGCTGGAATGATGAATCGGTCATCGCCACCGCTGGGTGGGAATGCAGGCTAGAACTCCCACTACATTTCCCACATGTCAATGCCTCTGAGCAGCCCCTTCCCAAGTGTGAGCAGAAGAGCTGAGTGCTGTTTACTCCACAGGTGGTGCTGGTTTGGAGCTGCCTGGCTGCTGCCAGGTTTCCCAGGTGAGGATTACAGGCACCGGACTCACAGTGCCTCCTCACCCCTGGCACATCCACCAACCCTGAAACAGACAGAGGCGGGAATCCAAATTACTGACAGCAGTAAGCACAGCATCATCACTGCCACACAGCACAACAGCAAACATCTCCAACGGTAAAATTCAATCCTGTTTCACTGTAGATTGATATAACGAGAGACAAAACTCCTTCATCTAGATACACAATCCTTGTGCTACTCAGATGGTGCAATTCACATTTAGTTACTTCCAAATGGAGTAATCTGCAGGTTAGGTTTTGTACACGGAGGTAGACACAGCAGTGCCAATCACAGCTGTCAATATATGCATAACTCCAGGGACACTGTACAATCTGATATTACACCCAATCAATCTCCTGTATCTCTGCTGGAGACTGTACAGTTTGATCCTTGGGCTCAGTTACTCTCCCCCTGGCCTCAGGCAGTCTGGGGTCACTCTCTCTCCCCCTGGTCTCCGTCAGTCTGGGGTCACTCTCTCTCTCTCTGCCCCTGGCCTCAGACAGTCTGGGGTCACTCTCTCTCTCCCTCTGGCTTCAGATAGTCTGGGGTCACTGTCCCCCTGGCCTCCATCAGTCTGGGGTCACACTCTCCCCCTGGCCTCAGACAGTCTGGGGTCTCTCTCTCTCTCTCTCTCTCCCCCTGGCCTCAGACAGTCTGGGGTCTCTCTCTCTCTCTCCCCCTGGCCTCAGACAGTCTGGGGTCTCTCTCTCTCTCTCCCCCTGGCCTCAGACAGTCTGGGGTCTCTCACTCTCACACTCTCTCTCTCCCTGGCCTCAGACAGTCTGGGGTCTCTCACTCTCACACTCTCTCTCTCCCTGGCCTCAGACAGTCTGCGGTCTCTCACTCTCACACTCTCTCTCTCCCTGGCCTCAGACAGTCTGCGGTCTCTCAGTCTCTCTCCCCCTGGTCTCAGACAGTCTGGGGTCTCTCTCTCACTCCCCCTGGACTCAGACAGTCTAGGGTCTCTCACTCCCCCTGGACTCAGACAGTCTGGGGTCTCTCACTCCCCCTGGACTCAGACAGTCTGGGGTCTCTCACTCTCTCTCTCTCCCCCTGGCCTCAGACAGTCTGGGGTGTCTCACTCTCTCCCCCTGGCCTCAGACAGTCTGGGGTCTCTCTCTCTCTCTCTCTCCCCCTGGCCTCAGACAGTCTGGGATCTCTCTCTCTCTCTCTCCCCCTGGCCTCAGACAGTCTGGGGTCTCTCTCTCTCTCTCTCTCCACCCCCCCCGGACTCAGACAGTCTGGGGTCTCTCACTCTCTCTCTCTCTCCCCCTGGCCTCAGACGGTCTGGGGTGTCTCACTCTCTCCCCCTGGCCTCAGACAGTCTGGGGTCTCTCACTCTCTCTCTCTCCCCCTGGTCTCAGATAGTCTGGGGTCTCTCACTCTCACTCTCTCTCTCCCCCTGGACTCAGACAGTCTGCGGTCTCTCAGTCTCTCTCCCCCTGGTCTCAGACAGTCTGGGGTCTCTCTCTCTCTCTCCCCCCCTGGACTCAGACAGACAGTCTGGGGTCTCTCACTCCCCCTGGACTCAGACAGTCTGGGGTCTCTCACTCTCTCTCTCTCTCTCTCTCTCCCCCTGGCCTCAGACAGTCTGGGGTCTCTCTCTCTCTCTCTCTCCCCCTGGCCTCAGACAGTCTGGGGTCTCTCTCTCTCTCTCTCCCCCTGGCCTCAGACAGTCTGGGGTCTCTCTCTCTCTCTCCCCCCCCCCCCCCCCCCCCCCCCAGACTCAGACAGTCTGGGGTCTCTCTCTCTCTCTCCCCCCCCCCCGCCCCCGGACTCAGACAGTCTGGGGTCTCTCACTCTCTCTCTCTCCCCCTGGTCTCAGATAGTCTGGGGTCTCTCACTCTCTCTCTCCCCCTGGCCTCAGACAGTCTGGGGTCTCTCACTCTCTCTCTCCCCCTGGACTCAGACAGTCTGGGGTCTCTCACTCTCTCTCTCCCCCTGGTCTCAGACAGTCTGGGGTCTCTCAGTCTCTCTCCACCTGGTCTCAGACAGTCTGGGGTCTCTCAGTCTCTCTCCACCTGGTCTCAGACAGTCTGGGGTCTCACTCTCTCTCTCACTCTCTCTCTCCCCCTGGCCTCAGACAGTCTGGGGTCTCTCTCTCTCTCTCTCTCCCCCTGGCCTCAGACAGTCTGGGGTCTCTCACTCTCTCTCTCCCCCTGGCCTCAGACAGTCTGGGGTCTCTCACTCTCTCTCTCCCCCTGGCCTCAGACAGTCTGGGGTCTCTCACTCTCTCTCTCCCCCTGGTCTCAGACAGTCTGGGGTCTCTCACTCTCTCTCTCCCCCTGGTCTCAGACAGTCTGGGGTCTCTCTCTCTCTCTCTCCCCCTGGCCTCAGACAGTCTGGGGTCTCTCTCTCTCTCTCTCTCTCTCCCCCTGGCCTCAGACAGTCTAGGGTCATTCTCTCTCTCTCTCTCTCTCCCCCTGGCCTCAGACAGTCTGGGGTCTCTCTCTCTCTCTCTCCCCCTGGCCTCAGACAGTCTGGGGTCTCTCTCTCTCTCTCTCTCCCCCTGGTCTCAGACAGTCTAGGGTCATTCTCTCTCTCTCTCCCCCTGGCCTCAGACAGTCTGGGGTCTCTCACTCTCTCTCTCCCCCTGGCCTCAGACAGTCTAGGGTCATTCTCTCTCTCTCTCCCCCTGGCCTCAGACAGTCTGGGGTCTCTCACTCTCTCTCTCCCCCTGGCCTCAGACAGTCTAGGGTCATTCTCTCTCTCTCTCCCCCTAGCCCCCGTCAGTCTGGGGTCACACTCTCTCCTTGGCATGATGAGTGCCAAGTCTCTATGGTCACATTGCGCAGTTATATTGTCTTCAGTGACTGAGCTGGGACTGGGATCAGTGGAAACAAGCTGTTCACCTACTGAGGGGAGCACAAGAAAGCAGCACATGGGGAGGGAGAAAGGGAAGGAGTGTGAGAGAGAGAGAGAGAGGGGGGGGGGGAATGGGAGTGAGTGAGAATGGAGGAGGCAGGGTTGGAGTGAGGGCTCTGTGCTCTGAGACCTGTCCCCTCCTGGTACATACCGGCTGCCCGGGACAGCCAGCCCAGGGCCAGGAGTACACCGGCGGCCAGCAACACGCTCATCTCCGTCCCTCGCTCAGTCGCTGCCGACAGCCCCGGGATCAGTCCCGAGGAGCCGGCTCCCTGCTCCCGGATAGCGCTCTCCTCTCCCCGGCTCCTACATCTCCCTGAGCAGCCTGTCCTCCCGCTTTATATAACTCCCCCTCCCCCCAGGCCGGCCGGCCCCCGTCACTTGTTCAAGAATGTCCGCTCACACACACCCTCTCTCCTCCCTCTACCTTTCCCTCCCACTCTCTTCTCCCTTTATCTTTCCGTCTCCCTCGCCATTCCTGTATCTCCCCTCGCCCTGACACCTCCCTCTATCTCTTCCTCTTTTTCCTCCTCCTCAATCTTTCTTTTCTCTGTCTTTCTATCTCTTCCTCTCTGTCTCCTCCTTTTCTCCCTGTCTCTGATTTCAGTCTGCACTTTCTCCCACATCCTCCTGACATTCTCCTCTCTCTTTACTTTCTCCCTCAGCCTCAGGATTTCTTGCTCCCTCCGTTCCTCTCTCTAATAATTTGCTCTTCACTCCCTCAGTCTCTCTTTCTGTCGTCCCCTCTCTTGTCTGTGTTGTCCCCTCTATCTCCAGGTGTCTGTCTCTCTTGAGGAAGCTCCTTTCACTGACTCCATCTCTCTCTATTTGTGCATCTACCTTTAGCTGTTTCTATGTCTCTGTTTTTATCTTTCTCCATTATTATCTCTATTTATTTCTCTCTTCTGTTTTCATTTCTCAACCTATATTCAGTGGGAGCCACTGAGGTTCAGACCCTCACTTCTCACTCACTCAGACCCTCACTTCCCCCCCTCACTCAGACCCTCAGTCCTCATGGAAAATCCCATCACCATGAAACACCGTTTGAGTTCAGTTCTTTCATCTTTACAACTCCTCAGGGTTTGGGATCTCCTCTTCATCTATGAATTATTCCGCTCCCCTACCCCCACCAGGTCCAGTTCACTCTATCCCATCCCCGGCTGTCCCTTTCTGACCCCTTGAACTGACAGCCACAACCTGCAAGGCAACCAGGGGGTTGAGAGACTCACAACTGTACACAGTGAAAACCCCAGGCTGGCAAAGCAGTCAGACTTGAAACAAATTAAACCATGGGAGAGAGGGAGAGGTGACAAGAGAGATTGGGAGAGAATCAGAGGGAGAGAGAGAGAGAGAGACTTGAGGAGAGAGACTGGGAGAGGAAGTGAGAGACTGGGGGGAGGGAAAGAATCTGGGAGATACAATGTGTGAGAGAACAGTCAGAAAAAGGAGAGAAGTGGACTGTGAGACAGCAAGAGTTAGAGAATCAGGAAGAGAAGGACTGGAGGAGTAGAGAGAATGGGCAGGGAGAGAGATAGGGAAGAGAGAGAGGGAGGGTGGGAGAGAAAGAGAGAGGCAAAGAGATGGAGAGAGGGAGAGAGAGAGAGAAGGGGGAGAGAGAATTGGAGACAGAAGAAGAGACAGAGAGTGGAAAATAAGGAGATAAAAAAACCGGAGAAGGAGAGAGTAAGAGGGGGTGTGACAGAGAGGTAAGAGTGAGAGACTGGGAGAGAGGAAAAGAATGAGGGAGACAGAAACAGGGAGTGAGAGAAGCAGTCCATGTCCAAATGTAGCAGCATCTGGACAATATCCAAGCTTGAGCTGAGAAGTTACAAGTAACATACATGCCAGATAATTACTGTATTCCACCTCAGAGAATTTGACCATCACCGTTTGCTGTTCAATGGCATTACTATCACCGAATCCCCCACTATCAACATCCTCAGGGTTACTATTGACCAGAAACTGAACCAGGTTCATTTGAAGAAGTAACAAAGAGGATTGATGAGGGCAGAGCAGTAGATGTGATCCATATGGACTTCAGTAAGGCATTCAACCAGGTTCCCCATGGGAGACTGGTTAGCAAGGTTAGATCTCACGGAATACAAGGAGAACTAGCCATTTGGATACAGAATTGGCTCAAAGATAGAAAACAGAGGATGGTGGTGGAGGGTGTTTTTCAGACTGGAGGCCTGTGACCAGTGGAGTGCCACAAGGATTGGGCTGGGTCCACTACTTTTTGTTATTTATATAAATGATATGGATGTGAGCATAAGAGGTACAGTTACAAAGTTTGCAGATGACACCAAAACTGGAGGTGTAGTGGACAGCGAAGAAGGTTACCTCAGATTACAATGAGATCTTGATCAGATGGGCCAATGGGCTGAGGAGTGGCAGATGAAGTTTAATTTAGATAAATGTGAGGTGCTGCATTTTGGGAAAGCAAATCTTAGCAGGATTTATACACTTAATGGTAAGGTCCTGGGGATTGTTGCTGAACGAAGAGACCTTGGAGTGCAGGTTCACAGTTCCTTGAAAGTGGAGTTGCAGGTAGATAGGATAGTGAAGAAGGCATTTGGTATGCTTTTCTTTATTGGTCAGAATACTGTGTACAGGAGTTGGAGGTCATGTTGCGGCTGTACAAGACATTGGTTAGGCCACTGTTGGAATATTGTGTGCAAATCTCGTCTCCTTCCTATCGGAGAGATGTTGTGAAACTTGAAAAGATTCAGAAAAGATTTACAAGGATGTTGCCAGGGTTGGAGAATTTGAGCTATAGTGAGAGGTTGAATAGGCTGTTTTCCTTGGAGCGTCGGAGGCTGAGGGGTGACTTTATAAAGGTTTATAATATCATGAGGGGCATGGATAGGATAAATTGACAAAGTCTCTTCCCTGGGTGGGGGAGTCCAGAACTAGAGGCATAGGTTTAGGGTGAGAGGGGAAAGATATAAAAGAGACCTGAGGGGCAACTTTTTCACGCAGAGGGTGGTATGTGTATGGAATGAGCTGCCAGAGGAAGTGGTGGAGGCTGGTACAATTGCAACATTTAAAAGGAATCTGGATGGGTATATGAATAGGAAGGGTTTAGAGGGATATGGGCTGGATGCTGGCAGGTGGGTCTAGATTGGTTTGGAATGTCTGATCAGCAAGTTAGACCGAAGGGTCTGTTTCTGTGCCATATATCTCTACGACTCTACCCCTTCACCTAACACTACGGGCGATTTAGCCTGGCCAATTCACCTCACCTGCACATTTTTGGACCGTGGGAAGAAACCGGAGCACCCGGAGGAAACTCACGCAGACAAAGTGCAAACTCCACATGGTCGATCGTTTGAGGTGAGAATTGAACCTGGGTCTCTGGCGCTGTGAGGCAGCAGTGCTAACCACTGTGCCACCGTGATGATGGAATTTGAATTCAATAAAAGAGTCTAATGGTGACCATGAATCCATTTTTAATTGACAAAAAAAGTCTGGTTCACTCATATCCTTCAGAGAAGGAAACTGCCATCTGTCTGGCCTACATGTGACTCCAGACTCAGAGCAATGTTGTTAACTCTTAACTTCCCCCCAGGCAATTAGGGATGGACAATAAATGCTGACCGAGCCAGTGATGTCCTCATCCTGTCAATGAATTAAGAAAAAACTCGTTCAAACTCTCCCAGTTTCTCACATGCAGTCTCACTGTATCTCCTAGTTGTCTCTCTCCATCTCAGCCTCACTCCCCAGGTAGATTTGGATGTTGGTAACAGAGCTCTTGCCCATTGGCTGGAGAGATGACCAGCATCTCTGGTAAGGTATATTAAGGACAGCCCAGTGGAATTACCCGGCCAGTCTCCAACCTTCCCCAGGATTGATGCCCCGGGGTAGAAATCCCATGCCTGAAAGCTGCCAGCCAATCAACCAATCCACAAGCCTTCACTCCAGTAGACCCAGCTCCCACATCCTGCCCCTGCCTGATTAAATCCCCCTACTCCAAACCTGCTACTATTAAATTTCATCTCTCTGTCTTTCCCTGTCTCCCTCACTCTCACATCTCAGTCTCACTCTCACTCTCTCCCTCTCATTCACTCTCTCTCTCCGTCTCAATTTCACTCTTGCATGCCTTACTCAGTCTCTTATTCTCTCCTGTCTCTGATGAAGCTGCGGCGCTCCAAAAGCTAGTGTTAGGTGGGTCTGGGTGGGTTGCGCTTTGGCAGGTCGGTGTGGACTTATTGTGCCGAAGGGCCTGTTTCCACACTGTAAGTAATCTAATCTAATGTAATCTGCTGTGGCAACACTTGAACCCAAGTCCCCGGTACCTGGGTCTCTATATTATCAGTCCACTAATAATATCACTAGGCCATCACTTCCCTATAAGAGACTGAGAGGGATAGAGACAGAGGGAGGGAGAATGTAAGAAAGATACTGAGGGAGACAGAGAGTGAAACTGAGAGGGAGAGAGAATGAGACTTAGAGAGTGTGTGTCTGAGGGAGAAAGACTCAGAATTCCATCTTCATTGACCAATGACACATGCAATGATTTACAGAAGGTTATGTTAAGGTTCCTCTGCTTGTATCCATGTTCGAATTACATTCTTTATCTTGCCTTTTCTAGTTCTTCCTACTAATGTTCACACTTCTCCCCATTCACTTTCTGCATTGTATTCACATCTACCGTACCTGCCAAATTATTGCCCATGGTTTTATCTCAATACCAACTACTGCTGTGTATTTGTCTGACCTCTTACATAGTCTGTTATAATGTAATCTATCTGGAGCTGTGTTAACAGGTGAATAGGGCCAAGTATGTAATTTCTCCCTCCTCCTGAAATTGTCTAACCCACTCTAATTAGCAATTATGGAGCCAACTCATGGCAAAATTCGACCCTGAGAAAGTGGAAGGGTGAGATCAGTTTTTAATGCATGTGTGAGATGTGTTTGAGTGAAGCTCAATCACAACCAGCGTGAAGTTGAGAATGAGAAAGAGATGGACACAGAGAAGGACAGTAGCAGAAATGAAGAAAGACAGGAAAAAAAAGAGAAAGGATTATTTGAAGAAAGTCTTTCATCAAGATGGAAAGAATTAAATCAGCCACTGGTTTTACAATCTGTCTGATTGTACTTTCCACTGAGAGAGACAAGGAGAAACAGAGAAGGATAACACAGATTTTGGACAATTATTTTGTACTTACCCTCACAGTGGAAGACACAGAAAGTATCCCAGGAATAGTAGAAAATCAAAAGGGAAAATGGAGAGAGAAAATTAAAATAACCATGATCACTAAAGAAAAAGCATTAGGAAAGTGAATGAGTTTGAAAGCTGACATTTCCCCACGACCTAATGGCCTCCATTCCTTAAAATAAATTGCTGCAGAGACACCAACCCTCCAAAATTCTGGAAAGGACCCAGCAATTACAAAAGTGTAACAAAACATAACACTTCTATTCAAGAGACAGACATAAAGCAGGAAATTATAGGCAACCTAGTCTAAGAAATGATTTTGAACAAATGCTAGAATCAATTACTAAGGAGGTTATAGCAGGAGTGGTTTGTGGGCCAGATTAAAGGGAGGCCATTTATCCTTTATTTATTGATTTGCATTCTTTTTATTTTGAGAGTCTAGGAAACATTCTTTTCTAGTCAGCTAGGGTAGAGGAAACTTTAAGAGTCAAAAAGTGTGGTGCTGGAAAAGCACAGACAGTCGATGTTCTGAGCATAAGCTCTTCATCAAGAACCTTATGCTTGAAATGTTGACGCTCCTGCTCCTCCATTGCTGCCTGACCGGCTGTGCTTTTCCAGCACCACACTTTTAGACTCTGATCTCCAGCATCTGCAGTCCTCACTTTCTCCTAGAGGAAACTTTACGCTGTATTTTGCTGGTGCTGTCTCTACCTCAGGAACATCTGATTGGAGCGGTGTCCGAGGAATCTTCACTTTGTTGTTGATATCCTTTGTTTAAAAGAGTGGAGTGTTGCTTTATGGACTGGAGGCCTGTGACCAGCGGTGTCCCACAAGGATCAGCGTAGGGTCACCTACTTTTTGTCATTTATATACATGATTTGAATGTGAATATAGGAGATATAATTAGTAAGTTTGCAGATGACACCAAAATTGGAGATGTTATCTCAGAATACAGTGGGACCTTGATCAGATGGGTGAATGGGCTAAGGACTGGCAGATGAGGTTTAATTTAGATAAATGTGGGGTGTTACATTTTGATAAAGCAAATACAGGACTTATACAGTTATTGGGAGGGTCCTGGGAAGTGTGGCTGAACAAAGATACCTTACTGTGCAGGTTCACAGTCCCTTAAAAGTGGAGTAACAAAAGGACAGAGCAGTGAAGGGCAGTGTTTAGCACGCTCACATTTATTGGTCAGTGTACTGAGTACAGGAGTTGGGACATCATTTGCTACAGGACATTGATGGGCCCATTTTTAGAATACTGCTTACAATTCTGGTCGCCTTCCATTGGAAGGATGTTATTAAACTTGAGAGGTACAGAAAAAAATTACTAGGATGATGCTGAATGAAAGTTTTAAATAGGCTGATGCTTTTTTCCCTGGATCATGAGAGGTTGAGGAGTGACCTTACAGAGGTTTATAAAATAATGAGGGGCATGTATAGGGTGAATAGCCAAACTGTTTTTCCTAGCGTGGGAGAGTCCAAAACTAGAGTGCTTGGTTTAGGGTGAGAGGGGAGAGATTTAAAGAGGACCTGAGAAGTAACTTTTTCACACAGAGGGTGGTACGGGTATGGAACAAGCTGCCAGAGGAAGTGGTAGAAGCGGGTTACAATTACAACATTTAAAAGGTATCTAGGTAGGTCCATGAATAGAAACGGTTTAGAGGGATGTGGGCCAAACACTGACAAATCGGAGTAGGTCAGATTGGGATGTCTGGTGGGTGTGGATAAGTTGGACCGAAGGGTCTGTTTCCATGCTGTATGATTCTATGAAGGTTATCAGAGGCAGGCAGGAAAGTGGAATTGAAATCACAATCACATCAACTATAATCTCATAGAATGACAGGTTCGATAGGCGAAATGTGTTCTCCTATTTCTCCTAATTTTATGAGATTGGCAGGAAACCAAAAGGGAAAGATATTGAAAAAGAGAGGTGAAACACGGAGAGCTTAAAAATGAAATAAATGGAAGAGAGAATAAGATTGTTGTACAACTTGTGAGCAAGGAGCAGGGTTAAGGGAAGGAAGTGTGATAGAGTGAATGGAGAGTCATTTCAAGAGAAAGGCAGAGAGGTTAGTACCAACAATATTGAAGTTGAGGGTTCACAACCACACTGAGGAGGTTCTGGCATGCTGAATCTGTGATAAATACTGGGCTTTTGTACTAGGAGCAGGACCTCTTTCGGCAGCAGTCCCACAGCTTTGTTATACTTGTTGAATCTAAACTAAGTATGAGATCCATTCTGGTGTATGTGCAATGCGGTAAGTCCAAGACTCCTTCTAAAAATCATCCTGTTTTTGTAGGATAGGCTTGAGCAATGTTCCTCTCCCTTCCTTTCTGTTAGCGAGTTTCCAAATCAGTTTTGACTCTTGCTGCATTTCACTAAGAGAGGTCCAGAATCTTCCATTTAATTTTCAAATCACGACTGATTGTGCAGATAATCCTGGGGATTGCAGGAGTTGAGTTGTTAACAGGGTTGCAAGAAATTCTTCGTAAGCACCAGAAATGACCTATGTCAGTGGAAATTCTGTTTGCATGTCACGTTCAGGGATAATGACAACCATCTGCTGACGTTTTAGTGACCAGTTTGGAGAAATTGCCAGGGACATTGACATTAACTGCAATATCCCAAGGAATCTGAGGGATGGCTTGTTGAGTTTAAAAATCACTTATATTTCCATCAGAGCATTTTCCAACCAATAAGGAGCTTTTAGAAGTGTAGTCACTGTTGTAGAGTAGGAACCAGGAAGCTAACTTATGCACATGGGATCCCACAGACAGCAGCAGAACAATGGGCAGATTACCTGCTCCAGTAATGTGGCCGAGGATAACAGTGAGTACACCTCCCTGGAGCTCTCTTGATACCCTACAAATGGATTTCTTGTTGAAGTATAGTTTGCAGGTCTATGCTTGTAGAGTATAGCACTGTAAATAAATGCTTATGAAAATGTACATACATTAGCTGAAGAGGTTGGAGGGAAGTGAGAATAAGGTAGTGAATGTGATTGGGGGTTATTTGCTCAGCTCAGGTAGCCTATTTCCATGTCATAACTTTGATGCATTCCCATGTGGTTAGACTGGAACAGACTTTAAGTTGAACAGAAGATAGAATATTATTTAAATGGAGAAAGACTGCAGAAAGCTGTGGCACACAGGGATTTGGGTGGCCACGTGCATAGATCACAAAAAGCTAGCATCCAAATTCAACAAGTGACATGGAAGGCAAATGGACTGTTAGCCTTTATTTCAAAGAGGACGGTGTATAAAATAGGGAGATCTTGCTAAAACTGTACAAGGCATTAGGCAGACCACTGGTGGAATACTATGAGTAATTTTAGGCTCTTGCCTTAGATATTACGGCATTGGAGGCAGTCTAGAGAAGGTTTATGCTGAAAATGTGTTGCTGGAAAAGCGCATCAGGTCAGGCAGCATCCAAGGAGCAGGAGAATCGATGTTTCGGGCATGAGCCCTTCTTCAGGAATGATTCCTGATTTCTGAAGAAGGGCTCATGCCCGAAACATCGATTCTCCTGCTCCTTGGATGCTGCCTGACCTGATGCGCTTTTCCAGCAACACATTTTCAGCTCTGATCTCCAGCATCTGCAGTTCTCACTTTCTCCTAGAGAAGGTTTATGTCATAACCCCTTTAAGGCTCATGGGAATCACTGATTACTCTCCCTGTGGATCTTGCTGAGTATTTGTTACCTTGGTAACAGGCAATGACTATCCCAGTTGAACTCATCACCTGAGCACTTTGTAAAGTGAACCCACTACATCTGCCGACTGACTGTCCCTCTTCCACAGTTACATTTTGTCCAGGTGTCATTGGGGAAGGAGTATGTGGTGTCCACCAATGGTCTCAATGCTTTTAGAGAGAGGTGGGCATTGTGGGTGATACATACTTTATTTTCCCATCCAACTTCATTTTGATTTTAGCCACCTTCCCTCTCTTTCTCTACTTTCCCCTCACTTGCTGATGGTTCACATTACTGGTGATGGGCTTTGCTTGTAAATTTCTAACTGGCTATACTGATGATTTACTGGTGGTGGTTAGTAGTTAAAAACAAAATAAATGTCAAGGTGCTGGCGATGTAGGATAAAAACATTCAGTTGTATGTGATAGCACTTCCAGATATAAAAAAAGACATAAAATAAAACAGATACAGTCCCTTCCCACTCTCCATTTCTCTTCCTCACTTGGTGTACATTGTTCATTATGGGCTTTGTATGTAAATACTCAATTGGCAACACAGGTGATTTACTGCTGGCAGTTATTAAGGGAAAAAAAGCCACGTTGATGGGAAAGAATATTCAGTTGTATGTGATAGCACTTCTGGATGGGAAAAAAAAGGCAAATAAAGCAGAGCCAGAGGGGTTCCTGTGGTGCAGTGGTAGTATCTCTACCTCTAAGCCAGGATGCCTGATTTCAGGTCCCACCTGCTGAAGATGTGGGATGGGATCTCTGAGCTGGTTGATTTTTTTAAAAAAGGAATAAAGCAGAAGCAGGCCCCTCACAGTCTTCTGACCTCTTCCTCACCTTCGATGGTTCGCAAATCAATTATTCAATTACAACCATAGGTGATTTATTGGTGGTGGGTAATAATGAAATAAAAATACCACAGTGATTTGTTGATGGCAAAAAAAACAGTATGTTCTAACACTTCTGGATATAAATAAAAAGAAACAAAACTGTTCAGTTGTGTGTGATAAAACTCTGGAATAAGAAACAAAACACAGACCTAGATGGGGGTGTCCTTCACTTGCTGGAATTTCTATTGTTGCTGACATTGTCTTTTGTTTAAGGTGTTTGGATTTTAAACCGACAATAAAAACTACATTCACCTACCTGTGATTCAACCTCAGTGAAGTCTTCCCTGAGCTTAAAGCAAAATAGTACCGATGCTGGAGAGAGGGAAACATCAATATTTCCAGTCCCACAGACTCTTCGTTTCAACTCTCCTAAGTGATCTCTTTTTACACAATATCCTTTTAATGTCATGTGTACTCCATTGTAGGAGTACAGTCAAAAGCTTTTAGAATGTCTGCCTTCTTATGGTGACATCTTAGATACAAGTACCTAGGTACAATCCTTGGATACAGCAGAGGAGTAAAACTTTGTGGAATGTTCCAAATGATCATTTGGTGGATTATTAAAATCTGCTATGCATTCTTAGCGGAGAAAGAAAATACCTGCCTTTGAAAAAAAGCAGGCCCAGAGGTATATGTCCTGGGCTCGGACTAGCCTTTGTATGTCATGAGTAGAGGCTCTCTTTTCTTGGTGTTCAACAATAAATATTCCTTTCCAGTCAGGCTTCCTGAGTTATTACAATTCACTAGGCTTCACTGAGAGGGATGGTCTTCTGAGGAGAGGTTGAGTAGATTAGAGCTGTACACATTGGAGTTTAGAAGAATGAGAGGGACCTTATAAACATACAAGATTCTTAAGGAGCAGGTTAATGTGAAGAAATTGTTTCCCCTTGTGATATTGAATCTTACGGAGAGTATAATCTCAGAATAAGGGTTCGTCCAGTGCTGACAGATATGAGGAAGTTTTCTTTTCTCACAGAAGGTGGTTGATCTATAAAATTATTTCTATAGAGGTCTGTGGAAGCCAGGTTGTTAAGTATATTTAAGGTTAAAATAGCTAGATTTTTAGTCAGTAAGGGAAACAAGGGTTATGGGGTAAAAACAGGAAAGTGGAGTTGGGGATTATCAGGTCAGCCATGATCTCACTGAATGATAGAACAGATTTCATAAAATCCTGCCAGTGTGGAATTAGGCCATTCGGCCTGTTGAATTCACACTGCCCCCGGAAGAGCATCCCACCCAGAGGTATACCCTATCCCTATAATCCCACATTTTCCCATGGCTAATCCTTGGACATGTGAGCAATTTAGCATGGTCAATCCATCTAAACTACACATCTTTGGACAGTGGGAGAAAACCAGAGCACCAAGAAGAAACCCACACAGACACAAGGAGAATGTACAAACTCCACAGACAGTCACGCAAGGCTGGGATCGAACCCAGGTCCCTGGTGCTGTGAGGCAGCAGTGCTAACCATAGAGCCACCACGTGAGACTTGATGGACTGAATGACCTAATTCTGCTTTACAGAAACTTTATCAGGTCTTTACCTCTGAACTGAATCAATTTTACTAAGCAAAGCTGATCAGTGAGATATTACTTTAAAAATATTCTAAATATTGGCCACTGGACAAAATATAAATGAATGGTACTATCTGTCACACATTTTGGAAGTTACAGAAAAATTATGTGCCCTTAATTGTTCCCACGGAAACCTCACAGCCAAAATAAATAGTAACCTCCTTTGTCATCGTAAAGGAGCACCTCACATTCTGTGGTATTTGATCAGGTGGTTTTATCCTGATTAACACCCAGGATCCTCTCTCCACCATTGTAGTTGAAGTGAAAATATGCTAAGCACTCACTGGGCAACGGTAAATTGTACAGGCAGTGTTCAACCTGTATTTGTGCATCTCTATTTCACATGGCCCACTTCCCTTCCCAACTCTCTGCAGCTGTTACTGGATCTAGGCCATGTGAAATAGAGATGCACAGAGATTAGTCTTTGTCTTATTGATGATACAGGTTGAATACTGCCTGTACAATTTATCATTGCCCAATGAATGCTTAGCATATTTTCACTTCACCCACAATGGTGGGCCTTGCATAACTGATAGTATCAATTCCTTCATATAGGATAATGCATTATTATTCAACCAAAGACCCAACCTACCCACCATGGTGCAGATTTCTAAAAGGGGAAGAATGTTTTAGTGCATTCAACACTGGATGGCTTTCTACATTTGCGAGTGAAGTGTTAACTATGGGCAACAGTACTGGGTAGTAGTCATATTCCTGAGTCCGAGAGGTTCAATCTTCACTTCAGAGACTTCAGCAGAAAATCCAGGCCAGTGTACCACAGAAGGGAGTGCTGCCTGTTGGAGAATCTGTGTTTCAGTTGAAATCCTGTTTGCCCTTTTCAGTGGCTGTAAAAGTAAAGTCCATAATTTTGAAGTAGATTTTTGTGTCTGCCCTATATTATACTCCTCATTCCAATTGAAGATAGTGGCCACCAAGTAGGCAGCATCTGAGTTCCCGAGCTCAGGGCTCATCCAATCTGTCTGCTTTTCCTTCTTTCCCTTCTTTTCTCTTTTTTATTCATTTTTTTTCAGTTTTTTTTTAGTTTTTTTAAACTTACCTTCTGGAGAGAGCTCAGGCATGGAGGCAGCAGCGGCAACGGCATTGGAGTCTAGAGTCCAGAGCGTGGCAGCAGCTGGGGCCACGGGACTTCGACAGTTGATGATGAGATGGTTTGAGAACTCAGATGGTGGTCGGTGGTGAGGGATGTATTCCAGTGTGGGGAAGAGCATATCCTCTTGGGGAGTGCAGGGAGAGCATACCCATGTGGGGAAAGCCCAGTGTGGAGCGACTGCAGGCCCATAGCAATGGAGGACTGTAATGGTGAACTTTTAACTGTATTTCTTTATTGTTCTATTTTGTACCTAAGATTTTGCATAGCATACTTTTATACCTAAGATGACACCAGGAATGATGACTTTGTACACTTTACACTGTACTCCTGTACTTGAATACATGTGAAAATAATTCTAATTCTACCGATTAAACATGTTTTCTCATTTTCTCAGTGTGGTTGTCCAGGGGCTTGCTGTGCGCAATGTGGCATTTCCTACAAAAATAATTCTTCAGCCAATTCGATTCACTCCACATGATATCAAGGAATGGTTGGAGGCATTGGATACTGCAAAGGTTATGGGCTGTGACAACATTCAAGCAATAGTGTTGAAGTTGTGTGCTCCAGAACTTGCTGCTCCACTAGCCAAGCTCTTCCAGTATGGTTACAACAACAGCATCTAACCAACAATGTAGAAAATTGCCCAAGTAAGCGCTGCACATAAAAAGCAGGACAAATCCAATCCAGCCAATTATCGCCTCATCAGTCTATTGTTAATCCGCAGTAAAGTGATGGAAAATTCAACAACACTGCCATCAAGCAGCACCTGCTCAGCAATAACCTGCTCAGTGATGCCCAGTTTGGGTTCAGCCAGGGTCACTCAGCTCCTGACCTCATTACAGCCTTGGTTCAAGCATGGACAAAACAGCTGAATTCCAGAGGTGAGGCAAGAGTGACAGACCTTGACATCAAGACTGCATTTGACCGAGTGTGGCATCAGGGAGCTCTAGCAAAATTGGAATCAATGGGTATCAGGAGCAAACTCTCTAGTGGTTAGAGTCATACCTGACACATAGGAAGATGGTTGTGGTGTCTGGGGTCAGTCATCTTAGCTCCAGGACATCTCTGCAGGTGTTCCTCAGGTTACTGTCCTAGGACCAACCATCTTCAGCTGCTTCATCAATGACCCTCCCTCCATCATAAGGTCAAAAGTGGGGATGTTCGCGAATGATTGCACAATATTCAGCACAATTCATGATTCCTCAGATACCGAAGCAATCCGTGTTGAAATGCAACAAGATGTAGATAATATCCAGGCTTGTGCTGACCAGTGGCAAATAACATTAATGCCAGGCTATGACCATCACTAACAAGAGACAATCTAACCACCACCCCTTGACATTCAATGGTGTTAACATCACTGAATTCACAATTATCAACACCCTGGAAGTTATCATTGATCAGAAACTGAACTGGACTCACCAGTTGCTGAAAGAACAGGTCAGAGGCTAGGAAGATTGCAGTGAGTAACTCACGTCCTGACTCTCCATATATGGGAATACCACCATCTTAAAGTTCCCCTCCAAGCCACTCACCATCCTGACTTGGAAATATGTCCCTTCACTGTCACTGGGTCAAAATCCTGGAATTCCCTCCCCAATGGCATTGTGGGTCTACCCACAACAGGTGGACTACTGCAGTTCAAGGGCAACTAGGAACAGGCAATAAACACTGGCTAGTCAATGATGTCCCACAAAATGAATATTTTTTAAAAAATTACACTGTAAAAGCAAACTTCACTTCAACTCACCCTGGGCTGTAAAAGGCATGGTAAAAATAGAATCTATTCTGTTACTTTGGGCAGGGCGGGCTGGTGCCTGGGTGTAGAGAGGGAATTGAATTAGGAAGGAACAAATAGCTGGCTTTCTTGACTAGTGTCAGGATGCTACCAAATGAAGCCTTTCAGTGGTCAATTAATGACTGATTAAAGTTAGGCCTCACCTTGCCTGGATTGCAGTTATTTCTGCTCCAGCTGGGATGGGAAACTTTCAACCCAATATTGCGTTGGGGGTGGTGGGACTCCACTCAAGATTGAGGGACTGGACCTCGGAGGTGGGGGAGGCGGTTAGATATATACTCCTGGTGTGTAAGATATACACCCCTGCCTTGGCTTCTGACTTTTGCAGAGAACTTCATGAACCTACCTATATTACATTGGCCTTTGTTAATTGAGGCATAGAGTACATCAGCAAGGAAGTAAGGCTGAACTTGTACAAGGTACTTGTCAGACCTGAGTTGAAGTTATGTGCAATTGTGGGTAGCACATCAGAGGAAGGGTGTGAATGAATTGGAAAGAGTGCAAAAGTGCAAATGAGGAACTTCAGTTATGAGATAAGTTGAAGAACTTGGGACTGTTCTCTTTGGAGTCAAGACGGCTGAGGAGATTTGTTGAGTTTTCAAAATCATGAGGGGGATGGAGAGACGATCACAAAATTTCAACTATTTACAAAAGAAGCCAATGTTTGCCCACTCAATTAATCTGTCTATACCCCTTTGCAGATGGTTATTTTCCCTTCTTTTGGCATTCCTCATGCCAAGCTTGCCAACCTCTCATCTTCCTGCAAAGTCAATTAGACCAATCGCTTTGACACTCACCCCAGTCTCCAATTGGTTAGCATCCTGACACTGGTCAAGAAAGCCAGCTATTTGTTCCTTCCTTAGACATTTCTGCTGACTGGCACATCGGAATGTCTCTGAGAGACTCATACTAAGACCTAGTGGCAAAGAAAGTAACATGGTGAGTGGTAACAGTGCAAAGTATTGTATAGAACTGAAAATGTTGCTTTGAACAATAGCACTTTCTTGATTCATAAAAAAAACTGCAAACAAACCTTATTATTTCACACAGAACATCATTCTAGTACAAACCAACCCTGTTCTATACAGAGTATGGCTTGATTCTTTTATAAGCAGTTGAAGAATGTAATAACGCTGGGAGCTATGTCAATCCATAATGAACCCTCTTATCATGAAACCTCTCATTAAACGATTCTTCTGCATTCACAAAGGCATCCGCATGATTTCTTGGGTATTATGGTGCACATTTAAGGAATGTAATCGGTGAGTTTAATATTGCTTCACTTTTTAATCAGACTCAACTCACCACTTTTTAAAAGCCATTATCATGATGTTTTTGAGACTTGAATTCAATTCTTTGGAAGTTGCATGAAGTTTGCTCTCCATGGTAACAAAGCAGATGCCACAACCCTTTTGGTTTTAGATGCCAATTAACAAGGTTTGGTTCACAGAATCATACAGTAAAGAGGCCAGCCATTTGGCCTATAATTTCTATGCTGACTTTGAAAGAAGACCCACTCCCTTGCTCTCACCCCACAGCCCTGCTCCATCTGTTCCTTTCCAATTCCAGTTTAAGAACGTAACATCAGAACATAAGAACTGGAAATAGGAGTAGGCCATTTGGCCCTTCAAGCCTGCTCTTTTCATGGCCTCAGCTCCACTTACCTGCCCTCTCACCATAACTCTTAATCCCTTTACTGTTCAAAAAATGATCTATCTTAGCTTTAAAAGTATTTACTGAGGAAGCCTCCACCACTTCACAGGGCACCCTCTGAGTGAAGAAGTCCTAAATTTGCTCCCCCACATTTTGAAGCTGTACCCTCTTGTCTAAGTTTCATCCGCCCGTGGATATATCCTCTCTACTTCTTCTTATCTATTCCCTTCATAATTTTACATGTTTCTATAAGATCCCCACCCTCATTCTTCAAAATTCCAATGAATATAATCCCAGTCTATTCAGGATCTCCTCATAAGCCAACCTCCTTAACTCTGGAATAAACCTACTCTGCATCCCTTCTAGTGCTGGTACATCCTTTCTCAACTAAGGAGATCAAAACTTCACACAGTACTCCAGGTATGGCCTCACCAATTCCCTATACAGCTGCAACATAACCTGTCTGCTTTTAAACTCAATCCCTATAGAAATGAAGGACAAAATTCCATTTGTCTTCTTAATTGACTGCAACCTTGAGAAAATTTGACATAGAAACCGGAGTGAGGCCCAGCATGCCAGTGTAGCAGAGAGGCGGCATGAGGATCGCGAGTGGTTGGCCACCGCTGAATGGCAATGTCTGCCGATGAGGGGTGTATGCAGCTGGTGATCGTGGATTGAGCCCTGAGATGTAGTTTGGCCGTTTAAGATGTGTGCGGCATTCAGAGCAAACAGTGAGCTGAATCTGCCAGGATCCCACTCTGGTTTCTATGTCAGGTTTTCTCAAGGGCAGAGTCACAAGAAGATGGTTGTGTCTGTTACAGGACAGTCATCTCAGCTCAGGGACATCTCTGCAGGAGTTGCTCAAGATAGGCCCGATCATCTTCAGCTGCTTCATCAATGACCTTCCCTCCATCATAAAGTGGGAATGTTTGTAAGTGATTGCACAATGATCAGCGCCATTCATGATTCCTCAGATAACGAAGCAGTCTGTGTCCAAATGCAACAAGATCTGGTCAATATCTAGGCTTGAGCTGACCAGTGGCAAGTAACATTCACACCAGCCAAACGCCAGGCTATGACCATCACGAACAAGAGACAATCTAACCTCAGACCCTTGACATTCAATGCTGTTACCATTACTGATTCCCCAACTATCAACATCCCAGAGTTATCAATGATTATAAACTCACTGGACTCACCAAATAAATACAGTGGCTAAAACAGCTGGTCAGAGGCTAGGAATACTGCAGCGAGTAACTCACTTCCTGACTCCCCAAAGCCTGTCCACCATTTTCAAGGCACAAAATCAGGAGGGCAAAAAGGGGACATGAGATAGCTTTGGTAAATAGAGTTAAGGAGAATTCAAACAGTTTTTATAATACATTAAAGACAAAAGGATAACTAGGGAGAGTATAGGGCCCCTCAAAGATCAGCAAGGCAATCTAAGTGTGGAGCCACAGGAAATGGGGGAGATACTAAATAAGTATTTTAGACAATAGACAATAGGTGCAGGAGTAGGCCATTCTGCCCTTCGAGCCTGCACCGCCATTCAATATGATCATGGCTGATCATTCCTAATCAGTATCTGCTTCCTGCCTTATCTCCATAACCCTTGATTCCACTATCTTTGAGAGCTCTATCCAACTCTTTCTTAAATGAATCCAGAGACTGCACCTCCACTGCCCTCTGGGGCAGAGCATTCCACACAGCCACCACTCTCTGGGTGAAGAAGTTTCTCCTCATCTCTGTCCTAAATGGTCTACCCCGTATTTTTAAGCTGTGTCCTCTGGTTCGGCACTCACCCATCAGCGGAAACATGTTTCCTGCTGCCAGCGTGTCCAATCCTTTAATAATCTTATATGTCTCAATCAGATCCCCTCTCAGTCTTCTAAACTCAAGGGTATACAAGCCCAGTCGCTTCACTCTTTCAGTGTAAGGTAATCCCTCCATTCCAGGAATTGACCTCGTGAACCTACGCTGCACTCCCTCAATAGCCAGAATGTCTCTCCTCAAATTTGGAGACCAGAACTGCACACAGTACTCCAGGTGTGGTCTCACCAGGGCCCTGTACAGCTCCAGAAGCACCTCTTTGCTTCTATACTCAATCCCTCTTGTTATGAAGGCCAGCATGCTATTAGCCTTCTTCACTACCTGCTGTACCTGCATGCTTGCCTTCATTGACTGGTGTACAAGAACACCCAGATCTCTCTGTACTTAAATTAATTAAGTAAATTACCTAAATTAATTCCATTTAGGTAGTAATCTGCCTTCCTGTTCTTGCCACTGAAGTGGATAACCATACATTTATCCACATTAAACTGCATCTGCCATGCATCTGCCCACTCACCTAACTTGTCCAGGTCACCCTGTAATCTCCTAACATCCTCATCACATTTCACCCTGCCACCCAGCTTTGTATCAGCAAATATGCTAATGTTATTGCTGATACCATCTTCTACATCATTAACATATATTGTAAAAAGCTGCGGTCCCAGCATGGATCCTTGCGGTACCACACTGGTCAGTATTTACTGTGGAGAAGGACATAGAAGATATACAATGTGGGGAAATAGATGGTGACATCTTGAAAAATCTCCATATTACAGAGGAGGAGGTGGATGTCTTGAAATGTACAAAAGTGGATAAATCAACAGGACCTGATCAGGCACACCTTAGAACTCTGTGGGAAGCTAGGGAAGTGATTGCTGAGCTCCTTATATTTATATCATCGATAGTCACAGGTGAAGTGCCGGAAAACTGGAGGTTGGCTAACGTGGTACCACAATTTAAGAAAGGTGGTAAGGAAAAGCCAGGGAACTATAAACCGGTGAGCCTGACATTGGTGGTGGGCAAGTTGTTGGAGGGAATCCTGAGGGAGCGGATTTACATGTATTTGGAAAGGCAAGGACTGAGGGATAGTCAGCATGGCTTTGTGTGTGGGAAATCATGTCTCACAAACTTCATTGAGTTTTTTTGAAGAAGTAACAAAGATGACTTATAAGGGCAGAGTGGTAGATGTGATCTATATGGACTTCAGTAAGGTATTCAACAAGGTTCCCCATGGGAGACTGGGGTTAGCAAGGTTACATCACATGAGAGCTAAGGAAGCTAAATAATTGGATTCAAGATTGGTTTGACAGTAGGAGACAGAGTGGTGGCAGAGGACTGTTGTTCAGATTGGAGACCTGTGACCAGTGGAGTGCCACAGGATTGGTGCTAGGTCCACTGCTTTTAGTCATTTATAGAAATGATTTGAATGTGAAACATAGGACATATAGTTAGTAAGTTTGCAAATGACATCAAAATTGGAGGTGCAGTGGACAGCGAAGAAAGTTACCTCAGAGTACAATGGGATCTTGATCAGATGGGCCAATAGGCTGAGGAGTGGCAGCTGGAGTTTAATTTAGATAATTTTAAGGTTCTGCATTTTGGAAAAGCAAACCAGAGCAGGACTTATATACTTAACAGTAAGGAACCCGGAAGTGTTACTGAACAAAGAGACCTTACAGTGCAGGTTCATAGTTCCTTGAAAGTAGGGTCGTAAGTAGATAGGATCGTGAAGAAGACATTTAGTATGCTTTCCTTTATTGGTCAGAGCATTCAGTATAGGAGTTGGGAGGTCATGTTGCAGCTGTACAGGACATTGGTTAGGCCACTTTTGGATTATTGTGTGCAATTCTGGTCTCCTTCCTATCAAAAGGATGTTGTGAAACTTGAAAGGGTTCAGAAGAGATTTACAAGGATGTTGCCAAGGTTGGAGGATTTGAGCTCTAGGGAGAGGCTGAGTAGGCTGGGGCTGTTTTCTCTGGAGCGTCAGAGGCTTATGGAGGTTTATAAAATCATGAGGGACATGGATAGGATAAATCAAAAACGTCTTTTTCCTGGGGTGGGGGAGTTCAGAACTAGAGGGCATAGGTTTAGGGTGAGAAGGGAAAGATATAAAAGGGACCTAAGGGACAACCTTTTCATGCAGAGGGTGGTGCGTGTATGAAATGAACTACCATAGGAAGTTCTGGAGGCTAGTACAATTGCAACATTTAAAAGGCATCTGGATGGGTATATGAATAGGAAATGTTTAGAGGGATAAGTGCCAAGTGCTGGCAAATGGGACTAGATTAGTTTAGGATATCCGGTCGGCATGGGCGAGTTGGACTGAAGGGTCTGTTTCCATGCTTTATCTACATCTTTATGACTCTATGAGTGTGATAGAATATTCTCCACTTGTCTGGACAAATGCAGCTCCAACAACACACAAGGACCTTGACACCACCCAGGACAAAGCAGCCCACTTGATTGGCACCACATTTACAAGCATCCACTCCCTCCAACACCAATGCTCAGTTCCAGCACTGTGTACTATCTACAAGTTGTCCAGAAGGACAAGGGTATTGGTTATGCTGGCCAGCTAGTGATGTTCACATCCCATGAGCGAGTAAAAAAAAGTTTTGTTTTTTGCTTGTTTGATGAGTTAGAGACCAAAAAAACTGCAGATAGGGTGGCACAGTGGCTCAGTGAAGTAGCGGCACTGCAGTCTCATAGTGCCAGGCACCTGGGTTTGATTCCAGCCTTAGGCGACTGTCTGTGTGGAGTTTGCACATTCACTTTGTGTCTACGTGGGTTTCCTCTGGGTGCTCCAGTTTTCTCCCACAGTCCAAAGTTGTGCAGGTCAGGTGAATTGGCCATCATAAATGGCCCATTGTGTTCAGGGATTTGTAGGTTAGATGCGTTAGTCAGGGGAAATGAGTCTGGGTAGGTTACTCCTTGGAGGGTCAGCGGGAACTTGTTGGCCAAATGGTCTGTTTCCACGCTGTAGGGATTCTATGGTTCTATGTTAGAATCCAAGATAGACAAACAGCAGGCTGGAAGAACACAGCAAGCCTTCTTCAGGTTACACCTGAAATGTTGACTTCTCCATCTCCTGATGTTGCCTGGCTTGCTGTGTTCTTCCAGCCTCCTGTCTGTTTGATAAGTTTGGGCAAGATAGGAGGCTGAATGTTAATGAGATGAGTTGTGCCGTCAACAAGACATTTAACAAACAATAATCCTCCTTTATCAGCAACTTGCTGCTAAATAGCAAAAAACTCACCTCACTGCTTGTGAAAAGCATAAAAGTTGAGCTGAGATGTTTCCTGATGTTGAGATAAGCCTCACGGAACCTCTTGTCAAGTTCTGCCACAAATCTTCCATAGCCCATGTAACACAGACTTCTATAGATTCCACCCTGTGTTCCTTTCTTCAGAACTGTTGCCGACCTGCTGTGTATTTTCAGCATCGTCTGTTAACAGCCCATTATTAGAGACTGACATAAACCAGGCACCCCCATCCTTACAGACCATTGTGAAGAGTAGTGTAAATGAGGTAAGATTATTTCATTATTGCTTACTCACTGTAACACAATGAGAGCATTGATGTGTTTCTTTCAGACATTTGTTTCCATTGCTTTTGTATTTATGTGTATTTTATCTTCATAAAATGTACATCAGAAACAGCAATGAATCCTATTGGTAATAAAATTACTCCTATTTTTCTCTTGCCTGGGTCATTGTCATGCTGTCAGTGAGGTTGAAGATAAGAGTAGGCAACACATTCCACAGTCAGTAGGGAGCTGGGAATGGGCTCAGGGTGTTGTGGGAACATGACTGGGAGGATAGCAAGTGTCAGACTGAAAATTTAGAGGGCTTGGGCCTCTGTCAAACATTCCTCTTGTAGTGATTGTAATGAGGGAATTCCCTGACTGGGGTTATTAATCTGGTCCAATCAGGGAGTCCTAGTTAACAGATAAGAACAGGAGGGTCACTGTGTCTCACACCTGCGCACACACGACATGGAAAAAAAAGAACAGGAGGGTCAACCATCCTGTCACTCTGACAGCTGACTCTGAGGGAGCTGGATCAGTGCCATAGAGTCATACAGCATGCAAACAGACCCTTTGGTCCAACCAGTCTATGCCAACCATAACCCTAATCTAAACGAGTCCTATCTGTCTGTGCTTGGCCCATATCCCTCCAAACATTTCTGATTCATGTACTTATCCAAATCTCTTTTAAATGTTGTAATTGTACCCCGCTCCACCACTTCCTCTGGACATTCATTCTACAAATGAACCTTTCTTTGTAACAAAGTTCTCCTCGTATCTTTTTAAGTTTTTCTCCTCTTACCTTAAAAATACGCCCTCCAGTCTTGAAATCCCCCACCCTAGGGAAAAGACACCTGCCATTCACTTTGTCTATATCCGTCATGATTTTATAAACCTCTATAAGGTCACCCCTCAATTTCCCACATTCTAGAGAAAACCGTTTCAGCCTGTCAAGCCTCTCCTCATAACTCAAGCTCTCTATTCCTGGCAATATCCTGGTGAATTTTTTCTGAACCTTCTGTGGCTTAATAATATCCTTCCTATTAGAGGGTAACCATAACTCGACAGAAGAAGCCTCCCCAATGCACTGTACAACCTCAACTTGAATTCCCAACTTCTATACTCAAAGGTCTCAGCATTGCAGGCAAGCGTGCTAAATGCCTTCTTAACCACCCCATCTACAGGTGACGTAAACTTCAAAGAATTATGTCAAGAACTTTTAAGTGTGTAAATAAGGGGTAACTTGATGGGATACCAGCCTTTGTGGAGTTATTTCAGTGGCAGAGAGTAAAGCACGTTCATGAAGAAATTCGCTTGCAACAGTTATCTTTGAGTAAATACCCAACCCCTCGCACAGAGGATTCATACGCAAAGTTGGCAGGAGGCTGTCTTTCATGAAACTGGACGTGAGCTATGTGTACTTGCAATTGCAGTTAGATGAGGATTTCCAGAAGTGTGCTACAATTAATACCTGTCAGGGTTTGTACCAATGTACAAGACAACTATTTGGGTATCATCAGCCTGTGCAATTTTCTAGCCATTTAGCTAGGTGACATGTTAATAACAAGAAAGTCTAATAAGGAGTACTTCAAGAACTTGGATATAGTCCTTAGACTTTTCTCCTAGGTGGACATATGCCGTAGAAGGGAAAAATATGTATTCCAGGCACCCCAAGTGACTATTTGGGCTACAGAGTCAACAGGATCCCACAGTCACAAAGATGTGCGGGTCAGGTGAATTGGCCATGCTAAATTGCCCGTAGTGTTAGGTAAGGGGTAAATGTAGGGGAATGGGTGGGTTGCGCTTCGGCGAGTCGGTGTGGACTTGTTGGGCCGAAGGGCCTGTTTCCACACTGTAAGTCTAATCACTAGGACACAGGTTGGAGGATAAAATAAGGGCAATCAAAGGTGTCCCGACTCCCAGGTCTGTAGTGGAGCTTTGATTGATTAGATTACTTACAGTGTGGAAACAGGCCCTTCGGTCCAACAAGTCCACACCGACCCGCCGAAGCGCAACCCACCCATACCTCTACATACCCCTTACCTAACACTACGGGCAATTTAGCATAGCCAATTCACCTGACCTGCACATCTTTGGACTGTGGGAGGAAACCGGAGCACCCGGAGGAAACCCACGCAGACACAGGGAGAATGTGCAAACTCCACACAGTCAGTCGCCTGAGTCAGGAAATGAACCCAGGTCTCAGGCACTGTGAGGCAGCAGTGCTAACCACTGTGCCACCGTGCCGCTCACAAACCTTGCGCTGGTGAATTATTACAGAAAATTCATACACAATCTAGCTTCCATCCTGGCACCTTTGCATCAACTCTTAAAAAAGAGTCAGCTTTGGGAATGGTCGTGCAGCCAAGCCATAGCTTTCAGGGAAGTGAAGAAACAGCTATCATCCTGTAAGGTGTTGACACACGATGACCCCAAATGAGATCTGGTATTGACTTGTGATGCCTCTCCATACCACATCAGGGTAGTATTAGCTCATAGGTAGCTCAATGGAGAGGAATGCACAATAGCATATGCATCCAGAACATTGAATAATGCAGAGCATAAATAAGCTCAGGTAGACAAAGAAGGATTGTGGTCATATTTGGAGTCAGGGTTTTCACCAATACCTTTACAAATGTAAATTTGTAAAAATAACAGACTAAAAACTGTTAGGTCCAATGGAAGGGGACTACGGATTGCACCTAAATTGGAAGGGGACTAATATACTGGCAGGGAAATTTGCTAGAGCTGCTCGGGAGGATTTAAACTAGTAAGGTGGGGGTGGGGTGTGTGGGATTCAGGGAGATAGTGAGGAAAGAGATCAATCTGAGACTGGCACAGTTGAGAACAGAAGCAAGTCAAGCAGTCAGGACAGGCAGGGACAAGGTAGGACTAATAAATTAAACTGCATTTATTTCAATGCAAGGGGCGTAACAGGAAAGGCAGATGAACTCAGGGCATGGTTAGGAACATAGGACTGGGATATCATAGCAATTACAGAAACATGGCTCAGGGATAAGCAGGACTGGCAGCTTAATGTTCCAGGATACAAATGCTACAGGAAGGATAGAAAGGGAGGCAAGAGAGGAGGGGAGTGGCATTTTTGATAAGGGATGGCATTACAGCTGTACTGAGTCAGGATATTCCCGGAAATACATCCAGGGCAGTTATTTGGGTGGAACTGAGAAATAAGAAAGCGATGATCACCTTATTGAGATTGTAGCTGAAAATGTGTTGCTGGTTAAAGCGCAGCAGGTCAGGCAGCATCCAAGGAACAGGAAATTCGACGTTTCGGGCTATAGATCCCCTAATAGTCAGAGGGAAATTGAGAAACAAATTTGTAAGGAGATCTCAGCTATCTGTAAGTTAGGATGGTTATGGTAGGAGATTTTAACTTTCCAAACATAGACTGGGATTGCCACAGTGTTAGGGGTTTAGATGGAGAGGAATTTGTTAAGTGTGTACAAGACAATTTTCTGATTCAGTATGTGGATGTACCTACCAGAGAAGGTGCAAAACTTGACCTACTCTGAGGAAATAAGGCAGGGCAGGTGACTGAGGTGTCAGTGGGGGAGCATTTTGGGGCCAGCGACCATAATTCTATTAGATTTAAAATAATGATGGAAAAGGATAGACCAGATCTAAAAGTTGAAGTTCTAAATTGGAGAAAGGACAATTTTGATGGTCTTAGGCAAGAACTTTCAAAAGCAGATTGGAGGCAGAGGTTCGCAGGTAAAGGGACGGTTGGAAAATGGGAGGCCTTCAAAAATGAGATAACGAGGATCCAGAGACAGTATATTCCTGTCAGGGTGAAAGGAAAAGCTGGTAGGTATAGGGAATGCTGAATGACTAAAGAAATTGAAGGTTTGGTTAAGAAAAAGAAGGAAGCATATGTAAGGTATAGACAGGATAGATCGAGTGAATCCTTAGAAGAGTATAAAGGCAGTAGGAGTATACTTAAGAGGGAAATCAGGAGGGCAAAAAGGGGACATGGGATAGCTTTGGTAAATAGAATTAAGGAGAATCCAAAGAGTTTTTACAAATACATAAAGGACAAAAGGGTTACTAGGGAGAGAATAGGGCCCCTCAAAGATCAGCAAGGTGGCCTTTGTGTGGAGCCACAGAAAATGGAGGAGATAATAAATGAGTATTTTGCATTAGTATTTACTGTGGAAAAGAATATGGAAGATATAGACTGTAGGGAAATAGATGGTGACATCTTGCAAAATGTCCATATGACAGAGGAGGAAGTATTGAATGTCTTTCAACGGGTAAAGGTGAATAAATCCCCAGGACCTGATCAGGTGTACCCTAGAACTCTGCGGGAAGCTAGAGAAGTGATTGCTGGGCCTTTTGCTGAGACATTTGTATCATCGATAGTCACAGGGAAGGTGCCGGAAGACTGGAGGTTGGCTAACGTGGTACCACTATTTAAGAAGGGTAGTAAGGGCAAGCCAGGGAACTATAGACCAATGAGCCTGACGTTGGTGGTGAGCAAATTGTTGAGGGAATCCTGAGGGACAGGATGTACATGTATTTGGAAAGGCAAGGACTGATTAGGGATAGTCAACATGGCTTTGTGCGTGAGAAATCATGTCTCACAAACTTGATTGAGTTTTTTGAGGAAGTAACAAAGAGGATTGATGAGGGCAGAGCGGTAGATGTGATCTATATGGACTTCAGTAAGGTGTTCTTCAAGGTTCCCCATGGGAGACTGATTAGCAAGTTTAGATCTCACGGAATGCAGGGAGAACTAGCCATTTGGATACAGAACTGGCTCAAAGGTAGAAGATAGAAGGTGGTGGTGGAGGTTTGTTTTTCAGATTGGAGGCCTTTGACCAGTGGCGTGCTACAAGGATCGGTGCTGGGCCCTCTACTTTTTGTCATTTACATAAATGATTTGGATGTGAGCATAAGAGGTACAGTTAGTAAGTTAGTGGACAGCGAAGGGGGTTACCTCAGATTACAACAAGATCTTGACCAGATGGGCCAATAGGCTGAGAAGTGGCAGATGGAGTTTAATTCAGATAAATGTGAGGTGCTGCATATTGGGAAAGCAAATCTTAGCAGGACTTATACACTTAATGGTAAGGTCCTAGGGAGTGTTGCTGAACAAAGGGATTTGGAGTGCAGGTTCATAGCTCCTTGAAAGTGGAATTGCAGGTAGATAGGATAGTGAAGAAGGCGTTTGGTATGCTATCCTTTTTTGGTCAGAGTATTGAGTACAGGAGTTGGGAGGTCATGTTGCGGCTGTACAGGATATTAGTTAGGCCACTTTTGGAATATTGTGTGCGATTATGGTCTCCTTCCTATAGGAAAGATGTTGTGAAACTTGAAAGGGTTCAGAAAAGATTTACAAGGATGTTGCCAGGGTTGGAGGATTTGAGCTATGGGGAGAGCTTGAACAGGCTGGGGCTGTTTTCCCTGGAGTGTTGGAGGCTGAGGGGTGACTTTATACAGGTTTACAAAATTATGAGGGGCATGGATATGGTAAATAGGCAAAGTCTTTCCCTGGGGTCGGAGAGTCCAGATCTAGAGGGCATAGGTTTAGGGTGAGAGGGGAAAGATACGTGTATGGAATGAGCTGCCAGAGGAAGTGGTAGAGGCTGGTACAATTACAGTATTTAAGCGGCATTTGGTTGGGTAAATGAATAGGAAGGGTTTGGAGAGATATGGGCCGGGTGCTGGCAGGTGGGACTAGATTGTGTTGGGATATCTGGTCGGCATGGATGGGTTGGACCAAAGAGTCTGTTTCCATGATGTACATCTCTATGACTCTATTGAAGAGGACAAGGCAATGCTGCCCAGACCGTCAGGCCAAATTCAGTGGTGGTCTCTAATACTATATGCGTATAAGTACAAGATGGAACACTGTCCAGGAGACCAAGTTGTGAATGTGGATGCATTAAGCCACTTCCCACTGGCAGATACACTACTGGTGATACCACCACTGGAAGAGCCTGTAATAGTTTTAAATTTTCTGGACACACTTCCACTCACAGCTGACAATATCAGACTTTGGATGCAGAAAGATTCAGTCCATGGCAAAACCAAATTAGCTAGTGATGATGTGGGAAACCAAAGGGCTGTCACAACACAGATTGTAACCATTTTGGTTCTGGAGTGACCCAGATAATGGTGCAGGAAGGCATATTAATATGGGAAGCAAGAGTCATAATCCTGAGAACAGGTTGCTCTCAGATACTCGCTGAACTCTATCAGCATCACCCATGGGTTTCCAAAATGAAGATGTTGGCAAGAATGTCTGGTGGCCAGGTATTGAGGCAGACATACTAAAGTTTATGAGGCAGGGTCCATAGGACCAATAAGTACAGGAATTACTGGCCAGCAGCTTCCCCAAATTTTTCTGATGAAAGGCTTTTGCTCGGTGTTGATTTTTCCTGCTCCTCAGATGCTTCATGACCTGCTGTGCTTTTCCAGCACCACTCTAATCTTGACTCTAATCTCCAGCAACTGCAGTACTCACTTCTGTCTACCCCACATTCATGGCAAGGGCCAGGTAAACCCTGGACCCAGTCACACATCACCGTTGCAGGTCATTTTATGGGCTCAATGTTCTTAGACACTACCGATGCCTACTCAAAGTGGCTGGACACGTATAGAGTTCATTCAAGGATGACGATAGAAGAACTGCTTGCATCTTTTGCAATTCGCAGATATCTGGAAGTGTTAGAATATAGAACATAGAAAAGTACAGCACAGAACAGGCCCTTCGGCCCATGATATTGTGCCGAGGATTATTCCTAATCTAAAATAAAATAACCCAACCTATGCACCCTTCCATTCACTGCTGACCATGTGCATGTCCAGCAGTCGCTTAAATGTCCCTAATGACTTTGCTTCCACCACCACCGCTGGCAATGCATTCCATACATTCACAACGCTCTGCGTACCTCTGATGTCTCCTCTATACTTTCCTCCTAATATCTTAAAATGATGACCCCTCATGCCAGTCAATCCTGCCCTGGGGAAAAGTCGCTGACTATTGACTTTATCCATGCCTCTCATTACCTTGTATACTTCGATCAGGTCATATCTCTTCCTCCTCCTCTCCAGTGAGACAACTCTGAGCTTAGTGAACCACTCTTCATAAGACAAACCCTCCAGTCCAAGCAGCACCCTGGTAAACCTTCTTTGCACCCTCTCAAAGCCTCCGCATCTTTCCTATAATAGGGCGACCACAACAGGACATAATATTCCAAGTGTGGTCTCACCAGGGTCTTGTAGAGCTGCGGCAAAACCTCACGGCTCTTAAACTCGCTCTCTCTGTTAATGAAAGCCAAAACACCATATGCTTTCTTAACAACCCTATCCACTTGGGTGGCAACTTTGAGGGATCTATGCACTTAGAGTCATAGAGTCATAGAGACATACAGCATGGAAACAGACCCTTCTATCCAACCCGTCCAACCCTTCAGATATCCCAACACAATCTGGTCCCACCTGCCAGCACACAGCCCATATCCCTCCAAACCCCTCCTATTCACATACCCATTCAAATGCCGCTTAAATGTTGCAATTTTACTAGCTTCCACCACATCCTCTGGCAGCTCATTTCGTATACATACTACCGTCCATGTGAAAAGGTACCCCTTAGGTGTCATTTATATTGTACCCCTCTCACCCTAAACCTATGCCCTCTAGTTCTGGACTCCCCGACCCCAGGGAAAAGACTTTTCCTATTTACCATATCCATGCCCCTCATAATTTTGTAAACCTCTATAAGGTCACCCCTCAGCCTCCGACGCTTTAGGGAAAACAGCCCCAGCCTGTTCAGCCTCTCCCTATAGCCCAACTCCTCTAACCATGGCAACATCCTTGTAAATCTTTTCTGAACTCATTCAAGCTTCACAACATCTTTCCGACAGGAAAGAGACCAGAATTGCACGCAATATTCCAACAGTGGCCTAACCAATATCCTGTACAGCTGCAACATGACCTCCCAACTCCTGTACTCATTACTCTGACCAGTAAAGAAAAGCATACCAAGCACCTTCTTCACTATCCTATCTACCTGCAACTCCACTTTCAAGGAGCTATGAACCTGCACTCCAAGCTCTCTTTGTTCAGCAACACTACCTTTAAGTGTATAAGTCCTGCTAAGATTTGCTTTCCCAATATGCAGCACCTCACATTTATCTGAATTAAACTCCATCTGCCACTTCTCAGCCCATTCGCCCATTTGGTCAAGATCCTGTTGTAATCTGAGGTAATCCTCTTCACTGTCCACTACACCAATTTTGGTGTCATCTGCAAACTTACTAATTGTACCTTTTATGCTTGCATCCAAATCATTTGTCATGTAAATGATAAAAAGTAGAGGACCCGGCACTGATCCTTGTGGCACTCCATTGGTCACAGGCTTCCAGTCTGAAAAACAATTCTCCATCACTACCCTCTGTCTTCTACTTTGAGCCAGTTCTGTATCCAAATGGCTGGTTCTCCCTGTATTCCGTGAGATCTAACCTTGCTAATCAGTCTCCCATGGGGAACGTTGTCGAATGCCTTACTGAAGTCCAAGATCCCTCTGTTCCTCCATACTGCCAAGAACTCTGTCTTTAATCCTAATTTCAGCATCACTTCATATTTATCCAGTTGAACTCCATTTCCCATTTCTCAGCCCAGCTCTGCATCATGTCTATGTCACGCTGTATCCTGCAATAGCCCTCGATACTATCAACGGCACCTCCAACCTTTGTGTCATCAGCAAATTTACTAACCCATCCATCAACCTCCTCATCCAAGTCATTTATAAAAACTACAAAGAGCAGAGGCCCAAGAACAGAGCCCTGCGGGACACCACTCATCACTGACCTCCAGGCAGAATACCTTCCAACTCCAATCACTCTTTTCTGTCTGCCAACCAATTCTGAATCCAGACAGCCAAATCTCCCTGTATCCCATACATCCTGACTTTATGAAAGAGCCTACCATGGGGAACCTTATCAAATGCCTTGCTGAAGTCCAGATACACCATATCCACTGCTCAACCTTCGTCGACCTATCTCGTCACTCCCTCACAGGACTCAATAAGATTTGTGAGGCACGACCTGCCCCTCACAAAGCCATGCTGACTGCCTTTATGCTTTTCCAAATAGTCATAAATCCTATCCCTCAGAATTCTTTCCAAAATCTTGCTGACCACAGACATATGACTGACTGGTCTGTAATTGCCAGGAATTTCCCTATTCCCCTTCTTGAAAAGAGGAACAATATTCGCCTCCCTCCAATTCTCTGGAATGACTCCTGTGGAAAGTGAGGAAGCAAAGATCTTCGCCAGCGGCTTAGCAACCTCCTTTCTCACTTCCTGGAGCAGCCTAGGATAAATCTGGTCTGGCCCTGGGGACTTATCAAACTTAACGTTTGCCAAAATTTCCAGCACATCAACTTCATCAATCTTTATCTGTTCAAGCCTGTTTCCTAGCTCCTCAAAGTTCTCATACACAACAAGGTCTCTTTCCTTTGTGAAAACCGAAGCAAAAAATTCATTTAGGGCTTCCCCTATCTGCTCAAACTCCATGCACAAGTTCCCTATGCTATCCCTGACCAGCCCTACCTTCTTCCTTATTATTCTCTTATTCCTCACATATGAGTAAAATGCCTTTGGTTCTCCCTAATCCTTCCTGCCAAGCCTTTACTGCGCCCCCTCCTGGCTCTCTTCAGTCCATTTCTGATCTCCTTTCTAGTAAACCTGTAATCTTCTAAAGCTGTGCTAGATCCTTGCTTCCTCCACCTTATGTAAGCTGCCTTCTTCCTTTTGATGAGAAGCTTCTCTGTTCTTGTCATCCAAGGTTCCTTAATCTTACCCCTTCTTGCCTGTCTCAGAGGAACAAATTTGTGCATCACTCGCAACAATTGCTCCTTAAACAGTCTCCACATGTCTGTGGACCTTACTGTGGAACAATTGCTCCCAATCTGTACTTCCCAACTCTTGTCTGATAGCGTCAAATTTCTTTTTCCCAATTAAATATCTTCCCTTGGTATCTGCTCCTTTCTCTCTCCAAGGCTATGGTAAATGTTGATCACAGATAAGAGGCCATCATTTACCAAAAGGGAATTTGGGTATTTCCTAAAGTCGACTGATATTCAACACACAAGGACAGCTCTGTCATTGCATGGTCAGGCAGAAAAAGCAGTCAAAACCTTGAAGACAGGCTTAAAGAAACAGCCTATAATTTCACTAGATACCAAACTGTCCCAGTTCTTATTTGATTATATGCACAGATTGCTCCAGCAGAGCATGGGAGAAGACCCCGTAGCAGATTAAATTTAATCTTCCTGGACCTCGGAGAGGGGAGGGTGAAACGGCATCAACAATGTCAATGCAGACATAACACTCTGCTAAGTGAGAGAGACAGTTTACTTTAGGAGACGTAATTTGTGGTAGGAACTATTGGAATGGCCGTGCATGGGTAAGAGGAATGGATGATGTGAAATCAGGTCCAGTGACATACGAAATGTGGGTCAATGCGACGGTCCTGAACAAATATGTGAACCGTATGAAAACTGCAATCGTAAATGGAAGAGGTGCAGAATGTGCCTAGCTCCTTGACAGCCTTTTCAATTGTTTTGAAACCCATGGATTCTCCCTCTCCATCAAGCGTTCAAGAGAACTTGGAATCTGAGATGGACATGGCAGATGTTGCTGCCTGAATGCCTTTGCCCCCTGAAGAAGAAAATGAATTTCTTCCATGACACTCTGTGTGCAAGAGGTGAGCTACTGTGCATTACACGCCACCTGTATTCAAGGCATAGTTGAAGGAACCTGACACATTGCTAAATGCCCTGGAGGAGCTACAAAAAAAAAAGAACTGGCCTATGTCCTTGGACTCAGAGGTGCAGGGATGTTGTGATTGTAATGAAGCCCATCAAGTGGATCTCATAGAATATGAGTTTCCTGACTGAGGTTGTTAACATCGTCCAATCAGAGATCCCTGCCTGACAGATAAGAATAGGGGTGTTCACAGGCCACTCGGGTGTTTTCCTACTTTTCCTGGTGGTGGAAATTAAATAAAGATTTGTGCACTATGTCTCTCACTGTAAAAGAAAAAAAAGTTTTAAAAAAAAAAGAATAGGGGTGTTCACAGGCCACTCGGGTGTTTTCCTACTTTTCCTGGTGGTGGAAATTGAATAAAGATTTGTGCACTTTGCGTCTCTCACTGTGTCTCACAACTACACACACACACCATGGGTGCTGGGGAAAATAAGCACTACCGCAGTTAGGCGATAGTGTGGGGGTTAATAAAAAAAAATGAAAAAAAATATAAACAGGAGAATTGCCCTTTGATGTGAAGGGCACTATTTGTCACTGGTCACTTGGGTGTTGCCTTTCAAGAAAAAAAAAGAATAGGGGTGTTCACAGGCCACTCGGGTGTTTTCCTACTTTTCCTGGTGGTGGAAATTGAATAAAGATTTGTACACCTTGTCTCTCACTGTGTCTCACAGCTGCACACACACACACCATGGGTGCTGGGGATAAAAATAATAAGCACTACCGCAGTTAGGCGGTAGTGTGGGGGTTAAAAGGAAAAAAAAAGAAAAAAGGGTAATTGTTGCACAAGAGAAGAAAAAAGAAAAAACAAAAAAAAGAATAGGGGTGTCTCCTCCTTGAAGGTGTCTGAGAGGAAGGGGAGTATCCCTGGACTAGAAAGAAAAAAAGAGAATATGGGTGTCCGGCAGGTAGGCTATCCTCAGCGCTGTCACCCCAGGCAGGTACTGGGCCGGGCTGTCCTAGAGGTGGTCGAAAGGTGTGTCAGGATGGACCGAGAACTGGAAGGGGCATAGGGTGGACCGAGAGCCAGAAGGTGAATAGGGGCAGGCTGCCTTAGAGTGGCCGGAAGGTGGGAGGGACGGGGGCTTGCTGGGTCTGTATTGTATGCACTGTTTTTTTTTAATGTAACTGGATTGGCTTTTTATGTACAAATGTCATTGTTGCTGTCTTGTCATATGTGAAACTGTGATTTGAGGTTTGTCCTCATCTCTCTGTAAACTGGTTGAACGGTAGGGTTTGGGGCCTGGCTTTGCTCCTCTCCCTTGTAAAATTGCTGTTGCATATAGCTGTAAATGTTAACTGTTTTTTGTAAACTGTTTTGTAATTTGTTTAATGAAATAAAAAAAAGAATAGGGGTGTCAGGCTGGTAGGCCATCCTCAGCGCTGTCACGCAGGCAGGTACTGGTGTGGGCTGTCCTAGAGGTGGTTGGAAGGTGCTAAGGGCGGACCGAGAACTGGAAGGAACATGGGGCGGATCTAGAGCCGGAAGGTGCGTAGGGGCAGGCTGCCTTAGAGTGGCCGGAAGGTGGGAGGGACGGAGGGGGCTTGCTGGGTTTTTCTGGGGGTCTGTATTGTACACACCATTTTTTAATGTAACTGGACTGTCTTGTATGTACAAATGTCATTGTTACTGTTTGTTATGATTGAAACTGGGATTTGAGGTTTGTCCCCATTTCCCTGAAAACTGGTTGAATGTCAGGGTTTGGCGCTTGGCCTTGCCATTCCTCTCGCTTGTAAAATTGCTGTTTTTCTGTATACAGCTGTAAATGTTAATTGTTTTGTAAACTGTGAATTGTTTAATAAAATATAAAGAATAGGAGTGTCGCTTGGACCTAACGTAGTGCACCAGTTGGAGGATGCTCAGGTGTGCAGTGGAATCCCGTCCGCGCTCACCCCAGCCCGGATGGAGTTTCACATTGGCCCCAAGGCCCCATACTTCTCCTGGGAGCCTGTGCCCCACAACCTGACCTGGCTGCGGAATTTTAGTTTTGTCCCTTTTAAGGACGTAAAAAGGTGAGCCCTGTATTGACTGCTGCTGCACACCGTCCACCTCTTCTCCCTCATTCACTGTCCGGACATGCCTTGGTTTGCCCATTTGCCAACGGGAGGAGGGGAGCCCCAGTGGAGGCCTCTCTACGAGGGAGTCCTCCCCCTTTCTCTCAGGGATCTGGGGTGGAGAGTGCTGCACGCAGCAGTCCCTGGCGACCACAGATTGCGGTGGTTCAAGGACTCGCAGCCCAATTGCTTGTTCTGTGGTGCTGTGGAGTCCGTGGACCATGTGTATGTTGGGTGTGGGCGTTTGCACTCCCTTTTTGATTTTCTCAAAAACCTCCTTCTCTGTTTTTGGTTGCACTTCAGTCCCACGCTCCTGATCTTCGGACACCTGGTATGGAGCGGGCAGAGCTGAAAATATGTTGCTGGAAAAGCACAGCAGGTCAGGCAGCATCCAAGGAGCAGGAGAATCGACGCTTCAGGAATGAGGAAAGTGTGCCAAGCAGGCTAAGATAAAAGGTAGGGAGGAGAGAAGGAATTGGGAATATGGGATGGTGTTTTTACAGGGGCAGGGTGGGAGGAGGTGGAGGGGGTGGGGCAGGTCTGAAGACCTCCTTGTGGGTCTGCTCGTGGGCCTGGCCAAACTGGCCATAAATAGGTCCAGGCAGCAGGACTGTGGAGGGGGTCATTAGGGCCGACTACCTGCCTCTCTTCCACGGTTATGTTAGAGCCCGGGTGTCTCTGGAGAAGGAGCACCAATACCCTTGAGCTGTTCAGGGAAAAGTTGGCACCGCAGGGAGTGGAATGTATTATTTCCCTTTCCCATTCTATTTTGATTTAACCCCTGCCCTCCCCTTCACTGTTTGATCACACAGCATTGGCCTTTGATGTGAAGGGCACTGCTTGTCACTGGCCATTTGAGTGTTTCTATTTTTCCTGATGGTGGAAACTGAATAACGATTCGTGCACCTGATGTCTTTCATTGTGTCTTACATCTGCACACACACAACATGGGTGCTGGGGAATAAATAAGCACTACTGCAGTTAGGCAGTATGGGGTAACAGGAAAAATAGGAGTCCCAGAGGTTCTGTTAAAAAAAAAATTAAAAAACAAAACTAAACAGAAGCGTCAGAGTCTCTTCAGGTCGGGGACTGACTCCAAGCTGGCTGGCCACAGTGGACTGTGTGAAAAAACATAGGAGTGTCCGACACCCTGCTCACTCTGAGAGCTGGCTCTGAGAGAGCTGTTCAGTGCCATGCACTTTCCACATGTAAATAAAGGGTGATGGGATTGTTGATTCTGTGAAGTTATTTCACCTCTGGTCTGTCCCTGTGAGCTGTTAGCAGCCATTTTAGTGTGCATAAGTAGATGTGTGGATGTATGCATGTCTGGATGTTTGTGTGGGGTGTTTGTGTACATATGAGGTGAGGCTGTACAACTGTATAGGTTCAGATGTCCACAAGTGCATTTGTCTGTGCTTGGGTGTGTGACATCATGCAAGTTATGTTAATGCTGCCTTGTGGTATGTTATGTTGCATCTTTCTGTTGTGTTCTGTTGGGGGATGTTGGATTGCAATATATTGCATTGTATGTTATGAGCATCTAAATATAACTAAATTCAATCAAACAAAAGAACATTGCAAAATGCAATATAATGCAACAAAGAAAAATGAAAAATCTAACACAATACAAAATATAATTTTACAGCATAATATTTTGCAACACAATATGACATGAGGAATCACAAATTTTACAAGGCAATAGTCTGGACATTGTAGGTTTTTGAGGATATTGATCGTGTCCTCTCAGTGTTGACCCTCATTACCCTTCTGTCAGTGACAGGAACTTGAGGATGAAGCATAAGTGTTGACATTCTAAACTTACGTTCTGTCACTGAATGCCCTGCAACATTCTGCACCGTGGTCCTTTCTTACCAACACTCACTGAAATCATGAGCATGTTCATCTTCACACTGTGGTTTTGCCATTAGAAACCCCATCAACAGGTACGCTTTGTTCAATCAGCGGTAACTTGATAATATGATTAATAACATTGGTTGAACACAAAATTTGTCCCTGAAAAGAAAATACTCTTGTGGAATGCCATTAAAACGTTTAATAATGGACCTTATAAACTAAATTTATTTGATAGTGATTTTAAATCTACAACAGTAACTTTTTTAGAATATTTTACCTCCTACTATCACCCATGTGTGTTATCATTTTTAATTTGCTGAATGTAAAAACAACATGATTTTACTTGACTGTATTCTGTTTTCTGGTTTGGTACCTGAAAATCCTTGATTGGCTAGTCTGACAGTCTGGTGACAACACTCGAGTCTGGCAATACCCAGTGAAGAAAGCTGCAGTAATACAGGACAGTGATCGAGGTGAAACCCTCACTAGACCGATGATCAGATTTCCAGTGGCGTACCTTTGCTTCATTGCAGATACAAAAGTCAAGTCACTACAATATAACACAACAGAGTATATTATGTTTATAACATATTTTGTGTTGTATTGAGTTATACTGAGTGTAGTGCATACATGTGAATGGGATGTGTAAAGTATTGTGGCATTTTAGTATTGTAATATATTAAGTGTTGTGTTATGCTGAATATCAAGCTATTGTTTCCAGAACTGTCATTGATCTCATCTACAGCTACCCACCGCATGGTCCCCCAACTCCACACAGCCTGCTTCTCTCTTCTTCCCAAAATCCACAAACAGGAGAGGCCTTTCAGACCCATTATTTCAGCCTATTCGTGCCCCACTGAACTTAATTCTTCTTATGTTGACTCTATTTTTTCACCCCACTTACAATTGTGATGCTTCTGACGCTTTATGTTGCTCATAATTTCCAATCTTCTGCTCCTTTTCTCAGAATAAAAATAGAAAATAAATTCATTGTCACATGAAAAATACAGAAAAAAGTTTTATAAGTCATTCTACCATGGCAGCTAGACAAATTTCATCACAGTTCAGTTAACGGCTCCTGGGTTCGGGGCAAGCCGATAAAGGAACAATGTAATACCCTGAAGATGCAGCCAGGACAAGACCACAATCTGGGCTGCTGGAATACTGCACCAGAAGCCTCTGTCAAAGAAGACTGCCATACGGCCGAGACTGCCAGCCAGGATTCTGGGATAGCTGAAGACTTCCACATGGGGATGAGACTTCCACTCCGTGTCAAGACCACGACTTCTCCTTCAGGAATCCGGGCCTAGCTGTAGACCTGGAGCCTCAGCCTAGCCTGTGAGTCCGAGCTGTGGGAGTCAGCCCGGGACCTATTGCTCACTTGCTGGGACATCCGGTCTAGTTCACCATGGATGTTCAATCCCCCTATGTGAGCATCTCCTCATCAGGATGGTCTGAATTCTCTCTGTTTCTTTTTTTGGAATGAGGTCTGAACAGTCCCCATTCAACACTATCCTCCTTTACTAGGCTAAATTTGGTCTCACTTTGAATAACTTCTCTATCTGCCTTTCTCTAAGTCAAAGGTGTGGCTATGGTCCCCACATGGGTCCGAGTTACGCCTGTCTCTTTGTGTATGTGTAGAACATTCCTAGTTCTAGTTCTACTCAAAGCCTTCACCAACATTCTTTCCTTGATATATCGATGACATTATCTGTGCTGCTTCCTGCTCTTGTCTGGAATTGGAAAAAATTAATCAAATTTGCTTCCAAATTTCAATGTTGATCTCTCTTTCTCTCTGCATCTTCTCTGCAGCTATAACACTATTCTGCACTCTGTTCTGTTACCTGGTGCACTCTGTATGGTATAATCTACCTGGAGAACATGCAAAACAACACTTTTCACTGGATCTCAGTACATGTAATAACAATAAATTTTTTTTAAAAATCAAACATCTCACAACATCCATCATTGACTCCTCCCTTCCCTTCTTTGACATTTCCGTTTCCATTTCTGGGGATAGGCTGGTCTCCAATATCCAGAATAAAATGTACAACTTTACCATTCTCTGCATTACATTTCATCTGCCAAATACTCACCCTTTCTATCTTACTATCTGTGTCCGCTTGAAGTCTGTGACTATCCTCCTCATATTTCACAACCCTTTTGTGTCATCTACATATTTTAAAACTGTGCCCTGTACAAACACTTTTAGCTAAATAACATACTTGAGGCAAAGCAGCGGCCCTCACCCTGTCCATGGGCAGGCCATTGTACTACCTCCAGTCTGAAAAACTTCGCCATCACTCTAGGTCTCCTGCTGCTCAGTTGCCTTTGTATGCATGTTGCTGCTACTGTCCCTTGTATTTTGTGGGCATCAATGTTGCTTACAAGCCTATGATGTGATTATTTATCAATATCTTTTAGGAGGTCATGTCCACCACGTCAACTTCATTGTCCTTATCAAAACACTCAATCAAGTTAAACACAATTTGCATTTAACACATCCATAGTTTACTGTGATACATCCATGCTGGTCCAGGTGATTGTTAATTTTGTCTCAGTTTCCTGTTGCTAAAAACTTTCCCACCATCAACTGACTGGGCTGTAGTTGCTGGTTTCATCCTGACAGCTTTTCTTGAACAAGTGGGTAAATGTTTGGATTTCAAAGTTTGTGAGAAGATTTGTAGCTCGGGTGCTCGTTGTTGTGGTTCTGTTCGGCAAGCTGGGAACTTGTGTTGCAGACGTTTCGTCCCCTGTCTAGGTGACATCCTCAGTGCTTGGGATCCTCCTGTGAAGCACTTCTGTGATGTTTCCTCCGGCATTTATCGTGATTTGTCTCTGCCGCTTCCGGTTGTCAGTTCCAGCTGTCCGCTGCAGTGGCCAGTATATTGGGTTGAGGTCGATGTGTTTGTTGATAGTATCTGTGGATGAGTGCCATGCCTCTAGGAATTCCCTGGCTGTTCTCTGTTTGGCTTGTCCTATAATAGTAATGTTGTTCCAGTCGAACTCATGTTGCTTGTCATCTGTGTGTGTGGCTATTAAGAGTAGCTGGTCGTGTCGTTTCGTGGCTAGTTGGTGTTCATGGATACGGATCGTTAGCTGTCTTCCTGTTTGTCCTATGTAGTGTTTTGTGCAGTCCTTGCATGGGATTTTGTACACTACGTTGGTTTTGCACATGCTGGGTATCGGGTCCTTTGTCCTGGTGAGTTGTTGTCTGAGTGTGGCTGTTGGTTTGTGTGCTATTATGATTCCTAGTGGTCGCAGTAGTCTGGCTGTCAGTTCAGAAATGTTTTTGATGTATGGTAATGTTGCTAGTCCTTTGGGTTGTGGCATGTCCTCATTCCGTTGTCTTTCCCTTTGTTGATGAAATTGCAGGGGTATCCGTCTTTGGCGAATACATTGTAGAGGTGTTCTTCTTCCTCTTTTTGCAGTTCAGGTGTACTGCAGTGTGTTGTGGCCCTTTTGAACAGTGTCTTGATGCAACTTCGTTTGTGTGTGTTGGGGTGGTTGCTTTCATAGTTCAGGACTTGGTCTGTGTGTGTAGCTTTCCTGTATACCTTTGGGGTGAATTCTCCGTTTGGTGTTCTCTGTACCATTATGTCTAGGAATGGGAGTTGGTTGTCCTTTTCTTCCTCTCTAGTGAATCTGATTCCTGTGAGTGTGGCGTTGATAATCCGGTGTGTGTCCTCTATTTCTCTGTTTTTAATGATTACAAAGGTGTCATCCACATATATGACCCAGAGTTTGGGCTGAATTTGCGGTAAGACTGTTTGTTGTAATCTTTGCATTATAGCTTCTGCTATGAGTCCAGAGATGGGTGAGCCCATGGGTGTGCTGTTGATTTGTCCATATATTTGGTTGTTGAATATGAAGTGTGTTGTGAAGCACGGGTCCAGTAGTTTGAGTATGCCGTCTTTGTTGATAGGTTCCCCGTCTTGTTGTCTGTTCTGTATGTTCAGCAGGTTGGCTATTGTTTCTCTGGCTAGGGTTTTGTCAATAGAGGTGAACAGTGCTGTTACATCGAATGAGACCATAGTTTCTTCCCTGTCTATGTGCATATTTCTGATGATGTCCAAGAATTCTTGTGTTGACTGTATAGAGTGTCTGGATCCGCTGATCAGGTGTTTCAGTTTCTGTTGTAGTTCTTTAGCCAGTTTGTGTGATGGTGTCCCTGATAGTGATACTATGGGTCTGAGTGGGATGTCTGGTTTGTGAACTTTAGGTAGTCCATAGAATCTGGGGGTGGTGTTGCTTTCAGGTTTCATTCTCTGTAGGTCAAACCTGGTTATCTGTCTGTTTTTTTTTTGCAGGTTCCTCAATGTGTTGTTTATCCTATTGGTGAGCTGTGGGGTGGGGTTAAACTCTCTCTTTTGGTAGGTGTTGGTATCTGCAAGTAGTTGTTGTGCTTTCTGGATGTACTCTGCTTTGTCCAGGATGACCGTCATTCTGCCTTTGTCTGCTGGTAGTATGATTATGTTCTTATCATTTCTTAGTGTTTTTCGTGCTTCCCTCTTCTTGGTGTTGAGGTTGTGTGTTTGTCTTTTCCTTGTTATCAGGGGTACGATACTTTGTCTCTATATATATGCCGGAGGAAACATCAGAGAAGCGCTTCACAAGGGGCTCACAAGCACTGAGGATGTCACCTAGACAGGGGACAAAACGTCTGCAACACAAATTCCCAGCTCGGTGAACAGAACCACAACAAATGTTTGCATTCTCTAGCCTCTGCTATCAGTTCCTAAGGAGATTGGCAAATTGTGGTCATTACATTGATAATTTTCACTGTTAATTCTTGCACCATCCTAGGTTGCATCCAACACAAGGATATAAGAAATTGGAGCAGTACCATTTGGCCCATCAAACCTTCTCCACCCTGTATATAATCACGGCTGACCTTGGTTTCAGGTGCTGTTTCCTCTGCTCCCTGTACCCCTTGATTCCCAAAAGGACCGAAAATCTGTCTATCCCAGCCTTAAGTATATCAAACAATGGAATATCCACAACTCTGAGAATTCCAAAGACTGGGAAACATTTGAGTGAATAAATTTCTCCTCATCTCAATCCTAAATGTCCTCTCAAGCCTCCCCTATTAAAAACCTCTTCAATATTGTGTGTTTCAATGAGTTGCCTCTCATTCTTTGAGACACCAGAGAATATAGTCCCAGTTTATTCAGATTTCTTCTACTATGCAATTAGCCCTGCCTGATTCCACAACACTAGATCTGAAATGGCTTTACTTCCAGTTGGTTCCATCAGGAAACTGTTAAGAAAATATTTTACATGGTCCTGCTGACTTATCAATTCTATATACAGGTAACATCTCTAGGACCTTCTTGTTTTCAAATTGAATTGAATTTTTTGAATTGAATTGAATTAGCTTTACTGTCACATGTACCCAAATGAGTACAGTAAAAAATTTATAAGTTGCCATTACAGCGCCATTTTAGGTGCAAAGGTACAGCTTCTTCAGTTACAAGATTAGTTACAGTGTAACAATGTCACCAACAAACTGCCATCTTAGGTAAAGAATGCCCACGTACAAAGTTTGGTACATCCAGTATTTTAACTATCATCTCAGTGTCTGTGACTTTAGTAACATTTCCTTCCTCAAGGAATGTTATAAATGGAATTTGCTTGTGACTTCCATTTTCCTTTGTCTATCCTTAAGCTTTACGTTACAAGTCAGACTTAAACAGGAATAAACAGGAAACCCTACAAACTCCAGGGAAAATGAAATTATGTTAGTCAGTGGTCATCACAGAGACAAGTGATGAACTGAATTAGATATCCATTTTGTAAAGTACTTTGGAACATGAAACATACAAATGCGAAATAGGAATTCTGTTTTTTATTAATGTGATTGAGTAATGCTTTTGGCTACATTTTGTTGACCTTTAGAATATGAATTGTTAGCAAAGTGTTGTGAATCTATCCCTTACTCAGCGCAGTGATAGAATTACATACATTGTGTTTGTAAGCTATTAGCAAATGAAAAATGTAAAAATGATCTCATTACTATTCACTTACACTACCGGTCCTCATTTTAGTTCCCTTTTGGTTTCTTTGATCTTTTGTCTGTTGTCTGTGTATAGAAATTAGTGTTCAAAAGGAAAAGAGGTTTCACTGATGTTGATGTATTTTTGAGTGTGAATTATATTTTATGTTAAGATTTCAATATATTGTATGAATAGGGCTATTGTTACGGATACTGAGAACATCTGCAAAGTTCTTTGAGTGAGGTTCTTTGGGGTAACAAAAGGCATTTCCAAACATCACTGTAGGTCATCTGATGGTATCCTGACTGCCCAAAGGCCATTGAATCAAGTGGCTTTCATCAAAGTTGATCGCAACTAGAAAGCTTTCTTTGATGGACTTCACAAACTTCAATACTCCTCATTAGTATCACACACCCTCCCCTCCACTATTCAACTTGTTCCACTCTGACGTGCAGTCCTCCGTTTGTTATACTGTCCCTATAAAAGTCCACAAATTCTTTCTCAGTTTAATGTTGTTAATGCCTGTTATATTAATGAATTGAAGAGCATTCCTAAGAGTGACCGAAGCTCATAACTGAAAGCATTTAGTGCTGCCCTGGACACTATAATATTTTGGTGTGTATTTTGTTTTGCCAGAAGTTCATCAGTTCATATCCCAGTCCAGATCTTCAGTCAATTTCAGGGACGAGCTAACCAATATAATGCTGAGTTTTATGTCTTCAATGCAGCATCAGGGTCTAAGAAATCAAATAATTCTTTCTTTTTCCTGACTATCATTTACTCTTCAAACAACATGATGTAAAAATAGGTGTGTTAGGGTTACAGAACCAGAAATACAATTTCAAAATACAGAATGCCAATGTCATCAAATTGGAGGATACAATAAATACTGCAGAGAACTGTGACAAAAAGCAAGAAGACATGCATAAATGTATAGAAAGATAGGTGAATAGCAAATTAACTGCTATACTGAGATGTACACAGTTGTGTATTTTGGTAGGAGAATTTAGGAAGCTATATAGGCTCTGGAGAATGAGAAGCAAATATAAATGTTTTGATGGGAAGCCCAAAAGTTTCAACGCCATATTCATCAGCGGCTTTTAAACCTAGGAACTTCACACTGCATCATCCTTGTGTATCTCCTGATCAATAATGTCAGCAGTCATGATAATAACAGGCTTGTGTCAATTTCCAGTATCCGCCTGCAATATTGAACAGAACTCTGCTGGGGTGAAATGTGAAGCATTGTCCAGCTATTTAAACAGAGCAAGAAACTGCAGCAATGGATTATTATGTTTCAAAGCAGCAATTTGCTTCACTGATGCCTCCCAAGGGTTTGATGCTGCAGGTTGTAGTAGGAGGGGCAATTTGTTCTTTGCTGACAGAATGAAGAAGCTAGCTGACACAGACATGGAGAAGGGTGTGGTTGGATGCTGGACAGGGCTGAAAGAGGTTTAATAGCCTGTCCAGGACAGGAAAGGTGAGTGTTGTAATGCATTCAAGTATATCCTTATGTAAACTGAACCTGACTTCTTTCCCAAGGTCACTCCCTACACAAACATACCTCTCAGAAGCATTCATATCCCTTTCTGTCGAAGCAGCTTTTCAAATTTCCATCTGATAATCCACCAATGTCATTCATTCCTATCCTAATACATCAGCACAGGCATTGTGGTTAGCACTGTTGCCTCACAGCGCCAGAGACCCGGGTTCAATTCCTGCCTCAGGTAACTGTCTGTGTGGAGTTTGCACATTCTCCCTGTGTCTGCGTGGGTTTCCTTCGGGTGCTCCGGTTTCCTTCCACAGTCCAAAGATGTACAGGTTAGGTGAATTGGCTATGCTAAATTGCCCATAGTGTTGGGTGAGGGGGTAAATGTAGGGGAATGGGTCTGCGTGGGTTGCTCTTCAGAGTGTCGGTGTGGACTTGTTGGGCTGAAGGGCCTGTTTCCACACTGTAAGTAATCTAATCTAATCTAATCACACCCATCCCTCAGAATGACCCTCTCCAAAGCTGGTTCATTCATCCACTTAACATGGTCCATCACTGTCCACCACTTTCCTTCCTCATAGCCATAGGAAATCTCAGAAAGGGACAGGGGAAAAACTGGAGGGTCTTTTCAGCCATCTCCATACTCACAGCAATGAAGGATGTTGCATTGCAGTTGAATTCTGCATGTCTGAACTATTAAAGATGGAGGATGGAGGTGGCAGAAAGAGACTGCACAGCTACACAATAATGGAATCAAATATCTTACAGATAAATGACATAAAATCCTGACTGTTGTTGTCTTGATGTCAGCAGGCAGGGTGAATAAACATAATAATGAATTAATTCTAAATCATGTCTTTCATCTTTTGGAAGATCATCAACCATCCTGCAGGAAGCGTTCAGAGAGGTGGATGAAGATTTCTCAGAAGAGGTTGTTCCCTCTGAGACGACTCAAGCAGACCCTCAATAATCCAGGCCCACATGCTTCCAAGGGACAAGGGAGGCAGGGTTGTATGAAGACCCTGATGGGAAGACTGAGTTGGAAATCAAGACACACTTTTCCATGAATTGAAAATGCCCAACTGAATCAATAGGATGGTGAATGGCAGACTGTGACCAACATCTAAAACAAAATAAACTCAGATCACATTTCATCAATGAACTAAAAACAAAAACACAGCTATTATAACACACATCCTCTACAATGTGGCAGAATGGATTATTATATCATAATATGCAAACTTAAAACATACTCCTTTAAATCCAAACATGCTCGCATATCTTCACAAATAGGGTACACAGAACAAACTAGTCATTTTTCAGAAAACAGGTGCATAGAAAATACATCGGCAAAAAGGAACCATTTCTGTAAATCAAAGTCCAAACCACAAGGGGAAATGAGCTGACCTTGCATTATGACAGTGGGATGTCTTCTGTTTCACTGTTTGATTGACAGCTCGCAATGGTTATAGGTTCTTTGAAGTAGGACCATGAATTCCATTGCTTGTTTTTAATAATGGATTAACAGAAGTTAATTGTAGTTAATGGGCTTTTTATCAGTGAGAGTTTTCTTAAAAGCAATGAATTCTTCAATAGACCTTCAGAACATTATTTACCTTACCATAGGATACTTGCTGCGATCTGCCAATGGTAGAGCTGGCATGATAGATATAAGTTGGCTACGGATTGGGGAGGCATGGGTTGGCTAGACTTGGTTTTAAATCGGCATGGGGCTATAAAGGGTCAAGGGAATGTAGAGGGCATAGGTTGTTAAGGAGAATATGACAGCCATAGATTTGGGTGCAAGCATAAGTTGGCATGCAGGATATAAGGGGTCAGGAGGGGTGTGCAAAGTGCATGGATGAGGTATGGCTAGGCCTGGACAGGGCATTGGGAGAGTGTTGGGGCTGAGAGATGGTGCACTGAATTTTTCAGTTGATTGTTGTCCCTCATAGGTTTCACAAAGGTGGTGGACTGGCCTCAACACCTGGCAGCCTCATTGGTGAAGGGTACTTTTCTGGAGCAGCAGCAGAACTCCTATGGAGCTCTGTCAGCTTTCCCAGACACTGTGCATGATTGGAGAGAGAGATTGGGGGGGGGGGGGGGGGGGGGGGGGGGTGCAGGTTCGTCTCAAATGAGATCTCCCAAGACTCTGTTTCAGGAGAAAGGCCACTCACATGGAGAATGAGTCATGATAGGAACCGCCAGAGCATGGTGGCTTTCATCAATGATCTTCCCGTTCAGACTGCAGAGGCTGCAGTCTCTGGCAGGAACATTATGGGCATTGAAATGCAGAGCATGCCAGTCATGAGCAGATAAAGTTAAAAATCACACAACACCAGGTTATAGTTCAACAGGTTTATTTGAAAGTACTAACTTTCCGAATGCTGATCCTTCATCAGGTAGCTATGAAGCAAGATCATAAGACATGAAATTCACCCCACAGACTTATATGACTGTGTGCATGCATGTGAATGAGTGAGTGAGAGAGAGAAAGAGTGTGTGTGCATGTGAGGTGTTTGCACACACTCATGCTCGCTCGCTCTCTCTCTCTCTCACACACACGCACACACACGTCTATGGGGTGAATTTGCATTTGCAGAATTGTAATTGTAGATACATTCTATTTTGTTCAAAAATCACACACAATCTTCAGGCAGTCAATCCATATTACATTTTATAAATTCCTACTTTGGAAATAGAACCAGTCTGGCTCAAGTTTGGGATGCAGACAGATTCTAACCTCAAACCTTTAATGCATTGTCTGAGCTGAGTTGTCACTTTTTTAATATATAAAACCTTAAGTTATCTCAAGAATGTGACTTGAAAGAAGTTCTGGGATTTATATATTAATAAACTGAAACCTGCAACCCATTCTAAAAGATGAAAGACTGAACAGCAATCCAGGTTTGTTCAATGTTTCATTTCAGTTGCATGACACTGTGATCTTTTGCTGTAAATTCTGTGTGTTATGATCCTGGTCCACAGTTACCTGATGAAGGAGCAGTGCTCCAAAAGATTGTACTTCCAAATAAACCTGTTGAACTATAACCTGGCATTGTGTGATTTTTAACACTTTGTCCACCCCAATTCAACACCGGCACCTCCACATCATTAGCAGATAAAGCAAGGATCTGAGCAAATTGCTGTACCTCTGGTGAGGTTAGAGATGCTACACAATGTCAAAAATGGTGGACAAAGGAAAAGGAAAGATTTAAAGATCTGGCTGTTAAACATAGTGGGAGATTTTTAAGTCAGTTTTTCAAAATAAAATTATGTTTATTTGTTCCACTCATGTTTTTCTTTGTATCATACATGTTTGCTGGCTATCTGGTTCATGAAGGATGCTCAGACAGGAGTGAAAGATAGGAATGGGGCCAGGGGCTTATTGGATGAATGGGATATTTCTCAATGGTTGGAGAATCAATGAAGAACACCTATCAGTTCTGGGGGTGTTTAGGGGGGTGTGGGAGGAGGATGCAATGGAATAAAACGCCTTTAAGTCACTTTATCAGCCAGGGTTAGTCCTCCCTGTGACTGATTTCCCTGGGGGAAGGGGGCAGGCTGTGCTCTGTTACCATGGCGACACCAGAGCTTTGGTGAAATCCCCTGCAAAATGTGCAAGCTTGTAAAATTTATTAGGCACCTTTACAATTTTCCTGGTGTCCTAACTAATAACTATCTCTTAACCAGCATCAATACAAACAGATTATTTGATCATTATCCCATTACTGTTTTCATTTATAGAAAATGCTACAAATTCTCTGAAGCTCTCCTTGAACTTTAGTATCATTGTCAGTGATGATCGGGGAGAGCTTCTTAAAAATCGTGCAAAATGGCAGCAAACCCTTCTACTGAGCTGCATCAGTCTGAGTCCAAACTTGTTAATGACCAGAGTGTGGTCAGGCAGCTTCCAAGGAGTAGGAGAATCGACGTTTCAGGCAAAAGCCCTTCATCAGGAACCTGGTCCTTAGATGCTGCTTGACCTGCTGGTTTTCCAGCACAACAGTCTGGACTCTAATCTCCAGCATTTGCAGTCCTCACTTTTGCCTTGTTATTGACCAGGCAGAGTGGCAGCTGAGAAGGTAGGATTGAGAAACAATTCCAGTGTTCTCTGTAAAACCTGCTTGACATGAAACACAGCTGTGGTAGGGTCAGCTCCAAACTTCATCAGTGCCCAGAAACCCCAGCAGCAGAACTGGATTTCAGGAAATCTCCAATGGCTTGGAATATCTCTGAGCTACTGTGTGGACTTTACCGGGGAGGCCAATTGCACAAACATACCAACAAAGAACAGGAGTTGGCCACTCTGCCCTTCCAGCCTGCTCCACCATTCAGTAGGGTTGTGGCTGATCTGATTTTAATCTCAACTCCATATTCCTGCACATTTCGTCTCCTTTGTCATCAAGAACTTATCCACCTCTATCCTTTCAGGAAGGGAATTCCAAAGACTCAACTCACAGAAAAAAAAAGTTTTCTCATCTCTGTTTTAAATGAACAGCTCCTTATTTTTAAACTATGACCCTTATTTCTAAATTCTTCCACATGAAGCAACATCTTTTCAACATCCACCTGGTCTAGTCTCCTCAGGATCTTATATATATCAATTAAGTCACGTCCAACTCTCTAAACTCCAGAGGATATAGGCCTAACCTTTCCTTGTAAAGAGGAACTGTCCTGAAGAATCATACTGGATTCAAAACATGAACTCGGTTTCTCTCTCCACAGATGCAGCCTGTTAATTTTTCCAGCACTCTGAGTATGTTTCAGATTTTCAGCATCCACAGTACCTTGCTTTTGTTATTGTGTATAAATCATATATTCCTCAAGCACAGAAGTGTCTTGTGCTAAAATTAAGGTATTAAGTTACTAGGCAGGAGCATGCATTCAGTCAAGTATCATGCTTCAGGTGATCTGTTAAAATGGAGTATGTGATCTTCATACCCTCAGGTCACATGGAATCATAAAGATATACAACATGGAAACAGACCCTTCAGTCCAACTCATCCATGTAATTGTACCAGCATCCACCATTTCCACTGGCAGTTCATTCCATACATGCAACATCCTCTGCATGAAAAAACCATTATAAGTCCTGCCTTGATTTGACCGACTAAAGTGTAGCATGTCACATTTGTCTCGATTAAACATGTTAAGGTACATAATATCATGAGTGTATCTCTTAAAGGTACACTGGCAAATTAACTCTTAACACAACCCTGATGTGATTAGGGAATTGGAGAGTCCATTTCTCCTGCTCAGTACTGAGTAAAAATGCTCTGACATCTCAGCGGTATTCAACATAATAAAACAGCTCTTTGAGCTAGTACCAGAGTGATATTGGGCATTTGCCAATTAACATTATTTATCTCCAGTTAGTCACTGAGAAGTGTTTGTAATTAGGTTTGGTAGAAAAAGAACCTGACATTATAACTGCACTTTTGGATCGAAACTGTGCCAAAGGAGAAGAACTCCTTAAGCAGTCTGTCCTCATTTAGCAGGTCATTAAGAATGATTGATCGTGAGAATATTTCAAGATCAAAACGCCTGCTCATTTTTAAAATACTCAGTACGCCATATGAAATTACCCATCATAAACTTTCTAAAGGTCTCACATGACCTTGGCCAATTATGTCTGAATGAATTGTTTTACACTGATGATTAGATCTATAAACAAGCTTCTACATGCAGTGAAGTTTCGTTGTTTTAAGAAGTTCATGCGTGTATTGTCTAGAATTACACACTGTACGCTTATAAAGCTCAACTGTAATATAGTGCAGCCTGCCAGTGGGGGGCTTGAAATTCACAAAGCACCAAGAATGAAGAGATGACCTAAACCTAGTGGAGACAGGATAACCACAGACAACAGGGTAATAGTCCAGTGAACAATTTCACCTTAGGTCACACAAAGCAGGAGACAGCAAATCTAATTCTACAGCCTACGTGAATAACAAATCAAAGGGACATAAAACACTTTGCTGATTCACTATCACCAGGTGTGCCTTGCTTTCCATGAGCGTTTATGAACAATGTAGAAACTCAGAGGAGATATAATCCAAACTTACAACCTAGAACAAATGCAAGGGTTATTTTTCACAGCTCATTACTGTAATAATATGACCCAAAGCACTTGTCAGGATAAATAAATGAATGAATGATGAATTAATTATTTATTATCAGATATAACTAGGGTGATACAGTGAAAAGTGTTCGGTCACCACAATCTACACCTTTTGAGGTACAGATCATCAGCCAGGGTCCCAAACATGGCTCCAGGATTGCTGCAAGATCCCCGCTCTGTGCCTATGAAGAAGGAAAAAAGAGAGAAGGATAGAGAGAAAAGAGTGTAGCTCGCTTAGAGGGGATGGGCTTCACCCGAACATTACCTACCATACCAGCGCTATGGAGGTTTAGGAAGGGAATTCCAAAGCTTATGACTTAAATATTGATTATTAAAAATCATCATATGGAAACTTTCTTCGGACATACTTGCTGGATGTGTTATCATGCAGTCCCTAGCAATTTGGTCTTATTGTAAATCCCACATGTATAATAAAAATTGCCTATGTAAACTCTATGACATCTTTTGTCTCATAAAACAATGATTTATACTTTGGTGGTCAACACTACGTCCAGGTAAACTGCTCATTCCACACTTACTCTCTCAGTATCACAATCCCATTCTTTACAGGTTTCTTTAATGAACAATTTCCCTCACTGACAAACAGCATGATATTACAGTAAGGCTTTATGATTGTGCATACAGCATGTCATTCCTGAAAATACTTGCCTTCAGAATTTCTTAAAGAAACAAAATAGTGCTGCAGGCAAAAGACTGTTTATTTCTTTACTTTTTACTCAGAGTGGCACAGTGGTTAGAACTGCTGCCTCACAGCACCTGGGATCCAGGTTTGATTCCAGCCTCAGGCCATTGTCTATATGGAGTTTGCATGTTCCCCTTATGTATGTGTGGGTTTCTACTGGGTGCTCCGATTTCCTCCTACATTCCAAAGATGTGCAGGTGTAGTGGATTGGCCATGCTAAATTACCCATATTGTCCATATATGTGTAGATTAGGTTGATGAGTCATGGGAAATGCAGAGTTACAGGGATAGGCTAGGTGAGACACTCTTCAGAGAACTGGTGATGGGCCAAATGGTCTACTTCCACAATGTGGGGATTCTAATCTAATCATTGGATTAAAATTAGCAATTTCTTATAATTAAGTAAGGATAGATTACATCTCTTTAAAATGGGAACTAACCTGCATTTTACCCTCACTATATATTTTTTATTTTATTTTTCACATAATATTATTTTTAACTTGACCTTTTGATCAGTTGAAAAAGGTTCTTAAAGAACATTACTGCTCTGTATAATAATTCTGGAAGCCTGACTGGAAAGGAATATCATTTACATTTAACACTAAAAGACAGCCAATACTCATGGTAATACAAAGGCCAGACAGTTCTGCCTTAAGAATTTCTTAAAGAAACAAAATAGTGGTGTGGGCAAAAGACTGTTTACTTGTTTACTGTTTTGCAGACCCATCCTTGTCTGTTTTTTTTTCCTGCTTTCTGTTTTCTTCTATATCCAGAAGTGTTATTGCACACTAGTGAACATTTTTTTCTCATCAAATCACCATTTTTCTTTTCATCTATTAACTACCACCAGTAAATTACCCATATAGCCAATTGAATATTTACATGCTAGGCCTGTTAAGGACTGGGTCTGCTTTATATAGTCCAACACAGACATCTCTTGAAGAGATGGAACTTGAACCCAGGCCCCGAGTGTGGTTCTGGAAAAGCACAGTGGGTCAAGTAGCATCTGAGGAGCAGGAAATTTGACGTTTTGCGCAAAAGCCCTTCATCAGGAATCATCTTGAACACAGACCTCCTAGTTTAGAGGTAAGGACACTAGAACCCAAGTGATGAGCTCCAGCTGAGTAACCCATTGCTTGTTACCAAGAGGAGTCAAACTCGACGAACTCCACATGGACAAAAACAGAAATTACTGGAAAAGCTCAGTTCTCTATGGAGAGAAATCAGAATTAACATTTCGGATCATGTGAAGCTTCCTCAGAGTTTCCACAAAAAGATTAATTTGTGATTCCCCATGGGGCTTAGAGGAGTTATCACAATCTACTGCACTTCTTAGCTTTTTTTTGGGGTCAAAGTTTTATTATACAACTTGAAGTGACAACTGCTTATTTTAAATCTGTTCATACAACGTCCAATTGATTCTTGTCAGCAATCAGTTTTATATCACTGAATTAAACTCTACACACATGGAAACATCTCACACCTTCCCACAATAGACAAGATTCTCCCAAACAATAACCAAGACTTTGGCAGAAGATTGACAGAATGTCTTTCACCCACCTCAGCATGTCTTGAATCATTAAAATCAATGCATTACTGCAGGTATTTCTGCTAAAGTTACAAAGCCTGATTGGGACAATCCACCAGTTGGGAAATTCTGGTGGAGTGTTTCCCTGTGTTTTCAGGTATACCTCAGGGTGTAGCTGCTTGCACCAGAATAACTGAAGGCTTCACCATGCTGGGTGGCACAGTGGGCTCAGTAGTTAGCACTGCTGCCTCACAGTGCCAGGGACCTGGGTTTGATTCCTGCCTCGGGCGACCATCTGTGTGGAGTTTGCACATTCTCCCCGTGTCTGTATGGGTTTCCTCTGGGTGCTCCGGTTTCCTCCCTCAATCCAAAGATTGTCCATTGTATGCTAAATTGTCCATTGTATTAGGTGCATTAGTCAAGGGGAAATATAGGGTGGGGGAATGGGTCTGGGTGGGTTACTCTCCGAAGGGTCGGTTCGGACTTGTTTGGTCAAATGGCCTGTTTCCATACTGTAGGGAATCTAATCTAGTGGAATGTTATCATCATTTTCCCTCATGTTCTTCTGAATAACTTCAAAATGGGAAATGTTTGTCTTCATCAATATTTGCTTTTATTCTCAGGAATTTTTAAGCTCTAGGATTCTCTCCCTAAATCACCATCCAACTCTCTCTACTTTGAGACACCATTTAAAAGCCATCTCCCTCAAGTCACCTGTCCTATTGTCCCTTAGTTCAACTCATCAAAAGTTACATTTTATCCTGTGAAATGCTTTGGGCCATATCGTTACAGTAAGGAGTCTTAAAAATTTCCATTGTTGTTGTTCATTTTCGACTCTTTAAAAGTGCTATCGGTTCAAAAACAATTCTCTTGGTTCAATAGGGTGGAAAATACAATTTGTGTAGGTTTGTCAAAGTCGCACAGATGAAGGAGCAGCTGTTAAACATTGAAAAGCCGCTTATAAATTCCCAAAAAAGTTTGTATAATTCTCAGCTTTAAGCTTTCTTGTCCAGATTAGCAACGTCATCTTCAGTGTTTTAGACCATTTGTAGATTCCACGTACAGCTCAGACTTTATATCTCTTAGGAAAAATAGTTAGAGACTTGAGCATCTAATCCAATAGCCGCTGGGGCATTTAGTTAAGTCTGATTAGACAGTTACCAATGGATTAGGTTAGTTCTAGGCACAGGATTTAATTTGTTACTGTAGGTAAAATCGAGAGCTGTTTCCTCACTGCCACCCCCACCCTCACCACCTCGTCCGTCTTTCCTCTTTTTAACTCATTCACAGGATGACAGCATCACCAGGTAGGCCAGTATTTATTGTCAATACCTAATTTCCTAGAAGACAGTTAAGAGTCAACAATATTGCTGTGGGTCTGGAGTCACATGTAGGCCAGACCGTGCATGAACAGCAGTTTCCTTCCCTAAAGGACTTATAGATGTTTATAAAATCATGAGGGGCATGGTTAGGGTAAATAGACAAACTCTTTTCCCTGGAGTAGGGGAGTCCAGTGTGAGGGGAAAGAAATAAAAGGGATCTAAGGGGCAACTTTTTCATGTAGAGGGTGGTGCATGTATGGAATGAGCTGCCAGAGGAAGTGGTGGAGGCTTGTATAATTGCAACATTTAAAAGGCATCTAGATGGGTAGATGAATAAGAAGAGTTTGGGGGGATATGGGCCAAGTGCTGGCAAACGGGACTAGATTAGAATGGGATATCTGGTCGACATGGATGAGTTGGACCAAGAGTTATGTTGCTGTGCTGTACATCTCTGTGACTCTATGACAGTAATGAACTAGATGGGCTTTTCCAACAATTGGCAATGGGTTCATAATCATTATTAGACTCTTAATTTCAATTTGTTTTATTGATTCGTATTTCACCATCTGCCGAGGCAGGTTGTTAACAACAACCAGGGTTCTGAGGAAGGGTCACTTGATTCAAAACATCAACTCTAATTTCTTTCCAGATCTGCTGAGTTTTTCCAGTGATTTCTATTTTTGTTTCTGATTTACAGTATCTGCAGTTCTTTTGGTTAGTCTCAGAACATTGGTCCAATGATAATACCACTAGGTTCCCACTCCTCCTCTGTACTGCCAAGGGTTGGTCTTGGACCTTCCACTGCTTCTTAATGATTACACCCTACCTACGATTAGAATCACAGCACTCTGATGATGTTCAGATATTAACAGACAAGGACCTGCTTCCAGGGACACAACGTGTTGTTCTGAGATCTTGCAATTTGCAAGAACAGAACAGTGACCAGGGGTGGGAACTTCTGCTTCCAGACGAGGTGAGAGGGTGGCAGATGGGCAACCCGCATTGAGCAAGAGACCAAAAATTAACTGCTGAGATGCTTAGCTGCATGTACACACATCTTATCAAAAGCACAGCTCACTGGAGTTAAGGGGAGGTTCTTTCCAGTAAACTTCTGTCCAACTGAGAAATCCTTCTTTTCAGATATCTGACCTCATTGATAGATTAAAAATCACCCAACACCAGGTTATGGTCCAACAGGTTTAATTGAAAGCACTAGCTTTCAGAACACTGCTCCTTCATCAGGTGATTGTGGAGCGCTCTGAAAGCTAGTGTGCTTCCAACTAAACCTGTTGGACTATAATTTGGTGTTGTGTGATTTTTAACTTTGTACACCCCAGTCCAACACTGGCATCTCCAAACCATTAATAGATATGTGCCTGGTGAGTTTCACAATTCACTGGACTTTGGGGAAGTATGGGTGGCATGGTGGCTCAGTGGTTAGCACTACTGTCTTACAGCACCAGGGTCCCAGGTTTGATTCCAGCCACTGTGTGGAGTTTGTACATTCTCCCCGTGTTTGCATGGGTTTCTTCCGGGTGCTCTGGTTTCTTCCCACAGTCTAAAGATGTGCAGGTCAGGTGAGTTGGCCATGTTAAATTGCCAAAAGCATTCGATGCATTAATCAGAGGGAAATGGGTCTGGGTGGGTTACTCTTCAGAGGGTCGGTGTGGACTGGTTGGGCCGAAGGGCCTGTTTCCACGCTGTAGGGAATCTAATCTACTTGCTGCTTTGATCTGATAGTAATACAGCTTTAAAGGACACTTCCTTTGAGTTGAGATGTAAGATATTTGAGTGCAATCATGAGGGTGGCTGTATGCATGGGACAGGTTAAAGAGGTGTATATGAGGCTCAAAGACTGATGTGGGATTCTGAGGTTGTGGGTTTTGGAGCACTGGTACTAGTAAGAGGGAAAGTGGGATCTGTGCTGATTGGACGGTCCCCACTGAACCGTGCTGGAGCCGGGGTTTTCAACTAGGGATTTGGAGAGAATCTTAAACTAAATGGTGGGGGCATGGATCAAATTCGGGAAGCTGTGGTAAATGAAACAATGAAGTCAAGGCCAAAGAAAAAGGTATTAATGTGGAAACTGATAAACCGACGATGACAGAAAGGAAGATATAATATGAATCTAAGAATCAGCCAACAAATAAGGTGAGAATTTACAAAGAGAAAAAGGGAAAAACTAAAATCTCTGTATCTGTCAGCATTCAAAACAAAACAGATGAATTGAAGGTGGGAATAGAAATGAATAAGTACAATCTTATGGGAACATAGGAACATGAATAGGCCATTCAACCCATCAAGCCTGTTCTGCCATTTAATGAAATCAGACTGATCTGCAACTTAACTTGAGATATCTGCCTTTGGCCCGTATCCTTTAATATCTTTGCTTAAGTAAAAAAATCTATTTCAGATTTAAAACTAACAACAGATCTAACATCAACTGCCAGTAGTAGAAGAGATTTCCAAATCTCTCCCATCCTTTGGGTATAGGACTGTTTCCTAACATCTCTCCTGATCAGTCTAGCCATAATTCTCAGATTATGTCCCCTAATTCTAGGATCTCTAATCAGTGAAAATAGTTTATCTACCCTGTCTTTTCATGTTAATGTCTTGAAGTTTTCAATCAGATCACCACTTAACTTTCTAAATTTTAGGGAAGGCAAGCCTACTTTGTACAATTGTTCTTCATAAATTAACCTCTAAAGTCCAGATATTATTCTTGTACACCTCCATTGTACACCTTCCAAGGCCAATATATCCTTCCAGATGTGTGGTACCCTGACCTGCTCAGATGGAGTTTAACCAGGATTTTGTATAACTACGGCATAACTTCTGCATCCTGCACTTCAGTCCTCTAGACATAAGGGCAGCATTCCATGAGCTTTCTTGACTTTTTTTGCATCTGTTCATGGCATTTTAAAGATCTATGCATCTGAACCCTCAAATCTGTTTGGACATCCACTGTATTTAACTTCATATCATCATGGAAGTCTCTTGATCTGTCCTTTTCTTGTGCAAAACTGAAAACCTCACACTTGTTTACATTGAACTCCATCTGCCACAATTTTGCCCATTCACTTAGTCTATCAATATTCCTTTGCAATTTTATGCTATGACTTAAACCGGCTAATTTTACAGTCTAACTTTGTGTCATCAACAAATGTGTGTATATGACTGTCTATGCCATTATCAGAGATATGACTGCAGGTTGACATGAATTAGGAGTTTATTCTTGAAGAGTACAGGACATTTAGGAAGTTTAGAAAATAAAGAACAGGTGGAGGGGTGGCTCTCTTAGTTAATGATGGTATTAGTACAGCGAAGGATGAGCTAATTTCAAGAAAAAAGAGTTGGAAACAGTTTTGAGTCAAAATGAGAAATAATAATGGCAAGAAGTCAGTTGTGGTGGTGTTGTACAGGTCCCTAATAGGATAGAGCAAAAATAATGAGAACTTGTCTGAAACAGACAGAAGTAATCAGAGGAAATTTTAAATTACATATGGATTGTAAATGTCAGATGGGCAAAGGTAACCCAAATGAGAAGTTCATAGTGCATTTTCATTAAAGGTCTTAGACCAGAGCATTCTGGAGCCAATCAGGGAGCAGCTAAACTAGACCAGAGCAATGAGACTGCATTACTTAAAGATCTCTTAGTGAAGGTACCTCTAAGTGACAGTGACCATAATGTAATTGAATTTTACATTCAATTTCAGCAAGGGATGAGCGCATCTGAGAGTATGATTTTTTAAAAAATTAAGTAAGAGGAATTAAAAGGGCATGAGAGCAGAGCTAACTAAAATGAATTGGCAAATTAAAGATTAGATCCCTGCAGATGCAGTGGCAAAAATTAAAGGAGATATTTCAGAATGCATAGAAGATAAACATTCCAAATAGCAAGAAAAATTATCAAGGACAACCTACCACCAATGGCTAACTTGAATTGGTAAAATTCAAGTATCAAACTAAAAGAAAGAAGACTAAAATAAAACCAAGAACTGTCAATGCTGGAGGTCTGAAACAAAACCAGAAAGTGCTAGAGAAACTCAGTAGGTCTGGCAGCATCTGTGCAATGATGCCAAACAGAGATAACATTTTGTGTCCAGTGACCATTTTCATTTCCAGCAACCATTTCTGCCACCTCCAATGGGATGCAACCACCAGACAAAAATTCCCTTCCCTGCCTTGTCAACATTCCACTGGGACTATTTAATCTGGGAAATTCTAGTCCACACACATCTCCTTACACCCTCATGGCACCTTCCCATGCAATCGTAGAACGTGCAATCCCTTGCCTGTTTACCTCCCCACTATCCAAGTTCCCATACACACACCTTTCAGATGGATCATTGTGTAATCCACAACTTCTGTTTGAAGTTTTCATTTTTTTTCAACAGTAAATTGATAGACCTGACTCCTCATTCAGCTCCACTGTTGGGCTGAGGCTATTTTGACAAACTTGTAAGATGTACAAATCCACAAAGTGTGGCCCATTACCTGATCTGAGACTGCCATGCATTGCAAAAATCTTCAAAGCTCTACTGATTGTTTCTGTAGTTATGGCATACAAATGTTTAGTTTCAATTCATCTAGAAAACTGCACTGCTGTCTCACAGCACCAGGAACCTGGGCTTGATTCCAGCCTTGAGCAACTGTCAGTGTGGAGCTTGTATATTCTCTCTGTGTCTGCTTTGGTTTCCTCCGGGTGCTCCGGTTTCCTTCCACAGTTCAAAGGTGCGCAGGTTAGGTGAATTGGCCATGCTAAATTGTCCATAGTGTTCAGGGATGTGTAGATTAGGAGCATTACTCAGGGGAAATATAAAGTAATAGGGTAGGGGAATGGGTCTGGGTGAGATACTCTTCGGAGGGTCGGTGTGGACTTGTTGGGCCGAATGGCCTGTTTCCGAACTGTAGGGAGTCTATTCTATTTGATAACAATCAATATAACTTACTACTGAAGATAAATAAATCCATCCCCAGACATTCCCACGGTCTGGTTAGACACTTGGTTGACATCAATGTTTCTGGTATGTGTACAGCACATATCTGGCAATTTTACCAGCCTTTGAAATTCCTGTCCATCACATGGATGATTAACCATGGGTCCTTGATTTTGCGATACCCATTTGGCTTTGATGTTGTTTCTCCAAGGATATTCCCTGGAGGGAAACTGAGAAGAGCGTCCTCTTGTCATACACTAATATATCACCCATATAGGTTTAGTATCCTTTCTCAATGCGATACCATACTCAGACTTCAGTCTTTCTAGATTTTTAAACAAAATGGCAAATCCTTTCTGAAGTGATTTCTGGGCTCTTGTTGATGAACTTCTATCCACTTTCTTGTTGAGATTAAGGTCTAAATAAACTCTTCATGGCTGCATAGCACATAAAATATTTCCAGTATCTGCACTGGGATGTCGCCTGTAACATTTCATTGACTTTTGATTCATTTCTTCCTGGAATACATAACTGGATTAATGATAGTTTCAGGCAATGAAATTAGTTTAATTTAGGGTATCTAGTCAGCATGAACGAGTTGAACCGAAGGGTCTGTTTTTTTGTGTTGTACATCTTTATGATTCTATAACTCTATAGTGCATTCCTTGTCTGAAAACTGGTGTTTCAGCAGCACCAGTGTCTAAATTAAAATTTGTGATGTGTCCCTTGACCAGTTCTGGTTGCCCAGTTATCAGAAGGATATTATTAAACTGGAGAGGGTTCAGTAGAGATTTACCAGGATGTTGCCAGATATAGAAGGTTTGAATTATAAATCGAAGCTGGAAATGCTGGAGCTTTTTGACTGGAGTGTAGGAGGTTGAGAGGCGACCTTATAAAGATTTATAAAATAATGAGAGGTATAGATAGAGCTAATGATGGTTGTCTTTTCCCTAGGATGGGGGATTTCAAGACTAGGGGGTACGTTTTTGAGGTGAGAGGAGAGAGGTTTAAAAAATACTTGAGAGACAAATCTTTTACACAGAGGGTGGTTCATGTGTGGAATGAACTTCCCAAGGAAGTGGTGGATGAGGGTACAATTACAACATTTAAAAGACATTTGGATAAGGGCATGATTAGGAAAGGCTTGGAGGGATATGGGCCAGGAACAGGCAAGTGGGACTAGTTTAGTTTGGGATTATGTTTAGCATGGACTGGTTAGACCGAAAGGTCTGTTTCTGTGCTGCATGACTCAATGGCTCTATATCTGTCCAAATCCTAGGTTGCATGACTAAGGTTGTTGATTTTATAAAGTCAGTGTTTCGATGAAAGTTGTTCCACTTTCATTGAAAACTGTGTGTTTGAAAACATTTTCTTCAGGACTTTAAAACTTGATATTTGACATGTCTTTCAAAGAGTCCAACATTCTTGCAATGAAATCATTCTGCTTTGTTTTCAGAACACTGTCCATGCTTGCGGATTTTTTCATGTATTGGCAGGGTTTCATAGCACCTTGAACTTGCCCTCTATTTCTGGATTTCTTTCACTACCTGTGTTTAACAAACTGTACAGACACTATAGATCATTTGTACAAAGTCTGCTTCCCCTCTGATTCCCAAGATCTGCGTATCTCATCAACTGTATAGCTTTCTCTAGGGTATAGTCTTCATTAAACTGCAATAAATCTAACATGGATTTATTAGTAACATATAGAAATATGCACTGCCTGATTAAGCCTGACTTCAAACCTCTATATTCATATCCCTCAACTAGCCTGTAAAGAACATTAATAAAATCATCTTATTATGATCCCAGCTGATGTTATTACCAGAGAAATTAGATCCAAGGCTTGATGGATACTTGGCTTGATAGATCATATTTTGATTTGTTTCGATTTCTAAATGGTACAGGTGACAAGTCTGGGAGATGATTTTGAAGGAACCTTGGCATTCATCTTGTACACACTGCTGCCATGATGTCTTCAAAAGAGTCCACATTACAGAAGAGCAGATGCTGAAGATCTTACAATGCATAAAGTTAGATAAGTCCCTGGAATCTGAACAAGTGTATTCCTGGACATTGTGGGAAGCAGGTGAGGAAGAGATATTTGTATCATCGACATCCACAAATGGGTTGCCAGATGACTGAAGGAGGGTGATGTTATGCCAACTGGAACTCCAACCGGAACTCTATCAACACACACATTGAGTTGGATCCCATTAACCACCCCTGAGAAAAAGTACAGGAAATGACATCCTCACAGTAAATGACATCACCACAGGAAATGGCGTCCGTCACCAACCCAAGGAAACCTAAACACATAAATGAAAAGAGGGCCATACTACCAGTGCTTCACCGGAGGCTTACTGATGATATAATCTAGTATGGTGATGAAACGTCTGAAAATAGCTCAGTGAGCAAACTTATATCCAGAACCTCAACCTGAGCTACAAATCTCAAAACCCATTAGTACAATGGGCCCTTAGTCAACTGGATCAATGGGCCAAGGAATGGCAGTTTAATTTAGATGAATGTGAGGAGTTGCATTTTGGTAAGAAAACAAGGGCAGAATTTACACAGTTAAAAGTAGGGCCTTGGAGAGTGCTGTCCAACAGAGAGACCTAGAAGTTACAGCTGTAGAAGACATTGGCAAGGCCACATTTGGAGGATATATACAATCCTGGTTGCCCTGCTACAGAATGATGTTATTAAACTAGAAATGATACCGAAAAGATTTACAAGGCTACAACTTAGAGTGGAAGGTTTGAGTTATAAGGAGAAGCTGGATTGGGACTTTTTTTCGCTAGAGTGTAGGAGGCTGAGGGTGACCTTATAGATAAGGTGAATAGTCAAGGTCATTTCCCCAGGATAGGGGAATCCAAAGCCAGAGGGCATAGGTTTAAGGTGAGAGGGTAAAGTTTTAAAAGGGACCTGAGTGGCAACATTTTTACACAGAGGGTGGTGCATATATGGAACGAGCTGCCAGAGGTAGTGGTAGAGGTGGTACAATTACAATATTTAAAAGACATTTGTTCAGATACATGGATAGGAAAGGTTTAGAGGGATATGGGCCAAATGTAGACAAATGGGAACTAATTCAGTTTAGGAAACCTGGTTGGCGTGGAGGAGTTGGGCCATAGGGCCTGTTTCCATGCTGTACGATTGCATGACTCTAACTGCTGTCAAAGGAAGGGAGTTAGCCTGGCTCCTGTTTCCTCTTATAGGGCAAGCTAGAATAAGACATCGTAGTTTTAGGATAAGACTGGCATATTTCAAACAGAGATAAGGATGAGTTATTTCTCTGAAAAGGTTGTGAATCTGTGGAATTCGCTACCCCAGAATATGGTGCATGCTGGGACACTGAATATATTTAAAGAGGAGATGGGCTGATTGTTAATTAGTAACAGGCTTAAGGGTTATGGCAACTGGGCAGGAAAGTGGAGTTGAGGCCAAGACGAGATCAGTCATGATTGTATTGAATGATGCAGATGCTTGAGGAGCTGAATGTCCTGTTCCTACTCCTAGTTCTTATGTTTTTATATTCTCCACTCATGTTGGATTTCCTTTCAACAACACACTGTCTCCCCAAAATTCCCTCATCAAGGAGTCTTTCTTGATGTGACTGGTCACTAAACCTCATGTTCCCACCAAACTCAACAGAATTGATATTGCTTCTTGGTCCAACCAAATTTTAAGAACTCTATCTCTTTCTACAATCTCATGAAGACATATCCCTCTTGGACTCAGTTTCCCTCTCAAAACATGGAAGTGACGCTCACAAAGTGTTAAGGTTTCAAATGAAGATAATGTCAGCTTTACATCAAAATGAAATGAAACCAATTTGGGTTACTTAATTACATCACCATTCTGTGAACTACTACTCGCTGAAAGGTATCTAATTTACCAATCATAAGCTCAATCCTCTCTGGTTGTGTACACATCCTGGCTGGATGATGGCCTGCTAGCATTTTTACTAGAACTTGCATCTACACACTTGAGGCTTGATGAAAATTATACAACATGAACAGGAGATTTCAGTCAGGTGAATAGAGTGGAGTAAGATCATTATCTGGGAAGAGAAGTGCTCAGAATTGGTCTATATTCATCTCATCCTTAAAGAAAAACTTGGCATTTATGTTAATACCTTGATCAACTTCAGAATGTCTTGGTGTGCTGTAGAAATCCTCTACTTTCACTGCTTGGAAACGGAAAGGATATTTAATCAGGTTGGGATGGGGCTCTGAGTATCCACCTGCTCCAGAATTAAGAACTGAACAGAAAAGTCAACAGGTTGACCTTCCTGTTCTGCTGCTAATTGAGATTCTTATGCAGGACCATGTCGCTCCCCCCTATCACTGTGATTAACCCACCTGCAAGTGGGGCCTTGCAATCTGCACAACAGGCCAAACCGAGTGGGCTGCTTGTTACCTCTTCTGCAGGAGCTATTGAGAGACTAGACATTGGGGTTGAGGGTGATGTTGAGAATTACTCCCCTTGCTTCTGACCCCCATGTGCTCTCCTCCCCCAAAATCCCCACCATGCAAAATCCCTTTCACACATCTGTGGGCTGAGTCCCTGGACTGTAGTGGTTGGGGGAAAGGGAATGCTGTCCTTCCATTAGCAAACTCCCCCTCTTCACCCATCCCCAGTTGTGCTGCTCAATGCAGCCTCTCATTGGCCAACAGCTCTCAGAGATTTCTGGCCCTTGGGGTCTTGATTCCAGGTGTAAATGGCCACCATATGCCTGATCAGTGATAGTTTGGTGTGAAGAGACCATCAGGATCTCTCACCACCTCACCAGCTAGCAGATAAGACACTATAACTAAATTCTGCCCTTTGTGACAATAGCCCATGTACACACAGCAGGATTCCCAAAACAGCAGAATTACCAATGAACCAGTTGGGGTTTGGTTGCAGGATTTTTATAATGGGCAGGACACAAGAGAGACTGTCCTGGGTCATCATCAAATAGAGAGAAAGTGAGGATGCTGCAGATCAGAGTCAAAAAGTGTGGTGCTGGAAAAGCACAGCAGGTCAGGCAGCATCCAAGTTGCAGGAGAATCGATATTTTGGGCATAAGCCCTTCATCAGGAATGTGGGGGGGAGGGGTAGGGGTGGGGGATGGGGGCTGAGAGATAACCAGGAGGGTGGAGTGGACGGAAGGTAGCTGGGAAGGTGATAGGTTCATCCCTGTCCCAGACCCCAAAGGGTCCTTGCACACCTGGAAGAGATTTTAATGCACATCCAAATACCTCATCTGCTGTGTCTGTTGCTCTCAATATGGTCTCCTCTACACTGAGGAGACAGGGCGCCAATTCATGAAATGTTTCAGAGAACATCTGCGGGATGCGCACCAAACAACTCCACCACCTGTGGCCATCCACTTCTACTCTCCGACCCACTCTGTAAGTCCTGGGCTTCTACCACCAAATCCAAGCCATCCAACGACTGGAGGAAGAATGCCTCATCTTCTGCCTTGGGACCCTCCAATCACAGGGCATCAACGTTGACTTCACCAGTTTCCTTATCTCCCCCCCACCTCATCTCAGATCCAACCCTCCAACTCAGCATAGCTCTCTTGAATGAATTGTCCTACTTGTCCATCTTCCTTCCAATTTATCCGCTCCACCCTCCCCCACCTGCATCTACGTATCAGCTTCCCAGCTACCTATCCCCCTACCCTCTTATTTATCGCTCAACCCCCTTCTGCCCCCTCATTCCTGATGAAGGGCTTATGCTCAAAACGTTGATTCCCCTGCTCCTCAGATGCTGCCTGACTTGCTGTGCTTTTCCAGCACACCTTTTAACTCCTCTTCAATAGCACCATGGAATCGTTAATATCCAGCCAATTGGACAGAGTTGGTTTAATATTCCACCTGAAAGATGGCACCTCTGACAGTGTCATTGTGTCAGCATCGGCGCTGACTGTGTCACACTAAGTCTTGGGCTCAAGTCTCTCATGTATGAGACTCAGAGCTTTCTGATGGAGAGAATACATATGCTGCTGGCTGTCTGGTGTTAATGGACACTTCATATTATGATCAGGTTCAGAGTTTGAATGGGATATATCATTAGCTGAGGGGTTTGACAGTTTAGCACCTTCTATTAGCAACAATGATTCTACACATTGGTTCTTGGAGATCTGTATAAGATGTGAACTATTAAAGCTGTCAGTCTTGGCAAGATCACATTACAGCTTTAGTCACAAAGTAAATTAAGGAAGCATACACAATGGAAATATTGTTCGAGATAATTTCCCAGAGTGACTGAAGGTGAATAGCAGGTGCTAACTAATCCAAATGTGCCTCAAACTATTCACCAAAACACTCTCACTGACTCAGAGCATTATTAACAAAACAATCCAGCAAATTTAACAAGTGAGCCAAATAATACAGAAGAGTTTGGAATTAATGAATGAACAGGATAGATTACAAGTTTGAACAATTATTTTATACATATGAATTTAATTGGCAAGCAGGTTTAAAAAAGCAAAGTACACAAGAGTTTTGCACAGCTGCCCTGGGTGACTTAATCAAAGGACAGGATACCCATGTTCCTCCTGTTTACTGAGGACGCCACTCTCTGGCTCACATAGACCTGTCCCGAACCTTCCAGCCACCTGGCACCTCCTGGCAGCATTCCATAATCATTCAAAACAAAGCTGCCACATCTCACTTTGCATAATATTGAGATCTTATAGCACTCCCTGTTCTTACCCATCATGTCTGTGTTCACCCATCACTCATGTGCTTACCCATCACTCCCTGAGTTCACTCATTATGCTCTGTGTTCACTCTCCGTTGTCACCTATCACCTTCTGAGTTCACCCATCGCTCCCTGCTCTCACCCATCATTCTTTGAATTCACTCATCACTCCTGAGTTCACCAATCACTCCCTGTGCTTGCCCATCTAGTGCTGAACCCATCTTTCACAGCCTGTGCTTATTCCCTGGATGTGGGTGTCACTGGCACAGCTAGCATTTATTATGCACATCACACTGCAATTAGTTGTGGAAGACGCTTTGGTGAGTTTCTGCAAGGCAACATGCAGATAGTACACACTGCTGCTACTGAAAGTCATGGTGGAGGGAATGGATATTCGTGGATGTGGTGCCAATCAAGCAGGCTGCTTTGTCCTAAATAGTGTTGAACTTCTTGAGTGCTGTTGGAGCTGCACCCATCCAGGCAAGTGGGGAGTATTCCATTGTGCTCCTGACTTGCGCCTTGTAAGTAGTGGCCAGACTTCAGGAAGTAAATCATTTGCCACAGAATACCATGCCTTTGTGCTGCTCTGGTTGCGACGGTATTTACATGAGTGTGTAGTTCAGCTTCTGGTCAGTGTAACCCTGGGATGTTGATAGTCTTTAAGTGTCTTAGAGTCTTTCTTTTTTGGAGTGTTGGTTATGTGGTTAATACCTGCCTCTGTTTGGGCATGTCAAGGTGTTTCCCCTGCACTGTGATGGTCATTGGGGTGGGATTCTAGAATTGGGATACAGTCTTATAATAAGCGGCAAGCCATTTAGGACTTAAATGGGCTAATGAGTCTAATCAAAATACAGATTCATAGATGTGCAGATATTAAAGACAGAGGGATATGGAGATAGTACGATAATGAGACTTTGAGATATATGATCAGCTATGGTCTGATTGATTCGTGGAGTGGGTTTGAGGGGCTGAATGACCCACTCCAGCTCCTACTTTTGAGGTTCGTATGAAGTTGTCAAATCTGTAATTGTCCAGATCTTACTGTTTATGAGTATGGTCTGCTTCCTTAACTGAGCAATTGTAAATGGAACTGAACACTGTGCAATTTTCATTTTTGTAAAGATTGTGTGCCCTTTTAAATATCCTTTCAATTGAGTTAAATATTGGGGAGTAGAATATCCATGCAGATTGCTCCTGATGTCCCTCTCTACGTTTGAATGTAAAACTCTGGAGAACCACGGTCAACAATGTAGTGTTTCTCTTCTATTTCCTAAAACTCCCTCCCTAGAGGGACTGTGGGTCTACCTATAGCATATAGACTTCAGCATAAGGATAAGCGTCCATCTAGTGATGCCCACATTCCACAAGTGAATGAATAAAAACATTCAGCACCCAAGCCAAAGCTTCAATCTCTTCAGTTAATTGTAGGCCTAATTTTAATACAGAAATGGGGAGATCTCATGGGCATTGGGTCGGCACAGTGGCTCAGTGGTTAGCACTGCTGCCTCACAGCACCAGGAACTTGCATTCAATTCCACCATCGGGTGACTGCCTATGTGGAGTTTGCACATTCTCCGTGTTGGGTTCTGCATGGGTTTTCTCTGGGTGCTCCAATTTCCTCCTACAGTCCAAAGATGTGCAGGTTAGATATTATCATAATTACATATTTAAAATTATAAAAGTCTTTGATAGAATAGATACATGGAGAATGTTTCCTCTTGTGGGGAAGAGGACATCAATATAATTTGTTCATGGTGCAATCCAATTGGGACTTCAAAGCAAACTTAGTTCCAACAAGAGCAATAACTTATATTCATACAGCGCCTTTGACACAATTAAATATTCCAAGGTGCTTCACAGGAGCATTATAAAACTTAGTGTAGTGATTGTAACGAAGTCAGCCAGGTAGACTTTATAGAATATGAGTTCCCTCATTGAAGCTGTTAACGTAGTCCAACCAAGAAGCTCTGGCTGACAGATATAAACAGCAGTATCAGACATCCTGTTCACTCTGCACTTCCATATGTAGATAAAGGCTAACCTGGTGACAGGATACTGGTTTCTCTGGAGTTATTTCACTAAGTATAATACAAACCATATATGGAGATATTAAATCAGATGAATACTAGCTTGGCCAAAGAGGTAAGTTTTAAGGAGGGTCTTAAAGAAGGAAAGTGAGGTGGACAAGTGGTAGAGTATAGGGAGGGCATTCCAGAGGGGCCTAGACAATTGAAGGTGCAGCCACCAATTATGGAGTGATTAAAATCAAGGATGCTCAAGAGACTAGAATCAGAGGGGTGTGGAGATCTCAGAGGATTGTGGGGCTGGAAAAGATTTCAGAAATTATTTTCTCCATGCACCTAACCTGTTCCTATGAAGGGAAATGAAAACAATGATGAAGGTTTTAAAATCAATATGTTGTGGGTCTGAGAGTCAAAATGTAGTCCAGCAAGAACAGGGTCCCAGGAAAGGGTGATCCATCAAGATCGGGATCAGGAGGCTTGGGGGTGAGGTCACTCTGTTCTGGTCTGCTGGAGGGACTCCTGTGTTAGTGTTGTAGATGCACCAGGTCCATGATTTCTGCTCTTGTCCTGGATAAGGGTAAAGGGTTAGGTGTGAGCTAAGACATGGGCAGCAGAGTTTTGAATGATTTCATGTATACAGAAGGTAGAATATGGGCATGCAACCAACCAGTCAGTGAGTTAGAATAATGGAGCTTAGAGGGGACAAAAGCAAGAACGAGGGTTTCAGCTGGAGATACAATCATATAATAAAGAAACAGACCTTTTGGACTAACTCATCCATGCCTACCATAGAGTCACAGAGTCATAGAGATATACAGCACAGAAACAGACCCTTCGGTCCAACTCATCCATGCTAACCAGATATCCTAGACAAATCTAGTCCCATTTGCCAGCATTTGGTTCATTTCCTGCAAATCCTTCATATACCCATCCAAAAGTCTTTTAAATGTAATTGTACCAGCCTCAACCACTTCCTCTGGCAGCTCATTCCATACTTGCACCACCGTGTGAAAACGTTGTCCCTTAGGTCCCTTTTAAATCCTTCCGCTCTCACCTTAAACCTATGTCCTCTAGTTTTGAACTCCTGCAACTCACGGAAAAGACCTTGTCTATTTACCCTCATGATTTCATAAACTTCTATAATATCACCCCTCAGCCTCTGATGCTCGAGTAAAAATAGTCCCAGTCATTTCAGCCTCTCCCTGTAGCTGAAACCCTCCAATCCTGTCAAAAATCTTGTAAATCTTTTCTGCACCCTTTCAAATTTAACAACATTTTTCCTTTGGCAGGGAGACTAAAGTGGCCTCGTAAGACAGGATGAACTCAAGTGACATTTCACTGCCGAAATGTTGCTGGGAAATATGAAGTTGGAAACTCATCGCCCCGGGTCAAGTGCGATATACCAAGGTTGCTAACACACTGCTTTAATCTCAGATCATTGCCATAGAGAGTGATTGTCTTGGTAGTTAAGACATGGTGTTTGGAGCAGGCAGCAAAAACAATAGTTTCGTTCTTTCCAATACTTAACTAATAGATGTTGGTGCTCATTCAGTACTGGAGGTCAGATAGACTGTATGATAATTTAGCAACAAGGAAGGTGTATCACAGAACAGAGAATTAAAGAATGTCAGAGAGTAGTGAGAATGTGGAACTCCCTACTGCAGGGAGTGGTTGAAATGAGTTGTACTGATGTATTTAACCTTCCTCAGGATTGTCTCTCCCTTTTTGGCATCAGAAACTACACATTAACCTGGTATAGTTTCCTAAGTAATGGACAGGCATCATCATTACAGACCTCAGTTTCTTTACGTAATGAGTGGGAGAGATTCAATAATAAATGTAAGTAATATCACTTTTCCTTTAGAAAATGTAATCATAGATTTCCTGTACTTTCCTGCAAGAAGCATTTATGGTTTTTGTTATAGCACAATCTCCCACAACATTGTCTACACACACAGCTGCCTCTGTTAGTTTTGCTGCTGGCTTTCTTTGCTGTTTACAATAATGTTCCTTGTATGAGGACTCACCTTCCTTCCAAAGAGCCAGGAACAAAGTAATGAATGAAAACTGGCAAACCTTCTTCATTACAGGATGCTGCCTTTCTAAGACAATCACTTCAGAAACAACAGCAGAAACTGCTGGAGAAACTCAGCACATCTGGCAGCATCTGTGGAAAGAAAGCAGAGTTAATATTTTGGGTCCGTTGACCCTTCTTCAGAACCAATTGTAGTTAAGAAAAGGTAGGTATATATGCTGAAGGTGGGGTAGGGGAAGGGGTTGGAGTTAACAATAATTGGGGATGGAACCCAAAGAGAGGGAAAAAAACAGCTGGGCAAAAAACTGGGTAATGTTCAGCCTGGGAGAATGAATAGCTGCTAATGGAGACTATTAGTAGCTGACAATGGGTTGTTTGTAGAAGTAACCCATGTGATGACAAGGCCTGGTGCATGGGGGTTGAAATAAAAACATGGGATATGGTGCTCAGGCCCTAAATTTATTGAACTCAATATTGAGTCCAGAAGGCTGCAGAATTCCTAAGTGGAAAATGAGGTGCTGTTCTTCCAGCTTGCGCTGAGCTTCACTGGAGAACTGCAGCAAGCCTGAGATAGAGATGTTGGTCTGGGAACACAGTGGGGCATTGAAGTGGTAGGCAACTGGAAGCTCAGGGTCATTTTTGCAATCAGAACGTAGATGTTCTGCAAGCAATTGCCCATCAGCATTTCATTTCCCCAAAGCAGAGCAGACTTCATTGAGAGCAGTGAATACAGCGGTCTAGATTGAGTCAAGTGCAGGTAAATCACTGTTTCACTTGGACTGAAACAAATCCTTGTTTCTTCTGACCCCATGACACAGGATCATTCTCAGTGCCAAATGTGGGGAAGAGGGTCCACATTTCATGACAGGTGCCTTCTTTACAGTTTGCATAGGCTGCTGGCAAACCTGCCCCAATAGAACAGCTGGCTGTAGAATGAAGCCTGTAAGGGATTCTATTCTGTGACAACAGCTGACTGGAGAATGAGGCAACATTAATTGAAGCACACTATAAAAGGGGATGGTGCAGTTCAGGCTCAAAAATTGTGAAATTGTTCATTGCAGAGCAGAGGCAATGTGACTGACATTGATGATATGGAATCGGACAACATGCTGAAGGATGTTTATTTGAGGAAAGTAATAGCAATTGTAAAAGCAGGCGCTATGAATGGAGATCACTCACCAAGTCAGCTCATTCACCCATAGACCAGAAGAAATACGAACAGGAGTAGACCATTCAGCCCATTGAGCGTACTCCATCGTTCAATAGTTTCAAGCCAAGTTTATTTTCCCACATTTTCCCTGTAACTCCTGATTCCCTGACTGGTCAAGAATCTATCTCTCTCAGCCTTAATACATACAAGGACTCCCCCACCATAGCTCTCTATGGCAATGAGTCCCAAAAGACTCACTCTCTTCTGAGAGAAGAAAATTCTCCTCATCTCAGATTAAATTGGTGCCCGTTAAATTCTGAGACTATGCCTCTGGTTCTAGACTCTCCCATGAGGGGAAACATTATCTCAGTATTTCCCCTGTCAAGCCCTTTAGGAATCCTTTAAGTGTCAATTAGATCATCTCTCATTCTTCTAAACTCCAGTAGAGTCCCAACCTGTTTAATTGTTACTCATAAGACAATTTTTCCATTACAGGGATCACCCTAATTAAACTTCCCTGAACTGTCTCCAATGAAATAAAACCTTTTTTTAAATGAGGGGACCGAAACTGCTCACAGTACTCCAGATGTGGTCTCACCAATCCTTGTGCAGTTGCAGTAAGACTTCCTGATTCTTATACTCCAATACCCTTGAAATAAGGGCCAACATTCCATTAGTCTTCCTGATTATCTGCTGGCCCTGCGAGCTAGCTTTGTGTTTTGTATATAGTACTCTACAGTCTCTGTGTTGCAGCTTTCTGCAGTCTTTCTCCATTTAAATAATATTCTGTATTTTGTTCTCCTTTCTTTATCTCAGAGTACAACAGGACCTTGATCAGATAGACGCATAGAGTCATAAAGTGTCCTAAAGCAGGGAGACAGGCTCTTTGGCCCAAACTGGTCCAGGCCAAACAAAATGTACATCCACGCTAACCCCATTTCCCTGCACGTAGCCTATATTTCCTATAAACATTTCCTATCCATGTATCTGTTCAAATGCCTTTTGAATGTTGTTAATGTACCCGCCTCAACCACTTCCACAGGCAGTTCATTCTGTATGTGTACTACCCTCTGTGTAAAAAATGTGCCCCTCAGGTTCCCTCCTATTCTTTCCCCTCTAACCTTAAGCTGATGCCTTCTAGTTCTTAACTCCCCAACCCTGGGAAAAAGACTAAGTGTGTTTACCCTATCCATGCCTCTCGTGATCCTATACACTTCTATAAGATCTCCATTCAGTCTTCTATGCTCTAAAGAAAAAGGTTCTAGCTTGTCCAACCTCTCCCTATAATTCAGAAAGTTGGGTTTTGGCAATATCCTTGTAAATTTCTCCTGCATTCTTCCCAGTTTAATAACATTGTTCCCATAGCAAGGTGACCAAAACTGAACACAATACTCCAAGTGCGGCCTCCAGTAGTCACAGGCCTCCAGTCCAACAAGCACCCTTCCACTATTACCTTCTGCTTCCTACCATCAAATCCTGGATGCCATGCTATCTAACTTTCCAGAGCAGCCCACCATGTGGAATGTTACTGAAATCCTTACAGATTACATCTACCCTAGCCCTTGTCCTGGTCACTTCATCAAAGAACTCTAACAAATTTTTGAGGCATGATTTCCCATGCAAAAAGCCATGCTGACTATTCCTAATCAAACCCTGTCATTCCAAATGCATGTTATGTCTCAGAATCTTCTCACGTAACTTACGTACCACAGATAAACTTACTAGTCTATCGTTCTCAGGTTTTATTTTGCAGCCCTTCTTGAATAAAGGCACAACATTTGCTACCTTCCAGTCTTCTGGGACCTCACTCGTGGCTAACAACGATGCAAAAATATCAGCCAGGGCCCTGCAATCTCTTCCCTAGCCTCTTGCAGTTAGACCAGGACATTTATCCATCTTCATACATTCTAATACATCCAACACCTCCTCTACTGTGATACGGACTGTCCCCAAGATAAGGCCACCAACTTACCCAAGTTCCCAAGTCTTCAGATCTTTCTCCACGGTAAACACAGGAGAAATATTTATTGAGGACCTGGTTCATCTCCTGGGTTCTACACATACATGTCCACTTTGGTCCTTGAGGGGTCCTATTCTCTCTCTAGTACTTACAGAACTATTTGGATTCACCCTAATCTTCTCAGTCAAGACCATCTCATGTCCCCTTTTCAACCTCCTTTCTTCAGTAAACTCCTGTATCCCCTATATATATCTCCAGGGATTCCCTTCATCCCAGCTGTCTATACCTGAGCCATGTCTGCTTTTATCTGGTCAAAGCCTCAATATCTCTTGTTATCCAGGGTTCCCTATTCCTGTCAAGCTTGCCCTTCACCCTCACAGGAACATATCGACCTTGAACTCTATCTATCTCACTTTTAAATGCTTCCCACTTGCTGGAGGTCCCTTTGTCTGCAAACAAACTATTCCAATCAATCCCTGCAAGCTCCTGTCTAATTCCATCAAAATTCTCCTTGCCCCAGTTTAGAACTTGAGCCTGTGGACCAGTTTTGTCCCTCTCCATAACTATTGGAAAATTAATAGAACAATGGTCACTGGTGCTCCCCAGTGCTCCCCCACTGTCACCTCTGTCACTTGTCCTACCCTATTTCCCAAGAGTAGGTTGAGTTTTGCTTGTTCCTGAGTAGGACCCCCCAATACTGCTTGAGGAAACTTTCCTGAATGCACTTAACAAATTCCACCCCATCTCAGCCCTCAACACTCTGGCAGTCCCAGTCTATAGTAGGAAAATTAAAATCTCCTAATATGATAACCCTATTGCTACTACAAGTCTCCCCAGTCTCCCTGCAGATTTGTTCCTTTAATTCCGTTGACTATTTGGGGGCCTATAGTACAACCCCAGTAACGTCACCATTCCCTTCTTATTTCTTAGCTCCACCCACAAAGCCTCACTGGATGATTCCTCATTTATTTCATCTCTGACTACTGCTGTGAGACTCACCTTAATCAAAAATGCAACCCCCCCTTCCTTCATTCCACCATCTCTGTCCCGCCTGAAGCACCTGTATTCTGGCACATTAAGCTGCCAGTCCTGTCCCTCCTTTAGCCATGTTTCTATAATATCCCAGTATCACTTACCTATTGATGCCCTGAGTTCATTGGCCTGACTTGTCAGCCATCTTGCATTCCTTGTTCCCTGTCATACTCCAGCCTGACCTATTTCTTCACTTTACTATTTCTGATTACTGTATCTTCTTCCAGCCTTGCACTCACCTCCTTGCTGTTGAGGATCCCAACCCTCTGCCAATCTAGTTTAGATCCTCCCTTGTCGTATTAGCAAACCTGGTCGCCAAGATATTGGTCCGTCTCCAGTTCAGATGTAATCCGTCCCTCTTGAACAGGTTACCTCTGCCCCAGAAAAGATCCCAATGATCTAAAAATCTGAATCCCTGCCCCCTGCACTAATTCTTTAGCCACGCATTGATCTGTGATATCCTCCTGTTCTTATCTTCACTGGCACATGGCACTGGAAGTAATCTGGAGGTTACCACCAACAAGGTCCTCGTTTTTAACTTTTCTCCCTACTCTCTATAATCACTCCACAGAACCTCCTCCCTATTTCGATCTATGTCATTTGTGCCAACGTGCACAGTAACTTCTGGCGGATCACCCTCCCCCTTGAGAACATTCTGCAGCCGCTCCAAGACATTCTGGATCCTGGCATCCAGGAGGCAACACTCCATGCTGGATTCCCATTTGCAACCATAGAATCTCCTGTCTGTCCCCCTGCCTGGAGTCTGAAGAGGCAGGGAGGCCCTAAATAAGTTTTTTTGCTTCAGTATTCACAAGAGAAAGAGACCTTGTTGATAGTGTGAACATCTTGGCTTGAATAATAGGCTTGAACAGATTTATATTAAGAAAGTGGATGTGCTGGAAATTCTGGGAAGCATCAAGATGAACAGGTCCCCAGGGCCAGAGCATATATATATATATATATATCCAAGGTTACTATGGGAAGCGAGGAATGAGATTGCTGTGCCTATGGCAATGATCTTTGCATCCTCACTCTCTAAGGGAGTAGTACTGGATGATTGGAGGAAGGTGAAGGTTGCTCCTCTGTTCATAAAATGGGAATCCGGAAATCCTTGGGAATTATAGACCAGTCAGTCTTACATTTGTAGTAAGCAAGGTTCTGGAAAGGATTCTGAGAGATAGGATTTATAACTATTTGGAAAAACATAGTTTGATTAAAGATAGTCAGCATAGCTTTGTGAGGGGCATGTCATGTCTTATGAACCTTATTGAGTTCTTTGAGGATGTGACAAGACAAGTTGATGAAGGTCAAGCAGTGGATGTGGTGTATTTGGATTTCAGTAAGGCATTTGAAAGGTTCACCACGGTAGGCTCATTCAGAAAGTTAGTAGGTATGGAGAAAGTGGCTGTCTGGATACAGAATTGGCTGGCCGAAAGATGACAGTGAGTGGTAGTGGATGGAAAGTATTCCACCTAGAAGTTGGTGGCCAGTGGCGTCCCGCAGGGATCTATTCTTGGGCCTGTGCTCTTTGTAGATTTTATAAATGACTTGGATGAAGAAGTGGAATGTGGATTAGTACATTTGCTGATGACACATAGGTCGGTGTGCTGTAGATTGTGTCCAGGGCTGTTGCAGGCTACAACAAGGCATTGACAGATTGCAGAGCTGGGCTGAAAAGTGGCAGATGGAGTTCAACCTGCATAAATATGAAGTGATTTACTTTGGAAGGTTGAATTTGAATACTGAATACAGGGTTAAAGTCAGGATTCTTGGCAGTATGGAGGAACAGCATGATCTTGGGGTCCACGTACATAGATCCCTCAAAGTTTCCACTCAAGTTGATAGAGTTGTTAAGAAGGTTTATGGTGTTTTGGCTTTCACTAACAGGGGTAATGAGTTTAAGAGCTGTGAGGTTTTATTGCGGCTCTATAAAACCACTCTTGGAATATTGTGTTCAGTTTTGCTTGCTTCATTATAGGAAGGATGTAGATGCTTTCGAGAGGGTGCAGAGGACATGTACCAGGATGCTGCCTGGATTGGAGGGCTTGTCTTATGAAGAGAGGTTGAGTGAGCTAGGGCTTGTCACACTGGAGAGAAGAAGGAAGAGAGGTGACTTGATTGAGGTGTACAGGGTATTGTGAGGCATAGGTGGAAGAGATAGCCAGAGACTTTTCCCCAGGGCAGAAATGTCATTAAGGGTCATAATTTTAAGGTGATTTGGGGAAGGTGTAGGGGAGATGTCAGAGGTAGGTTCTTTACACAGAGAGTGGTGGGTGCATGGAATGCACTGCCAGCGGTGGTAGTAGAGTCAGAGACATTAGGGACATTTAAGTGACTGCTGGACAAACACATGGACAGCAGTAAATTGAGGGGTGTGTAGGTTAGGTTGATCTTACATTAAGATAAGTGCTCGGTGCAAAATTATGGGCTGAAGGGACTGTACTGTGCTGCACTGTTCTGTTCTAACTACCGAGTCTCCCATCACTGAAGTCCTGTTTATCTTTACCTTTTCCCGCTGTTCCCCAGAGCCAGTTGTAGTGCCACTGACCTGGCTACTGCTACTTTCCCTTGAATGGTCATCTCCCACCAATAACACCCAAAACGGTATACTTGTTTTTGAAGGAAATGGTCACAGGAGATTCCTGCATTCTCCCTTTGCTTTGCCTGGTGGTCACCCAGCTACTTTCTGACTGCACCTTAGGTGTCCCACCTCACTAAAACTCTTATCTGTGAAGTGCTCAGCATCTTGGATGATCATGAGTGCATCCAGCTCTAGCTCCAGCTCCAGCTCCAGCTCCAGCTCCAGCTCCCTAACACCATCTCCCAGGAGCTGCAGCTGGGTGCACTCCCAGCAAGTGTAGACATCAGGGACAATAGGCCAATGGGCTAAGGAATCTGTTTTGAGGCCAATGCTGACCTAAATGAGGGCGTAGAAAGATGGGTTAGTAAATGTGCAGATGACACTAAGGTCGGTGGAGTGCTGAAGGATGTTGAGGGTTACAGCATGACATACATAACTGCAGAGCTGGGCTGAGAGATGGCAAATGGAGTTTAATGTGGAAGGAGGAACAGAAATAAAGAGTACTGGGTTCATGCTGAGATTCATGGTTGTGTAGATGAGCAGAGAGATCTCGGTGTCTATGTACATAGATTCCTGAAAGTTACCACCCAGGTTGATAGGGTTGTTAAGAAGGCATACGATGTGTTAGCTCTTATTGGTAGGAGGCCTGAGTTTCAGAGTCACAAGGTCATGCTGCAGCTGTACAAAACTCTGGTGCAGCCGCACTTGGAGTATTGCATATAGTTCTGGTCACCCCATTATAGAAGGATGTGGAAGTTTTGGAAGGAATTAAGAGGAGATTTACCAGCATGTTGCCTGGTATGGAGGGAAGGTCTTATGAGGAAAGGCTGAGGGACTTGAAGCTGTTTTTGATGGTTAGAGGTGACTTTATTGAGACATATAAGATAATCAGAGGGTTAGATAGGGTGGACAGTGAGAGCCTTTTTTTTCAGATAGTGATGGCTAGCATGAGGGGACATAGCTTTAAATTGAAGGGTAATAGATATAGAGCAGATGTCAGAGGTAGCTTCTTTACTCAGTTAATAGTAGGGGCAGGGAATGCACTGCCTGCAACAGTAGTACACTTGCCAACTTTCAAAGCATTTAAATAGTCATTGGATAAACATATGGATGAAAATGGAATAGTGTAGGATAGATATGCTTCAGATTGGTTCCACAGGAAGGCCGAAGGGCCTATACTGTGCTGTAATGTTCTATGTTCTATGAATGGCAGATGGAGTTTAATATAGATAAATGTGAGGTGTTGCACTTTGGTCAGGCAAATCAGGGCAGGACTTATACAGCTAATGATCGGGCCTTAGGCACCGTTGCTGAAAAAAAGAGACCTAAGGATACAGATGCGTTGTTCCTTGATAGTGGAGTCAGAGGTAGACAGGGTGGTGAAGGTGTCTGGCACACTTGCCTTCAATGGTCAGTACACTGAGTATAGGACTTGGGATGTCATATTGCAGCTGTACAGGTTGGTTAGGCCACTTTTAGAATATGGCATTCAATTCTGGCCTCCCCGCTATAGGATAGATGTTGTTAAACTTGAAAGGGTTTCCTCACCAACGCCCTTGCCATTATGAATCTTTTCTGGACCTCACCAATGCTGACATAGCATTCACACAAACTCAAACACACACACACCTTTATGTCCTCACACTTTTCCAGCAGATAATACGGGATATTGATTTGAAGAGTGAATGATTTGTTTATTCCTTCAACAATATAGTTCCAGGAAATTATAGCACTAGTTCAAGGGAGCAGCAACCCTTCTGAGTTGCCAGTGGGAGTTGGCATGTGTGCGCTGTATGACAGTTGTTACACTCCGAGCAGTCAGTGCCTGAGGATATTTTCCAAACTGTCAGAGGATATCTTTTCTCTTCTAACTCAACAGTAACTTTTGAAAGGATAAAGGATATCAGTCAACAGTGGTTAAGTTGTACTAATGTGCAAAACATCACAGCCAAAAAAAAATTTGATGTAAAGCTAGAGGGAAAAGTGCAGCTTTTAGGAGGGAACATTAGAAATGATGAGAAATTGACCTGGATGAGGGGACAAATACATGGAATCCTCTCCCTGTCACAAATGTAACAGTGGAGTCACAGTCAAAGCTTGGGCCAAGTCTGCTTTTTAAAGAATTGGTAATACATCAGTTCCACTCAGCAGTGACTGAAAAGTTTCCTAAATAGACATTTACAGGGAATAAAGAGGGAGGATGTAAAATGGCAACATTAATCTTTTCCCTTTTACAAATTGTTTGTGAAACTACCATCATCAAACAAAACATGTCTTTAAAATGTATAAAATTATTTTTATTGACAGTCCTGAAGGGAAATCTTTATCTTTCTGTGAAAGGTTGTATATCCTGCTTTGATTAACCTTTGAAGTTCAATAACTTCAGAACATGAACTCCACCCTTCATTTTTATTTATTTTCCCTCTCAGGACTGAATCGTGTTTGATGTCTTTGCCATCAGTCACAGCTGATCTTTATTTTGCTATTAACACCAACTCTGAAGTAATGTTCTGAACTTAGTTCTCTACAATAATTTCCTTTATGTTCTTTGACATGTCTGATTTCTCATCTCCCTCATACTCTATGAGGAGACATCACAGAAGCGCTTCACAGGAGGCTCCCAACCACTGAGGATGTCACATAGACAGGGGACGAAACGTCTGCAACACAAATTCCCAGCTCAGCAAACAGAACCACAACAACGAGCACCCAAGCTACAAACCTTCTCACGAACTTTGAATCCCTCATACTCTATTCTTTCCCTGACCTTCTCCATTATTTGAATTGTTCCTCCTCAGTTTATGAACAGTATAAATCCCATCACTTTTCCATCTCTCATCAGCTCTGAAGAAGAGTCATATTGGACTTGGAACATTAACTGTTGCTGTGTTCTCTCTCCACATATGCTGCCAGACCTGCTGAGTTTCTCCAGCATTTTCTATTTTAATTTCAGATTTCCAGCATCAGCAATATTTCGCTTTTATTTAATTAACCTTATCTCAGGGTTAGTATGGTTTAATGTTTGGACACCTGGCCCAGCTATAACACGTTGATCTTTTTGGGTGAAGGGTTGTCTCAGTGTTGTACCTAACCAAAAGGTATTCGAATATATATACACATATATATAGTAATGATCATATTCTTGTTTTAGTCACAGGGTAGTTACCAGCAATGAACTCAAGAAGGATGAACAGTGAGTGAGTGAAAGAGAGAGAGAGAGAAAGAGAGTGGCAGAAAAATGCCAGAAAGAAAGAGACAAATGACAAAAAAAACATAGTGACAGAAAGAGAAAGATATTGTCACTTGTTAGCATCTATTGGATGGAGAAAGAGAGAAAGTGATAGGCAGATAGACCATTCCTTAATTCAATCTTTAAAAAATCCAACAATTTATTGAAGGATATAAGACAAGTTCAGGGCTATTTTGTCTTGTCCACCCAGCAGAAGGTGGGATTAACGATTGGATTGGATGAAGGGTCAAAGGTAAGGTTAGCAATGGCATGCCAAGTAGGACAGGAAGGGTTCGGGAACTGAGTTGATTCAGAGCAGAAAAAGTTTGTTTCAAAGAGAAACCTTTATATCTGACCACGTCCACATTGGAGGTGTTCAGGAAAGTGGGCCCAAGGTGCTACAAGGGAAAACAAAAGAAATAAATTACACTGAAACTTTGATATAAAATACTGCCTGCAGAAATCAACATCTCCATACTCCATCACAACGTCCCAGCTTAGCCAAGAGGGAAGAGGAAAAAGAAGGATTAAATATAGAGAAGCCAGCAGCGAAGAAAGAGACAGCAGAGGCACAGCAGACAGAGTGAGAAACAGCTACATCAGTATATAAGGGGTAGACAAGTGATCTTTTCATCGACACGCTGTGTAGAGGATCGGCAAGCAATATCTGTAATATCACTGGGGATCTTTTCTGATGTTCATTCTGGAAAATGTGAAAGCTAACACACAGAATATATCTCTCTGTATCTCTTTAAGTTGCCCCTTAAACTCGAACACTTCGCCCAAGTTTTTGCTCACCTCTCATATCTCCTGTGATTTGGTATTCATAGAGTCATAGGATTCTTATTGTGTGGGAAGCAGGCCATTTGGTGCATCAAGTCCACACAACCCCTCCAAACAGCATCCCACCCAAACCCACCCCCATCTCCGTAAGCCCACATTTCCCATGGCTAATCCACCTATCCTGCACATCTTTGGACTATGGGAGGAAACTGGAGGAAACCCATGCAAGTGTGGGGAGAATGTGCAAATTCCACACAGTCACCAGGGGCTAGAATCAAATCCAGGTCCCTGGTGTTGTGAGACAGCAGTGCTAACCACTGAGCCACCATGCTGCCCTCACCATGCAATGTTGTTTGGTAGTGTTCTTGGCAGACACTTTATGACAGTGAGACGGCATTGAAGGCACTACATAAATGCAAAGTATTGTGCTAAAGCTCCAAACTTCTACAGATCGAGCTTGCACAGCATAGTTGAAATAACATTCCTCCAACACTTTGGTTTCTAATTCCCCCAGGCCTGATTTACAAGTGTATTGTACCATGTCAAGGCACTAGTTATGTGAGAAATGTGCTTGAGCAGCCTCTTAAGGCAAAGATGGACTTTAATCAGGCTGTAGTTGAAAGCACTTAATCTTCTCCACTCTGTGGGATAAGCCCGTGTGAAGTTACTGAGTCTCCTTCTTACATATTGCTGCATAGTTGAATGGGAAAGTGTTCACCTGCTGACAGGCACTGACGATGGATATGGAAAGCTTGCCAGGAACCACTGAGGCTGGGCTTCAGAATTGAGGACAAAATGGCTAAGGGAGTTCATTTCTTTCACACAACGTGGTTTTGTTGATTAGTTTGTCACAATTTGAATGGTGTGAAATGATGTGACTTTATTCATCGTGGGCGGCACGATGGCACAGTGGTTAGCACTGCTGCTTCACAGCGCCTGTAGACCCGGGTTCAATTCCCGACTCAGGCGACTGACTGTGTGGAGTTTGCACGTTCTCCCCGTGTCTGCGTGGGTTTCCTCCGGGTGCTCCGGTTTCCTCCCACAGTCCAAAGATGTGCGGGTCAGGTGAATTGGCGAAGCTAAATTGTCCGTAGTGTTAGGTAAGGGGTAAATGTACGGGTATGGGTGGGTTGTGCTTCGGCGGGTCGGTGTGGACTTGTTGGGCCGAAGGGCCTGTTTCCACACTGTAAGTCTAATCTAAAAATCTAATCGTACTGCTCTACAAACAGGATCTCAGACTGGGTGAAAGGAACAGAGCTCTATGGTCAATTAAAATAATCCAACAGTAGTCATTAATTTGGAGCCTAAGGAAGAGCTCAAGTTTCATTGCTTTTTTAATTGTATGGTTTGGCGAGTGCACCTTGAAGGTTAACTGGATAAAGGCTGCTATTTCTGGCCTAAAGGTCAGCTTATATTCCTTTATTACAAGGCTATGAAGTTCGGTAGGCTGAGCCATCAAAGGTAATTGACCAGTGTGTACCAATGAAGTGGCGAACTACAATAAGAGATTCTGAAGCACAAGGCTGCAGTGAATGAGAACATATGACAGACATTTTCTGACCAACCTGTTCAGAGATTTTATTACAAACCTTTGATCAGGTAGGACTTGGGCCCGAACCTCCTGGCTCAGAGCTACAGGGTGTGAAGAAAGAGTTGGCTGAAGTGGACTGGGAAAATAAACTAAAAGCTAAGATATTATAGAGGTAGCAAGATGTATCAAATTGAAAAAAATGTTCAATGCTGCAAAGATTAGTGACAGCTCAGAAGATTGGGAACATTTTAGTAATCAGCAAACAATGACTAAAAAAAGGGAGACATTAGTATGGGAAAGTGAGCAAGAAATATGAAAACAGACAATCAACTTTCCAGAAGAAAACAAGAGCCAAATTAGGTGCTCATCCTTTCCAGAAGGAGACTGAGAAATTTATTTTGGGAAATAAGGAATCTTTCACCAAGTATTTTGTATGAAAATGAATCTTCCAGCTCAGTGAGCAAACCTACATCCAGAACCTCAACCTGAGCTACAAATCTTCTCAAAACTCAGTAATTTTGTATTTGTCCTCAGAGTGGAAGATACAGAGAGCATCCCAGGAGTTGTAGAAAATCAAAAGGCAAAAGGGTGGGGGGAACTGAAAACAATCATGATCACTAGAGGAAAAGTATTAGAGAAAGTTTAAATCAAGTCCCTGGGACTTGATCTGCATTTTAGGGTCTTAAAAGAAGTAGCAGACAGATAAAGTATATGGCTTTAATTTTCTATAATCTGGAAGGGTCCCCAGCACACTGAAAACCCACAAGTATAACACCTCGACACAAGAAAGGAGAGAGACACAAAACTGGAAACTTCAGGTCAGCTGGTCTAACATCAGTTAGTGGGATGACACTGAAATTCCTTCTTTAGTAGGAATATACTTAAAGAGGGAAATCAGGAGGGCAAAAGGGGACATGAGATAGCATTGGCAAATAGGATTAAGGAAAATCCAAAGGGATTTTATACATTCTTTAAGGACAAAAGGGTAACTAGGGAGAGATCAGAGATCTCACAAAGATCAGCAATGCAGCTTATATGTGGAACCACAGGAGATGGGGGAGATACTAAACGAGTATTTTGCAACAGTGTTTACGGTCGAGAAGGACATGGAAGATAGATGGTGACATCTTAAAAAATGTCCATATTACAGAAGAGGTGGTGCTGAATGTCTTAAAACACATAAAAGTGGATAAATTCCGAGGACCTGATCAGGTGTATCCTAGAATTCTATGGGAAGCTAGGGAAGTGATTGATGGGCCCTTTGCTGAGATAGTTGGATTATTGGTAGTCACAGGTGAGATGTCAGAAGACTGGAGGTTGGCTAATGTGGTGCCACTACTTAGGAAAGGTGGTAAGGAAAAGCCAGGGAACTATAGACCAGTGAGCCTGACATCGGTGATGGGCAAGTTGTTGGAGGGAATCCTGAGGGCACGTATTTGGAAAGGTAAGGACTGATTAGGGATAGTCAACATGGCTTTGTGTGTGGGAAATCATGTCTCACAAACTTGAATGAGTTTTTTGAAGAAGTGACAAGGAGGATTGATGAGGGTAGATGGGTGGATGTGATCTATATGGATTTCAGTAAGGTGTTTGACAAAGTTCCTCATGATAAACATGTTAGCAAGGTTAGATCACATGGAATACAGGGAGAACTAGTCACTTGGATACAGAATTATCTCAAAGGTAGAAAACAGAGGGTGGTGGTGCAGAGTTGCCTTTCAGACTGGAGGCCTGTGACCAGCGGTGTGCCACAATGAATGGTGCTTTTCATCATTCATGTAAATGATTTGGATGTGAACATAGGAGGTATCGTTTGCAGATGACACCAAAGTTGAAGGTGTGGTGGACAGCAAAGAAGGTTACCTCAGAGTACAACAGGGCCTTGATCAGATGGGCCAATCGGCCAAGAAGTGACAGATGGAGTTTAAATTAAATAAATGTGAGGTGCTGCAGTTTGAAAAGGCATATCAGGGCAGGACTTCTACACTTAATGGTAAGATTCAGGGAAGTGTTGCTGAATGAAGACACTTTGGAGTGTAGGTTCATGTTTCCTTGAAAGTGGAGTGGTAGGTAGATAAGATAGTGAAGAAGGCGTTTGGTATGCTTTCCTTCATTGGTCAGAGCATCGAGTATAGGAGTTGCAGCTGTACAGGATATTCATTAGACCACTTTTGAAATATTGTGTGCAATTCTGGTCTCCCTCCAATTGGAAGGATGTTGTGAAACTTAAAAGGGTGCAGAAAAGATTTGCAAGGATGTTGTCAGTGTTGGAGGATTTGAGCTATGTGGAGAGGCTGAATAGGCTGGGGCTGTTTTCCCTGGAACAGCGGAGGCTTAAAGGGTGACCTTATAGAGATTTATAAAACCATGAGGGGCATGGATAACGTAAGTAGTCAAAGTCTTTTCCCAGGCAGGGGAGCCCAAAACTAGAGGGCATAGGATTAGGGTAGAGAGGAAAGATTTAAAAAGGACCTAAGGAAGGGGCAATGTTTTCACTCAGAGGGTGATGCATGTATGGAATGAGCTGCCAGAGGAAGTGTACAATTACAATATTTAAAAGGCATCTGGATGGGTATATGAATAGGAAGGGTTTAGAGGGATATAAGTCAAGTGCTGGCAAATGAGATTAATTAGTTTAGGATATATGGTCGGTATGGATGAGTTGGACTGAAGGGTCTGTTTCTGTTCTATACATCACTATGACTCTAGCAGGTTGTAGCAGAACTTTTAGAAAATCATTATTCTATCAAACAAAGTCAACACAGTTCCGTGCAAGCGAAATAATGTTTGACAAATGTTAGAATTTTTTGAAGGTGTAACAAGCAGGGTGGATAAAGGGGGACCAGTAGATTATGTGTGTTTGAATTTCCAAAAAACATTTGGTAAGATACTTCATAAAGGTCTGATAAAGGATTGGCAAACTAACTGGAAACAGAGTGTCTGGATAAATGGGAGATAGTGAGGACTGCAGATGCTGGAGATCCTGATTCTGATGAAGGGTCTATGCCTGAAACATCGATTCTTCTGCTCCTCAGATGCTGCCTGACCTGCTATGCTATTCCAGCACCAATTTTCACATTGGTAAACTGTAACTAATAGATCGTCATCGGGACCACAGTATGAACCAGGAGTAGAGGTAGGTCAGTTGGCCCCCTCAACTCTGCTCAGTCATTTGACACTATCATAGCTCATCAGATTGTGACCATAACTTCACTGATTTGACATGATCTTACTGAGCAGAGGAGTTAGCTCAAGGGGCTGTAAGGTGTTATCCTGCTCCATATTTATATAGTCATATAGTATCTGAAATGTCAACTCATTATTCAGACTATCAATTCACTATCAGGACTGCTGACTCACTGTAAAATAAAATGCTGGTGAGCCATGCTGTGACTTCTTTAATAAGGAATCCCATGATAGAACAGAAATAAAATTCCACTTACTTTCCCTACTTGTTTGGGGAGTTTGGATAATAGTTTGCTCTGGTAAAGAAAAAGTGGCAAGCACATTATTCTTAGAATCATAGAATCCCTACAGTGTGAAAACAGGCCCATTGGCCCAACAAGTCCACACTGACCCTCCAAAGTGTAATGCACCCAGGACTCATTCCCCTACCCTATACTTATCCCTAACTAATGCACCTAACCTACATATCCCAGAACACTATAGGCAATTTAACAGGGCCAATTCACCTAATCTGCACATCTTTGGATTCAATGAATCAAGTTCCAAAACTTAAAAATAATTCTGCCAATGAAGCAGGGATCGATGTCAGACAATTCTCCCTTATGCCTCTGAAATCTAAGGATTCCACATTCTTAATACTCTTGTCAACCTGTTCTGCCACCTTCAAAGATGTGTGCATACCCTTAAGTCTCTCTGTTTCTGCATCCACATTTAAATTGTAACATTTGGTTTATATTGCTTTTCCACATATTTTTATCACATTACTCGCTGGCAAACATCATCTGCTGTGCCTGCATATAATGTAAGTCTTTGGTATTGCAGCTGATGTTATGTACCTTGAGCTTGAATACTGGTCATGACTTTACCAAATACATTTCTTGGCTTTCACTTTTCCTCTTTCACTTTTCCTCTTTCACTTTTCCTCTTTCCTTTGAGTGAGAAGCTGAAGGTTCAATGACTGTCAACAGACTGAATTGAACCCAAAGCTCCTTGCAATTTGAAACACCCATGTCATACTATGGTAACAAGACGTGATTGACTAAGGTAAAAAATGCTGTCAGATTGTCAAGAAATCGCCATGATTCACTACCACCTGGCATGCATACCCAGCCTGGTCGATATGTGACTCAGTCAGCTGGTGAGAATCACTTTTTTGTGTAAATCAGGCAGTCAGCATATCAGCATCTGTTCAGTGAGTCAGCAGTCCGGATAGTGAGTCAGCGGTCTGGATAGTGAGCCAGCAATTCTAATAGTAAGTCAGCAGACTGGATAGTGAGTGAGCAATCCTCATAGTGAGTCAGCATGATATTCTGAAATATGGTAGCATTCAGGAGACTTGGTAATGACTTGTCAATCCAGACCTTGAGTCTTTGTAGAGAGAGGAGAACTTCTTCAAGTAGGCATCCTTGCAAGAGGATTTGCAGTAAGGTTAAAATCCACTAGGTGAAAGTGAGGACGGCAGATGCTGGAGATCAGAGTCAAGATTAGAGTGATGCTGGAAAAGCACAGCAGGTCAGGCAGCATCTGAGGAGCAGGAAATTCGATGCTTTGGGCAAAAGGAACCTGATGAAAGGTTTTTTCCCAAAACGTGGATTTTCCTGCTCCTCGGATGCTGCCTGACCAGCTGTGTTTTTCCAGCATCACTCTAATCTTGACTCTGATCTCCAGCATCTGCAGTCCTCACTTTCGCCTCTCTGTACCAGTGAGTCAGCAATCTGGATAGTGAGTCAGTCATCTGTATAGTGAGGTGCCAGTCTGGATAGTGAGTCAGTACTGTAGGTAGTGTGCCAGCAGTGGAGATAGTGTCAAGACTACAGTGGTGTTGGAAAAGCACAGCACGTCACGCAGCATCCAAGGAGCAGGAAAATCGAAGTTTCAGGCAAAAGCCCTTCATCAGGAGAGAATTCTGTCCTGATGAAGGGCTTTTGTCTGAAACATCGATTTTCCTGCTCCTTGGATGCTGCCTGACCTGTTGTGTTTTTCCAGCATCACTCTAATCTTGATTCTAATCTCCAGCATCTGCGGTACCCACTTCCGCCCAATGTAGATAGTGTGTCAGCAGTTCTGATAGTGAGTCAGCTGTCTGGTTTACATCTCTTAGATTTTATGTCCTTTCACATCACAGGAAAATTATACCCAATAAACCATTAGGAACTAAAACATCTTTGAATTCAACCAGATATGGCCTTAAACTGTGTTCTACTATGTATCCACACCATCACAAAGCCCACCTACATCCATCTCCATAACTTCACTCATCTCTACTCCTGCCTCTGTTTTTGCCACTGAGACTTTCAACCTTGTCTTTATTATTTTGGTTCAACTCATCCAAAACTCTGCTGCCTCATCATTCCTGCTCTTGCTGACTTAAATTATTATATTGCTCTAATCCTGAGCCTTTAAATTTAAGATTCTTATCTTCATGTTTAAATTGCTCCATAGCCTATGTAAAGATCTCGAACTGTACAACCTCTTTGTCTCAGGTCCCTTGTGTATGCCATTCTTCCTTCACCCTGACATTGTTGGTCATGTCTTCAGCTGTTTAGGCCACAACACTGTCGAAGTAGCTCCAAACTTTAAGATCTGCTTTAAAAGCCATCTCTTCAGATTAATTTTTGATGCACCTCCTTTTGCTTGCCTCCTTCATAGCACCTTGAAACATTTTTATATGTTAAAGTAAATGCACAGTATGATTTCAAGTAGTTCCTTGTGTTTGTGCTTCAGCAGTTCAGCAGAGCAGCTGAACACAAAGCTGAGTATTATAAATATACAGTGGTTTACATAATGTTTGCGCAAATACCTTTTAATTGCCCAGTATGTGCCAGAAATTGTGAGATCTGTTGAATTCACAACATACTTTTGGTTGATCTTGATTTCATGGTCTACGGGGACATATTTTCATACTGTCTACATAACACAAACAATAATTTCTGAACGTTCTAATGTGCCACCCTGTGTATCATTAGTGTATCACTCACTGTGATCAGAGAGAAAGACAATAATTAGGAACACTTTCTTCAAGTATAAGTGTGAGAAAACCTGTGTTGGCTTTTTAAATAATCTTTTATACAATATCTGTGTGCTGCTAATGAACACATTCAGAGTTAACAAGTAAGTGATGGGAGTTTTTGTTTTTGCCTTGGCTCAGCAGATAGCACTTTCACTCCTGAGTCAGCAGCTCCCAGGTTAATGGTCCCATTCCAGGGACTTGGGACACACAAGTTTGATTGGCACAACAGAAGGAGTGCTGCTTTGCTCATCGTTAGGATGATATGTTAAACTGCACTCTCAGGTGGACGTAGAAGATCTCATGGCACTTTCAATGAAGAACAGGGGGTTCTCCCCAAAGTCCTGAGAAATATGAAGTTGTGTGAGCATGCTGTATATAAATTGGCTGCTGTGTGTCCTACATTATAAACCATCACCCGTCAAAAATATTAACTGAAACAGGGAGATCTTAAGATTTTGGAAGGCATTATATAAATGCAAGCTTTTCTTTATTCATAATTTTACTGCTTTGTTTTATTGTAACATAAAGTTGGAGATTGACCTCACTGATCTGTAGGTCCATGTTGGTCAGCCTTGGATCCATTAGAACTGGTTACAGGCAAGTTAGACCAGAGCTTTGAGATTATTTTCCAAACCTGTACTTTCTCTGTGACCTGAGGAAGGGTTACTTGACCCAAAACATTAACTCTTATTTCTCTCTGCACATGCTGTCAGACCTGCCGAGCTTTTCCAGCAATTCCTGTTTTTATTTCTGATTTACAGCATCCGCAGTTCTCTCTGTTTTTATTTGGTCTGTAAAACTGTCTGGAGCCGGATTGGATAAGGAAACCTCACAATCGGGTCAGATAGCAGACCTGTCCAATCTCTGGGCTCTCCCTTCAATTTGTATCATCTGGTTCAGCCTCTCATTTAAACAGCATTCACTGGAGCTGTTAAACCATCTGGGAGGATAGATAGAGGAATTCCTGTCTCAAGGATACAGGAAAGAACGTGGAAAATGATTCAGAAGATGGAAGAACTGGACTGTGAGAAGCTACTGTATAAATTGGACATATTCTCACTATAGATGGCTGGCAGATGATATGATTGCTGTTTCTGGGACTCTACAGTGACTGGATACATTATGATAAGTTGTTTCAACTTCTCCTAACCAGTAGAAGAGACAGACCTGCACTTTAAGAGATAAATTCAAAACTAATCAGTGGGAATGCATGGAGGAGTTTCAGGAATTGTCATTCAGAGATGTGCATGTGTTTGGAAGTGGTTAGAAGGTCCAAGGCTGAATTTAACAGTGCATTGAGATACCAGCTCCAACCCACCAACTTTCACAATTCAGTGACCAGAATGCAGCAGCCTAAAGAGAGTTTCCCTATTAGTATAGGATAATCATTCAACTGGAGTGTTATTGAATCTGATTTCACTTTAACACGTGATGCATGAGATTTCCAAACTTGTTAGGGAAAGTAACATCTGAGATGAGCAGCAGAGTGGTGTTTGCAAGGTGTCATACCCAACACACAAGGTCTGCAAACATTATTTTCAATGTGTTAGGATGCTTGATTCCATGCACACTCGGACAGTCATGTCAGGGGATGTCTGACACGTACAGACAGCTGGAGCAGGTTGCTATACACTACTGTTGGTTTCACCTGTGATAATGCCAGTCAGTCAGTGGGTGTTCTGGTTTGTGTCCCTATCTGGCTTCCTCAAAACACAGGGTGGCATTGACTGTGTACAGGGGGCATTCCAGACTCTCCAGTTCACCCAGGACTGTTGGTCAACTACAAGACCTTGCACTCCATCAATGTGTGAAACCACTAATAAATCTATATACACTTGTGAAAGATTCCTGGGCAACTATCATGATACTTTCATCCTCCAGACCATTTTCTTCAATCGCTTCCCATCCGAACCAGGGGCAATGGGTGTCTCCTAAGGGACACAAACAGGACACAAATGGTAACCTGTAGTATCACAATGAATGTCACATCACCACTAGGTGTGAGTTTTATAGGTCATTGGCATGTTGAGGATATGCCTGGACAGATATTGAGGTGCCCTAAGTACACACTGGGACCAATCAAACCCCATCTGTGATTCCACATGTGGAAGCTAATATTTCACATCCTCCAGCAAAATGACTGACTTGTGATCTCTCCCACTTAGAAGAACAAGGGCAGTAGATACAAGAGAACACCACCACCTACAAGATCTCCTCCAAGCGACTCACCAACCTGACCTAGAAATATATCATGATTTCTTCACAGTCACTGGGTCAAAATCCTGGAACTCTAACAGCATTCTGGGCATATCTACATATGGACTGCAACAGCTGAAGAAGGCTTCTTCTTCTCCAGGGCAATTAGAGATGGGCAACAAATGTTAGTCTAGCTACTAATGCCCACATCCCATGAGTGATTAACGTAGAAAAAGTATTTCGGGATTCTTGGAACTGTCGAATAAAGCCAGTTATTCACCTACCCACATCCAGTCACCACAATCACTACAATCATATTATCATTACTTTGGCATCAGAAGGTCATGGGTTCAAATCCCATTCTAAGATTTAAGCATAAAATAAAGGCTAACAGATGGAATGTGAATTGTAGCTTCATCTGCAATCTTAGATGAATATGAAAGAAAAGTTGACATTATTACTGGGCTTCATTTCTATACAGTCAGTATTGAAAACCCGTGCAACCAGGTGAATTGGCTCTCCTCTTTTTAAATCTCTCAATTGCTACAAATACTGTATTATTTTTTAGCACACAGATGAATTGCATGTCAGTTGAAGTGTAGCTAACTAGATCAAAATGAATGAGCCAATCAGAAGGTTTTAGAGTAAAAGATAGTAGAATTTTATTATTTTCTAACCCAAAAATGTAATAGAATATTTCATCAAACACATTAAACATAAAAATTTGAAAAGAGAGTGGCTGGTACAGAAGGTCAAGAATGTGCAGTCTGTAAAAGTCCACAGAGCTCTCAAGGTGTTGGATTTTTTAACCTGAGAACAGAATGACTTGATAGATTTCTTGTATCCTCAACAGTAATTTGTTCATAGTAAATTCACAGTTATTAAGCTTTTAAGAGTGCTGCTACTTACTACAATACAGCACTAGAGAAGATATCCAATTTAAACTACCCTGTTTTTCTCAGCAGGCTGTGTTCAGAAGTTTGCAGGAAATAGAAGTTTCTTTATTAATGGGTACTGTTTACCAGGAGGTTCAAGGAAACAGGCATGAAGAGAGAGAGTCTTCCAGTTCAGTTTTTACAAATCTATTCTCATTCTCTGCTTTTCCCAAAAGCTATTTACTTAAAACACGGTTTATTTGTGTACTCCCAAGTCTAGCATCATTGTTTTTCCAAGGTGGAGAATTTGCAGGTGGCTTTCAGCCCAATGTTGAAACTTCCAGATGTAATTCAAAAATAGGAGACAAGGATTTCTTCACACCCACTGAGTTTTTGTACTGTTTGATAAAACATTAATTTCAGCTTAAACTGTTTTTGATTTTAATATTTTGGTTTCAAGAGCTTGGTCCAACCAGATGTGTTGACCGCTGTAGCTTTACTAAAACAGTGTTCACTCCTTTTAAAAACTGTGTTAGCTCATGAAATGCCCCAGGTGTTAAACTCAGCTGGTAGAAACTAAACATTCATAATTCCAGTTTTTACCACTATCATGACAAACCTTCTGAGGCACTAACCTCCAAAACTGCCAACCCTCTGAGACAAAATATTTCTTAACATCTCTGTTCTAAAGGGGAGACCCTTAATTTTGAAACAGTTCTCTTGTCCTGGCTTACTTTCAAGAGGAAACATCCTTTCCATGATCATTTTGTCAAGATTGTTCAGAATCTTGTACATTTCAATCAAGTCATCCCTCACTCTTTTATATTCCACTGGAGAAAAAGCCAGCTTGTCTAACCTTTCCTGATTACTATTATTATTATATTCCAGTTAAATCCAGTAAACCTACTCGCATACCCACTTACCTCACGTATTCAATCACCATTATACTGAAAACCTATTAGATGTCTCAAAGCTTTTAAGTGTGCTGGTGAAGGTACTTACCACAAAATAGCAGCCAGTGCAGTAAAAAGGGTTGTGGCTTATCCTCCCCTTGATGATCCACCACTAAGGAAGGTGTCCAACTTAAACTACCCTGTTTTTCTCAGTAGGCTGTGTTTAGAAGTGCCCACTAGAAATATGGACATCTGTTATAATGTGAAAATATAGGAGCAGAGTGGCAAACTGACAGTGCTTGTCACTGCTCAGAAGGTTCAGTCAATTGTAATTACTACCTGCCTGTGTCGCTAGGATTACAATACAGAAAGCATCTGCCCTTATCCTCATTCCTGATGAAGAGCTTATGCTTGAAATGTTGATTCTCCTGATTCTCAGATGCTGCCCGAACAGCTGTGCTTTTCCAGCACCACACTCTCAACTCTGATCTCCAGCATCTGCATCTGTAGTCCTCACTTTCTCCCGTCTTGAACTGTAACTCACATGCATCACTAGGCAGCTTCTAAGTCCTGTGTTTGACTTGAGAATGAGGACATAGGCTGCACGATTCAGAAAGGGCATAAACATTTCAATTCTTTCTTAAAGGAATATCAACAATTAATACTGTTTCTCAACAACAAACAAGCACCATGAGCAATATCATTAGCTTAAAATTTAATCTTGTTTTTGTTCCTTTCTCTTCTTTTGTTGATCCAAATTTATTGAAACAACAGGTGCTATTGACTAAGTGTGAAATAAAGTCATGAGACTCTCACTGGAAGGTACACTTCAGCAAGATAATTTAGTACTCAGTTTTGTGTCTCTGATTCAGTTACCTCATACCATGTGCCATAGCTCTGGAAACAGTTTTCCTTTTATCACCCCTGGAATTACCAATTAAACTCTCTCAGTGAAAATCATATGAAATAAAAGTGGCGGGGGGGGGGAGACAAGAACAGGTTGAAATTGAATTTGATAGTTGGAGGTCAATTTTAACACTATTCCCTTGTACAGACTAAATAAGATGACAGTTAATAATGGGCAACCTTTTCCTCAGCAGCCTGCAATTTTAAACCTGAAAGTTTCTACAAACCTCTGAATTGGCCACCTAAAGCAAGAACTTAGGAAATTTGGGATGGATATAGTAGGATCCCAACCATATAAGAAGCCAGGAAATGAGTGGGAAAGTTTCTATACTTTTCCCTCGTGGTGAAGGCAGATTGGCAAGGAAGATGCTCCTTCTGCATTGGCTTTAAATTATCATCAAGGCCATGTAGACTTGATTAATGGTGTCCTCCATGTGAGATTTGTAAGAAAATAATCTGAAAATTTTATTAATGGAACACAATTTTATTAATGGAACTCCTGAGCCCTCACATGCATAACAGCAAAGAGATGGGGGGGTCAAGACACAGTGTCCTCACACAGTGTGACACGGATGCAAATAGTCATGCCTTGAGGGATGTGACTATTTAATTGTATGGTGAACAACAGAAGTGTTTGTGCTACACTAGTAATAGATATCGGCCAGTAACCCTCCATGATAGTAACCCCCAGTCCACAAAAGAAAAGACTCCCTGTCACATCACAGCCCAGGTCCTTGCATGCTTACATTTCAGTGTGAGAATCTGGCAGTGACAACATATGGTCTTCCAGAATATACTATGGAATGTAATGGTGAAATGGGAACTTCAGGGTCTGTTTGTAAGCTACTTGTTACCATGACACTTGTTAAGATGACAATGATAAGGAGGCAATCAGTGGGCACATGCAATGATTGCTTGAGACCATTATATAATATTTGCATTCTTGACAATTATTGATCTTCCACTGAAGGACAAATTGAAGGCAGATAATGGAAGATTTGTGACATGATTACTGCAATTCATTCTAGGAGGGACTCAAAACAAAGCTGCTGACTTAACCCCCAAAATATAGTGACTTACTCCATCCAATTGCATATAGTTGCAGCCATTTGCTGTAAGTATCACACAGATGACTTTCAATCTGATTTGGCAAATGCCCAACTCAGTGCTACAGGGAGTGAGTTGAAGGCTCCACCTCTGATGCACCAATTTTCCTCCACCCTTTATGTTGCTGTGTCTATGGCTCCAATGACTTTTCAGCCTCTCCCCATTTTGTTTGAGACCAATCAAATCACTATTAGTGTGCTCACTTTACCCCTAAGTCCATGACTCTGCAGATTCTCATGCCCTTGTTATCTCCCCATAAAGATGATAGACTTACTATGACCTATTTGAGTATAAACTGCAAGAGCTCCCATTCCCCTCGCATTTACGTTGAGGTCTTACTCCATTATCTGCAATTGCTCCCTATCACTATAATCATTCCTTCAGGGACTAAGTACAATGAAACTCATCCCCAGACTTGAGTTACCCATTTGTCTCAGAAATCCATGGGCTTCCCACTGATTAGCCTCCTGACCACTATTTACCAACACCCATAACTGACTGTGGCACCCTCCCCCCTCTGACTGATTTGGCAGGACAGCCCTGACTGAGCACAGTCCAGCCCCTAGGCTGATGTCACTGTACCACCCTAACCAACCTTACTGCATTCCCTAGGCTGCTTGCACTTGACCTGCTCGACTGATCATGACCCAATCCCAGATGAAAGACTGGTTTAAGACAAACTCATCTCCAGATCTGGGTAAGACGAATCACCTGACAGACTGTAACCAATATCCTGGACTTCAACTGGACAACCTTCTTGAATGACTGTGGCTGCACCCACCCCCTGACCAACTGTAGATCTCTTCACTATACCCACTAAGCAATTTTCCTTTTTGACTTTTACACACCATCGTTTACTTGGAGCAATGCTGGCATGTGCTGCAACTCTGACACTGATGTACCATCCTGTACATCAACATGCCCATCCCTTATCTAATTGACATATCTACTCTTCAATGCCTCCCAGTGCTGTGTGCTTTTCCTTTTATGCTAAAACGTCAAAGCACAGAAGTAAGTAGCCTGTAACTCAGTGTTCAAGCTCTTGTACACTAAAAATGCAATGTCTTCTAGAATGAACGTGATCAAGTTTGTGCTAAATCAGCAAATGCTAAAAAGCAAGCTAAGACCTTTAAGATGCCTATGTCCATGTCAGAACAAAAACATCCTGTGGAGATCCATGAGATCCATTTCTGTCCCTGCATAAAACAACCTTCAGTACCATGCAGACCTTAGCTGTTCCTCAGCTCTAAAATGGATAGTTAATGGATATTTGATAGCCTGACAGGGGATCTGGCTTGGTATGAGAATGGGCATGATGATGTGGTGAGGCAAAAGGTTTGCTAATGTTCAGTTGTGTGGATGAAGTGTTGAAGAGGATAGTCGTCATGGACCATGTAGGCGAATTGTGCAGAAGAAACTGTTGCATGGCAGACCACAGGCATTTCATGAGCCAGGTATCTGCTTCGTTTTACCTGTTGAGTTTTTGCACAATCTACTTTCCCACAGGAGGACAGGAGAATTGGAATTGCAATATTAATGTGGTGAGTTGGAGTTTGAATGAGTTGCATCTACATGGAAATAAGCTATCACTGCTTGAGGGTGAGATTCAGAATCCATCATTTAAAACTTGAACAGAAAATCCAGCAACATTTTCTCAATGTTCAAAAACAATTTTGTTTCATTCTCACTTTATTTAGTCACCTCACTCACTATTACTCTTGGTATACTAGGGAGAATAAAATTCCACCCATAAGAGATAGGAACAGGAACAGGCCATTCAGCCCTTTAAGCCTATTCCTCCACTCAATAGATCATGGCGGATCTGATTGTGGCCATAATTTGACTTTCCTACCTGTCCCCCATTACCCTCAGCTCTCTTGTAGATGAAAAACTTGGTGAAATCAACTTTGAGTAGATTCAAATGTCACAGCTTCCACTACTTTACAAGGTAGGAAATTCCAAAGGTTAAAAGCTGCATGAGAAAATAAGTTCCTCTTCATCTCCATCTTAAGTGGGAAAACCATCTTCTGAAACAGTGTCCTCTTATTCTAGGTAAAAACAAGGACTGCAGATGCTGGAAACCAGAGTCTAGATTAGAATGGTACTGGAAAAACACAGCAGGGCAGCATCCGAGGAGCAGGAAAGTCGACATTTTGGGCAAAAGCCCTTCATCAAGAATAGAGGCAGGATGCCTGCAGAGTGGAGAGATAAATGAGAGGGGGGTGGAGTTGGGGAGAAAGTAGCAGGGAGTACTATAGGTGAATGGGTGTGGGAATGGAGGTGATAGGTCAGAGAGGAGGGTGCGGGAAGGTAGCAAAGACTACAATGTGTGAATGGGGGTGGGGATGAAGGTGATAGGTCAGAGAGGAGGGTGGAGTGGATAGGTGGAAAGGAAGATAGGCAGGTAATTCTAGACTACCCTATGAGGGAAACAATTCAGCATCTGTCAAGTTTCAATTGGATAACCTTTCATACTTCTAGACTCTAATAGATCCAACCTGCCCAATCTTTCCTCATAAAATAAACCCCTTTATTACAACAAACAATTCAATGACCTTTTTCCAAATTGCCTCCAATACAAGGATATCCCTCCTTAAATAAGGAGATCAAAGGTACTAATTAAACACAGTTAGCCTGGGTGTAGTCTCTATACAGGTTTAGCAAGACTTCTTTACTTTTATATACCATTTTCCTTGTAACAAAGTCAAGTTTCAATTTGCCTTTCTCATTATTTCCTGTACCTGCATACTAACATTTTGAAATTCACATATGTGGTCACACAGATCCCTCTGCAACATTCTGTGGTTTCTCTCCATTTAAATAACAGTCTGCTTTTCTGTTTAAGAACAAATGCCTCCACAAGGGAAACTATGGCCTTGTTTGTTATGAAGAAGAGTCATAATGGTCTGAAGTGTTTACTGTGTTTCTCTCTGCACAGATGCTGCCAGACATGCTGAGTTTCTCCAGTATTCTCTGTCTGTTTTGGATTTCCAGCATCTGCAATATTTCGCTTTTAAATGGCCTCCTTTGACCTAAACTTCCCACTGCCCCATCCGTCACCAGCTCACTTACAACACCCTCACGAACCACTTGCCTATGACAGGTAGTTGGTTGAGAGCCACTGAAGGTTCCCCTTCTTCATTCCTATTTTGGACCAGATTGGGATATTAAATAATGTCTAGTGATTAAAGCCATCAGAAGTCATGCTTAGCAATTGGGATATTAAATCTCAGGTTTGACAACTCTGTCTACGCTGCTAGGAGTGCCATCTTTTGAATGCAAGGCTAAACTGAGACCCTTTATACCTCTAAGATAGAAAGCTCAAGGCAGTATTTGACAAAGAGCTGGAGAACTCCTAGGTCTTTTTCCTTGGAATTGCTATGCTTTTTCCTCATCTGACATAAAGAAGCTCCTGTGCACGGAGCTCTCAAAGGCATGTGCAACACTGGAGCTCCCCCATGTGTTCTAGTCAAGAAGTACAAACTCTTGTGTGTCTTCAATCAGCCTCAATCTAAGTGCAAGAATATGGTATGATGGCCAGACAGTTGTTTTGTACTGAATTGTCTATGTTTTAGCCAGTCTGGACATTGGCTGGTACTAAATGCCTTCAAATTCAGTACTTTAACCCTTAATTTACTGACCTTGCCAAATAACCAGCACAGGCCTATTTTTCTTGTCTCAGTTTGCAGCAATGACTGTTCCATTCCTGTTGCACTGTCTGTTTTGATTTGATATTGTTTCACAGCCTTCGCCTCACCATTGTCTCTCTAAACACGAAGATCTCACTTTAATGAGGGTGTCTGGTTTCAATGGTCTCTGGTACTAGGCACTGTAGGGCAGGATGTGGAGGTGTTGAAGAGGGCTACCACTTGCCTGAAGAGGGGAGGTACTGGTTAGAATTCCCACCCAGTTATTTATCATCCAGTAATTGCTCAATGAGGTGTGTTTGTGGATAGATATTTCAGGACCACTTAATGCTCAGAGAAATATTTGACCAGACTATTAATTTACAGACCCAAGTAATGATGGTATCCAGGTTTGAATCCTGCCTCAGGAAATGGTGGAACTGGAATTCAATAAAAATTTGGAATTAAAAGGCCAATGATGACTATGAATCCATTGACAATTGCCAGAAAAATTCAATTAGTTCACTAATGTCCTTTAGGGAAGGAAATTAATGTCCTTACCTGTCTAGTCTATATATGACTCTTAATCCACAGCAATGACTCTTGACTGTCTTCTGTACAATTAGGAATGGGCAATCAATGCTGGCCTGGGCAACAACAACCACATCCTGTGAATGAATTCAAAATAACCAAAAACACCTGTGAGATTCTCAGCAGAAACTAGTCCGTGTGGGCTATTACGGGACTGTTAAGACCAGGGAGAATAAGTGATCAGGGAGATGGTAAAAAACTTCACAGCTCTATATTTAAAGCTATCACTATTCAACAACCTTTTCCCCACACCCCACAACTGCTAGTTCCATTGTCCTCCCAGCCCCTTCTCTACCTGTCTGTCTTCCCCCTTGCACCCTTTTACAATTGCCCCTCTCCTGATCAGATCATTCACTTGACTTAAACAGAATGGAGTGTGAAACTGGGCTGTATGTAACATCTCAGTTTTAGGCAATACAAAGCTTACTAAAGTTCAAAATAGTGTCTGCATCCTATGCCCACACTTCTTACAGGAATTAAACTGGACACGATATTTGTTTGTGTGCACATACAAACATACAGAACAGGCATACCATGATGCTAATCTATGTGTACAGTGACTTGACATCAGCCCTGCTGTTGTGGAACTCCTCACCTGATGGCCCCTCCTAACATGGCACAGCTGAACACAACATGAACATACTAAGTAGGAGGAGACCACTCCTTGATGTTCGAATCTACTCCGCTATTCAATAAGATCATGTCCAATCTGAAGTAAACTCAACTCCACGTTTATGTTTACTGCTGATAAGTTTTCAGCCCCTTGCTTATGAAGAACCTATCCACCTCTATTTTTAAAATATTCAAGGACACTATGTCCACCACTTTTTGAGAAAGAGAGTTCCAAAGACTTATAATCCACTGCAAAAAACAATTCCATCTCATTTCTGTGGAAATGAGCAACCCTCTATTTTTAAATGGTGACCTCAATTCTAGATGCTTGAAACAGTGTGCTTAAAGGTATCATGAATGCCTTTCAGGTTAGTTGTTAGATTATTTCTTCAGGCTGTTGCTGCAATTTTTTATGCATTTCCATGTTTGACTAAGCTTCAGTAACCTGTGCAGTCCTTCTATTTTCTAATGTGACCCCAGTTTTAATATCTAAAGATTCATTTCTTCAGATGCCAGCAAAAAAAAAGCACCATTCAGCATATGCATGTGCATTCTCGACCAGTGTAACGATGCCTGTTTTAAAAATGTGCTTTCAAGCTCTTTGTAAAAATGTTATAATTTTATGGGGTCATGTCGATTTTTGTAAAGCTCCCACCCTAGTGTCGGAAGGTTCAGTGAAGCCTCTCTCCTCTCACCCTCTGTGAGGCAATTATAATCAGTTTGTCTCCCCACATTTAGTCATACACCCACATAGTCATACACACAACCCTCTTCCCAATCTTCACCATCACCAAATCACTCGATAGCCCCTCTTCCCATATCTTCTGACTCACTCAAAACCTTTCTCCCATTTATAAATTCACTCAAAAGTCTCTCTTTTAAATCTCCTACCCTCATAATCATTCAACAATCCTTAATCCCACCTCTACACTCCCTACACTCAATCATTAGCCCCTCCTCACTCACTCAAAAGCCCTCTTTTTTTTATTCATTCAGAGGATAAAGGCATCGCCAACTACGCCAGCATTTACTGCCCATCCCAGGGGATAGTTAAGAGCCCCTGGGATGTCTGGGGCCAGACCAGTTAAGAATATAGAACATAGAACAGTACAGTACAGCACAGCACAGGCCTTTCGGTTCACAATGTTGTTCCGAGCATTTATCTTAGCCTAACATCAACCTAACCTACACACCTCTCAATTTTATGCCATCCATGTGCTTGTCTAGCAGTCACTTAAATGTCCCTAAGGTCTCTGACTTTACTACCACCGCTGGCAGTGCATTCCACACACCCACTACTCTCTGAGTAAAGAACCTACCTCTGACATCTCCCCTACACCTTCCTCCAATCATCTTAAAATTATGATCCCTTGTGACAGCCATTTCTGCCCTGGGGAAAAGTCTCTGGCAATCTCCTCTATCTATATCTCTCATTACCCTGTACACCTTAACCAAGTCACTTCTCTTCCTTTTTCTCTCCAGTGTGAAAAGCCCAAGCTCACTCAACTTCTCTTAAAAGACAAGCCCTCCAATCCAGGCAGCATCCTGGTAAATCTCCTCTGCATCCTCTCTAAAACATCTACATCCTTGCTATAATGAGGTGACCAGACAGGACACAATATTCCAGGTGTGGTCTAACCAGGGCTTTATAGAGCTGCAGCAAAACCTCATGGCTCTTAAACTCAATACCACTGTCAGTGAGAGCCAAAACACCATATGCCTTTGTAACAATCTTATCAAATTGGGTGGCAACTTTGAGGGATCTATGTACGTGAACCTCAGGATCCCACTGCTCCTCCACACTGCCAAGAATCCTGACTTTAACCCTGTATTCAACATTCAAATTCAACCTTCCAAAATCAATCACTTCACATTTATCCAGGTTGAACGTCCCCTGCCACTTCTCAGCCCAGCTCTGCATCCTGTCAATATCATATTGTAACCTGCAATAGCCCTTGACACTATCTACAACACCACTGACCTTTGTGTCATCAGCAAACTTACTAACTCACCCCTCCACTTCTTCATCCAAATCATTTATAAAAACTACAAAGGCAAAGGTCCAAGAACAGATCCCTGTGGGACACCACTGGTCACCTACCTCCAGGTGGAATACTTTCCATCCACTACCACTCGCTGTCTTCTTTCAGCCAGCCAATTCTATATCCAGACAGCCAAACTTCCCTGTATCCCATACCTCTTAACTTTCTGAATGAGCCTACCGTAGGGAACCTTATCAAATGCCTTACTGCAATCCATATACACCACATTCACTGCTTGACCTTCATCAGCTTGTCTCGTTACATCCTCAAAGAACTCAATAAGGCTCGTGAGACATGACCTGCCCCTCACAAAGCCATGCTGACTATCTTTCATCAAACTATGTTTTTCCAAATAGTCATAAATCCTATCTCTCAGAATCCTTTCCAGTACCTTGCTTACCATAGACATAAGACTGATTGGTCTGTAATTCCCAGAGACTTCCCTATTCCCTTTCTTGAACAGAGGAACAACATTCGCCTCCCTCCAATCATCCGGTACTAGTCCTGTGGAGAGTGAGGATGCAAAGATCATTGCCGGAACACAGCAATCTTATTCCTCACTTCCCGTAGTAACTTTGGATATATCTGGCCTGGCTCTAGGCACCTATTTATCTTTATGTTTCCCAGAATTTCCAACACATCCACTTCCTGAATCTGTCCAAGCCTATTAACCTGGTCCATGGTGTTCTCACAATCAACAAGGACCCTCTGCCTTGTGAATACTGAAGCAAAAAATTCAGTTAGGGCCTTCAGACTTCAGGCACAAGTTCCCTTCACTATCCCAATCAGCCCTACCCTCTCACTGATCAGTCTCATGTAAGGATGCAGTTTCCTTCCCAAAAAGGACATTCGTGAACCAGATTTTTTTTCCTGACAATGGACAACAGTTTCAAGGTCATTATTAGACTTAATTCTAGATTTTTTATTAAATTCAAATTCCACTGTCTGCCATGGCAGGAATTGAACCCAAGTCACCAGAACATTACATGGTTCTTTGGATTAACAGTCCAGCAATAACACCACTGGGCCATTGCTTCCCCCTTTCCCTCCTTTAGGTCAAGTTGCTGGTGCCTGTGAAATAGAGTTCCCATCTCAGGTTAAAGCAGCCTGTACAACAGGGAGACAGGTTCTGAAACACAGGAAGGTTTTGAGATATTACTCACCTTTCCAGTTCAGCCCCATATCTTCCCTGTTTTCCCTGCATTCGATCAGCGCCTGAGTACAACTTGCCATACACCAAGTCAGTGCACAAACATCTCAAGCCCCCTCAAACTCACTGGTAGAAATTTTTATCAAGTTGAAAACACTTTGGGTTCAATTCCATTTGTGCTGTTTGACATAATTGACCCAGGGCTGTGCGCCTTCTGTGACACAACTATTCTATCATTTCTGTGATTCTCTGATCCGGTGACCCTAGTTCACTTAGACTTTTAAAAACCCAAACCCAAACCCACCTCTGACCGCTGCCCCGATCTAGGCTGACCCTGGGAGATTTTATTGCAAACAGCAAAGTCGCCGAGGTGCACCAGAGCCTGGCTCCCACTCCCCCGTGAACTATTGTAGGATGAGACCTGTTGCTGCAGGTTATTGTTATTAATCATGTCTCTCTGGTACCTGCAGTGAATGATGCACTGTCGTTATTTCACAGGACTCAGGTGGAGAACTTTGTTCACTGACTGTCGGTGAGGTACTGCAGCCGCGGAGCGATCGGTCTCCATGGTAACCGCTGCCCAACATGGCGCCGGGGTGAGAGGTGAGAGGTCAGGGTTCCCGGCAGCCCCTGCTCTCGGCTCTTGGCGCTCCCGCGCGTGTGTCTGTCCGAGACAGAGTCCGTCCCGGAGCAACCGCCATTCCGTGTGTGAGCCGCGCCATCAGTCCGCTCCGCTCTCGTACCGACCGACAGACACACACAGCACCGAGCAGTAGCGGCATGGTGAGAACATCCGGCACACAGCCCGTGGCCTACACGGCGGCTCGGAGGGCCAGCGGCCTGCTCCATCAGGCTGCACCGGCTCTAGAATTAACCCCCTGGGCGGCATATCGCTGAACCCGCTCCGGGCGGTGACTGATCTCTACCCGCCTCCCCATCCTGCGCTAATCTGATTCTCTTCCCACTTTCCAGGCAGTCGGGATGGAGGGGGGTGGGGGTGGGGAATGATTGTGCCCCGACACACTTCTCCCCCAGTCCCCTCGCCCCCCCTCCCCCCAGTCCCCTCCCCCCCCCCGTCCCCTCGCCTCCCCTCCCCCCGTCCCCTCGCCTCCCCTCCCCCCCCAGTCCCCTCGCCTCCCCTCCCCCCCCAGTCCCCTCGCCTCCCCCCCCCCCCAGTCCCCTCGCCTCCCCTCCCCCCCAGTCCCCTCGCCTCCCCTCCCCCCCAGTCCCCTCGCCTCCCCTCCCCCCCCAGTCCCCTCGCCTCCCCTCCCCCCCAGTCCCCTCGCCTCCCCTCCCCCCCCAGTCCCCTCGCCTCCCCTCCCCCCCCAGTCCCCTCGCCTCCCCCCCCCCCCCCACCCCCCCCGCCTCCCCTCCCCCCCCAGTCCCCTCGCCTCCCCTCCCCCCCCAGTCCCCTCGCCTCCCCTCCCCCCCCCCCCCCCAGTCCCCTCCCCCCTCCTCCCCCAGTCCCCTCGCTCCCCAGTCCCCAGACCCCTTGCCTCCCTCCCCCCCCAGACCGGTTGCCCCCCACCCAGTCCCTCTGTCCCCCCCGCCTCCCCCCCAGTCCTTCCCCCCCACCCCCCAGTCCCATGTCGAGGTGGGGTTGTTTTGCAAACATAGACATACACGCGCCTCTGTCTCCTGGTCTCTCTCCTACATACACCTGTTCCTTGGGTCGTACACTGAGGGTCGTTCTCCTTTGTGATGGCTGTTTGTTTTTCCCTTTTGCTTTCAAGAGTTTACCATTGAATCCGAAACCTTTCCTCAATGGGTTGACTGGCAAACCGGTGATGGTGAAGTTAAAGTGGGGAATGGAATACAAAGGTTACTTAGTTTCAGTTGATGGGTATATGAACATGCAGGTAAGGACTAAGGTGACACTTTTGCTTGTTCTCTAAGCATATTACTGGTTAGATATGAATATGGCTATTGTCTAAGCCGTACTAACTTTTGATCTGTTAATCACAGGGTACTGAAATCCCAGATCATTTGTAATCCTCTCTCAGGTCTGATTGCAAAATCTATACTGCAAAAAATAAGATCTGGATTTTATAGTCTAGCTTACTTGAGTGTTCAAAATATGTGAATTCCTGAAAGAAATTAATGAAACAAATAGAATCCTGGGCTTTATAAATCGAGGTGTAAACATTTAGTAGTGAAGGAGCTAGAATGAACTATTATGAAACTAAACAACTGTAGGACATCACAATGCTAGGAAGGATTTGACAGTATTGGAGGAGGGTAGACAAGATTTACAGTGTGTTTGTTTGAAATTGTTGTTATATTCCTGAAAAGTAGGGGGGAACGTAGTGGTGGAAAGGAGGAAGTGGAGGGTTAGCTCATGGGAGGGAGACAGATGGGTGCTGGTGGTGAAGGAGGAGTGCCTTGTGGGAGGATCACAGTAGCAGGCCCTTAGCAAGGGGTGAGGTGGAGGGAGAGGCCAGACACCTGAGGAACGGAGGCAGCGATGGGTGGTTATAGGTGGAGGTTCTGGATTAATGGTGCTGGAAGAGCACAGCAGTTCAGGCAGCATCCGAGGAGCAGTAAATTCGAAGTTTCGGGCAAAAGCCCTTCATCAGGAATAAAGGCAGAGAGTCTGAAGTGTGGAGAGATAAGCTAGAGGAGGGTGGGGGTGGGGAGAAAGTAGCATAGAGTACAGTAGGTGAGTGGGGGAGGGGATGAAGGTGATAGGTCAAGGAAGAGGGTGGAGTGGATAGGTGGAAAAGATGATAGGCAGGTAGGACAAGTCATGGGTACAGTGCTGAGCTGGAAGTTTGGAGCTAGGGTGAGGTGGGGGAAGGGGAAATGAGGAAACTGTTGAAGTCCACATTGATGCCCTGGGGTTGAAGTGTTCCGAGGCGGAAGATGAGGCGTTCTTCCTCCAGGCGTCTGGTGGTGAGGGAGTGGTGGTAAAGGAGGCCCAGGACCTCCTGAACCTCCATGTCCTCGGCAGAGTGGGAGGGGGGAGTTGAAATGTTTGGTCACAGGGCGGTGTGGTTGATGGGTGCGGGTGTCCCGGAGATGTTCCCTAAAGCGCTCTGCTAGGAGGCGTCCAGTCTCCCCAATGTAAAGGAGACTGCATTGGGAGCAACGGATACACTAAATGATATTAGTGGATGTGCAGGTAAAACTTTGATGAATGTGGAAGGCTCCTTTAGGCCTTGGATGGAGGTGAGGGAGGAGGTGGGGGCGCAGGTTTTGCAGTTCCTGCAGTGGCAGGGGAACGTGCCAGGATGGGAGGATGGGTTGTAGAGGGGAGTGGACCTGACCAGGTAGTCACGGAGGGAACGGTCTTTGCAGAAGGCGGAAAGGGGTGGGGAGGGAAATATATCCCTGGTGGTGGGGTCTTTTTGGAGGTGGCAGAAATGTCGGCGGATGATTTGGCTTATGCGAATGTTGGTAGGGTGGAAGGTGAGCACCAGGGGTGTTCTGTCCTTGTTACGGTTGGAGGGGCGGTGTCTGAGGGCGGAGGTGCAGGATGTGGACGAGATGCGTTGGAGGGCATCTTTAATCACGTGGGAAGGGAAATTGCGGTCTCTAAAGAAGGAGGCTATCTGGTATGTTCTGTGGTGGAACTGGTCCTCTTGGGAGCAGATATGGCGGAGGAATTTTTACAAGAGGTAGGGTGGGAAGAGGTGTAATCCAGGTAGCTGTGGGAGTTGGTGGGTTTGTAAAAAATGTCACTGTCAAGTCGGTTGTCATTAATGGAGAGGTCCAGGAAGGGGAAGGAGGTGTCAGAGATGGTCCAGATAAATTTAAGGTCAGGGTGGAATGTGTTGGTGAAGTTGATGAATTGCTCAACCTCCTCGCGGGAGGTGGAGAGTTGAGTGAGGATGGACAACGAGTGGGAGGTTCAAGGCATGATGGGACGAGCTGGACATTTGGGCAGACTAATGTTAAGCTGACAACAATGATGTGCAGTGACCTAAAAGGGAAAATGGCAAGCACAGGCTCTGAGAGTAACAATATCGTACAAGATGGCAAAGCAAGGGCATGCACCATGAGAATGGTTTCACAGGATGGAGAATCCTGTTCATAGACTAGACATAGAGAGTCCTTCTCTTAGGAGAAGATTGAAAGGTTTCTTGGACATGAACCAAAGGGCACTGATTTAAGGTGATGTATTGGTGACGTGAGAGAAAAAAGTATTAACGCAATGAGTAGTTAGGATCTGGAATGTACTGCCTAAAAGTGCTCAAAAGAGAACTGGATGACAGTTTGAAGTTGTAAGATATTTTCCCGTGGCATGGGGAAGGAGTGGGACCGTCTGAATTGCTGTCTCTGTTGTCTAACCATTCCAAGATTCTAAGTATTCGCCTTTCAACTAAAATGATTTTGAATGCCGATAATTTTCCATGTAATATTTCTCCACTTGTGTTTCATTTATCTGGACGTCATGAACTATGGTCTTGTTGGACTTGATAAAAGCTAGGTGCTCAATAAAACTCTGATTTGTTGTACTGTGAATTAGAGTCTAATTTTCCCAACACAGCTCTGAAGCAGACATTCAGACTGATTTATCCTTTGGTGTCTGATTCAAAGCAGTATTGGATCCTATGTTAAAAGACATTAGTATCGTAGACTAGAATGAGAAGAGTAAATGAGTGAAACCATTCAATTGCTTTTATTCCAGCTTGCAAACACAGAAGAATATATTGATGGTGCGTTAGCGGGTCATCTTGGAGAAGTCCTAATCAGGTGAGAATTTCTTCAAAGAAAGCGGCACGGTGGCACAGTGGTTAGCACTGCTGCCTCACAGCGTCAGAGACCCGGGTTCAATTCCCGCCTCAGGCGACTGTGCAAATTCCACACAGCCATTCTCCCTGTGCCTGCTTGGGTTTCCTCCGGGTGCTCCGGTTTCCTCCCACAGTCCATAGATGTGCAGGTTAGGTGAATTGGCCATGCTAAATTGCCCGTAGTGTTAGGTAAAAGGGTAAATGGGGGTGTATGGGTGGGTTGCGCTTCTGCGGGTCAGTGTGGACTTGTTGGGCCGAAGGGCCTGTTTCCACACTGTAAGTAATCTAATCTAATCTAAAGAAGGTTTGCATTTATATAGCACCTCTCATGACCTCTGAGGTCTCAGTCCTTTTAGAGACAATTATGTTCATTTTTTGGATGTGGTTGTTGTTGCATAGAAAACACAATTGTTTATGGAAGCTTCCTGTATGGATATCAACAATGTGATGGCACAAGTCACTTCAGAAAGGATGTGCCTGCAGATGATTGACTTGAATAAAACACTTTACCAAATACGTTGGAACCTTTGCATTTTCCTGTATTGGGCTCTGATTTGAATCCAATGATGAACAGAATGATGAGGCCAAGTGGAAAGAAATTCTGGTGAGACTATGCCTTGTTTTTTTAAAATCACATGAACGTATGAATTAGAAGTAAAGGTGAGAGGTGAAAGATATAAAATGGACCTTCAGGGCAACGTTTTCACACAGAGGGTTGTGCGTGGATGGAATGAGCTGCCAGAGGAAATGGTGGAGGCTAGTACAATTGCAACATTTAAAAGGCATCTTAATGGGTATATGAATAAAAGGGTTTAGAGGAATATAGGCCAAGTGCTGGCAAATGGGACTAGATTAGGTTAGGATATCTGGTCCGTATTGATGAGTTGGTCTGAAGGGTCTGTTCGCCTGATATATGTTTCAGTGACACTAAACCATTCAGCTTCTCGGCCTGCTAGGCAATTCAATAGGATTGTGGCTGTTCTGTTTGTGTTTTGAATTCCGCATTCATCTATCCCAGATGAGGCAATAGCAAGAGGTAGACCAGCTAGTGGGAAGGATTTTCCTGGCAAGGAACCGGTATCAATTAAAGTGTGTTTGCTTTAACACAAGGAGTATCAGGAATAAAAGTGACGAACTTAGAGCATGGATCAGTACCTGGTGCTATGATGTTGTGGCCATAACAGAAATATGGGTTTCTCAGGGACAGGAATGGTTGCTCAATGTTCCAGGGTTTAGAGCATTTAAAAAGAATAGGGAGGGGGGAAAAAGAGGAGAGGGTGTAGCACTACTAATCAGAGAGGGTATCACAGCTACAGAAGCTTCCATTGTCGAGGAAGATCTGCCTACCAAGTCAGTATGGGTGGAAATTAGGAACAGCAAGGGAACAGTCACCTTGTTAGGGGTTTACTACAGGCCTCCCAATAGCAGCAGGGAGATGGAAGAAAGCATAGGTTGGCAGATTTTGGAAAAGTGTGGACGTAGTAGGGTTGTTGTAATGGGTGACTTTAACTTTCCCATTATTGATTGCAACCTCCTTCGAGCAGAAGATTTGAATGGAGCTATTTTTGTAAGGTGTGTTCAGGAGGGTTTCCTAACTCAGGAAACAGGCTAACTCAGTTGACAGGCTGACGAGGGGAGAGGCCATTCTAGACTTAGTGCTCGGAAACGAACCGAGGCAGGTATCAGATCTTATGGTGGGAGAGCATTTTGGTGATAGTGACCACAACTGCCTCATATTCTACATAGCTATGGAGAAGGAGAGGATTAGGCAAAATGGGAGGATATTTAATTGGGGAAGAGGAAACTATGATGCGATTAGACATGAGTTAGGAAACATGGATTGGGAGCAATTTCCATGGTAAAGGCATTATAGACGTGTGGAGAGTGTTTAAGGAACAGTTGTTGCAAATGATGAATAAATATGTCCCTCTGAGACAGGCAAGAAGTGGTAAGATAAAGGAACCTTGGATGACGAGAGCGGTGGAGCTTCTCGTCAAAAGGAAAAAGGTAGTTTACATAAGCTGGAGGAAGCTAGGGTCAAGCTCAGCTCTACAGGATTGCAGACAGGCGAGGAAGGAGCTTAAAAATGGTCTGAGGAGAGCCAGGAGGGAGCACGAGAAAGGCTTGGCAGAACAGATTAGGGAGATAACGCATTTTGCACTTATGTGAGGAATAAGAGAATGGTCAAAGGAAGAGTAGGGCCGATCAGGGATAGCATAGGGAATGTGTGTGTGGAGTCTGAGGAGATGGGGGAAGCCCTAAATGGGTTTTTTTGCTTCTGTCTTTATGAAAGAAACGAACTTTGTAGTGAATGAAACCTTTGAAGAGCAGGTGTGCATGTTGAAATGGATAGAGATAGAGGAAGCTGATGTGCTGAAAATTTTGTCAAACATTAAGATTGACAAGTGCCAGGCCCAGACCAGATTTGTCCTCGGCTGCTTTGGGAAATGAGAAATGCAATTGCTTCACCACTTGCGAAGATCTTTTCATCCTCGCTCTCCACTGGAGTCGTACCTGAGGATTGGAGAGAGGCAAATGTAATTCCTCTCTTCAAGAAAGGAAATAGGGAAATCCCCGGCAATTACAGACCAGTAAGTCTCACGTCTGTCGTCTGCAAGATGTCAGAAAGGATTCTGAGGGATAGGATTTATGACCATCTGGAAGAGCATGACTTGATTAAATGCAGTCAACACGGCTTTGTGAGGGGCAGGTCATGCCTCACAAACCTTATTGAGTTTTTTGAGGATGTGAGTAGAAAAGTTGATGAGGGTCGAGCTGTGGATGTGGTGTATGGACTTCAGCAAGGCATTTGATAAGATTCCCCATGGTAGGCTCATTCAGAAGGTCAGGAGGAATGGGATTCAGGAGAACATAGCTGTCTGGATACAGAATTGGCTGGCCAACAAAAGACAGCGAGTTGTTGTAGAAGGAAAATATTCTGCCTGGAAGTCTGTGGTGAGTGGTGTTCCACAGGGCTCTGTCCTTGGGCCTCTACTGTTTGTAATTTTTATTAATGACTTGGATGAGGGGATGAAGGATGGGTCAGCAAGTTTGCAGACGACACAAAGGTTGGAGGTGACTAACACGAGGTGTCATAGTTTTAAGCTGGTTGGAGGAAAGTATAGAGGGGATGTCAGAGGTGGGTTCTTTACACAGAGAGTTGTGAGAGCATGGAATGCGTTGCCAGCAGCAGTTGTGGAGGCAGGGTCATTGGGGATGTTTCTGGACATGCATATGGTCACAGAAATTTGAGGGTGCATACATGAGGATCAGTGGTCAGCACAACATCGTGGGCTGAAGGGCCTGTTCTGTGCTGTGCTGTTCTATGTTCTATAACCTTTGCTTACTCTGCCAAATCAGAATCTACCTCGACTCAGTCTTTTCTCCCCTGATCCAGTCCCTAACCACTTACATCCATGATTCCTCTGACACTTTATACCAGTTTCGTAATTTCCAATTTGCAGGCTTCACCTGCCTCTTTGCCATGGGTGTGCAATCCCTTTACACAACCATCACCCACCCGGATGATCTCAGACCTCTCCTCTTCGGGAGCAAAGGCCCAGACCATCACCAACCACCACCACTACCCTCCTCTTGGCCGAGCTTGTCCTCGCCTTCAACAACTTCTCTCTTAACTCCTGTCAACTTCTTCCAGTCAGAGGAGTAGCCATGGGCCCCAGTTATGCCTGTCTATTCATGGAATACGTGGAACATTCCTTGCTCCAGTCTTATTCTGGCCTCTACCCACAACTCTTTCTCTGATCCATTGACTATATCATTGATGTTGCTTCCCCCTCTCATCTGGAATTGGAATGATTTATCAATTTTGCTATAAGCTTCCACCCCACCCTCACTTTTTCCTGGTCTGTTTATGACTCCTCCCTTTCCTTCCTCAACATCTCTGTTTCCATTCCTGGGAATAGACAGGCCACTAAGGACTTTTGCCCAAAACGTTGATTTTCCTGCACCTAAATGCTGTCTGACCTGCTGTGCTTTTACAGCACCACTCTAATCTCCAGCATCTGCAGTACTCACTTCTGTCCACTATAAACCCACTAACTCTCACAACTACCTGGATTATACATATTTACACCCTGCTTCCTGTAAAGATTCCATTTCATTCTCCCAGTTACTCCGTCTCAGTCGCATATTTCTGAAGAAAGGCTTATGCCAGAAACGTCGATTCTCCTGCTCCTTGGATGCTGCCTGACCTGCTGCGCTTTTCCTGCAACACATTGTTCAGCTCTGATCTCCAGCATCTGCAGTCCTCACTTTCTCCACAGTGATAGGGTTCCCTATAACTGCTACTATCCCACTAGCATCCATATCCAGAAGATCATTAGCCACTGTTTCTGCCACCTCCAGCGAGAAGCCACCACATTCCCCTCCCCTACCTTATCCACCTTCTGTAGGGACCTTTCCCTCTGCTCCATTCTTCCTTCACTCCCACGTATCCAAGGGCTCAAACTTACTTTCCAGGTGAAGCAGCACTTTACCTGCACTTACAATCTAGTCTACTGCGGTCGCTGCTTAAAATGTGGTCGCTTATACATTGGGGAAACAAAGCGTAGGCTGGGAGACTGCTTCACAGAACATCACTCATTCTGCTGACAAAAAAGACCCTGACCTATCTTTTGCCTGCTACTTTAACACCACCCTGTTCCCTGGCCAGCATCTCTGTTTCAGGCCTGTTGCAGTGCTCCAGCGAAGCTCAGCGCAAGCTAGAACAGCAACATCTCATTTTCTGTTTGGGGAACCTCTGGACCCAATATCGAGTTCAATAATTTTAGGGCCTGGACCCCACCATGCGCCTTGTTATCACATAGTCTGTCATTAAACACTACCTATTGTTAGCCACTAATAGTCCCATTAACAGCTATTCACTTTCTCAGCCAGATCATTATCAACTCCTTTAACTGTCCATCTGTCCTCCTCTCAATTTGGGCTCTATCCTATCTATTGTTTACTCCTTAAACCCACTCAACCACCACCACCCTATCTTCTGCATACAAACTAAAAGTTTCTTACCTACCATCAGTTTTAAGGAAAGGTCACTGGACTGAAATGTGAAATTTGATTTCTCTTTACAGATGCTGCCAGACTTGCTGAGCTTTTCCAGCAACTTCTATTTTTGTTTCTGATTTAAAGCATCCATGGTTTTTTCGGTTTTTAAGAATCTATCCACCTCAGTGTTGAAAATAATTACTGAACCTGCCTCCATCAAATCACTGAAGTGTTATGGTGCAAAAAAGAGGTCATTTGGCCCATTGTGTCTACATTGGTTCTCATATTGATCATTATGACTTCATGCCCTCTGATAGCTTTGCACATTGTTTCTATTAAATAAGCATCTGATGCCCTTGAGTGCCTCAGTTGAACCTACCTCCATCATACTTCCAGACGGAACCACTCGTTTTGTGGAAGGTTTTTCTCAGATCGCGTATGCTTCTTTTACAAATTATTTTAAACCTTTGTTCTCTCGATCTTGATCCTTTTGCAAGAGGCCTTCTAATTCCAAAGTCAAACAACATTGAGAGAAAAAGTTCCTCCTCATTGGGGCTTGGATAATTTTTCAGATAGTAATGGTGTACAGGGGTATGGGGAAAAGGCAGGAGGTTGGTGCTAGATAGTAGAGTCAGTGCAGACATGGTAGGCTAAATGGCCTCCTTTTGAACTGTAATAATTCTGTGACTGTCCCACAAGTCAATCCTAATTTTAGATTAATGCTCCCTAGTTCTGGACTTGTTAACAGAAATATCCTTTCCATGTCCATCTTCTCAAGAACATTCAGAATCTTAACTGATTGTTTCAAATTTCTAGACTCCAGTGGAAACGAGCACAGCCTGTCCAATCCATTATCAATATAGGAAACCTCTTGAGCCACCTCTCGTGCATTAGCCTTCCTTAACTAAGGAGACCAAAACTGCATCTCTTAATTCACTGCATTTGAGATGTGATCTCACCAATGCCCTGTATAATTGAAGCATACATGCTTTTGTGTTTAATTCCGCTTGTAATAAACATTCCTTTAACGTGCTTGATTATGTATGGTACCTGTATGGTGATTTTTCATAACTCGTGCATTGGAGCACCTAAATCCCTCTGCATTTCAGAAGGTTGCAGTTGTTTTCCATCAAAATATCACTGCTTTTTAATTCTTTTACTTTGCCACAAATGCCAGCTGCAAGAGTTTCTCCATTTAACGTATCTACATCCATCTGCAACTTTCATAGTCTTCGTAACACACTTTCTTACTCTCTGTGAATTTAGCTACACTCACCTCATTTAAGTCATTGTTGCAAAAAATTTAAGTGCCTGTATGGACCCCTGTGAGACTTCATTCTGAGCATCCAGCCAGTGAAACAAAAACCTATGGTACACACTATCTGTTTTCTGCCAACCAGCCAATCTTTATATGCAAGCTGATGTGTTTAAAAAATAAACTTGAGCTTTTTCGTTCAGCAAAAAATTTGACTTGATACTTTACCCAGTGTCTGCTGGAAATCCAAGGACAGTATGTCGGCAGTCTTCCTTTTATCTACAGTGTGGGTTGTCCCTTGCAAAACAAATCTCATAATTTATTAATAATCATAGAATCCCCTTTTGGCCCATCAAGTCCACACTGACCCTCCAAAGAGCATCTCACCCACCAAACGCAGCCCCCACCCTATCCACATTACCCCACAATTCCCATGGCTAATCCACCTAGCCTACACATCCCTGGACACTACAGGTCAATTTTATTTGGTCAATCTAGCTAACCTGCACATCTTTGGATTTTGGGAGGAAGCTGGAGTACCAAGTGGAAACCCATGCAGACACTTGGAGAACATGCAATTCTCCCTGAATTTTCTTTGTATGCTCTACCTACGAGACAAAGTGCAAAGCGTGACCTACTCTTGGGAAATAAGGCAGGGCAGGTGACTGAGGTGTCAGTGGGGGAGTGCTTTGGGCAACCATAATTCTATTAGTTTTAAAATAGTGATGGAAAAGGTAAGGCCAGATTTAAAAAGTGAAGTTCTACATTGGAGAAAGGACAATTTTGATGGTATTAGGCAAGAACTTTCAAAAGCTGATTGGGGACAGATGTTCGCAGATAAAGGGACAGCTGGGAAATGAGAAGCCTTTCAGAAATGTGATAATGAGAGTCCAGAGACAGTATATTCCTGTAAGGGGAAAGGAAAGGCTGGTAGGTATAGGGAATGCTGGGTGACTATAGAAATTGAGGGTTTGGTTAAGAAAAAGAAGGAAGCATATGTCAGATAGAGGATAGATCAAGTGAATCCTTAGAGTTTAAAAGAAATAGGAATATACATAAGAGGGAAATCAGGAGGGCTAAACATGGACATGAGATAGCTTTGGCAAATAGAGTTAAGGAGAATCAAAGGGTTTTTACAAATAAGTTAAGGACAAAAGGGTAACTAGGGAGACAATAGGGCCCCTCAAAGATCAGCAAGTGGAGCCACAGGAGATGGGAGAGATACTAAATGAATATTTTGCATGAGTATTTACTGTGGAAAAGGACTTAGAAGATACAGAATGTAGGGAAATAAATGGTGACATCTTGAAAAATGTCCATATTACAGAGGAGGAAGTGCTGGATGTCTTGAAACACATAAAAGAAGATAAATCCCCAGGACCTGATCAGGTGTACCCTAAAACTCTGTTGGAAGCTAGAGAAGTGATTGCTGGGTCCCTTGCTGAGATATTTGTATCATCAATAGCCACAGATGAGGTGTCGGAAGACTGGAGGTTGGCTAACGTGGTGCCACTGTTTAAAAAGGGTGGTAAGGACAAGCCAGGGAACTATAGACCAGTGAGCCTGACGTCGGTGGTGGGCAAGTTGTTGAGGGGCAGGATATACATGTATTTGGAAAGGCAAAAACTGATTAGGGTTCGTCAGCATGGTTTTGTGCGTGGGAAATCATGTCTCTCAAACTTGATTTGAGTTTTTTTGAAAAAGCAACAAAGGTGGTTGATGAGGGCAGAGCACTGGATGTGATCTATATGGACTTCAGTAAGGCTTTCGATAAGGTTCCCCATGGGAGACTGGTTAGCAAGGTTAGAAGTCATGGAATACAGGGAGACCTAGCCATTTGGATGCAGAACTGGCTCAAAGGTAGAAAACAGAGGGAGGTGGTGGAGGGTTGTTTTTCAGGCTGGAGGCCTGTGACCAGTGGAGTGCCACAAAGATTGGTGCTGGGTCCACTACTTTTCATCATTTATATAAATGATTTGGATGCAAGCATAAGAGGTACATAACTTTGAAGCTGACACCAAAATTGGAGGTGTAGTGAACAGCAAAGAAGGTTACCTCAGATTACAACGGGATCTTGATCAGATGGGCCAATGGACTGAGAAGTGGCAGATGGAGTTTAATTTAGATAAATGTGAGGTGCTGCATTTTGGGAAAGCATGTCTTAGCAGGACTTATACACTTAATGGTAAGGTCCTGGGGATTGTTGCTGAACAAAGAGACCTTGGAGTGCAGGTTTGTAGCTCCTGGGCAGTGGAGTCACAGGTACATAGGTTAGTGAAGAAGGCGTTTGGTATGCTTTCCTCTATTGGTCAGAGTATTGAGTATAGGGGTTGGGAGGTCATGTTGTGGCTGTACAGGACATTGGTTAGGCCACTGTTGGAATATTGCGTGCAATTCTGGTCTCCTTCCTATCGGAAAGATGTTGTAAAACTTGAAAGGGTTCAGAAAGGATTGACGAGGATGTTGCCAGGGTTGGAGGATTTGAGCTATATGGAGAGGTTGAATTGTGGATAGTGATGAAGGATGTTGTAGGTTACAGAGAGACATAGATAAGCTGCAGAGCTGGGCTGAGAGGTGGCAAATGGAGTTTAAAGCGGACAAGTGTGAGGTGATTCACTTTGGTCGGAGTAACCGGAATGCAAAGTACTGGGCTAATGGTAAGATTCTTGGTAGTGTAGATGAGTAGAGAGATCTCTGTGTCCATGTACACAGATCCTTGAATGTTGCTACCCAGGTTGACAGGGTTGTTAAGAAGGCATACAGTGTTTTAGCTTTTATTAATAGAGGGATGGAGTTCCGGAACCATGAGGTTATGTTACAGCTGTACAAAACTGTGGTGCGGCCGCACTTGGAGTACTGTGTACAGTTCTGGTCACCGCATTATGAGAAGGATGTGGAAGTTCTGGAAAGGGTGCAGAGGAGATTTACTAGGGTGTTGCCTGGTATGGAAGGAAGGTCTTACGTGGAAAGGCTGAGGGACTTGAGGCTGTTTTCATTAGAAGAAGGTGAGAGGTGACTTAATAGAGACAAGTAAGATAATCAGAGGGTTAGATAGGGTGGACAGGGAGAGCCTTTTTCCAAGTATAGTGACAGTCAGCACAAGGGGGCATAGCTTTAAATTGAGGGGTGATAGATATAGGACAGATGTCAGAGGTAGTTTCTTTACTCAGAGTAGTAAGGGTATGGAATGCTTTGCCTGCAACAGTAGTAGATTCGCCAACTTTAAGTACATTTTAGTCGTCATTGAACAAGCAAATGGATGTACATGGAATAGTATAGATTAGATGGGCTTCAGATTGGTATGACAGGTCGACGCAGCATCGAAGGCCGAAGGGCCTGTACTGCGCTGTAGTGTTCTATGAATAGGCAGGGGCTGTTTTCCCTGGAGGGTTGGAGGCTGAGGGGTGACCTTATAGATGTTTACAAAATCAGGAGGGGCCTGGATAAGATAAATATTCAAAGTCTTTTCCCTGGGGTGGGGGAGTCCAGAACTAGAGGGCATTGGTTTAGGCTGAGAGGGGAAAGATATAAAAGAGACCTAAGGGGCAACCTTTTCACGCAGAGGGTGGTATGTGTATGGAATGAGCTGCCAGAGGAGCTCATTTGAAAGACATCTGGATGGGTATATGAGTAGGAAGGGTTTGGAGGGATGTGGGCCGAGTGCTGACAGGTAGGACTAGATTGGGTTGGGATATCTGTTCGGCATGGACAAGTTGGACTGAAGGGTGTGTTTCTGTGCTGTACATCTCTATGACTCTATAGTGAAGAATTGCTTATTGTCTATGATTAACTTGCCATTCTCACTCTTTAGAGGACTAACATTCACTCCTATGTTTTATGGTCTCATAAGCATATTCCAGACTGAGAGAAATTTTTGATCAATAAGAAGATCTAAAGTCATAGAAAAAAGGCAGGAAAGTAGCATTGAGGATTTTCAGATCAGCCATCAATGTGATCAGACTCTCATTGAATGGTGGAGCAGACTCAGTAAGCCAAATGACACATTTCTCCTCTGTCACATGGTCTACTTCCTCATAGAGCCTTTACAAATTGCCGTAAAAGCCCTCTGGTTCACTGTCCGTATGGTGATGGAAATCTGATGTAGTTACCTGGTCTGGCCATTTTTAGCATATGGTGTTCAATTCTGGTCGTTCCTCTACAGGAAAGATGGTGTTAAAAATAGGAGGGTGCAGAAAGATTTGCGAGGATGTTGCCAGGACTGGAGAGTTTGAGTTAAAGGGAGCGGTTGAATAGACTGGGCATTTTTCCCTGGAGTGTCGGAGGCTTAAGGGTGGCATTATAGTGATTTATAAAATCATGAGGGGTATGGATAAGGTGATTATCCAAGCTTTTTTTTTGTTTTTACAAGGTAGGGGAGTCCAAAACTATAGGACGGATGTTTAAGGCCAGATGTGAAAGATTTAGAAAGGACCGTATGGGCAACTTTTTCATGAAGAGCATGGTACATGTATGGAACGAGCTGCCAGAGGAAGTGGCCGTAGCGGTAAAATTATAACATTGAAAAGGCATCTGGGTGAAAGGGTTTCGAGGGATAAGGGCTAACTGCTGGCAAGTAGGACTAGACCAGATTGACATTTCTGATCAGCACAGATAAGTTGGACCGAAGGGTCAGTTTCTGTGTTGCATGACTAAGTGCTGGTGGGTTTACACTTTGTTAATTAAATTAAAAAATGAGTTTACATGCTGTTAATTAAACCAAAATTTAGAATTAGGAAACAGGCATCAGTTACGGTGACCATAAAACAACAGATTCTTACAACTCACCGATTTCGCAAGAGTTTTGTTTAGAAAGGAATCGACCTGTGCTTGCCCATTCTGTTGTGCAGGGTGGCTGACTCTGGGTTGTCTTTTGAAGTGGCCGAGCAAGGCGTTCTTTTGTATTCCAATCGTGGCTCACCACCATCTTTTGAGAACAATTAGAAATCAGTAATGAATGCTGACCTTAATCAGTGATGCTTTTACACACCAGGAATGTTTTTTTAAAGTACAAAACGTGCAGAGGACAGAGAGGCAAATAACATTTTAAAAGAATTAATTCGCTGAATTAATGTGACTGGCTTTTATTCCCTGTCCCTAATTGCCTTGGAAAGGGTGGTGGTTGAAATTATAATGATAAATAAGATTGGTGAGCTGTATATCACCTTTCCACATGGGGTTAAGACTGACAGTAACATACCTGGATCAAACAAGGGAAGGGTGAAATGTTTAATATTGCTGGTGAAATGGTACGCAGGAATGATAGGGAAGCAGAAACAATGACTGTGGCGGTAATGAGCAGAGATAATTTGCCAGAGTTGGATCAAAGGCAGAATCTCTTGGCAAGATTTGAGGAACAGTAAGGAGACAATTCCACTACTAAGTATATACTAAATGATGGGAAGGACATAAAAGCGCAGATTTTCAAGCAAGTTACAGAAAGGGATAATAAACTTATAACTGGAGATTTCAGTTACCTTGGATTGGTCAAAGAATAGTGAATGGCAAAGAGGAGATAAATTCCTGAAAGGTGTGCAAGGGAACTTTGTTGATCATTGTTTCTAATCTAACACAGAAGGAAACACAATGTTTAACTGATTTCTGGGAATGACATGGAACAGACTTTAGTGAAAGACCATTTTGGAAAGAACTGGCACTATTTGACGTACACAAATTAAGAACAAGGACATAGTAATTGAAGATGAAGACACTCAATTGGCATGTGCGAATTTCAGAATTGGAAAAAGGACCTGGCAGATGTGAATTAGAATCAAAACCGGAAATGGGCAGTGGGAGGCTATTGAAGAGATTGAGTGAGTGTAGATTAAACATGTTTCTATGTGTCCAAACCTAGAGCTCTTTAATTCAATGAAACCACAAAAAGAGGCTTCTGATGAATTGTAATATAACAGTCATGTTCCAGGGTCTGAAGGAAACAAGGATGAAAATGACAAGTAGACTGCCTTCCAATCCTCTCTAGATGTTGACTAATAAAATTGACAGATTACAAATTTTACACACAAACTTGTTCAAAAGAGAGATAACTAAAGGGATCTTTACTCCAATTCAGTTTTAATCCCAAGTGCATGGTCCCTTTAAAGTTTTAGCAGGCAAGATAATTTAATGGAGCCTATTTGTGCCTGGTCTCTGTGGGGTTTCAGATCCCCATGCAGCCTCATGGTTTAGAGGGAATGTTCCTCTTAATTACAGGCCAATCAGAATTGTGTTCAGTGCTGAGAAAACCAATGGGTAACAATCCATTGTCTCTTGAAGAATGTATATTTGAACCTCTATGATTTCTTAACTCACTTGCTGATCTGGTTGTCCAAGTGTGCTAATGAAATGTTTGTCTTTCAAAAGTCATGGGTAAGGCTTCGTATCATTGCAGATACATTTTGGATGCTTTCACATATTTGTAGGTTTAGTGTGATTTCTTTATTAAAAGTCGTTGACTGGATATAATGAAATAAAACTCTATGGGAGACTTGCGTTACACCAGAGTCCATATTTAGTGTAATGGTAGTAACTTAGTCATTCGAATAGGAGTAGATCTTCCAGCCCCACAAGCCTGATCCACCAATCAGTGAGATAATGGCTGATCTGTGGCCTAACATCACAAACCTGTCTTCAGCTTGTATCCCTCAACACTTTAACTTTAAAAATGATGTATCTTAGATTTAAAATTAACAACTGATCCAGCATCCAGTGCTGTTTATGGGAAGAATTCCAAACTTTTACCTTCCTTTATGTGTAGAAATGATACCTATCGTCTCTCCTGAAAACTCTGATCCTAATTCTCAGGTTATGCCCCCTTGTTCTAGAGTCTCTAATCGTGTACACTGCAAATCAAACCAGTTTGGATATTGATTCCTGAAGAAGGGCTTATGCCCGAAATATCGATTCTCCTGCTCCTTTGATGCTGCCTGACCTGCTGCGTTTTTCCAGCAACACATTTTCAGCTATTGATGACTTGTGTTCTGTTCAACAGGTGTAACAACGTTCTGTACATTAGAGGCGTTGAGGAGGAGGAAGAAGATGGAGAAATGAGAGAGTAACTTTCCTTTTTGTTTGGAAGAATAACCACGTGTACCATTTTTTTAGTACTTTTTTTTAATCCAGTAAACGAGATGTTATTTTTGGGACTGCACTGACTAGATCAGACAGTTCTACTGTGCACCAAAATGTCCAAGACAAACTAATTTAATTGTAGACATAAACTAGAAGAGTTAATATGGCACTGTGAATTCAGATGTACCAGTAAAAACCCTTTTACATCTTGAGAGATGTCATGTGTAATAATTTCATAGATTCTGTATATTGGAGGGTGAGCAAGTCATTTCCCAAGAATGGCCGGTGCCTTTGATTGAAGGAGATGCAGCACTTCCTACTGTTTGGTATCTTCATTCTCTAAGCAGGTCTACACAGCAACCAGATGTCCTTGTACAAATACAGGCCCGTGTTTCACTGTATTGCAGAACCAAACCTGATGTTTATTTTGGTGAATGTTATTCTTCCTGAAGGCAGCGTGATATTGCACTGATGTTTGGTAAGAACCGAATTCACACCTGCAGATAGGCACAGAAGTAGGCCTTTGAACTCAGGTCTGCCCAACCACTCACTAAGAGTGGTTGTTCAGTGATCCAACCCACTATACTCCTATATCCATTTACTACTAACTCCAGTTGTGTCATGTCCTTAAATTCCTTTAATTAACTGAAATCTGTTGAACTGCCATTTAAAATTAACAAGTTGACCTAACCTCAGTTGCTGTTTATGGGAATTCTAAACTTGCATCACCTTTTGGAATGTTTTTGTAACTTCACTGTGTGAACAAGTCAGTATGGAAATCTCATCTGATTTGTCACCGATGTCCAAAACCATCTGCCAGGTCAGTATTAAATCTGAGAGAGGCAGTTTTGTGCAGCTTTCTCTGCAGGCCATTGCATTATTAAGTGGAAATGTGAGGTACCTATTGTATACTGCCCCCAACCTTGATTGGCAATATGTTCCCCGGAAAGCAGATAAATTTAATGAATCGTTCCCTGCAGAGATGTGTGGAATCATCACTATGTGGAATGTGTGTAACCGAGGCACTAGCACATTCCCTGCACACTGTCTTTAGCCTGAGTTGTGTGCATTAAAGTGCAATGATTCAGGGATTCCTGATGTCCAAGTCTATCTGCAGTGAAGTAGTCAGTTACTTGAGAGATGTGAGCACTGCTGGTCTGCAGCTTTGCAGGAGTCTATATTGTCACATGTATGAACAGATAACGATTTTGTTAAATATTGGAGTCCCTTTAAAACTTTTTTTCTGGTATTTCTTGCGTAATTGAGGTTCTTACTTTCTGCCCTGAATACACACAATGCCTACTAAAACAGGAGTTGATATTCCAGAATGGTTGGCTGCACATATTAGCTGACTGTAGTGCCAAACATTCAGAGTCTAATGATTTTACATAAAACCTTTATTACCAACAAATTGAGGGGTTCACGTCGTCTTCATTTTCATGACCATGGGACATCAAAAGCACTTTAAAGCCAGTGAATTAATTTGAAGTGTACGAACACAGAAGGGACTGACTTGAATTTGAACTCTGAAGAAATGTTTTTTTGTTTGCTGGATGTAAGAGGTTAAGTACAAGATGTCTAATGCCGGGGTCCCTAGTTAAGGTATTAGGGTTTAGAAAAATGAGTACACAATTTTTATCATTCCAAAGATGACTTTACAAACCAAGTTTATAAAGTATATCTTCGCTTAAAAAGAATATAGACCATTATTTTTTAAACAGCTTTTAATTAAAATCCCTTGAAAGTAACAGCCCATCCTTATACTAGGATACAAACATTACACTACAATACATATAATACATTACAAATTGTATTGCAATATCCTACAAACTCTACAATTAGCAAAATATTAAAAAACAGCAAAATTGCTCAATAGTTGAGAACAATAACAAAATTGTATTTCTACAGCAGACATTACGAAAAGTTTATTTCACAGTAATTGGAAGTGAAGGAATACTACAAAGGAAGGTTTGCATTTGGACCCTGAGAACATGTTTTCCTTTTCTCTACTGTGAAGGACATGACTGTGGTCCTTGAAGAGTAAATGCTAATGGATTACTGTTAGTGAAGGTTGTCCTCAGGTCATTTGTTTTGGAAGAGCAGAAGGAGTTTTAGCTTCTTGAAGTGGCCATTCTGTACCTTATCTGTGAGCACTCAATGCTGATATTGGAAAATCCCTCTGTTGCTGAGTGAAATATTTAGGAAAGCTAAGTCATTAGTCTCTCAGGACAAGGAGAATGTAGGATGTTGAAATTAAAAGTAGAAGGAAGAGATGCTAGTGAAGGGTACCACTGAAACAGTCTCACCAAGTGTATCCAAGATTATATTCTGATTCAATGTCACTTTATATATCACTCCCACCATTGCCTTAAATGGCAGTTTATCAGAACCATTTAATAAGCAACACCATTTTAGCATATCATCTCATAAGTTTTACGGCAGGATAGAGCCAGAAACTGGTCCTAATGTTCTTTTGAAGGAATCCCACATCTTAGAAGAGATTGTATACATGTCAGTAAAGGGACAAATGTTGCTTTAATCCAGTGCTGTCTAGTAGATTAACTGGCTATCCATGTGTGATAAAATCACTTGTAGTAATTATCATGGAAATACCTGGTGTAGCAGACATACATGCACAAACCAACTATTTCATGTGTGTATTTAGTCGAACATCTACAATATCAGTCAGTATCCTAGCAAGTAAAGACACTCAGCATGATAAATAAAATCTGCAATCTCTGCTTTTTCCTTTGGAAATAACAATGTTGCTATAATTCTCCTGACTTGTTTTCAGAAATATATTGCAGATCTCTTTTACCCCAATCTTGAAGTAAAGCATTCACAATGATCATACGGTGCTCAAATGGTATTGAGATTGCATGCCCAATGACAGTGCCCTATACAATTTTGTTCAGATATATAAGTTACACTAGTCTGCCAGTAAGTAGCATGTGGCTAATGTGTTGGATATATTTTAAATCTCACTCCCAATAAAAATGGGCAGTAGTACATGCAGCTAACCACACAATGATATATTAAAAAAAAAGTTAAGGTGTCTTGCAACATGTCTTCTCAAAAGATCTTGTGCCTTTTGACCTTGAGTGGAATGGTGTATAAGGACAATAGACATGGAACAGCAATACACAAACATTCCAGTTATATCTTTGCTATCAATATTAAAATGAACAGCTGAATATCAATAAATAATTTACAGAACACAAAATAACAAGGTTTAACTCTTGACTCTTAAGTGAAAAAGAACTCTTCTTCATTGACCTCTTCAATTTCGTTATTTACTGCATCATTCCCTTTCCCTTTGTCTCTGATGGGCTCTGAGCGATACACCAGTTTTCGACCCAACTGTTGGAAAAATTTTAAAAACTTCATTTGAGTTTCAGTACTGCTCCAGCCTGTACACCATGTCTTTGGTAGCTGTGAAGATTTTATAAAGGTGCAGGTAAAGCTTGATTAGAATAAGTTAGATTTCCTATAGTGTGGAAACAGGCTCTTTGGCCCAACCAGTCCACACCGACCCTCCAAGGAGTAACACACCCAGACCCATTTCCCCCTCATTAATGCACCTAGCATTACAGGCAATTTAGCATGGCCAGTTTACCTGACCTGCACATCTTTGTGGGCGGAAACTGGAGCACCCAGAGGGAACCCATGCAGACATGGGGAGAATGTACAAACTCCACACACAGGCTGGAATCAAACCTGGGACCCTGGTGCTGAGAGGTAGCAGTGCTAACCACTGAGCCACCATGCCGCTTACAAAAATGTTTCTGGGACTGAGTGACTTTCATTACTTGGTGCAGTTAAAGGGGGGAGGGGAATCTGATCGTGAAACTTACAGAATACTGAATGGCCTGGAGAGAGCAGGAAAATGGGATTGAAAAACTGTCAGCCATGATTGAATAGTGGAGCAGGCTCAAAGAACTGAATGCCTAAATTCTGCTGTAATGGTCTCACGGACAGACTGGAGAAGCTGGGGATATTGCCCTTGGAGAAGAGGGTGGAGGGGTATTTTGTTCAAAGCACTCAGAATCGTGAAGGACCTGAACAGAGTGGAGAGGGAGAGACCCCACTAGCAGAAGTTGGGGCAAGATCCTCTTTTTTTTTAAACACCGTGAATGGTTTCAATCTGGAGGACTGCATTAGAGTGCGTGGAGGCAGGTTCAGTCATGGCTTTCAATGAAAATTAAATAAGAACCTGAAAACAATCTGCCAGGAGTTTGGGAAAAGGGCAGCCAGCCAGGACTGACCAGATTGACCAAATAGCCTCCTGCATGTTGTAGCCATGACGTGATTCCGTGTGAAATTTTAGTTCAACAGACTAGATAAGCTGCAATTGTGTTCCATAGAGCAGAAAAGGGTGTGGGAAGTTTTAATAGATTCACAGAATGGTGACAGGAGAGGGGGGGCCAATTCAGCCCAGCCTGTCTGTGCCATTTCTCTGACAGTAACCCAGTTTGTACGGCTCATTTATCCTTTCACTGCATTCTTTTATATCCTGTTGTTTCCTTTTCAAAGTCATGGAAAAGTACAGTCAGATAAAGAGAAACCATCTCCTGTGGCAGCAGAATCAGTAACCAGAGAGCTTAGATTGCAGGGAATTGAAAAGAATTAGAGGTTCTGAGGATAAGAATTTTTTTTAAACGTAGCAAATTATAATCTGGGACACTCTGCCTGAAGCAGAGTGGAAGCAGTTAGAGCCGTAGTGGTGTACAGCACAGATACAGACTCTGGTCCAACTCGTCCATGCCAATCAGATATCTTCAATAAATGTAGTCCCATTTGCCAGCACTTGGCCCATATCCCTATAATCCCTTCATATTTATTTACCATCCAGATGCCTTTAAGTGTTGCAATTGGACCAGCCTCCACCATTTCCTCTGGCAGCTCATTCCATACACACCACACTCTGCGTGAAAAGATTGCCCCTAGGGTCCCTTTTATATACTTTCACACTCACCCTAACCTATGCCCTCTAGTTCTGGACTCCCCGACCCCAGGGAAAGGACTTTGCCCATTTACCCTATCCATGCCCCTCATAATTTTATAAACCTCTATAAGGTTACCCCTCAGCCTCTGATGGTCCAGAGAAAACAGCCCCAGCCTGTTCAGCCTCTCCCTATAGCACAAATCCTCTAACCCTAGCAACAACCTTGTAAATCTTTTCTGAATCCTTCCAAGTTTCACAACATCTTTCTGATAGGAAGGAGACCAGAACTGCATGCAATATTCCAAAAATGGCCTAACCAATGTCCTGTACAGCCGCAACATGACCTCCCAACTCCTATATTGAATAAAGGAAAGCATATCAAATACCTTCTTCACATCCTAACTACTTGCGACTCTCAAGGAGCTATGAACCTGCACTCTATGGTCTCTTTGTTCAGCAATACTCCCTGGGACCTTACCAATAAGTGTATAAGTCCTGCTCTGATCTGCTTTTCCAAAATGCAGCACCTCACATTTATCTGAATTAAATTCTTATCTGCTACTCCTCAGCTCATTGGCTCATCTGATCATGATCCCGCTGTACTCTGAGGTAACCTTCGCTGTCCACTGGACCTCCAATTTTGGTGTCAGCTGCAAACTTAACTAACTACACCTCCTGTGTTCACATCCAAATCATTTATATAAATGACGAAAAGTAGTGGACCCAGCACTCCAGTCGGAAAAGTAACTCTCCACCACCACCCTCTGCCTTCTACCTTCAAGCCAGTTCTGTATCTAAATGGCTAATTATCCTTGTATTCCATGTACTCTAACCTTGCTAACCAGTCTCCCATGGGGAACCTTGTCAAACATCTTACTGAAGTACATATGGATCACGTCCACTGCTCTGCCCTCATCAATCCTCTTTGTTACTTCTTCAAAAAACTCAATCAAGTTCGTGAGACATGATGTCCCACACACAAAACCATGTTGGCGATCCCTTAGTCCTTGCCTTTCCAAATACAGTCCATACATCCTGTCCCTCAGGATTCCCTCCAACAACTTGCCCAGCACTGACGTTAGACTCACTGGTCTATCGTTCCCTGGCTTTTCCTTACCACCTTTCTTAAATAATGGCATCACATTAACCAACCTCCAATCTTCCAGCACCTCACCTGTGACTATCGATGATCCAAATATCTCAGCAAGAGGCCCAGCAATCATTTCCCACAGAGTTCTAGGGTACACCTGATCGGCTCCTGGGGATTTACCCACTTTTATGCATTTCAAAACTTCCAGTTCCTCCTCCTCCTCCGTAATATGGACATTTTTCAATATGTCACCATCTATTTCCCCACATTTTATATCTTCCATGTCGTTCTTCACAGTAAATACTGATGCAAAACACTCGTTTAGTAAGTCCTCCATCTCCTGCAGCTCCACATATCGGCTGCCTTGCTGATCTTTGAGGGGTCCTATTCTCTCCCTAGTTACCTTTTTGTCCTTAATGTATATATAAAATCCCTTTGGGTTCTCCTTAACCCTATTTATCAAGGCTATCTCATGTTTCCTTTTTGTCTTCCTGGTTTCTGATAAGTATACTCCTACTGCCTTTATTCTCTTCTGAGTGTTGACTCGATCTCTGCTGTCTATACCTAATATATATGCTTCCTTCTTTTTCTTAGCCAAAATCTCAATTTCTCTAATTAACCAGCATTCCCTTTAACTACCAGCCTTTCCTTTCACCCTAACAGGAATATACTGTCTCTGGACTCTCGTTAACTCATTTCTGAAGGCTGCCCATTTTCTAGCTGTTCCTTTACCTGCGAACATCTGCCCCAATCAACTTTTGAAAGTTCTTGCCTAATACCGTCAAAATTAGCCTTTCTCCAATTTAGAACTTCAACTTTTAGGTCCGCTGTAATCTTTTTCGTCACTATTTTAAAACTAGTAGACTTATGGTCGCTGGCCCCAAAGTGCTCCCCCACTGTGTAATGGTAACTTTGAAAAAAGAATTAAATAAATGTTTGAAAAGGAAAGATTTGCAGAAAAATCTGATAGGACTCTTCTATGGAACTGAAGAGAGGTGGAGGAGTCGTACCAGACTCAAAATTTTCACTCAGTTTCTCTCAGTTGCTCAGTTTCTGCAGCATTCACTGTGTTTGTCTCAGATTTCAAGCATCCACAGAATTTTGCTTTTATTTCAACAAATAAGGAAAGCAGGGTGAAGTTTGTCACTTTTGGAGAAGTGACTTTTTCACAGGGATGTAAGATAAAAATATCATTAACAACTCAGAGCCTCTTTTTTTTATTCAGTTGTGGCCAGCATTGATAGCCCATCTGTATTTGCCCTTGAGAAGGTGGTGGTGAGCTGCCTTCTTGAATTGCTGCAATCTACTTGCTGTGGGTTGACCCACAATGCCTTAACACGTAAGCCTAGTAATCTGCTCAGTTTGTTATTTGGTCTTGGGATGTGGGTGTGTGCCTGGCTGGGGTAGTATTCAGTGCCCATCCCAAACTGCCCTTGAATTGAGGAGTTTACTGGGCCACTTCAGGAGGTAGTTAACAGTCACCCACATTGCTGTGGGACTGGAGACACCGGAAGGCCAGATCAGGTAAGGATGGTAGTTTCCTTCCCTCAAGGACATTAGTTTGGAGATGAAAGCACTTCACATGATGCAGAATGATTTACATCTGAGAAGTATCTACCCGTTTCTGTGTATCTCTTAGTGCTGCCTCCCGTCGATTTTTTTTCCTTGCTTCCATTGAACTTTTTATACGAGACATCATTTCTTCTTGCAGCCTAAGATAAAGAACAGAACATGCCTTTTAGCACACTCCAGCTGGTAGTGAAAGTTGAACTAGTTATCAAGAATGCTGCGGATAAAAATAAATACATCTCGTGAATGAACACAGAACACGATTTCAAACACTAGAAACTATCAATGAACTGTCAAGTCAGTTGTTCAGTTTTCTCAGTTCCTGCTCTAGAAATGATGGCAGTGTGTTTTTTTATATAATATTCATTAATGGGATGAGGGCATCAGTGACTAGGCAGCATTTATTACCTATCCCTAATTGCTCAGAGGGTGGTTAAGAGTCAACTACATTGCTGTGGGTCTGGAGTCACATATGGTCCAGACCAGCTAAGGATGGCAGTTTCCTCCCCTCAAGGATATTAGTGAAAGAGAAAAGTTTTTACAACAATCAACAATGGATTCATGGTCATCATTATACTCTTAATTCCAGATTTTCATTGAACTGAAATTCGACCGTCTGCTGTGGCAGGATTCAAATCCAGGTGCCAGAGGATTACCTGGATCTTTGGATTGACAGTCCAGTGACAATACCACTGGGACATCACCGCCCTCCATGTGCTGCTCAGTTTGGAAGCTGCTGTGGCTTCACTGCGCTTGGTCTCACCTCCGAACACAGGAGTTTAAGTCTCACAGCCCTAATGTGAGAAAATAACCCATTCCGAACTCCAGGGCTGTACAGAGGGTTGTCCTATTTCTGGTGGGAGCTTTACTGCAACAGGAACCATACTTGAAAGATTATATTTGTTGTCAAGCATTTTGAGATTTCCTGAGGATATGAAAAGCACTACAGAAATGCAATTCTTTGATTTGTTAGAGGAATTGTCCAGCTTTTAATGTCAGTGGGAAATGTACTTTTACACCCAACTGCTGGTCAAATATATTTTCGATCACCTGGAGTGCAGTCTCACAATGAGGGCATCTCGACAGCTCCAAGAGTGAGCCACTAGCAACATTGTCAAGTTATTTCATTCAGAAAGTAAATATTGTAGCCTTTCAAATTAGACAACAATTCAGTTCAACTGTGTCCCATACAATAAGTGACACTTGTTAAGTAACATGCAGCCCAAAAGGTGTCAAACAGATTCGCACCCCAATGATGGAAATGCCTTAGACAGGAACCTTTCCCCACTGAGACTCAACAGTGGATGCTCAAAGCTTTACTACAGCCCTCAACATGCATTCTTGGTCCTTGGAACAAGTGTTGGGCAGACCATCCTTCACCGTGTCCACAGCCCTCCAGTAGCTATTGATGTTTGTCTAGGTGGACATCCATGGGAGCAGCCCATAAAGCACACTGTTCAGGATGAACATCTAGTGGGTAATTTGTCAGAGGGTATCCTGAGGGACAGGGTTTACATGTATTTGGAAAGGCAGTCAACATGGCTTTGTGCATGGGAAATCATGTTTCATTAACTTGATTGGGTTTTTTGAAGGAGAAAGTGAGGACTGCAGATGCTGGAGATCAGAGTCAAGAGTGTGGTGCTGGGAAAGCACAGCAGATCAGGCAGCATCCCAGGAGCAGGAGAATCGACGTTTCGGGCATAAGCCCTTCATCAGGAATGAGGCTTGTGGGTCGGGGCTGAGAGATAAATGGGAAGGGCATGGGGTTGGGGGGAGGTTGCTGAGAAAGCGATAGGTGGATGAAGGTGAGGGAGAAGGTGATAGGTCAGAGAGAGAAGTGATGGACGGGTCTGGAGGGCGGTGCCGAGTTGGAGGCTAGGGACTGAGATAATGTGGGGGGAGGGGAAATGAGGAAGCTGTTGAAATCCACATTTATCCTGTGTGTTTGCAGGGTCCCAAGGCGGAATATGAGGCATTCTTCCTCCAGGTGTAGGTGGTAATGGTTTGGCAGTGGAGGCGGCCAGGACTAGCATGTCCTTGACAGAGTGGGAGGGGGAGTTGAAGTGTTCAGCCAAGGGGCGATGGGGTTGGTAGGTGCAGGTGTCCCAGAGATGTTCTTGAAACAATCCGCAAGAAGGCGTCCTGTCTCCCCAATGTAGAGGAGACCATACCGGATGCAACAGATGCAGTAGGTGACACTGGTAGAGGTACAAGTAAATTCCTGACAGATGTGGAAGGATCCCTTGGGGCCTTGGATGGAGGTGAGGGTGTGGGTGTGGGTGTGGGTGCAGGCTTTGCACTTCCTGCGGTGACAGGGAAAGGTGCCAGGAGTGGGGTGTGGTTTGGGGGGCCTGTGGACCTGACGAGTGAGTCGTAGAGGGATTGGTCTCTCCGGAACGCTAATGGGGGTAGCGGGGGGAATATATCTTTGGTGGCGGGGTCTGTTTGGAGGCAGTGGAGGATGATGCGATCTATGCAGAGGTTGGGAGGGTGGAAGGTGAAGACCAGGGGGTCTGTCCTTTTTGCGTTGGGAGGGGTGGGGTTCAAGGGTGGTGGTGCGTGAAGTGTAGGAAGGGAAGTTATAATCTTGGAAGAAGGAGGCCATCTGGGACTTCGAGGTGGAATTGGTCATCCTGGGAACAGATGTGGCGGTGGTGGAGGAATTGGGAATAAGGGATGGCATTTTTACAAGAGGTAGGGTGGGAGTCTATGGGCTTGTAGTAGACGTCTGTGGTTAGTTGGTCGCCGAAGATGGTGATGAAGAGGTCCAGGAAATGGATGAAGGTGTCCGAGATGGTCCAGGTGAATTTGAGGTCGGGGTGGAAGGTGTTGGTAAAGTTGATGAACTGTTCAACCTCCTTATGGGATCATGAGGTGGTGCTGATACAGCATTAATGTAGCAGAGGAACAGGTGGGGAGTGGTGCCGGTGTAACTACTGTTCTACGTGTCCCACAAACAGGCCGGCATAGCTGGGTGCCATGTGGGTGCCCATGGCTACACCTTTGGTTTGGAGGAAGTGGAAGGATTGGAAGGAGAAGTTGTTGAGGGTGAGGACCAGTTTAGCCAGGCAGAGGAGGGTGTCGGTGGAAGGGTATTGGTTGGGACGGTGTGAGAGGAAGAAACGGAGGGCTTGGAGGCCTTCATCATGGCGGATGGATATGTACATGGACCGGATGTCCATGGTGAAGATGAAGCGTTGGGGGCTGGGGAAACAAAAACCTTGGAGGAGGTGAAGGGCATGGGTGGTGTCATGAATGTAGGTGGGGAGTTCCTGGACTAAGGGGGACAGGGCGGTGTTGAGTTAGGAAGAGATGTGTTCAGTGGGACAGGCGCAGGCTGCGACAATGGGTCGAGTGGGGGCAGTCAGGTTTGTGAATCTTCAGTAGGATGCAAAATTGGGCAGTGCGGGGTTCATGGACAATGAGACTGGAGGTTGTGGGTGGGAGATCCTCAGAGGTGATGAGGTTGTGGATGATCTGGGAGATGATGGTTTGTTGAAGAAGTGACAAAGATGATTGATGAAGAAGAACAGTTGATATTGTTTATTTGAACTTGAGTAAAGCTTTCAACAAGGTTCTGCAAATTAGATCACATGGAATCCAGGGGGAGCTAGCCATTTGGATATAAACTTGGCTTGAAGGCAGGAGACAAAAGGTGATGGTAGAATGTTGTTTTGGGGATTGGAGGCCTGTGACAAGTGATGTACTGCAAGGACAGGTACTGGATCAAATGATTTTTGTTATTTACATAAATGATTTGGATGAATATAGAAGGAATGGTTTGTAAGTTTGCCAATCACACCAAAACTGGAGGTGTTGTGGATAGTTAAGAAGGTTATCTCAGAGTAGAATGGGCCCTTGACCAGATGGGTCAATGAGTGGTAGATGAAGTTTAATTTAGATAAATCTGAAGTGCTGCATTTTGGTAAACCAGGGCAGACCTATACATTTAATCGTAGGGATCTGGTGAGTGTTGCCAATTAAAGAGACCTTAGGGTGATGGTTCATAGTTCTTTGAAGGTGGAGTCACATGTAGACAGGGTAGTGAAGATGATGACTTACCTTATTGGTCAGTGCATTGAGTATTGGAGTTGGGATGTCATGTTGCAGCTGTTCAGGACATTGGTTAGGACAATTTAAGAAGTCACATCCAATTCTGGTCTCCCTGGTACAGCAAAGATATTGTTAAACTTGAAAGAGTGCAGATAAGATTTACAAGGATGTTGCCAGAGTTGGAGGATTTGGGCTGCAGTGAGAGGCTAAATAGGCTGGGGCTGTTTTCCCTGGAGCATTGGAGGCTGAGGGGTCACCTTATGAAATCATGAGGGGCATGGACAGGGTGAATAGTCAAGGTGGTTTATCCAGGATAGTGGAGTCCAAAACTAGAGGGTATAGGTTTAAAGTGAAAAGGGAAAGATTTAAAAGGGACCTAAGGGACACCTTCTTCATGCAGAAGGTGGTGCATGCATGGAATGAGCTGCCAGAGGAAATGATGGAGATTGGTACAAATATAGCATTTAACGGATGTCTGGATGGGTACATTGAATAGAAAAGGTTTGGAAGGATATGGGCCAAATACTGGTAAATGGGACTAGATTTATTTAGGGTAACCGGTCTGTTTCGTGCTATACATCTCTATGACACTGTGATGTTGACAAAAAAAAACACCGCCTCTCACTCCAGATGTTCACTGCAATGAAACACTCTTGAAAGAAATGGACAATGGTCAAATCCCCATCACAGACACTTTCAGAGAAGCAGAATGGCTGAGACTTGACGGTGTGTGAAGGATCAGATAGGGAGGGCTTTGCTCAGTACCAGCCAAGCTACATCTTGGTGCTTGTTTGAAGGTTCTAGCGATGAGACATGTGCCAAATGAATGTCTGCTTGGGAACCATCCTACAGGATCCATCTGTCCTACAGGACTACAAGAACATTGAACTGCATGGTGGTTTCTCTGCCCAGGCCTTTCGACAAGGGCTGGATGGTCGAGTCCGACAGAACTGAATGGACTGTGCGATGGCACCAAAGCCAGATCTATGCTGTGTGACACCAGGGAGGCACCCTTAACAAATTGTGACACTTGGTGTTTGCAGCATGGTCAAACAACCCCCCTTCATAAAGCAATGCAGGGCTTCCAGCAAAACCAGACCTTCCCCAACACAGGACTGTCCATGGCACAAACGTCTGATCTCTCTGTGGAATGGATGGAATCCTTTGTGACAGAGAAGTTGAACACCTTTCAAAGCTTGGTGGCACTTTCTCCAGGTAATCTAACCTCAAACAAACATCAGCTTGACAATGTCCTCACCTATCTGCATCCTCTTTCTTTTTTCTCTTCAGGATGCTGCTGACTGTCGTCGCTGTTGCAGTTGCGTCAATGCAATCCAACAGCCTGTGGATCTCACTCTCAACATTCTTCAGCTTCTGCAAAGTATCCTCTGGTACCTGGCTGTCTTTAAAGCACATCTGATGCAGCCTCGCAAGGCCCTGGTCCAACTGTTGAAATACCTTTTTCTAAAACAGAAACGGTGTGCAACAATGCAGTTTTGAGATCCTGCAACCAATTTTATTCTAATGTGGCAGCAACTTATCTTTAAATCTAATTTATTTGAATCATAGAATCCCTACCGTGCAGAAAGAGGCCATTCAGCCTCTCGAAACTGGGTGGAGTGCTCTCTGAAGAGCACCCCACCCAGACCTAGCCCTCTACCTTATTCCCATAACCCTGCATTTACCGTAGCTAATCCACGTACATATCCCTGGACACTGTGGGACAATTTTGCATGGCCAATCCACCTAACCTGTATATCTTTGGACTGTGGAAGGAAACCGGAACACCTAGAAGAAACCCATGCAGACACGTGGAGAATGTGCAGACTCCACACAGTCACCCAAAGCTGAAATTGAACCCTGCCAACGACTCAACCACGGTGCTACTATTTAATGGTGGATCGATTTGAGGGGAGGAGATTCCAGAGTTAGGGCGCAATCTGCCAGGGGAGGGCCACTTTTGGTAAAGTACTTAAAATTGGGAAAATGCAAAATAGCAGAATTGCAGGAATGCACATACCAGAACATTTTGGCAACAAATCTAATTGTTTTAGAGTGCATACATGATTTATTTAAGTGTGCATCTCCTTTATTTTGATTTGAATTATTCTTATCACATGTACCTAGCTACAGTGAAAAGTTTTAGTCTGAGTGCAGTACAGGCAGATCATACCGTACAAAGTGCATTAGGGCAGTAGAACAGAGTGAAGAAAACAATTATATGGCTGCAGATAAGGTGTACAAAGAGCGAGATTAATATTAAAGGTAAAATTGAGAGGTTCATTCAGAAGTTGAATAACAGCAGGGAAGAAGCTGTTCTTGAATCTGTTGATACATATGTTTAGACTTTTGCACCCACAGCCTGTTAGAAGAGGTTGGAAGAGATTATACCTGGGGTGGGAGGGGTCTTTGGTTATGTTTTCTGCCCTCCTGAGGCAGTGAAAAGTGTAGATGGAGTCAGTCGATAAAAGGCTGGCTTGCATGATAGAGTGGGCTGTGTTTACAACTCAGTAGTTTCGTACAGTCCTGGGCGGAGTAGTTGCCATACCAAGCCGTGAAGCATCTGGATAGAATGCCTTCTATGTTGCATCTTTAAAAATGTGTGTGTTTACAGACATGCCGAATTTCCTTAGCCTTCTAAGGAAGGAGAAGCATTGTTGTGTTTTCCTGACCATCACATCAACATAGGTGGACCAGAATAGATCATTTTGTGGATTAATGGTGCTGGAAGATTTACACCTGAGATGCTGCCTGAACTGCTGTGCCCTTCCAGTACCACTAATCCAGAATCTGGTTTCCAGCATTTGCAGTCATTGTTTTTACCGCCAGAATAGATCATTGGTTATCATCAAACCTGGAACATATGCTCTCAATTCACTTCCACCTCAGCATCTTTGATATAGATCGGGGCGTGCTATCCATGTTGCTTCCTGAAGTCAATGACCAACTCTTTAGTTTTGCTGACTTTGAGGAAGAGATTGTTATCTTTACACCATGCCACCAAGCACTCTTTTTCCTATATTGTCTCATCATTGTTTGAGATCCATCCTACAACAGTGTGTGGCTGCACATGCACAATAACATGAAGAGTTCGGTTTGTGAAATTTCTAGGTTGCTGCACTGTTGCCTGCTGACAAGTAACATTGCCATAACCTGCAAGGCTGTACTGGGGTGTGACTCATTTCTGCACTGAGTCATAGGAGCTACAGATATATACAGCATGGAAATAGACCCTTCAGTCTGACTCGTCCATGCCAACCAGATATCCAAAGTAAATCGAGTCCCATTTGCCAGCATTTGACCAATATCCCTCTAAACCCTTCCTATGCATATACCCATCCGATGCCTTTTAAATGCTGTAGTTGAACCAGCCACCACCACTTCCTCTGGCAGCTCATTCCATACACCATGACCTTCTGCGTTAAAAAGTGGCTCCTGAGATCCCTTTTATAGCTTTCCCCTCTCACCTTAAACCTATACCCTCTAGTTTTGGACTTTATCATCCTTGGGAAAAAAATCTTGGCTATTTATCCTGTCCATGCCCCTCATGATTTTAAAAATCTCTATAAAGTCACTCCTCAGCCTCAGACACTCCAGGGAAAGTAACTCCGGTCTATTCAGCCTCTCCCTCATGCTCAAACCCTCCAACCCTGGCAACGTCATTGTTAATCTTTTCTGAACCCTTTCGAGTTTCATAACTTCCTTTCTTTAGTAAGAAGATCAGGATTGCACATAGTATTCCAACAGTGGCCTAACCAATATCTTGAACAGCCACAACATGACCTCCAACTCTTATACTCAATGCAATGACCAATAAAGGAAACATACCAAACGCCTTCTTCACTATTCTATCTACCTGTGACTCCACTTTCAAGGAACTATGAACCTGCACTCCAAGGTATCTTTCTTCAGCAACACTCCCCAGGACCCTACCATTAAGTGTTTAAGTCCTGCCCTGATTTTTCTTTTAAAATGGGCGGCACGGTGGTTAGCACTGCTGCCTCACAGCGCCAGAGACCCGGGTTCATTTCCCGCCTCAGGCGACTGACTGTGGTTTCCTCCCACAGTCCAAAGATGTGCGGGCCAGGTGAATTGGCCATGCTAAATTGCCCGTAGTGTTAGGTAAGGGGTAAATGTAGGGATATGGTGGGTTGCGCTTCGGCGGGTCGGTGTGGACATGTTGGGCCGAAGGGCCTGTTTCCACACTGTAAGTAATCTAATCTAATCTAAAAAATTTAGATTTAATCTAAATAAACCCAATCTGCCACTCCTTGGCCCATTGGCTCACCTGGTGGCACAGTGGTTAGCACTGCTGCCTCACAGCACCAGAGACCCGGGTTCAATTCCCACCTCAGGCAACTGTCTGTGTGGAGTTTGCATATTCTCCCTGTGTCTGCGTGGGTTTCCTCTGGGTGCTCCGGTTTCCTCCCACAGTCCAAAGGTGTGCAGGTTAGGTGAATTGGCCATGCTAAATTGCCTATAGGATTAGGTGAAGGGATAAATGTAGGGGAATGGGTCTGGGTGGGTTGCTCTTCGTAGGGTCGGTGTGGACTTGTTGGGCCGAAGGGCCTGTTTCCACACTAAGTAATCTAATCTAAACCTGATCAAGATCCCATTGAACTGAGGTAACTTCTTCGCTGTCCACTAAACCTCCAATTTCCGTGTCATCTGCAAACATACTAACTATACCTCCTATGTTCACAGGAGAAAGTGAGGTCTGCAGATGCTGGAGATCAGAGCTGAAAATGTGTTGCTGGAAAAGTGCAGCAGGTCAGGCAGCATCCAAGGAACAGGAGATTCGACGTTTCGGGCATAAGCCCTTCTTCAGGATTCCTGAAGAAGGGCTTATGCCCAACACATCGAATCTCCTGTTCCTTGGATACTGCCTGACCTGCTGCGCTTTTCCAGCAACACATTTTCAGCTCTAAAGTTCACATCCAATTTATTTACATAAATGACAATAGGCAGTGGACCCAGCACCAATCCTTGTGGCACACCACTGGTCACAGGGCAACCCTCCACAACCACCCTCTGTCTTCTACCTTTGAGCCAGTTCTGCGTCCAAATGGCTAGTTCTGCCTGTATTCTGTGTGATCTAACTTTGCTAACCAGTCTACCATAACAAACCTTGTTGAATGCCTTACCGAAGTCCATATAGATCCCATCCACTGCTCTGCCCTCATCAATCCTCTTTGTTCCATCTTCAAAACACAATCAAGTTAGTGAGGTATGATTTCCCACACACAGAGCCATGTTGACTATCCCTATCAGTGCTTTACAAATACATATAAATCCTTTTCCTAAGGATTCCCTCCAACAACCTCCCTCCAACAACTTCTGAAAATCAGGCTCATCGGTCTTCAGTTCCTAACTGGTCTGGTTTTTTCTTACCACCTTTCTTAAATTGTGGCACCACGGTAGCCAACCTCCAGTCTTCTGTTCGTATGCAAATACAAATGAAGGATCTAAATGTAAGGCTAGCCTTTATTAAGAGAGAAATTGAATATGAAAGTGAGGATGCTATGCTTCAGGACTTTGGTAAATTGATATCTTAAATATTGTGTGCAGTTTTAGTCCTTTTTTTTCAAATATGCTTTTATTGAAAAAGATTTTTTTAATATTACAACAAATACAAAACAATACAGTTCTGAACAATACAAAAGAAACAACACCAAATAAAATGTAAAAAAAAACAAACCGCCCTCCTGTACAAATGATTAAATGTATTATAAAAAACCCAAATAACTACTTAACTAAATAACTAATAACTAACAACAAACTAATAAATAATAATCATACAGCTCAGCAAAACAAAACACTAACTCTCTAATATCAAGAGCATTAAGTTTCACATATTCACACGTTCACAGTTCCCCTTCTCTGGATATTGGACTCGTAAAGCACAATTGTTACGGCTACATAAAAGTCCTTATTAGTGTGGCAGACAAATCTGTGTCCAGGTATTCCAAGAAGGGGCGCCATATCTTATAGAAATTCTCAGCTTTGTGGTATACCATACTTGTAAGAAAATCCAAGGGGATATGCTCCATAACAATCTTATGCCAACCCAAAAGGCCCAGGGGATTTTAGGACACCCAACCTAACAAGATATTCTTTCTTACACAGAAAGTGAGGATGTTGAAAAGTTTTTTCTTATGCGCATCTACAGGATTTACACTGGGCAGGCCAAGAAGAGGAGAGATCGGGTCCTTCTCCACCCTTACACCCAAAATCCCCACCATCGCACCTGTCACAGTGCTCCAGTACGTTTGAAGCCCACCACAGGACCAGAGGCAGAGACACTTGGGACATGTTGAAGATACTCCTGGTTTAAATTTTGACAAACGATCCGGAGCCAAGTGGATGCAGTGGAGAATCTTCAACTGTAAAACATGGGTCCTATTTCAAATTGATATCTTTCTTGCATTTTTCCAAATATCTTCCCATGTCTTTGAGGAGACCTCAACGCCTAGCTCTCTCTCCCATGCTTGCAAAGCCGATCAAACTCATCTGAGGGGCCGCCCCCACAGGTCAATGATATAAAGTGCTGACAGAACGTGTACTTTTAGCAATGAGCACCCTCCTCTCTATGTCAGATTTGTAGGGATCAATCAAGAGTGTAGTTTTTTTTTAATAAAATCATTAACTTGAAAGAGGTCCCTGCTAGATAACTCATACTTCTGCGCTAACTGATCAAAAGACATAATTGTGTCTCCCTCAAATAAATCACCCATGCAAGACACAGCCCTAGCTGCCCAATGTTTGAGTCCTGAAACCATTATCCCCTGTTGAAAATCCGGCATACCCACTATGGGTGGTAGAAAAGATGTTTTGCCAATATTGGCTTCCCTCTGCCGAATTGCCCTCCATGCTTTAACAGTATTGATAACTATTGGGTGATGGCAATATTCCTTAACTGTCCTCATTTTGTCCAAAGACAGCAAGCTAGTAAGGAGACACTTTGCCTGAGAGGTTTCAACATTTAACCATATTGAAAAAGGGTCCCCACAAGCCCAATCACTCACGTAAAATAAAACAAGCTTTGTTGATAGTTTTTAATGTCCGGGAGATCCACTACCCCTAGCCTCTGAGGCAACTGCAGGTTAGCTAATTTAATAAGGAGCTGCTTACGATGCCAAATAAAAGAGCTGAACCAGCTGTTCAGTCACCTAGACATTTGTTTGTCAAAAATCAAGGGGAGCATTTGTATAGGGTACAACAAACAGAGGAGAATATTCATCTTATTAAGAGCTATCTGACCAAACCATGAGACCAGAAGTGCCTCCCATCTTTGACGGTCTTGTTTGATTTTGTCAAATAATTGAACAAAATTAGCTTTAAAAGACTGATCAAAAAACTGGAGTAATGAATAATGAAATACATAAAACCCGTGACCACTTAAACGGGAATCGAGATTCGCTCTCAAGACCAAACACCTTCATAAGACCACCCCTAGGCATAGCCTCTGATCTTGCAAAATTAATCTTGTAGTCCAAAAAGGTGCCAAACGAGCTGATGCATTGTATGAGGCGAAGCACCGAAAATGCAGGACTTGACAAAATAAATCATCCGCATACAACAAAATCTTACGTAATTTTGACCCCACTTTTGGAGCTGATATATTGGGAGCCCTATGAATGTGGGGGGGGGGAGGGGGGTGGTGCTTTGGACAACCTGTCTACTGTGGGATCCATGACACATTTAAAATCTCCCCCTATAATGATATGCCGAGACTTGAGAATGATCAATTTAGAGAAAGCATCTACCAGAAATTTGAGGGACGGGCCGGAGGGCACTAAACATTTAAAGCACCATATTCTTCCCAGTTTATCAGGGCTTTGAGGATTACAAACCTCCCATGTGTGTCTTTAACACACTCCAGTAGCTTAAATGGGAGATTCCTCCTAACCAATATAGCTACTCCCCTACTTCTGGTATTAAAGATAAAAAGTAAACCCGACCAAAACCATTTTGCTGTAGTTTCAAATGCTCCCTGTCATCCAAGTGTGTCTCTGTAATAAAGCAATATCCACCTTTTCCTTTCTAAGACTCGAGAGTACCTTTTTTTTTCTTAATTGGTGAGTGACTCCCCTTGATATTCCAGGTATGCCATTTAATCAAGGCATTAGCCATAACCTTCTGCAGTAACATTTAGATTCCAGAGAGGAGGAACTTGAATTACAAATGGCCGAGCATTAGTGTCGCAAGATCTTTGAACATAAAATCTATGTAAACGAAAACTACTACAGTAACAAACCTACGAAGCTATCAAAGATTAGATATATACCAAAAACTAAAAAAAAAACAAAGCAACATATAAAGTGCGAATGGCGCAGAAAAGGGAAACTCACCCCCTACCCAAAGAGGGCATCTACATATCCCAAAATCCAACTTTCCATCCTGCTGCCAACACAGTAGCCAGGGTATTTAAATACCTGAAACAGGCATAAACTGCCCATAAATAGGCATCTAGCCACCCCAACCATTTTCCCTCCGCCTAGCTAGAGCCGCATCACAAAAGCAAGTAGGAAAGAAAGAAAATACACCATGGAATAACAAAATAAGTACCCCACCCATCGTTTGGTTTAACATAACTTAGAAATTGAAAGTAAACAGCCTGGCCACCCCCAAGCTTAGTTTAGACGAGATTATTACCAATACAAAAAAAGAGGAAAAGAAAGCCCTAACCAGGCTTCCTCCTTTTCTTTTGAAAAAGTAGAGACATACCCAAACAACACACACTATTTCTGCATACTAAATTGTTCAGATTAAATTAATTTGCCCACGAAGCCTCTTGCCTTCTCAGACGTGTCAAAGAGATGTACAAGTCCATCTAAGGTGATCCGAAGCATCGCCAGATACCTCAGAGTACTGGATCCCGAGCTCCCTCAATCTTCTCTTAATGCCATCAAAGGATTTTCTTTTCCAGATCACCGTCGCTGAGAAGTCCTGGAAGAACCATGATCTTAGAGCCCTCGCAAACTAGGGCTTTTGAATCCTTTCCTTGGATTCTGGAAGCTTCCACAATTGTCTCCTTATCACCAAGACAGGACGAGGACATTGGTTCAGACCTGACCTCTGCACCGTGACCCGTTGAGCCCTCTCAATCTTCAAGCTTCTCATTCCTGCCTCCACGCTAAGGAATTTCGGCAACCAGTCCTCAATAAATTCCACTGGTTGCTCACTTTCCTTGCCCTCTGGCAGATCGACAATCCGAATATTTTTTCTCCTGCCCCTGTTCTTGAGATCATCAACCTGGTCAAGCAAATTACAGACCTAAGTCTCCAGGGCCTGGATCCTATTGTTGGAGGAACCAGTATGAGCTTCCACCCACTATGATTCTGCATTCTACCACATCCATCGTTTTCTCCAGGTCTCCCAGCTGCTGTTCATGCTTCTGCAGAATGATAGAGATCGGGGCCAGCTTCTCCTCTATCTGCTTGCCCAACATCAAGATTATGTGAGCTCCGCTATGAGGACCTGGTAGGAAATAGAGTCTGGGGAACCGGTAGACTGGGCTACAGGCCCGGCCCCCGACGTACCTCCTCCCTTCTTCGGCATCCTTGGACAGCGAAAACCCAGGTAAGTTGTTCTCTAGCAGTTTCTTGGGATTCCACAACCTTTCCAGCATCCTAGGATATCGCAATGGTCCAGGTAGGGTGGGTTAGGACTTCTTCCAGCTTGTGGCGCGGAGCTCTGCAACGCGATCTTTCTAGATCGCCGTCATTTTGGATCCCCTAGTCTCTTTATTTAATGAAGGATGTAAATGCGTGGTGCTGGTTCAGAGGAGCTTTACTAGACTGATATCTAGAATGAGTGGAATCAAAAAATGTGGCGCTGGAAAAGCACAGCCAGTCAAGTAGCATCCAAGGAGCAGGAGAGTCGACATTTTGAGCATAAGCTCTCAGCCCCCTTCCCCACAGCCCCCATTCCTGATGAAGAGCTTATGCTTGAAACGTTGACTCTCCTGCTCCTTGGATGCTGCTTGACTGGCTGTGGTTTTCTGGCACCACATTTGATCTCCAGCATCTGCAGTCCTCAGATGAGTGAATTCTCTTATGAGGAAAGGTTGGATAGGCTGAGCTTTTCCCCAGCTGGAGTTTAGAAGAATGAAGTGTAACTTGAAATGTATACAATGCTGAATGGTTGTGATAAGATGGACATGGAAAAGGATGTTTCCTCTTGTGGGTGAGTGCAGAACCGTGTTGTGTTGCCTTTTTGGGACAGTGATGAAGGGAATTCTATTTCACTGAGGGCAGAGAGATTTTGGAACTCTCTTCTTCAGAAAGTGGTGATGGCAGGGTCATTGAATATTGCTAAGGTAGAGGGAGGAGATGGATTCCTGTTGTACAAGGAAATCAATGGCTATTGGGAAAAGATGCAAATGTGAAACACAAACAGATCAGCATGATCTCATGGAATGACACAGCAGACTTGAGGGGCTGAATGGCTTACTCCTGCTCCCAATTCATGTTTTATGGACAAACATGTAGTAATATGAATGGATTCACAGCACTATTTAATTAATCCCTGACATTTCAGGAAGCTTAATCACTTTGGTTAAGAAGAAATGTGCCATGACATTCTTATTCAATGTTTATGATGAAAATAATATAGCAACGAGCAATGAACAAGGCGTGTTTACCTCATCTTCACCTGTAGAATCTGCCCATGAGAACATCTTGACCTGAAACTTAATATCTTCTGTTGCACTTTGCACATTCTCAATGCTGTCCTCAAAATGCTTCACCTGGTTCTTCAGGCAGAATATTTTAATCCGCCTGTTGGGTAATATATTCTGTTAGTCACCTCAATGATGATTTGTAACTTTCCCCCTTCAGTCCTCAATATTGACTAAACAACTGGAATTAGGCTTTGCATGTGCATTTATTTGACATCATTCACCACACTATAATTGTTGTGGCAATCTCACCAGCCTAGTCCAGAGACCCATGTGAATGCCCCGGGTGCCATAAACACTGCTACACACAGACACACACACACACACACACACACACACACACACACACAGACACACACACACACACACACACACACAGACACACACACACACACACACACACACATCCCTCCTAATGAGTTATCATTGCTCCCTTCAAATCTGCCCCATTCGTTACCTTGTTTACAAAGTTTAATGCACATTTATAATAACTGAATATTGCGCTGCTTCTCACTGCCCACAATAGTGATATGAAATATTATAAGGATAATTTACTAACAGAGTGTTTAGATGGTCATGGCTCACAGTTAATATTCTTGACTTACAACCCTTGTAGCACTTGTCCAAGTACTTCACATTATAATTCTGGCTGAGACCCCAGCCTGGAGACAATGCTGTACCATCTGGTGTCCTTTGGAACTGCTCTGTCCTTTTGGATAGATGTAGCAGATCCCACAACATTTTTCAGACAACAGGTAAGTTCTCCCTGGCACCAACATCTATCCTTCAACTAAAGTCACTGCAGACTGTCAGGTCATTAATACCATTGCTATCATTGATTTGGTTTATTTCCTGATATTATATCAGTGATGGCACTGTAAGAATACTTTGGTGTGATGTGCTGTGGAATATTCTGAGGTCTCGCAAGTGGTTATATCACAGCAGAATGTTCACAGTTTTACTTTTTGAGCATTACAGTGCCAAAGGGAAGTTAAATATCAACTACAATTGGATCTGGGGTTACATGTAGGCCTGACCAGATGAGGACAGATTCCTTTCAGGGCACGACAGAGGTTGAGGGGGGTGGGATTGCTTAGCTTATGAATCCAATGATATTACCACTGGGCCATTGCAGTGCTTTCCCCTTTTTGCACCAGATTTTCATCCACTCCCAATCTCGTTAACTCTGGCAACAATGGACTTGGCTGGTCCTTGAATGTTGACAAAACAAAGTTCATATCATCCCAAATCTGATCAGTCACATATAACATACTCCAGCTCCCACATCTGTTGAAGGAGAGTCTGGAAAATATTGAGTATGTCCCAAGTCTTGGCAGTCACCCCTCTCAGAAGACTACCTTTGACGAAATGATCCAACACCAATCAACTGCAGCACCTCATCCTGCTACAAAATACAGCAGCGAGTGTTTGATAACAAAGACAAGTCCTAGAGTGCACAGCGGTTCCAGGGATACCGGGACGATGGATCAGTGACACACAGAGAGCTGGAGAAATTCCACCAGCAATGCCTCTGCCACATCCTCCAGCTTCAGTGTGGGTGAGGGGCACTGTTGAACAAACACAAGTACCTTCTTGAAGCTAACCCCACATGTTTTAGGCCAAACCCCTACAAAACCAACTTCGGTGGACTGGATACTGCATCTGAATGACTGAAAAGTATCTCCTCATCCAGGTCCTGATTTCTCAATTCTCGACTGGTCAGCATTCCGGTGAGGATGAAAAAAGTCTGCTACAAAGTCTGAAATCTTTGTCCAAACCTCTTCTTGATGTATAGCAGCATTAACATTAATGACTGGGAAGAATTCCCTACTGGTTGTTCTGAATGGCAACGACACGTCCATCAAGATGCATCACACTTTGAGGCAAAACACCTTAATGATGAGGCACAGTGGTTTTAGAGTGGGAAAGAAAAGGAATCAAATCCCACAATACAGATCCCACTGTTCCATGGAATATCCTGTATGCCCAAAGTTCTGTGCTTTCAGAATCTGTTCAGGCACATGATGATGCACAGCTGGAACCTATGATCCTGAACACACATCATCCTCAAATTGAGGGATCATTGTGATCCTTTTTACTCCATCAGAAAGGGCCAATGGGACTTGGTTTAACACTTTATGGAAGGTAACACTTCTGACAGTGTAGCACTGCACTGCACTGCAGTTATAACTGGGACTGTGTGCCCATGCTTCATGTGTGAGTTTGAACCCACTCCATTTGGCATCTTCTGACCATTCTCTGGAAATAAATTCCTCCCAAATCCTCACTGACAGACTTGAAAAAGGATGTTCTGTTGCCCACACTTCCCCACCTCATTTTCAAATTCTTTCTCTACAAGCATATGGATTATATCTTTAGTAACAAGAATCATAGACAAACATTGAAAAGTCACACATACATGGTCTCCTGTGTTGCAGCCATTTTCTGGTTAACTCGGTCGATGTCCTCCTCAACTTCACGACAATTCTGGAGAAGGGAAACGATCTGCTCTTCCAAATCAAAGAAAATGTCCAGGATTTCCTGTGGATCCTTAAAATACAGTTCCTGATCCTTAAACAGATAAAAACAGGTCAGATCTCATTATAACAACAACTTCATAAAGCACTCCCAAAGCAATTACGAATTGTATGAAGGAACCTGTGATAGCTTGTGATAGGATATTCCCAATATAAAAAAGTGACAAAAGTATAATTCAGAAACATCTACTCAATTACTTTATTTAAAAGAAAAATCTCGTGCAGAAATGTATTACATATATTGACAATGTACCATCAGATTAAAATTAGAATAAAAATAGATGATGTAAACTTGTTGATACGCTAGACCCTTGTGCACTTTCCAATGTGATTTCTGAACATTACAGTATCTACCCTTTTACTAAACTTAGAAAGCAACCATTTAGTTTATGATATCTGTGCTGCAGTCATGTCCAACATACCTCAGGGCTGACATCAGGCTGAGTTTCCATTGGCGTTTCTTCAGGTTCAGATTCCATCCTGAGCAGAAACAAAATAAAATACTTTTTTTAACTGAAAATCAAAGACAATAAGTCAAGAACGTTAAACACAGAAAAGTTAAAACACTCAGCACTTCACAGACACCTTAGCAGCATCAGATAAGGTACCACACCTTAGACAATTTAAGGGCTCATAGTTTTGGAAGTCGTGCATTAGCATGGGTTTGAGTAACTAATGAAACTTAGTGTTGGAACAAGAAGGGCATTTTCAGGATGGCAACCTGTGCTAGTGGAGTGCCACAGGGATCAGTGCTGGGGCCAGAATCATTTAGAAATGTACGAATGACTTGATGAAGGAAGTGAATGTACTGTACTGAAGTCTGCAGACGACATGAAACTAAGTTAAAAGGCAAGTGGTGAGGATGATATAAAATCTGCAGACAGATATCAATAGGTTAAGTGAATGAGCAAAAATTTGGCGGATGGAATATAATGTGTTGGAAATGTAAGGTTATGTGTGAGGTTTTGTACTTTGGCAGGAGGAGTGGAGCTGAATCTTATTCAAACTGAGAAAGACTGCAGAAAGCTGCGGTACAGAGGGAGGTTGGAGTCCTCATACATAAATCACTAAAAGCTAGCATCCAAGTTTACAAAGTAAGTGGGAAGAGATATGGAATGTTGGCCTTTATTTCAAAGAGAATGGAACATAGAAGTAAGTAGGTTTTGTTAAAACTATACAAGATACTAATCAGACCACAGCTGTGAACAATTTTTGTCCATCTAAAGAAAGACACTAGCATCGGAGGCAGTTGACAGAAGACTCATTAGGCTGATCTTGAGTATGGAGGAACTGTCCTATAGGGAGAGGTTGAGTAGATTGGGCCTGTACTCTTTGGAAGATACAAGAATGAGAGGCGACCTTGTATAAACATATGAAATTCTCAGGGACTTGACAGAGTACAGGCAGAAAAGCTATTTCTTCTCGTGGGAGAGTCCGAAGAGGCTACCCAAATAACAAAGAAATTCGTACTCTCAGAAGGTTGTGAATTTGTGGAATTCTTTACTGCAGAGGACTATAGTGACTAAGCCATTAAGTAGATTCAAGAATGAGAAATGAGAGAGAGAGAGAGAGAGACAAACAGGACAGAACAGAGCAGAAAGTTTTAATTCAGTAATGTAATCAAGAAATATGGGGAAAGGCAACAAAGTGGAGTTGAGGATTATCAGATCAGCCATGATCGCATTGAATGGCAGAGGAGAACAGATGGCCTTCTTCAGCTCATATACCTTATGGTCTTATGGGACTGATTTGTCAAACAACAAGCTTGACAATTACCTGAATCCAGGATTACAGAAATCCAACATAATGCCTGGTTACATTGCACTCCACAGTGATTCATTATTAGGTATCAAAACTTCACATAGAAATTTAACTTGAGATAGTGGGGGCCTTGAGCAGAAATGAAAGGAAATAACTCCACAGAGGCCGGTAACCGGTCATCAAGTCACCCTTTATTTACTTGTGGAGAGTCCCTGACACTGATCCAACTCCTTAGAACCAGCTCTCAGAGTGAACAAACCTCTGACACTCCTGTTTATATCTGTCAGCCAGGGCTCGCTGATTGGGTTGTTAATCTGGTCCAGTCTAGGAACTCAGAATCATAGAATCCCTATAGGCCCAACAAATCCACACCGACTGTCCGAAGAGTACCCCACCCAGACCCATTCCCCTACCCATTTCTGGACACAATGGGTAATTTAGCATGGTCAATTAATCTAACCTTTGGACTGTGGGACGAAACCAGAGCACCCAGAGGAAACCCATGCATACACGGGAAGAATGTGCAAACTCCACGTACAGTTGCCCAAGGCCAGAATTGAACCTGGATCCTGGTGCTGTGAGGCACCAGTGTTAATCACTGGGTCACCATGCTGCCCTCATATTTTATGAGGTCCACCTGGCTGACCTCATTACAATCATTACAGAAAGATTTCTTTGTCTTTGAATCAAAATTACTGATGCATATTTGATCAGTGGGATGGATATAATATTTGTAAGAGTGTGTTTTCAAAAGGCCTTTTGGCTGATAATCATTGTGAATTTGTTCAGAATCTGTGATGATCCCCACAGAGAACCATCAATCAAACTAACCAAATGTACCAAATGACCTCATAGGAGAAACTGTCAACGTGACATTACTTTATGTAAGTTATACATTAACACAGATCAGAACCAACGTAAACTAAGCATGAATTAGCAGGCAAACAGGTCATTCTGCTCGACGGTTGTATTCCTGTGCAACCTCACACTATAAAAAAATTGTGCTATTGGAAATCACTATGGAAATGACGCTGCATACCCATTCAGCAGAAAGTCTATGTTATGCAAACAATTTCCACAATTCATCAACTGCATTATAGCTAATTTGCGCTGATGCATATTGTAGAAGAACGAGCTGCAACTTAAAACTAAACATACTGATGAAAAGATTTTGTGACAAAGATATCCCTTAGAGAATCACAAATAACCCAACACTCCCCACACAAATGTGACACTACATAGCTACACAGTTCCACAGTACTTCACTCATCAATAGGTCCTATCTGATGACAGCTTTTACCCTCCAGTTTCACTCCTTCAGTCATAGAAAGAAAGATGCCCATGAATCATCTCTCCTTTGGCTCACAACAATTCTGCTAATGTAGCTTTCCAGAGTTCCTTCCTTCACAACTGACTAAAAATTCTCCACTTCACAGTCTGGCCACAGTCTGGAAAATACCAGGTTCTTTAGCTTCTCCAAGTTATTCACAGCCTTAGACTTTTCAGTTAGTTCGAGATGGTGTCTCATCAACATACTATATAACTGAAACATAATGTCCTTACTTTTACGTTCAATTCTACACATAATAAAGGATACCATTCCATTAGCCTTTTGATTACTTGTGACTCGAGCACGAGATAACCTAGCTCCGTCTGCAATTCTGCACTTATTCTCAGGTTGGAAATACTATGCATTTCATTCTTCCTGACAGAGACCATTTCAGATTTTCACACGTTTCCCACATTTTGTGCACCCACTCACCCAATTTACCTACATCCGTCTACTAACCTTTAACCAAGCTTTTGGTTACTTATCATAATTTAAAGCTTTTTACTCATTCATGGGATATGGGAATAACAGGCAAAGACAGTATTTATTGTCCAACCATTGCAACTGTCCTTGAGAAGCTGACGAGCTGCCCTCATTAACCACTGCAATCCATGTGCTATGGGTTGACCCACAGTGCCCTTGTGGAGGGAGTTACAGGATTTTGAACCAGTGACACTGAAAGAACTGCAATATATTTCCAAGTCTGAATGGAGAGTGGTTTGGAGGTGGACTGGTGTTCCCATTGTCCTTCTACATGGAACTGATCATGGGTTTGGAAGGTGCTTTCTAAGCAGCATTGTTGAATTTCTGCAGTGAATCTTGCAGATAGTACACACTGTTGCTACTGAGCATCAGTGATGGAGGGAATGGATGCTAGTAGATGTGGTGCCAATCAAGCAGGCTGTTTGGTCCTGGATGGTATCAAGCTTCTTGAGTGTAGTGGAAGCTGCACCCATCCAGGCAAGTGGGGAATATTGCACTGCACTCCTGATTTGTGCCTTATAGATGACGGGCAGGCTATGTTGAGTCAGCAGGTGAGTTACTTGCTGCAGGATTCCTGGCCACTGACCTGTTCTTGTAGCCATTTAAATGCCTCAGTGTAAAATCACCAACAAATGCTGCGGGCTATTGTACTTTTTAAAAAGTCACCCCCTGGCAGGAGTAGACCAGGAATCCCAGCATTTCCAGTTCTTCTGGTGCTCTGTCTTTATGTTGGGTTCCCTTACCCTTTCTCTATCCAGGAAGTAGTCAGCGTGGCTGCTGAATGTTTTGGGCTCAACCGTGAGCTTTTCTTTTTTGGCCTGCTTGCTTTACGACTTTGCGGTTCTAAAGTGTGACAAGCAGAACAATGTTTAAAAATTAATGATTTGTTGCACTTTGTATATTTTGAGCTCTCTGCACAACATACCATTGACTGACGAATACAAGGAACATGTGACTTTGCTTACAGAGGTCTTGTGAACTAATTATTATTGCCTGTAAAAGTAACTGTCCCTCAAACCTTGATGAAGCAATGCGAGTTATATTTCTACATTATTAGATAGTATGAATTCTCTTTGAAAAGGCAGTTGAATACATACAGAAAAGGAAAGGCTTATGTGGACATGGAAAAACAGCCAGGCAAAATGCAGCCAATTAGACAGCTCTTTAAAGAACTGGGTACAATGGTCAAATGGCCCCCTTCTATGCTTTATTTTTGATTCTGTAATTACTCATCAGTTGTCTGGAGTTCTAAGGAAGGGTCACTTGACCGAAAGTTAATGAGTTAACTTCTCTCCACTGATGCTGCCAGACGTGGTGAGCTTTTTCAGCAATTTCTATTTTTGTTTTCAATTTAGAGTGTCTACTTCTTTCGGCTTTTATTCAGAAATGTCAAGAACTTGACTTTCTCTCGTGATTCCACAGAATGCAGTGGATGAAGATGTGTTCCATCAGAAATACAGCACATTATGTTCATGGAGCAAGAGGTTTTGTAAAAACAATTTGTGTTATGCTTCTCTTCTTCAAAGTGAGCGCTCAGGTATGCGGCCGATGTCCATGCCTCCTTCCTGCGCAGGAAGTGTGTCCAGTTCCAGCTCTTGTTAGACCACATGACGACTCTGGAGCTGCAGATGGACTCCCTTTGCAGCATCCGCGATGCCAAGGAGGTTGTGGATAGTACATTTAGTGAATTGGTTGCACCGCAGATTAGGATTACTGAGGGAGAAAGGAAATGGGTGACCAAAAGGCAGAGAAAGAGCAGGAGGACAGTGCAGGTGTCTCCTGTGGTCATCTCCCTCCAAAACAGGTTTACCGTTTTGGATACGGTTGGGGAGATGGCTCACCAGAGGAGGGCAACAGTAGCCAGGTTCATGGCACCGTGGCTGGCTCTGCTGTACAGAAGGGCGGGAAAAAGAGTGGAAGGGCTATATTCATAGGTGATTCATAGTGCTAGGCCTTTTCTCATTGAAACGGCGAAGCATGAGGGGTGACTTGATAGAGGTTTATAAGATGATCAGGGGAATAGATAGAGTAGACAGTCGGAGATTTTTCCCCCGGGTACAACAGAGTGTTACAAGGGGACATAAATTTAAGGTGAAGGGCGGAAGGTATGGGGGGATGTCAGGGGTAGGTTCTTTACCCAGAGAGTGGTGGGGGCATGGAATGTGCTGCCTGTGGAAGTGGCAGAGTCAGAATCATTGGTGACCTTTAAGCGGCAATTGGATAGGTATATGGATAGGTGCTTAAGCTAGGACAAATGTTCGGCACAACATCATGGGCCGAAGGGCCTGTTCTGTGCTGTATTGTTCTATGTCTCTATGTCTATAAGAGGAGTAGATAGGTGGTTCTGTGGTCGAAAATGAGACTCCAGAATGGTACGTTGCCTCAGGTCAGGAAGGTCTCAGATCGGCTGTAGGACATTCTGATGGGGGAGGCTGTTGTGGTGCATATAGGCACCAATGATATAGGTTGAAAAAAAAACAAGATGAGGTCCTACAAGCAGAGTTTAGGGAGTTAGGAACCAAGTTAAAAAGTATAACCTCAGAGGTAGTAATCTCAAGATTGCTACCAGTGCCACACGCTAGTCAGGGTAGAAATAAAAGAACAGGCAGGATGAATGAGTGACTTGAGAGGTGGTGCAGGAAGAATGGGTTCAGATTTTTGGGACGTTGGGACCACTTCTGGGAGAGGTGAGACTATTACAAATTGGATGGTCTACACTTGGGCAGGACTGGCACCAATGTCCTAGGGGGTGCTTTTGCTAATGCTGTTGAGGAGGGTTTAAACCAATGTGGCAGATGGGAACCAAATGAGGTGGTTAGTGGACAGGAAGGAAGTAGTTACTAAAGCTTGTAAGGAACTAGATACTGAAGTCAGCATGACTAATGGAGAAGAGTAGGCAGGGAGCAAATGACGAGTGCAGATGATCTGAGGTCCATTGTTTTAATGCGAGAAGTGTAGTAGGTAAGGCAGATGAACTTGGGGCTAGAATTAGTACCTGGAAGTATGATGTTATTGCTATTACTGAGACTTGGTTGAGAAAAGGGCATGATTTGTAACTAAATACCCCAGGATATACACACTTCAGGCAGGATAGAGAGAGAGGTAAAAATGGTGGGGGAAGTTGCATTACTGGTCAGAGTGGATATCACAGCAGTGCTGAAGGAGGGCAGTATGGAGGACTCAAGCAGTGAGGCAATATGGGCAGAGCTCAGAAATAGGAGGGGTGCAGTAACAATGTTGGGGCTGTACTACAGGCCCCCCAACAGTGAGCGTGACATAGAGGTACAAATATGTAAACAGATTATGGAAAGATGTAGGAGCAACAGGGTGATATCAAGGGAGATTTTAATTTTCCCAATATGGACTGGGATTCATTTAGTGTTAGAGGTCTAGATAGAGCAGAATTTGTAAGGAACATCCAGGAGGGTTTTATAGAGCAGTATGTAAATAGTCAAACTCGGGAATGGGCCAGACTGGACCTGGTGTTGGGGAATGGGCCTGGCCAGGTGGTTGAAGATTACTTTGGGAATAGTGATCACATTTCTGTAAGTTTTGGAATACTCATGGACAAAGACAAGAGTGGTCCTAAAGGAATAGTGCTAAATTGTGGGAAGGTCAACTTAACAAAATTCAGCAGGAGCTGGGGAATGTGGATTGGGGACAAAAAAAAACTGTAGATGCTGGAATCCAAAATAGATAGGCAGGAGACTGGAAGAACACATCAAACCAGGCAGCATCAAGAGGTAGAGAAGTTGATGTTCCAGGTGTAACCCTTCTTCAGGACTTGGGGTGGGTGTGGGGGGAGCTGCAGATAACAGGGGTGGCAGGGCAGGGTGGTGAAGTGGGGATAGGTGAAAACAGGTAGAGGGTATGACCTGATTGGTCAATGGGAGGAATGAATCCAGTTGGTGGCAGGGAGCAGTGGAAGGGATGGTAGTTCATCAAATTCGCCCACAAATTCCACCCCGCCTTCAAATTGACTTGGTCCATCTCGGACACCTCCCTCTCCTTTCTTGACCTCACCATTTCCATCTCCGGCGATAGTCTCCGAGTGGATGTTCATTACAAACCTACACACTCCCATAACTACCTGGACTACACCTCCTCTCACCCAGTATCATGCAAGAACTCCACCTCATTCTCCTAATTCCTCCACCTCCACCTCATTTGCTCGGATGAAGAGACATTCCACTCGCGAGCATCCCAAATGTCCACCTATTTTGAATATGTTTTTCCTCCCCCCCCATCATCCAGACAGCCCTCTGCCGCAGCACCTCCATTTCCCGTTCCACTGCTCTAAACCACCCCTTCCCAATGCAATAAAGACAGTCCCCCTTGTCTTCCCCTACTGCCCCACCAGTCTCCGCATCCAATGCATCATCCTTAAACACTCCCCGGAAACTCCAACTAGACCTCACCACCAAGAACATCTTACCCTCCCCAACCCTTTCTGTCTTCTGCAAGGGCAGTTCCTTCTCAGTCTTTGGTTTGCGCCACTCTCCCCACCAACCCCCTCTGAACCCCCAGGTACCTTCGCCTACAACTGGAAAAGATTAACTTAAGGAACGGTTCACTCAGCATCGCAGCTGAGACTGCAGGGGCTAACCAGACCTCCCAATCACCACCCATTTCAATTCCCCCAACCATTCCCTTTCCTACATGACCATCCTTGGCCTCCTCCATTGCCTAAACAAACTCCAACACAAATAGGAGGAACACACATGCCTGGGCAACCTACAGCCTGGAGGACTCAATACTGAGTTCACCAATTTCAAATAACCTCCCTTCCCATCCCCCGACTCCTTTCCCAGCCCCTCCTCATCCCTTTCACTGTTCCCTGCCACCAACCGGATTCATTCCTCCCATTGACCAACCGAGTCGTACCCTCTATCTGTTTTCACCTATCTTCACTTCACCACCATACCCCCACCACCCCCTTTATCTGCAACTCCCCCAACACCTGCTCCCAGTCCTGAAGAGGGGTTACACCCGAAACGTTGACTTCTCCACCTCCTGATGCTGCCCGGCCGAATGTGGATTGGGAGCAGCTGTTTGAGGCAGATCCACCTTGGATATGTGAGAAGCTTTTAAAGAGAGGTTGATTAGTGTGCAAGACATACATGTCCTTGTGAAAATGAGGGATGGAAATGGCAAAATTAGAAACCATTGATGACAGGTGAAATTGTGAGACAAGCTAACAGGAAAAAGGAAGCATACATAAGGTCTAGGCGACTGAAAACAGACCAAGCTTTGGAGGAATTTTGGGAAACTAGGACCAATCTGAAATGAGGAATTAAGAGGGTTAAAAGGGATCATGAAATATCTTTATCAAACAGGGTTAAGGAAAATCCCAAAGCTTTTTATTTGTATACAAGGAACAATAAGGTAACTAGAGAAAGAGCTGGCCCACTCAAGGACAAAGGAGGAAAGTTATGCATGGTGTCAGAGGAAATGGGTGAGGTTCTTAATGAGTACTTCCGCCGATATTCACCGAGGAGAGAGACATGATGGATGTTGAGTTTCGGGAGAGGTGTTTGATTACTCTATGATTTGGAGGCTCTGGTGTTGGGCTGGGTCTACAAAGTTAAAAATCACACAACACCAGGTTATAGTCCAACAGGTTTATTTGGAAGCACTAGCTTTTGGAGGGCTGCTCCTTCATCAGAAGTTGATGCTCCTTCATCAATCACCTGATGAAGGAGCAGCACTCCAAAAGCTAGTGTTTCCAAATAAACCTGTTGGACTATAACCTGGTGTTGCATGATTTTTAACTTTGATTACTCTCGGTCAAGTCGGCATAAAGAGGGAAGAAGTATGGGGTATTCTAAAAGGCATTAAGGTGGACAAGTCTCATGTTATGGAGGGAAACGAGACAGGAAATAGTTGGGGCCTTAACAGATACCTCTGCAACATCCTTGAACACAGGTGAGGTCCCGGACAACTGGAGAATTGCTAATGTTATCCCCTTGTTTCAGAAGGGGAGCAGGGATAATCCAGGTAATTATAGACCGGTGAACCTGACATCAATGGTAGGGAAGCTACTGGAGAAGATACTGTGGGATAGGATCTATTTACATTTGGAAGAAAATGGGCTTACCAGTGATAGTAAGCATGGTTTTGTGCAGGGAAAGTCATGTCTTACCAACTTTATAGAATTTTTTAAGGAACTGACAAAGTTGATCGATGAGGGAAGGGTTGTAGATAGGCATTTGATAAGATTCCCCATGGTAGGCTGATGGAGAGAGTAAAGTCATATGGGGTCCTGGGTGTACTAGCTAGATGGATAGAGAACTGGGCTGGGCAACAGGAGAGAGAGTAGTAGTAGAAGGCAGTTTCTCAAAATGGAGAACTGTGACCAGTAGTGTCCCACAGGGATCCGTGTTGGGACCACGTTGCTTGTGATTTACATACATGATCTGGAGGAAGGTATAGGTGATCTGATTAGCAAGTTTGCAGATGACACTAAGATTGTTGGTGAAGTAGATAATGAAGGGGATTATCAGAGAATGCAGCAGAATTTGATAGATTGGAGAGTTGGTCAGAGAAATGGCACATAGATTTCAATCTGGGCAAATGTGAGGTGGTACATTTTGGAATATCCAACTCATGAATGAACTATATGGGAAATGGAAAAGCCCTAGGGAAAACTGATGTACAGAGAGATCTGGGTGTTCTGGTCCATTGTACCCTGCAGGTGGCAACACAAGTCGATAGAGTGGTCAAGAAGGCATACGGCATGCTTTCCTTCATCAGATGGAATGTTGAGTACAAGATTTGGCAGGTCATGTTACAGTTGTATAAGACTTTGGTTCGGCCATATTTGGAATACTATCTACAGTTCTGGTCACCACATTACCAAAAGGATGTGGATACTTTGGAGACGGTGCAGAGTAGGTTCACCAGGATGCTCCCTGGAATGGAGGGAACCAGCTATGAAGGGAGGTTGAGTAGATTAGGATTATTTTCATTAGACAGATCATGAGGGGGCTGGGGACCTGATTGAGGTCTACAAAGTCATGAGAGGTATAGACAGATTGAATAGCAAGAAGCTTTTACCCCCAGAGTGGGGGACTCAATTACTATGGGTCCTGAGTTCAAGGTGAGAGTGGAAAAGTTTAAAGGAGATACGCATGGAAAGTTCTTTACGCATACGGTGGTGAGTTCCTGGAGGGCTTTGCCCATGGAGGTGGTAGAGAAGGGCATGATAGCATTACTTAAGACCTATCTAGACAGATAAATAAATGGGCAGGGAGAAGAGGGATAAAGATCCTTAGAAAATAGAACAGATTTAGATAGAGGAGCTGGAACAACGCAGGCTTGGAGGACTGAAGGGTCTGTTCCTATGCTGTAACTTTCATTTGGAAGCTAATAGACTATATAAAGTAAGTATAATCTGGCTTTGGTTTCATCCTATATCTCACACACTGGGAAGTCAAACTGAAAGCCAGGGTACTTGGAACATTGTAAATTCCATAAAATTTATCAACTAAAAGGTACATTTAACCTATTTTCTAATAAACATGTTCAGAGCATTTCCTACACACTTCTGGAACAGGTGGGACTTGAACGTGGGCCTCTTGGAATACACTCACTATAAAAAGGTAGTGTCTGAAAGGAAACACTGCCAAAGAATTGTAGCGATGTTCAATTGCATGAAATTAACATCACCAAGAGGCAACACAGCTAAGTTAAAACATTTGGAATAAAACAAAAATTGCATTATAAATGTTTTCAAGAGATAAATTTGATTGCTGAAGAGTAAACCTTACTTATAGTTGTATCCCTGAAAATCACAACTTTAAGTGAAACAACTTTGAACTTAATCATGGTTTCCTTCAGGAATCAATGATAAAGACACAATAAGGTTCTGTGAGCTATTTCTCACAACAAAGAAAATGTAAAAGTTAAAATAATATATCATTCTTGTGCAACACTACATTCATAACTGAATTAGCTAGCAAAATAAAATACATCACTAAATATCCATTTTTATTAAGCCAGATTGACTAACTTCGATGTCATGCAGAGGTTTGTCAGTGCAGGAAACAGAACTCCCAGAACTACATCCAATGACTGACTTCTGCCACCAGAACAAAGCCAATAACGAATAGAAGAACAAACCTGAGCCTCAGATAAGAACAGAGGCAGCAGGCGCAGCTGGGGCTGGAGGCAAAACCAGGACAGAGCAATGCCAAAAAGCAAGGTCATGAAGAAGGAAAAGAAGAGGTGTGGGGGGTGGTGGTGGTGGGGCGGGGGGGGGGGGGGGTTGCAAGGTGCCATAGCATGACAGAAAGACAAGATTGGCAGAGGTAGTGGGGTTTGGTTGGAAGAGGTCCTGATGGGGCAGGGTGGAAGCAGGCGAGATGGGGTAAGGTCAGCTGTACAAGCAGACCACAGACAGAAAATTACTTGTTAGAATGAAACTGATGTAAAATGAAACTGATAACATTAAATGATGATCATCAACTTTATCATCAATAACGTTACGGTGAAACAATGTTAAGTCAGTTGATATTAAGAGGGGACGTAACTGCTGTTTATGGACCACCATGTTAGCAACATCAGTATATAATGTACATTATAGGTCTTCCATAATCTAGTATATGGAAACAAAGCTGAACCTGGGCATTTTCGACTAAGAGGCTCTCTTGAATAGCTGATATATCTCTCCAGCTACCTGTGGTCCTTCTTCTCCCATACACCATTCCCATCTTGTAATTGTTATTAGGACTTTAGAATCATATCATTCTATGAAGAACAAAATATTTTAAATGAGACAAGCAAAATAACATACCACTTATAGAAGTTACAGTAAGAGAGTCAAGTGGAATAGCTTCCTTTCTGACATCACTCTCAATCATTTTCTCTTTTCTTTTCTCCTTCCATTCCTTGGGTGCAAGTGTTTCAAAAAACAACTTTGCAGTTATACAATAATCCAGTTCTTGTTGCTGTTTTCCAATTGCACTACACAATGTTAAAAAAAACAGGTGAAGTAGGTTGTTCAATGGTGGTGATCAACAAAATTACCTGATTGAGGTGTTAACACTCAGGGTTGTGATGCAAGACAGAAGGCCACTTCAGAGACTGCAGCACCATATTGAGCACAAGAGGCAGATTGTTGGCCTGACTTCAAAAGGTTTTTTTCTGTTCACTCATGGGATATGGACTGGTCCAACATTTATTGTCCATCTCTAGATGCTTGTGAGAAGATGATAGTGAGCTGCCTTCTTGAACTACTACAGTCCACGTGATCATGCTAGGAGACTTGTACTTTCTAAGCATGAATAAACATTTGGTTGTGATATGTTCAAGAGAATCTGGCCTGGAGTTTCTCCATTACTGAACTGGAATCTTGCAGCAACCAAGCACATAACATGCAGAGGTTGATGCCAGATATGTGGGAACATCACCCTCTGCAAGGTCCCCTCCAAGCCACTCACCATCTTGAATCAGAAACATATCACCATTCCTTCAGTGTTATTGGTCAAAATCCTGGAACCCTCTTTAATGGCAATCTAGATGTCCCTACGTCATGTGGATTGCAACTCAAAAATGGTAGCTCATCATCATATTCACAAGGCCAATAGAAAATTTGGCTTAGCCAGTGATCCCCATATCCCTGGATCAAATGAAAATAATTCTCCAGGAATATCTAACTCAGTAACACGACCTTGTCCACTAAATACAATTCATGTTATTACTTCTCGCAATTAGGGATTCTAATGAATACCTGAGAGCAGCTTTTACATGGTATAGTTACAAGATATAGTATCATACCTCGACATTCAAAATAAATGTTGCACACCTTTTAAGAGTTAGCACTTCCTCGGTAAGTTTTTCTATTTGCTCCATTGCAAGACGATTATCATTTGCAGTTTCTTCTGCCCTAAAAAGAATTAAAATGTTAGCACCATTTATAAAAGATCTTTACAGAATCACACAGATGCATAGGAGAAAGTGATTCTGTCTATTGTTCAGGCAAAGGAGCCATCTAAATAGTCCCACTCCCCTCTTCTACTCCCACGTTATTATGGTTAAAGGGAAGTTTTATATAAGCAAAGGAGCAGGCTCTGAAAGTGATACATTGTTTGTCTCTTATTAATTTCACTGCCTTGCAAAGTAAAATGTCAGGCTCTATTGAGTGTCATTGTGAGCTGAAGGACTGGAGAATGGTCAGTAGTGTTAGTATCTACTTATAAAAAGACAGAGTTATTCAGGGAATCTCAGACCAGTTGGTTTATTTCTATCTGTGACAGGGGGAAGTATACTCTAAAGATGAAGTGGCCACTTATCTTAAAGAAACAGCACTAGAAATATCCAGCAGGAATTTTAAAAGGACTTGAAAAACATGATATAATTCTTTAAGTGGAGAGCAGGCATGATGAAGGAGGAACTGATGTGGATGTAGTGTACCTCAATTAGTGGAGATTCTTTGACAAGGTATCACACAGGAGTCTATCTGAAATAATTAAGGAGAATGGAACAGAATCAGAAACTGATGGAGAAACACAGTAGGTCAGGCAGCATCTATGGGGAAAAACAGAGTTAACATTTTGGGTCTGATGAAGTTTCTTCAGAAAGGAATCACTGGACTCAAAACTCTGCTTTCTCTCCTCAGATGCTGGCAGACATGCTGGGTTTCTCCAGCAATTTCTGTTTTTGTTACAGATCTCCACATCCCTAATTCTTAGCCATATCTTAAGGAGCATGAAATTAAGAGCAGGATCACAAACTGGATTGAGTAGGTCTCAGTGAGTTTGAAAAGTGAGTAAAAATGCTGTGGAAGGATGTCTTCATTCTCATCAACAATTTGGAGTTGGACCTGTTGGAATTTGTGCATGTCACTAAAACAGAATATTGTTTCCTTTAAAGGACAGAAGAACTGCAAAGAGGAATGGGCTAAAGTGGAGCAAGAAGAATTCAATATCTATATGGGCTGATTTTTTTTATATTCTGCTTTTTTTCTAACAAAGAAAATCTAAGCGTAAATTACTTAATGTTGTTGAAGAGCAGAGGGGTTGGGCAGGGAAACAAGGGGCTCATGCCCGAAACATCGATTCTCCTGCTCCTTGGATGCTGCCTGACCTGCTGCGCTTTTCCAGCAACACATTTTCAGCAGGAAAACAAGGGGTAACAAGTTCACAGGACAATCGGCAGCACCTCCAATTCACAAGGTTCAAAGAGCTAACAAAACTCTAGGCTTTGGCACAGACAATATAGAACAAGAGGAACAAGTATTTCGAATACCTATATCAAAAGGTAACAATGAGACTAACTGAACACCTAGGTAGGACCTCAGTTAGACTGCATTTTTCTTTATTATTTCACTGAATATGGATATCATTGGCGGGGGCAGCATTTATTGTCCATCCCCAGAAGCCCTTGAGGTGGTGGTGAGTTGCTTTTTTTGAAACGCTGCAATCCACGGACTATAATTACACCCTCAATTTCATTAGGGAGGGAATTCCAGCATTTTGACCCAGCAACACTGAAGGAATGGCAAAATATTTCCAAGTCACAATTGGGAGTGGCCTGGAAGGGAAATTCTGGCAATGGAGTTCCCATGTACGTTGTCTTTGCCCTTGTTCGTCTGAATGGAAGTGGTTATGGGTTTGGAAGATGCTGTCTAAGGAGCTTTGGTGAATTTTTATAGCACATCTCATAGATGGTACACACCACTGCCACTGAGCATCAGTGTTGGAGAGAGTGGATGCGATGCCAATCTCGTGGGATGCTTTGCCCTATGTGGAGTCAAACCTTTTGTGTATTGTTGAAACTGTACCCATCCAGGCAGGTTGGAAGTACAGTGTGCACTATATTGGGCTTCATATATGGGAAGGATATTCAGAATTTCAAAAGGGTGAACAGATTGATTAGAGCTTTGTGTTGTATGAGAACATGGAAGAAAGATTTAAATTCTTCATCCCAGCACAGCAGAAATGATGGAATTAGAACAGTTTTGAATTATGAAAGAATGGAACTAGGTGGATAGAAGTCAATAATTTCAAGGAGTTGAAGCACCTGGTAATGGGGGGAAATGAAATATCTAAATTTAAGATATTGAAAAGAGAGCACATGGGAAACTTCACAACATAGAGTTGTAAGTGAGTGGAATTTACCTCGAGAACTGATCTTTCTGCCTCGCTAATCTTTCTGATATTGTCCCTTCCCATTCATCCCCAACATGCTTTCAACCAAGTAACCACTTCCCTTCCCTTCAACCCAACACTTTCCATCTTCCACCCTATTCATCCCAACATGCTCCTTCTGTCTCCTCAGATTGAGGGGATTGAGTGGCACAAAGGGAAGGTACGGACAAAGGATCAGGATGAGACATGCAGACAACTCTCTTGATGAAACCAGCAGGTATCTGCATAAAGAAGTGAGAGTGCCATCCTTAGGGAGACAGAGAGAGGAAGTAGAGCCATAGAAAAGTGAAACAGTAAACACAAAGAGAATGAGTGGCACAAAGATTAATAAGTAGAGGCTACATCATAGGATCATAAGCATTAGGAGAAGGAGTAGGCCAATCAACCCCTTGAGCCTGCTGCACTATTCAATAAGATTATGGCTGATTGATTGTGGGTTTTGATTCAGATTTTCCTGATCCTAACACCTCGCCTCCTCATATCACTCACCCTCCACCAATCCTCAACTCCAAAAAATAAAATCAGTCTGCATATTTCTGTGCACTATAGTACACAATGTTGTCACTTTAAAGCTCTCAGTGATTGAACAATGCCAGATCAAAGTGAATATTTTAGTTAAATTTATTCAATTCACAAAAGTCTACAACTCCTAACATACCGTAACATGGCTTGTACTCTCTTGGTTTGACTTTCTGCCATTAAATTTTCAATGGCGAGTTTACTTTTTGCAAGTTTCTTTTCGTCCTCGATCATCCGTTGCTGCTGTTCAAGAGCGGCTTCTTTCAAGCCTTTTATTGAGTTTTCCTTTAATCCTGCTGTGTACTACAGACAACCAAGAGAGTTTGAGTTAGAGGTTTTGAGGACACAGACAAATTCCAGAGCTGATCACTCGACAGCGAACAGCACAAGATATATTGAGAAGTCGCTTTCCTGAATCATTTACTGCCTCTACCATACTGTGTCACACATTGGCTCCAATTTCATACCATTAACACAGCAAGAGATCACAATGGAACAGATCTGGCAAAGCGCTCTTGGGTCTGGACTGTAGGGAGTGGACACTGTACCCAATAATTACTGTACAGAACTGAACCAGAAGGTCAGACCTTGCAACAGGAAATGCTGTTATGCCATGTTGGGAAACTAATTCATTGATAGTTTGAATATATTAATCATTGATTAGTGGATGAACAGACATTGCAATTAATCAAATTGCTGTTAGAAAACCCCAATGGTTTACGATATACTTCAGAGAAGGAAGTCTGTCATGATTACATGTCATACAGAGCTTACAGGTACTTGTTGGAACTGCACTAATCTAAGCAAGTAGGGTATATACTTCCACACTCCTGAGTTTTGTCTTGCAGATGGTGGATATGCTTTGGGGAGGCCTAGCCTCTGATCTGCTCTTGTAGCTACAGTATTTATATGACTAGTCCAGATCAGTTTGTGGTCAATGGTAACCTTCAGGATATTGACAGCAGGGGTATCGGCATTGGTAATGCCAGTGAATGTCAAGAATCAATGGTAAGACTGTTTCTTGTTGAAGGTGTTTATTGCCTGACACGTGTGTGGCAGGAATATTACTTGCAGTTTATAAGTCCAAGCCTACATATTGTCTAGATCTTGCTACACATGGAAGGTAACTACTTCTGTATCTGAGGAGTTGTGAATAGTATTGAATAATGTGCAGTCATCAGCAAACATCTCCACTTCTGAACTTATGATGGAGGGAAGTTCATTAAATGAAGCAACTGAAGATTAGATTAGATTAGATTGGATTACTTACAGTGTGGAAACAGGCCCTTCTGCCCAACAAATCCACACCGACCCGCCTAAGCGCAACCCACCCATACCCCTACTTTTACCCCTTATCTAACACTACGGACAATTTAGCATGGCCAATTCACCTGACCTGCACATCTTTGGACTGTGGGAGGAAACCGGAGCACCCGGAGGAAACCCACGCAGACACAGGGAGAATGTGCAAACTTCACACAGTCAGTCGCCTGAGATAGTTGGGCCTAAGACACACACAGCATAGTATAGACCCTTTGACCCTCAATGTTATGCCGACCTTTTATCCTACTCTAAGATGAATTTAACCTATATTTTACTATCACCAATGTGCCTATCCAAGAGTAGCTTAAGTGTCCCTAATGTCTCTGACTCTACTACCACTGGTGGCGGTGCATTCCACGCACCCACCACTTTCTGTGTAAAGAATCTACATCTAACATCTCCCCTAAAGCTTCCTCTGATCACCTCAAAATTATGCCCCCTTGTGATAGCCATTTCCAAAAGAGTCTCTGGCTATCCACTCTATCTATGCCTCTCAACATCTTGTACACCTCTATCAAGTCACCTCTCATCATTATTCACTCCAATGAGAAAAGCCCTAGCTCCCTCAACATTTCTTCAGAAGACATACCCTCCAGTCCAGGCAGCAACCTGATAAATCTCCTCTGCACCCTCTTGAAACCTTCCACATCCTTCCTATAATAAAACAACCAGAACTGAATGCAATATTCCAAGGATGGTCTACCTTCATCAATGTGTTTTATTGCATCCTCAAAGAATTCAATAAGGCTTGTGAGGCATGACCTGCCCCTCACAAAGCCATGCTGACTATCTCTAATCAAACTTGGTTTTCCAAATAGTCATAAATCCTGTTTCTCAGAATCCTCTCCAATAATTTGCCCACCATAGACAGAAGACTGACTGGTCTGCAATTCCCAAGGTTATCCCTATTCCCTTCCTTGAACAAAGGAACAATATTTGCCATCCTCCAATCATCTGGTACTATTCCAGTATACAGTGAGGATGCAAAGATCTTTGCCAAAGGTGCAGCAATCACATCCCTCCCTTTCTACAGTTACCTTGGCTATATCCCATCTGGCTCAGGGGACTTATCAGTCCTCATGTTTTTCAAAATTTCCGGCAACTCCTTCTTAACATTAACCCGTTTAAGCATATCCTCATAAAAGACGAGGTCCCTCTCATTAGTGAATAGTGAAGCGAAGTATTCATTATGGACCTACGCTATCTACCAAGGCTTTTTCATGCCCCCATCTAGCTCCAGGTCCATTATTCAGTTCCTTCCTGGCTAACTTGTAACCATCTGAAGCTTTTCTGATCCTTGATTCCACAACCTTAAGTAAGCTTCCTTCTTCTTGACTAGATGTTCCACAGCTTTTGTCATCCAAGGTTTCTTCACCCTACCATCACCCTCACTCTCTCAGCGGAGCAGGTAAGGGCTGTTTGGCAGTGGCTGCTTGAAGGCTCAGTGACGTTGTTTAACGGTTTAAATTTGAAAGTTTTTTAAAAAAAAGCGCGGAGCGGACCCGGAAGCTGGTGTAGCGCAAGCTTACCCGGGTAGGTTTTTTTCCCCTATAAAAGCGTGCAGAAGGTGGGACCTCTATAAACAGGATGGTCTACACCTAAACCTGAGGGGCACCAGTATCCTTGGGGGTAGGTTTGCTAGTGCTCTTTGGGGGGTTTAAACTAACTCTGCAGGGGCATGGGAACCTAGACTGTAGCTTTACGGTGCAGGACCTGGAGTGTAGGGAGGTTAGGAACATGGCATCATTCTCGAAGGAGGGTGCCTGTAAACAGGAAGGTGGCTTGAAGTGTGTATACTTCAATGCGAGAAGTATACGAAATAAGGTAGGTGAACTTGCAGCGTGGGTTGGTACCTGGGATTTCGATGTTGTGGCTATTACGGAGACATGGGTAGAACAGGGACAGGACTGGCTGTTGCAGGTTCCAGGGTTTAAATGTTTTAGTAGGGTCAGAGGTAGGGGTAAAAGAGGGGGAGGTGTGGCATTGCTTGTCAAAGATAGTATTACTGTGGTGGAAAGGACAATGGATGAAGACTCGCCATCTGAGGTAGTTTGGGCTGAGGTTAGAAATAGGAAAGGTGAGGTCACCCTGTTAGGAGTTTTCTACAGACTCCTAATAGTCCTAGAGACTTAGAAGAAAGGATTGCGAGGATGATTCAGGAGCAGAGTGAAAGTAATAGGGTGGTTGTTATGGGGGACTTTAACTTTCCAGATATTGACTGGGAAAGCTATTGCTCGAGTACGTTAGATGGGTCAGTGTTTGTCCAATGTGTGCAGGAGGGTTTCCTGACACAATATGTAGACAGGCCAACAAGAGGTGAGGCCATACTGGATTTGGTTCTGGGTAATGAACCAGGCCAGGTGTTAGAGTTGGAGGTAGGTGAGCACTTTGGGGACAGTGACCACAATTCGGTGACTTTTACTCTAGTGATGGAGAGGGAGAAGTGTGCACTGCAGGGCAGGAGTTATAGCTGGGGGCAGGGAAATTATGATGCGGTGAGGCATGACTTAGGATGCGTGGCTTGGAAAAGTAGGCTTCAAGGGAAGGGTGCAATCGATATGTGGAGCTTGTTCAAGGAGCAACTATTGAGTTCCTTGATAAGTATGTACCTGTCAGGCAGGGAGGAAAGGGTTGTGTGAGGGAGCCGTGGTTTATTAAGGAATTGGAATCCCTTGTTAAAGGGAAGAGGGCAGCCCATGTAAAGATGAGGCGTGAAGGTTCAATTGGGGCGATTGAGAGTTATAAGGTAGCCAGGAAGGATCTAAAGAGAGAGCTAAGAGCAGCAAGGAGGGAACATGAAAAGTCCTTAGTTGGTAGGATTAGGGAAAACCCAACGGCTTTCTATAGGTATGTCAGGAATAAAAGAATGACCAGGGTAGGAATAGGTCCAGTCAAGGATAGTAGTGGGAAGTTCCGTGTGGAGGCTGAAGAGATTGGGGAGACACTGAATGAATACTTTTCGTCAGTATTCACTCAGGAACAGGACATTGTTGCCGATGTGAATATTGAGTCACAATTAATTAGAATAAATGGCTTTGAGATATGTAGGAAAGAGGTGTTGGAAATTCTGGAAAGAGTGAAAATAGATAAGTCCCCTGGGCCTGATGGCATTTATCCTAGGATTCTCTGGGAAGCAAGGGAGGAAATTGCAGAGCCATTGGCCTTGATTTTTATGTCCTCGTTGTCTACAGGAATAGTGCCAGAAGACTGGAGGATAGCAAATGTGGGTCCCTTGTTCAAGAAGGGGAGTAGGGATAATCTTAGTAACTATAGGCCGGTGAATCTCACTTCTGTTGTGGGCAAACTCTTAGAGAGAATTGTAAGGGATAGGATTAATGAACATCTGGATAGGAATAATATGATCAAGGATAGTTAGCATGGTTTTGTGAAGGGCAGGTCGTGCCTCACAAACCTTATTGAATTCTTTGAGAAGGTGACTAAGGAGGTGGACGAGGGTAAAGCAGTAGATGTGTATATGGATTTTTGTAAGGTGTTTGATAAGGTTCTCTATGGTAGGCTACTGCAAACAATATGGAGGTATGGCACTGAGGGTGAGTTGGAGGTTTGGATTAGGATTGGCTGGCTGGAAGAAGACAGAGGGTAGTAGTTGATGGTAAAGGTTCATCTTGGAGTGCAGTTACTAGCGGTGTTCCGCAAGGATCTGTTTTGGGACCATTGCTGTTTGACATTTTTATAAATGACCTGGAGGAGGGGCTAGAAGGTTGGGTGAGCAAGTTTGCGGATGATACGAAAGTTGGTGGAGTTGTTGACAGTGAGGAAGGATGTGGCAGGTTACAGCGGGATATAGATAAGCTGCAGAGCTGGGCAGAAAGGTGGCAAATGGAATTCAATGTAGATAAGTGTGAAGTGAATCACTTTGGTAAGTGTAACAAGAAGATGGGATACTGGACTAATGGTTGGATACTTGGTAGTGTGGATGAGCAGAGGGATCTTGGTATCCATGTACACAGATCTCTGAAAGTTGCCACCCAGGTAAATAGTGCTGTGAAGAAGGCCTATGGTGTACTAGCTTTTATTGGTAGAGGAATTGAGTTCCGGAGTCCTGAGGTCATGTTGCAGTTGTATAAGACTCTGGTGCAGCCGCATCTGGAGTATTGCGTGCAGTTTTGGCCACCAGTTTGTGGGCGGCACGGTGGCACAGTGGTTAGCACTGCTGCCTCACAGCGCCTGAGACCAGGGTTCAATTCCCGACTCAGGCGATTGACTGTGTGGAGTTTGCACGTTCTCCCCGTGTCTGCGTGGGTTTCCTCCGGGTGCTCCGGTTTCCTCCCACAATCCAAAGGTGTGCAGGTCAGGTGAATTGGCCATGCTAAATTACCCGTAGTGTTAGGTAAGGAGTAAGTTAGGTAGGGGTATGGGTGGGTTGCGCTTCGGCGGGTCGGTGTGGACTTGTTGGGCTGAAGGGCCTGTTTCCACACTGTAAGTAATCTAATCTAAAATACTATAGGAAGGATGTGGAGGCACTGGAACAGGTGCAGAGGAGATTTACCAGAATGTTGCCTGGTATGGTAGGCATTTAAACGGGCCTTGGATAGGCATATGGAGGATAGTGAGCTAGTGTAGGTTAGGTGGGCTTGGATCGGCGCAACATCGAGGGCCAAAGGGCCTGTACTGCGCTGTATTTTTCTATGTTCTATGTACCATCCCTTCCTTGCCTCAGTGGGCCAAGCCTTTCCAGCACCTGCAGCAAGTGCTCCCTAATAACCACCACATATCTGTCATGCATTTCCCTGAGAATAGCTGTTTCCAAACATTGTGACATGGAGTAACACCCTCCACCCCACTAATTTAAACCTGCAACACGGAAATGATTTAAGCCACACTGTAATCTGTTAAAATTCAAGAGGCAAGGAACTATTCCCAAAAGTCGCTATTTGAAGTAAAAATTAACAACTTTATTTTTACTTAGAAGTCTAACAGAGAATAATTAACTAACAACTATTTACAACTCCTTTCTCTAACATATCTTTTACTTTCCCTTCTATAATACTGGTCCGATAAAACCCCCAATTACGAGTTACCAAAAAATTCAAATTTCAAAAGCAGCCAGCTGTCGAATCTTCTTTTTATCTTCCTGTCTTCTTTTCTTCTTCTTAGGGACTTCCATTTCCCAGGTCATTGATAGATAGAGGTACCTTTAAGAGAGCTATTCTGCAGGCAGTCTGCATATGTTCGTGACTTGGCAGTTCTCCCCCAATTGTTCAATTTGTTTAATATTTATACCCCAAAGCATCAGATCGTTTCATTGGTTTTAATATTATCAAAATACCAAATTCAAACTTGATTGGCGTTTAGTGTCTTGGGGCATAACAAACTGATAGGTCAAATTTGAATTTGTTTTTTGTCTCAAAGCAACCCATGTACTGCTAGCTGCTGAACCAAATGTTACATTGTAAATTTTCCACTACTCTGTGTATTTCTCGAATTTATGCACCATATTTCCTGCCAAACAGGATTATAATTCCCCCTCCCCCAATTAAATACTTTCCAATACCATCTACTCCTATCCTCTCCATGACTATCATAATGGTAAGGGTGTTGTGATCACTATCACCGAAATGCTCTCCCACCAAGAAATCTGACACTTGACCTGGTTCGTTGCTAAGCATCAAATCCAATAAGGCTCCCCTCTAGGCAGCCTATCTACATATTGAGTCAGGAATTCTTCCTGGACACACCTGATAAAACTCTGCTCCATCCAATCTATTTGCACTCAGGAGGTTCCAATCAATATTAGGAAAGTTGAAGTCACCCACGTCAACAGCCCTGTTACTTCTGCACCTTTCCAAAATCTGCTCCTCCGTGTTTCTGTTGCTATTGGGGGGTCCATAGTAAACTCCCAAGAAAATCACTGTTCCTTTCCTGTTTCTGACTTCCACCCATACTGACTCAGTATACAAACCCTCCTCAATGACTCCCTTTCTGCAGCTGTGATACTATCCCGATTAGTAATGCCATTCTCTCACCTTTTCCCTCCCTCCCTATTCCTTTTGAAACATCTAAACCCTGGAAAATCCAACAACCATTCATGTCCCTGTGATATCTAAGTCTCCGTAATGGCCACAATATCAAAGCTCCAAGTTATGATCCCTGCTCTAAGTTCATCGCCTTTATTCCTGACACTTCTTGTGTTAAAACAGATACACTTCAACCCATCACACTGACTGCAATTTTGCCCTACCAACCGTCTATCCTCCCGCACAGACTCTCTGCACACTGTATCTGCCTGTTCACCAGCTACTCCATCCTCTGATCTGTAGCTCCGGTTCCTATCCCCCTGCCAAACTAGTTTAAACTCTCCCAAAGAGCTCTAGCAAACATCCCACCCAGGATATTGGTACCCCTCCAGTTCAGGTGCATCCTCGTACAGGTCCCACCTTCTCCAGAAGCTACCCCAATGATCCACATATCTGAAGCCCTCCCTCCTTACTCCAGATCTGCAGCCACATATTCAGCTGCACTTGTTCTCTGTTCCGAGCTTCAATAGCCTGTGGCACCGATAGCAATCCTGAGATTACTAATCTGCTCGTCCTGCCTTTTAGTTGTCAGTCCATTGTTCCTGAGTGTGCATTCTAGTGCTGCTAGGAAGTCTGCTGTCTTGGCATCCCTGTGGTTGTAGTTGAGTCCCTTGGCCAGGATTGGCACAAAACACTACATAGGACAAACAGGAAGACAGCTAACGATCCGCATCCATGAACACCAACTAGCCACGAAATGACATGACCAGTTATCCTTAGTAGCCACACACGCAGATGACAAGCAACATGAGTTTGACTGGGACAACATTACTATTATAGGACAAGCCAAACAGAGAACAGCCAGGGAATTCCTAGAGGCATGGCATTCATCCACAGATTCAATCAATAAGTACACCGACCTGGATCCAATATGCCGGCCACTGCAACGGACAACTGGAACTGACAACCGGAAGCGGCAGAGACAAACCACTATAAATGCAGGAGGAAATATCATAGAAGCGCTTCACAGGAGGCTCCCAAGCACTGAGGATGTCACCTAGACAGGGGACAAAATGTCTGCAACACAAATTCCCAGCTCGGCGAACAGAACCACAATAATCCTATAGTCTCGCTCCAAGACATTCCTGACCCTGGCACCCGGGTCAGGAATGCATCCACTATCTCCGTAGCTGCCTCTTTACGATCCTATAGTGCATACTCAGATATTGTTGGCTTAAAAATCATCTGCAGCAGTGTGGGACTCCTCATAACTCAAGGACTACAGTGGTTCAAAAAGGGCCACTCACCACCATCTTCTCCAGGACAATTAGGGAAGGGCATTAAATGTTGTCCCAGCCATCAACACCCACATCCCAAATTTTACAAATGGAACAATCTTTTTCACATGATTAAAGAGGTCTCGTGACACAATGGTTAGTGTCGCTATCCAGGAGCCACAAGCTCTAGGTTCAAGTCCCACAGCAGGACATTTTGACCAAGAAGGCACATTCCTAATGTGAACTAGGAACACAGGTTGATTGTCACCATGTAATTCTTTGAACAGACCTGATGGCACGCAGTGAGAAGAGGAGAGTTTCCTAGTCAATCATCCTGCCAAAGGCAATCGCAAACAACTGCAACACTTAGCATGAACCGATTCAATTGGGTTCTACAGTTAATCTTTGGGACTGACAGACGGATATGATTTTTAATCTGAGCAAAAACACTAACACTATGCAATATTTTAGCGGGAATATAAATAAGTTTAATATAGAAAAATGTGAGGTCTTGCATTTTGGAAATGGTAGGGCCTTAAGGAGTGTCACGGAACAGAGGGATCTTGGAGTTCAGGTACATTGTTCTCTGAAAGAGGAGGCACAGATAGACAAGGCAGGAAAGAAGGCTTTTGGCACACTGGCCTTCATCTGTCAGGACACTGATTATAGAAGTTGGGAAGTTATGTTGCAGTTGAACAGGATGTTGGTGAGGCTGCACTTGGAGTATTGTGTTCAGTTATAGGTAGGATGTTATTAAACTAGAAAGAGTGCAGGAAAAATTTTCAAGGATGTTGCCTGGATTCAATAGTCTGAGTTATAGGGAGAGGTTAGACAAGCTAGAACTTTTTTCTTTAAAGTGTAGGAGACTGAGGGGGGATCTTATAGGATCATGAGAGGCATGAATAGGGTGAATGCATTCACCCCATCTGCCAGCGGAAGTGGTTGAGGCAGGTACATTAACATTTAAAAGGCATTTGGACAAATACATGGATAGGAAAGGTTTAGAAGGATATGGGCCAAGTGCAGGGAAATGGGGTTAGCGTGGATGGACAGATTGGTCAGCATGGACCATTTTGGGCTAAATGGCCAGTTTCCATGCTGTAGGATTCTATGGCTCTGTGTTGCATGAATAAAATGTGTTTTGCTTAAAGCCTAGTGGTGACAATGCCTTACATGTGCCTTTAAATAAATATAAAAGTTAAGGTCTAGCTATCTCTCTGCTATATTTTGGAGGGGGTGGCGGGTGTTTACCTGGTCTGTAACAATAGTTCCAAGGTGGAGTTGTACCCAGATGGGGAGAGAAAGTAGTTGAATTCTTTAGGGCTAAAGGAATCAAAGGGTATGGTGAGAAAGCAGAACCAGCATACTGACTTAGATGATCAGCCCACAATTATATTGATTGACCCGGCAGGCTACCTCTGCCTCTATTTTCTACGCCTGCCTGTGTAAAGGGTAGAAGATCCTCTATCACTGGCTGAGGGAAAAGGAGTATCTTTCAACTTTGGCCATATTGTAGTGTTGACGAAAAGGGAAGCACTAGGGATGGAGACTGTGTGCAGGCAGGGTCGACTGTAGAAAGTGAGCTCCAGGGGGTTGCTACGGATCAGACAGCCTCCAGGGTTAAGGAGATCGAGGAGAATAAAAGCTTAATCCCTTCAAACCATCACTAAAACCACGGGAGTTGTGGTAAACCTTTATCAAATCATTGGAAGTACAATTCTCACTGCCACACTTGTCCAGACTCTCCATCTACTGCATCAAGTATACCAAGGGCAGGAAAATCAGAGAGCTTACCCATGATCATAAAAAGAAAACAGAAGTTGCTAGAGAAACTCAGCAGGTCTGGTAGCATCTGGTAGCAATAGGAGGTGCAGGTGAGCTTTCAGAGGCAAACAATTTCAAGACGATTAAGAGGGAAAGCATCATGGAAGTTCTCATACCTGTATCAAGAATAGTTGTCGCTGTTGTTGAATGTATTGTTTTAATCCAGATTGATCAGTGGATTTGTCTATTAAAAAAGCAAAGAATATTTAAGATAGAAACACTGCTCACTCTGCTGTGCCCCTTTTTACAGACACGTGGGCACCACCTGACTGAGATGCATTATCTCCTGCACCAATCCTATTTTGAATTAGCCCATGCCTGTTTCCTCCCCTTTTTATGTTCTGTTATTGTTTCACAGCCTTTGGTGGGGAGTGTTTGTAGTCATTTGTTAAGTGGAGATTTGATAAATTGCCTGAGAGTTTTTAAAATATGAACAGAAAGGACTGGGATCTTTGGTGATAATCCTGGTGAAATTCAGGCAGTATTTGACAGCGACCTTTGCTTCAGACAACCATTGTTGCTTCCCATAACAACATACCGTCCTCAACTGTTAGCTGGTCTCTCCAGGTCCAACTAGTTGTTTCATTTTTGAAACAACCAGATCTTTCTGCATCCAAACTCTGATATTGTCAACTGCGACTGAGAGTGTATCCAGAAAATTTGGTTTCATTACAGACTCTTCCACTGTGACAACCACTGGCAGTGTATCTGCCAACTAGAAGTGGCACATTGCATCCACTACTCTGCCTCCCAGACAATGTTCTAACTTGTAATTATACACACTTAGTATTAGAGCCTAACACTGAATATGGCCTGAAACTATGGGCAGCAAGCTTTGTCCTCTTTAAGCAAACCTAATAGAGGTTTGTGGTCCATGATTATCAAAACTTTTTGTCCATAAAGGTTTTGATTGGACCTCTTGACGTTAAATATGCCCACAAATACTACTTTTTCTATCTGGGCATATTTATACAACGTGTTAGCCAAAGTCCAGGGTGCATATGATTAGATTAGATTAGTACCCGGGCAGCATGGTGGCTCAGTGGTTAGCACTGCTGCCTCACAGCACCAGGGACCTGGGTTCAATTCCAGCCTTGGGCAACTGTCTGTGTGGAGTTTGCACACATTCTCCCCGTGTCTGCGTGGGTTTCCTCCGGGTGCTCCGGTTTCCTCCCACAGTCCAAAGATGTGCAGGTCAGGTGAATTGGCCATGCTAAATTGCCTGTAGTGTTAGGTGTATTAGTCAGGGGTAAATATAGGGGATGGGTTTCTCTTCGGAAGGTTGGTGTGGACTTGTTGGGCCGAAGAGCCTGATTCCACACTGTAGGTAATCTAAACTGTTTCTTTACATAATTGAAAGGTAGGGCTGATCTATGTGACTATTTCCAAGGCTGACCCTTTTTTAGGAGTGCAAAGGTGTCAGGATGGAGGCCAAGTTACATATTGAGTTTCCATAATAATTTACCAGCTCAAAAAATGACCTAAGCTGCTGGACAGACATAGGAGCCTAAACACCTTTGATCACCCTCACTTTATCTTTCAACAGGTGTAATCCAGTCTTGTCGACTCTGTAGTCCAAGTAGGTGACTGGGGATACCTGGAACACAGTTATCCCTGCTCAGACATACATCTATCTTGGAAAAAACACCTTAGAACTACATCCAAGTTCTCTAAGTGTTCCTTGTTAGTTTTCCCTGTTATTAGAGCAACATCTGGATAAATGGTGACCTGAAAAGTTGCAATTCATTCTCAATCGTCTGCTGAAAAGTCTCAATTATTGGTGCAAGCCTTTATGGGTATTAAATGTAGTATCCGTCCAGGAATCCTGGTCTAAACATGATTGAAGTGTGGCTCATGTCCAGCTTCGTGAAGGACAGCCTGCCTGCCAGCTTTGCATAGGAATCCTCTATGTGAGGGATAGGATAATTATCCAGCTCTGAAAAGCAATTCATCATTTCTTGAAAATCCCCACAATGACAAACTGACCAATCAGGCTTCAAAAATCAGTACAGCAGCCCATGCCATGAGTTGAACTGTTTGACGATCTCTTTGTTTTCCAGCTTTCTGAATTCTGCCTCTACTTTTGTCTATAGGGCAAATGGCACTGAGCGGGTCTTGCAGAATTACAGCATTACTTTCTGGTCAACATGCAAGGTGGCCTTGGCTCCCTTGTTCGTTCCAAGACCTTCCTGAAAAATTGCCGGGTATTTAACTGGGACTTTACTCAGGCAATCATTTTTAAATTAAAAAATGTTGAGCTAATATCTAATCTAGGTGAATCTCTCACAATCAATTTCAAACAGACAAGTTTGGGCACCAAGCCTTTTACAATACCAGTAAATGAACCAGCTGGTTTTCATAAGAGACTGGAAGCAAAGTTGCACCCTTAATCTGTAAAGGTTTCCCAGCACAGGTTCTCAACTTAGCAAAGGTCTTGCGAAAAGTTAATTGCTGGAGTCCAGAGTAAATTTTATTAAAAATTGGGTTCTGTGATTGATACTGATATGGCTGCATCAACAGACTCCAATAGAACTATATGACTACTTAACCAGATGGTTATCTTGACTGGTTCTGATTTTGACATTGCTAAGCAATTTAACTGTTTCAAGCCAGATGCAGATAGACTTTCCTAGATACCAGCCTGGAGTCCTCTTACTCAACTTAGGTCTAGTAGGGTCCTTTAACTGTCTTGAGACCACATGCCACCACCAACAACAATGGCTAGCTGGCCAGGATCCTAAAGAAAGTTTTAACTATTTGGTCAAGGCTTGGCTTTGTTTTAGGGTTTTGCTGTGGGTTGACCTAGAGTCCTACTGATCAGGATATGGCCTGAATTGGTAAGCAATTTCCTTCACTCAAGTGATGTTCCCCAAGTTCAGTCAGACAGGCAAAGTTGTCCACTTCTATCGGAATATCCTGCAACTTATACACTCCACTTGTTGCATATTCCAATGATAAACCAATTGGAATACCAATTTGAAATCCAGTTTTTGCATGTTTACATCATTAATCCCACATACCAGATTGTCCCTAAGCATCTCATTAAAGGTTAAACCAAAGTCACAGGCTTCTGCCAGTTACCTTAACCTAGTCAAAAAACCCAATACGGAAAGTTAGGCTCCTAATGACAGAAAAATCTACAGTTCCACAGGCTACCAGGAAAATTGCTTGCTGTTTTCATCTTTCACAATGTAATTTGCCTGAATAAAATACTGCATTTTTTCTACATACTTGCTCCAGTGCTCGATGGCAGGGTCAAAACAAAGACATAATGTAAAGAATGCTTACCCAAACTATAACTGTTGCAAGTTTCTTCAGAAATGTTACCCCATACTCGTCACCACTGAAATAACTCCACAGAGGTTGGTATCCTGTCACCAAGTCACCCTTTATTTACACATGAACAGGCCTTGACTTTAGTACTGCCTCGTTCACAGTTAGTTCTCAGAATGTTAGCATCTCTGATGCACTTCTTTTTTTTTGATGACACTCCACTCTTTATCTGTCAGCCAGGGCTAGCTGATTGGACCAGATTAACAGTCCCAGTCAGGGAACTAAAACTCCATAAGGTCCTTCTGGCTGACCTTGTTACAATCACCTCAGCACCCTTGAAGGTTTACAGGTCTAACGGACACTGCAGAGGCTGGAGTTCATCAACTCCAACTCCCATGACACTGTTATTTAGTTGCTCTGAGTTTCTCTCTTCAAGTTGTTTGACATATAGTTAAGTTACAGTGCTCCTGATGGGCAATTTTCATCTTTTATACAGAAAGAAAATGTTGAGTTCTCCCCAGGATGGGTTGGATCTAGATGGGTAGATGGGCTAGAAAAGAAAGGTGGAAACTTATGTTTGTACTGCAGATTTACAACAAAAGCTTAGTAAATTTCTGAAAATTTTTATTGCCTAATTCAACAAATGGATAACAGTGTGAATAAATGCTGATCTTATAGTTAGTGTTGAATCTTGTTGTGTCAATAGGTGATCAATCACAGAAAAGATTCTTCAGTAAAATCAGGTGTTACATTAATTAGAGTGTGGCTTGAGGTATGCCATATGTAGAAAGTTTTGCAGCAACATATCAAGGATGCAGACTCAGGTACAGATTGTTGACCGATTCCTGGATGTCAAGGCTGATATACAGAGAGACTGGATTAGTCAGGGCTATTTTCACTGCAGTTTAGAAGAAAGGGCAAGTATTTGCAGGGAGTCCAGAACCAGGAGTCACAGTTCAGCTATCTGGGATAGGAAATTTAAGACTGAGATGAGGGGAACTGTCTTCACCTAGAGAATGATGGGCCAGAGAAAGCAGCGGAATGCTTTCGGGAAGAAGTTTGATAGTTCTCATGACTAAAGGGATCAAATGGGAGAGGGGAGGCAAAGCACAAACTGCATTTTCACCTGTAACAAAACACACAGATTTGGGCTTTTCATTTATCTTGTCTTTATCTTGCTCTTCCAAGGCAAATCTTCGCCAGCTGCCAGAAAAAGCTTTTCTTCTCGATGCAAAGGTGCTTTTCAAATAACCCGGTCCACTGTGTGCATTTAGTAATTCCTGAATAAAAACACAAACATTAACTACAACAGCAAGCAACTTAATGATAGTGATTTAGCACTCTACCACATATCCCGGAGCCCCTGAACCTCTACAGACATTTGGAACAGAGCACAACACAAGCTAGTGTCAAATCTCATGAGTTGAAATCACAGTTCAGAGATTTCAGTACATAATCCAGGCAGCCACTGAGGGACTGCTGTACTGTAGAAAGTGATATTTCCTCCATGTCATGCGCAGGAGATAGCACCAAACAGCTCACAGCTCATTCCCTTTAAAATATTACACATCATTATCCACCCAAAAGAAATTTTAACATACTACACATTGTAACAAACAGGCCATGCATGACAAAAATAACTTAAAAGGGGTCCTTGATTGTAGGCACTGCCATTCACATGAAATCTTAAACCAAGGTGCATGAAAAGATCACACAGCAATATATATAAGGTGCTATATATATATATAAGAACCACATGAGAGACACACAATGACCATCTCCAACAAGATAGAATTCAACTGTTGCCACTTAACATGCAATGGCATTACTATCATGGACTTCCAAGCTATTTACATCATGAAGATTACCATTGATCAGAAACTCAACTGTAATCTGAGAAATAAGAAAGGGATGATCACCTTATTGGGATTGCATTATAGACCCCCCCCCCCAATAGCAGGAAATTGAGAAATAAATTTGTAAGGAGATTTCAGTTATTTGTAAGAATAATAGGGTGGTTATGGCAGGGGGTTTTAACTTTCTAAACATAAACTGGGATTGCCATAGTATTAAGGGTTTAGATGGAGAGGAATTTGTTAAATGTGTACAAGAAAATGTTCTGATTCAATATGTGGGTGCACCTACTAGAGAAGGTGCAAAACTTGACCTACTCTTGGGAAATAAGGCAGGGCAGGTGACTGAGGTGTCAGTGGGGGAGCACTTTGGGGTCAGTGACCATAATTCTATTAGATTTAAAACAATGATGGAAAAGGATAGACCAGATTTAAAAGTTGAAGTTCTAAATTGGAGGAAGGCCAGTTTTGACGTATTAGGCAAGAACTTTCAAAAGCTGATTAGGAGCATATGTTTGCAGGTAAAGGGATGGCTGAGAAATGGGAAGCCTTCAGGAATGAGACAACGAGAATCCAGCGAAAGTATATTCCTGTTAGAGTGAAAGGAAAGGCTAGTAGGTGTAGCGAATGCTGGATGACTGGATAAATTGAGGTTTTGGTTAAGAAGAAGGAAACAAATGTCAAGTAGAGACAGCAGAGATTGAGTGAATCCTTAGAAGAGTATAAAGGCAGTAAGAGTATACTGAAGAGGGAAATCAGGAGGGCAAACATGAGACATGAGATAACTTTGGCAAATAGGGTTATGGAGAATTGAAATGGATTTTATATATACATTAAAGACAAAAGAGTAATTAGGGAAACAATATGACCCCTCAAAAGATCAGCAAGGCAGCTTATGTGTGGAGCCGCTAGAGATGGAGGAGATACTAAACAAGTATTTTGCATCAGTATTTACTTTAGAGAAGGACATGGAAGAGATAGAATGTAGCAAAGTAGATGGTACCATCTTGAAAAATATCCATATTACAGAGGAAGTGCTGCCAAATGTTTTGAAATGCATATCAGTGGATAAATTCCCAGGGCCTGTTAAGGTGTCCCCTAGAACTCTGTGGGAAGTGATTGTTGGGCCTCTTGCTGAGATATTTGTATCATCGATAGTCACATGTGAAGTGCTGGAAGATTGAGGTTGGCTAACGTGGTGCCATTGTTTAAGAAAGATGGTAAGGAAATGGTAGGGAACTATTGACCAGTGAGCCTGACATCGGTGGTGGGCAAGTTGTTGGAAGGAATCCTAAGGGACAGGATTTACATGAATTTGAAAAGGAAAGAACTGATTAGGGATAGTTAACATGGCTTTGTGGGTAGGAAATCATGTCTCACAAACTTGATTTGAGTTTTTAAAAGAAGTAACAAAGAGGGTTGATGACGGCAGAGCATTAGATGTGATCTATATGGACTTCAGTAAGGCATTTGACAAGGTTCCCCATGGGAGACTGGTTAGCCAGGTTATATCTCATGGAATACAGGGAGAACTAGCTATTTGGAATCAGAACTGGCTCAAAGGTAGTAGAGGATGGTGGTGGAGGGTCGCTTTTCACACTGGATGCCTGTAACCAGTGGTGTGCCACAAGGATCTGTGCTGGGTCCACTACTTTTTGTCATTTATATAAAGGATTTGGACATGAACATAGGAGGTATAGTGGCACATTTGCAGATGATACCAAAATTGGAGGTGTAGTGGACTGCAAAGAAGAAAATGCGTTGCTGGAAAAGCGCAGCAGGTCAGGCAGCATCCAAGAAGCAGCAGAGTCGATATTTCGGGCATGGGCCCTTCTTCCTGAAGAAGGGCTCATGCCCAAAACGTCGACTCTGCTGCTCCTTGGATGCTGCCTGACCTGCTGCGCTTTTCCAGCAACACATTTTCAGCTCTGATCTCCAGCATCTCCAGTCCTCACTTTCTCCTGGACAGCAAAGAAGGTTACCTCAGAGTACAACAGGATCTTGATCATTGGGCCAATGGGCTGAGGTGGGGCAGATGGAGTTTAATTTAGATAAATGCAAGGTGCTGCATTTTGTGAAAGCAAATTTTAGCAGGACTTATACACTTAATGGTAACATCCTGGGGAGTGTTGTCAAACAAAGAGACCTTGGAGTGTAGGTTCATAGTTCCATGAAAGTAGGGTTGCAGGGGGATAGGACAGTGAAGAAGGTATTTGGTATGCTTTCCTTTATTGGTCAGAGTATTGAGTACAAGAGTTGGGAGGTTATGTTGCAGTTGTGCAGGACATTGGTTAAGCCTCATTTAGAATATTGCATGTAATTCTGGTCTCCTTCCTATTGGACGGATATTGTGAAATTTGAAAGGGTTCAGAAAAGATTGACAAGGATGTTGCCGGGGTTGGAGGATTTCAGCTACAGGGAGAGGCTAAATAGACTGAGAGAAAGCAAGCACTGCAGATGTTGGAGATCAGAGTTGAAGAGTGTGGTGCTGGGAAAACACAGCTAGTCAGACAGCATCCAAGGAGCTGGAGAATTGACTTTTCGAACATAAGCTCCTCAAGGAATGAGTCAGTGGTCCAAGGGGGCTGACAGATAAATGGGAGGGGGTGTGGGGCTGGCAGAAAGGTACCCGAGAATGCGATAAGTAGTTGAACGTAGGGTTGAAGGTGATCGGTCGGAGAGGAGGGTGAAACGGATAGGTGGGAAAAACAATGGACAGGTCGGACAGATCAAGAGGGCAGTGCTGAGTTGGAAGGTTGGGACTGGGATAAGGTGCAGGGAGGGGAAATGAGGAAACTGGTGAAATCCACATTGATCCCGTGTGGTTGGAGGGTCACAAAGTGGAAGATGAGGCATTCTTCCTCGAGGCGTTGGGTGGTAAGGGTTCGGCAATAGAGGAGGCCCAGGACCTGCATGTCCTTGGTGGAATGGGAGGGGGAGTTAAAGTACCCGGCCACATTGGGAGCAATGGATACAGTAGATGTGTGCAGAAGTTCAGGTGTGGAAGGCTTCTTTGTGGCCTTGGACGGAGGTAACTGGGGGGAGGTGTGGGCGCAGGCTTTGCAATTCCTGTGGTGTCAGTGAAAGGTAGCTGGAGGAGAGGATGAGTTAGTGGGGGGCATTGACATAACAAGGGAGTCGTAGAGGGAATGGTCTTTACAGAATGCAGATAGGGGTGAGGAGGGAAATATATCCCTGGGGGTGGGGTCTGTTTGTCAGTGGTAGACATGGCTGAGGATAATGTAATATATCCGGAGGTTGGTGGGGTGGAAGGTGAGGATCGGGCGGTTCTGTCCTTGAGATTGGAGGGGTGGGAGGGAGTGCAGGAAGTGGATGAGATGTGCTGGTGGGCATCGTCGACCATGTGGGAGGAGAAATTGCAGTATTTGAAGGAGATGGCTATCTGGTATGTTCTGTGGTGGAATTAGTCCTCCTCGCGGCAGATGCAGAGGAATTGGGAATAAGGGATAACACTTTTACAGGAGGCAGGGTGGAAGGAGGTGTAAAAAATGAGGTCTGCAGATGCTGGAGATCACAGTTGAAAATGTGTTGCTGGTTAAAGCACAGCAGGTTAGGCAGCATCCAAGGAATAGGAAATTCAACGTTTCGGGCATAAGCCCTTCATCAGGAAAGGTGGTGTAGTCCAGGGAGCTGTGGGTGTCGATGGGTTTGCAGTCGATGTTGCTGTTGAGTCGATCACAATTAATGGAGATGGAGAGGCCCAGGAAGGGAACAGAGGTATTTGAGATGGTCCAGGTGAACTTTTAAGCTGAAAATGTGTTGCTAGAAAAGCGCAACAGGTCAGGCAGCATCCAAGGAGCAGGAGAATCGACGTTTCGGGCATGAGCCCTTCTTCAGCATTTTCAGCTCTGATCTCCAGCATCTGCAGTCCTCACTTTCTCCCAGGTGAACTTAAGGTCAGAGTGAAACATGTTAGTGATGTTGATGAACTGTTCAACCTCCTCGTGGGAGCACAAGGTGGTAACGAGCTTTGAGAAGATTTGTAGCTCAGGTTGAAGTTTTGGATGTAGATTTACTGACTGAGCTGGAAGGTTCATTTCCAGTCATCTCGTTACCTTACTAGGTAACATCTTCAGTGGGTCTCAGGCAAGCAATACTGAAAATTCCTGCTTTCTACTTATATGTTTGGGTTTCTTTGGATTGGTGATGTCATTCCCTGTGGTGAAGTCACTTCCTGTTCCTTTTCTCGGGGGTGGTAGATGGGGTCTAACTTGATGATAGAGTTTCGGTTGGAATGCCATACTTCTAGGAATTTTTGTGACTGTCTTTGTTTGGCTTGTCCTAGGATGGATGTGTTTTCCCAGTCGAAGTGGTGTCCTTCCACATCCTTATGTGAGGATACTAGTGAGAGAGGGTCATGTCTTTTTATGGCTAGTTGGTGTGCATGTGTCTTGTTGGCTAGTTTTCTGCCTGTTTGTCCAATGTAGTGTTTGCTACAGTCCTTGCACGGTATTTTGTAAATGACGTTAGTTTTGCTCATTGTCTATATAGGGTCTTTCATTAGAGTGTTTTAGAGTGTTGTTAGACCCCATCTACCACCGCCTGAAAAAAGGTGCAGGAAGTGACTTCACCACAGGAAATGACATCACCAATTCAAAGAAACCCAAACATATAAATAGAAAGCAGGGATTTTCAGCATTGCTTTGCATGAGGCCCACTGAAGATGTTACCTAGTAAGGTAACAAAACGTATGGAAATGAACCTTGCAGCTCAGCGAGTAAATCTACATTCAAACGCACAAGGTGGTGCTGATACAATCATCAATGTAGCGGAGGAAAAGGTGGGGAATGGTGCCAGTGTACCTGCGGAAGATGACTGTTTCATGTATCCAACAAAGAGACAGGCATGACTGGAAACCATATGGTGCCCATGCCCTCTTGGGTCTGGAGGAAGTGGGAGGATTCGAAGGAGAATTTATTGAGGTGAGGGCCAGTTCAGTCAAACAAATGAGTGTGTCAGTGGAAGGGTACCGGTGGGGTCGATGGGAGAGGAAGAAATGGAGGGCTTGGAAACCTTCAACGTGGCGGATAGATGTGTACAGGGAGTGGATATCCATGGTGAAGATGAGGCATTGGGGGCCAGGGAAACAAAAGTCATGGAGGAGGTGGAGAGCATGGGTAGTGTCCTGAACATAGGTGGGGAATTCCTGGACTGGGGGATAGGACAATGTCAAGGTGTGTAGAGATGAGTTCAGAGGGGCAGGAACAGGTAAAGACAGTAGGTTGACCAGGGCAGTCAAGTTTGTGAATTTTGGGTAGGAGGTAGAACTGGGTGGTGTGGAGTTCCTGGACTGTGAGGTTGGAAGCTGTGCATGGGAGATCTCCTGAGGTGATGAGGTTGTGTATGGTCTGGGAGATGATGGTTTGGTGATGGGTGGTGAGGTTGTGGTCAAAAGGGCAATAGTAGGTGGCCTGGTTTCAGCGGTGTAGAGGTTGGTGCGCCAAATTACCACTGCACTCCCCTTGTCTGCTGGATTGATGGTGAGGTTGGATTCAGTGGAGGGCTGCATTGCGAGGGTAAGACGTTGGAGTGGGTGAGGGGGTGGACAGGTTGAGGTGGTCAATGTTCCTGTGGCAGTTGGAAATAAAGAGATCAAGGGCAGGTAACAGGCTAGCATGGGAAGTCCAGGTGGATGGGATGTGTTGGAGGTGGGAGAAGGGGTACTTGGAGGGTGGGTGGGAGTCCTAGTCGAAAAAGGCTGAGGTTGTTTTCCCTGGAGCATCAGAGGCTGAGGTTTATAGAGGTTTAGAAAATCATGAGAGGCATGGATAGGATAAATAGACAAGGTATTTTCCCTGGGAGAAATTGAGGACTGCAAACGCTGGAAATCAGAGTCAAAAAGTATGTGGTCTTTTCCCTGAGGTGGGGGAGTACAGAACTAGAGGGCATAGGTTTAGGGTGAGTGGGGAAAGATATAAAAGAGACCTAAGGAAGAACTTTTTCACAGTGAGGGTAGTGTGTACATGGGATGAGCTGCCAAAGCAAGTGGTGGAGGCTAGTACAATCACAGCATTTAAAAGGCATCTGGATGGGTATATGAATAGGAAGAGTTTAGAGGGATATGGGCCAAATGCTGGCAAATGGGACAAGATTAGGTTAGGATATCTATTCAGTGTGGACGAGTTGGACCGAATACAAGTGACTACAAGAGCACGTCAGAGTTTAGTAATACCACAGCAGGTAACTCACCTCCTGACTACCCGAAGCCTGTCCCCTATCAACATCCGGAGTGTGATGGAATATTCCACATTTGCCTGGATGAGTGCAGCTCCAACAACACTCAAGAAACTTGATACATCCAGTACCAAGCAGACTGCTTGATTGGCAACACATCTCTGAAGGCAACTGCCACCTTCTCCAAAGAAACTGGGTATGGGACAGGAAATACTGATACACATCCCATTATCAAAGCAAAATAAAAATAGCCAGCTTCCTGGGAGCATTTTATAGTGAGAGGTTGAGTATGAATGTTCTAAATACCCTCGAACTTTAAAAGAAAAGGGACAGGATCTCATTAAAAGATAAACATATTTAAGGGAGTTTTTGAGGTAAATGCGGCCAAAAAATGTGTTGCTGGAAAAGCGAAGCAGGTCAGGCAGCATCAAAGGAGCAGGAGAATCGACGTTTCAGGTATAAGCCCTTCTTCAGGAATGAGAAGAAGGGCTTATGCCTGAAACGTCGATTCTCCTGCTCCTTTGATGCTGCCTGACCTGCTGCGCTTTTCCAGCAACACATTTTTCAGCTCTGATCTCCAGTATCTGCAGACCTCACTTTCTGCTAGTAAATGCTGCCAATCCTGTTCCCATTAAGCTGTACATTCCCATGGCAGCCCAGTGCTTGGAAGGTACTACCTTAGTCTTACATTGAATTAAATAATGTGTGCACATGGCCCTACAAGCTGTAGAAAAGAACAACACACTGAAAAAGCTAGTTTTGCTCAATGTGTACATTTAAAAGGAACATTGGCTCACTGAATGTTTCCTTTGGCTGGCAGTGTGTGCGCAGAATGTGGTGCATGTGTATGTCAAGGATACTATTAATATTAAGCCAAAGAAATTTACCATGATGTTGCTAGGAATAGAGGGTTTGATTTATAAGAAGAGGCTGGATAGGCTTAGACTTGTTTCAAAGGAACGCAGGAGGTGAGGTTTATAAACTAAACTATATTGAGGTTTAGAAAATTATGAGGGGTACAAAAAAGGTGAATGGCAGGTATCTTTTCCAGAGGGTGGGGGATTTTAATACTAGGGGGCATACTTCTCAGGTGAGAGGAGAATGATTAATAGAAAAGACAAGGATCAATATTTTTTTGTTTTACACTGAGACTGGTTTGTATGTGGAGTGAAATTCCAGAAGAAGTGATGGATGCAGTATAATTTCAACATTTAAAAGACTTTTAGATAAGTACATGAATAAGAAAGATTTGGAGGGATATAGCTCAGCACAGGCTGGTGAGACTAGTTTAGTCTGGGATGACAGTCAGCATGGATGAGTTGTATCAAAGGTTCTGTTTCTGTACCGTACAACTCTACAATGATAACTACAAATGACAATCTCAGATAAAAGTTCAGCTGTTTAAGACAAAGCTAAGGAGAAACTCTTTTACTCAAAGGGTTGTGAATCTGTAGAACTGTCTCCCTCAGAAATGTGGATGCTCAGGTTTTGATTAGATTCAAGACGGAGATGAACAGATTTTTTTTGATGTTAGGAAATCAAGGGATATGGAGATATTGCAGGAAGACGGAGTTAGGTAGAAAATCAGCCATCTTACTGAATAACAGAAGCAGTTCAGCAGGTTGAATGGTCTATTCCTGCTCTTACTTCTTCAGTTCATGTAAGGGAATCTCTGCAATCAGTTCTGTATAACATCACAAATGTAGAACAAGTATATCAGCAGAGATTGAATAGTTAGGAACTCTGATGTTCTAGCAGCTGCAGAATGCTCACTCTTTACCTTTTGTTGCCGTTGTAGGTTTGCTCGGAATTCAATAGCAGTAGTGGGATTAATAAATGGATATATCCGACTTTGCTTCTTACTCTCATCTGGCTTTTGTAATACTGGATGGGAAGGGAAAACATGCTTAAACTTCAAAAGATTTCATGACTAACTTCCCATATAATAAAATAAAAACATGTACAACAAATTCAAGAACATGACAAACAATGCATTGTTTTCCACAGTTGAAAAGTGTGGCACTGGAAAAGCACAGCAGGTCAGGCAGCACCTGAGGAGCAGGATAGCTGACGAAATGTTGACTCTCCTGTTACTCGAGGAGAAAGTGAGGACTGCAGATGCTGGAGATCAGAGCTGAAATTGTGTTGCTGGAAAAGCGCAGCAGGTCAGGCAGCATCCAAAGAGCAGGAGAATCGACATTTCGGGCATGAGCCCTTCTTCAGGAATGAGGAAAGTGTGTCCAGCAGGCTAAGATAAGGTAGGGAGGAGGGACTTGGGGTGTTCGAAATGCGATAGGTGGAAGGAGGTCAAGGTGAGGGTGATAGGCCAGAGTGGGGGTGGGGGCGGAGAGGTCAGGAAAAAGATTGCAGGTTAGGAAGGCGGTGCTGAGTTTGAGGGATTTGACTCCTATTACTCGATGCAGTGAAAACAATGACTGCAGATGCTGGAAACTAGATTCTGGATTAGTGGTGCTGGAAGAGCACAGCAGTTCAGGCAGCATCCAAAGTGCAGCGAAATCGACATTTCGGTCAAAAGCCCTTCATCAGGAATAATCCTGAAGAAGGGCTTTTGCCTGAAATGTCGATTTCGCTGCACTTTGGATGCTGCCTGAACTGCTGTGCTCTTCCAGCACCACTAATCCAGAATGTTACTTGATGCTGGCTGACACTTTTCGACTCTGGCTCTCCAGCATGTGCAGTCCACACTTTCTTCTACTTGTTTTTCACAGATTGGTAAGAATGAAGTACTTGTTCCCATAGAGAATGATGAAAAGGGGGGAAACAGACAGTTGGTCACACAATGACTAACACCAATAAGAGACAACCTAACCATCACGTCTGGACATTCAATAGTGTTACCATCATTGAATCTCCAATTCAATAATGAGGTTACCATTGACTGGAAACTCAACTGCACTTGCCAAATAAACATAGTGGTTACAAGAGTAGGTCAGTGGTTAGGGACACTGCAGCAACTAACTCACCACCACCTGACTCCCCAAAGCCTGTCTACCATCTGCAAGGCACAATTCAGGAGTGTGATGGAATACTCTACACTTGCCTGGATGGACACAACTCTAGCACCATTCCAGGACAAAGCAGTTCCTTGATTGCTACCACATCCATTCCCTTCATGACTGATGCTCAATAGCAGCAGTGTGCATCATCTACAAGATGCACTGTAAAAATTCACCAAAGCTGCTCTGAATATTCTGCTTATAATCTGGCCACTGGCACATGTTCTAGAACAGTTAACAACATCTAAATAAAACTTCTCATAACATTCAGAAATAAAAAAAAGTTAGTTTGTCCAATCTCCCAGTGCGTCCTTTAAAACAAAAATTCCAGAATTCAGATCTGCATGACTGCCAAAAACTAGCCAATTCTTCCTTGGAGGATTTTGATTAGATTACTTAGAGTGTGGAAACAGGCCCTTCAGCCCAACAAGTCCACACCGACCCACCCATACCCCTACATTTATCCCTTCCCTAACACTACAGGCAATTTAGGATGGCCGATTCACCTGACCCGCACATCTTTGGACTGTGGGAGGAAACCGGAGCACCCAGAGTAAACCCACGCAGACAAGGGGAGAACGTGCAAACTCCACACAGTCAGTCGCCTGAGGCAGGAATTGAACCCGGGTCTCTGGTGCTATGAGGCAGCAGTGCTAACCACCGTGCCACCCACTATCCATTGTTGAAGTTTGGAGAAATACTGTGATGAGACTAATGAACAAGGACAAAAACTCCTCCCACCAACTGAAGCAAACATACAAATGGTTATTATTTGTGAAACTAACAGAATGCAATGGAGTCAAATACAATTTGTGGCTTTGAAGACTTAATTGCTCAGATTGTTTTCCAGTTGTGATGAGCCTTCCAACTTATTAATTAGGGTTGTATATCACATCCAGCAAAAAGAGGCCATCAAGAATCAGTCTGTCCCTCTGGAATATTCTTTCTGGGTTCTGCCAAAATTCAACAACAATGTTTCAGGATTCCTGAAACCTTCAGCCTCCAGGTTTCTATGCAGCACTAGTTAAGCACCAGCTCCGATACAATCCTCTGCTCAGTAGCCCTCATGTGTGAGAAAGCAATCTAGGACTGAGATTTTCATTTCAACATTGGTGTTAAACGTCTCCCACATCCGATTCCAGTCAGCTTGTGATTGTTCTCTACTGCTTTCTTGTCAGTTCAAGTGTACCCCAATTACTTTCTCACCGTGTTACTGGTCAACGGCTAAGACTAATTAATAGTACGTTGTTGAATACCAGTTGTGGAATTCATTTTATTAAAATCTTATTCACTACATGGTCCTTTTCTATTTCACTTCTAACCAATTCCTAATTTAAACCTTTCTGTTTCTGGGTCTCCTGGTTTGAAACACTTACACCTGACCAGTTCGAAATTGTTGCCATCCTCTGCTAAGGTCTACAAGACCTACAATACTCTTTCATACAGGATTCAGCAAAACTAAACAATGAAAAATTCTGACAGGTACTAGTTAGTTAGTAACAGAGTTATACTTCAGGCTAGATGCAACAGCATCTGGCATCATTGTACAGTCTGATCAAATATGAACATGTGATAGAAAACTAAAATGTTGTTATCATTGAAGCAATGCAGAATTTCAATTAAAGGACTGAATTGTTGTAAAGGTTTACTTCTCTCCTTCACATTATTTTCCCCTTTGCCTTTATTGAGGTTTCCCCTGGTTTTGCAAAAAGGCCCGTCAAACGTTAGATGAATTACTGATCAATGAGGGAGTAAAGGCTTCTGAGAGGAAGATAAGAGAATGGAACTGAAATCACAACCATATCAGCCATGACCTTACTGAATGGTGGAGCTGCCTTAAAGGGCTGAATGGCCTTTTGCTGCTCTGTACTCCCCCATCCCTATCAGAAGGGTAATGTTGCCAGGTATCTGGATTTGGTTAATATTTTCACTGAATCGGCTACACTAGCATTAAAGCACAGTTGTCTTTGATGTACTTGAGACATCGCATTCTAGAACATGTGTGGAACTTGAGAAATAGCATGCAATTACCATTAACATTTCTGAATATAGCGAAAGCCATTCTGCAATGGTGCTAGCATGTTAACTTAAGAGCACTTACGTGGAAATGTATCCACAGTCCCAGAAGCTGGAGTTAGTGAGGGCAGGTTTGTGATCACTCCTGTTGCCATAGTTGCAGCTGCTTTATCATCACCTGGATAATAAATATCATCAGCTGTCAGGTCCAATGAAAATTTAGACAATAATAGAGACTTCTTCAGTTTGTAAACTTATTTACCTTCTAGGACTGCCCAAACTCAAGGTTACAATCAAATTAAGTTCTAAGGGTAGACAAAATCAGTGTCTATTAGTAATATTTGTCTTTACAATATAATTTTAAATGGAGATTTTGAAATGTTTGGTTCAAAACAAAACATTGTTTGAAGTCAACACATCAGCTTCAATAGTCATTGAGGGATTTCATAAATTTATTTATTTTCAGGATGTAGGTGTCACTAGCAAAGCCAGAATTTATTGCCCATTCTGAACTGCTCTAAGAAGTTTAAAGTTTTAAAGCCTTTTTCAAAAAACTGTCAAATGAAGAAAGGAAAATGACTTTATTTTTCTAACAGCAAATGAATGAACAACTTAGGTTAACTTTTAATAATAACAAAGAACAATATAGCACAGGAACAGGCCCTTTGGCCCTCCAAGCCTGTGCAGACACATTTTGCCCTTCCATACTAAAACTGTCTTCACTTCCGTATCCCTCTATTCCCCTCCTATTCAAGTATTTGACCAGGTGTCTCTTGAATGGTCTATTGTATCTACTTCCACCCTCCTCTAGCAACACGCTCCAGGCACTCACCACCCTTTGTGTGAAAAACCTGCATCGCACATCTCCTTTAAACTCCCCCCTTGCACCTTGGACCCGTGATCCCTAGTAATTGACCCTGCTACCGTGGAAACAAACCTCATGCTTTCCACTTTGGTCCTAAATTTCTCTAAATAATTTCTCGACACAAGTTTCTCTAAATAACCAAATATTAATAATTGATAAACATTCCAGGCCTTCCCCTCCGGAACAGCATCACCAAAGGCAGTCAGGAATCAATTTGATTCATTCCACAAGAAAGAGCAATGAGGTGCTGGACGTATTAGAATGTACGAAGGTGAATAAATCTCCTGGTCCTGACCAGATATATCCAAGAACACTGCAAGAGGCTACAGAAGAAATTACGGGGGCCCTAGCTGACATTTTTGCATCACTGTTAGCCATGGGTAAGATCCTGAAGGCTGCAGGTTAGTGAATGTTGTGCCATTATTCAAGAAGGGCACACTAAGAAAAACCTGGGAACTATAGATCAGTAAACTTAACATCTGTGGTAGGTACGTTACTTGAGAAGATTTTGAGAGATTAGATTTGGAGTGACAGAGTTTGATTAGGAGTAGTCAGCATGGCTTTGTGTGTGGGAGATCATGCCTCGCAAATGTGTTAGAGTTCTTTGATGAAGTGACCAGGAAGGTTGACAAGGGCAGGGCAGGGCAGTAGCTGTAGTCTATATGGATTTCAGATTGATAAGATTCCACATGGTAGGCTGCTCTGAAAGGTTAGATTGCACGGAATGCGGGGCGAGCTGGCAAACTGCATACAAAATTGCTTTGATGGTAGAGAGCAGAGGGTATTAGTAGAAAGATGCTTGTCAAACTGGAGGCCTGTGATGAGTGGAGCACCTTAAGGGTCTGTGCTGGCTTATTACTGTTTGTTATCTATATCAATGATTTGGATGACAATGTACAAGGCATGATTAGTAAGTTTGCAGATGACACCAAAATAGGTGGTATTGTGGACAGTGAAGACAGTTATCAGAAATTGCTGGAGGACCTTGATCAGCTGGGGAAGTGGGTCGAGAAATGGCAAATGCAGTTTAATATAGGAAAGTGTGAGGGCTTACATTTTGGAAAGTCAAATCAAAGTAGGAGTTTCATGGTGAATGGTGGGGCCTTATGGAGTGTAGTGGAACAGAGGGACCTTTGCGATCGGGGTACGGTTCTCTGAAAGGTAGATGGTGGCAGAAAGGATTTTTGACTATTCGATTACTGAGGTAGTATGGGGTAAGGTTAGAAACAGGAAAGGAGAGGTGAGGTCACCCTGTTGGGAGCTGTCTATAGGCCTCAGAATAGTTCCAGAGATGTAGAGGAAAAGATTACAATGATGATTCTGGATAGGAGCAAGAGTGACAGGGTAGTTGTTAGGGGGGCTTTAACATTCCAAATATTGACTGGAAATTCTATAGTTTGAGTAGTTTAGATGGGTCAATTTTTGTCCAATATGTGCAGAAAAGTTTCCTGACACAGGATGTAGACAGGCCAACAAGAGGCGAGGGCACATTGGATTTGGTACTGGGTAACAAACCCGGCCAGGTGTTAGATTTGGAGGTAGGTTGCACTTTTGTGATAGTGACCACAATTCCGTTATGTTTACTTTAGCGATGGAAAGGGATAGGTAAATACCGCAGGGCAAGAGCTATATCTGGGGGAAAGGCAATTATGATGCTATTAGGCAAGATTTAGGATGCATAGAATGGGGAAGGAAACTGCACGGGATGGGTACAATTGAAATGTGGAGCTTATTCAAGGAACAGCTACTGTGTGTCCTTGATAAGTGTGTACCTGTCAGGCAGGGAGGAAGTGTTCGAGTGAGGGAGCCGTGGTTTACTAAAGAAGTTGAATCTCCTGTCAAGAGGAAGAAGGCTTACAGTAGGATGAGATGTGAAGGCACAGTTAGGGTGCTTGAGAATTACAAGTTAGCCAGGAAAGATTAAAGAGAGATCTAAGAAGGGTTTGTGAAGGATTGAAGCTGAGGTTGAGGTTTAGGGTGTAGGTTTGCTCGCTGAGCTGCAGGTTTGATATCCAGACGTTTCATTACCTGGCTAGATGACATCATCAGTGGTGACCTCCAAGGGTAGTGAAGCTGTTGTCTCCTGCTTTCTATTTATATGTTTGTCCTGGATTGGGTTCCTGGGGTTTGTGGTGATGTCATTTCCTGTTTGTTTTCTGAGGGGTTGATAGATAGATCTAGATACTATGTGTTTGTTTATGGTATTGTGGTTGGAGTGCCAGGCCTCTAGGAATTCTCTGGCATGTCTTTGCTTAGCCTGTCCCAGGATAGATGTATTGTCCCAGTCGAAATGGTGGTTTTTTTCCTCCGTGTGTAGGGCTACAAGGGAGAGAGGGTAGTGTCTTTTTGCGGCTAGCTGGTGTTCGTGTATCCTGGTGGCTAACTTTCTCCCTGTTTGTCCTACGTAGTGTTTTTGGCAGTCCTTGCGTGGAATTTTGTAGACGACGTTGGTTTTGTCCATGGGTTGTACTGGATCTTTTAAGTTTGTTAGTTTTTGTTAGAGAGTGTTGGTGGGTTTGTGTGCTACTAGGATTCTGAGGGCTGTTATGGTAAGGTGGTTAGGGTTTCTGGCTGTGTTTGGTCTGCTTGTCGTGGTTTGTTCTTGAAGAATGCTGTAGGTTAGATGGGCTTCAGATTGTTTCCACAGGTCGGTGCAACATCGAGAGCCGAAGGGTCTGTACTGCACTGTAATGTTCTATGTTCAATAACCAGGCTTGGGTTGACAAGTGGCAAATAACACTCACAACACACAAGTGCCAGGCAATGGGCCATCTCAAATAAAAGAGAATCCAACAATCTCTTCTGATGTTCAATGGTATTACCATCATTGAATTCTGGGAGTATTTATATCCTAAAGGTTACTACTGATGAGAAACTGACTGGACTCGCAAATAAATATAGTGACTACAAAAGCAGGTCAGAAACTGAGAATTCTGTGGCAAGTAAACTGACTCTTCAAAGCCTCAAACCAGCTACAAAGCACAGATCTGGAGTCCAAGGAATACTCTTCACTTGCCCAGACAGGTAGAACACCAACAACACTCAAGAAGCTCAACAACATCCAGGACAAAACACCTCATTTGAGTGGCATCTCATCAATTATCTTAAACATTCACTACCTCCATCATTGAAACTCAGTCGCAGCAATGTTTACTATCTGCAAGATGCATTGCAGAAATTTGTCAAGGTTCCTTAGCAACCTCTAAGCCCATGACTACTGCCACGTAGAAGGACAAGGGCAGCAGATACATGGGAAAACCACCACCTGTAAAAGTCTCTCCAAGCCGCTCACAATTCTGACCTGGAACTATATCACCGTTCCTTCACTGTTGTTGAATCAAAAACACCACTATGGATGATCCTACACCCCAAAGCCTGTGCAGTTCAACAAGGCAGCTCATCACCAGGTTGGAACAATAAATGTTAGCCCAAATAGTGACACCCACTTCACATGAGAGACTAAAAAGAAAAAAAATTGAATGCAAGGAGCCATCAAGGAAACATTATCTTATTATACACCACTAGAGGTCTCCAGAATACTTATTACATTCAAACCATTGGCAATATCCGTCAATAGATCATGACTCTTTAAATAAAAATGAATATTTCTGAGTAAAAGAGGAATGTCATTTATTGGGAAACTACCATTCCTTTGAACATTTGACAACCTCAGACCTGAGGCTGTTAAGTATTTCTTTCCCCCCACCTCCGCATTAGTAAAGTTACCTCTCTGTGATCGATGTTCTAGGTGGGGTTATCAACATTACAGGTTGACCACTTATTCCCCAGGAATTATGAGATTCAACTCCTGGACAATGCAGGAAGTAACCCAGGATGAAAAAAAAACAAAAAGACATTTAAAATTGTGTTCTAACAAAAAGTTTCTTTGACCAGGCTTGTTTACTGATAATAAAAATATCAAATGTGGGAGAAGGCTGATTGATTTGCAATCAAGGATCACTCAGTCAAGTACTGAAGAGCCTATTTACATTCTGATGGGCACTATGGGGACAGATATGCCTGGCATCCAACAGGAACACATCAAGTGCTGTCCCCATACCAGGACAATGCCCAGAGTTGACGACCCTTGGAAAATGTTATGTTGTCCACATTCCTGCACTGGGCCAATAGTCGCAGCTCCCGCTGTTATCCATGTTTAACCCTGTGGCAGCCTCGATGTGCACAGCTGGCAAGCCGAGCAGGGTTTCCATCTCAGCAACACTGGGAATTAATCCAGCAGCCTCACACTGGGCTTAGCCAGAGGTACAACACTGTCCGGACACAGCTGAAAATGTGTTGCTGGTCAAAGCACAGCAGGCCAGGCAGCATCTCAGGAATAGAGAATTCGACGTTTCGAGCATCAGCCCTTAATCAGGGCTTATGCTCGAAATGTCGAATTCTCTATCCCTGAGATGCTGCCTGGCCTGCTGTGCTTTGACCAGCAACACATTTTCAGCTGTGATCTCCAGCATCTGCAGACCTCATTTTTTACAACATGGACACAACTCACTTAGCTACACAGGCCTCATTGGGTACACAAACCTTCCCATGTACACATCCTCCCTTAAGGTACAAGACTTCTCCCTCAGGTAGCCTCACACACCTTCTCCCTGAAGTACACAGCTTTCTGTCAGGAACACTCACTCACCCTCCCCAGGAACACACCTTTCCCTCAGGTAAAGTCACACCCTCGCCAGGTACACACCTTTTCCTTGGGTACACATCTTTCCCTCAGGTATACTCTCTCACCCTCCCCAGGTACATACCTTTCCTTCAGGTACACTCACTCACCCTCCCCAGGTACACACCTTTCCTTCAGGTAAGCTCACACCATCCCCAGGTACACACCTTTCCCTCGGGTACACTCACTCACCTGCCCCAGGTATTCACCCGCCCAGGTACACATCTTTCCCCCAGGTACACACCTTATCCAGGAACACACCTTTCCCTTGGGTACACTCACTCACCCTCCCCAGGTACACACCTTTCCCTTGGGTACTCACCCTCCCAATGTACACACCTTTACCCCAGGTACACTCACTCAGGCTCCCCAGGTACACACCTTTCCCCCAGGGACACACCTTTCGATCAGGAACACACCTTTCCCCCAGGTACACACCCTCCCCTGGTACAAACCTTTCCCTCAGGATACACGCCCTCTCTCCCCGGTCCGTTAACCCTGGCCCTCCCGCTTGAGTAAACGCGGAATGTGATTGGCTGTCAATGAGCGGGAAGGGATACAGCGCCGCTCTGATTGGCTGGAAAGCGCGAATGGACGAGGTCTTCGTTCCGCGGGAACCAATTAGAATCAAAACAATTGCCGCGAGCAGCACAAATCCATACTGTAATCTACCCAGAAACAGGGTAAAATATCCAGTGTCCTGCCCAGGGATTCACTGTAATTTACCCAGAAACAGGGTAAAATATCTAGTGTCCAGCCCAGGGATTCACTGTAATCTACCCAGAAACAGGGTAAAATATCTAGTGTCCTGCCCAGGGATTCACTGTAATCTACCCAGAAACAGGGTAAAATATCTAGTGTCCAGCCCAGGGATTCACTGTAATCTACCCAGAAACAGGGTAAAATATCTAGTGTCCTGCCCAGGGATTCACTGTAATCTACCCAGAAACAGGGTAAAATATCTAGTGTCCTGCCCAGCGATTCACTGTAATCTACCCAGAAACAGGGTAAAATATCTAGTGTCCTGCCCAGGGATTCACTGTAATCTACCCAGAAACAGGGTAAAATATCCAGTGTACTGCCCAGGGATTCACTGTAATCTACCCAGAAACAGGGTAAAATATCTGGTGTACTGCCCAGGGACTCACTGTAATCTACCCAGAAACAGGGTAAAATATCTCGTGTCCTGCCCAGGGATTCACTGTAATCTAACCGGAAACAGGGTAAAATATCTCGTGTCCTGCCCAGGGATTCACTGTAATCTACCCAGAAACAGGGTAAAATATCCAGTGTCCTGCCCAGGGATTCACTGTTATCTACCCGGAAACAGGGTAAAATATCTCGTGTCCTGCCCAGGGACTCACTGTAATCTACCCAGAAACAGGGTAAAATATCTAGTGTTCTGCCCAGGGATTCACTGTAATCTACCCGGAAACAGGGTAAAATATCTAGTGTCCTGCCCAGGGATTCACTGTAATCGACCAGGAAACAGGGTAAAATATCTAGTGTCCTGCCCAGGGATTCACTGTAATCTACCCGGAAAGAGGGTAAAATATCCAGTGTCCTGCCCAGGGATTCACTGTAATCTACCAGGAAACAGGGTAAAATATCTAGTGTCCTACCCAGGGATTTAATGTAATCTACCCAGAAACAGGGTAAAATATCTAGTGTCCTGCCCAGGGATTCACAGTAATTTACCCGGAAACAGGGTAAAATATCTAGTGTCCTGCCCAGGGATTCACTGTAATCTACCCAGAAACAGGGTAAAATATCCAGTGTTCTGCCCAGGGATTCACTGTTATCTAACCGGAAACAGGGTAAAATATCCAATGTCCTGCCCAGGGATTCACTGTAATCTACCCAGAAACAGGGTAAAATATCTAGTGTCCAGCCCAGGGACTCACTGTAATATACCCAGAAACAGGGTAAAATACCTAGTGTCCTGCCCAGGGACTCACTGTAATCTACCCAGAAACAGGGTAAAATATCTCGTGTCCTGCCCAGGAATTCACGGTAATCTACCAGGAAACAGGGTAAAATATCTAGTGTACTGCCCAGGGATTCACTGTAATCTACCCGGAAACAGGGTAAAATACCTCATGTCCTGCCCAGGGACTCACTGTAATCTACCGGAAACAGGGTAAAATATCTCGTGTCCTGCCCAGGGATTCACTGTAATCTACCCAGAAACAGGGTAAAATATCTAGTGTCCTGCCCAGGGACTCACTGTAATCTACCCAGAAACAGGGTAAAATATCTAGTGTCCTGCCCAGGGATTCACAGTAATCTACCCGGAAACAGGGTAAAATATCTAGTGTCCTGCCCAGGGATTCACTGTAATCTACCCAGAAACAGGGTAAAATATCCAGTGTCCTGCCCAGGGATTCACTGTAATCTAACCGGAAACAGGGTAAAATATCCAATGTCCTGCCCAGGGATTCACTGTAATCTACCCAGAAACAGGGTAAAATATCTAGTGTCCTGCCCAGGGATTCACTGTAATCTGCCAGGAAACAGGGTAAAATATCTCGTGTCCTGCCCAGGGACTCACTGTAATCTACCCAGAAACAGGGTAAAATATCTAGTGTCCTGCTCAGGGATTCACTGTAATCTACCCGGAAATAGGGTAAAATATCTCGTGTCATGCCCAGGGATTCACTGTAATCTACCCGGAAACAGGGTAAAATATCTCGTGTCCTGCCCAGGGATTCACTGTAATCCACCCTGAAACAGGGTAAAATATCCAGTGTCCTGCTCAGGGATTCACTGTAATCTACCCGGAAACAGGGTAAAATATCCAGTGTCCTGCCCAGCGATTCACTGTAATCTACCCGCAAACAGGGTAAAATATCCAATGTCCTGCACAGGGATTCACTGTAATCTACCAGGAAACAGGGTAAAATATCTAGTGTCCTGCCCAGGGATTCACTGTAATCTACCCGGAAACAGGGTAAAATATCTCATGTACAGCCCAGGGACACACTGTAATCTACCCGCAAACAGGGTAAAATATCTCGTGTTCTGCCCAGGGATTCACAGTAATCTACCCGGAAACAGGGTAAAATATCTAGTGTCCTGCCCAGGGATTCACTGTAATTTACCCAGAAACAGGGTAAAATATCTAGTGTCCTGCCCAGGGATTCACTGTAATCTAACCGGAAACAGGGTAAAATATCCAATGTCCTGCTCAGGGAATCACTGTAATCTACCCGGAAACAGCGTAAAATATCTAGTGTCCTGCCCAGGGATTCACTGTAATCTACCAGGAAACAGGGTAAAATACCTAGTGTCCTGCCCAGGGATTCACTGTAATCTACCCAGAAACAGGGTAAAATATCTAGTGTCCTGCCCAGGGATTCACAGTAATTTACTCGCAAACAGGGTAAAATATCTAGTGTCCTGCCCAGGGATTCACTGTAATCTACCCAGAAACAGGGTAAAATATCTCGTGTCCTGCCCAGGGATTCACTGTAATTTAACCGGAAACAGGGTAAAATATCCAATGTCCTGCCCAGGGATTCACTGTAATCTACCCGGAAACAGGGTAAAATATCTAGTGTCCTGCCCAGGGATTCACTGTAATCTACCCAGAAACAGACTAAAATATCTAGTGTCAAGCCCAGGGACTCACTGTAATCTACCCAGAAACAGGGTAAAATATCTAGTGTCCTGCCCAGGAATTCACTGTAATCTACCCAGAAACAGGGTAAAATATCTAGTGTCCTGCCCAGGGACTCACTGTAATCTACCAGGAAACAGGGTAAAATATCTCATGTCCTGCCCAGGGATTCACTGTAATCTACCCGGAAACAGGGTAAAATATCTCGTGTCCTGCCCAGGGACTCACTGTAATCTACCTGCAAACAGGGTAAAATATCTAGTGTCCTGCCCAGGGATTCACTGTAATCTACCCAGAAACAGGGTAAATTATCTAGTGTCCTGCCCAGGGATCCACAGTAATCTACCCGGAAACAGGGTAAAATATCTCGTGTCCTGCCCAGGGATTCACAGTAATCTACCCGGAAACAGGGTAAAATATCTAGTGTCCTGCCCAGGGATTCACTGTAATCTACCCGGAAACAGGGTAAAATATCTAGTGTCCTGCCCAGGGATTCACAGTAATCTACCCGGAAACAGGGTAAAATATCCGGTGTCCTGCCCAGGGATTCACTGTAATCTACCCAGAAACAGGGTAAAATATCTCGTGTCCTGCCCAGGGATTCACTGTAATCTAACCGGAAACAGGGTAAAATATCTAGTGTCATGCCCAGGGATTCACTGTAATCTACCGGAAACAGGGTAAAATATCTCGTGTCCTGCCCAGGGATTCACTGTAAACTACCGGAAACAGGGAAACATATCTCATGTCCTGCCCAGGGATTCACTGTAATCCACCCGGAAACAGGGTAAAATATCCAGTGTCCGGCCCAGGGATTCACTGTAATCTAACCGGAAAGAGGGTAAAATATCCAGTGTCCTGTCCAGCGATTCACTGTAATCTACCCGCAAACAGGGTAAAATATCGAGTGTCCTGCCCAGGGATTCACTGAAATCTACCCAGAAACAGGGTAAAATATTCAGTGTACTGCCCAGGGATTCACTGTAATCTAACCGGAAACAGGGTAAAATATCCAATGTCCTGCACAGGGATTCACTGTAATCTACCCAGAAACAGGGTAAAATATCTAGTGTCCTGCCCAGGGATTCACTGTAATCTACCAGGAAACAGGGTAAAATATCTCGGGTCCTGCCCAGGGACTCATTATAATCTACCCAGAAACAGGGTAAAATATCGAGTGTCTAGCCCAGGGATTCACTGTAATCTACCCGGAAACAGGGTAAAATATCTCGTGTCATGCCCAGGGATTCACTGTAATCTACCCGGAAACAGGGTAAAATATCCAGTGTCCTGCCCAGGGATTCACTGTAATCTACCGGAAACAGGGTAAAATATCTCATGTCGTGCACAGGGATTCACTGTAATCCACACGGAAACAGGGTAAAATATCCAGTGTCCTACCCAGGGATTCACTGTAATCTACCCGGAAACAGGGTAAAATATCCAGTGTCCTGCCCAGCGATTCATTGCAATCTACCCGCAAACAGGGTAAAATATCCAATGTCTTGCACAGGGATTCACTGTAATCTACCCGGAAACAGGGTAAAATATCTAGTGTCCTGCCCAGGGATTCACTGTAATCTACCCAGAAACAGGGTAAAATATCCAGTGTCCTACCCAGGGATTCACTGTAATCTGCCCAGAAAGAGGGTAAAATATCCAGTGTCCTGCCCAGGGATTCACTGTAATCTACCCAGAAACAGGGTAAAATATCTCGTGTCCAGCCCAGGGATTCACTGTAATCCACCAGGAAACAGGGTAAAATATCTAGTGTCCTTCCCAGGGTTTCGCTGTAATCTACCTGGAAACAGGGTAAAATATCTCGTGTCCAGCCCAGGGACACACTGTAATCTACCCGCAAACAGGGTAAAATATCTCGTGTCCTGCCCAGGGACTCACTGTAATCTACCCAGAAACAGGGTAAAATATCTCATGTCCTGCCCAGGGACTCACTGTAATCTACCCGGAAACAGGGTAAAATATCTAGTGTCCTGCCCAGGGACTCACTGTAATCTACCCGGAAACAGGGTAAAATATCTAGTGTCCTGCCCAGGGATTCACTGTAATCTACCCAGAAACAGGGTAAAATATCCAGTGTCCTGCCCAGGGATTCACTGTAATCTAACCGGAAACAGTGTAAAATATCCAATGTCCTGCCCAGGGAATCACTGTAAACTACCCGGAAACAGGGTAAAATATCTAGTGTCCTGCCCAGGGTTTCACTGTAATCTACCCGGAAACAGGGTAAAATATCTACTGTCCTGCCCAGGGATTCACTGTAATCCACCCAGAAAGAGGGTAAAATATCTAGTGTCCTGCCCAGGGATTCACAGTAATTTACACGGAAACAGGGTTAAATATCTAGTGTCCTGCCCAGGGATTCACAGTAATCTACCCGGAAACAGGGTAAAATATCTCGTGTCCTGTCCTGGGATTCACTGTAATCTACCCAGAAATAGGGTAAAATATCCAGTGTCCTGCCCAGGGATTCACTGTAATCTACCCGCAAACAGGGTAAAATATCCAATGTCCTGCTCAGGGAATCACTGTAATCTACCCGGAAACAGCGTAAAATATCTAGTGTCCAGCCCAGGGACTCACTGTAATATACCCAGAAACAGGGTAAAATACCTAGTGTCCTGCCCAGGGACTCACTGTAATCTACCCAGAAACAGGGTAAAATATCTCGTGTCCTGCCCAGGAATTCACGGTAATCTACCAGGAAACAGGGTAAAATATCTAGTGTCCTGCCCAGGGACTCACTGTAATCTACCCGGAAACAGGGTAAATTACCTCATGTCCTGCCCAGGGACTCACTGTAATCTACCGGAAACAGGGTAAAATATCTCGTGTCCTGCCCAGGGATTCACTGTAATCTACCCAGAAACAGGGTAAAATATCTAGTGTCCTGCCCAGGGACTCACTGTAATCTACCCGGAAACAGGGTAAAATATCTAGTGTCCTGCCCAGGGATTCACTGTAATCTACCCAGAAACAGGGTAAAATATCCAGTGTCCTGCCCAGGGATTCACTGTAATCTAACCGGAAACAGGGTAAAATATCCAATGTCCTGCCCAGGGATTCACTGTAATCTACCCAGAAACAGGGTAAAATATCTAGTGTCCTGCCCAGGGATTCACTGTAATCTGCCAGGAAACAGGGTAAAATATCTCGTGTCCTGCCCAGGGACTCACTGTAATCTACCCAGAAACAGGGTAAAATATCTAGTGTCCTGCTCAGGGATTCACTGTAATCTACCCGGAAATAGGGTAAAATATCTCGTGTCATGCCCAGGGATTCACTGTAATCTACCCGGAAACAGGGTAAAATATCTCGTGTCCTGCCCAGGGATTCACTGTAATCCACCCTGAAACAGGGTAAAATATCCAGTGTCCTGCTCAGGGATTCACTGTAATCTACCCGGAAACAGGGTAAAATATCTCGTGTCCTGCCCAGGGACTCACTGTAATCTACCTGCAAACAGGGTAAAATATCTAGTGTCCTGCCCAGGGATTCACTGTAATCTACCCAGAAACAGGGTAAATTATCTAGTGTCCTGCCCAGGGATCCACAGTAATCTACCCGGAAACAGGGTAAAATATCTCGTGTCCTGCCCTGGGATTCACAGTAATCTACCCGGAAACAGGGTAAAATATCTAGTGTCCTGCCCAGGGATTCACTGTAATCTACCCGGAAACAGGGTAAAATATCTAGTGTCCTGCCCAGGGATTCACAGTAATCTACCCGGAAACAGGGTAAAATATCCGGTGTCCTGCCCAGGGATTCACTGTAATCTACCCAGAAACAGGGTAAAATATCTCGTGTCCTGCTCAGGGATTCACTGTAATCTACCCGGAAACAGGGTAAAATATCTAGTGTCATGCCCAGGCATTCACTGTAATCTACCGGGAAACAGGGTAAAATATCTCGTGTCCTGCCCAGGGATTCACTGTAATCTACCGGAAACAGGGAAACATATCTCATGTCCTGCCCAGGGATTCACTGTAATCCACCCGGAAACAGGGTAAAATATCCAGTGTCCGGCCCAGGGATTCACTGTAATCTAACCGGAAAGAGGGTAAAATATCCAGTGTCCTGTCCAGCGATTCACTGTAATCTACCCGCAAACAGGGTAAAATATCGAGTGTCCTGCCCAGGGATTCACTGTAATCTACCCAGAAACAGGGTAAAATATTCAGTGTACTGCCCAGGGATTCACTGTAATCTAACCGGAAACAGGGTAAAATATCCAATGTCCTGCACAGGGATTCACTGTAATCTACCCAGAAACAGGGTAAAATATCTCGTGTCCTGCCCAGGGATTCACTGTAATCTACCAGGAAACAGGGTAAAATATCTCGGGTCCTGCCCAGGGACTCATTATAATCTACCCAGAAACAGGGTAAAATATCTAGTGTCCTGCCCAGGGATTCACTGTAATCTACCCGGAAACAGGGTAAAATATCTCGTGTCATGCCCAGGGATTCACTGTAATCTACCCGGAAACAGGGTAAAATATCCAGTGTCCTGCCCAGGGATTCACTGTAATCTACCGGAAACAGGGTAAAATATCTCATGTCGTGCACAGGGATTCACTGTAATCCACACGGAAACAGGGTAAAATATCCAGTGTCCTACCCAGGGATTCACTGTAATCTACCCGGAAACAGGGTAAAATATCCAGTGTCCTGCCCAGCGATTCATTGCAATCTACCCGCAAACAGGGTAAAATATCCAATGTCTTGCACAGGGATTCACTGTAATCTACCAGGAAACAGGGTAAAACATCTAGTGTCCTGCCCAGGGATTCACTGTAATCTACCCAGAAACAGGGTAAAATATCCAGTGTCCTACCCAGGGAATCACTGTAATCTACCCGGAAACAGCATAAAATATCTAGTGTCCAGCCCAGGGACTCACTGTAATATACCCAGAAACAGGGTAAAATACCTAGTGTCCTGCCCAGGGACTCACTGTAATCTACCCAGAAACTGGGTAAAATATCTCGTGTCCTGCCCAGGAATTCACGGTAATCTACCAGGAAACAGGGTAAAATATCTAGTGTCCTGCCCAGGGACTCACTGTAATCTACCCGGAAACAGGGTAAAATACCTCATGTCCTGCCCAGGGACTCACTGTAATCTACCGGAAACAGGGTAAAATATCTCGTGTCCTGCCCAGGGATTCACTGTAATCTACCCAGAAACAGGGTAAAATATCTAGTGTCCTGCCCAGGGACTCACTGTAATCTACCCGGAAACAGGGTAAAATATCTAGTGTCCTGCCCAGGGATTCACTGTAATCTACCCAGAAACAGGGTAAAATATCCAGTGTCCTGCCCAGGGATTCACTGTAATCTAACCGGAAACAGGGTAAAATATCCAATGTCCTGCCCAGGGATTCACTGTAATCTACCCAGAAACAGGGTAAAATATCTAGTGTCCTGCCCAGGGATTCACTGTAATCTACCAGGAAACAGGGTAAAATATCTCGTGTCCTGCCCAGGGACTCACTGTAATCTACCCAGAAACAGGGTAAAATATCTAGTGTCCTGCTCAGGGATTCACTGTAATCTACCCGGAAACAGGGTAAAATATCTCGTGTCATGCCCAGGGATTCACTGTAATCTACCCGGAAACAGGGTAAAATATCTCGTGTCCTGCCCAGGGATTCACTGTAATCCACCCTGAAACAGGGTAAAATATCCAGTGTCCTGCTCAGGGATTCACTGTAATCTACCCGGAAACAGGGTAAAATATCTCGTGTCCTGCCCAGGGACTCACTGTAATCTACCTGCAAACAGGGTAAAATATCTAGTGTCCTGCCCAGGGATTCACTGTAATCTACCCAGAAACAGGGTAAATTATCTAGTGTCCTGCCCAGGGATCCACAGTAATCTACCCGGAAACAGGGTAAAATATCTCGTGTCCTGCCCAGGGATTCACAGTAATCTACCCGGAAACAGGGTAAAATATCTAGTGTCCTGCCCAGGGATTCACTGTCATCTACCCGGAAACAGGGTAAAATATCTAGTGTCCTGCCCAGGGATTCACAGTAATCTACCCGGAAACAGGGTAAAATATCCGGTGTCCTGCCCAGGGATTCACTGTAATCTACCCAGAAACAGGGTAAAATATCTCGTGTCCTGCCCAGGGATTCACTGTAATCTACCCGGAAACAGGGTAAAATATCTAGTGTCATGCCCAGGCATTCACTGTAATCTACCGGGAAACAGGGTAAAATATCTCGTGTCCTGCCCAGGGATTCACTGTAATCTACCGGAAACAGGGAAACATATCTCATGTCCTGCCCAGGGATTCACTGTAATCCACCCGGAAACAGGGTAAAATATCCAGTGTCCGGCCCAGGGATTCACTGTAATCTAACCGGAAAGAGGGTAAAATATCCAGTGTCCTGTCCAGCGATTCACTGTAATCTACCCGCAAACAGGGTAAAATATCGAGTGTCCTGCCCAGGGATTCACTGTAATCTACCCAGAAACAGGGTAAAATATTCAGTGTACTGCCCAGGGATTCACTGTAATCTAACCGGAAACAGGGTAAAATATCCAATGTCCTGCACAGGGATTCACTGTAATCTACCCAGAAACAGGGTAAAATATCTCGTGTCCTGCCCAGGGATTCACTGTAATCTACCAGGAAACAGGGTAAAATATCTCGGGTCCTGCCCAGGGACTCATTATAATCTACCCAGAAACAGGGTAAAATATCTAGTGTCCTGCCCAGGGATTCACTGTAATCTACCCGGAAACAGGGTAAAATATCTCGTGTCATGCCCAGGGATTCACTGTAATCTACCCGGAAACAGGGTAAAATATCCAGTGTCCTGCCCAGGGATTCACTGTAATCTACCGGAAACAGGGTAAAATATCTCATGTCGTGCACAGGGATTCACTGTAATCCACACGGAAACAGGGTAAAATATCCAGTGTCCTACCCAGGGATTCACTGTAATCTACCCGGAAACAGGGTAAAATATCCAGTGTCCTGCCCAGCGATTCATTGCAATCTACCCGCAAACAGGGTAAAATATCCAATGTCTTGCACAGGGATTCACTGTAATCTACCAGGAAACAGGGTAAAATATCTAGTGTCCTGCCCAGGGATTCACTGTAATCTACCCAGAAACAGGGTAAAATATCCAGTGTCCTACCCAGGGATTCACTGTAATCTGCCCAGAAAGAGGGTAAAATATCCAGTGTCCTGCCCAGGGATTCACTGTAATCTACCCAGAAACAGGGTAAAATATCTCGTGTCCAGCCCAGGGATTCACTGTAATCCACCAGGAAACAGGGTAAAATATCTAGTGTCCTGCCCAGGGTTTCGCTGTAATCTACCTGGAAACAGGGTAAAACATCTCGTGTCCAGCCCAGGGACACACTGTAATCTACCCGCAAACAGGGTAAAATATCTCGTGTCCTGCCCAGGGACTCACTGTAATCTACCCAGAAACAGGGTAAAATATCTCATGTCCTGCCCAGGGACTCACTGTAATCTACCCGGAAACAGGGTAAAATATCTCGTGTCCTGCCCAGGGACTCACTGTAATCTACCCGGAAACAGGGTAAAATATCTAGTGTCCTGCCCAGGGATTCACTGTAATCTACCCAGAAACAGGGTAAAATATCCAGTGTCCTGCCCAGGGATTCACTGTAATCTAACCGGAAACAGTGTAAAATATCCAATGTCCTGCCCAGGGAATCACTGTAATCTACCCGGAAACAGGGTAAAATATCTAGTGTCCTGCCCAGGGATTCACTGTAATCCACCCAGAAAGAGGGTAAAATATCTAGTGTCCTGCCCAGGGATTCACAGTAATTTACACGGAAACAGGGTTAAATATCTAGTGTCCTGCCCAGGGATTCACAGTAATCTACCCGGAAACAGGGTAAAATATCTCGTGTCCTGCCCTGGGATTCACTGTAATCTACCCAGAAATAGGGTAAAATATCTAGTGTCCTGCCCAGGGATTCACTGTAATCTACCCGCAAACAGGGTAAAATATCCAATGTCCTGCTCAGGGAATCACTGTAATCTACCCGGAAACAGGGTAAAATATCTAGTGTCCTGCCCAGGGACTCACTGTAATATACCCAGAAACAGGGTAAAATACCTAGTGTCCTGCCCAGGGACTCACTGTAATCTACCCAGAAACAGGGTAAAATATCTCGTGTCCTGCCCAGGAATTCACGGTAATCTACCCGGAAACAGGGTAAAATATCTAGTGTCCTGCCCAGGGACTCACTGTAATCTACCCGGAAACAGGGTAAAATATCTCATGTCCTGCCCAGGGACTCACTGTAATCTACCGGAAACAGGGTAAAATATCTCGTGTCCTGCCCAGGGATTCACTGTAATCTACCCAGAAACAGGGTAAAATATCTAGTGTCCTGCCCAGGGACTCACTGTAATCTACCCGGAAACAGGGTAAAATATCTAGTGTCCTGCCCAGGGATTCACAGTAATCTACCCGGAAACAGGGTAAAATATCTAGTGTCCTGCCCAGGGATTCACTGTAATCTACCCAGAAACAGGGTAAAATATCCAGTGTCCTGCCCAGGGATTCACTGTAATCTAACCGGAAACAGGGTAAAATATCCAATGTCCTGCCCAGGGATTCACTGTAATCTACCCAGAAACAGGGTAAAATATCTAGTGTCCTGCCCAGGGATTCACTGTAATCTGCCAGGAAACAGGGTAAAATATCTCGTGTCCTGCCCAGGGACTCACTGTAATCTACCCAGAAACAGGGTAAAATATCTAGTGTCCTGCTCAGGGATTCACTGTAATCTACCCGGAAATAGGGTAAAATATCTCGTGTCATGCCCAGGGATTCACTGTAATCTACCCGGAAACAGGGTAAAATATCTCGTGTCCTGCCCAGGGATTCACACTAATCCACCCTGAAACAGGGTAAAATATCCAGTGTCCTGCTCAGGGATTCACTGTAATCTACCCGGAAACAGGGTAAAATATCCAGTGTCCTGCCCAGCGATTCACTGTAATCTACCCGCAAACAGGGTAAAATATCCAATGTCCTGCACAGGGATTCACTGTAATCTACCAGGAAACAGGGTAAAATATCTAGTGTCCTGCCCAGGGATTCACTGTAATCTACCCGGAAACAGGGTAAAATATCTCATGTACAGCCCAGGGACACACTGTAATCTACCCGCAAACAGGGTAAAATATCTCGTGTTCTGCCCAGGGATTCACAGTAATCTACCCGGAAACAGGGTAAAATATCTAGTGTCCTGCCCAGGGATTCACTGTAATCTACCCAGAAACAGGGTAAAATATCTAGTGTCCTGCCCAGGGATTCACTGTAATCTAACCGGAAACAGGGTAAAATATCCAATGTCCTGCTCAGGGAATCACTGTAATCTACCCGGAAACAGCGTAAAATATCTAGTGTCCTGCCCAGGGATTCACTGTAATCTACCAGGAAACAGGGTAAAATACCTAGTGTCCTGCCCAGGGATTCACTGTAATCGACCCAGAAACAGGGTAAAATATCTCGTGTCCTGCCCAGGGATTCACAGTAATTTACCCGCAACCAGGGTAAAATATCTAGTGTCCTGCCCAGGGATTCACTGTAATCTACCCGGAAACAGTGTAAAATATCTAGTGTCCTGCCCAGGGATTCACTGTAATCTACCCAGAAACAGACTAAAATATCTAGTGTCAAGCCCAGGGAGTCACTGTAATCTACCCAGAAACAGGGTAAAATATCTAGTGTCCTGCCCAGGAATTCACTGTAATCTACCCAGAAACAGGGTAAAATATCTAGTGTCCTGCCCAGGGACTCACTGTAATCTACCAGGAAACAGGGTAAAATATCTCATGTCCTGCCCAGGGACTCACTGTAATCTACCCGGAAACAGGGTAAAATATCTCGTGTCCTGCCCAGGGACTCACTGTAATCTACCTGCAAACAGGGTAAAATATCTAGTGTCCTGCCCAGGGATTCACTGTAATCTACCCAGAAACAGGGTAAAATATCTAGTGTCCTGCCCAGGGATCACAGTAATCTACCCGGAAACAGGGTAAAATATCTCGTGTCCTGCCCAGGGATTCACAGTAATCAACCCGGAAACAGGGTAAAATATCTAGTGTCCTGCCCAGGGATTCACTGTAATCTACCCGGAAACAGGGTAAAATATCTAGTGTCCTGCCCAGGGATTCACAGTAATCTACCCGGAAACAGGGTAAAATATCCGGTGTCCTGCCCAGGGATTCACTGTAATCTACCCAGAAACAGGGTAAAATATCTCGTGTCCTGCCCAGGGATTCACTGTAATCTACCCGGAAACAGGGTAAAATATCTAGTGTCATGCCCAGGGATTCACTGTAATCTACCCAGAAACAGGGTAAAATATCTCGTGTCCTGCCCAGGGATTCACTGTAATCTACCGGAAACAGGGTAAAATATCTCATGTCCTGCCCAGGGATTCACTGTAATCCACCCGGAAACAGGGTAAAATATCCAGTGTCCTGCCCAGGGATTCACTGTAATCTAACCGGAAAGAGGGTAAAATATCCAGTGTCCTGTCCAGCGATTCACTGTAATCTACCCGCAAACAGGGTAAAATATCGAGTGTCCTGCCCAGGGATTCACTGTAATCTACCCAGAAACAGGGTAAAATATTCAGTGTACTGCCCAGGGATTCACTGTAATCTAACCGGAAACAGGGTAAAATATCCAATGTCCTGCACAGGGATTCACTGTAATCTACCCAGAAACAGGGTAAAATATCTAGTGTCCTGCCCAGGGATTCACTGTAATCTACCAGGAAACAGGGTAAAATATCTCGGGTCCTGCCCAGGGACTCATTATAATATACCCAGAAACAGGGTAAAATATCTAGTGTCCTGCCCAGGGATTCACTGTAATCTACGCGGAAACAGGGTAAAATATCTCGTGTCATGCCCAGGGATTCACTGTAATCTACCCGGAAACAGGGTAAAATATCCAGTGTCCTGCCCAGGGATTCACTGTAATCTACCGGAAACAGGGTAAAATATCTCATGTTGTGCACAGGGATTCACTGTAATCCACACGGAAACAGGGTAAAATATCCAGTGTCCTACCCAGGGATTCACTGTAATCTACCCGGAAACAGGGTAAAATATCCAGTGTCCTGCCCAGCGATTCATTGCAATCTACCCGCAAACAGGGTAAAATATCCAATGTCTTGCACAGGGATTCACTGTAATCTACCCGGAAACAGGGTAAAATATCTAGTGTCCTGCCCAGGGATTCACTGTAATCTACCCAGAAACAGGGTAAAATATCCAGTGTCCTACCCAGGGATTCACTGTAATCTGCCCAGAAAGAGGGTAAAATATCCAGTGTCCTGCCCAGGGATTCACTGTAATCTACCCAGAAACAGGGTAAAATATCTCGTGTCCTGCCCAGGGATTCACTGTAATCCACCAGGAAACAGGGTAAAATATCTAGTGTCCTGCCCAGGGTTTCGCTGTAATCTACCTGGAAACAGGGTAAAATATCTCGTGTCCAGCCCAGGGACACACTGTAATCTACCCGCAAACAGGGTAAAATATCTCGTGTCCTGCCCAGGGACTCACTGTAATCTACCCAGAAACAGGGTAAAATATCTCATGTCCTGCCCAGGGACTCACTGTAATCTACCCGGAAACAGGGTAAAATATCTCGTGTCCTGCCCAGGGACTCACTGTAATCTACCCGGAAACAGGGTAAAATATCTAGTGTCCTGCCCAGGGATTCACTGTAATCTACCCAGAAACAGGGTAAAATATCCAGTGTCCTGCCCAGGGATTCACTGTAATCTAACCGGAAACAGTGTAAAATATCCAATGTCCTGCCCAGGGAATCACTGTAAACTACCCGGAAACAGGGTAAAATATCTAGTGTCCTGCCCAGGGTTTCACTGTAATCTACCCGGAAACAGGGTAAAATATCTACTGTCCTGCCCAGGGATTCACTGTAATCCACCCAGAAAGAGGGTAAAATATCTCGTGTCCTGCCCAGGGATTCACAGTAATTTACACGGAAACAGGGTTAAATATCTAGTGTCCTGCCCAGGGATTCACAGTAATCTACCCGGAAACAGGGTAAAATATCTCGTGTCCTGTCCTGGGATTCACTGTAATCTACCCAGAAATAGGGTAAAATATCCAGTGTCCTGCCCAGGGATTCACTGTAATCTACCCGCAAACAGTGTAAAATATCTCGTGTCCTGCCCAGGGACTCAATGTAATCTACCCAGAAACAGGGTAAAATATCTCGTGTCCTGCCCAGGGATTCACTGTAATCTACCCGGAAACAGGGTAAAATATCTAGTGTCCTGCCCAGGGATTCACTGTAATCTACCCAGAAACAGGGTAAAATATCTAGTGTCCTGCCCAGGGATTCACAGTAATCTACCCGGAAACAGGGTAAAATATCTCGTGTCCTGCCCAGGGATTCACAGTAATCTACCCGGAAACAGGGTAAAATATCTAGTGTCCTGCCCAGGGATTCACTGTAATCTACCAGGAAACAGGGTAAAATATCTCGTGTCCTGCCCAGGGATTCACTGTAATCTACCCAGAAACAGGGTAAAATATCCAGTGTCCTGCCCAGGGATTCACTGTAATCTACCCGCAAACAGGGTAAAATATCCAATGTCCTGCCCAGGGAATCACTGTAATCTACCCGGAAACAGCGTAAAATATCTAGTGTCCTGCCCAGGGACTCACTGTAATATACCCAGAAACAGGGTAAAATACCTAGTGTCCTGCCCAGGGACTCACTGTCATCTACCCAGAAACAGGGTAAAATATCTCGTGTCCTGCCCAGGGATTCACTGTCATCTACCCGGAAACAGGGTAAAATATCTAGTGTCCTGCCCAGGGACTCACTGTAATCTACCCGGAAACAGGGTAAAATATCTCATGTCCTGCCCAGGGACTCACTGTAATCTACCGGAAACAGGGTAAAATATCTCGTGTCCTGCCCAGGGATTCACTGTAATCTACCCAGAAACAGGGTAAAATATCTAGTGTCCTGCCCAGGGACTCACTGTAATCTACCCGGAAACAGGGTAAAATATCTAGTGTCCTGCCCAGGGATTCACAGTAATCTACCCGGAAACAGGGTAAAATATCTAGTGTCCTGCCCAGGGATTCACTGTAATCTACCCAGAAACAGGGTAAAATATCCAGTGTCCTGCCCAGGGATTCACTGTAATCTACCCGGAAACAGGGTAAAATATCCAGTGTCCTGCCCAGGGATTCACTGTAATCTACCAGAAACAGGGTAAAATATCTAGTGTCCTGCCCAGGGATTCACTGTAATCTACCAGGAAACAGGGTAAAATATCTCGTGTCCTGCCCAGGGACTCACTGTAATCTACCCAGAAACAGGGTAAAATATCTAGTGTCCTGCTCAGGGATTCACTGTAATCTACCCGGAAACAGGGTAAAATATCTCGTGTCCTGCCCAGGGATTCACTGTAATCTACCCGGAAACAGGGTAAAATATCTCGTGTCCTGCCCAGGGATTCACTGTAATCTACCCTGAAACAGGGTAAAATATCTAGTGTCCTGCCCAGGGATTCACTGTAATCTACCCGGAAACAGGGTAAAATATCCAGTGTCCTGCCCAGGGATTCACTGTAATCTACCCGCAAACATGGTAAAATATCTAGTGTCCTGCACAGGGATTCACTGTAATCTACCAGGAAACAGGGTAAAATATCTAGTGTCCTGCCCAGGGATTCACTGTAATCTACCAGGACACAGGGTAAAATATCTCATGTCCAGCCCAGGGACTCACTGTAATCTACCCGGAAACAGGGTAAAATATCTCGTGTCCTGCCCAGGGATTCACTGTAATCTACCCGGAAACAGGGTAAAATATCTAGTGTCCTGCCCAGGGATTCACTGTAATCTACCAGAAACAGGGTAAAATATCTAGTGTCCTGCCCAGGGATTCACTGTAATCTACCCGGAAACAGGGTAAAATATCTAGTGTCCTGCCCAGGGAATCACTGTAATCTACCCGGAAACAGGGTAAAATATCTAGTGTCCTGCCCAGGGATTCACTGTAATCTACCAGGAAACAGGGTAAAATACCTAGTGTCCTGCCCAGGGATTCACTGTAATCTACCAGAAACAGGGTAAAATATCTCGTGTCCTGCCCAGGGATTCACAGTAATCTACCCGCAAACAGGGTAAAATATCTAGTGTCCTGCCCAGGGATTCACTGTAATCTACCCGGAAACAGTGTAAAATATCTAGTGTCCTGCCCAGGGATTCACTGTAATCTACCCAGAAACAGAGTAAAATATCTAGTGTCCTGCCCAGGGAGTCACTGTAATCTACCCAGAAACAGGGTAAAATATCTAGTGTCCTGCCCAGGGATTCACTGTAATCTTCCCAGAAACAGGGTAAAATATCTAGTGTCCTGCCCAGGGACTCACTGTAATCTACCCGGAAACAGGGTAAAATATCTCGTGTCCTGCCCAGGGACTCACTGTAATCTACCTGAAACAGGGTAAAATATCTAGTGTCCTGCCCAGGGATTCACTGTAATCTACCCAGAAACAGGGTAAAATATCTAGTGTCCTGCCCAGGGATTCACTGTAATCTACCCGGAAACAGGGTAAAATATCTCGTGTCCTGCCCAGGGATTCACAGTAATCTACCCGGAAACAGGGTAAAATATCTAGTGTCCTGCCCAGGGATTCACTGTAATCTACCCGGAAACAGGGTAAAATATCTAGTGTCCTGCCCAGGGATTCACAGTAATCTACCCGGAAACAGGGTAAAATATCTCGTGTCCTGCCCAGGGATTCACTGTAATCTACCCAGAAACAGGGTAAAATATCTCGTGTCCTGCCCAGGGATTCACTGTAATCTACCCGGAAACAGGGTAAAATATCTAGTGTCCTGCCCAGGGATTCACTGTAATCTACCGGGAAACAGGGTAAAATATCTCGTGTCCTGCCCAGGGATTCACTGTAATCTACCCGGAAACAGGGTAAAATATCTCATGTCCTGCCCAGGGATTCACTGTAATCTACCCGGAAACAGGGTAAAATATCCAGTGTCCTGCCCAGGGATTCACTGTAATCTAACCGGAAACAGGGTAAAATATCCAGTGTCCTGCCCAGGGATTCACTGTAATCTACCCGGAAACAGGGTAAAATATCGAGTGTCCTGCCCAGGGATTCACTGTAATCTACCCAGAAACAGGGTAAAATATCTAGTGTACTGCCCAGGGATTCACTGTAATCTAACCGGAAACAGGGTAAAATATCTAGTGTCCTGCCCAGGGATTCACTGTAATCTACCCAGAAACAGGGTAAAATATCTAGTGTCCTGCCCAGGGATTCACTGTAATCTACCAGGAAACAGGGTAAAATATCTCGTGTCCTGCCCAGGGACTCATTGTAATCTACCCGGAAACAGGGTAAAATATCTAGTGTCCTGCCCAGGGATTCACTGTAATCTACCCGGAAACAGGGTAAAATATCTCGTGTCCTGCCCAGGGATTCACTGTAATCTACCCGGAAACAGGGTAAAATATCTAGTGTCCTGCCCAGGGATTCACTGTAATCTACCGGAAACAGGGTAAAATATCTCATGTCCTGCACAGGGATTCACTGTAATCTACACGGAAACAGGGTAAAATATCCAGTGTCCTGCCCAGGGATTCACTGTAATCTACCCGGAAACAGGGTAAAATATCCAGTGTCCTGCCCAGGGATTCACTGTAATCTACCCGCAAACAGGGTAAAATATCCAATGTCCTGCCCAGGGATTCACTGTAATCTACCCGGAAACAGGGTAAAATATCTAGTGTCCTGCCCAGGGATTCACTGTAATCTACCCAGAAACAGGGTAAAATATCCAGTGTCCTGCCCAGGGATTCACTGTAATCTACCAGGAAACAGGGTAAAATATCTAGTGTCCTGCCCAGGGATTCACTGTAATCTACCCAGAAACAGGGTAAAATATCTCGTGTCCTGCCCAGGGATTCACTGTAATCTACCAGGAAACAGGGTAAAATATCTAGTGTCCTGCCCAGGGTTTCACTGTAATCTACCTGGAAACAGGGTAAAATATCTCGTGTCCTGCCCAGGGACTCACTGTAATCTACCCGAAACAGGGTAAAATATCTCGTGTCCTGCCCAGGGACTCACTGTAATCTACCCAGAAACAGGGTAAAATATCTCATGTCCTGCCCAGGGACTCACTGTAATCTACCCGGAAACAGGGTAAAATATCTCGTGTCCTGCCCAGGGACTCACTGTAATCTACCCGGAAACAGGGTAAAATATCTAGTGTCCTGCCCAGGGATTCACTGTAATCTACCCAGAAACAGGGTAAAATATCCAGTGTCCTGCCCAGGGATTCACTGTAATCTAACCGGAAACAGTGTAAAATATCCAATGTCCTGCCCAGGGAATCACTGTAATCTACCCGGAAACAGGGTAAAATATCTAGTGTCCTGCCCAGGGTTTCACTGTAATCTACCCGGAAACAGGGTAAAATATCTAGTGTCCTGCCCAGGGATTCACTGTAATCTACCCAGAAAGAGGGTAAAATATCTCGTGTCCTGCCCAGGGATTCACTGTAATTTACCCGGAAACAGGGTAAAATATCTAGTGTCCTGCCCAGGGATTCACTGTAATCTACCCGGAAACAGGGTAAAATATCTCGTGTCCTGTCCTGGGATTCACTGTAATCTACCCAGAAATAGGGTAAAATATCTAGTGTCCTGCCCAGGGATTCACTGTAATCTACCCGCAAACAGTGTAAAATATCTCGTGTCCTGCCCAGGGACTCAATGTAATCTACCCAGAAACAGGGTAAAATATCTCGTGTCCTGCCCAGGGATTCACTGTAATCTACCCGGAAACAGGGTAAAATATCTAGTGTCCTGCCCAGGGATTCACTGTAATCTACCCAGAAACAGGGTAAAATATCTAGTGTCCTGCCCAGGGATCACTGTAATCTACCCGGAAACAGGGTAAAATATCTCGTGTCCTGCCCAGGGATTCACAGTAATCTACCCGGAAACAGGGTAAAATATCTAGTGTCCTGCCCAGGGATTCACTGTAATCTACCAGGAAACAGGGTAAAATATCTAGTGTCCTGCCCAGGGATTCACAGTAATCTACCCGGAAACAGGGTAAAATATCTCGTGTCCTGCCCAGGGATTCACTGTAATCTACCCGGAAACAGGGTAAAATATCTCGTGTCCTGCCCAGGGATTCACTGTAATCTACCCGGAAACAGGGTAAAATATCTAGTGTCCTGCCCAGGGATTCACTGTAATCTACCCGGAAACAGGGTAAAATATCTCGTGTCCTGCCCAGGGATTCACTGTAATCTACCGGAAACAGGGTAAAATATCTCATGTCCTGCCCAGGGATTCACTGTAATCTACCCGGAAACAGGGTAAAATATCCAGTGTCCTGCCCAGGGATTCACTGTAATCTAACCGGAAACAGGGTAAAATATCCAGTGTCCTGCCCAGGGATTCACTGTAATCTACCCGAAACAGGGTAAAATATCTAGTGTCCTGCCCAGGGATTCACTGTAATCTACCCAGAAACAGGGTAAAATATCTAGTGTCCTGCCCAGGGATTCACTGTAATCTACCCGGAAACAGGGTAAAATATCAAGTGTCCTGCCCAGGGATTCACTGTAATCTACCCAGAAACAGGGTAAAATATCTAGTGTCCTGCCCAGGGATTCACTGTAATCTACCAGGAAACAGGGTAAAATATCTCGTGTCCTGCCCAGGGACTCACTGTAATCTACCAGAAACAGGGTAAAATATCTAGTGTCCTGCCCAGGGATTCACTGTAATCTACCCGGAAACAGGGTAAAATATCTCGTGTCCTGCCCAGGGATTCACTGTAATCTACCCGGAAACAGGGTAAAATATCCAGTGTCCTGCCCAGGGATTCACTGTAATCTACCGGAAACAGGGTAAAATATCTCATGTCCTGCACAGGGATTCACTGTAATCTACACAGAAACAGGGTAAAATATCCAGTGTCCTGCCCAGGGATTCACTGTAATCTACCCGGAAACAGGGTAAAATATCCAGTGTCCTGCCCAGGGATTCATTGTAATCTACCCGCAAACAGGGTAAAATATCCAGTGTCCTGCACAGGGATTCACTGTAATCTACCCGGAAACAGGTAAAATATCTAGTGTCCTGCCCAGGGATTCACTGTAATCTACCCAGAAACAGGGTAAAATATCCAGTGTCCTGCCCAGGGATTCACTGTAATCTACCCAGAAACAGGGTAAAATATCCAGTGTCCTGCCCAGGGATTCACTGTAATCTACCCAGAAACAGGGTAAAATATCTCGTGTCCTGCCCAGGGATTCACTGTAATCTACCAGGAAACAGGGTAAAATATCTAGTGTCCTGCCCAGGGATTCACTGTAATCTACCTGGAAACAGGGTAAAATATCTCGTGTCCTGCCCAGGGACTCACTGTAATCTTCCAGAAACAGGGTAAAATATCCAGTGTCCTGCCCAGGGACTCACTGTAATCTACCCAGAAACAGGGTAAAATATCTCATGTCCTGCCCAGGGACTCACTGTAATCTACCCGGAAACAGGGTAAAATATCTCGTGTCCTGCCCAGGGACTCACTGTAATCTACCCGGAAACAGGGTAAAATATCTAGTGTCCTGCCCAGGGATTCACTGTAATCTACCCAGAAACAGGGTAAAATATCCAGTGTCCTGCCCAGGGATTCACTGTAATCTAACCGGAAACAGTGTAAAATATCTAGTGTCCTGCCCAGGGAATCACTGTAATCTACCCGGAAACAGGGTAAAATATCTAGTGTCCTGCCCAGGGTTTCACTGTAATCTACCAGGAAACAGGGTAAAATATCTAGTGTCCTGCCCAGGGATTCACTGTAATCTACCCAGAAACAGGGTAAAATATCTCGTGTCCTGCCCAGGGATTCACAGTAATTTACCCGGAAACAGGGTAAAATATCTAGTGTCCTGCCCAGGGATTCACTGTAATCTACCCGGAAACAGGGTAAAATATCTCGTGTCCTGCCCAGGGATTCACTGTAATCTACCCAGAAACAGGGTAAAATATCCAGTGTCCTGCCCAGGGATTCACTGTAATCTACCCGCAAACAGTGTAAAATATCTCGTGTCCTGCCCAGGGACTCACTGTAATCTACCCGGAAACAGGGTAAAATATCTCGTGTCCTGCCCAGGGATTCACTGTAATCTACCCGGAAACAGGGTAAAATATCTAGTGTCCTGCCCAGGGATTCACTGTAATCTACCCGGAAACAGGGTAAAATATCTCGTGTCCTGCCCAGGGATTCACTGTAATCTACCGGAAACAGGGTAAAATATCTCATGTCCTGCCCAGGGATTCACTGTAATCTACCCGGAAACAGGGTAAAATATCTCATGTCCTGCCCAGGGATTCACTGTAATCTACCCGGAAACAGTGTAAAATATCTCGTGTCCTGCCCAGGGACTCACTGTAATCTACCCGGAAACAGGGTAAAATATCTAGTGTCCTGCCCAGGGATTCACTGTAATCTACCAGGAAACAGGGTAAAATATCTCGTGTCCTGCCCAGGGATTCACTGTAATCTACCGGAAACAGGGTAAAATATCTCGTGTCCTGCCCAGGGATTCACTGTAATCTACCCGGAAACAGGGTAAAATATCTAGTGTCCTGCCCAGGGATTCACTGTAATCTACCCGGAAACAGGGTAAAATATCCAGTGTCCTGCCCAGGGATTCACTGTAATCTACCCGCAAACAGGGTAAAATATCTAGTGTCCTGCCCAGGGATTCACTGTAATCTACCCAGAAACAGGGTAAAATATCTCGTGTCCTGCCCAGGGATTCACTGTAATCTACCCGGAAACAGGGTAAAATATCTAGTGTCCTGCCCAGGGATTCACTGTAATCTACCAGGAAACAGGGTAAAATATCTCGTGTCCTGCCCAGGGACTCACTGTAATCTACCCGGAAACAGGGTAAAATATCTAGTGTCCTGCCCAGGGATTCACTGTAATCTACCCGGAAACAGGGTAAAATATCTAGTGTCCTGCCCAGGGATTCACTGTAATCTACCCGGAAACAGGGTAAAATATCTCGTGTCCTGCCCAGGGATTCACTGTAATCTACCCGGAAACAGGGTAAAATATCTCGTGTCCTGCCCAGGGATTCACTGTAATCTACCCGGAAACAGGGTAAAATATCTAGTGTCCTGCCCAGGGATTCACTGTAATCTACCCGGAAACAGGGTAAAATATCTCGTGTCCTGCCCAGGGATTCACTGTAATCTACCAGGAAACAGGGTAAAATATCTCGTGTCCTGCCCAGGGATTCACTGTAATCTACCCGGAAACAGGGTAAAATATCTAGTGTCCTGCCCAGGGATTCACTGTAATCTACCAGGAAACAGGGTAAAATATCTAGTGTCCTGCCCAGGGATTCACTGTAATCTACCAGAAACAGGGTAAAATATCTAGTGTCCTGCCCAGGGATTCACTGTAATCTACCCGGAAACAGGGTAAAATATCTAGTGTCCTGCCCAGGGATTCACTGTAATCTACCAGAAACAGGGTAAAATATCTAGTGTCCTGCCCAGGGATTCACTGTAATCTACCCGGAAACAGGGTAAAATATCTAGTGTCCTGCCCAGGGATTCACTGTAATCTACCCGGAAACAGGGTAAAATATCTAGTGTCCTGCCCAGGGATTCACTGTAATCTACCCGGAAACAGGGTAAAATATCTAGTGTCCTGCCCAGGGATTCACTGTAATCTACCCGGAAACAGGGTAAAATATCTAGTGTCCTGCCCAGGGATTCACTGTAATCTACCAGAAACAGGGTAAAATATCTCGTGTCCTGCCCAGGGATTCACTGTAATCTACCCGGAAACAGGGTAAAATATCTAGTGTCCTGCCCAGGGATTCACTGTAATCTACCCGGAAACAGGGTAAAATATCTCGTGTCCTGCCCAGGGATTCACTGTAATCTACCCGGAAACAGGGTAAAATATCTAGTGTCCTGCCCAGGGATTCACTGTAATCTACCAGAAACAGGGTAAAATATCTCGTGTCCTGCCCAGGGATTCACTGTAATCTACCCGGAAACAGGGTAAAATATCTAGTGTCCTGCCCAGGGATTCACTGTAATCTACCCGGAAACAGGGTAAAATATCTCGTGTCCTGCCCAGGGATTCACTGTAATCTACCCGGAAACAGGGTAAAATATCTCGTGTCCTGCCCAGGGATTCACTGTAATCTACCCGGAAACAGGGTAAAATATCTAGTGTCCTGCCCAGGGACTCACTGTAATCTACCAGAAACAGGGTAAAATATCTAGTGTCCTGCCCAGGGATTCACTGTAATCTACCCGGAAACAGGGTAAAATATCTAGTGTCCTGCCCAGGGATTCACTGTAATCTACCCGGAAACAGGGTAAAATATCTAGTGTCCTGCCCAGGGATTCACTGTAATCTACCCGGAAACAGGGTAAAATATCTCGTGTCCTGCCCAGGGATTCACTGTAATCTACCCGGAAACAGGGTAAAATATCTAGTGTCCTGCCCAGGGATTCACTGTAATCTACCAGGAAACAGGGTAAAATATCTCGTGTCCTGCCCAGGGATTCACTGTAATCTACCAGGAAACAGGGTAAAATATCTAGTGTCCTGCCCAGGGATTCACTGTAATCTACCCGGAAACAGGGTAAAATATCTAGTGTCCTGCCCAGGGATTCACTGTAATCTACCCGGAAACAGGGTAAAATATCTAGTGTCCTGCCCAGGGATTCACTGTAATCTACCAGGAAACAGGGTAAAATATCTAGTGTCCTGCCCAGGGATTCACTGTAATCTACCCTGAAACAGGGTAAAATATCTAGTGTCCTGCCCAGGGATTCACTGTAATCTACCAGGAAACAGGGTAAAATATCTCGTGTCCTGCCCAGGGATTCACTGTAATCTACCCGGAAACAGGGTAAAATATCTAGTGTCCTGCCCAGGGATTCACTGTAATCTACCCGGAAACAGGGTAAAATATCTAGTGTCCTGCCCAGGGATTCACTGTAATCTACCAGGAAACAGGGTAAAATATCTCGTGTCCTGCCCAGGGACTCACTGTAATCTACCCGGAAACAGGGTAAAATATCTAGTGTCCTGCCCAGGGATTCACTGTAATCTACCCGGAAACAGGGTAAAATATCTAGTGTCCTGCCCAGGGATTCACTGTAATCTACCCGGAAACAGGGTAAAATATCTCGTGTCCTGCCCAGGGATTCACTGTAATCTACCCGGAAACAGGGTAAAATATCTCGTGTCCTGCCCAGGGATTCACTGTAATCTACCCGGAAACAGGGTAAAATATCTAGTGTCCTGCCCAGGGATTCACTGTAATCTACCCGGAAACAGGGTAAAATATCTCGTGTCCTGCCCAGGGATTCACTGTAATCTACCCGGAAACAGGGTAAAATATCTAGTGTCCTGCCCAGGGATTCACTGTAATCTACCACGAAACAGGGTAAAATATCTCGTGTCCTGCCCAGGGATTCACTGTAATCTACCCGGAAACAGGGTAAAATATCTCGTGTCCTGCCCAGGGATTCACTGTAATCTACCCGGAAACAGGGTAAAATATCTCGTGTCCTGCCCAGGGATTCACTGTAATCTACCAGGAAACAGGGTAAAATATCTAGTGTCCTGCCCAGGGATTCACTGTAATCTACCCGGAAACAGGGTAAAATATCTAGTGTCCTGCCCAGGGATTCACTGTAATCTACCCGGAAACAGGGTAAAATATCTAGTGTCCTGCCCAGGGATTCACTGTAATCTACCCGGAAACAGGGTAAAATATCTAGTGTCCTGCCCAGGGATTCACTGTAATCTACCAGAAACAGGGTAAAATATCTAGTGTCCTGCCCAGGGATTCACTGTAATCTACCCGGAAACAGGGTAAAATATCTCGTGTCCTGCCCAGGGATTCACTGTAATCTACCCGGAAACAGGGTAAAATATCTCGTGTCCTGCCCAGGGATTCACTGTAATCTACCAGGAAACAGGGTAAAATATCTAGTGTCCTGCCCAGGGATTCACTGTAATCTACCCGGAAACAGGGTAAAATATCTAGTGTCCTGCCCAGGGATTCACTGTAATCTACCAGAAACAGGGTAAAATATCTAGTGTCCTGCCCAGGGATTCACTGTAATCTACCCGGAAACAGGGTAAAATATCTCGTGTCCTGCCCAGGGATTCACTGTAATCTACCAGGAAACAGGGTAAAATATCTAGTGTCCTGCCCAGGGATTCACTGTAATCTACCAGAAACAGGGTAAAATATCTCGTGTCCTGCCCAGGGATTCACTGTAATCTACCCGGAAACAGGGTAAAATATCTAGTGTCCTGCCCAGGGATTCACTGTAATCTACCAGGAAACAGGGTAAAATATCTCGTGTCCTGCCCAGGGATTCACTGTAATCTACCCGGAAACAGGGTAAAATATCTAGTGTCCTGCCCAGGGATTCACTGTAATCTACCCGGAAACAGGGTAAAATATCTCGTGTCCTGCCCAGGGATTCACTGTAATCTACCCGGAAACAGGGTAAAATATCTCGTGTCCTGCCCAGGGATTCACTGTAATCTACCCGGAAACAGGGTAAAATATCTAGTGTCCTGCCCAGGGACTCACTGTAATCTACCCGGAAACAGGGTAAAATATCTCGTGTCCTGCCCAGGGATTCACTGTAATCTACCAGGAAACAGGGTAAAATATCTCGTGTCCTGCCCAGGGATTCACTGTAATCTACCCGGAAACAGGGTAAAATATCTAGTGTCCTGCCCAGGGATTCACTGTAATCTACCCGGAAACAGGGTAAAATATCTAGTGTCCTGCCCAGGGATTCACTGTAATCTACCCGGAAACAGGGTAAAATATCTAGTGTCCTGCCCAGGGATTCACTGTAATCTACCAGGAAACAGGGTAAAATATCTAGTGTCCTGCCCAGGGATTCACTGTAATCTACCCGGAAACAGGGTAAAATATCTAGTGTCCTGCCCAGGGATTCACTGTAATCTACCCGGAAACAGGGTAAAATATCTAGTGTCCTGCCCAGGGATTCACTGTAATCTACCAGAAACAGGGTAAAATATCTAGTGTCCTGCCCAGGGATTCACTGTAATCTACCAGGAAACAGGGTAAAATATCTAGTGTCCTGCCCAGGGATTCACTGTAATCTACCCGGAAACAGGGTAAAATATCTAGTGTCCTGCCCAGGGATTCACTGTAATCTACCAGGAAACAGGGTAAAATATCTAGTGTCCTGCCCAGGGATTCACTGTAATCTACCAGGAAACAGGGTAAAATATCTCGTGTCCTGCCCAGGGATTCACTGTAATCTACCCGGAAACAGGGTAAAATATCTAGTGTCCTGCCCAGGGATTCACTGTAATCTACCAGAAACAGGGTAAAATATCTCGTGTCCTGCCCAGGGATTCACTGTAATCTACCCGGAAACAGGGTAAAATATCTAGTGTCCTGCCCAGGGATTCACTGTAATCTACCCGGAAACAGGGTAAAATATCTCGTGTCCTGCCCAGGGATTCACTGTAATCTACCCGGAAACAGGGTAAAATATCTAGTGTCCTGCCCAGGGATTCACTGTAATCTACCCGGAAACAGGGTAAAATATCTCGTGTCCTGCCCAGGGATTCACTGTAATCTACCCGGAAACAGGGTAAAATATCTCGTGTCCTGCCCAGGGATTCACTGTAATCTACCCGGAAACAGGGTAAAATATCTAGTGTCCTGCCCAGGGACTCACTGTAATCTACCAGGAAACAGGGTAAAATATCTAGTGTCCTGCCCAGGGATTCACTGTAATCTACCCGGAAACAGGGTAAAATATCTAGTGTCCTGCCCAGGGATTCACTGTAATCTACCCGGAAACAGGGTAAAATATCTAGTGTCCTGCCCAGGGATTCACTGTAATCTACCCGGAAACAGGGTAAAATATCTAGTGTCCTGCCCAGGGACTCACTGTAATCTACCCGGAAACAGGGTAAAATATCTAGTGTCCTGCCCAGGGATTCACTGTAATCTACCCGGAAACAGGGTAAAATATCTCGTGTCCTGCCCAGGGATTCACTGTAATCTACCCGGAAACAGGGTAAAATATCTAGTGTCCTGCCCAGGGATTCACTGTAATCTACCAGGAAACAGGGTAAAATATCTCGTGTCCTGCCCAGGGACTCACTGTAATCTACCCGGAAACAGGGTAAAATATCTCGTGTCCTGCCCAGGGATTCACTGTAATCTACCAGGAAACAGGGTAAAATATCTAGTGTCCTGCCCAGGGATTCACTGTAATCTACCAGGAAACAGGGTAAAATATCTCGTGTCCTGCCCAGGGATTCACTGTAATCTACCCGGAAACAGGGTAAAATATCTAGTGTCCTGCCCAGGGATTCACTGTAATCTACCCGGAAACAGGGTAAAATATCTAGTGTCCTGCCCAGGGATTCACTGTAATCTACCCGGAAACAGGGTAAAATATCTAGTGTCCTGCCCAGGGATTCACTGTAATCTACCAGGAAACAGGGTAAAATATCTAGTGTCCTGCCCAGGGATTCACTGTAATCTACCCAGAAACAGGGTAAAATATCTCGTGTCCTGCCCAGGGATTCACTGTAATCTACCCGGAAACAGGGTAAAATATCTAGTGTCCTGCCCAGGGATTCACTGTAATCTACCCGGAAACAGGGTAAAATATCTAGTGTCCTGCCCAGGGATTCACTGTAATCTACCCGGAAACAGGGTAAAATATCTAGTGTCCTGCCCAGGGATTCACTGTAATCTACCCGGAAACAGGGTAAAATATCTAGTGTCCTGCCCAGGGACTCACTGTAATCTACCCGGAAACAGGGTAAAATATCTCGTGTCCTGCCCAGGGACTCACTGTAATCTACCCGGAAACAGGGTAAAATATCTAGTGTCCTGCCCAGGGATTCACTGTAATCTACCCGGAAACAGGGTAAAATATCTCGTGTCCTGCCCAGGGACTCACTGTAATCTACCCGGAAACAGGGTAAAATATCTCGTGTCCTGCCCAGGGATTCACTGTAATCTACCCGGAAACAGGGTAAAATATCTAGTGTCCTGCCCAGGGATTCACTGTAATCTACCCGGAAACAGGGTAAAATATCTCGTGTCCTGCCCAGGGATTCACTGTAATCTACCCGGAAACAGGGTAAAATATCTAGTGTCCTGCCCAGGGATTCACTGTAATCTACCAGGAAACAGGGTAAAATATCTAGTGTCCTGCCCAGGGATTCACTGTAATCTACCCGGAAACAGGGTAAAATATCTAGTGTCCTGCCCAGGGATTCACTGTAATCTACCCGGAAACAGGGTAAAATATCTCGTGTCCTGCCCAGGGATTCACTGTAATCTACCCGGAAACAGGGTAAAATATCTCGTGTCCTGCCCAGGGATTCACTGTAATCTACCCGGAAACAGGGTAAAATATCTCGTGTCCTGCCCAGGGACTCACTGTAATCTACCCGGAAACAGGGTAAAATATCTAGTGTCCTGCCCAGGGATTCACTGTAATCTACCAGGAAACAGGGTAAAATATCTCGTGTCCTGCCCAGGGACTCACTGTAATCTACCCGGAAACAGGGTAAAATATCTCGTGTCCTGCCCAGGGATTCACTGTAATCTACCCGGAAACAGGGTAAAATATCTAGTGTCCTGCCCAGGGATTCACTGTAATCTACCCGGAAACAGGGTAAAATATCTAGTGTCCTGCCCAGGGATTCACTGTAATCTACCAGAAACAGGGTAAAATATCTAGTGTCCTGCCCAGGGATTCACTGTAATCTACCCAGAAACAGGGTAAAATATCTCGTGTCCTGCCCAGGGATTCACTGTAATCTACCAGGAAACAGGGTAAAATATCTCGTGTCCTGCCCAGGGATTCACTGTAATCTACCAGGAAACAGGGTAAAATATCTCGTGTCCTGCCCAGGGATTCACTGTAATCTACCCGGAAACAGGGTAAAATATCTAGTGTCCTGCCCAGGGATTCACTGTAATCTACCCGGAAACAGGGTAAAATATCTAGTGTCCTGCCCAGGGATTCACTGTAATCTACCAGGAAACAGGGTAAAATATCTCGTGTCCTGCCCAGGGACTCACTGTAATCTACCAGGAAACAGGGTAAAATATCTAGTGTCCTGCCCAGGGATTCACTGTAATCTACCCGGAAACAGGGTAAAATATCTAGTGTCCTGCCCAGGGATTCACTGTAATCTACCCGGAAACAGGGTAAAATATCTAGTGTCCTGCCCAGGGACTCACTGTAATCTACCAGGAAACAGGGTAAAATATCTAGTGTCCTGCCCAGGGATTCACTGTAATCTACCAGAAACAGGGTAAAATATCTAGTGTCCTGCCCAGGGACTCACTGTAATCTACCAGGAAACAGGGTAAAATATCTAGTGTCCTGCCCAGGGATTCACTGTAATCTACCCAGAAACAGGGTAAAATATCTCGTGTCCTGCCCAGGGATTCACTGTAATCTACCCGGAAACAGGGTAAAATATCTAGTGTCCTGCCCAGGGACTCACTGTAATCTACCCAGAAACAGGGTAAAATATCTAGTGTCCTGCCCAGGGATTCACTGTAATCTACCCGGAAACAGGGTAAAATATCTAGTGTCCTGCCCAGGGATTCACTGTAATCTACCCGGAAACAGGGTAAAATATCTAGTGTCCTGCCCAGGGATTCACTGTAATCTACCAGAAACAGGGTAAAATATCTAGTGTCCTGCCCAGGGATTCACTGTAATCTACCAGGAACAGGGTAAAATATCTAGTGTCCTGCCCAGGGATTCACTGTAATCTACCCAGAAACAAGGTAAAATATCTAGTGTCCTGCCCAGGGATTCACTGTAATCTACCAGGAAACAGGGTAAAATATCTCGTGTCCTGCCCAGGGATTCACTGTAATCTACCCGGAAACAGGGTAAAATATCTCGTGTCCTGCCCAGGGACTCACTGTAATCAACCAGAAACAGGGTAAAATATCTCGTGTCCTGCACAGGGACTCACTGTAATCTACCCGGAAACAGGGTAAAATATCTAGTGTTCTGCGCAGGGATTCACTGTAATCTACCAGAAACAGGGTAAAATATCTAGTGTCCTGCCCAGGGACTCACTGTAATCTACCAGAAACAGGGTAAAATATGTCGTGTCCTGCCCAGGGACTCACTGTAATCTACCCGGAAACAGGGTAAAATATCTAGTGTCTCGTCCAGGGATTCACTGTAATCTACCTGGAAACAGGGTAAAATATCTAGTGTCCTGTCCAGGGACTCACTGTAATCTACCAGAAACAGGGTAAAATATCTCGTGTCCTGCACAGGGACTCACTGTAATCTACCCAGAAACAAGGTAAAATATCTCGTGTCCTGCCCAGGGACTCACTGTAATCTACCAGGACACAGGGTAAAATATCTGGTGTCCTGCACAGGGATTCACTGTAATCTACCCGGAAACATGGTAAAATATCTCGTGTCCTGCCCAGGGATTCACTGTAATCTACCCAGAAACAGGGTAAAATATCTAGTGTCCTGCACAGGGATTCACTGTAATCTACCAGAAACAGAGTAAAATATATCGTGTCCTGCCCAGGGATTCACTGTAATCTACCCGGAAACAGTGTAAAATATCTCGTGTCCTGCCCAGGGATTCACTGTAATCTACCCGGAAACAGGGTAAAATATATCGTGTCCTGCCCAGGGATTCACTGTAATCTACCCTGAAACAGGGTAAAATATCTCGTGTCCTGCACAGGGTCTCACTGTAATCTACCAGGAAACAGGGTAAAATATCTCGTGTCCTGCCCAGGGACTCACTGTAATCTACCCGGAAACAGGGTAAAATATCTCGTGTCCTGCCCAGGGATTCACTGTAATCTACCCGGAAACAGGGTAAAATATCTCGTGTCCTGCCCAGGGATTCACTGTAATCTACCCGGAAACAGGGTAAAATATCTCGTGTCCTGCCCAGGGACTCACTGTAATCTACCCGGAAACAGGGTAAAATATCTCGTGTCCTGCCCAGGGATTCACTGTAATCTACCAGAAACAGGGTAAAATATCTCATGTCCTGCCCAGGGACTCACTGTAATCTACCCGGAAACAGGGTAAAATATCTCGTGTCCTGCCCAGGGATTCACTGTAATCTACCCGGAAACAGGGTAAAATATCTCGTGTCCTGCCCAGGGTCTCACTGTAATCTACCCGGAAACAGGGTAAAATATCTCGTGTCCTGCCCAGGGACTAACTGTAATCTACCCGGAAACAGTGTAAAATATCTCGTGTCCTGCCCAGGTATTCACTGTAATCTACCCGGAAACAGGGTAAAATATCTCATGTCCTGCCCAGGGATTCACTGTAATCTACCTGGACCAGGGTAAAATATCTCGTGTCCTGCCCAGGGATTCACTGTAATCTACCCGGAAACAGGGTAAAATATCTAGTGTTCTGCGCAGGGACTCACTGTAATCTACCAGAAACAGGGTAAAATATCTAGTGTCCTGCCCAGGGATTCACTGTAATCTACCAGAAACAGGGTAAAATATCTCGTGTCCTGCCCAGGGATTCACTGTAATCTACCCGGAAACAGGGTAAAATATCTAGTGTCTAGCCCAGGGATTCACTGTAATCTACCCGGAAACAGGGTAAAATATCTAGTGTCCTGCCCAGGGACTCACTGTAATCTACCAGAAACAGGGTAAAATATCTCGTGTCCTGCACAGGGACTCACTGTAATCTACCCAGAAACAAGGTAAAATATCTCGTGTCCTGCCCAGGGACTCACTGTAATCTACCAGGACACAGGGTAAAATATCTTGTGTCCTGCCCAGGGGTTCACTGTAATCGACCCGGAAACAGGGTAAAATATCTAGTGTCCTGCCCAGGGATTCAGTGTAATCTACCCGGAAACAGGGTAAAATATCTCATGTCCTGCCCAGGGATTCATTGTAATCTACCCGGAAACAGGGTAAAATATCTCGTGTCCTGCCCAGGGATTCACTGTAATCTACCCTGAAACAGGGTAAAATATCTAGTGTCCTGCCCAGGGAATCACTGTAATCTACCCAGAAACAGAGTAAAATATATCGTGTCCTGCCCAGGGATTCACTGTAATCTAACCGGAAACAGGGTAAAATATCTGGTGTCCTGCACAGGGATTCACTGTAATCTACCAGGAAACAGGGTAAAATATCTCGTGTCCTGCCCAGGGATTCACTGTAATCTACCCGGAAACAGGGTAAAATATCTAGTGTCCTGCCCAGGGATTCACTGTAATCTACCCAGAAACAGAGTAAAATATATCGTGTCCTGCCCAGGGATTCACTGTAATCTACCCGGAAACAGGGTAAAATATCTCGTGTCCTGCCCAGGGATTCACTGTAATCTACCCGGAAACAGGGTAAAATACCTAGTGTCCTGCCCAGGGACTCACTGTAATCTACCCGGAAACAGGGTAAAATATCTCGTGTCCTGCCCAGGGATTCACTGTAATCTACCAGGAAACAGGGAAAAATATCTCGTGTCCTGCCCAGGGATTCACTGTAATCTACCCGGAAACAGGGTAAAATATCTCGTGTCCTGCCCAGGGATTCACTGTAATCTACCCGGAAACAGGGTAAAATATCTCATGTCCTGCCCAGGGACTCACTGTAATCTACCTGGACCAGGGTAAAATATCTCGTGTCCTGCCCAGGGATTCACTGTAATCTATCCAGAAACAGGGTAAAATATCTAGTGTCCTGCCCAGGGGTTCACTGTAATCTACCCGGAAACAAGGTAAAATATCTAGTGTTCTGCCCAGGGACTCACTGTAATCTACCTGGAAACAGGGTAAAATATCTCGTGTCCTGCCCAGGGACTCACTGTAATCTACCAGAAACAGGGTAAAATATCTAGTGTCCTGCACAGGGACTCACTGTAATCTACCCAGAAACAGAGTAAAATATATCGTGTCCTGCCCAGGGATTCACTGTAATCTACCCAGAAACAGGGTAAAATATCTCATGTCCTGCCCAGGGACTCACTGTAATCTACCAGGAAACAGGGTAAAATATCTCGTGTCCTGCCCAGGGATTCACTGTAATCTACCCGGAAACAGGGTAAAATATCTCGTGTCCTGCCCAGGGATTCACTGTAATATACCCGGAAACAGGGTAAAATATCTCATGTCCTGCCCAGGGACTCACTGTAATCTACCCGGAAACAGGGTAAAATATCTCATGTCCTGCCCAGGGACTAACTGTAATCTACCTGGAAACAGGGTAAAATATCTCGTGTCCTGCCCAGGGATTCACTGTAATCTATCCGGAAACAGGGTAAAATATCTAGTGTCCTGCCCAGGGGTTCACTGTAATCTACCCGGAAACAAGGTAAAATATCTAGTGTCCTGCGCAGGGACTCACTGTAATCTACCTGGAAACAGGGTAAAATATCTAGTGTCCTGCCCAGGGATTCACTGTAATCTACCAGGAAACAGGGTAAAATATCTAGTGTCCTGCCCAGGGACTCACTGTAATCTACCAGGAAACAGGGTAAAATATCTAGTGTCCTGCACAGGGATTCACTGTAATCTACCCAGAAACAGAGTAAAATATATCGTGTCCTGCCCAGGGATTCACTGTAATCTACCCGGAAACAGAGTAAAATATCTAGTGTCCTGCCCAGGGATTCACTGTAATCTACCCAGAAACAGGGTAAAATATCTAGTGTCCTGCCCAGGGATTCACTGTAATCTACACGGAAACAGGGTAATATATCTGGTTTCCAGCCCAGGGATTCACTGTAATCTACCCGGAAACAGGGTAAAATATCCCGTGTCCTGCCCAGGGATTCACTGTAATCTACCCGGAAACAGGGTAAAATATCTAGTGTCCTGCCCAGGGATTCACTGTAATCTACACGGAAACAGGGTAATATACCTCGTCTCCTGCCCAGGGATTCACTGTAATCTACCCGGAAACAGGGTAAAATATCTCGTGTCCTGCCCAGGGACTCACTGTAATCTACCCGGAAACAGGGTAAAATATCTAGTGTCCTGCCCTGGGATTCACTGTAATCTACCAGGAAACAGGGTAAAATATCTCGTGTCCTGCCCAGGGTCTCACTGTAATCTACCAGGAAACAGGGTAAAATATCTAGTGTCCTGCGCAGGGACTCACTGTAATCTACCAGAAACAGGGTAAAATATCTAGTGTCCTGCACAGGGATTCACTGTAATCTACCCCGAAACAGGGTAAAATATCTCATGTCCTGCCCAGGGGCTCACTGTAATCTACCAGGAAACAGTGTAAAATATCTCGTGTCCTGCCCAGGTATTCACTGTAATCTACCCGGAAACAGGGTAAAATATCTCATGTCCTGCCCAGGGATTCACTGTAATCTACCCGGAAACAGGGTAAAATATCTCATGTCCTGCTCAGGGACTCACTGTAATCTTCCAGGAAACAGGGTAAAATATCTAGTGTCCTGCCCAGGGACTCACTGTAATCTCCTAGCAACAGGGTAAAATATCTCGTGTCCTGCCCAGGGATTCAATGTAATCTACCCGGAAACAGGGTAAAATATCTAGTGTCCTGCCCAGGGACTCACTGTAATCTACCAGAAACAGGGTAAAATATCTAGTGTCCTGCCCAGTGATTCACTGTAATCTACCCGGAAACAGGTTAAATATCTAGTGTCCTGCCCAGGGATTCACTGTAATCTACCCGGAAACAGGGTAAAATATCTCATGTCCTGCCCAGGGATTCACTGTAATCTACCCGGAAACAGGGTAAAATATCTCATGTCCTGCCCAGGGACTCACTGTAATCTTCCAGGACACCGGGCAAAATATCTGGTGTCCTGCACAGGGATTCACTGTAATCTACCCGGAAACATTGTAAAATATCTCGTGTCCTGCCCAGGGATTCACTGTAATCTACCAGAAACAGGGTAAAATATCTAGTGTCCTGCACAGGGATTCACTGTAATCTACCCAGAAACATAGTAAAATATATCGTGTCCTGCCCAGGGATTCACTGTAATCTACCCGGAAACAGTGTAAAATATCTCGTGTCCTGCCCAGGGATTCACTGTAATCTACCCTGAAACAGGGTAAAATATCTCGTGTCCTGCACAGGGACTCACTGTAATCTACCAGGAAACAGGGTAAAATATGTCGTGTCCTGCCCAGGGACTCACTGTAATCTACCCGGAAACAGGGTAAAATATCTCGTGTCCTGCCCAGGGATTCACTGTAATCTACCCGGAAACAGGGTAAAATATCTCGTGTCCTGCCCAGGGATTCAGTGTAATCTACCCGGAAACAGGGTAAAATATCTCGTGTCCTGCCCAGGGACTAACTGTAATCTACCCGGAAACAGTGTAAAATATCTCGTGTCCTGCCCAGGTATTCACTGTAATCTACCCAGAAACAGGGTAAAATATCTCATGTCCTGCCCAGGGACTAACTGTAATCTACCCGGAAACAGGTAAAATATCTCGTGTCCTGCCCAGGGATTCACTGTAATCTACCCGGAAACAGGGTAAAATATCTCGTGTCCTGCCCAGGGTCTCACTGTAATCTACCCGGAAACAGGGTAAAATATCTCGTGTCCTGCCCAGGGACTAACTGTAATCTACCCGGAAACAGTGTAAAATATCTCGTGTCCTGCCCAGGTATTCACTGTAATCTACCCGGAAACAGGGTAAAATATCTCATGTCCTGCCCAGGGATTAACTGTAATCTACCTGGACCAGGGTAAAATATCTCGTGTCCTGCCCAGGGATTCACCTGTAATCTACCCGGAAACAGGGTAAAATATCTAGTGTTCTGCGCAGGGACTCACTGTAATCTACCAGAAACAGGGTAAAATATCTAGTGTCCTGCCCAGGGATTCACTGTAATCTACCAGAAACAGGGTAAAATATCTAGTGTCCTGCCCAGGGGTTCACTGTAATCTACCCGGAAACAGGGTAAAATATCCAGTGTTAGGCCAGGGATTCACTGTAATCTACCCGGAAACAGGGTAAAATATCTAGTGTCCTGCCCAGGGACTCACTGTAATCTACCAGAAACAGGGTAAAATATCTCGTGTCCTGCACAGGGACTCACTGTAATCTACCCAGAAACAAGGTAAAATATCTCGTGTCCTGCCCAGGGACTCACTGTAATCTACCAGGACACAGGGTAAAATATCTCGTGTCCTGCCCAGGGACTCACTGTAATCGACCCGGAAACAGGGTAAAATATCTAGTGTCCTGCCCAGGGATTCAGTGTAATCTACCGGGAAACAGGGTAAAATATCTCATGTCCTGCCCAGGGATTCATTGTAATCTACCCGGAAACAGGGTAAAATATCTCGTGTCCTGCCCAGGGATTCACTGTAATCTACCCTGAAACAGGGTAAAATATCTAGTGTCCTGCCCAGGGAATCACTGTAATCTACCCAGAAACAGAGTAAAATATATCGTGTCCTGCCCAGGGATTCACTGTAATCTAACCGGAAACAGGGTAAAATATCTGGTGTCCTGCACAGGGATTCACTGTAATCTGCCAGGAAACAGGGTAAAATATCTCGTGTCCTGCCCAGGGATTCACTGTAATCTACCCGGAAACAGGGTAAAATATCTAGTGTCCTGCCCAGGGATTTACTGTAATCTACCCAGAAACAGAGTAAAATATATCGTGTCCTGCCCAGGGATTCACTGTAATCTACCCGGAAACAGGGTAAAATATCTCGTGTCCTGCCCAGGGATTCACTGTAATCTACCCGGAAACAGGGTAAAATACCTAGTGTGCTGCCCAGGGACTCACTGTAATCTACCCGGAAACAGGGTAAAATATCTCGTGTCCTGCCCAGGGATTCACTGTAATCTACCAGGAAACAGGGAAAAATATCTCGTGTCCTGCCCAGGGACTAACTGTAATCTACCCGGAAACAGGGAAAAATATCTCGTGTCCTGCCCAGGGACTAACTGTAATCTACCCGGAAACAGGGTAAAATATCTAGTGTTCTGCGCAGGGACTCACTGTAATCTACCTGGAAACAGGGTAAAATATCTCGTGTCCTGCCCAGGGACTCACTGTAATCTACCAGAAACAGGGTAAAATATCTAGTGTCCTGCACAGGGACTCACTGTAATCTACCCAGAAACAGAGTAAAATATATCGTGTCCTGCCCAGGGATTCACTGTAATCTACCCAGAAACAGGGTAAAATATCTCATGTCCTGCCCAGGGACTAACTGTAATCTACCAGGACACAGGGTAAAATATCTCGTGTCCTGCCCAGGGATTCACTGTAATCTACCCGGAAACAGGGTAAAATATCTCGTGTCCTGCCCAGGGTCTCACTGTAATATACCCGGAAACAGGGTAAAATATCTCATGTCCTGCCCAGGGACTCACTGTAATCTACCCGGAAACAGGGTAAAATATCTCATGTCCTGCCCAGGGACTAACTGTAATCTACCTGGACCAGGGTAAAATATCTCGTGTCCTGCCCAGGGATTCACCTGTAATCTATCCGGAAACAGGGTAAAATATCTAGTGTCCTGCCCAGGGGTTCACTGTAATCTACCCGGAAACAAGGTAAAATATCTAGTGTTCTGCGCAGGGACTCACTGTAATCTACCTGGAAACAGGGTAAAATATCTAGTGTCCAGCCCAGGGATTCACTGTAATCTCCTAGCAACAGGGTAAAATATCTAGTGTCCTGCCCAGGGACTCACTGTAATCTACCAGGAAACAGTGTAAAATATCTAGTGTCCTGCACTGGGATTCACTGTAACCTACCCAGAAACAGAGTAAAATATATCGTGTCCTGCCCAGGCATTCACTGTAATCTACCCGGAAACAGATTAAAATATCTGGTGTCCAGCCCAGGGATTCACTGTAATCTACCCAGAAACAGGGTAAAATATCTAGTGTCCAGCCCAGGGATTCACTGTAATCTACACGGAAACAGGGTAATATATCTGGTTTCCAGCCCAGGGATTCACTGTAATCTACCCGGAAACAGGGTAAAATATCCCGTGTCCTGCCCAGGGATTCACTGTAATCTACCCGGAAACAGGGTTAAATATCTAGTGTCTTGCCCAGGGATACACTGTAATCTACACGGAAACAGGGTAATATACCTCGTCTCCTGCCCAGGGATTCACTGTAATCTACCCGGAAACAGGGTAAAATATCTCGTGTCCTGCCCAGGGACTCACTGTAATCTACCCGGAAACAGGGTAAAATATCTAGTGTCCTGCCCTGCGATTCACTGTAATCTACCAGGAAACAGGGTAAAATATCTCGTGTCCTGCCCAGGGTCTCACTGTAATCTACCAGGAAACAGGGTAAAATATCTAGTGTTCTGCGCAGGGACTCACTGTAATCTACCAGAAACGGGGTAAAATATCTAGTGTCCTGCACAGGGATTCACTGTAATCTACCCCGAAACAGGGTAAATTATCTCATGTCCTGCCCAGGGGCTAACTGTAATCTACCAGGAAACAGTGTAAAATATCTCGTGTCCTGCCCAGGTATTCACTGTAATCTACCCGGAAACAGGGTAAAATATCTCATGTCCTGCCCAGGGATTCACTGTAATCTACCCGGAAACAGGGTAAAATACCTCATGTCCTGCTCAGGGACTCACTGTAATCTTCCAGGAAACAGGGTAAAATATCTAGTGTCCTGCCCGGGGACTCACTGTAATCTACCCAGAAACAAGGTAAAATATCTCGTGTCCTGCCCAGGGATTCACTGTAATCGACCCGGAAACAGGGTAATATATCTCGTGTCCAGCCCAGGGACTCACTGTAATCTAACCGGAAACAGGGTAAAATATCTAGTGTCCTGCCCAGTGACTCACTGTAATCTCCTAGCAACAGGGTAAAATATCTAGTGTCCTGCCCAGGGATTCAATGTAATCTACCCGGAAACAGGGTAAAATATCTAGTGTCCTGCCCAGGGACTCACTGTAATCTACCAGAAACAGGGTAAAATATCTAGTGTCCTGCCCAGTGATTCACTGTAATCTACCCGGAAACACGGTTAAATATCTAGTGTCCTGCCCAGGGATTCACTGTAATCTACCCGGAAACAGGGTAAAATATCCAGTGTCCTGCCCAGGGATTCACTGCAATCTACCTGTAAACAGGGTAAAATATCTCGTGTCCTGCCCGCGGACTCACTGTAATCTACCCAGAAACAAGGTAAAATATCTCGTGTCCTGCCCAGGGATTCACTGTAATCTACCCGGAAACAGGTTAATATATCTCGTGTCCTGCACAGGGATTCACCTGTAATCTACCCAGAAACAGGGTAAAATATCTAGTGTCCAGCCCAGGGACTCACTGTAATCTAACCGGAAACAGGGTAAAATATCTAGTGTCCTGCCCAGGGACTCACTGTAATCTACCAGGAAACAGGGTAAAATATCTAGTGTCCTGCCCAGGGACTCACTGTAATCTCCCAGAAACAGGGTAAAATATCTCGTGTCCTGCCCAGGGACTCACTGTAATCTCCCAGAAACAGGGTAAAATATCTTGTGTCCTGCCCAGGGACTCACTGTAATCTACCCGGAAACACGGTAAAATATCTAGTGTCCAGCCCAGGGATTCACTGTGATCTCCTAGCAACAGGGTAAAATATCTAGTGTCCTGCCCAGGGACTCACTGTAATCTACCAGGAGACAGGGTAAAATATCTCGTGTCCTGCCCAGGGACTCACTGTAATCTACCCGGAAACAGGGTAAAATATCTAGTGTCCTGCCCAGGGACTCACTGTAATCTCCTAGCAACATGGTAAAATATCTAGTGTCCTGCCCAGGGACTCACTGTAATCTACCAGAAACAGGGTAAAATATCTAGTGTCCTGCCCAGGGACTCACTGTAATCTCCTAGCAACAGGGTAAAATATAGAACATAGAACATAGAACATAGAAGGATACAGCGCAGTACAGGCCCTTCGGCCCTCGATGTTGCGCCGACCGAATCCTACCTAACCTCTTCTAGCCCAATAACTTCCAAATGCCTATCCAATGCCCGCTTAAATGACCATAAAGGAGAGTTCACCACTGATACGGGCAGGGCATTCCATGAACTCACAACCCGCTGTGTGAAGAATCTACCCCTAACATCTGTCCTATACCTACCACCCCTTAATTTAAAGCTATGTCCCCTAGTAACACCTGACTCCATTAGCGGTAAAAGGTTCTTAGTATCTACCCTATCTAAACCCCTAATCATCTTATACACTTCTATCAGATCTCCCCTAAACCTTCTCTTCTCCAATGAGAACAGCCCCAAGTGCCTCAGCCTTTCCTCATAAGATTTTCCTACCATTCCAGGCAACATCCTGGTAAACCTCCTCTGCACTCGTTCTAAAGCTTCCACATCCTTCCTATAGTATGGCGACCAAAACTGCACACAATACTCCAGATGAGGCCTCACCAGAGTCTTATACAACTGCAACATGACCTCAGGACTCCGGAACTCAATTCCTCTGCCAATAAAGCCCAGTACACCATATGCCTTACTCACAGCACTATTTACCTGGGTGGCAACTTTCAGAGATCTGTGTACATAGACACCAAGATCCCTCTGCTCATCCACACTACCAAGTAGCCTACCATTAGCCCAGTAATCCATCATCTTGTTATTCCTACCAAAGTGAACGACTTCGCACTTAGCTACATTCTAGTGTCCTGCCCAGGGACTCACTGTAATCTACCCGGAAACAGGGTAAAATATCTCGTATCCTGCCCGGGGACTCACTGTAATCTACCCAGAAACAAGGTAAAATATCTCGTGTCCTGCCCAGGGATTCACTGTAATCTACCCGGAAACAGGGTAAAATATCCAGTGTCCTGCGCAGGGATTCACTGCAATCTACCCGTAAACAGGGTAAAATATCTAGTGTCCTGCCCGGGGACTCACTGTAATCTACCCGGAAACAAGGTAAAATATCTCGTGTCCTGCCCAGGGATTCACTGTAATCTACCCGGAAACAGGGTAATATATCTCGTGTCCTGCCCAGGGATTCACTGTAATCTACCAGGAAACAGGGTAAAATATCTAGTGTCCAGCCCAGGGACTCACTGTAATCTAACCGGAAACAGGGTAAAATATCTAGTGTCCTGCCTAGGGACTCACTGTAATCTCCTAGCAACAGGGTAAAATATCTAGTGTCCTGCACAGGGATTCAATGTAATCTACCCGGAAACACGGTTAAATATCTAGTGTCCTGCCCAGGGACTCACTGTAATCTACCCGGAAACAGGGTAAAATATCCAGTGTCCTGCCCAGGGATTCACTGCAATCTACCCGGAAACAGGGTAATATATCTCGTGTCCTGCCCAGGGATTCACTGTAATCTACCCGGAAACAGGGTAAAATATCTCATGTCCTGCCCAGGGATTCACTGTAATCTACCCGGAAACAGGGTAAAATACCTCATGTCCTGCTCAGGGACTCACTGTAATCTTCCAGGAAACAGGGTAAAATATCTAGTGTCCTGCCCGGGGATTCACTGTAATCTACCCAGAAACAAGGTAAAATATCTCGTGTCCTGCCCAGGGATTCACTGTAATCGACCCGGAAACAGGGTAATATATCTCGTGTCCAGCCCAGGGACTCACTGTAATCTAACCGGAAACAGGGTAAAATATCTAGTGTCCTGCCCAGTGACTCACTGTAATCTCCTAGCAACAGGGTTAAATATCTAGTGTCCTGCCCAGGGATTCAATGTAATCTACCCGGAAACAGGGTAAAATATCTAGTGTCCTGCCCAGGGACTCACTGTAATCTACCAGAAACAGGGTAAAATATCTAGTGTCCTGCCCAGTGATTCACTGTAATCTACCCGGAAACACGGTTAAATATCTAGTGTCCTGCCCAGGGATTCACTGTAATCTACCCGGAAACAGGGTAAAATATCCAGTGTCCTGCCCAGGGATTCACTGCAATCTACCTGTAAACAGGGTAAAATATCTCGTGTCCTGCCCGCGGACTCACTGTAATCTACCCAGAAACAAGGTAAAATATCTCGTGTCCTGCCCAGGGATTCACTGTAATCTACCCGGAAACAGGTTAATATATCTCGTGTCCTGCACAGGGATTCACCTGTAATCTACCCAGAAACAGGGTAAAATATCTAGTGTCCAGCCCAGGGACTCACTGTAATCTAACCGGAAACAGGGTAAAATATCTAGTGTCCTGCCCAGGGACTCACTGTAATCTACCAGGAAACAGGGTAAAATATCTAGTGTCCTGCCCAGGGACTCACTGTAATCTCCCAGAAACAGGGTAAAATATCTCGTGTCCTGCCCAGGGACTCACTGTAATCTCCCAGAAACAGGGTAAAATATCTTGTGTCCTGCCCAGGGACTCACTGTAATCTACCCGGAAACACGGTAAAATATCTAGTGTCCAGCCCAGGGATTCACTGTGATCTCCTAGCAACAGGGTAAAATATCTAGTGTCCTGCCCAGGGACTCACTGTAATCTACCAGGAGACAGGGTAAAATATCTCGTGTCCTGCCCAGGGACTCACTGTAATCTACCCGGAAACAGGGTAAAATATCTAGTGTCCTGCCCAGGGACTCACTGTAATCTCCTAGCAACATGGTAAAATATCTAGTGTCCTGCCCAGGGACTCACTGTAATCTACCAGAAACAGGGTAAAATATCTAGTGTCCTGCCCAGGGACTCACTGTAATCTCCTAGCAACAGGGTAAAATATAGAACATAGAACATAGAACATAGAAGGATACAGCGCAGTACAGGCCCTTCGGCCCTCGATGTTGCGCCGACCGAATCCTACCTAACCTCTTCTAGCCCAATAACTTCCAAATGCCTATCCAATGCCCGCTTAAATGACCATAAAGGAGAGTTCACCACTGATACGGGCAGGGCATTCCATGAACTCACAACCCGCTGTGTGAAGAATCTACCCCTAACATCTGTCCTATACCTACCACCCCTTAATTTAAAGCTATGTCCCCTAGTAACACCTGACTCCATTAGCGGTAAAAGGTTCTTAGTATCTACCCTATCTAAACCCCTAATCATCTTATACACTTCTATCAGATCTCCCCTAAACCTTCTCTTCTCCAATGAGAACAGCCCCAAGTGCCTCAGCCTTTCCTCATAAGATTTTCCTACCATTCCAGGCAACATCCTGGTAAACCTCCTCTGCACTCGTTCTAAAGCTTCCACATCCTTCCTATAGTATGGCGACCAAAACTGCACACAATACTCCAGATGAGGCCTCACCAGAGTCTTATACAACTGCAACATGACCTCAGGACTCCGGAACTCAATTCCTCTGCCAATAAAGCCCAGTACACCATATGCCTTACTCACAGCACTATTTACCTGGGTGGCAACTTTCAGAGATCTGTGTACATAGACACCAAGATCCCTCTGCTCATCCACACTACCAAGTAGCCTACCATTAGCCCAGTAATCCATCATCTTGTTATTCCTACCAAAGTGAACGACTTCGCACTTAGCTACATTCTAGTGTCCTGCCCAGGGACTCACTGTAATCTACCCGGAAACAGGGTAAAATATCTCGTATCCTGCCCGGGGACTCACTGTAATCTACCCAGAAACAAGGTAAAATATCTCGTGTCCTGCCCAGGGATTCACTGTAATCTACCCGGAAACAGGGTAAAATATCCAGTGTCCTGCGCAGGGATTCACTGCAATCTACCCGTAAACAGGGTAAAATATCTAGTGTCCTGCCCGGGGACTCACTGTAATCTACCCGGAAACAAGGTAAAATATCTCGTGTCCTGCCCAGGGATTCACTGTAATCTACCCGGAAACAGGGTAATATATCTCGTGTCCTGCCCAGGGATTCACTGTAATCTACCAGGAAACAGGGTAAAATATCTAGTGTCCAGCCCAGGGACTCACTGTAATCTAACCGGAAACAGGGTAAAATATCTAGTGTCCTGCCTAGGGACTCACTGTAATCTCCTAGCAACAGGGTAAAATATCTAGTGTCCTGCACAGGGATTCAATGTAATCTACCCGGAAACAGGGTAAAATATCTAGTGTCCTGCCCAGGGACTCACTGTAATCTACCAGAAACAGGGTAAAATATCTAGTGTCCTGCCCAGGGATTCACTGTAATCTACCCGGAAACACGGTTAAATATCTAGTGTCCTGCACAGGGATTCACTGTAATCTACCCGGAAACAGGGTAAAATATCCAGTGTCCTGCCCAGGGATTCACTGCAATCTACCCGGAAACAGGGTAATATATCTCGTGTCCTGCCCAGGGATTCACTGTAATCTACCCGGAAACAGGGTAAAATATCTAGTGTCCAGCCCAGGGACTCACTGTAATCTACCAGGAAACAGGGTAAAATATCTCGTGTCCTGCACAGGGACACACTGTAATCTACCAGGAAACAGGGTAAAATATCTCATGTCCTGCCCAGGGACTCACTGTAATCTCCCAGAAACGGGGTAAAATATCTAGTGTCCTGCCCAGGGACTCACTGTAATCTCCCAGAAACAGGGTAAAATATCTCGTGTCCTGCCCAGGGACTCACTGTAATCTCCCAGAAACAGGGTAAAATATCTAGTGTCCTGCCCAGGGACTCACTGTAATCTCCCAGAAACAGGGTAAAATATCTAGTGTCCTGCCCAGGGACTCACTGTAATCTACCCGGAAACAGGGTAAAATATCTAGTGTCCTGCCCAGGGACTCACTGTAATCTCCTAGCAACAGGGTAAAATATCTAGTGTCCTGCCCAGGGACTCACTGTAATCTACCAGAAACAGGGTAAAATATCTAGTGTCCTGCCCAGGGACTCACTGTAATCTCCTAGCAACAGGGTAAAATATCTAGTGTCCTGCCCAGGGACTCACTGTAATCTACCAGGAAACAGGTTAAAATATCTAGTGTCCTGCCCAGGGACTCACTGTAATCTCCTAGCAACAGGGTAAAATATCTAGTGTCCTGCCCAGGGATTCACTGTAATCTACCCGGAAACAGGGTAAAATATCTCGTATCCTGCCCAGGGGTTCACTGTAATCTACCCGGAAACAGGGTCAAATATCTCGTGTCCCGCCCAGGGACTCACTGTAATCTACCCGGAAACAGGGTAAAGTATCTCGTGTCCTGCCCAGGGATTCACTGTAATCTACCCGGAAACAGGGTAAAATATCTGGTGTCCTGCCCAGGGATTCAGTGTAATCTACCCGGAAACAGGGTAAAATGTCTAGTGTCCTGCCCAGGGATTCACTAATCCATCCAGAAACACGGTAAAATATCTCGTGTCCTGTTCAGGATCATTGTATGCTCCCTGGAAACGGTAAATTATCTAGCGTCCTGTACAGGCGAACACAGTAATCTATTTGGAAACAAGGTAAAATAGCTAGTCTAGGACAAAGTTAAAAATCACACAACACCAGGTTATAGTCCAACAGGTTTAATTGGAAGAAATTAGCTTTCGGAGCTAGGTGGTACCACCTGATGAAGGAGCGATTCTCCGAAAGCAAGTGTGCTTCCAATTAAACCTGTTGGACTATAACCTGGTTTGTGTGATTTTTAACTTTGTACACCCCAGTCCAACACTGGCATCTCCAAATTATAGCCCAGGACACATCGTAATCTACATGGAGACATGGTAAAATATCAAAGGTTCTGCCGAGGGACACATTGTAATCTAAGAGGAAACAGGGTAAAATATGTAGTGTCCCATCCAGAGGAACACTGTAATCTGCCTGGAAGCCTTTTGCCCGAAACGTCGATTTTCTTGCTCTTCGTATGCTGCCTGACCTGTTGTGCATTTCCAGCAGCACTAACATCTTGACTCTAATCTCCAGCATCTGCAGTCCTCACTTTTGCCTGAAATATCTAGTGTCCTGCCCAGGAAACACTGTAATCTATCTGGAAACTGGGTAAAATATTCAGTGTCCTGCCCAGGGATGCACTATAATCTGCCTGGAAACTGGGTAAAATAACTAGTGCCCCGCTCAGGGACACACTGTAATCTGCCTAGATTTAGACAATAGACAATAGGTGCAGGAGTAGGCATTCTGCCCTTCGAGCCTGCACTGCCATTCAATATGATCATGGCTGATATTCCTTAATCATTATCCTGTTCCTGCCTTATCTCCATAACCCTTGATTCCACTATCCTTGAGAGCTCTATCCAACTCTATCTTAAATGAATCCAGGGATTGGGCCTCCACTGCCCTCTGCGGCAGAGCATTCCACACAGCCACCATTCTCTGGGTGAAGAGGTTTCTCCTCATCTCTGTCCTAAATGGTCTACCCCGTATTTTTAAGCTGTGTCCTCTGGTTCGGCACTCACCCATCAGCGGAAACATGTTTCGGGTAAATTATCCTGCGTCCTGCCCAGGGAAACACTGTAACCTGCCTGTATACAGGGTAAAATATCTTGTGTCCTGCCAATGGATTCACTGTAATCTGCCTGGATACAAAGTAAATTATCCATTGGAGGAGAAAATGAGGTCTGCAGATGCTGGAGATCAGAGCTGAAAATGTGTTGCTGAAAAAGCGCAGCAGGTCAGGCAGCATCCAAGGAACAGGAGATTCGACGTTTCGGGCATAAGCCCTTCTTCAGGAATTATCCATTTTCTTGTTCAGAGATATTTCTTGAACAAATGCATCATTTCTAGAATCAAGAGGCACTATTTAAAAATTGGAGACAATTTCCGTCCTCAAAGGATTGCGAATCTTTGACGTTTGGCTATGAAAGCTGTGCCTTTGAGTATGTTTAAATCAGAGATTAACAGCTTCCTGATTACCAATACTGAACAGGGTTATTGTGTTGGGGTGGGTAAAAGGTATTTAAGTATTCAATCAAACATGATAGTATGAATGTTGGAGGAGAAAGTGAGGACTGCAGTTGCTGGAGATCAGAGCTGAAAATGTGTTGCTGGAAAAGCGCAGCAGGTCAGGCAGCATCCAAAGAGCAGGAGAATCGACGTTTCGGGCATAAGCCCTTCTTCAGGAAGAAGGGCTCATGCCTGAAACGTCGATTCTCCTGCTTCTTGGATGCTGCCTGACCTGCTGCGATTTTCCAGCAATACATTTTCAGTATGAATGTTGGGACAGGTTCAATGGGCTGAATGGCCTACTCCTCTTATTATATTTCTACCCACATTTAGTATTTGCTGTCCATTCCAGATTTATGTTGTAATCTACCTGGTCACATGACAAAATACCCAGTATGCTTTCCATAGATGTATTGGGCTGAATGTTAACAAAAATCAGGAAAGTATCAATTTTGAGTAGTTTCATGAAGGGTTTCTCTCTGTCAGCTCTCGTGTGTTATCTTAAGCAATCCTACAGTGCTCACCTCATGGTCTATGTTACCTGCCCCACCAGCACAACGCTCATGTGGTCAAGTGATGGATCGAAGTACACAACAAATCCAGGTGGATTTCTGCAGACAGCACTATGTATAAAACACAGCACTCTGTCAGCTAGAATAGCCCCTTCATTGTACACACAGTGAGAGGAAAACAAAAAAAGGGCATATCATGGCATGGGTAAGACCTTGCTGGAAATAGGATCTCACAATTGTGAATCATCACCTTTCTGACTGACTGTAGTAGTAACTGCAGCTGCAATTGTGAAGTTACAGAGTCTACCTGGCCTCAGCACCATACCACGTTAGAACCCTGTATAAGGGAGTGCTATTTCTTGCCAATTGCCCAGCACAGCCTTATATCCTGTCACTGTTCAATATGAAAGCATCACGTTCATGTTAACTTTTATTAAACACCAGGAAAAATGAAGAATAAGCAAGCATAAAATAAATAAGGGCTACTTGCCTTGTAAGCAACAACACATTTACCGTCAACAAACGATGACTTGCCCAACTCCGATCTGGGAGAGGCTAAGGCATAGGAGGCTGAGGGGTGACCTTATAGAAGTTTATAAAATAATGATAGGTTTATATAGGGTTAATGGTAGTTGTCTTTTCCCTAGGGTGAGGGATTTCAAGACCAGGGGCACATTTTTAAGATGAGAGAAGAGAGATTTATAAAAAAATATTTTTATAAATTTATAGATTTATAAAAAAACATTTTTTACATAGAGGGTGGTTCACATGTGGAATGAACTTCTTGAGGAAGTGGTGGATGTGGGTACAATTACAACTTTTAAAAGACATTAGGATAAGTACTTGAATAGGAATGGATGGAAGAATATAGGCCAGGAGCAGCAGGTGGGACTAGTTTAGTTTAGGATTATGCTTGGCATGGACTGGTTGGACCAAAGGGCCTTGCTCCATGCTGTATGAATCAATATGCTTGTCGCATCTGAAGCTGCACCACTCCATAATGGTGAAGGTGAGATTCTTCTTGCACAATGTCCTCATTTCCTTCACTGCATTCCCTCTCTCCCTGCAACAGCAAGAAATGGTCTTGGATTAGAAGATGCATTCACATGGGTAGAGCCAAGAAATAGCAAGGGTGAGTTTAATTTTCAGGTAAATTGTGGAAACCAAATTGGCAAAGGTAGCAATAGGGAAGAATTCATGGAATGCATTTCCTGGAACAATATGCCATGGATCCAAGCAGGGGGCAGACTATTTTGGACCTGGTAATGTTTAATAATAGAACTCAGTGAAAATGATCCCTGAGGAAACAGTGACCAGCACATGGTAGAATTTAGCATTCAGTTTGAAAGTAAAAATGTGGGTTAGAAACAATTTACTAAACTTAAATAAGAATAATTGCAAAGGAATGAGTAAAGAGTTGGTTTGAGAGGACATGGAAAGGAGGTTAATGAAAAAAAAGACAGTTGACAAACATTGGCAGACATTTAAGAAACTATTCATGATTTACAGAGAGCTGACAAAGACTGATTGTAGGAAGGGGATAAACCAACCATAGTTAACCAGGGAAGTTAATCAAACTGAAAGAAAAAGAACAAACAATGTGGTAAAGATTAAGCCAGACGATTGGGAAAGTTTTAAAAAAACAACAGAAGATGACCAAAAAATAACACAGAGGGAGAAATTAAGCTTTGGGATCAAGCTTGCAAGCAATATAAATAAAAACGAGAGGCCAAATTGAACATTGAGAGAAAAAAACTGAGGAAATAATAACTGGAAACTAGGAAAAAGACTTGAAGAAATAACTTAAAGTGGTCTTTGTGGTTGGGGACCTTAACATCATTCCAAAAATACTAAATAATCAATGACAAAATGTGGGCAACAGGTGGAAAATAGAAACAATAACTAACACTCGAGAAAAAGTAATAGAGAAAATAATGGAGCTAAAGGCAGACAGTAGAATGCTTCAGCACAGAGAGCTGTTCAGGCTGGATCATTAAATATATTCAAGGATGAGATAGATTTTTAATCAGGAAAGGAGTCACAGAGTCACAGCAGACTCTTCAATCCAACGCATCCATGCCAACCAGATATCCTGTATAAATCTGGCCCCATTTGCCAGTATTTGTCCCATATCCCTCTAAACCCTTTCTATTCACATAGCATCCAGGTGTGTTTTAAACTGTTGTAGTTGTACTAGCCTCCACCACTTCCTCTGGCAGCTCATTCCATACAAGCGCCACTCTTTGCATGAAAAAGTTGCCCCTTTTAAATCTTTCCCCTCTCACCTTAATCCTGTGCCCTAGTTTTGGACTCCCCCACCCTGGGGACAGAACCTTACCTACTTACCTTATCCATGCCCCTCATGATTTTATAAATTTTTTTCTGGTCATCCCTCAGCCTCTGATGCTCCAGGGAAAATAGCGCCAGTCTTTTCGGCCTCTCCCCATAGCTCAAACCCTCCAACCCCGGCAACATTCTTGTTAATCTTTTCAAGTTTCAAGTTTCACAACAACCTTCCTATATATTAGGGAGACCTTGCACACAATGCTCCAAAACTGGCTGAACCAATATTTTGTACAGCCACCAATATGACCTCCCAACTCCTATACTCAATGCACTGACCAATGAAGGAAAGCATATCAAGCACCTTTTTCACTCTCCTATCTACCTACAACTCCATTTTCAAGGAACTATGAACCTGAACTCTGAGGTCTCTTTTTTTCAGCAACACTCTCCAAGACTTTACCATTAAGTGTATAAGTTCTGCTCTAATTTGCTTTTCCAAAATGCAGACCTCACATTTATCTAAGTCAAACTCCATCTGCCACTCCTCGGTCCATTGGCCCATCTGATCAAGATCCAGTTGTAATCTGAGATAACCTTCTTCGCTGTCCACTACACCTCCAATTTTCATGTCATCTGCAAACTCACTAACTATACCTCCTATGTTCACATCCAAGCCATTTATATAAATGACAGAAAGCAGTGTACCCAGCAACAATCCTTGTAGCACACCACTGGTCACAGGCCTCCAGTCTGAAAAGCAACCGTCCACGACCACCTTCTACCTTCGAGCCAGTTCTGTATCCAAATAGTTGTTCTCTCTCTATTTTGTGTAATCTAACCTTGCTAAGCAGTCGACCATGCGGAACCTTGTTCAATGCCTTACTGAAGTCCATATAGATCACATCCACCATTCTGCCCTCATCAACCTTCTTTGTTACTTCTTCAAAAAACTCAATCATGTTACTGAGACATAATTTCCCACAAAGCTATGTTGACTAGCCCTAATCAGTCATTGCCTTTCCAATACATGTAAATCCTGTTCCTCTGGATTCCCTCCAACAACTTCCCCACTACTGACATCAGGCTCATCTGTCTATAGGTCCCTGGCTTTTCCTTACCACCTTTCTTAAGTAGTGGCACCACGTTAGCCAACCTCCAGTCTTCCGGCACCTCATCTGTGACTATCGATGATAGAAATATCAAGGATAATGGGGAAAGACAGGGAAATGGAATTCAGGAGTATCAGATCAGCCATGATTTCATTGAATGACAGAGCACATCTTGAATGACGATGCAGGATCAGCAATCTCCAGTGACCAGAGTGGGGACGTCAGCGAGCAGCGGCCCAGAGATGAGGAGGTTGTAACCAGTGGTCAGAGCACTCTGCGCTTGTTTGCTGCAGAGAGCCTTTGGTGATAGATTGTGATGTTTATCGTTTCAACTTCTTGTTTTTCTGACATGTGATTATACTGTGTATAACTGTAATGTAACTTGTTTTTCATTTCTCTGTTCTGTAACTAAGGGGTGTGCCTAGGTACCTTTATACCCAAGATGGTGCTGTAAGTGTCAACTTATAAACTTTTCACTGTACTCATTTGCGTACATGCGACAATAAAGCTAATTCAATCTAATTCAGGCTTGATGGGCTGAATAACCTACTTCTTCTCCCAAACATTATGGTCTTATAACTTGGTGGCAAAACAGAATTACTGTGAGCCTGTAAAGAGCTTGTAGAAATACTGAAGCAGTCCAAGTGCAGTAAATATTGGCGTAGCCAGCAACAACCACATCCCATGGATGAATAAACAAAATTCTGAATAAGATGACAGTGTGCAAGAAAGTAAATCAGAAATGCAGTGAGCCTCCAAACAAGCACTGAAAAGATAGAATTGTGGAAGAATGGTTTTAAAGTCACTGCTTTATTAGATTGCTGCATGTTATGAAGAGTATCAAACACTTATGGCAAACATTGTTTGAACAAGCAGCAATTGAAGCAATTAATTTCAGGGGGTTAGTTACCTCTGTTGGCTGGGTGGCTGGTTTCTAATGTCGAGTAACACCAATAGCATGAGTTTGATTCCTGTACTGTCTGAAGGTCACCAAGCTTCAGGAACTATGACTTTTAACTGATAAGTCAGTGAACTTTTATTAGTGAACCAGATACTATGTGTCTCTTGAAACCAACAGAAGCATCTGGAGAAAGATGATTGAACAGCAATGCTCTGACCAGCCTAAGAATCAGAAGGATTATTTCATTAACCTATCAATAGGAGCCAGTGAACTGCCTTCAGCTTTCCTTCATCTATAACCTATTTTACCTTTATTTGTCCATGTGTATGAGTGTATTCAGTTGTTTATAGGGGGTTTAGAGTTTTCATTTGAAGTGTTAAATGTTAATGGTTTATAACTGTCTACCATCGTTAGAATTTAACTATTTGTAATAGACAGTAATGTTTGGTCAGTGGGAATGCTCTCTCCAAAATAGGCTTTTGGGAGGAAATTCACAACTGGATCCAACTGCCCTACACCAACATCATTAGTGCAGTCACTGGAGTCAAGCAGAGCTGCCCATTCTCTCCTGCCTTGTGTGTGTGTTGTATTTTATTGTGTCCATCAGTAAGGATGTGAGCCTGAGAGGGGTGACTATTCCAGGCAGTGAGGGCCTGCAGGTCAAAGCCTCCCTGTACATGGACATCGTTGCTGCTTATTGCTCAGATCTGCTGTCAGCACGCAGGCTCATGAGCATCTGTGACCAGTTCAAACTGGCCTCAGGAGCCAAGGTAAACCAAGGCAGGAGGGAGGCCCGTATACACACTGTACTGAGATAAAACAGCCAGTGCAGACACACACACTGTACTGAGATATAACAGTCAGTGTTGACATACAGTATTGAGATATAACAGTCAGTGCAGACACACTGCATTGAGATATAATAGTCAGTTCAAACACACACTTTACTGAGATACAACAGTCAGTGCAGACACACACAGTCCTGCTCAGTCTGCGTCAATCAGTCAAGTCACTTTGAGTTGGAAGTCTGTTTCTTTGTTCCGTTAATTATTACCTTTATTCCGAGATATTTTTCTTTTAAACAACACTTTGCTGCTGGAGACCTTCACAATATTTAGATGAGTTGTGGTATTTGAAGACTCAGTGGAAATTTCTGACCTGCGGGCTCTCCGCACAAGCTTCTCTGTGCCCGGAATAGAAGCTGGTGTCTGGGAAACTGTGAAAGAGAATAAAGAGAAAGTTCAGGGAGAAGGAGCAGGGTTCTCAGCATCAGGGAGGGAGTAAGAGGGACTGAGAGAGTGAGGGACTGAGATAGGAGCGACTAAGAGAGAGACTGAGTGTGAGGGAGAGGCTGAGGCTCTGAGGGAGATAGTGAGTGAGAGGGTCTGAGGGAGTGAGGGGGAGGGTGTAGGTCTGAGGTTGTGGTAAGGTGAGGGGGGATTTGAGGGTGTGAGGGTTCGACGGGTGAGGAAGTGGAGTGTTTGAGAGGTTGAACTTTAGAGCGTTTTGGAGTTTGAGGGAGTGAAAGTGTAGCTGGGTATCCTTGTGGGAGCTCAGCCTCCTCTGCTTTCCCCTACTTCCTCTCACCCTCTCCCTGTCCTCACCATGCCAAGCCAGTGCAGGTTATTGGTGAGGAATGCGGCGCAGCTGGTGCAGGTCAGTGACAGTGGGGCCCAGTACCTGGGCAAGGCCGAGATGCAGAGACCGGTCGTGATCACTGGGGCCAGCATTGTCATCAACAGGTAAGAGCTTGTTCACATTCACCCTCCCCTCACATGCACACCCCATTGCACACACACACACACTCAATCCCTTGCACACACTCACATCACTTTACACACCCTCAAACTCCTTGCGCATGTGCGCACACACACACACATTCTCTCAACCCCTCGCACACACTTTCACTCCACACACACACATCTCTTGCACTCACACAATTTCTTCACATACACACACACTCACATTCCCCTTGCACACACTCATACCACACACACACACACACACAACCTCTATCACACTCAATATCCCTCTCACACAAAACCCATTCACACACACCCCTCTCACACTCACACTCCCCCTCACTTTCACACATCCCTTCTCTCAGACTCACACCTGTCTCATTCACATGTATACACCCATCTCACACTCACAAACCCTTCTCACACACATCCCTCTGACACTCACACTCAATACCTCTTTCACACATAACCCACTTACACACACACCTGACACACCCCCCTCATACGCACATGTTCCTCTCACAAACACACCTGTCAAATTACACTCGATACCCCTTTCACACACAACCCACCCACAGTCACACATCCCTGTCTCACATACCCTCATACTCTCTCTCTCTCTCAGTGAGTGATGGTAGTTTTCTAATCTAATTTTTCAGAGAGGGTCTGATTGAGGCCGTGGGGCCAAATGAACTGATCCAATCCAAGTATACAGGAGTTACATTTGACCAAGAAATCGACGCTTGTGGGATGTGTGTGCTGCCAGGTTAGTCACTCAGGGTAATCATATTCAATATTAACTTCACAGTGATGACACCTTCACATTCAAGAGTTTTTTTGTGCTATTTTCTTTTTCTCTTCTAGGTTTGGTCGATGCTCACACTCATCCGGTGTGGGCTGGAGACAGAGTTCATGAATTTGCAATGAAGGTAAGTTCATGGAGGAGAAGAAAGAACAGAAAGTGCAACTCAAACCGGGTCACAGGACCCAAATGAGAGCACAGGGCCTAAATGAAAGCACAGACTTCAATCCAGAGTACTGGGTTAAAACCAGAGTACAGGGCCCAAACCAGAGCACAGTGCCTGAAGCAGAGCACAGGCCTGAACCAGAGCACGGGGCCTAAACCAGAGCACAGGCCTGAACCAGAGCACAGGGCCTAAACCAGAGCACAGTGCCTGAACCAGAGCACGGGGCCTAAACCAGAGCACATGCCATAAACTGGAGCGCAAGCCCCAAACCAGAGGACAGGCCCCAAACCAGAGCACAAGCCTGAACTAGAACACTGAGTTAAAACCAGAGCACAAGGCCTAAATCAGAGCACAGTCTCCAAACCAGAGCACAGGCTCCAAACCAGAGCACAAGCCTGAACTAGAACACTGGGTCAAAACCAGAGCACAAGGCCTAAATCAGAGCACAGTCTCCAAACCAGAGCACAGGCTCCAAACCAGAGCACAGGCTGCAAACCAGAGCACAGAGCCTGAACCAGAGCACTGGGTTAAATGCAGAACACAGGGCCCAAATCAGAACACAGGGCCAAACCAAATTACAGGGCTCAAAACAGAACACGAGCTTTGAAACAAAGCATGGTGTCCTTTCCAGAACATGGTTTAGGTTTGATTTACTGCCTTAGGCCTGATTTGCTGGGTTAGGCCTGATTTGCTGGGTTAGGCCTCTTTTGCTGGGTTAGGCCTGTTTTGTTGGGTTAGGCCCATTTAGTTGGGTAACTGGTTTAGCTGTGCCACATCAATGAGAAAGGACAGCAACCATCACTGGCCAAAGTTCAAAGTTCATCTCAAAGATGCTGTGACTTAATGGGAATTGGGACTGTGCTACCATCTGTGAGCCACAGCTTTGAGCATGTCTGTGCAAGAGTCATATCGTACTCAAAATGTGAACTTTGTTTCTCTCTCCGTTGACGCTGCCAGACCTCCTGACATTGTCCACCATCTTAATTTCAGATTTCCTGCATCTGCAGTATTTTGTCTTCATTATGCTAATACCTAGTGAATTGAAAATGATGGTTGCATTAACTTGCTTTCAATTTACACACTAGCTGGCGGGAGCATCCTATATGGAGATTCACAGAGCTGGAGGAGGAATACATTTCACTGTCGAACACACGAGGAAGGCGTCAGAGGAGGAGCTCTTTGAAAAATTGAGAGGGCGGCTGTGGCGTATGGTCAGAACAGGGACCACACTGGTGGAGTGCAAGACAGGCTATGGCTTGAACTTGGAAACCGAGACCAAAATGCTGCGGGTGATTGAACGAGCCCGAAGGGAACTCGATATCAGCATCTCCTCCACATACTGCGGTGCTCATTCTGTGCCGAGGTAAATGTGCCATCTTGGTTTACTTGAAGCCAATCATTATATTTCCCACCTACAGTTGGTCTGCATAATGTGTGCAGTACTGCTATTGGATGAGAAATTGATTATTGAACTGTCTTTGGTTCCAGTTATAATATAACATACATAACAATATAACAAATAAGATATAATAAACAGATCAATTCCGATCCTCATGTGAAGGTAAACCAGAGTGGAAGGGCTGAATGGCCTATAGAAATATAAAAGGTAGGAACAGAAGTAGGCCATTCCACCCCTGAATCCTGCTCTACATTAAATTTCCTGATCAATATCCTGATCCCACCCCTCCTATATCCTTTCATCCTTTTAGGTACAAAAAAACTATATCTACCTTCTTTTTGAAAACACAATGTTTAGCCTCAACCACTTTCTGTGGTAATGAATTCCACGGGCTCCCCACTCCCTGGGTGAAGAAATTTCTCCTTATCTCAGTCCTTAAAGGTTTATCCCTTTACTTTGAACTATGATCCCTGGTTCAGAATTCAACCACCATTGGGAATATCCTTCCTGCTTCTAACCTCCTCCTGTTCCTGTGTAATACATGTCAGCACGTCCTGATGAGGTGATATGATGTGTTAGGAATGAAGGTACTTTCTCCCTCCTTTTTGATCTGTGATTATTAGTCCCACTTCCAGGCTGGGATCTTTACAGGAACATTTAGAATTTTTTGCCATGTGATTTATTTATGGAGTCAGAAAGCAGTTACTGAGTCACAGAGATCCCCAGCTCAGAAAAAAAGGCCCTTCGGCCCATCATATCCAAGTAGATCAAAGACAACTACCTAACATTCTAATCCCATTTTCCAGCACATGGCCTCTAGCCCGAATGCCTTGGCATTGCAAGTGCACACCCAAATATTTCTTCAATGTTGTGAAGGTTTCTGTCTCTATCACCCTTACAGGCAGTGAGTTCCCAATTCAAACACCCTCACATCTCCTCTAAACCTCCTGCCCCTTACCTTAAGATCTATGTCCCCGGTCATTGGCCCCTGTGTTTTGTAACATGATACACATGACAATATATGAATCAAATCAAGCACAGATGGCAAAGATAACAAGTCACTTTCTAACTAATCATAACTTCGACATTCAACCATGTGGGCGAAAATCTGGAACAAGCCATTCAGCCCCTTGAACCTGATCTGCCATTTGATAAGATCACAAGTGATCCGACATGATCATGAGATGACTATGAGATTTAATGCGGCAGTGACTTTAAGTTTAAAATGTCGAAGCACATTGGACTGTAATGAAAGTAACTGTGATGTCTGCACACCAGAGGGAAGACCCCAGCGGAAACAGTGGATGATATCATTAGAGTTCAACTCCCCAAACTGAAGGGGATGATGGCAAACGGTGAATTTCACATCGATAACATTGATGTGTTCTGTGAAAAGGGAGTCTTTGACCTGGATTCCACCAGAGCTATATTACAGGCTGGCAAAGAGATGAAACTCCAGATTAATTTTCATGGTGATGAGCTCTATCCAATGCATGCAGCAGAGGTAAGGTTTGGATATTCAATGGAGGTCAGTAGTAACATGGATGTTATAGTCCAAAACGTGAATTGCAGATTTGTTTTAGTGCAGGAGAAATTTATATGTCATCAAATCAGTAAGGTTCAATGCGATAGTGGTTAATCTGTTCCAGCAATTGAAACAAATCAAGCATCCAAATAATTGATCAAACTGAGATTAATTAGTAAAATTAATATTATAAAATGTGGCCCTCACAGATCAATCAAAATTGGACATCAAACCACAGAAAGAAATTTAAGACCAAGTGATAAAAAGTGAGTGACTGAGGTCAGTTTGAAGGAGAATGTTACAGGAGGAAAGAGAGACTGAGGGACTGAGAGGTTCAGGAAAAGGAATGCCAGAAGTTGGAGCTTAGATAGCTGGCAGAGGTTCAGTGGGAAACACGAGGGCTGGACAGGAGGCCTAAACTGGAAGGCAGCAGCGATCTCAGAGAGTTATGGTGCTGGAGAAAGAAAAACGATCGGGAGTCGGCAAATCAGGCCTTCAGGTCCCCTCTGTCATTGAACATGATCAGGCATGATCTTACCCTGGTGTCAATCCCACTCTACTCCCTGCTCCCCATAGCCCTTTATCCTGTCTTTCATCAGAATCATATCTATTTCTTTCTTGAATCAATTGATTGATTCTGCCCCCAGTGCATTCTGCATTCCACAGATTCACAACCCACTGAGAGAAGTAGTTTCTCCTCACCTCAGTTTTGAACTTACTTCCTCTCACTCTACATCTATGACCTTTTGTTCAAGACTGTCCCATAAGGGGGAATCATCTGTTCAATGTCTACTTTACCAATTCCCTTAAGCATTTTACTTACCTCCCTCAGACCCTCCCTCATTCTTCTGAACTCCAGCAAATACAAGCCCAAACTATTCAATCGCTCCTTGTATGACGGCCCTTTCATTTCTGGATTCAATCTGATGAACATCTTCTGAACTACCTTCAGTGCCACCACATCCTTCCTCAAGTAAGGAAACCCAAAATTGGGCATAGTGTTCCAGGTGTGGTCTCACAATCCTTCCAATGTTGTTCCACCATCTTCCATAAAATCCAACTCATCCCAAGTCCGAACTCTCAAGGAGTTCCAATCTCTCGTTTCTCACTGGTCACCCTGATGCACATTATCTCCTCACTCAACACCTCCTTAAATTGTGTTAATGGCAAATTGCATTTTGAAATATCCTCCTCAAATCCTCCCATGTCCTTGTTGGTAAATTTTCTGCTCCTACATATTTGTATCAACATTTCTTTACTTTTATAATCCAGTCTTTTTGCAATAAAATCCATTTGCCTTTCCTATGATGTGCTGCACTGCAGACCTACTTTCTGTGATTCATGCAGGTTTTTACATAATGCCTTTGTGATCTACGGATGTCCCAAATTCTTCACAATCCAGTGAAGAACTTTCAACTGAGTCATTGTCATGATGTTAGAGCAGAAAATTTACCAACAAGGACATGGGAGGATTTGAGGAGGATATTTCAAAATGCAATTTGCCATTAACACAATTTAAGGAGGTGTTAAGCGAGGAGATAATGTGCATCAGGGTGACCAGTGAGAAACGAGAGATTGGAACTCCTTGGGAGTTTAGGCTTGGGATGAGTTGGATTCTATGGAAGATGGTGGAACAACATTGGAATAATTGAATCTGGTACAGATTGGGTGAGTTGAATGGCCTACTTCTGTTCTTACATCTTAGGTCTAGAGAAACCAAAGCTGCAGCTGTTGGGGCAAGCAGTACTGGAGAGGTGAACAGAGATGGTTTTGGGAATGATGTGGGTAGGAGCACAATGTGGAGTCAGACAGGAGTCTGGGGTTCTGAACAATTTGGGTCAGACTGTACGAAGTGGCCAGTCAGGAGAACATGATCCACAGTCAGTGAACAGAGTCTACAACAGGGTCTTCCTAATAACCAATTGGAAAAAACTCACTCCTCCAACACCGAATATCAGTCAAATAAAAGGGTGCCAATTTAAGACTGAGATGAGGAGGAATTTCTTCTCTCAGAGAGTTGAGAATCTTTGGCAGTCCTTGTCACAGAGAACTGTGGGGGCAGAGTCCCTGTGTATATTTAAGCTTGAGATAGATTCTTGATCAGTTGGGGAATCAAGAGTTACATGAGGAAAGTGGATGTGAGGAATGTTGGATCAGCCATGATCCTGTTGAATGGTGGAGCAGATTTGATGGGTCAAACAGCCTATTGCTGTTGCTTTGGTTGTATGGTCTCAATCAGAGAGAGCGGGAGGTATGAGAGAGAGATGGTGATGGGGTGGAGCTGCACAGCAGAAACACATGGAAACTGATGCTATGTTTGCTGATGCTTTTAGAGAGAGAAAGAAATATAGAGAGAGTGGCTGGAAGATAAGATACAGGAGAGAACAGCCAATATATAGGTATACGATGAACCAAGCAAAAAGTAAAGCATATTGTTCTATCCAATAAAAGAATAAGAAGCTTCTAGAATAACATACATATCTCTCTTGAAATCTTTAAGTTCCCTGTACAAGGGAGAGTCAAAGGGAATATCTTGCATCATAAAAGATACCCATGAGGAAGGTCATGAGCTAACAGCAGCCATTCCTCCCACACTGCCAGACCCTACTTCAGACTAGTCTCTTCCTTCTTTATTGAAGGAGATTCTCCATGATGCTTGTTTAAAAAGGGGAGTCGGGTTAACACTGGGAATTATAGGCCAGTGAGCCTTACTTTAGTTGTGGATAAGATGTTGGAAAAGGTTATAAGAGAAAGGAATTATAATAACCCGGAGGGGAATAGTTTGATTAGGGATAGTCAACAAGGTTTTGTGAAGGGTAGGTCATACCTCACTAACCTTATTTGAGAAACTGACAAAACAAGTGGATAAAGGTAAAGTGGTTGGTATGGTGTATATGGACCTCAGTAAGGTGTGTGATAAGGTTCCACATGATAGGCTATTTGCACAAAATATGGAGACATGGGATTGAGGGTGATTTAACTGTTTGGATCAGAAATTAGCTAGCTGAAAGTTGGTGGTTGCTGGGAAATGTTCATCCTGGAGTTCAGTTACCAGTGGTGTGCTGCAAGGATCTGTTTTGGGGCCACTACTGTTTGTCATTTTTATAAATGATCTGGATGTGGGCATAGAGAGATGGGGTTAGTAAATTTGCGGATGACACAGGTAGGCAGAGTTGTGGATAATGCTGAAGGATGTTGCAGGTTACAGAAGGACATAGATAAGATGCAGAGCTGGGCTGAGAAGAAGTGGCAAATGGAGTTTAATGAGGGAAAGTGTGAGGTAGTTCATTTCAGAAGAAGTAACACAAATGCAGAATACTGGGTTAATGTTAAAATTCTTGGCAGTGTAGATGAACAGAGAGATCTCGGTGTTCAGGTGCATAAATCCCTGGAAGTTGCCAGCCAGGTTGGTAGGGTTGTTAAGAAGGCATTTGGTGTGTTGACATTTATTGGTAGGGGGACTGAGTTTCGGAGCCACGGGATCATGCTTCAGCTGTACAAGACACTGGTAAGGCTGCACCTGGAGTATTGCGCATAGTTCTGGTCACCGCATTATAGGAAGGATTTAGATTAGATTAGACTTACAGTGTGGAAACAGGCCCTTCGGCCCAACAAGTCCACACCGACCCGCCGAAGCGAAACCCACCCATACCCCTACATTACCCCTTACCTAACACTACGGGCAATTTTAGCATGGCCAAATCACCTGACCCGCACATCTTTGGACTGTGGGAGGAAACCGGAGAACCCGGAGGAAACCCACGCAGACACGGGGAGAACGTGCAAACTCCACACAGTCAGTCGCCTGAGTCGGGAATTGAACCCGGGTCTTCAGACGCTGTGAGGCAGCAGTGCTAACCACTGTGGAAGCTTTGGAAAGAATTCAGAGGAGATTTACTAGGATGTTGTCTGCTATGGAAGGAAGGTCTTATGGGGAAAGGCTGAGGGAACTGAGACTGTTTTCATTGGAGAGAAGAAGATTGAGAGGTGACTTAATTGAGACGTATAAGATAATCAGAGGGTTAGATAGGGTGGACAGGGAGAGCCTTTTTCCTTGGATGGTGAAGGCTAACATGAAAGGATATATGAGGGGTGATAGATTTAGGACAGATATCAGGAGTAGTTTCTTTACTCAGAGTAGTTGGGGTGTGGAATGGCCTGCCTACAACAATAGTAGACTCACTGACATTAGGGGCATTTAAGTGGGTATTGGATATACACATGGATAATAATGGAATGGTGTAGGTTAGATGGGCATCAGATTAATTTCACAGGTCAGCACAACATCGAGGGCCGAAGGGCCTGTACTGTGCTCTAATGTTTTATATTCTATGTTCTATTCTGGGATGGCCACTTTGGAGGATGGTGTTGGTGCGCAGTGCAACTTTATTAAGGTTCATTCATACAAAAGGTGGCCTTATGAACGCATCAGAAACTTTCCTTCAATAATTTGCAATTTACAATTTCAAGAAAGGTTTTTGGTGACTGACAGCCACATTCGGGCTTCTATTCTTCTTGAGGTCCTTAGGGTTTGTGTTCACTTGACCTTCTGCTGCTGTGACTATTTTCAGTGATGGTGCTGTGAGTTAATGAGGCTGGGGATTCCTGATGCAGGATGGTTTGTAACTAATACATTTGACTTCCTCTTCATAGCTTGGTGCTGAACTTGGTGCTCTCGCAATAAGTCACTTGGAAGAAGTGAGTGATGCTGGGATTGCTGCTATGGCAACTGCAAAATCGTGCGCCGTGCTTCTTCCAAGTACTGCTTACATATTGAGGTATTGTGTATCTAAATGAACTGGGGAATAGAGTGATCGATAAGTACAGATTCACAAATCATTAAAAATCCAATGGCAGATTAACAAGGGGATAAGAAGGGAAGTAAAACAGGGGAGGTAATTTCTGTAGGAGTAGAATTGAAAACTTACACATATCTTACAGAAGTAGTTGGCACTTGGTAATAGAATCAGCACAGACTGGTTAGGTTGAGGCGAGACCTGATTTAAGTCTATAAAGTTATGAGATGCATAGATAGGGTTGACGGTCAGAATCTTTTTCCCAGAGTTGAAATATCTAAGACTAAGCACCATGCAATTAAGGTGAGAGAGGAAAGTTCAAAGGAGATGTGAGGGAAGGGTTTTTTTTAACACAGAGAGTGATAGGAATCTGGAACACGCTGTCAGGGCTGATGGTGGAGGCAGATACAATAGGGGCATTTAAGAAACTTTGAGATAAGCACACCAATATGCAAGGAATGGAGGGATATGGACCAAGGGCAGGCAGAAGGGATTAGTTTAATTTGGCATTATGTTTGGCATGACATCATGGGCTGAGGGGCCCATTCCTGCGCTGTACAGTTCTGTGTTGTATATGCACTCTGCGTGATGTAAGCTTGTTTTTTGACTGAGAGCATTACCACAGCTCACTGAGCTACATTCCTCTGCTTCTGGTAGTGTTTGTGTGAGATAATAATTTATCAGGAGTTTAAGAGTGCATGGGTTATAGGTGAGCTAGTCAGTCAATATTTGTCTTTGTAGTAAACAGATTTTGCTAACGTTGGCTATTTCTGGGGCTTTGATAAGTATTAAATACCAACCAGAGAGTAATGCTCTGTCAGGGTAAAGCTCACTGACCTTACAGTTCCATGTGGAAACTCCAAGTTTGTTTTGTGTGATTTTTTTTACTGTTAATAAGTAGTCATCTGAAATACTTCGGCCCCACAATGGAGGAGTTTTGCAACAGAACTGTTCAATTGATGGGATTAGTGAGAGGTCACTTAACTGCTATGGTGTGCACCAGAAAGGGTATGGCTCCATCACCCTAGCCCACAGTCATAAAACCTGCAACCCCTAGAATCCCACTCAGCCCAATTGAATGCTCAGAGTCCCAAAGTCTTCAGCATGTTTCCCAGGCCTGGTGGCCCACCTGTACACAGACAACAACTCACCAGAACGAAGGACCCGATACCCAGCATAAGCAAAACCAATATAGTGTACAAAATCCCATGCAAGGACTTCATAAAACACTACATAGGACAAACAGGAAGGCAGCTAATGATCCACATCCATGAACATCAACTAGCCACGAAACGACATGACCACCTATCCCTAGTAGCCACACACGCAGATGACAAGCAACATGAATTCAACTGGGACAACACTACTGTTATAGGACAAGCCAAACAGAGAACAGTCAGGGAATTCCTAGAGGCATGGCACTCATCCACAGATTCAATCAATAAGCACATCGACCTGGACCCAATTTACCGACCACTGCAACGGACAGCTGGAACTGACAACCAGAAACGGCAGATTCAAACCACGATAAATGCCGGAGAAAGATCACAGAAGCGCTTCACAGGAGGGTCCCAAGCACTGAGGATGTCACCTAGACAGGGGACGAAACATCTGCAATACAAATTCCCAGCTCGGCGAACAGAACCACAACAACGAGCACCCGAGCTACAAATCATCTCACAAACTTTGAACTACATGTGACTCCAGACCCACAGCAAAATGTGGTTGACTCTTAACTGCCCACTAAAAACACGTCTCAGTTAAAGGACAATTAACGATGGATAACAAATACTCGCTTTGCTGATGATGCCCACGTCCCATGAATTTCAAAACAAATTGTCTTAAGCTCCAGCTTTAGAGTTGCACTAGGAGCAGTATAATGACTCAATGCATATGTCTGCAATTTTGGGAGATATTTTATGCATTTACTGCAAAGTAGTTCTTGTCTATACAGGTTGATAATGACGTCATCCTGGTACAATATCAGCATTTCATTTCCAAGTGCTACATAAACTCACGTAGACAGTTGACATGACAAGCTTCAAGATAGTGGAGGAATGAAGGATGCTGAGACTAGGCGACATCTCCTGACAGTGTGCACACTGGACTTCTCTCCCTGCACCAACAGACTCTTATTACGGACATGAAGCCAGAATGGGCAAATGGAGTTGAGGCAGAGATTGGCGATAGTTTGAACAAGGAACACCTTTGAGGCATTGAGTGGCCATTTCCTGTTCCCGTGTTTTATCACTGAGTGAAAAAGTTGTGGCAATGTTTCGGTAAATCACTATCTGATTTCACACAGTGCCCATTCCCTTTAGCCATCAATAAACCATCACTAATTCACCATCGTCAAGTTGTGACCACTTGTAGTCATTGGGTAAAGTGAGGAGTAAAGGGTTGGTGGCACAGTCAACTCAATGCCTCAAAGATGCTTCTACAGCTGATCTCTGCCTCAACTCCATTCATCCATCCAGGCTTCATATCCTTAACAAGAGTTTAACATTATTTTGATGTGTTTCCATTAGAACCTTCATTGGATGCCACGGTGACTCATTGGTTAGCATTGCTGCCTGACAGTGCCAGGGACTCAGGTTCAATTTCATCCTTGAGTGACTGTCTGTGTGGAGTTTGTACATTCTCCCTGTGTCTGCAAGGGTTTCCTCTGAATGCTAGTTTCCTCTCACAATCCAAAGATGTGCGGTTAGGTGGATTGACCATGGGAAATGTGGGGTTGACCATGGGAAATGTGGGGTTACAGGAATAGGGTGGGGGTAGGTGGGATGCTCTTTGGAGGGTCAGTGTGGATATAATGGGCCAAATGGCCTGCTTCCACACTGTAGAGGTTCTATGATTTGTCAACATTTACAATGGGACCTGCCTATTTAAACATGTCACATGGACAGGACCACACTAAGCAGATAAATTAGTCTTTACTGAAAGTGGATATAGGACCAAAGCCGGGATATATCTATGATCTCTGTGTGCAGCAGAATCTAGGTATTAATATCTAATAAATAGGGATACGGTGATGTCTAAGCCTGAATGACTTTGGCATTTCCTCAATCAGTCTGTAAATAACCCAAACTCATGATGTGGCAACAACATTCACAATGAAAGAGGAACGGGCTTTGACTAATCCAAGAAAACAGTGGCACAATGCAGAAAAAAATGTCACTGCATTGATCAATATGATACAACAACAACTTGCATTTGTAAACAGCCTTTGATCAGGTGAAACATTCACAGCGATTTGTATACCGAGCTAGGGAAGGCAATATTAGGAGGGATGACCAAACGTCTCTTTGGGAGTAGATTTAAGGAGGACCCTGGAAGAGAAGGGGGAGTGTGTTGAGACAAAAAGCTTTCAGGGAGGGAAGTTCAACACTCACTGACACCAATGGTGGGGTGAAAGGGTGGCAGACTGCAGTCAGAGAATACTGGAGTGGACATTAGAGTTTTATTGGTAAACGATTTAAAGTTTATGCAGTATAAAATTACGCTGATAATTACATTTCTAAAACGTTTCCAGGCTTAAAACACCACGAGCCCGAGACATGCTTGATGCTGGAGTGATTGTTGCTCTTGGTAGTGACTTTAATCCCAATGCATACTGTTGTTCGATGGTAAGCAAATCCATTCTGTCATTGTTTGATCCAGTGCCTCTGGAAGAAAAGGAACGATGTATTTGGTGGAGAGGACAGTTGAGCTCATTGCTTTGATCTGGAGCCTTTGAAATTAAAGATCCCTTATTTATCCAGCTTTCTTTTACAACATTGGGGAAGTATTTGTGTACTTTTGAAGTGTACTCAAATGCCAAACAGACAATTTTCACAAGCAAAAAGCTTTCTGAAAATGCAAGTTGTTACAAACAACTCCCATGTGAAATTCTCCAAGTTAGAATATTTTCAGACAGAAATATTCCAAATCGTTAAGTTCCAGGGTGAGGAGGAATGGACTGAGTCCCACTGCTCCCTCACTTTGTGACAGTAAGGCTCGTTTTAAAAGGATTCCTCTGTTGTGAATGCCTTTTACCCAGACCAAATTATGTTTCAAAAAGAGTCAAATTAGCTGGGTTTTAGCTGAGTTTATTAGTTTCTACATGTGGAAAACATTAATATTATATAGGGAATATGATGGTCATGATGTGGAGGTGCCGGTGTTGGACTGGGGTGGACTAAGTCAGAAGCCACACAACACCGGGTTATAGTCCACCAGATTTAATTAAAATCACAAGCTTTCACAACGATGCTCTTTAATCAGGTGGAACTTCACCTGACGAAGGAGCAGCGCTCCAAAACCTTGTGATTTTAAATAAACCTGTTGGACTATAACTTGGTTTCGTGTGACTCCTGATATTGGGAAGAAGAAGTGGATCCAAAGAAAAAGTAAAATTTAAAGGTTATAAACAGATAATCTCTCTGGATAGTTCAGGAAAAGTAGACAGTGGAACATGGATAGCGGAACAGTTAAACAGCCATTTTTGGGATTTTCGTTTTTGCAGGTTAGTTGATATCCTTTTGACCTGTTTCCTTTTGATGGTAATTGGTTAGCAGCACACAGAGCAAGAGAACCCTTCTGTCTTTTGTTTCATTCTGACTGAGTTCCCACTTAATTGGCTTCTAGCATGTAGAGTGACAGATTCATAGATCAAAACATTTGAGATCCAGACAGTACAGCAGAGGTTCTTCAGCCCATCAAGTCTGTGTGCCACCAAGATGACATTAAATCTACACTTGACAGCACTTGGCCCATAGTCTTGAATGTTATGGCATTTCAGGTGCTCCTCCATGTAATTTTTAAAGGTTGTTAGGTTTCCCACTTCAACTACTCTCCCAAACAGTGCATTCCAGATTCACATCACCCTCCTGGATGAAAAAATAGTTTCCTCAAATCCTCTCTAAACCTTCACTTTAAAATTATATCCCTTTGTCATTGACCCCTGAACTAAGGGGAAGAGCTGCTTTCTATTCACCCTGTCCATGCCCCTCAGAATATTATACACCTCTCCCTCTCAGCCTTCTCTCTCCAAAGAAAACAACCCGAGTTTACACAGTCTCTCTTCACTGCTGAAATTTTCCATCCCAGGCAAAATCCTGGTGAAAGAAAACAGAGCTTGCTGGAGAAACTCAGCAGGTCTGGCAGCATGTGTGGAGTGAGAAACAGTCAATGTTTTGTGATCAGTGACCTTTTGTCATAACTGAGCATAGTCAGGAAAAGATGGTAGATATGCTGATGGTGGAGATGGGGTGGGAGGGAATAAAGGAGTGAGCAGAGGGGTGGAGATGGAGCCGAGAGAGAGAGAGAGAGACACAGAGAGAGAGAGAGAGAGAGAGAAGTAAAATGAGGCGGACAAGGACTAAACAAGGGAAGGGGTTTCTCCTGATTTCTCTGGCTGAATCCAGTGGTTGACTCAGACATGACTTACCTTTCTGCAGGTGAATCACACAGGCTTCTTGGTGTGGTGCTTTCTCTCAGTTTTTCCCTCTCCCAGGGGAGCTCAATTTGCCATGTTTACTTTCTATGCATGTTTTGGGGGTGAATTACACAGGACTTTTTCTGGAACAGGGGTTTATGGATCAGTTCCGAATCACCAGTCAATCTGGCTTCCTGCCTGGATCCAGTCACTTTCTATTCCTTGAGGTGTACCCTTATTGGGAGGGAATGGAGTGCTTAAACTCCTCTCTGAGAATTATTTTATTGAGATTTTTATAACTTGCTTCTGACATAAATGTCCATATGCAAGTCGGTCAAAAGCAAATTATTTTAAATGTTTTAAATTCCAGGTAAATCAGGTCAGGCCATTTCCTGAGGGATGGAAGTTTTGATGGTATTCCTTTGACACCAATTGATACGCATTTAAGATCGCTTTTTCTACTGCCATGTAATCAGTGACACTTTCCCCAGGCAAGAGGGGAGTAAACTTCATGAGTTTTCCCAGAAAGCTAAGGCAAATGTTGGACTGGCCACTGTAATACTGCTTAAAAGAAATATCTCTGTCTCCTCAAACCTAGAAATTAAACAAGCAAATGGGGATGTCTCCAGCCTGAAGTTTGAGTCAGTGGTCTAGGGTTCCTGCCCTTTAGCTCAAGCTGTTTTTCCTGAAGTTCTCTTTCTTCCCTCCTTGCTCTATTTTCCCTCTCCCACTTCTCTCTCTCTTTTCTCTCTTCTTTTTCCTGACATTTTCAATCCTGCTACTTTACCTCTAATCTCTCTACCGCCAGTGAATCCCCTTCAACACGCTGAGTTTCCACCTCTAATCTCTCAGCAACATTTCGAGATTTCCAGCTTTTGGTAGAGCTTGGAACAGTCTAATGCAATTTGGAATTAAAAGTTTTTAGAAGTCTTGGAGTTGTGATCCACCATCACAATTTCCTCCTATCCACGACCTGAGCAGCAATATCTGTTTCACACCTGCCCAGGTTCAGCTACGACTTCTACTGGTTGTGTGAGCTACCTTCAGGGGAATTATTTCAGGGGAATTCACAGCTCTAAGGAGAGTGAGGCCTTGTGCACTTTATGGATTGTTCATTGATGATTTTGCTTCTTTAATTTTCACTGGTCACGCTTGTTGTTGTAATTTCCCTGGTAGCCAATGATCATGCACCTGGCATGTGTCAACATGAAGATGTCGATGAACGAGAGTCTGGTAGCTGCCACCATCAATGCCGCTTATGCCCTGGGAAAATCCTACTCTCATGGCTCCCTGGAGGTAGGAAAGCAAGGCGATCTCCTCATCATTAACGCACCAAGGTATGTTGTAAGCAGAAACTTCCCTCATCCAAACCACTGGCTGGTAACAACATACAGCAAACTCTGCTTTAACTGGCACCTTGTCAGCTGGCACTCTCGATTAACCAGCACACAAAGTCCATTGCACTTCAGAAAGTTAAAAAAAATCACACAACGTCAAGTTAAAGTCCAACAGGTTTCAATTCCTGCAACCCATTCTAAAAGATGAAAAACTTAACAATGTTACGATATTACGATGTTGTGGGGATAACGGAGACATGGCTTCAAGTGGACAGGGCCTGGGAAATGAATATTCAAGGTTATATGTGCTATCGTAAGGACAGACTGATGGGCAGAGGGGTGGCATGGCCCTGTTGGTCAGGAATGATATTCAGTCTCTTGCGTGGAGGGACCTAGAATCAGGGGATGTAGAGTCAGGATGGATAGAACTGAGAAATTCTAAAGGTAGAGAGACCCTCATGGGAGTTATCTACAGGACCCCAAACAGTAGTCTGGATGTTGGGTGTAAGTTGAATAAGGAGCTGAAATTGGCCTGTCGCAAAGATATTACCATAGTTGTTATGGGAGATTTCAACATGCAGATAGAATGGGAGAATCAGGATGGTACTGGACCTCAAAAAAGGGAGTTTGTGGACTGCCTCCGAGATGGATTCTTAGAGCAGCTGGTGCTGGAGCCGACCAGGGAGAAGGCAATTCTGGATCTGGTGTTGTGCAACGAACCAGATTTGATCAGGGACCTCGAAGTGAAGGAGCCATTGGGAAGCAGTGACCATAATACAATAAGCTACAATCTGCAATCTGAGAGGGAGAGGGTACAATCGGAAGTGACCATATTTCTGTTGAATAAAGGGAACTATGGAGCTATGAGGGAGGAGCTGGCCAAAGTTCAATGGTGCAATACCTTAGCAGGGATGACAGTGGAGGAACAATAGCAGATATTTCTGTGTATAATGCAGAAGTTGCAGGATCAGTTCATTCCAAAAAGGAAGAAAGATCCTAAGAGGAGGCAGGGGTGGCCGTGGCTGACGAGGGAAGTTAAGAACATTTAAAGTCAAAAGAGAATAAGTATAACATAGCAAAGATAAGTGGGAAAACAGAGGACTGGGAAGCTTTTAAAGAACAACAGAGGATTACTAAGAAGGAAATACGCAGAGAAAAAAATGATGTTACGAAGGTAAACTGGCCAAAAATATAAAGGAGGATAGTAAAAGGATTTTTTAGGTATGTGAAAGGCAAAAAGAAGGTTAAGACTAAAATTGGGCCCTTGAAGACAGAAACAGGGGAATATATTACGAGGAACAAAGAAATGGTAGAAGAGTTGAATTGGTACTTCAGATCTGTGTTCACTGGGGAAGACACGAGCAATCTCCCTGTGGTAACAGTGACTGAAGGACCTGAACTGATGGGAATTTATATTTGCCAGGAATTGGTGTTGGAGAGACTGTTAGGTCTGAAGCTTGATAAGTCCCTGGGGCCTGATGGTCTACATCCCAGGGTACTGAAGGAGGTGGCTTGAGAAATTGTGGATGCGTTGGTGATTATTTTCCAGAGTTTGATAGATTCAGGATCAGTTTCTCTGGATTAGAGGGTGGCTAATCTTGTACCTTTTTAAGAAAGGAGGGAGAGAGAAAGCAGGGAATTATAGACCAGTTAGTCTGACTTCAGTGGTGGGAAAGATGTAATTATAAAGGATGAAATTAGGACACATCTGGATAGCAGTAACAGGATAGGTCAGAGTCAGCATGGATTTATGAAGGGGAAATCATGCTTGACTAATCTTCTGGATCTTTTTGAGGATGTAATTCTGAAGATGGACCTGTGGGTACCGCAGGGATCCGTGCTGGGACTGCAGCATTTTACAAAATACACTAATGATATAGATGATGGTATTAAAAGTAATATTAGCAAATTTGCTGATGATACAAAGCTGGGTGGCAGGGTGAGATGTGAGGAGGATGTTAGGAGATTACAGGGTGACCTGGACAGGTTAGGTGAGTGGGCAGATGCATGGCAGATGCAGTTTAATGTGGATAAATGTGTGGTAATCCACTTTGGTGGCAAGAACAGGAAGGCACATTACTACCTAAATGGAGTCAAGTTAGGTAAAGGGGCAGTACAACAAGATCTTGGTGTTCTTGTACATCAGTCAATGAAAGCAAGCATGCAGGTACAGCAGGTAGTGAAGAAAGTTAATCGTATGCTGGCCTTCATAACAAGAGGAATTAAGTATAGAAGCAAAGAGGTTCTTTTGCAGCTGTACAGGGCCCTGGCGAGACTGCACCTGGAATATTGTGTGCAGTTTTGGTCTCCAAATTTGAGGAAAGACATTCTGGCTATTAAGGGAGTGCAGCATATGTTCACAAGGTCGATTCCCAGAATGGTGGGACTACCTTACTATGAAAGATTGGAGCGACTGGGCTTGTATACGCTTAAGTTTAGAAGGTTGAGCGGGGATCTGATTGAGACGTATAAGATTATTAAAGGATTGGACACTCTGGAGGCAGGAAGCATGTTTCCGCTGATGGGTGAGTCCCAAACCAGAGGACACAGCTTAAAAATAAGGGATAGGCCATTTAGAACAGAGTTGAGGAGAAACTTCTTCACCCAGAGAATGATGGGTATGTGGAATGCTCTGCCCCAGAAGGCAGTGGAGGCTTTCAAGAAAGAGTTGGATAGAACTCTTAAGGATAGTGGGATCAAAGGTTATGGGGATAAGACAGGAACAGGATGCTGATTGAGAATGATCAGCCACGATCATAATGAATGGTGGTGCTGGCTCGAAAGGCCAAGTGGCCTATTCCTACACTTATTGTCTATTAACAGCAGTCTAGGTTTATTCAATATCTCGCATCAGTTGTAAGACACTATGATTTTTTGCTATAGATTCTATGTCCAATGATCCTACTCCATTGGTTACCTGATGAAGAAGCAGTGCTTGTTTGAAGCTTGTACTTCCAAATAAATCTGTTGGACTGTCACTTGGTATAGTGTGATTTTTAACTCTATCTGCCCCAATCCAACATCGGCACTCCCACGTCATGATTTCAAAAAGCAATCAGTTGAATGAGCCTGTGAGAAGGCTCTCTGTACTAATTTTTGTTTAAGGCAAAGTTACCTTATTGTTGAAGTAATTTATGCTGTAAATGAAGTATAATAGTGATGGTCATATACCCATCCAGATGCCTTTTAAATGTTGCAATTGTTGCCTCCACCACTTTCTCTGGCAGGTCATTCCATACAATACATTATGTTTCCATGACTTAGTGTGTTTTTTACATTGATTAGATGGAATCTTCCTTATCTGATTAACTAGCACACTGCTTTGTCCCATGGGTACCAATTAGTAAAAGGTTTACAAATCAGTGCAAAGAGTCACCTGACATTGAACTTTCTATTAAAGGGAAACATAACATTTTCTACTGTTAGAGTTAACGCTCCACCAACATCACATTTCAACTAGAACTGGTTTGTGTTCTGCTCTTCACTTCCCTTCTATTGAAATGGACTTTGAAACCCGAGCTTCTACCCCATGTAACAAATCTTTAATAGTTTTTAGAAATCAATTTGCTGAATGTTTGTTGCTGGACCCCCTCTGAAAGAAAAATTGCTTCACGTAAATGATCCGTGATAATGGTAGAATTATTATAGTCCAGAAGGAGGCCATTCAGCCCATAGTGCAACACTAGCACTTCAAATGAGCATCATTATCAAGTGCCAATCTCCTGCCTCCGCCCCCCCCACCCCTATCCCTGCACACTACAGCATCATGTAGTGTACAGCACAGAAACAGACCCTTCAGTCCGACTCGTCCATGCCGACCAGATATCCCAACCCAATCTCGTCCCATTTGCCAGCACCCGGTCCATATCCCTCCATACCCATCCAGATGCATTTTAATGTTGCAATTGTACCAGACTCCACCACTTCCTCTGTCAGGTCATTCCATACCTATACCACACTCTGTGTGAAAAAATTGCCCCTCAGGTCTCTTTTATATCTTTCCTCTCTCACCCTAAACCTATGCCCTCTAGTTCTGGACTCCCCCACCCCAGGGAAAAGACTTTGTCTATTTATCTTCTCCATGCCCCACACGATTTTGTAAACCTCTATAAGGTCACCCCAAACCTCCAATGCTCCAGTGAAAACAGCCCCAGCCTATTCAACCGCTCCTTTTAACTCAAATACTCCAACCCTGACAACATCCTTGCAAATCTTTTCTGAGTCCTTTCAAGTTTCACAACATCCTTCTGATAGAAAGGAGACCAGAACTGCACACAATATTCCAAAAGTGGTCGAACCAACATCCTGTACAGCCGCAACATGACCTCCCAACTCCTGTACTCAATAAAGGAAAACATACCAAATGTCTTCTTCACTATCCTATCTACCTGTTACTCTATTTTCTAGAAGCTATGAACCTGCACTCCAAGGTCTCTTTGTTCAGCAACACTCCCCTGGCCCCTACTTAAGGGTATAAGTCCTGCTAAGATTTGCTTTCCCAAAATGCAACACCTCGCATTTATCTAAATTAAAATCCATCTGCCACTCCTCAATTCATTGGTTCATCTGATCAAGATCCCATTGTACTCTGAGGTAACCATTTATTTGTAAAAAGCCTCTTGATTTTATTTAATCCTATTTACCAAAGCTATATCATGTCCTCTTTCTGCCCTCCTGATTTCGTTCTTAAGTATACTCCTACTGCCTTTATACTCTTCTAAGGATTCACTCAATCTCTGCAGTCTGTACCTGACATATACTTCTTTCTTTTTCTTAACCAAACCCTCAATTTCTCCAGTCATCCAATATTCCCTATACCTACCAGCCTTTCCTTTCACTCTGAAGTCATTTCTGAAGGCTTCACAATTTTCCAGCTGTCCCTTTACCTATGAACATCAGCATTTGAAAGCACCTGCCTAATACCTTCAAAATAAACCTTCCTCCAATTTAGAACTTCAACTTTTAGATCTGGTCTATCCTTTTTCCATCACTATTTTAAAATGAATAGAATTATGGTCACTGGCCCCAAAGTGCTCCCCTATTGACACCTCAGTTACCTGCCCTGCCTTCTTTCCCAAGAGTAGGTCAAGTTTTGCACCTTCTCTAGTAGGTACATCCACATACTGAATCAAAACATTTTCTTGTACATGCTTAACAAATTCCTCTCCATCTAAACCTTTCACACTTTGGCAGTCCCAGTCTATGTTTGGAAAGTTAAAATCCCCTATCATAACCACCCTATTATTCTTACAGATAACTGAAATCTTCTTACAATTTTCTCAATTTCCTGTTGACTATTAAGGGGTCTATAATACAAAAAGGTGATCATCCCTTTCTTATTTCTCAGTTCCACCCAAATAACTTCCCTGGATGTACTCTCAGGAATATCCTCCCTTAGTACAGCTGTAACACTATCCCTTGTCAAGAACATCACTCCCCCTCCTCTCTTGCCTCCCTTTCCTGTAGCATTTGTATCCTGGAATATTAAGCTGCCAATCCTGTCCATCCCTAAGCCACATTTTTTAAATTGCTATGATATCCCAGTCCCATGTTCCTAACCATGCCCTGAGTTCATCTGCCCTCCATGTTAGGCCTCTAGCATTGAAATAAATGCAGTTTAATTTAATGGGCCCACCTTGTTCTCTGCTTTGTCCCTGCCTGTTGGACTCGCTTCTTTTCTCAACTGTACCAGTCTCAGATTGATCCCTTTCCTCACTATTTCCCTGGGTCTCACGCAGTACTATCCCAGTAATTATCCAATGCCCTCTTGAATGCCTCACATTTCCCTAACACATTTCCAGGCAGTGCATTCTATATACTAAGTACTCACTGAGTTATTAACCTCACTTCACCTTGCTTCTTTTGCACATCATTTTAAATCCATGCTGTCTTGCTTTTGTTTCTTTGACAAGGAGGTACAGCTTCTCCCTACTGACTCTGTCCAGCCTGCTATCAAATCTCCACTCAACATTTTTCTCTCCAAAGAGAACAGTCCCAACATCTTCAATCTATCCTCAAAACCGATGGTTCTCATTCCTGGAACAATTATTCTATATTGCACTGAACTCTCTCCAATGCATTTACACCTTTCCTAGAATGTGATACCCATAACTGTACATAATGCTTCATCTGAGGTCTAATAAGTGTCTTTTGATAGTTTAGTTATCATCCAAGCCTGGATATTGCCCAGATCTTGTTGCATTTGAACATGGATTGCTTCAGTACCTGAAGAGTTGTGAATGGTGCTGAACGTTGTGCAATCATCGATGAACATCCCTACTCTTGACCATATGATGGATTGAAGGTCATTTATTGGAGTGTAATTATCTTCATCCTGAATTTCTACTTTGCTATCAAAGCTCTGTAATTCCCTTTCTAATTCTCTTTGCCTTTTTACCGTTGTTTCCTATTTAAGCTCACCCAAACCATTGGAGAGCTGCCAAGGTGGAACCTTGCATGATTTGATGTCAGATTCTGCTTTATAGTCACTCTCGTGTACTGTTTTGCCGTGTTTCTTTAAGTTATGGGTGCTATATAAATCAAAGTTGCTCCTGTTGTTACTTTGATTGTTTAAATTATTAGATAATCCAGATTTGAAAAGGAAAGCTCTCAATTGTGTTTTTTTTTAACATCTGTGTCATGGTTAGTGCGTAGCATGTCATATGGGAGACTGGGATTTAATTCACTGATGGCAGGGCTGTAATTTTGACAGTGGCTCAGTGGTTGGCACACCCCAGTCTGAGCCAGGAGATCATGGATTCAAGTCCCACTTTCGCTGTCAGAGCCCAATTTATAACGATGACATGAATTACTGACTTAATTTACACTGATGTAAAGTGTTGATCTCTCCCATTGTCTCAAACCACTTGAAAAAATGCTGTTTATACAAATGCCCATTCTGTAATCTTGTTTACAGACCCAGTGAGCAGTTAATTAATCGTTACTCATGATCTCTTCTCGAGGGCAATGTGAAGAGAGGAGGGAGAGGGGGGTCAATGGGGGAAAACTCTCTGCTGATGGGAGTCATATCTAGTGCAAAGGAAAATGATTGTGGTTGTTGGAAGTCAGTCAAAACAACTCCAGAACAACTCTGCAGGAGTTCCTCAGGGTCGTACTCAAGACCCAATCATCTTCAGCTGCTTTATCAATGATCTTCCCTCCATCATAAAGTCTACAAGTGGGCCTGTTCACTGATGACTGCACAATGTTCAGCACCACTCAGAACTCCCCAGATACTGGGGAGCAGTCCATGCCCAAATGCAATAAGATCTGGACAACATCCAGGCTTGGGCCAACAAGTAGCAAGTGACATTCACATCACAGAAATACTAGGCAATGACCATTTCCAAAACAGATCATTTAACTTCCATCCCCTGACAATCAATGGAGATGCCATCACTGAATTTCCACATTGTCAACATCCCGGGGTTACTATTGACCAGAAGCTCAAACAACTCATTTCCAATAGTATTGTGGGTTTATGGATTAATTAGATAAGGTTCCCTACAGAATGGAAACAGACCATTAGGCCAAACAAGCCCACACTGACTCTCCGAAGAATAATCCACCCAGATCCATTCCCCTACCCTATATTCCCCTTGACTAATGAACGTAACACTATGGGCAATTTAACATGGCTAATTCAGCTGACCTGCACATCTTTGGATAGTGGGAGGAAATCAGAACACCCAGAGGAAACCCATGCAGACATGGGGAGAATGTGCAAACTTCACACGGACAGTTACCTGAGGCAGGAATCAAACCTGGGTCCCTTGCTGTGACCCAACCACTGATGGTCACTGCATAAGGATAACAGCTGTTCAAGAAGACAGCTCACCACCACCTTCTCAATGGCAACTAGAGATGGGCAATAAATACTGGCTCCGCCAACAATACCCACATCCTGTGAATGAATTTTTAAAAAGCTAGGCATAGTTGGATGACAGTGGATGTGTGAAAGTAGTACAAGTGTGGCATATAATGACTGCAAATCTCCTGCAGGAATAGCTTACAAAATTCAGCAGCTACCAATGGTCCAGGAGAATAAACCAGTGCTTTAGTGGGGAACACTTCTGATTAATTAAGATGATTATGGATTCAAGTCTCAGTTTAGATTATCAAATAAATCAAGGCTGAAACTTCAGTGCAGTCCTCGGGGATTGCTTCAGATGAGACGTTAATCAAAGAGCTTTCCACCCTCTCAGGTGGATGTAAAAGACACCCTGGCATTATTCAGAAGGAATATTAAGTCTGTTGTCCTCACTCATATTTAACCCTCACTAGCACCAGAAAAATAAATTCTCTGCTCATTTTCATACCCATGTTGCTTGGGTGTCGTGTTTCCCATTTTATAGAAATAAATTATGTTCAAAGCATTTCCTTTGCTTTCAGATGCACAGGGTTCTATATAACTGCAAGTCTTTCTTTATAAGGAGTTGAAAAATCTACAACATACCAATGAATTTAGCTTGCTGTTTTTGCCCTTTTGGGGCAACCTTCATTACGTTTAATCTGCTAATTGTATACATCAACTGTGAGAAAGTGAGGACTGCAGATGCTGGAGATTAGAGCTGAAAAATGTGTTGCTGGAAAAGCACAGCAGGTCAGGCAGCATCCAAGGAGCAGGAGAATCGATGTTTCGGGCATGAGCCCTTCTTCAGGAATGAGTTCAGGAATCCTCATTCCTAAAGAAGGGCTCATGCCCGAAACGTCGATTCTCCTGCTCCTTGGATGCTGCCTGACCTGCTGCGCTTTTCCAGCAACACATTTTCAGCTCTAATTGTATACATCATCCTTTTTTGATCCAGGTGCTGTTCTCCTTTTTTTACACTTTGCTCCAACTTCTGCAAATGCAGTTGATGTTTCCAAGTTGAAGCCGGAATTAAGATTATTTTAGAAAGCTGCAGTGTGATTCATACATTGCCAAAGTAAATCCCTGTCTTTTGTTTTAAAGGTGGGAGCACTTGATTTATCAGTTTGGAGGTCATCAGGATCTAATCAAGTATGTCATTACCAAAGGAAAGATCGCATATGAAAATAAAAGCTGCCTGGATTATTAACAGTTCTGAGTCCAAATCCTCAGCTAAATGATGGTGAACTATTCTGCAGGAACTTCATCCAGAGTATGAGTAGCTAAAATAGATAGATCAGCAACTGATAGAACCCTTCCAGATCTTTTATTATTTCGTTTGTTATTTTTTATTCATTTTTGGTTTGGAGTCGTGAACTGAGAGCTGAGAACCAAAAATAATAGAACATAGAACATAGGAAAGTACAGCACAGAACAGGCCCCTAAGCCCACGTTGTTGTGCCAAGGATATTCCTAATCTAAAATAAAATAACTTAACCCCCCTATGCACCCCTCAATTCACTAATATCCAAGTGCATGTCCAGCAGTCGCTTAAACGTCTCTAACGGCTCTGCTTCCACCACAACTTCTGGCAACACATTCCATACGTTCACAACTCTCTCTGCATAAAGAATCTACCTCTGACGTTTCCTCTAACCTTCCCCCTGATATCTTAAAACTATGACCCCTCATGTCAGTCAACCCTGCCCTGGGGAAAAGTCTCTGGCTATTGACTCTATCTATGCCTCTCATTGCCTTGTACATCTCAATCAGGTCACCTCTCTTCCTCCTTCTCTCCAGAGAGAAAAGTCTAAGCTTAGTTAACCTCTCTTCGTAAGACAAGCCCTCCAGTCCAGGCAGCATCTGGTGAACCTTCTTTGCAACCTGACCAAAGCCTCCATATCTTTCCTATAATATAACGACCAGAACTGGACACAATATTCCAAGTGTGGTCTCACCAGTGTCTTGTAGAGCTGCAACAAAACCTCGTGGCTTTAAACTCGATCACCCTGTTAATGAAAGCCAAAACGCCATATGCTTTCTTAACAACCCTATCCACTTGGATGGCAACATTGCAAGATCTATGCACTTGAACACCAAGATCCCTCTGTTCCTCCACACTGCCAAGAATCCTGTCTTTAATTCTATATTCAGCATTCAAGTTCGACCTTCCAAAATACATCATTTCACATTTATTCAGGTTGAACTCCATCTGCCCCATTTCTCAGCCCAGCTCTGCATCCTGTCTATGTCGTGCTGCATCCTGCAATAACCCTTGATACTATCAACGGCACCTCCAACCTTTGTGTCAATGGCAAATTTACTAACCCACCCCTCAACCTCCTCATCCAAGTCATTTATAAAAACTACAAAGAGCAGAGGCCCAAAAACAGAGCCCTGCGGGACCCCACTCACCACTGACCTCCAGGCAGAATACTTTCCATCTACAACCACTCACTGCCTTTTGTCAGCCAACCAATTCTGAATCCATACAGCCAAATCTCCCTGTATCCCATACCTCCCGACTTTATGAATGAGCCTTTGCCTGGGGAACCTTATCAAATGCCTTGCTGAAGTCCAGATACAGTACATCCACTGCTCGATCTTTGTCAACATGTCTCATCAGCTTCTCAAAGAACTCAATAAGATTTGTGAGGCATGACCCGCCCCTCACAAAGCCATGCTAACTGCCTTTAATCATTCTATACTTTTCCAAATAGTCAGAAATCCTATCCCTCATAATCTTCGGACAGTGCGCAGCAGCTTGTTTAAAAATAAAGGGGGAACATACTGATGTTTGCTTATGAGGCCAGGCCTGGATGTTAATTGCAGGTTGATTTTTATTCAAAAAAGATAGCAGATGTTTCGGTTTTGGGATATTGTGGTCAAACAGATATCAGATATTAAATGTTAACTGGGGTCTCTCTGTGGGTTGACCAGTCTAAGAAAGACAAACTTAAGTTTGAACTGGTTTTGGAACTGTGTTTAAGTTATAACAATTGAGACTGTGAAAGCTACAGAATGGAGGTTTGATTGCTCCCTGGTTATCCTCCCTTTATCATGTTATTGAAAGTTCAATGAATAGAATCTTAATTAAAAGCATTATATGGATATTCCTCAGACTTTACTGAATGCTATTTACATGCATTAGTATCTTCAGAAGCCAGGAAAGATTCAGCCCATGTCCCTGTGAGATTATAAATCATGGAATCTGCTTTAAGTGAACTTTATAGTTACATTTTTTTTTCTCATTTCTTTGTTTGGATTTCTCCCTTAACTATGTCTCTTTGCTTGTCTGACCTTGCACAAAAATGGGGACTAGAATCAAAGAAGATTAGGTTTAAATTATAGACATTAATTACATTATCTTGTCTAATTTTGATGTGCTAAAGCTATTGTATTAATAAATTGTTAAGTATTTTATTTATACTAGAAATCTGGTGTCTAGTATTAGTTAATCACAAAGTTTGGTACCTGTTACTTAATAAAAACAGATTAGTAGCCATTGGGGTTAATTTTAAGGGTCATTAAGTAATTTAATTTGACTGTGTTGTAATTCCAGGGAATGGGAAGCTGATTTGATTTGGCTGTCCATCTTCATATCATAACACAACCTTGTTTTGGGTTTCAGATTGCTTTGTAGAAAACCCTGAAGCAAGATGACGATTAATTTGTGTCATCAGTGCTCAATAGTATCACAGGAACTATGTTAATGATACCTTATGAATTCAAAATATTATATCATTTTACTAATTAGCTCTAAATTCAAAGTGACAGAGAATTGCACCTCAATAAACTACTGGTCGAAGATGAACAAAAACTTCTTCCTGTTTTTTTCTTGTACAGATCTATTGGTTGCCTGCATTTTGATAATCACAGAATTAGAGAACTGTTCGGGTTCACGAGGCCTTCTGTTCACTATGTCTGCACCAGCTCTCTGGGCATTTTGTCTTCATTCTAAACACCTGCCTTTTCTCCATATGTTATTTCTATTTAATAAACATCTGATACCCTTTGAAGATTCAATTGAACCTGCTTCCACCACATTTCCAGGCAGTGCATTCTAGCTACTTGTTGAAGGAAAAACTGTTATCTGACCTGACATTTACTCCATTTTAAATCTGTGCCCTGCCTTTACAAACAGGGACAGTATCTCCCTGTTTACTCAGTCCAGAATGCTCCTGATTTTGAAAGCCTCAATCAGATCTCCTCTTCGCCTTTCTCTTTTCTGTGACTGAAATATGCTGATTCTACAGCTAATCACAGCCAACATCGACCCCAGCTAAACTACTGGCTGACTGCACTTTGTGGTTTGGCAGTACATCTGGTGACTGAGTTTTTTCAGTTACGATAGGACATATTTCTGCAGCTTCCACCACCTGAAATCCCAACCTGTAAATTGACTCTACCTGCAGGCCAACCATGGCCTTCCCACTATCTCTGATCTTTGAATCACGAATGAAGTCATTAAAGGATGTGAGAAAAAGGACGATTATTTTTCATGTCCAAGAAATTAATCTCACGCCTGGAGATGGCTTGGACGACTGGCAACGCAAAAGATACCTTAGAGGCCAGACCCAGCCAGAGAAACAGCACCAACTTTGTTGATTTCCAATTTGTCTTTGTGAAATTAGGAAAATAAAAATTGACAAAGGCTGCTTGTTTTGAAACCTTAACACAGAACATCCAATCCCATTAAGTTTAGGATTTGGAAATTAATGGGATACTTGACAATTTTTCATTCCACGGGATAACTCTATCAGCTGATGAATTACTATTTGTGGGCAGCACGGTGGCACAGTGGTTAGCACTGCAGCCTCACAGTGCCAGAGACCCGGGTTCAATTCCCGCCTCAGGTGACTATGGAGTTTGCACATTCTCCCCGTGTCTGCGTGGGTTTCCTCCGGGTGCTCCGGTTTCCTCCCACACTCACAAAGATGTGCGGGTCAGGTGAATTGGCCATGTTAAATTGCACGTAGTATTAGGTAAGGGGTAAATGTAAGGGTCTGGGTGGGTTGCGGGTCGTTGTGGACTTTTTGGACTGAAGGGCCTGTTTCCACACTGTAAGTCATCTATTACTTTTTCAAAAGAATCATTAATGGTAGGTATACATCACTGGCTGGGCCAGTATTTATTGTCATAGTCTTATAGGCATATAGCATGGAAACAGACCCTTTATCCATGCTGACCAACTTTTCTAAAGTGAACTAGCACCATTTGCCTTTGTTTGGCCCATATCCCTCCAAATCTAAATAAAAACTGAAAGAACTGTTGATGCTGGAAATCAGAAACCAAAACTGAAATTGCTGGAAAAGCTCAGCAGTTATGGCAATATCTATGGAGAGAAATCAGAGTTAACATTTTGGATGCACACCCTTCATCACTCCAAACTTTTCCTATTCATGGAACTGTCCAAATGTCTTTTAAATGTTGTGTACCTGCATCTAACTTCCTCTGGCAGTTCATTCTATATATCACCCACCCTCTGAAAAAATTGCCCTCAGAACCCTTTTAAATCTTTCTCCCCTCACCTTAAAAATATGCCCCCCCAGTTTTGAACTCTCTCACCCTAGGGAAAAGACCTTTGCTTTTCACTTTATCTATATCTCACATGGTTTTATAAACCACTATACAGTCACCCCTGAATCTCTGATGCTCCAGGGAAAAACGCCCCAGCCTTTCCTTACAATTCAAACTCTCCAGTCTGACAACATCCTGGTAAATCTTTTCTGAACCCTCTCCAATTTAACAATATCCTTCCTATAGCAGGGTGATCAGAACTGTACATAGTACTCTAAAAGTGACCTCACCAACATTCTGGACAACCGCAACATGATCTCCCAATTCCCACACTCAATGGTCTGAGCAATGAAGGCAAGTGTGCTAAACACATGCTCACCCCTAATTGTCCTGGAGAAAGTGATAGTCAGCTGCCTTCTTGAACAATGGCAAGCCCTGGGATGTAGAAACACCCAAAGTACAGCCAGGAGGTGAAGTGAGAGGAGAGTGACAGCACTTGACATCAAATTTGACCAATTGCGGCATCTAGCAAAACTATCGGAGGGTAAACTCTCCACTGGTTGGAGTTATACCTGGCACATAGGAAGGTGATTTAGTTGTTGGAGGTCAGTCATCTCAGCTCCAGGACACTTCTGCAGGAGATCTTCAGGTGGTGTCCTAGGACCAACTATCGTCAACTACTGCATCAATGACCTTCCCTCCACCTCAGGTCAGAAGTGGGGATATTCACTGATGATTGGACAATGTTCAGCATCATTTATGACTCCTCAGAGATTGAAGCAATCCACGTTCAAATGCAACAAGATCTGGACAATATCCAAGTCCGACAAGTGGCAAGTAGCATTCCTACCACACAAATGACCATCTACAATAAGGGACAATCTAACCATCTCCTATTGACATTTAATGTGTTACCAGCACTGAATTTCCCACTATCAACATCTTGGGGGTTACCATTGATCAGAAACACAACTGGATTCACTACGTAAACACAGTGGCTACATGCGCAGGTCAGAGGCTAGGAATACTGCAGCGAGTAACTCACCTGTTGACTCCCCAAAGCCTGTTCAGCATCTACAAGACACAAGTCAGGAGTGTGATGAAATGCTCATTACTTGCATGGATGGGTGCAGCTCAAATAACACCAAGGAAAGTTGGCACCTTCCAGAACAAAGCAACCTGCTTGACAGGCATCACTCCCTCCACAATATGCAGTAGTAGCAGTGTGCACTATCTACAAGTTGCAAAGCAGTAATTCACCAGAGATCCTGAAACAGCACCTTTGAAACTCACAAACACTTCCATCTAAAAGGACAAGGGAAGCAGACACAAGGGAACACTAGCACATGTAAGTTCTACTCCAAACCACTCACCATTTTGACTTGGAAATATTTGCCGTTCCTTCACTGTCATTAGGTCAACATCCTGGAATTCTCTAACAGCATTATGGGTAAACCTGATGGACTGCAGTGATTCAAGAAGGCAGCTCACCATCACCTTCTTAAGAGTGACTAGGGGCAGATAATAAACGCTGGCCCACCCAGCGACATTCCATGTCCCACAAGTGAATAAATAAAACATTTCTCAGCCCCGTTAGCAACATACTCTTGGGAAGGTCCGTCAATTGACATAAAAGGTGCATTTTTGCAAGTTGAAGAAAAACGTAACAACTGCGTTTATTGGTTGAATAAAGCAGCGAGTCTCTGGTTTTTTTCTCAGTTCTGTTTTTCCAAATTAAGCTGAATTCAGCTTAAATCAACATTCTACGGATACTATAGCAAAAAATTGGCAGGCATGCTTGTGAGTGAATCAGGGCCAAAATTCATCAGATGGAATGAGAAATTAACTTCGAAGTTACTTCTCAGGAAAACCTACAGCAAGCTGCACTCTTTTCAGGACAAGGAAGGCCATGCATAACATGGACAACTCCCTTCACAACACACACCAAGAAGCCATTTTCCTGGGGATCCTGAGAACCAGCTAGTTCAGAGAAATAAAATGACAATGTGATAAAGAAACACTAGTTTTATTATTTTCCTGAACACAATTTTTTGACTGAACAGATTGGCCAAGATGACCGATACCTGATCTGGGTTTTTCAAGAATTTGGATCAACAGCCTTCTTTGGAAAGTGTAAATCGCATCCCAGTAAATCAGGCAGGTCCTTACAGAAAGAGGACATAACTTTAAGGGAAGAGGAAAAAGATTTCTAAGGGACCTGAGGGCAACATTTTCACACAGAGGGTGGTTTGTATGTGAAATAAACTGCCAGAGGAAGTGATGGACGCAGGTACAATTACAATATTTAAAGGACATTTGATAGGCATATGAATAGAAAAGGTATGGACATGGGCCAAACACAGACAAATAGAACTAGTTTATTTGGGAAACTTGGTCAGCAATGGATGAGTTGGACCAAAGGGTCTGTTTCTCTGCTGTATGACTCTATGAATCTAAAGAAGCAAACCTATTAAGAATTTTGATTTGGCTGTTAAACTGTTTGTGTGTTGAGACTCAACCCAATGACTTTAGTGGAGTGGAATGCTGTATGAAACATCCCTCTGAGGAAGTCTTGAGGGCAAATAAAACAATGACAAAATTAAAAGCAGAAAGCTGTACAGTTCAGTTTTCAGCCTGAGATGACAGAGACTGTATGAATTAGTCCTCTTTAGCAATACGTCACATTGCCAAACTTCCAGGTGCCTATTAACATAGGGCAGGGGTCTTCATATTCTTAGTGGGAAAGAGTAATAAAAGTTGGCCCAGGAAGTGAAGAAAATAAAAAGAGTAGCTACAAGTACCTTACCTGCTGAAATATAGTCTATGGATATAGGTTATAAGATAAGTAGGATATAGAAGCTATGGATGTAGGGTTGCATTTATCCAATATTCTAAACGGAATCCTACAGAAGGGAAATCTGAGAAATGTTTGCCATATAGTGTGATGTGAGTAACTGTTCTGTTTGAGACAATGGAAGTTTGACAAAAGATGCCACTGAGCAAAATTTGAGGATTAGTTGCCAGCATAAAGATTTCCAAAATAAAGAAGGTTGTCACAAGTCACCAGTTGTCAGATTGTTTCACAATAAAAGGTGCCAAGAAATAATTGGAAGCCACGAAGAGGGACACCTGGTGGTCACAGGAGCTATACGAACAGAAAAAAATCATTTGGTGTTGTGATTCTACATTTTTTTTGCTGAAAATATTGGGAATAAAGAAGTTTGATTGTATCATATGAAATATTTTCATTAGTTTTGATCAATTTAACACACCCAGACTCCATTATAGCTTTGGTCCAATCCTAGACCAGCCATACAGCCACAAATAGCTTGATAGATAGGTTTGCTCAGACGATGAATCCACACCCCACCCTTCCCTTCTGCATTTCCCATGGCCAATCCACCTAACCTGTATATCTTTGGACTGTAGGAGAAAGCTGCAGCACCTGGAGGAAATCCATGCAGACACGGGTAGAATGTGCAAACTCCACACAGACAGTGGCCTGAGGGTAGAGTTGAACTGGGTCCTGGCACAGTGTGGCACCAGTGTTAAACACTGAGCCACTGTGCTGCCCATATGGCAACTGATTTGCTGAAACCACCCAAGACAGAAGTTGTTGACAGGAAACAACAGAATCAGGTTTTGAGAGAACAAGGCCCAATGCCCCAATTCCTAAAAGGTCAAAACGTAGGTAGGGTGAATAGCCAAGGTCTCTTTTATACCATGTGGGAGCCCTAAACTAGAGGGCATAGGTTTAAGGTGAGGGGGGAAACATTGAAAAAGAACTTAAGGGGTAATCTTATCATTCAGAGGGTACTGCATGTATGGAATTAGCTGCCAGAGGAAATAGTGGAGATGGTACAACTACAACATTTAAAAGGCATCTGGATGGGTATGTGAATAGGCAAGGTTAAGAGAGAAATGGGCCAAACATTGGAACATGAGACTAGGTCAGATTGTGATGTCTGGTTAGTATGGACAAATTGGACCAAAGGGTCTGCTTCGCGCTGTATGACTCTGACTCTATAAAGGTGAACACCAGTTTACAAACTTCAGTCAGAGACTTTTGTACATTCAATTAACAGAATCTATTGGAAATTTCAACAGAAAGTTTCCATCAGCTTTTCAGACTGTGCCCTCCAGACGATAACAATTTATAACATCAAAAGGAAAATCAGGTGTTTGCATTTATGTTCTTTGGTTACTGTCTCTACTGGCAATAAAGGACGTTCCCCCAACTTATCCCATCAAAATCCATCAGGATTTGGAACATTTCTAACAAACCTCTCCTGCTCTTCTTGAGAGAAGAATAATCCCAGTTTATCTAGACTTTGCACATAGCAGACATCTCTCACAAAACAAAATGCTGGAGAAATTTGTCAGATTTGGCAGCATGTGTGGCAGGAAACACAGTTTTTCGTCTGGTTTGACTCTTCTTCAGAACCCTTTAGAAGTCCCTCATTCCTGAAAACAAAGCGTTAATAATGCAGGTTACCAAGGATATGTCAGGGGATAAGTCAGCAGCAAAGGACAACTCTACGTATGGTACCTGTGGAGGATCGCTACATTGTGTACTCCCAGAAAAACTCTCAGGCTGCATTATCCCCACTTCTCACAAACAGAATGATGCCAATTATCAAAACCACTGATGCCAGTCAGGTAAAGAAACATTCTAATAAAGAAAGAAATGTGCACTGCAAACAAAACTGAGGAAGTTGAACAAAACTGAATACAAAGAGGCAGAGCAGGGTAATAGCTAAAATCTTTAATTGCTTTGTATTGTATTTTCTTAGAAGGCAGGGAGTTGACAGCACAGGTGCCATTTCTCCATCAATATACCAGTGATGCACATAGTTGTGTCTTTAAAAGTGTGTCAGGCAGAGAGCACTGACCTTTCTGCATCTATCGACATCGTTGGTACTCTGGAAGACTCAGGCAGACTGCTGTTGCTAACCTTTGTTACTTAGGTATCACATCACATAGGGGAACATAGTCTTGACAATTTAACCACACAAAATTAAAATGTGTTTGGAGCTTGTAAACATTATTTTTAAAAATTGATCTGCACAGTTGTGTATGAATATTACAGAAAGGTTAACACAGAGCTCTCAAATAAAAGCACAGTGATGGAGAAACTCGGTTTCTCGTTGCACAGATGCATTTTACCCTACACTATTGCATTTCCCCATCACTTTCTATTTTTATTTCAGATTTCCAACATCCGTGGTATTTTTATTACATACGTTGTGCTCATATGATAGTTCATGTCAGGTGATTGCCTGAAGCAGATTGCAATTATACTATTCAATCCGTGCTCTCTTGCAGGGAGACATTGGGGGCTCCAGGGTAAAAGCAGTTGGTGAAATGGGTCTGGCCTCCGGCAGATTGGCTGATCTGTATTTTTCAATATAAGGGTGTGCCACCTCCCACACCTAAGGGGGGGAAGAAACATCAATCAGTAACAGAAACAAATCCAATCACTGCTCAGCAAAATGTAATGACACAAAACCAAAAATTGTGGGTCTGGCAGTGCCTGTGAAGAGAAGGCAGAGTTAACGTTTCGGGTCCAGTGACCTTTCTTCAGAACATGATAGTAGCTAGGAAATGGTTGGTACAGTATATGTGCTAGAGATGGAATGGGGATAGGGGAAGGAGTAAACAACAGGTGAAGATGGAGCCCAGAGAGCGAGAACAGCAATCAGGCAGAGAAAGGAATGGATAATAGTGAGCTGGGGAGAACTGAAAGCTGGTAATGGGAACGAATAGAAGCTGAACAAGGGTTGGCTGAGCTGAAAGCAGTCCATGTGATGACAAGCAAAAACAAATTGCTGGAAAAACTCAGTGGGGCTGCTAGCATCTGTGGAGAGAAAGCAGAGTTAACATTTCTGGTTGAGCGATGACAAGGTTTAGTGTGTAGGGCGTTAGGGTACGGGACATGGCAGAAGGTGTTCAGGTTCTAACAATATTGAATTCAATATTGAGCCCTGAAGGATGCAGAAGCAGAAAATGAGCTGCCATTCTTTCAACTTGCACTAAGCTTTGTTGGAGCACTGCAGCAAGCCCAAGGCAGAGATGTTGGCCAGGGAACATTGTGGCCCATTGAAGTAACAGGCAACTGGAAGCTCAGGGTAATTTTTGCGAACAGAACGTGGGTATTCTGCATAAGCACAGTGGTTCAGTTGGGCAGCATGGTGGCTCAGCGCTCAGCACTGCTGCCTCACCGCATCAGGGACCCTAGTTCAATCCCACCCTTGGACGACTGTGTGTGGAGATTGCATATTTGTCCCGTGTCTGCATGGGTTTCCTCCTGTGCTCTGGTTTCTTCCTGCAGTCCAAAGATGTGCAGGTTATGGTGGATTGGCATGCTAAATTTCCCTGCAGTGTACAGAGATATGCAGGTTAGGGTAGATTGGGAAATGCAGGGATAGAGTTGGGTCAGGGTGGGATGCTCTTCAGAGGCTCAGTGTGGATTTAGAACTTAGAACATAGAACAATACAGCACAGAACAGGCCCTTCGGCCAACGATGTTGTGCCGAACATCTATCCTAGATTAAGCACCCATCCATGTACCTATCCAATTGCCGCTTAAAGGTCGCCAATGATTCTGACTCTACCACTCCCACGGGCAGCGCATTCCATGCCCCCACTACTCTCTGGGTAAAGAACCCACCCCTGACATCTCCCCTATACCTTCCACCCTTCACCATAAAGTTATGTCCCCTTGTAACACTCTGTTGTACCCGGGGAAAAAGTTTCTGACTGTCTACTCTATCTATTCCTCTGATCATCTTATAAACCTCTATCAAGTCACCCCTCATCCTTCGCCGTTCCAACGAGAAAAGGCCGAGAACTCTCAACCTATCCTCGTACGACCTATTCTCCATTCCAGGCAACATCCTGGTAAATCTTCTCTGCACCCTCCCCAAAGCTTCCACATCTTTCCTAAAGTGAGGTGACCAGAACTGCACACAGTACTCCAAATGTGGCCTAACCAAAGTCCTGTACAGCTGCAACATCACTTCACGACTCTTGAATTCAATCCCTCTGCTACTGAACGCTAATACACCATAGGCCTTCTTACAAGCTCTATCCACCTGAGTGGCAACTTTCAAAGATCTATGTACATAGACCCCAAGATCCCTCTGGTCCTCCACCTGACTAAGAACTCTACCGTTAACCCTGTATTCCGCATTCTTATTTGTTCTTCCAAAATGGACAACCTCACACTTGGCAGGGTTGAACTCCATCTGCCACTCCTCAGCCCAGCTCTGCATCATATCTAAGTCCCTTTGCAGCCGACAACAGCCCTCCTCACTGTCCACAACTCCACCAATCTTCGTATCATCTGCAAATTTACTGACCCACCCTTCGACTCCCTCATCCAAGTCATTAATAAAAATTACAAACAGCAGAGGACCCGGAACTGATCCCTGCGGAACTCCACTTGTAACTGGGCTCCAGGCTGAATATTTACCATCTACCACCACTCTCTGACTTCGACTGGTTAGCCAGTTTTCTATCCAATTGGCCATGTTTCCCTCTATCCCATGCCTCCTGACTTTCCGCATAAGCCTACCATGGGGAACCTTATCAAATGCCTTACTAAAATCCATGTACACTACATCCACTGCTCTACCCTCATCCACATGCTTGGTCACCTCCTCAAAGAATTCAATAAGACTGGTAAGGCAAGACCTACCCTTCACAAATCCGTGCTGGCTGTCCCTAATCAAGCAGTGTCTTTCCAGATACTCATAAATCCTATCCCTCAGTACCCTTTCCATTACTTTGCCTACCACAGAAGTAAGACTAACTGGCCTGTAATTCCCGGGGTTATCCCTATTCCCTTTTTTGAACAGGGGCACAACATTCGCTACTCTCCAGTCCCCTGGTACCACCCCCGTTGACAGTGAAGACGAAAAGATCATTGCCAACGGGACTGCAATTTCCTCTCTTGCTTCCCACATAATCCTAGGATACATCCCGTCAGGCCCGGGGGACTTGTCTATCCTCAAGTTGTTCAAAATGTCCTTCAAAATGTGTTCAACACATCTTCCTTCCTAACAAGTATCTCTTCTAGCTTACCAGTCCGTTTCACACTCTCCTCTTCAACAATACGGTCCCTCTCGTTCGTAAATACTGAAGAAAAGTACTCATTCAAGACCTCTCCTATCTCTTCCGACTCAATACACAATCTCCCACTACTGTCCTTGATCGGACCTACCCTCATTCTCATCATTCTCATGTTTCTCACATACGCATAAAATGCCTTGGGGTTATCCTTGATCCTATCCACCAAGGATTTTTCATGCCCTCTGTTAGCTCTCCTAATCCCTTTCTTCAGGTCCCTTCTGGCTATCCTGTATCCCTCCACTGCTCTGTCTGAACCCTGTTTTCTCAACCTTATGTAAGCCTCCTTCTTCCTCTTTACTAGACATTCAACCTCCCTCGTCAACCAAGGCTCCCTCACACGACCATTTCTTTCCTGCCTGATAGGTACATACATATCAAGGACGCGTCGTATCTGCTCCTTGAAAAAGTTCCACATTTCCACCACACCCTTCCCTGACAGCCTATGCTCCCAACTTATGCTCCTCAAATCCTGTCTTACAGCATCGTAATTTCCCTTCCCCCAGTTGTAAAATCTACCCTGTTGTGCGCACCTATCTCTCTCCATAACCAAGGTGAAAGTCACAGAATTGTGGTCACCATCACCAAAATGTTCACCCACTAACAAGCCCATCACTTGTCCCGGTTCATTACTGAGTACCAAATCCAATATGGCCTCCCCTCTGGTTGGACAATCTACATACTGAGTTAGAAAAGCTTCCTGGACACACTGCACAAACACCGCCCCATCCAATCTACTTGATCTAAAGAGCTTCCAATCAACATTTGGGAAGTTGAAGTAGCCCATGACTACGACCCTGTGGCTTCTGCACCTTTCCAAAATCTGTTTGGGCTGAATGGCTTGTTTCCACACTGTGGGGATTCTATGATTCTAATGAAGTGCGATGACGGTTGGACTTTTGGGTGAAAATTGGCTCCAAAGAACAGGAACTGCAGCAAGTCAGTCAAGCCCTCAGATTGGCTCCACTGATCATCAAATGATAAATGTTTGAGGAATTATGCTGACATCCAATTTACTATGTGACGTACTTGAGTACAATAGGGACATGTATGTTATTACAAAGGGACCTGTTCTTTACAGACAAAAAAAACATGTTCACACACTGTGCCTATTTCAACTCAACAATACAGGCAGCAACCATTGGCTGGTTCATTTCTCAATGTATTACATTGCCAATCAGAATCAACCAGTCTGCTTTAAAATTGAAACAAAGCCTGAATGTTAACTAATGGGTGTATTTTGTCTATTGGAGTCCACTATCCAACAAATCGGAATTCTCTTCTCAGGTAATATAAATGAACAATTTCATCTTGAATTAGTATTCTTGCAAAATATCCTAATGAATGCGAGACCAAAAGCTATGACAAAATATATTCTTGTTCAACAATAGATCACAGTTATTCTGCAACTCAACTCCAAATATTCATCCTGTTTAACACTAGCTGATTACTTGAGAGACCAAAGGTCTGCCTCTTCAGTCTTAAACCATATTCAATAATGGAACATCCATATTCCTCTGGGGTGGAGAATTCCAAAAAAAAAACACAGTAAATTATTATACCTGATTTGGAAAGTGGCTAAATCGCAGGAGACCGAAACTGGGGATAGTGGCAGGTACGTGAATCAGCAGAATGCTATCTACCACCAGCACTTAAATGTTACAGTCCAATGTTTCAGATTACACATAGAGTGGTAGGAGTTTAGAAATCCTTCTGTAAATGGCAGAAGGTGAAAGATTAATTGTTTTCTTTGTACTCCCTCAGAATGTAGGTGTCATTCATAAGACCAGCATTTGTTACATGTCTCTAATTTCCCTTGAACTGAGTGGTTTGCTGGGCCATTTTAAACACCCACATTGCCTGACCAAGTAAGGATGGTAGTTTCCTTCCCTGAAGGACATTAGATAGGTCTTTATGATCAGTCACTGTTACTGAGAGTAGCTGTCAATTGCAGATTTGTTATCAGAATTTAGGTATCACCAGCTATTGTGATTAGATTATTAGTCACATTGCCGATATGCCACCACCTCCACTACATTTTTCATTTTAAAATTGCTTGGTCTAGAAGTGAATTTTACTTCATATTAAGTGAATCTGGGCTAAGGTGGATCTGCTGATTTGAATGAACAGGGAAATGGCTTGAGGAAGTGAGTGACCATCTCCACGCTGAGTATAGTGGAGAAGCAACAGCCTGCAGTAGTGATGATCTCAGTACTGCACTACACTCCTTTCAAAATCCTTCACTCAAACCTTCAAAAAGACCTGAACATACAGCAACCTCCCGAGCATATTGGCTTAGCACCATGGAAATGGCAACATTTGTTCAAAAAAACATACTTGTATACTTAATTTTATTAAATTACTCAACTGAAAATGCCTTTAAAATGAAGATATTTCCTAACCAATGTCTGATAAACAATCAAAACGGAACGAAAGGCTGGAATATTATTTTGAATGTATTTTCCCAGCTCAGTTGTTAATGATTAAATGGTCTTATCTAACATAAACACCAACTTGCCTTTTGTTCCACCAATAAGCGATGGACAATGTCAATGTCTGGTGCCATGAAACGGTCTTTAATCCAAGGCCTGGAAAAGGAAATCAGTTTGAATTAAAAAAAATGAACCATCCAAATAGGAATCCTTCCAGGCAGTTAACACATGATTGACAGGAGGGTGCTGGTTTAACCATACCTCACTAGTGTGCGGACCAAATCGTACACCTTCTCCAGGGGAGTTGTTGTCTTTAAGGGCCGTAAAAACTCAATACCCTGACACGCTGCCAGAAGCTCGATGGCAAGCACTGAGTGAAGCAAAAACACTTGATTTAAATCATGACAAATGATTAACTTTAGACACAGGCTAAACATTGGAATCAAAAGTTTTAATGGACATTGGGACTAGAAACAGTGGGATAAAGAGGTTCCACGATCATGACAAAAGGCTTATGCCCAAAACATCGACTCTCCTGCTCCTTGGATGTTGCTTAACCTGCTGTGTTTTTCCAGCACCACACCCTCGACTCTGATTGCTAGCATTTTCAATCCTCACTTTCTCCCAGTTCCACCAACATCCCCATCCCAATGTAGATGATCCATCTCCAAGTAAATGATACATGATAGGAGTGGCACAGTGGTTAGCACTGCTGCTTCACAGTGCCAAGGACCAGGGTTTGATTCCACCATCAGGTGGAATCTGTGTGGAGTTTGCATGTTCTCCATGTGTCTGTGTGGGTTTTGTCTTTGTGGGTTTCCACTGGAGCTCTGGGTTCCTCCCAGTCCAAAGATGTGCAGGTTAACTGGATTAGCCATGGGAAATGTGGGGTAACAGACTGGGTGGGTTGCTCTTCAGAGGATTTGTATCAACTTGATGGGCTGAATGGCCTCTTTCTGCATTGAAGCTATTCTATTTCACCCTCCCCTTGAGGTCTCTATCCCCACAGATATGAATCTTCAGCCAATTCAATTCACTCCACTCCATGTGATATCAAGAAATGGTTGGAGACTCTGGATACTGCAAAGGTTATGGACCCTGACGACGTTCCGGGAATAGTACTAAAAATACTTGTGCTCCAGAACTTGCCACTCCTCTAGCCAACTTGTTCCAGTACAGCTATAACAGTGACATACGTCTGACAATAAAGAAAATTACCCAGGTATGTCCTGTACACAAAAAGCTTGACAAGTCTAACCAAGCTAATTATTGTTCCATCAGTCTACTTTTGATCATCAATAAATCAATGGAACATATCATCAAGCAGCCCCTGGTTAGCAATAGCCTTCTCAGGTGACGCCCAGTTTGGGTTCTACTAGCGCCACTCAGCTCCTGACCTCAAGACTGATCACTTGGAAATATTCAAATATCCTTTACCATCTTCAAACACTTTGGTGAGGGTATAGCACACGCCAGATCAAAGAAAGCACTATCCCATCAGACACACCCAGTGCATGTACAGCACAGGCTAGAATCAGCAAAGGCCCAGCTCCACCACCCCAACCAACAGGACTGTTTACAGCATAGGAACAATCCAAAGCAAGGCTTCTTCCAAGATCCTACTGTCAAACAGGCTTCAGGCAAGGAACAGCATTGAGAAATTATACAGGTCAATTAACAGCTCCTCTACACTGTCTCCAAACACTCCCAGGACAGGGGCAGTGTGGGATTGGATACAGAGTAAAGCTCCCTCTAAACTGTCCTAACAAACATAACCAGGACAGGGACAGCAAGGGTTTGGTATACAGAGTAAAGGTTCCTAAACAGTGTCCCCCATCAAACACTCCCAAGGCAGAGACAGCACTGGGTTACGTACAGAGTAAAGCTCCATCCACACTGTCCCCCATCAAAGACTCCCAGGACAGAGGCAGCACGGGCCTAGATACCCAGTATTGATCTCTGAGTTTTATCAAACTTAAATGTTTTATTGTGATTCCCTATCGAGAAGAACAAGATCACGTTGATCCTGATGGTAGAAGTTGAATATTGTTTGGTCAGGCAGGAACCTTTGGCAGATGCTGTCCTGTTCAGAGCCCTCCAGTGTGCCACATGCATGACCAACTGTACTCCTGGGTGATTCAGCTAAGCAAAACCCACCCTATTTGGTATGAGGCTGAGCTGCAGTCCCTCTTTTCTAGGGACTGTCAATAACATTGTTTCATCTGTTCTAACTCTTGCTGTATCCCTGCTCTGTGCAAACATCATATCACGCTCCTGTAACCACTGTGCTCCCATTTTACAATGTCTAATGGTCATTTACTTACTACCAATCTCCTGCCTTTTCCCTATTTCCCTGCAGACCACGAGAAACAGAGGGATCTTAAGGCAATTATTCACAGATCCCTGAAGTATGTGAATAGGATTGTTAAAAAAGCATATGGGACATTGCCTTGGTCAGTCGTGGCAGAGAGTATAAGAACAAGGAGGTAGTGTTCCCTAATGCAGAAGCAGGCCTTTCAGCACATTGATTCTGCACCAACCCTCCAAAGAACATCCTACCTAAACCCACCCATCCCTGCTCGTCCCATGGCCAATCCACCAAGCCTGCAAATCCTTAGACACTATGGGCAATTTAGCATAACTAATCCACTCAATCTGCACATCTTTGGATTGTGGAAGAAACCCATACAGACATGGGGAGAACGTGCAACCTCCACACAGACTGTTGCCTGAGGCTGGAGTCAAACCCAGGTCCTTGGTGCTGAGAGACAGCACGTGCTAGCCACCGAGCCAATGTGCTGCCCCAAGCAATCAGGGCTTGTCTAGGATTTGAACATAGAACCACTCATATTTCTTTAATATACAAGATTCATACCCCTAGACCAACAAGCCATTTTGAAGTTGTAGAGAGCATTGTTTAGGTCACAGCTAGAGTACTGAATGCAGTTCTGGTCACCTCAGTACAGGAAATATGTGATAGCATGAGACGGAATACAGAGGAAGTTCACTAGGATGTTGCCTGGGATGGAGAAATTGAGATATAAGGAGAGGCTAGATATGCTTGGACGGTTTTCTTTAGATCAGAGAAGACTAAGAGGGACATGATTCAGGAATATAGAGTGGCTTGGACAGGGTGAATAGAGAGCAGCTATTCCCTTGATTGAGGGATCAATCATGAGGGGACATAGTTTTAGGGTAAGGGGTAGGAGATTCAGAGGGGATTTGAGAAAAATCTTTTTCACTCAGCAGCTGTTGGGAGCCTGAAGTCCACTGCCTGTGAAGGTAGAGGAGGCTGGAAACCATACAAAAATATTTTGGTTAATACTTCAAATATCATAGCATTCAAGGATATGGGAGAAGTGCAGGAAATTGGGATTAGTGCACTTTTAATGGTAGTCATGTGGGTGCAGACTGGAAGGGCCAACGGGCCTTTTCTGTGCTGTATGAGTCTATGTTCAGCCCAGCCTACCCCGTTTCATATTTGGACCCTGTCCTCCTGTGCTCTTCCCCTTCCTGTCCTGTTGCACAAGACCTACTGCACCAGTAATAGGATACTTTCTAATCCCCTGCTTAACTGCTCTCCACCAACAGCTGTCTCCCAAATGTTCTTTCCTCTTCCCCTATCTCTCTGTTTATGTTCAATTTTAGAATCCACATGACAGGAAAGACCTTGGGGCAATGACAGAATGAGGAAGCAGAAAGGCAAAGAAGGAAGTTGCAACAGCTCTGGAAATCAGCAACACAGTTCCAAATGCATTAGTGATGTGGACTCCACGGTTAGAGGGGCTGACATGAGTTATTTTCACAGCCCAGACAGATCAAATGCAGTGTGCTGGAGAAACACAACAGGTCTGGCAGCATCTGAGGAGAGAAAACGTAATGTTTCAAGATAGTTCTCAACATTTTGTTGCCTGCCTGATGTTGGGGGACAATTTGTTGCAATGGGAGTGCACACAGCTGGCCACAGCAGCTCTTATGGGGCCAAAAGACCATTACTTCTTATTTTGAGAATGTGGCTGCAGTCATTGCCCATCCTTAATTGCCCCTTGTTAGGCCACCACTAGGCTGTGGAATTTGACATTTTGGACTCTGTACTCAGAAAAACGAAGCAGTAAAACTTACTAATGACATATATTGTCCAAAACCTGTTTGTATTCCTCACAGCAGGACTCCAGGTCATACGTTGCCAAGTATGACTGATTTTTTCCTGGTATTTCCCACTTGGCAATGTTGATGTCCAGGTCTGGATGCTGTATAACTGAAGGACCCCCTGACACTTTCAGATGGTGCTGCTGAAAGATTCTAAACCACTTGCTGTGGTGCATTCAGTAACCAGCAGCCAATGTATAATGTGCAACTGGGGATGGTGGAGTAAAGGGGCGTTTGTGCCAATCCCTAACCTGCCCATCAAGCAAACTGCTTTGTATCACCTCATTGGGTATGTTCTTTCATTTATACAGAGATCAAACGTTTTAATAGGAAACTGTAAGGAAATAATACAACAGTTAAAAACATAAAATCAATAAAGGATCATTTGTTACTATCTTACAGGCAGAATTGTTCTCAATGTCTGATGTACAACAAATCAACAACCTCCAAAATGGAGTCCTACCTTGCTCGACATGCTCAATAACTCTCAGCGCTTTCCTGGCGGCCCATCCGCCCATGGAGACATGGTCCTCAGTGGCAGCGCTGGTGGACAGAGAGTCTACAGAGGATGGATGACACAGCACCTTGTTCTCGGAGACTAGGGCGATAATGAATATTATTTCCAATATACGTACTGTGCAAACTAAAACAGCAACACTGGAGTCTCAAATTTTCAACTGCAGAAAAAGATTCACTCAATCAAACTCTTTGTAGAACCAGAAATAAATGATTTCCACTGAGGCGAATGTTACAAAACCTTGCTTCTTCCTTTTCTTGTGATTTTGTGTCAATTTTTTACCATCATAAAATAAAGCCACAATTACAATGGAAATTCCCAAAGCAAACTTTTCTAGTTGTAACTTTAGGGTAGGCAATGGTTTAGTGGTATTTTTGCTGGACTGTTAACTCAGAGACTTAGTTAATGTTCTGGGGACCTGGGTTCGAATCCCACGGTAGATGATGCAATTTGAAATCTATTTTTAAAATTCTGGAATTAAGAGTCTAACTATGACCATGGATCTACTATCAATTGTTGAAAAAAATTATTGGTTTACTGATACCCTTTAGGGAAGAAAGCTGTCATCCTTCCCTGGTCTGGTAACAAATGTCACTGCACCCCCACAGCAATGTGGTTGATTCTTAACTGCCCTCTGGACAATGAGGGATGCTGACCTAGATGCTGCAATAATTCTGGCTTAGTTAGTGACACCTTCATCCTGTGAATGAATGAATAAAATGAAACATTGCCAGCACTACTGGGCACAGTAAGTGGCATTTTGTATCTTCCAGTGCCAATCAATCTCGGCCACCTTTGTGGGAGCTCAGTGGATAGCACTGCTACCTCACAGCACCAAGACTGGGGTTCGATTCCAGCCTTGGGTGACAGTCTGTGTGGAGTTTGTGCATTCTCCTTATGTCTGCATGGGTTTTCTCCTACGGTCCAAAGATGTGCAGGTTAGGTGGATTGGCAATGCTAAATTGCCCAGAGTGTCCAGGGATTTGCATACTAGGCGGATTAGCTGTGGGATGGCAAGGGTGGGGTGATTGCTTTGGGCAAGATCCTCTTTGGAAGGTTGGTGTGTGCTTGGGGGGCATAATGGACTGATTTTATACTGCAGTAATTCTTTACCTAGCTTTTTCACTTCATCTGAAAGCTACATCTGGTTCTTGTGCGTCGGTCACTGGGAAATTCATATCCCTCTTTAAAAGTTATTGGTTCCTAGAGGGAACACAATAACCATTCCTATCTCTGCTTTTGATTTCACAGTTTAAATCAGCAGATGCACTTTAGCAAGGTCTTTGAGAAGGTTCCGCATGGTTAGTTAGGTTAGATCACATGGGATCCAGGGAGAGCTAGCCATTCAGATACAAAACTTCCTTGATGGTAGGAGACAGGGGGTGGTGGTAGACGGGTTCTTATTCAGATCAGCAGTGTGCCACAAGGATCAGTGCTGGGTGTACATCATTTATATAAATGATTTGTATGAGTATTCAGGAAGCATGGGCAAGACTTACATAGTTAATGTTATGGCCATGGGGAGTGCTGTCAAACAGAGACTGAGGGGTACAGGTACATTGTTCCTTGAAAGTGACACCACAAGGAGACAGGGTGGTTAAACCTCATCCGTCACAGTATTGAGGACAGGAGTTGGGATGTCATGTACAAAACATTGGTAAGGCCACTTTGGAGTAGTGCTTATAATTCTGGTCGCCCTGCTTTAGGAAGGATGTTATTAAATGAGAAGATTTATAAGGATGTTACCAAGATTAGAGGGTTTAAGTTAGAAGGAGAGGCAGGATATGCTGGGTCTCTTTTCCCTGAAGCATAAAAGGTTGACAGATGATCTTACAGAAGATTATAAAATCACAAGAGGCATAGATAAGGTGAATTGCCAATAGCTACTCCCCAGTGTTGGGGAGTCCAGCACTAGATGGTTTAAGTTGAAAGGGGAAAAATTTAAAGAGGACCTGAGGGGCAACGTTTTCCACACGGAGGGTGGCATGTATATGGAACAAGCTGCCAGAGAAGGTGGCAGAGGTGGGCACAACTTCAAAATTTAAAAGACATTTTGACAGGTACATGAATAGGAAAGGTTTAGAGGTTATGGGCCAAATGCAGGCAAACGGGACTAGTTCAGTTTAGGAAACCTGGTTAGTGCAGGCAAGTTGGAATGTAGGGTCTATTTCTGTGCTATATGACTATGACAAAAAATATTAAAATTCACGTGAACACAAAGATATAGGTATTACAAGCTCAATGATGTATCCATTACTTTGGTTTATTCACTGTTGAAACTACAACTTAGCAATCTTCACTCACCATTAACCACATTCTGCATTGGCACAGAGGGGCAGAGAATTACATTTTAACTCTACACCTCTTTTCCTTTACACAACATCGATCACAAACCATATTCCCTGATCATCAGTCACATCGTGTTTGGGATCTTGCTGTGCACAAAGTGATTGCTGTGTTTCCTACATTTCACCAGCACTGATAACCTCAAAAAAAGGCCTCACTGACTATTTGGGATGCCTAGTGGTCATGAAAGGCACTACAGAAATGTTTGACTTTCTTTCTCTCGTTCCCTGATGAATATAAAGAATATAAAGAACAGAAACACATGCAGCAATCATAATGACACTTAAATAAACAAAAGGAAATGTCCCCACTGTCTGTTCAATGACAGGGTAAACTCTCCTCAAACTTAATTTTAGATTCTGAACACAACATTTTTAAATTAATTCAGTACATCTGGCTCCAAAAAAAAACCATGCAACAGAATTCCACAGATGAACTGCTGAATCCTCAAACTCCTTCAGCTAGGGCAACGTTGAGAAACACTGTTGGAATATTGCGTGCAATTCTGGTCTCCTTCCTATCGGAAAGATGCTGTGAAACTTGAAAGGGCTCAGAAAAGATTTACAAGAGTGTTGCCATGGTTGGTGAATTTGCGAGAGATTGAATAGGCTGGGGCTGTTTTGGAGCATCGGAGGCTGAGGGGTGACCTTACAGAGGTTTATAAAATCATGAGGGGCATGGATAGGATAAATAGAGGAAGTCTCTTCCCTGGGGTGAGGGAGTCCAGAACTAGAGGGCATAGGTTTAGGGTGAGAGGGGAAAGATATAAAAGAGACCCAAGGGGCAACGTTTTAACTCAGAGGGTGCTACGTGTATGGAATGAGCTGCCAGAGGAAGTGGTGGAGGCTGGTACAATTGCAACATTAAAAAAGCATCTGCATGGATATATGAATAGGAAGGGTTTGAAGGGATATGGACTAGGTGCTAGTAGGTGGGATTATATTGGGTTGGGATATCTAGTTGGCATGGATGAGTTGGACCAAAGAGTGTGTTTCTGTGCTGTACACCTCTCTGATTATATGACTCTAAATGCCTTACTGAAATCCATTAACACCACATCAACCGCTTTTCCCTCATCCACCTGTTTGGTCACCTATTCAAAGAACTCAATAAGGTTTGTGAGGCACAATCTACCCTTCTCAAAACCATGTTGACTATCCCTAATCAACTTATTTATCTCTAGAAGATTATAAATCCTCTCCCTTATAACCCTTTCCAATACTTTTGTCCTGGTGGACAGCTGATTGGTCAGTAAGTGCATTCCATTGCTCAGACCGTTGAGTATATGAGTTGAGAGGTTATGCTGAGATTGTACAGGATGTTGGTGAAGCATTTCATAGGAAGGATATTATTAAGTTGCAGTGGATTCATAAAAGATTTACCAGGATGTTATTGTGATTGGAGAGTTTGAGTTAAAAGGAGAGGCTGGAATCTCTTTTCACTTGAGTGTCGGAGGTTGAGGGGTGATTTTATAGCAGTTTTTAAAATCATGAGGGGCATAGAAAAGGTGATTGGCAGGTATGCTTTTCCTGGGGTGGGGGATTTCAAGACTAGGGGGCCTATTTAATGTGAGAGGAGAAAGATTTTAAAAAGGACATGAGGGTTAATTATTTCTTTACAGAATGGTTAGTGTGTGTGTGTAGAAGAAGTAGTGGATGTGGGCACAGTCACATTTGAAATATTTGGATAAAGTGCATGAAATAAGAAATGTTTGGAGGGATATGGGCCAAGTGCAGGTGGCTGGGACTAGTTTAGTTTGGGATTATGGTCTGGTTGATCTGAATGCTGTGTTTCCGTGCTATATGCCTCTATGACTAAACTAACAAAGCAGTATTTAGGTCAACTGGATTTGTGTTTTTTTTTAATGAACTGGACATAGGGCAATTTTCCACATTGACAGGCAGCTCCTAAAGTAGTAGCAATCCTGGAAGAGCTTGGCCCCAGGGGCACAACTGAGCAAAATTCCATCAGAATTTCAATTGTACATTGCTGTGTGGGGTTTGGACTTAATGGCCCTGTTTCATATTTGATGTTCCAATTAATTCTGTATTTGGAATAGTGGTGATGGTGGTACAGTGGTGAGCATAGCTGCCTTCCAAGCAGTTGACACGCGTTCGATTCCCGACCATCACAGTGATGTGGTTTCTAAATCTAAGGGTGGCACGGTGGCACAGTGGTGAGCACTGCAGCCTCACAGCGCCAGAGACCTGGGTTCAATTCCCACCTCAGGTAACTGTCTGTGTGGAGTTTGCACATTCTCCCCGTGTCTGTGTGGAGTTTGCACAATCTCCCCGTGTCTGCGTGGGTTTCCTCCTACAATCCAAAGATGTGCAGGTTAGGTGAATTGGCCATGCTAAATTGCCTGTAGTGTTAGGTGAAGGGGTAAATGTAGGGGAATGGGTTGCTCTTCGGAGGGTCGGTGTGGACTTGTTGGGCCGAAGGGCCTGTTTCCATACTGTAAGTAATCTGATCTGGAGTTCACTCAGTGGTGCGTCCCAAATTAGATTAGATTACTTATTTATAGAGCTATAGACAAACAGTGATACAGCATGGAAGCAGGCCCTACGGTCCAACTCGTCAATGCTGACCAGATGTCCTAAATTAAACTGGTCCTATTTGTCTGCATTTGGCCTATACCTCCCTAAACCTTTCCTATTCATGTACCTGTCCAGATGACTTATAAATGTTGCAACTGTACCCACCTCCACCACCACCTCTGGCAGCTCATTCCATACACATACCACCTTTTGTATGAAAGGTTGCCTCTCATGTCCCTTTTAAATCTTCTTCCTCTCACCTTGGATCTATGCCCTCTAGTTTTGGACTCCCCTACCCTGGGGAAAAAACCTTGAATATCCATGCCCTCATGATTTTACAAACCTGAGGTCACCCTCAGCCTCTGACACTCCAGGGAAAAATATCCCACCCTCTCTTTACAACTCAAACTTTCCAGTCTTGGTAACATCTTGTAAACCTTTACTGTATCCTTTCCAATTTAACAACCTCGTTCCTACAGGAGGGCAAACGGATTCCCTCATTCCACGGAAACATAGGTATTGGGTTCAAGTCTCAGTACAGAGAGTTGAGTATATAGTTGAAGTTCAGCACATTAATGCACTTAGGGGGTGCTGCATTGCCCTCATGCACTTGATTACATTTTGTTTTATCAGCGGAACTTCCCACTGCATTCCCCTTCACCTAGCCTATCCAGCTTCCTCATAGATACAGCATTGTTATTGTCGCAGTTACTTCTACATTCCCATCCATCTCTGTGTATCAAAAATTTGAATTCCTGTTTGGGACAATGTTTGTGACCCAGGTTTTGGTCAGCACCTACGCACAAGGTACAGACCATTGAGTTTGCACTCACTCCAGACATCCCACTAATGAAAGCCACTCGTGCTGAACCTGAGTGGAAAGACTTACCCAAGGCAGCTGCCGTACAGTGAGCGATCATGAAGCCTGAGTTCAGGCCTCCCTCATTAACCAGAAAGGCAGGCAGCTCACTCAGGGACGGATTACATAGTCTCTCGATCCTCCTCTCACTGATGGCAGCAAGCTCGTGAACACTGATCGCCAGGTAATCAAGGGCCTGTGAGACAACAAGAATTTCATTGGCTCTCGGACTGAGATGCCTGATCTGAACCAATACCATGTTGCATTCTCACCTCTGTCTGGCATTTGGTTTCCTTTCGCCATTAAAAATAAATTGAATGAAAACAAAATGCATTCTCATCCACTTTAATCATTGTCATGATTTTAAAGACATGATAAAAGTAATTAATACCTTTGTAAAAAGTGACCAATTCGCACTGTCATTTTGTAATGCATAAATATGATTTTTCTCTTTGGTATTCTTGCAAATTGTCCTGATGAGGACAAGGTGAGAAAATTCAACAAAATATCTCTCAGCAACAATTTTAATGAGTGACTGATTAATATCTGTAATAATTATGGGATGTCCGCGTCTTAGAGCTTTACCCATCAATGATAAGCTGAGGACCCAAATCACAAACTCTATGAAGCATACAGCACAGGTGACCATTCAGCCCATCGTCTGAGTACTGTATACTATCTCACTGTAAGAATTACGCAATCAGTTCCACTTCTGAGACCTTTCATTATACTCTTTCAGTTCTTCCAATCTTCAGCTGCCAGCTTTTACAAATTCTGTCCCCGTCTCTGGTCAGACATTCCACATTCAACCTCTGGAAGTTTCTCCCAAACCCTTTCTTCGTTCTTCTCAAGATGAAAGAAATGTCTGACCAATTCATCAACCAGTGAAAAAAAAAATCCTTATGAGTTCCATCAAGGCACTTTCTAATTCTGAATGTCTGAATTGTTCTTTCCTGAACAAAGTTATTTCAGACACCTAAGATGGTGTCTTAAGTAGTGGTTTGTGACAATAAAGCTAATTCTAATAATTCTTTGTGCCAGCAATTTTGGGCGCAGCAAACACTTACTTTTGCAGGATACTCTCCATGAAAGTTTCCACCAGAAATAGTTTCCCCTCTTTCTGCAAACACCATCTTGAATAAATAAGTATATTAAGGTTTACAACCTGTGGGTATGACAGTCACTGGGAGCTTAATGCTGAGGCCAGGCAAACTGAGTCACAGAATTAACTGTTGTACTGAGTCACTTCAAATAATTTTTATTTTCTCTTGACACAAATCAATCCCAAAGTTCTCAGTGTGACAGAAGAACATTAATCATAGATTCCTGTGCCTATTTCATAAGACCTCTCGTAGTTGTCTGGGGGATCATCTGCACCAATAGCTGGGATGTAAATGTAGCAAATGTGATCTGCAGAGTGTTGAACTGTGGTACACACCTGTCAGACTGGAGCCTACTATGGGAAAGGGACTGGGGATTGATGTGAAGGTGTAATGGCACATGCACAGGTGGGACATGCTCAGATGAGAGATTTTATTTGCTTCTTATCTGATTAATTCAAAAACTGACTGACTTGCTGGGATTGAAAATGTTGTTACTTGCACTACTGTTGTGGTTCTGTTCACCGAGCTGGCAAGTTCAAAGTCTGTGAGAAGATTTGTAGCTCGGGTGCTCGTTGTTGTGGTTCTGTTCGCCAAGCTGGGAATTTGTGTTGCAGACGTTTTGTCCCCTGTGTAGGTGGCATCCTCAGTGCTTGGGAGCCTCGTATGAAGTGCTTCACAGGAGGCTCCCAAGCACTGAGGATGTCACCTACACAGGGGACCAAACGTCTGCAACACAAATTCCCAGCTCGGTGAACAGAACCACAACAATGAGCACCCGAGCTACAAATCTTCTCACAGACTTTGAACTTGCACTACTTTTCTAGGCTTCTGGATTCATAGTTCAAGTCTCTGGATTACTTATCCAATGCAATGTTGATTCACTTGAATGATAGTGAAACTAAGGTAGTTAAATGATGGAGTCAGATTATAGAGATTAGGCATGTATTCTGCTGAAATTGGAAAAGAAAGATGTCATCTAATCTGTGCTTTTTGAGATGACTAACACATTTGATTGAAGAATCCAGAACTTAAAGCTGAGAGATCTTAGAAATGAATAATGTAACTCATGGAGCATTTCCGAAAACATCTCTGGTCTGCATATACCAACAACCCTACTGCCCTGTGGCTGACTGCCTCAACTTCCCCTCCACTCCTCTCAGGACATGCAAGTCCTGATTTCCTCCACTGCCAAATCCAAGCCACCTGCCAACTGGAGGAAGAACACCACAACTTCCGCCTTCGGATCCTTTAACCACACGGCATCAACATCGACATCACTAGTTTCTAAATAGCGCCTCCCCCCACCTCATCCCAAATCCAACCCTCCAACTCAGCACTACCCTCTTGACTTGTTCCACCTGTCCATCTTCCTTCTCACCTATCTGCTCCACCCTCCCCAACAACCTATCAAAATTACTCCCCACCTGCATCTACCTATTGCCTTCCCACCTACCTTCTCCCCCACATTCCTATTTATCTCTCATCCCCCTTCCCCTCTCCACATTCCAGATGAAGAGCTTATGCCTGAAACATTGACTCTACTGCTCCTCGGATGCTGCCTGACTTGCTGTGCTTTTCCAGCTCCACCCTTTTCGACTCTGACTCTCCGTCTGTAGACCTCACTGTCTTTTCATTCAGAAGTACCATCAAGCACAAAGGTAGTTGAAATATGTAACACTTGGCATTACAAAACTGTTGATCTTGGTGGAGGGTGCATGGGGGCTATTGAAACTTTCAAAACTCTTGTTTGAGAGAATTTTGTTAGGGAAGGATATTGATAGTTATGAACCCATGGTATTTACGAGTCCTTTCTTGGCCCGAAATGGATTATCTCACAGTCACTTACAACTGAACTCGATCTGCCACTGTTTTGCCCATTCACCTCATCTAACAATATACCTTTGTAACTTTAGCTGTAATTTTCATTGTCTACAATGCAACCTAACTGTGTGCCGTCAGCAAAGTTGGATGCATGTCTTTCTACGCCATTATCCAAGTTGTTAATAAATAATGTAAATAATTGAGACGTTAACACTTGTTGGACACCACTGGTCACGTCTTGTTCTATTACTCTCATATGTTTTATCTTATGAAACCAAGATAGTTACTTATCCTTTTTTGTTCCAAAATGGATAACCTTAAACTAGCTTACATTGAACTCCAAAGGCCACAATTTTGACCACTCACTTGGTCATTCAGAATCCCTTTGTAATTTGAAAATTAGTTTAGTCCATGATCTAAAGGAATGACTTTGCAGACTTGAGTGACTTAAAGGCTTCATCCCGAGAACGGTTACTGCAAAGGAGGAGACTACTCATCCTGGCATGTCTATGTTTGCTTCCTGGGAGGGAATTCAGCTAACCCACTCCTCCATCTTATTCCTGTAGCCCTGAAACATGTTTTTCTTTTCAAATAACTGTCCAATCCTCTTTTGAAAGCCATGATTGAATATGGATGGCACAGTGGCTCAGTTGTTGGCAATGCTACTTCAGCAGCAGGGTTTGATTCGACTCTCGGATGACTGTTGTGTGGAGTTTTCACATTCTCCCCGTGTCTGCATGGATTTCCTCCAGGTACTACAGTTCCTCCCACAGTCCAAAGATGTGCAGGTTAGGTGGATTGGACACATTAAATTGCGTATAGTGTACAGGGATATGCTGGTTAGGTGGATTAGCCATGAAAAATGCAAGGTTACAGGGTAAGAGGAGTGGGTCCGACTGGGATGGTCTTTGGAAGGTCAATGTGGACTTGATGGGCCAAATGGCCTACTTCCTCATTGTCAGGATGTTATGATTCTAGTAATCCTCCCCTCTAGATTTCCTTTTGCTTGGATGATTCAGTATACTGAAGCTTAGAATCAGCCCTTTTTTTGTTGCACACCAAACACCATTTAACCTCCATATGTGTAATTCATCTCAATATACATCCTTTACAATAATTGTCTCACCTTATCTCTGTCTCTATGGGGTACATGCAGAGTTGACACAGTCTGTAAGAGGAGAGTTCACACTATGCTACACTAAACTCACAAAGGATACCGGGTTATCTGTCGCACTATTAATCTCAGTCTCAATGATAGTTTTCACGAATGCGATTGTGTCATTCACCACCCCATGTACCTGCAAAGACAAAAATGAATTAAATCCAACAAATGTCAGCAACCCCTTGTACAATGCTAGTACTATAAACAATTCTTTAAAAATGCTTTCCCATGAGCATCAGTGTTTTGACTTAGCCATTTTTGTACAAAACCAGTGTGAACAGAGTAAGATCCTGACAGACACACTGGTAATGCAGAGTATTGTTGGTGGTGCCCCTTTTGGAGATGTTAAATGCAGGAAATGTCTGCCCTCTCAAAAGATCCCATGGCACTATGTTGTTCCCTATGGGGTCCCAGCTAACATTTATCCATCAAGGTTCCAAAAACAGATTATCCAGTTGCTGACTCATTGTTGTTTATGTCAGTTCCTACTAACTGCCCGTAGGGTTTCATACACGTTGGAGTGACCACATTTCAAAAATTCATTGGCTGTGGGAGCTTTGAGATTACAAAAGATGTCATAGAAAAGTAAGACTCTCTAACAACAGAAACAGGAAGAATCAGCATTTTAGAACACATGATCCAGTTCATTGCGGTTTGCACATGTGAATTATTGTAGACAGGGTGTGAAGACAGCTTTTAACATGCTTGCCTTCATTGTTTGGAGCATTGAGTACAGTGCAGTCATGTTGTACAATGTATCAGTGAGGCCACTTTTAGTATACTGCATACAATTCTGGTCACCCTGCTATAGGAAGGGTATTACAGTGCAAAACAGACATTACGTTCCAACCAGTCTATGCTGACCATAATCCCAAACTAAACTAGTCCCATCTGCCTGCACTTGGTTCATATATTCCTTCAAAGATTTCTAGAAAGAGGACAGAAAAAAATTATAAGAATGTTGCCAGCACTGGCGGGTTTGAGTTAGGAGGAGAGGTTGGATAGCTAGGACTTTTCTCCCTGGGAGCATGAGAGGCTGAAGGGTGACTTTATAGAGGTTTATAAAATCATGAAGGGCATAGATAAGGTGAAGGGCCAAAGTCATTTTCCCCAGGGTAGGAGAGTCCAAAACTAGAGGGCATAGGTTTAAGATGAGAGGCAGAATATTTAAAAGGGACCGGAGGGGCAATTTTTTCACGCAAAGGGTGATGCGTGTATGGAACGAGCTGCCGGGGGAGTGGTGGAGGCTGGTACAATTACATTTAAAAGGCACCTGGATGGGTTTACAAATAGGAAGGGTTAAGATGGATAAGGGCCAAATGCAGGCAAATGGGACTAATTTAGTTCAGTTCAAGAAACCTAGTTGGCACGGAGAAATTGGACCAAGAGGTCTGTTTCTATGCTGTATGACTCCATCCATGACTCTACACACGTGCTGGTGTGAGATTACAGTGATAAAGTAGTCAAACGGAACTCTGACAGGTTTGAGGGAAGTATAGGGAGGTGCTTACCTGTGGGCAGCAGCGGAGAGTGTAGGCATCCTGAACACGGTCACAGAACCGGTGGCTTTCTGTGAAGAAAGCATTGCTATGGTGAGACAAAACTGCCTGAAATGAACTGAGAAGTAACCCTCGATAGCTCCTTGTCTAGGAAGGGCTTACCTGCTATTTCCGAGGGATGGTGATCAGAACCTAGCAGTGACCGGAATCGGAAAGCCACCTCCATTTGGCCAGGATGAGGACGCAGTTTGTGAATGTCTAAAACACATGAATAACAGCAGATTCAACACTAGAGACAACCAACAGCTGGCCATTGTGTTAGATTTGTATAGAGGCTTCTATGGTCTGTTATTAAAAGCCTTTCACATGCCCAGCTTGTTGAAGAATGCAACTAGCCATAGATCCATTGCATCTCATTGCGGTTACAATAACACAATGCATGTCATGTTGCTGAATTTGTTCAATTTGGTGTAGTGGGAAAGGGGTGGAGAGCGGCCAGCATTCCCTGAGTTGTGCAAACAGACAGTATGGTATTGAATTGAAAAGTGAAAAGCTTTGTCTTGCAAGCAATACAGGCAGATCAGAGTTAAATTGCATAGATAAGTAAATAATAGGTAAACCGCAGCAAAAACCAAAACACAGGTACAGGTGAATGCTAAGAGTTTGTGAGATTAGACTTACAGTGTGGAAACAGGCCCTTCGGCCCAACAAGTCCACACCGACCCGCCGAAGCGCAACCCACCCATACCCCTATCCTAACACTACGGGCAATTTAGCATGGTCAATTCACCTGACCCACACATCTTTGTGACTGTGGGAGGAAACCGGAGCACCCGGAGGAAACCCACGCAGACACGGGGAGAACGTGCAAACTCCACACAGTCAGTCACCTGAGTCGAGAATTTTGTGAGGCCATTCAGTAACATCCTGCTGAAAGTCAACAATGAGTTCCTTGGTTTGGCCAGCAATGAGAGCTCGGTTGTTTTCATCGCCATCTGAGATTTGACCGACTATGGTGGCGTCATCAGTGAACTTGAAAATGGCATTAGTCTAGTGTTTGGCAACGCAGTCATGGGTATACACTGTGTACAGTAGGGGGCTGAGTACACAACCATGGAGGGCTCCAGTGTTGAGTGTTAGTGAGGATAAAACATTGTCCCCAGTCTTCACTCATTGTGGCCTGTGGGTCAGGAAACTGAGGATCCAGTTGCAGAGAGTGGGGCTTAGTCCAAGGTCACTAAGTTTGTGATCAGTCTTGAGGGGGTAATGGTGTTGATGGCTGAACTGTAGTCGATGAGTGAGATTCTTATGTAGCTGTTCTTGGTGTCAAGATGTAAGGACTGATCAAACCTGAGGGAGCATCAGTGCTATTTTAAATCAATCCGTGGACATATTCCTACACTTCTGCGGCCATCACACATCCTGAGACGGGACTTGAATCTGGATTTCCTGGCCTGAGATAGGGACAACATCCTCTGCCAACAGACCCTCAGGTTTATCAAGGAGCTCATGGGATTGTTGGTAAGGGCACCTGTACTGTGAGATTAATGATTTATGTGGAATGGCATTAGCTGGTATCTTTATTTTAATATATGCTGGGGCCTAAGTATGGGATGATACTGTGGTTTTAGGAGAGATGTGTTCTGTGCTGTTTCTCTTGCAGAAGGGGGTTACCACAGTAGTGTCAGAATATCTTCTTTAGACAGGCAGTTGGTAAACAGCTTGGAATTATCTCTGGGTGGATATTTCTCCCTCAAAATGAGACAAAGGAATCATGAATGGGCGTTGTCAGGCTCATACACCACCGTCACTGACTTTATCAGCAAGTATACGGAGGACTGCATATTGAGGAAGTCAATCTGGGTGTTCCGAAACAAAAAATCCTGGATGAATCAGGACATACAGAACCTGCTAAAAACCAGGTATGAGGTCTTCAGATCAGGAGACCCAATCAAATATAAGGAATCCAAGTATGACTTTCACAGAGCCATTAAGACAGGCAAGGACCAATACTGATCCAAACTAGAGACCCAGACAGACACCCGGCAACTATGGCAAGGAATGAATGACATCACGGTTTCTAAAAAGAGACAGTGCAAGATAGCAGGTGATGACACATCCCTCCCAGATCATCTCAACGCCATCTATGCTCGCTTTGAGCAGAATTTTGGCGAAGAGGTAACACCTATTCTGACAAATCCTGATGAACCTCTCCCAACCGTCACTGCATCAGAGGTCAGATCAGTTTTCCTTTGTGTGAATACAAGGAAAGTGATGGGACCAGACGGAGTACCAGGTCGTGCATTCAGAGCATGCGCAGGTCAACTGGCAGAGGTCTGCTCGGACATCTTCAACCTCTCCCTGCAGCAGACCACTGTCCCTGCCTGTTTCAACACGGCCAACATCATCCCTGTGCCTAATACGTCTCATGCAGCATGTCTCAATGATGACCACCCAGTGGCCCTAATTTCAGTGGTCATAAAAGGCTGGTCATGGCATGCCTCATTCCTGATGAAGGGCTTTTGCCTGAAACGTTGATTTTTCCCTGCTCCTCGACCGCTGCCTGACCTGCTGGGCTTTTCTAGCACCACTCTAATCTTGACATTAATCAACTCCAGCCTCCCCACTTCTCTTGCCCCACTCCAATTTGTCGATCAGGCCAACAGATCCACATCAGATGCCATATTACTTGTCCTTCAAACCTCCCTAGAACATCTTGACACCAAGAACATAAGAATCCTACTCATTGACTACAGTTCAGCCTTCAACACCATACCCCCTCAAGACTGATTACAAACTTAGTGACCTTGGACTAAGCCCCACTCTCTGCAACTGGATCCTCAGTTTCCTGACCCACAGGCCACAATCAGTGAAGACTGGGGACAATGTTTTATCCTCACTAACACGCAACACTGGAGCCCTCCATGGTGGAGTACTCAGCCCCCTACTGTATTCAGTGTATACCTATGACTGTGTTGCCAAACACTAGACTAATGCCATTTTCAAGTTCATTGATGGTTCAAGTTCATTTGACCATAGTCGGTCAAATCTCAGATGGCGACGAGAACAACCGAGCTCTCATTGCCGGCCAAACCAAGGAACTCATTATTGACTTTCAGCAGGATGTTACTAAATGGCCTCACAAACTCTTAGCATTCACCTGTACCTGTGTTTTGGTTTTTGCTGCGGTCTATTATTTACTTATCAATTCAATTTAACTCTGATCTGCCTGTATTGCTTGCAAGACAAAGCTTTTCACTTTTCAATTCAATACAGACCCAGGATGGTTTTTAGTTTTGGTTTCAGTTAGGTGGTGATTTTCTGCTGCTGAAGCAGAAATCTGAAGTTTTCAGCTGCTCGAGACTTAGACAGCAAGGCCTCCTATTAAACCAAATGGGGCAGATAGTTTCTTTTTTCTGGACTGGAGACAGACAGTATGCGAGAATCAGAATGGTTTTGCTGATATGCATTTTTGCCAAGGTTGTGTTTGTGGCATGCTGCCTATATTGGAACAGTTAATGATTAAATTTTTTTATATTCATTCATAGGATGAAGGTGTCACTGGCTAGGCCAGGATTTATTGCCCATTCCTAATTGCCAAGAGGGCTTTTGAGAGTCAACCACATTTCTGTTTGTCTGAAATAACACGTAGGCCAGACTAGGTAAGGATGGCAGATTTCCTTCTCTAAAGGACATTATAGAAACAAATGGATTTTTCTTGACAATCAGCAATGGTTTCATGGTCATCATAAGAATCTTAATTTCAGAGTTTGTTTATTGAATTCAAATTCCACTATGTGCCATGGCTGAAATTTAACCTGGGTCCCCAGAAAATTATTTGGGTCTCTAGATTAATATTCTAGTGATAATACCACGAGGCCATCACCTCCTCATCTTGTTTAGTATTCAAATAGAATTAAGGTTATGCCAATTCTTTATTTTTGTATTTTAACTGTGTTGTAAGAATAAAGTGTGTTTAGTTACATCTGGAACATAGTGCCTTTAAATAAATATAGAAGTCTCAGTTATCTCCTTACTTTGTGTGTGTGTGTCTGTGTGTGTGTGTGTGTGTGTGTGTGTGTGTCCGTGTGTGTGTCATATTGCAGACTATCTTTAATAAATAAACATTTAAGCAATGATAAAGTGTTCCAATTTTGTAAAACTGTATTGCAGGAGGTTAGCTCAGTGTTGAGTGTGTGCAATGCCTTAGCCCAGGAGTTCAAAGCCCATAATAAAACATTCAGTTGCTCCCAATGATCACTCACCACTATCAAAGGCTCTGGTGGTGCCTTTTAGAACTTCCAGAGTGAGAGCTGCTATAATATCTGCCTGTCTGGCTATTGCTGTTGCTCTCTCCACTGCCTCCGCACCGAGTGACGTGATCATCTGAGTTCCATTGATCAGGGCCAGTCCCTGTGAGGAAAACCAGCACATCTCACAAACAGCAACACAACCAAGCCATGTTCAGCACCGCTCAGGAAAGGACCTGGCAAGTAGGCAGCATTCATAACCCTTAAACTGGACAGAGACCGCTTCTCAGCATGTGGAGATTTTCTTATCAACTTTAAGAGAAAGAGATTGGTGAAGGCAAATGTAGGTCCCGTCAGATACAAATGGGGGCATGTATAATAAGGGTCAAAGAAATGGCTGAGCAACTGAATACATACCTTGGTTTGTCTTCACAAAAGAGAACACAAATCAGATACCAGAAATATTGAAGAACGCAAGATTTAGCGAGAGGGAAGAACAGAAGGAGATCAATATTAGTAGAGAAATGGTGTTGAGAAAATTGATGGGGTTGAAGACGAATAAATCCCCAGGGCCTGATAATCTACATCCCAGAGTACTTAAGGAAGTGGTTCTAGAAATAGCAGATGCATTGGTTGTCACCTTCCAGGATTCTATAGACTCTGGTACAGTCCCTGCAGATTGGAGGGTAGCTAATGTCTCTCCAATATTCAAAAAAGGAAGATAGAGAGAAAGCAGAGAGTTATAAAACAATAGGTCTGACAATGGTAGTGGGGAAAATTCTCAAATTGATCATCAAGGACTTAATAGAATAGCATTTAGAAAGTAGTGGTACGATCCGACAGAATCAGCATGGATGTACGAAAGAGAAATCATACTTGACAAATCTGTTCAAATCCTGTTGGACTGTGAGCCAGTTAATGTAGCATATTTGGACTTTCAGAAAGCGTTTAACAAAGTCCCATGTAAGAGATTATTGTGCAAGATTAAAACGTAGAGGATTGTGGGAAGTGTATTCAGATGGATAGGAAACTGGTTTGCAGAGAGGAAACAAAGTATAGGAATTAATGGGCCCTTTTCAAATTGGCAGACAGTAACTAGTGGGGTACCACAGGGATTGGTGCTAGGCCTCCAGCTATTCACAATATATATTAATGATTTGGATGAGGGAATTAAATGTAACATCTCAAAGTTTGCAGTTAGGTGGGAGGGTGAACTGGGACGAGGATGTAGAGATCTTCCAGCATGATCTGGACAGGTTGGATGAATGGACAAATCAATGGCAGATGCAATATAATTTGGATGAATGTGAGGTTAGTCACTTTGGAAACAAAAACAAGGAGGCAGATAACTGCCTGAAGAGCTGTAAATTGGGAAGAGGAGAGTGTGCAGCAGGTGTCCTGATGCACCAGTTGCTGAAGTTAAACATGCAGATGCAGCGGGCAATAAACAAGGCAAATGGTATGTTGGCCTTCATTGCAAGGGGTTTCCAGTATAGGAGCAGGGATATGTTATTGCAGTTACACAAGGCCTTGGTGAGGCCAAACCTAGAATATTGTGTGCTGTTTTGATCTCCATTTTTGAGGAAGGACATTCTTGTTCTAGAGGGAGCGCAGTGAAGATTTACCAGGCTGATTCCAGGAATGGTGGGACTGACATATCAGGAGAGATTGATTAGACTAAGATTGCTTTCACTGGAGTTCAAATGAATGAGGGAGGATCTCAGAGGCTTATAAAATTCTAACAGGACTAGACAGGTTAGATACAAGGAGGATATTCCTAATGGTGGGTGTGTTCAGAACCAGGGGTGGACCATTTAGGATGGAGATGAGGAGACATTCCTTCACCCAAAGAGGGGTAAGCCTGTGGAATTCATTATCACAGAAGCAGTTGATATCAAAACATTGAATGTATTTAAGAGGCAGCTAAATATTGCACTTAGGGCGAATGGAATCAAAGGTTAAGGGAAGAAAGCAGGATTAGGCTACTGAGTTAGATGATTCAGCCTTGATCTTAATGAATCGTCCAACTCAGTAGCCTAATCCTGCTTTCTTCCCTTAACCTTTGATTCCATTCGCCATAAGTGCAATATTTAGCTACCTCTTGATTAGACTAGGATTGCTTTCACTGGAGCCTCCTCTTGCTCCTACCTCCCATGTCTCTAAGTTCTATGTCAGAGAAGATACTGCACACCTCTAGTGCAGATGAGACATGGATTCAGGAATCCTGGCTCAGAGGTAGGGTCACTAATATTGCACCATAAGACCCCCTAACATCATTTACAGAACAAGTAGGGAAATTGGACAAACAAGTTCACAATTCATCACCATGGTCAGTGCCGACATCCCAACCCCTGGCCCACTGCCCGTGAACCAGTGCCTGGGGTCCTTTCCCTCATTCTGCCTCTGCATTGCTCACAGATACCTTCCCTTATTCTGCTTTTGTTACTCAAGGGTTTCCTCCCTCATATTACCATAATGTAACTCCCAGGGTTCCCTTCCTCATTCTCCTTTGGTATCCCTACCTTTGTTCTAACTCAGCATTATTTAGGTTGAACCTCCCTTCACTTTACTTCGGTGTTACTCACAGGCTCCCCTTTCCTCATTCTATTTACAGTGATACTCACAGAACACTCGCGATCATTCATCTCAGTGTCACTCATAGTGAGTCCACCATCATTCTACCCCCAATGTTACCAGCAGGGTCGCTCCCCTCCTTCTCCCTCAGTGTTCCTTCCATCTTTCTCCCTCAGTGGTACACACAGACTCCAATCCCTCAGTGCTACTCCCTCCCTCTTTTCCAAGTTTCCGTGGAAAGTGCTCTCCCGAGCTGGGCACAGGAAACAGCAGACTGGAACTTCCATGTGCAATACTTGGGACAGGGGGAATATGCTGGAATTATTTGATGTTATATTTTGGGAACAGATTATTCTTTGTGTGGGGGAATTGCTTACCTGTTGTAGACAAAACACCTGTTTGTGAAGCTGGGATTTTACTGGAATTGATCGCTGGACTGTCAGCAGAGGCTGGTTCTTAATGGGACCGGGTCTGGCAGTGTCTGCCAATCTTGCTACCTGCCTTAGGCTTATCAGAAGCATTCAGAGAAAGTGAGATCAGCGTCGAGAGTGTGGTGATGGAAAAGCACAGCAGGACAGGCAGCATCCAAGGAGCTGGAGAATTAATGTTTCAGGCATAAGCCATTGATGAAGGTTCCTGATGAAGGGCTTATACCTGAAATGTTGATTCTCCTGCTCCTCAGATGCTGCTTGACCTGCTGTGTTTTCCCAGCAGCACACTATTGATATCAGAAGCATTAGCAGATTGAAACAAGTTCTGTTTGGTATGAACACACTGTCCATCACAACCCAGTCCTGAAGTGAGAGCAGGGCCCAGTGCCTCTGGCTTACAGACAGGAACACTATCCACTGCTCAAACAGAGCTCCTCATCCAAGTTGTTCAAGATGGTTGTAAGATTTGAGAGGTTAAATAAAAACTACTTGCGCCAATTTGGGGGCTGAGCAGAGTCTGGAATAAAGGGCACAAACTCGAGATTAAATCTAATGCATTCACAGTGATATCAGAAAATGTATCCCCACTCAATAGAGAGGCAACATTTGAAACTGCCTCCCACACAAAACCATTTGCGCTGGGTGGGAGAAATTGAAAATTTATATCGGAGACTGATGGTGTATATTTAAAAGTGCGAACACGTTGGGTGAACAGGTAATGTTAGGACCCAAATGATCTGATGATTGTAATAATAATGTCAGATACTCATGATCTAATTGAATAGTGTGACACACTTGAGGGGCTGAATGGCCTTCTTTCATTCCTATGTTCCACTGCAACCAGTAGGAGGGATGGAAAATGATCTGCGGATTCATAACCACTTGTTTTCCACTCTGGGCCAAAGTCCATCTATTCACATTCTTTCACTGGAAAGGCTACTATTCATTGTCCATCTCTAGTTGCCCTTAAGAAGGAGAACAACAATATACTTCTAAGTCAGGGTGGTGATTGGCTTGGGAGGAGAACTTACATCCATTACCCCTGCCCTTCTTGATGGAAGTGGTCACGAGTTTGGAAGGTTGAGAGTATGTTGCTGGAAAAGCACAGCAGGTCAGGCAGCATCCAAGGAGCAGGAAAATTGACGTTTCGGGCTAGAGTCTTTCAAGATTCCTGATGAAGGGCTCCGCCCTGAAATGTTAATTTTCCTGGTCCTCGGATGCTGCCTGACCTGCTTGCTTTTCCAGCAACACACACTCAATTCTGATCTCCAGTATCTGCAGATCTCACTGTCTCCTATGGGTTTGGAAAGTGCTGTCTGATGATCTTCGATGAATTTTTGCAGTGCATCTTGTAGATAGTACACACTTCTGCTACTGAGCCTCAGTGGAGGAGGGAAGTGGATGCTTGTGGAGGTGGTGCCAATCAGTCAGGTAGCTTTATCCTGGATAGTGTCAAGCCTCGAGTGTTTGAGCTGCATCCATCCAGGCAAGTGGGGAGTATTCCATCATAGTCCTGACTTGGTGCAACTCCTGCACACTCTATTGAACTAGGTTTGATCCCTGGCTTGGTGGTAATGGTTGAGTGGGGGATATACCAGACCACAAGGGTGCACATTCTGCTGCTGTTGATGGCCCACAATACCTCATGGATGCTGAGTCTTGAATTGGTGGATCTGTTCAAAGTCTGTCCCACTTACACTGTGATAATGCCACACAATATGGGCAGCACGTTGGCTCAGTGGTTAGCCCTGCTGCCCCACAGGCCAGGGACCTGGGTTCAATTCCAGACTCGGGCGACTGTGTGGAGTTGGTACATTCTCCCTCCAGGTGCTCCAGCCTCCTCTCTCAATCCAAAGATGTGCAGGGTAGGTGAATTTGCTATGCTAAAATTGCCAATAGTGTTCAGGGCTGTGTAAGTTAGGTGCATTAGTTAGGAGCAAATGTAGAGTAGTCGGGGAATGGGTCTGAGTGGATTACTCTTTGGAGGGTCGATGTGGACTTATAGGAATGAATGGCCTGTTTCCACATTGTAGTGATTCTATGACAACGTGATAGAAGGCATTCTCAACGTGAAGGTAGGACTTCATTTCCACAAGGACTGTGCCATAGTCATTCTTACCAATATGGTCAGAGGCAAATATATCTGTTACTAGCAGATTGGTAAGAGTAAGGTTAAGTATGTTTTTCCTTTTTGTTGGTTCCCTCACTACCTACTGCAGACCAGTCTGGCAGCTATATTCTTTAGGACCCAACAAGCTCAATCAGTAGTGCTGCTGCCAAGCCACTATTTGTGGTGGACATTGAAATCCCCAGAGTACATGTGCCCTTGCCACCCTCAACGCTTCCTCCAAGTGTTGTTCAACAGATAAAGAGCTTGGTGATGTGGTGCAATGATAACAATCTCTTTCTCAATGTCAGCAAAACTAAAGAACTGATCACTGACTTTAGAAAGGAGAACATCAATGGTGTGTGTGTGTGTGTGTGTGTGTGTGTGTGTGTGTGTGTGTGTGAGAGAGAGAGAGAGAGAGCATTAAGCTCCCAGGAGTGTAGATAACACACAACCTGCCCTGGACTTTCCTCACAGATGCAATGGTCAAGAAGGCACTGCAACACATCTTCTTCCTCAGGTAGCTCAGGAAGTGTGGCATGTCTGTAAGGCCCCTCACCAACATTTACTGACGCACCATAGAAAGCATGGGTGCATAACAGCCAGGTATGGTACTTGCTCTGCCCAGTAAGAAACTACAGAAAGTGATGTGCACAGCCCAAACTATCATGGAAGTTAGCCTCCCATCCATAACTCTATTTACATGTCTCATTGCCACAGAAAGGCTCCTACATCAAAAGACCCATCCCACCCCAGTAATGCTCTCCTACAACCTCTTGCATCAGGCAGAAGGTACAGAAGCATGTACTCTCTAATTTGAAATAATGCTGGTCTTGTTAATGTTGATTTTGTCTCACATGCATCTTTTGTGTTGTAACCTGTATGCCTTACTCTGTCCACGTTTTTTTCACCTTATGATTTGTACATCCTTGATTACTATGATCTGCCTGTAGTGCTTACAAATAGGGCTTTATACTGTACTTAAATGCACATGACAATAAATCAAATCAATATGGAAGAATACGGATTCAATAGCTGAGGGAGATAGCACACAGTAATCAGGAAGTTTCCATACCCATGTTTATCTTGAAGATATGAGACTTCATGGAGTCTGGAGTGTCAATGTTGAAGACTCCCAGGGCAACTCCTTCCTGATGGTACAGCACTGTGCTGCTACCTCTACTGGGTCTATCCACCAGTGGAACAGGACATATCCATGAATGGTGAAAGTGGTGTCTGGGACATTGTCTATAAGGTATGACTTAGAGTATGATTGTCAGACTGTTGCTTAACTAGTTTGTGAGACAGCTCTCCCGGAGTAGGCACTAGCCGCCAGATGTTAGTCAGGCCAAGTACCAATAAGTTCATAATTCTTTGAATTAGTAAAACATTGCTCCTAAGGTTTGAAAAGTGCTTTTGCAAGTACAGTGAGCAAGCCCCACCTTCAGTTTTTTGGTTTCTTTGTCACTCATATACCGAACAGGTCAATGGTTTACAGAAACAGCCTTCAACTGCAGGCAATATTTGCACAACACATAGGTCAACCCAGCTTAATCTGAGCTTCAGCAACAAGCGACACTTGAGAATGTATTTGCCTGGGATATCCTGTCCTTGTGAGAGATCAACAATGAAACGTTCTGACAAAACCTCATAGGTGGAAATGCAAGAAAAAGGAGAAGAGCTGATCCATTAACGCCCTCATTGCAAATCCAACCATTTGCAGCCTGGCACTCACAGAGCGTGAGTGAGCTTGCAAGAGTGGGTTAGAGTGAGACAGTGAGAAAATCAATGTCACGGTGGGTGTGGGATGGGAAGAGTGCCATAGCTGCCAATATTCAACTAACTCCCTACAGCTTTTCAATAGCAATGCCAAAAAACTAGCTCTGTGCACGGTTCAGTGACCGATCAGTGAGAGAGAGAGCGTCCAGATTCAATGTTGTTGCAGACAGGGTTTGGTGGAATCAGAGGGAAATATCAATCCTCATACTCCTTCCCCAACCGCAAAGTGCTTTCCCTCTGTCAGTATCATTAGGTGCAGGGCAGTGGGAGTGCTGCAAATGTCACTGCTGCTGATCGGCTCCGAACGTTCAAAACATAGTGAACAGGGAACAGTCCTGACACTCACTCCTTGTTTGTGGGTGAATTTGTATTTGCAGAATTACATTTTACTTTGCTCAAAAACTGCCATGAATCCACGTAAGATGCTGTAAATCCTTTTTTTAAGATTAGAATTAGTCTGACCATTGTGGCACAGACAGCCTCACACAGAGAAACTCACACCTTCAATACATTATCTGGGCCAACATGATACCTCACTTGAGAATGTAACTTTTACAAAAGGTCTTGCAATTTACATATGAAAGAACTGAAACCAACATGGTCATTCTAAAAGATGAGTGACTTAACAAACAATCCAGGTCTTTTTCAACATATAATTTCAGTTACATCGCACTGTAAACTTTTGCAATAAATTCTGTGCCTTACAATCTTATTCTCTACAACCACCTGATGAAGGAGCAGCGCTCCGAAAGCTAGTGCTTCCAAATAAACGTGTAATGCTAACTGTGGCGGAGTTGGGAGCACCTTTTGAGTTAGAAGAGAGTGGATTTACCAGCCTGTGGTAAAGACAGGGGTGAACACAGGAAGGATGATCCTGCAGATTGGGGTGTCCAGAACCAGGGGTCACAGTCTTAGGATCAGGGTAATCCATTTAGGACTAAGATGAGGAGAAATTTATTTTTTTTAAATTAAAGATTGCCTATAGTATGGAAACAGGTCTTTTAGCCAAACAAGTCCACACCGATCTTCCTAAGAGTAACGCACCCAGATCCATTCCCCTACCCTATATCTACCCTGACTACGGGCAATTTAGCATGGCCAATTCACCTAATCTGCACATGTTTTGGATTGTGGGAGGAAACAGGAGCATCCGGAGGAAACCCACACAAACACAGGGAGAATGTGCAAACTCCACACAGACAGTTGCCCAAGGCAGGAATTGAACCCGGTTCCCTGACGCTGTGAGGCAGCAGTGCTAACCACTGAGCCACCGTGCTGCCTTTTCTCCTAAAAAGGATGGTGAGCCTTTAGAATTCACTACCATAGAAAGTGTTGAGGCCAAAACACAATGTTTTCAAGGAAGAATTAGATATAGTTCTCAGGACTAAGGGGATCAAAGGACATGGGGAGAAAGCAGGATTAGAGACTGAGTTAGATGATCAGCCATGAACATATTGATAGGTAGAGCATGCTTGAAGGGCTGAATGGCCTACTTCTACTCCAAGCTTCTAAGAGGAAAGCAGTACTTATTTAAATCCTCCAACATTTTGTCTATAGTCTCCTCATCCTTGAGCAAAGTTTGGAATCTGTTTCATTCCACTGTCAAATGAAGCATCCCAAACCATGTCAACTAGGAGTGAAAATATTTCCACTCCTACCCCATCTGAATTGATCTCTGGTTACTGACTAACCCAGCAGTGGGAATATGGTTTGTTTTTCTTTGTTTGCTCTCTTGAAACCTCTTATAGTGTTGAAAACATTTTGTGGCACTTGGCAAAGCTCTTACCTCAGAATTGTAGGGTCAAGCTCTCCCCCAGTGAGCAGAGGACAAATTCCAGGCTGAGCATCACTCCCAGTGCATTATTGAAAGAGTGTAGCAGCGTTGGAGGTGTTAAATCAAGACTCCACCTGCCCTCTTACGTGAATGTAAAATTCTCACTAAACACCTACTCCTCAAATCAATATTATTCACACATTAGTGATACTGGGAGATTGCTGAGTTACCCATAATACATTGGTGATGACATTTCAAAAGTACTTCACTGGCTGTAAAACATTTTGGGAATGCCTTGATAGTATGAAATGCTTTGCATCTAAATGCAGATTCCTCCATGAAGCAAACACTGATTGATCAGATAAGACAGAGAACATAGAACATTACAGCACAGTACAGGCCCTTTGGCCCTCAATATTGTGCTAACCTTTAAACCAATGTAAGTCCATCTATCCTACCCTTTTTCATTATAATCCTTATGTTTATCCAACGACCATTTAAATGCCCTTAAAGTTGGTGAGTCTACAACTGTTGCAGGCAGGCCGTTCCATGCCCTTACTATTCTGAGTAAAGAACCTTACTTTTACATCTATATCTATATCTATCATCCCTCAATTTAGAGTTATGTCCCCTCAGGCGAGCCATCACCATCTGAGGAAAAAGGCTCTCACTGCCCACCCTACCTACTCCTCTGATCATCTTGTATGTCTCTCAAATCACCTTTCAACCTTCTTCTCACTAACGAAAGCAGCCTCAAGTCCCTCAGCCTTTCCTCATAAGACCTACCCTCCATCACAGGCAACCTTTCCAATGCTTCCACATCCTTCCTATAATGCAGCAACCAGAACTGTATGCAATTCTCCAAGTGTGGCTGCATCAGAGTTTTGTACAGCTGCAACATAACCTCATGGCTCCGAAACTCAGTCCCTCTACCAATAAAAGCTAACACACCGTACACCCTCTTAATAAACCTATCAACCTGGATGGGAACTATCAGGGATCTATGTTAATGGACACAGAGATCTCTCTGCTCATCCGCACCATCAAGAATCATAACTTTAGCCCAGTACTCTCTATTCCTGTTACTCCTTCCAAAGTGTATCACCTCAAACTTTTCCACATTAAACTCCATTTGCCACCTCTCAGCCCAGCTCTGCAGCTTATCTATATCCCTCTGTAACCTACAACATCCTTTGGCACTATCCACAACTGTACCGACCTTAGTGTCATCTGCAAATTTACTAACCCATCCTTCGATGCACTCATCCAGGTCATTTATAAAAATGACAAACAGCAGTGACTCTAAAACAGATCCTTGCAGTACTCCAGGATGAACATTTCCCATCAACAACCACTTCTGTCTTCTTACAACTAGCCAATTTATGATCCAAACTGTTAAATCACCGACAACCCCATGCCTCCGTATTTTGTGCAAATTGCTTACCATGGGGAACCCTTATCAAATGCTTTCCTGAAATCCATATACACAACATCAACTGCATTATCCTCATCCAACCATTTGGTCACCATCTCAAAGAACTCTAAGGTTTGTGAGGCACGACCTACCCTTCACAAAATCGTGTTGACTATCCCTAATCAACGTATTCCTTTCTAGATGATTATAAATCCTATTTCTTATAATCCTTTCCAACACTATCCACAACAGAAGGCATGCTCACTGGTCTATAATTACCAGAGTTATGTCTACTCCCCTTCTTGAATAAAAGGACAACATTTGCTATCCTCCAGTCTTCTGGCACTATTCCTGTAGACAGTGACAACATAAATATCAAAGCCAAAGGCTCGACAATGTCCTCCCTAGCATTCCAAAGAATCCAAGGATAAATTCCATCTGGCCCAGGGGACTTATCTATTTTCACACTTTCCAGAATTGCTAATACCTCTTCCTTGTGAACATCAATTTCATTCTAGTCTAATGGCTTGTATCTCATTATTCTCCTCAACAACTTTGTCTTTTTCCTGTGAATACTGACGAAAAATATTCATTTAGCTCTTCTTCTACCTTTTCCGACTCCACACACAACCTCCCACTACTATCCTTGACTGGACTTAATCTTACCCCAGTCATTTTTTTGTTCCTGACATACCAATAGAAAGTTTTAGGGCTTTCCTTGATCCTACCTGCTAAAGATTTCTCATGTCCCCTCCTGGCTCTTCTTAGCTCTCTCTTTAGGTCCTTCCTGGCTAACTTTTAACTCTGAACTGCCCCGAGCCTTCGCAGCTCATCTTTACATAAACCATGGTTCCCTTGCTCGACCACTTCCTCCCTGTCTGACAGGTACATACTTATCAAGGACACGCAGTAACTGTTCCTTGAACAAACTCCATATTTCAATTGTGTCCATCCCTGCAGTTTCCTTCCCCATCCTATGCATCCTAAATCTTGCCTAACCGCATCATAATTGCCTTTCTCCCAGCTATAACTCTTGCCCTGCAGTATATACCTATCCCTTTCCTTCACTGAAGAAAACTTAACCAAATTGTGGTCACTATCACCAAAGTGCTCACCTACCTCCAAAGCTAAGACCTGCCTGGTTCATTACCTAATGCCAAATCCAATGTGGCTTTGCTTCTTGGCCTATCTACATACTGTGTCGGAAAACCCTCCTGCACGTATCAGACAAAAACTGATCCATCTAAAAGTACTCAAACTGTAGCGTTTCCCATCAATATTTGGAAAGTTAAAGATCCCAATAACAACTATCCTGTCACACTGGCTCCTCTCCAGAATCATCTTTGCAATCCTTCTCTCAACATCTCTGCAGCTTTTCAGAGGCCTATAGAAAACTCCCAACAGGGTGACCTCTTCTTTCCTGTTTCTAATCTAAGTCCATACTACCTCAGTAGACAAGTCCTCATCAAATGACCTTTCTGCCACCTTAATACAGTCCTGACTAACAATGCCATACTTCCCCTTCTTTTACCCCCTTCCTTGTTCTTACCGAAACATTTAAACTTGCAACAACCATTCCAGTCCTTGCTCTATCCATGTCTCCAAAATGGTCACAACATCAAAGTCCCAGGCACCAACCCATTGTTGCATGTTCTCCCACCTTATTCTGGCTGCTTCTGGCATTGAAGCAGGCACATGTCAAATCACCTTCTTGCCTGCATTCAATCTTGCGACTTTAAAACCTTATTTATGTCCTCACTACTCTCAACCTGCAGTACACTGGAGCTACAATTCAGGTTCCCAGCCCCCTGCTGAATTAGTTTAAACCCTTCCAAAGAGCATTAGCAAATTTCCCCCACAAGTTATTGGTACCCCTCAGGTTCAGTGTAGACCATCCCATTTGTAGAGGTCCCACCTACCCCAGAATGTGCCCCAATTATCCAGGTATTTGAATCCCTCCCTCCTGCACCATCCCTGTCGCCACGTTGTCAACTCCTCACTCTCCCTATTCCTCACCTTGCTAGCACATGGCACAGGTGACAACCATAGCTAACAACTCTGTTTGTCCTAGCTCTAAACTCGCTTTAGGGAGCTGAAGCTGGAGGAAGTCCAGATCATTTGGGAGGCTGAGGGAATAATTAAGAGGAGTTACAGGGAGGTCATCCAATCTCAGATACAGGAGAAAGGTAGGTGGGTTACAGTCAAGGGTCAGAAAGGGAACAGGCAGACAGTGCAGGGATCCACTGTAGCTGTTCCCTTCAATAACAAGTATATCATTTTGGATCCTGTTGTGGGCATGACTTACTAGGGGTAAGCCATGGGGATACAGTCTCTGGCTCTGTTGCTCAGAAGGGAAGCGGTGAGAGGGGTAGAGCATTAATCACTACGGACTCCAAAATTAGAGGGACAAATAAGAAATTCTGTGGGAACGAGAGAGATTCGTGGTTGGCGCGCTACTTCATAGGTGCCAGGGTCCACGATGTCTCAAATCGTGTTTTTGGGATCCTTAAGGGGAAGAGGGAACAGCCCCAAGTCATGGTCCACATAGACACCAATGGCATAGGTAGGAAAAGGGATGGAGATAAAGGCAGAAATTTAAGGAGGGAGGGTGGGAAGACTTTTTGTCCACCAGAAATGCTCAAGAGATTAGTGCCAGTTCTAGAGAAAGGCAGCAGTCAGAAATACAAACTCCAGAATTACCTCTTTTGGTTTCAGTGAAACAGGTTTCAGCCCATGTGCTTGTAAAACCTAAAGAGAAGAGAGATTCCATTATTGTGGCAGATATTTCCAAGCGAGACCTTGAATAGGACGTTCTAAAGAGTACACACTTGAGGAATGTTTCGCACAATACTGCTGTCAAGTCAGCACTTTAATGCCTTAAATCTACACCATACACCAATCTGCAGAGAAGCCAGGCTGAATACCTTCCCAACATAGGATTTATTATAAGTCAGTTTGAGGCACACAAACTAAAGGCATTGCAGAGATAGAGAATGGTTTCATTTTCTTCAGGCCAGCTCAGTTACAAAAGGGCCCAACCTAAGAGATCAAATCTGAACTCAAAAATTAGAATTTTGTTTAAGAGGATCGAGGCCAGCTTGACTGTCAATTCAATTAGCCTGGAACTGTCAGAAATGTCCTGGATCAGGATTATTTTTGGCTATCATTTGCAGGTATCTGAACAGTGATTTTAACTTTGACCTCCTGTTTGGGGAGGTGGTGGTAGTGGTGGTAGTGGTGGTGAGGTTTGGGCAGTTAAAATGTCACCAGGTCTGCCTGATACATTCTCTCCCACCACCACTTTAATGGCCACGAGAAACCAATCAAAATGAAGTGACAAGCACAGCACACTTCATCAGTAGCAGTGGCAGTGAGTAAGAATAACAGAGATATCGTACATAAAGAGTTCAGGAATTTTTTTTGCTAATGTAGAGACAATGGGTTTGGAATGAAAGATATTGGTTTGCCAGGTAGGCACTCAGTAATGGAGCAGATTGGGAGAGATTCAAGCTACAGAATGCTGGTACAGTGAAGTCACCAAACCTAAACTGATGTGAAGTGCTGACGTCGAAACAGTCTACAGTAGGGAAGAGCAGCAGGTCAAGCAGCATGCAAGGAGCAGGAGAGTCAACGTTGCGGGCATGAGCCCTTCTTCAGGCTCATGTCCAAAACGTTGACTCTCCTGCTCCTTGGATGCTGCCTGATCTGCTGCGCTTTTCCAGCAACATATTTTCACTCTGATCTCCAGCATCTGCAGTCCTCACTTTCTTCTACCCTAGGGAAAAAGTGAGGACTGCAGATGCTGGAGATCAGAGCTGAAAATGTGTTGCTGGAAAAGCGCAGGTCAGGCAGCATCCAAGGAGCAGGAGAATCGACGTTTCGGGCATGAGCCCTTCTTCAGGATTCCTGAAAAAGGGCTCATGCCCAAAACGTCGATTCTCCTGCTCCTTGGATGCTGCCTGACCTGCTGCGCTTTTCCAGCAACACATTTTCAGCTCTACATTAGGGGGCCAGGTGAAAGTTTTCCTTATTTGTTCATGAGCATTCCTGGCATTTCCAACATTTGTATCCCATTCCTAGTTGCCCTTGAGAAGTGCCTTGAAAAACATGAAGGTAGATAAGTCCCCAGGGCCCAATGGGATCTATCCTAGAGTATTAAAGGAGGTAAGGGAGATTTCTGGGGCCTTGCCAGAGATCTTTGTACGCTCTTTAGCCATAGGTGAGATCCCAGAATAGTCAGTATTGTTCCTTTGTTTAAGAAGAGCAATAGGGATAGTCCAGGGAATTATAGGTTGGTAAGCCTGACGTCAGTGGTAGGGAAATTATTGGAGAAGATTCTTAAAGACAGGATTTACTCCTATTTGGAGAAGAATGAATTTATTAGGCACTGTCAGTATGGCTTTATGTGAGGAAACATTGTCTCACAAATTTGATTGAGGTTTTTGAGGAAGTAATGAAAACGACTGATGAGAGTGGGGCAGTGGATGCTGTCTGCGTAGAATTTACTAAAGCATTTGACAAGGTCCCTCATGGTAGGCTGGTCCAAAAGATTGGTCACAAGGAATCCACGATGAATTGCCAAGTTGGAAACAAAATTGTCTCGGTCATAGAAGCAAAATCGACGTTTCGGGCAAAAGCCCTTCATCAGGAATAAAGGCAGAGAGACTGATGCGTGTCTCTGTGCCTTTATTCCTGATGAAGGGCTTTTGCCCGAAACGTCGATTTCACTGCTCGTTGGATGTTGCCTGAACTGCTGTGCTCTTTCAGCACCACTGATCCAGAATCTGGTTTCCAGCATCTGCAGTCATTGTTTTTACCTTCGGTCATAGAAGACTGAGGCTAGATATGGAGGGGTGTTTTGCGACTGGAAATCTGTGACCAGTGGTGTTCCACAAGGATCAATGCTGGGATCTCTGTTGTTTGTAATAAACATATAGAGTCGGTTCTGCTATACTGCACATTTCTTCAACACGAATTGGCTCTAACATGATTGAAGAATTTAGACCATTATATGTAAAACACAAAAGTTTCCTTATCTGTATTAGGGAATATGGATAATCTTGGGAATTACAGACAAGTCAGTCTTACATCTGTGGTGTCCAAGTATTGGAGAGGATTCGGAGAGGCAGGATCTATGATTACTTGGAAAACCACAGTTTGATTAGAGATGGTCAGCTGAGAGGGGCAGGTCGTGCCTCACAAATCTTATTGAATTCTATGAGGATGTATCAAAACACGTTGATGAAAGTATAGCGGTGGATGTGGTGTACATGAAGTTTAGCAAGGCGTTTGATAAGGTTCCCCATGGTAGGCTCATACAGAAAGTGAGGAGGCATGGAGTACAGGGAAATCTGTCTGTCTGGATACAGAATTGGTTGGTCCACAGAAGTCAGAGGGTGGTGGTAAATGGAAAGTATTCAGCCTGGTGCTCGGTGACCAGTGGTGTTCCACAGGGATCGGCTTTGGGATCTCTGCAATTTATGATTTTTATAAATGACTTGGATGAGGTGGTGGAAGGGTGGGCTAGAAAGTTTGCCAATGACACAAAGGTTGGTGGAGTTGTGGATAGCGTGGAGGGCTGTTGTATATTGCAATGGGACATTGATAGGATGCAGTGCTGGGCTGAGAAGTGGCAGATGGAGTTCAACCTGAAAAAGCATGAATTGAATCACTTTGGAAGGTCAAAAGTGAATGCAAAATTACAGGGTTAAAGACAGGATTCTTGGCAGTGCGGAAGAACAGAAGAATATTGGGGTTCACGTCCATAGATCCCTCAAAGTTACCACCAAATTTGATAGTGGGTGTATGGTGTGTTAGCTTTCATTAGCAGGGGGATTCAGTTTACGAGCCATGAGGTTATGCTGCAGCTCTAGAGTGTCCTGGTTAGACCACACTTGGAATATTGTGTTCAGTTCTGGTCACCTCATTATAGGAAAGATGTAGAAGCTTTAGAGAGGGTGCAGAGGAGATTCACCAGGATGCTGCATGGACTGAAGGGCATGATATATGAAGGAAGGTTGAGGGAGGTAGGACTTTTCTCACTGGAGTGAAGAAGGAGGAGAGGCGACTTGATAGAGGTGTACAAGATGTTGAGTAGCTTAGATAGAGCGGATAGCCAGAGACTTTTATGCATGGCAGAAACGTCTATCACGGGGGGTGGGGGGGGTCATACGTTTATGGTAGTTGGAGTTAAAAAATCACAACACCAGGTTATGGTCCAACAGGTTTATCTGGAAGCTCTAGCTTTCGGAGCGCTGCTCCTTCATCAGGTGGTTGTACTACCTGACAACTGCCTGATGAAGGAGCAGTGCTCCAAAAGCTAGTGCTTCCAAATAAACCTGTTGGACTATAACCTGGTGTTGTGTGATTTTTAAACTTTGCCCACCCCAGTCCTGCACCGCATCTCCAAATCAAGGTAATTGGAGGAAGGTTTAGGGCAGATATCAGAGGTAGGTTCTTTACTGAGAATGGTGGGTGCGTGGAATGCACTGCCAGCCATGGTAGTACAGTCAGATACATTAGGGACATGCAAGCGACTCTTGGATAACCACATGGAAGTTAGTACAATGAAGGATATGTAGGTTAGCCTAATCTTAAAGTAGGATAGAAGACCAACATAACATCAAAGGTGGAAGGGCCTGTACTGTACTGTTCTATGTTCTATGTATTGGCTATAACATGATTCTGGCCCCATTGTTGGGATGGTTCTGCTATTGCACATTTTTCTTATAACTTGGGATCATGCAAGAACAGAATTATCGCATTATAATCAGAACCAACTATACAGATGATTTAGATGAGTAAAGGTGATCTGATTAATAAGGTTGCATATGACACAAAAATTGATGGATTTGTGGATAGTGAGGAAGGATATCAGAGGATAAAGCAGAATATAGATCAGTTGGAAAGCTGGGCAGAGAAATGGCAAATGGAGTTTGTGTGAGGTGATGCATTTAGGAGGTCAAATGCAAGAGTGAAGAATACAGGAAATGACAAGACCCCTGGGAATACGAACGGATAAGGAGGTGAAGAAAACATATGGCATGCTTGCCTTCATCAGTCAGGGCACAGATTATAAATGTTGACAAGTCATGTTGCATGTACAACACTTTAGTTAAGCCACATTTGGAATATTGTGTGCACTATAGGAAAGATGTGGAGGCTCTGGAGAAGGTGCAAAACGTTTATCAGGATGTTGCCTGGATGGAGTGTGTTAGCTATAAGGTAAGTTTGGACAGACTTGGATTGTTTTTGTAAGAGCATCGAGGCGGAGGGATGACCTGACAGAAATATATAGAATTGTGATGGGCATGGATAGGGTGGATAGTCAGAGACTTTTTCCTACTGTGGAAATGTTAAATGGTAGGGGGCAGAGGTTTAAGGCGAGAGGGGAATGTTTAAAGGAGATGTGTGAGGCAAGTCTTTATTATACAGAGGGTGGCTGGTGCCTGGAAAGTGCTGCCAGGGGAGGTAGAAGAAGATATTACAGTAACCTTTAAGAGGCATTTAGGCAGATTAACAGGCAGGAAATACAGGGGATACAGACAATTTACAGGTAGACAAGAGAAGTTTAGAATGGCATCATGGTCCGTACAAACATGGTGGGCTGTAGGGCCTGTTCCTGTGTACAGTTTGGTATATTCTAAATGAGATTGAGAATAGGTGATTGACGGTGGTAACTGGTCAGTGTAAAAGAGTCTTACTTTTTGTGGACAGGAGATAGTGGCCCATTTGTCTTTCGCTATGAGTATCACTGTGTTGTAACTGTACTGGAATAGTCTGGTGAGGGGTGCAGTTATTGCTACAGCACCTGTCTTCATTTTGCTGCATTTTTTAATGCAAAAGTCAATGCTGCCAACCAGGGCAAGAGACCGGGAGTATGACATTGCTGGTGCTGCTGTATTGCAGATCAGACATGAAGGCAACACTTATGTATCTGGTTGATGGCTGTAAATGATCCCATGGCAATGATTCAAAGAGCAGGGGAATTATCCTCAGTGCCCTAGCCAGGCCAATATTTGTTCCAAATTCAACCTCAGTATTGTGCTGGTGCTTGGGAAGCTGACAAATTCACTGCTGCTTTTCCTGCATCAGAAGTGACTCCAGGTCGAAAGGAATGAATTGGCTGCAAAACACTTTCTGTGTGTTGGTTGTAAAGAACACTATATAAATGCAGGTCTCCCACTTTGCTTGATCCAGTGCCTCCCACCATTTCTTGATATCACGTGGAGTGAATCAAATTGGTTTAAAACTGGTAAACTAGAAAGTGTACAGAAAAGATTTACAAGGATGTTGCCAAGTCTGGAGGGTTTGAGTTATAAGGAGAGACTAGATTGGCTGGGATTTTTTCCCTGGAGCGTCGAGGGCTACAGGGTGACCTTACAGAAGTTTGTAAAATCATGAGGGGCATGGACAGGGTCAAAGCCAAGGTCTTTTTCTTGGGTAGGGGAGCCCAAAACAAAAGGGCACAGGTTTATGGTGAGAGGGGAAAGATTTAAAAGGGACCTAAGGGGCAACTTGTTCATGCTGAGGGTGGTATGTGCACAAACTACGAAAGGAAGTGGTCAAGGCAGCTACAGTTACAATATTTAAAAGGCATCTGGATGGGTACATAAATAGGAAAGATTTAAAGAGATGTGGGCCAAAAGGCAGGAAAATGGGACTAGTTCAATTTGGGATACCTGGTTGGCATGGTTGAGTTGGACTGAACAGTCTGTTTCTGTGCTTTATAACTCTTACATAACTGCAATGCTGGCGACCATCGGAGAAGGCCAAGATGGATCATCTGCTCAGTACTTCTGGCTGACGCAAATGCTTCAGCTTTATCTTCTGCACCAATGTGCTGGACCTTGCCCATTATTGAGGATAGGGATATTTGTGGAGGCTCCTCCTCCACTGAGTTGTTGAATTGTTCATCACTATTCACGATTGGATGTGGCAGGACTGCAGATCTTAGATCTAATCCGTTAGTTGTTGGATCACTTAGCCTTGTGTATGATCTGCTGTGCATGCTGTTTGACATACAGATATCCTGTATCATAGCTATTCACACAAGGATATAGCTTCAAACCTTGCAGAATTACATGAAACAGGACTTTCACCTTCTGTCAGGCTCAGTCATTGCAGAACAAAAACAGAAATTGTTGGAAAATCTCAGCAGGTCTGGCAGCAACTGTGGAGAGATATCAGAGTTAACAGTTCCGGTCCAGTGGCCCTTCTTTATAATAGTAATTCCGGTATTGCTGCTGTAGGTCCTAATATACACATCAGATCCTCATGCCATTAAACTATCAAATATTTTAACAACCTTAAGTTCAATAAAGAGAGAACTCACGTATTTAGCATCTGCCCAGCCACTTTTAGGTGACCACATTTTGCCTTCACCAATCAGTCCCAGAGCAAGATGGGCAAGGGGAGCAAGGTCCCCACTGGCACCAACTGTCCCCTTCTCTGGGACGTAGGAGAGACAGGAGGCTACAGGAGGCAAAACACATTAGGTTGAAAATATCTGCTCATCTTTGTCAAATGGATACAGTTATTCCAAACAACTCTTCAAAGACAGCCTTCAACGTCAGTATTTTTAGATTGTCAGTGCCACAGATGATTCCAAATCTCTATTACTCATTCTTGGCATTTAATGTCCTCAAATATTTTGGACTGTGCAGAGGGTAAAGAACGAATAAGATCAATTTTCAATATGACCAGAGCAAAAGGGTTTCACTCCACACACAGCCTGTTTAGGACTTGAATTGAATCTGCAATTCACCATCCTGTTATATAGTATTTTCCAAATTCTAACCAATCAATAAGTATAAAATGTTTTCCCCCCATGTTCTCCCGAGTTCTCAATCATCTGCAGTTTGCTCCCTTGACCACTGAAGATAAGAATCTCCTCATTTACTTGAGCAAAAAAAAATTTCATGATTTTAAACAACTGCAATTTCATCAAATTCCCTTAGTCTGCCCAGCCCCCAAAATGGATCCCATGTTATCACACCGTCACAATCCTGCCTCTTAAGCACCACTCACATTCAGCTCTCTGACTATCTTGAAACTCTCATGTCTGCAGTACAGCACAAGATCCATAACTGGCCATGATATCGGTGGCTCATCAGCCCTCGTGAACAAGTGATTCCAGCAGGAATTGTGCAACAATAGGTGTTCTGTCTGCGTCCCAACCTCAATGGGAATAGGAGCCAGCCAACAATATACCCACACTGTAGGCAGTTAGTGTCCCAACACACACCAGAATAACGACCCGCACTGTGGGTTAGGCAATTAAGAGGGTTTGGAGTCACACATTGGTCCAGACCAGGTAAGGATGGCAGATTTCCTTCCCTGAAGACTTTATGGAACCAGATGTGTTTTTATAGCAATTGATAGTAGTTTCAGGGTCACCATCATTAAGACTAGCTTTACATCCCTGATTATTTAATTCATTGAATTCAAATTGCACCAACTTCTCTGGTGGAGTTTGAACCCACATACTGAAGAGCAATAGTCTCGGCCCACAGATGATTGTTCCAGTGACATATCACTATATTAATATCTCCCCTTTATTCTGGAACACAGTTTCATAAATAGCTATAACTCATCACAGAATAATCTACAGTATCTTAGTCATCCAATATCAAGGATCCTACACCAATATCAGTGAACACGCCAGCATAGAGTGTTACCCAACACTGATGGATCAAATGCTTAAGGAACTTGATTTAATCCAAAGTAATGAGATCTAGTGCATCAAAACTAAGCACAATCCAGTAGTTCAGTACTGACAGATTATAATTCCATCATTTAGCCACAAAAAAGTAATTTTATCATTTCCTAAGGTTCTCTCTGTAAGCAGTCCTAAGCAGTTCACTCTGTAAATGGCGTTGACAAAATCAGCATGTGTTGCCCATTCTGAACCTGCCCCTAAGGATGGTGGTATTGAGATGCCTCCTTTAGCTGCTATAGTCCATGTGCTGTAGGTAGACTCACAATGTTGTCAGGAAGGGAGTTTGACCCAGCGACAATTCCAAATGGAAACTTCAATAAAGAAACTTATTTCAGTAAAGACTGGAGTAGCAATGGCATAAAGGGCAGAGAGGAGAAGCATTTCTGAAGTGTGTTTAGAAAACTTTTCTAGATCAATTGGTTTTGGATAAAAGGAGACATTGCTGAGTCTGGTTCTCAAGAATGAGGGGAGTCAACTGCATCAAGTGTCAGTAAGGGAACAGCAATCACCACATCATAAGATTTAGTTTAGCTGAAAGGTGCATTTGAAGCTGTTTGCTGTGGCGGGAGGTGAAAACTGAAAGGGATTCAGCTGTTAACAGGAGGTAGAGAAGACGCAAGGGAGGGTAAAACAAAAAAAAAACAAAGCCCAATATTGAGTACACTATAAAATGTGGAATGATACCAAAACATGACATTAAGATGCTATTGTTACTACAGAAATGTGGCTGCACAGTGACCTGGTGTGGGAACTGAATAACCAAGATTATTCAACATTTAAGGACAGGCAAAAAAAAAATGTGGAAGAGCTCTGATAATAAGATAGTATGTTAGTCAGGGAGGATCTCAGTTTGAAAGAACATTGTATGGATTGTGCTTGGGAAGGAACTAGGAAACAGTAAAGGGCAGCAGACGTTGTCAGTCCCTTCAGCATCAGTCCAATCAAAGTTGGTGTAAAGTGGATATCTCCCTTTGTGGGGGCAATCTAAAACGGAGATGTGGTGGAATTATTTCTCTCAAATGATAATAAACCTGCAGAATTCAGTACTCTAGAGTGTGGTGAACACCAGAATACAGTAAATTTAAGGAGAAGGGAGACATTTTAATTAGCAACAGATTAAAATGTTATAAGGAGCAGGCAGAGAAGTGGAGCTGAGGACAAGATGAGATCAGCCATGATCGTATGAAATGGTGTAGCAGGCTCAAGGGGCTGAATTGCCTTCCCCTGCTCTAGTTCTAGTGTTCTTAGGGAAGAGGTTCAGTAAACTGGGCCTGTATTCTCTAGAGGTTTGAATAATAAGAAGTGCTCCCATTGAAACATAGAAACAACATAAAGGGATAGATGGAAGTAAGGCTTTTCCACAGTTGGGAGAATCTAGGACCAGGAGGTACAATTTGAAAATATGATAGATATTATTTAAGACCAAAATGAGGAGAATTTGCTTTACTCGGAGAATGGCAAATCTTTGTATTTCTCTACCCCAGAGAACTATGGAAGCTTGGCATTCGGGTACATTTAGAGATTGATTAATTTTTGATTATCAGCGGGGTAAAGGACTATGGAGATGAGGTGGATAAAAGACAGTGAACATTTCTGTCAGCCATGATCATATTAAATGATAAGTTCTGCTCTACGGGATGAATGGCCTACTCATGTTGTGTTCCTATGAACAAAGAGAAATCTGAAATAAAAATCTTTAAATTGCAGATGGACTGGTTTCAGAAGTGTGAAGACTGACTTCTCCCAGGCATATTGAAATTAAGCAACTGAGAGAAAGTAAGGACTGCAGTTGCTGGAGAGTCAGAGTTGAAGAGTGTGGCGCTGGAATAGCACAGCAGGTCAGGCGGCATCTGAGGAGTAGGAGAGTCAACGTTTCAGGCATAAGCCCTTCATCAGGAATGTTATTGAAGGGGTTATGCCCGAAATGTCGACTCTCCGGCTGTTTGGATGCTGCCTGACCTGCTGTGCCTTTCCAGTGCAACACTTTTCAAAACTGATATCAAGGTTTGAGAGGTAGTACTGTAACTAAGCAAGAGACTATATTTAAAAGAAGAAATAGTTTGAGTAGAATCTTTTATATATTCAACCACAAGTGCATTCACACCACACAAATACCAGGTTATGACCATCACAACTAAGAGCTGAAAATGTGTTGCTGGTCAAAGCACAGCAGGTCAGCATCCAAGGAACAGGAAATTCGACGTTTCGGGCCATCAGGAATGAGGAGAGTGTGCCAGGCAGGTTAAGATAAAAGATAGGGAGGAGGGACTTGGAGGAGGGACGATGGAGATGAGATAGGTGGAAGGAGGTCAAGGTGAGGGTGATAGGCTGGAGTGGGGTGGGGGCGGAGAGGTCAGGAAGAAGATTGCAGGTTAGGAGGGCGGTGCTGAGTTCGATGGAACCGACTGAGACAAGGTGGGGGGAGGGGAAATTAGGAAACTGGAGAAATCTGAGTTCATCCCTTGTGGTTGGAGGGTTCCCAGGTGGAAGATGAGGCGCTCTTCCTTCAACCGTTGTGTTGTTATGTTCTGCCGATGGAGGAGTCCAGGGACCTGCATGTCCTCGGTGGAGTGGGAGGGAGAGTTAAAGTGTTGAGCCACGGGGTGGTTGGGTTGGTTGGTCCGGGCGTCCCAGAGGTGTTCCCTGAAGCATTCTGCAAGGAGGCGGCCCGTCTCCCCAATATAGAGGTGGCCACATCGGGTGCAGCGGATGCAACAGATGATGTGTGTGGAGGTGCAGGTGAATTTGTGGCGGATATGGAAGGATCCCTTGGGGCCTTGGAGAGAAGTAAGGGAGGAGGTGTGGTCGCAAGTTTAACATTTCCTGCGGTTGCAGGGGAAGGTGCCGGGAGTGGAGGTTGGGTTGGTGGGGGGTGTGGACCTGACGAGGGAGTCACGAAGGGAGTGGTCTTTGCGGAACGCTGATAGGGGAGGGGAGGGGAGGGGAGGGAAATATATCCCTGGTGGTGAGGTCCGTTTGGAGGTGGCGGAAATGACAGCGGATGATACGCTGTATACGGAGGTTGGTGGGGTGGTAGGTGAGAACCAGTGGGGTTCTGTCTTGGTGGCGGTTGGAGGGGTGGGGCTCAAGGGCAGAGGAGCGGGAAGTGGAGGAGATGCGGTGGAGGGCATCGTCGATACGTCTTGGGGGAATCTGCGGTCCTTGAAGGAGGAGGCCATCTGGGCTGTATGGTATTGGAACTGGTCCTCCTGGGAGCAAATGCGGCAGAGACGAAGGAATTGGGAATATGGGATGGCGTTTTTACAGGGGGCAGGGTGGGAGGAGGTGTAGTCCAGGTAGCTGTGGGAGTCAGTCGGTTTATAGTAGATGTCTGTGTTGAGTCGGTCGCCCGAGATAGAAATGGAAAGGTCTAGGAAGGGGAGGGAGCAGTCTGAGACATCACAACTAAGAAACAATCTAACACCCCTTGACATTCAATAGAGTTACCATCACTGAATCCCCCACAATCAACATCCTTGGCGGGGACCATTAACCAGAAACTCAACTGAACTTGCTACATAAACACAGAACAAGTCTAGGGCAAGGAATTCTGCAATAAGTAACTTACCTCCTGTCTCCCCAAAGCCTGCCTATAATCTACAAGGCTCAAGTCAGGGGTGATGGAATACTCCCCACTTGCCTGTATGAGCGCAGCTCCAACCACAAGAAGCTTGACATCATCCAGGACAAAGCAGTCATAAACTTCCTCCATCACCGATGCTCAAAAGCAACAGTGTGTACCATCTACAAGATGCACTGCAGAATCCAAAGATTGTCATACAGTACCTTCCAAACCCACAACTGTTTCCATTTTAAAGGACAAGCACAGCAGATACATGGGAACATCAGCACCTGCGAATTCCTCTCCAAGCCACTCACCATCCTGATTTGGAAAGAGATCATCATTCCTTCACTGTTACTGAACTGAAGTCCTAGAATTCCCTCCCTAACAAAGAACAGTACAGCTCAGTACAGGCCGTTCAGCCCTCAATGTTCTGCCAACATTTTATCCCACTCGAAGATCAAACTAACCTACATACCCTTCATTTTACTTTCATCCACCTGCCTCTTCAAAAATTGCTTACATGTCCACAGTGCATCTGACTCTATTACCACTGCTGGTAGTGCATTCCACACACCCATCACACTCTGTGTAAAGAACCTACACTGACATTTCCCCTCTATCTTCCTCCAAACACCTTAAAATTATGTCCCCTCATGATAGCCACTTCCACCCTGGGAAAGAATCTCTGGCTAGCCACTCCATTTATGCCTCTCATCATCTTGTACACCTCCATCAAGTCATCTCTCATTCTTCTTCGCTCCAATGAGAAAAGACCTAGCCTCAACCTTTCTTCATAAGACATGCCCTGCAGTCCAGGCAGCATCCTGGTAAATCTCCTCTGCACCCTCTCTAAAACTTCCACATCCTTCCTAGAATGAGCTGATCAGAACTGAACACAACATTCCAAGAGTGGTCTAACCAGGACTTTATACATCTGCAGCATAACCTCACGGCTCTTAAACTCAATCCTCCTGATAATGAAAGCCAACACACCATACACCTTCTTAAAACACTATTAAATTTGGGTGGCAACTTTGAGGAATCTGTAGACATGAACCCCAAGATCTTTCTGTTCCTCAACACTACCAAGAATCCTGCCTTTAACCCTGTAACCTGCATCCAAATTTGACCTTCCAAAATGAATCACTTCACGCTTTTCCAGGTTAAACTCCACCTGCAACTTCACAGCCCAGCTCTGCATCCTATCAATGTCTCGTTGCAACCTACAACGACCCTCCACATTATCCATAACTCCACCAACCTGTGTGTCCTTGGAAAACTCACTAATCCACAATTCCAATTCCTCATCCAAGTCCTTTATAAAACTCTCAAAGAGTAGAGGTCCCAGAACAGAGCCCTGTGAAACACCACTGGTGGGCATTGTAGGTCAACCTTCAGCATATGGAATGCAGTGGTTCAAGGCGGCAGCTCACCACCACTTTCTCAAGGGGCAACTAGGGATGGGCAATAAATGCTGGTCCAGCCAGCAAGACCCAAATCTCAAATGATGTTCCGATTAGAGAAGGTGCAAAGCTTAACCTACTCTTAGAAAACAAGGCAGAGCAGGTGACTGAGGTTTTACTGAGGGAGCACTTTGGGGCCAACAACCAGAATTCTATTAGCTTTAAAATAGTGATGGAAAAAGGATAGACCAGATCTAAAAGTTCATGTTCTACATTGAGGAAGGCTAATTTTCACAGTATTAGGGAAAAACTGCCAAAAGCTGACTGAGATCTTCACAGGTAAAGGGATAGCTGGAAAATAGGAAGCCTTCAAAAATGAGATGCTGAGAGTCCAGAGACAGTATATTCCTGTTAGGATGAAAGGTAAGGCTGGTATGTTTAGGGAATGCTGGAACACTAGAGAAATTGAAATTTGGTTAAGAAAACCAAAAATTGCTTTGGGCGGCACGGTGGCACAGTGGTTAGCACTGCTGCCTCACAGCGCCTGTAGACCCGGGTTCAATTCCCGACTCAGGCGACTGACTGTGTGGAGTTTGCACGTTCTCCCCATGTCTGCGTGGGTTTCCTCCGGGTGCTCCGGTTTCCTCCCACAGTCCAAAGATGTGCGGGTCAGGTGAATTGGCCAAGCTAAATTGCCCGTAGTGTTAGGTAAGGGGTAAATGTAGGGATATGGGTGGGTTGCGCTTCGGCGGGTCGGTGTGGACTTGTTGGGTCGAAGGGCCTGTTTCCACACTGTAAGTCTAATCTAAAAAAAAAACAGGCATAGAGACAGGAGAGATTGAGTGAATCCTTAGAGTATAAAAGCAGTAGGAGTCTCCTGAAGAGGGAAATCAGGAGGGCAAAAAGGGGACATGAGATAACTTTGGCAAATAGGGTTAAGGAGAATCCGAAAGGTTTTTACAAATACATTAGGGACAAAGGTTGGCTAGGGAGAGAATAGTACCCCTCAAAGATCAGCGAGGCAGCCTATGTGTGGAGCCGCAGGAGATGGGGGAGATACTAAATAAGAATCTTGCAAGAATATTTGCTGTGGAGGAGGTCATGGAAGGTATAAAATGTGGGGAAATATGCGGTGACATCTTGAAAAATGCCCATATTACAGAGGTGGTGGTGCTGGGTGTCTTGAAACATATAAAAGTGGATAAGTCCGAGGACCTGATCAGGTGTACCTTAGAACTTTGTGGGAAGTGATTGCTGAGCCCCTTGCTGAGATATTTGTATCATTAATAGTCACAGATGAGGTGTTAGAAGACTGGAGGTTGACTAACATGGTGCCACTATTTAAGAAAGGTGGCACGGTGGTACAGTGGTTAGCACTGCTGCCTCACAGTGCCTGAGACCCGGGTTCAGTTCCCGACTCAGGTGACTGTCTATGTGGAGTTTGCACGTTCTCCCCGTGTCTACGTGGGTTTCCTCCGGGTGCTCCGGTTTCCTCCCACAGTCCAAAAATGTGCGGGTCAGGTGAATTGGCCATGCTAAATTGCCCGTAGTGTTAGGAAAGGGGTAAATGTAGGGGTATGGGTGGGTTGCGCTTCGGCAGGTCAATGTGGACTTGTTGGGCCGAAGGGCCTGTTTCCACACTGTAGTCTAATCTAGTCTAATCTAATCTAAGGAAAAGCCAGGGAACTAGACTGGAGAGCCTGACATTGGTGGTGGGCAAGTTATTTGATGGAATCCTGAGGTACAGGAGTTATATATATTTGGAAAGGCAAGGACTGATTAGGGAAAGTCAACATGGCTTTGTGCATGGGGAAATCATGTCTAATGAACTTGATTGAATTTTTTGAAGTAACAAAGAGGCTTGATGAGGACAAAGCAGCAGACATGATCCATATGAACTTCAGTAAGGCTATCAACAAGGTTCCTCACTGGAGACTGGTTAGCAAGGTTAGATTTCATGGAATACAGGGAGAACTACCTATTTAGATGCAGAACTGGCTTAAAGGTAGAAGACAGAGGTTGGTGGTGGAGGGTTGCTTTTCAGACTGGAGCCCTGTGACCAGTGGTGTGCCACAAGGATCAGGGTTGGGTCCACTGCTTTTCATCATATTTATATAAATGATTTGGATGTGAACATAGGAGGTATAGTTAGTAAGTTTGCAGATGACACCAAAATTTGAGGTGTAGTGGACAGCAAAGAAGGTTACCTCAGAGTACAATGGGATCTTGATCAGATGGGCCAATGGGCTGAGCAATGATAGAGGAAGTTTAACTTAGATAAATGCAAGGTGCTGCATTTTGGAAAAGCAAATCAGAGCAGGACTTAGACAATTAATGGTAATGTCCTCGGGAGTGTTGCTGAACAAAGAGACCTTGGAGTGCAGGTTCACAGCTCCTTGAAAGTGGAGTCGCAGGTAGATAGAATAGTGAAGACTGCGTTTGGCATGCTTTTTTATTGATTACACCATTGAGCACAGGAGTTGTGAAGTCAGGTTGCAGCTGTATAGGACGTTAGTTAGGCCACTTTCAGAATATTGTGTGCAATTCTAGTCTCCTTCCTATCAGAAGGATGTTGTGAAGCTTGAAAGGGCTCACAAAAGATTCACAAGGATGTTGCCAAGATTGGAGGATTTGAGCCATACGGAGAGACTGACTAGGATGTGGCTGTTTTCCGTGGAGTGTCAGAGGCAGAGGGGTGACGTTATAGAGGTTTATAAAATCAGGAGGGGCATGGATAAGATAAATAGACAAGGTTTTTTCCCCTGGAGTGGGGAAATCCAGAACTAGAGGGTATAGGTTTAGGGTGAGAGGGGCAAGATATAAAAGGAACCTAAGGGGCAACGTTTTCACACAAAGGGTCGTGCATGTGTGGAATGAGCTGCCAGAACTAGTGATGAAGGATGGTATAATTACAGCATTTAAAAGGCATCTGGATGGGTAAATGAAAAGAAGGGTTTAGTGGGGTATGGGCCAAGTGCTGGCAAATGGGACTAGATTAAATTAGGATATCTGGTCGGCACGGACGAGTTGGAATGAAGGGTGTTCCCGTGCTGTACGTCTCTGTCTCAAAATGAAAAATAAAGTGACCCTTCCTGCAGTCCTTCCTACAACAGGGTTTCAAAGTCACACATTCATCTCAGAAAAACATCATCCCTTAACACATGTCAAAGACCTTACAGACCAGGAAATTTGCACATTACCATTAAACGCTTGGATCATTTGATTGAGGGTCTCTAAAGAGATCCCACTGTAACCTTTGGCAAGGACATTAATCCGGAGAGCCAGCAGCATCCGGGATCTCTTTGGGGACAAGGGTTTACCAACACCTGATGGGCAGAGTTAACAACAGATCAATGAACCACATCGATTTGAAACATACACATTGAACAGTCTATTAGAACTTTGAGATGAATGGCCCATACCAGCAGAATGGGAACGGATAAGGTTTTCTTGGAGTTCTCTGGGTGGAGAGCAGAGAAAAGATTACACATTGGAGCAATCCTTTTTAAACTCAAATCATCATTATTGCTACATTTTGATACAGGGATAGAAAGTTACAAAATGCCTTCCCAAATTTTGGAGTGGGGTGGGGAAAAAAAAAAAAGAGGGTGGTGGTGGGTCTCAAGCCCCTGATCCTGAGTGAGCTGGAAAAATTCAGACAGAGATTAATCTTCAGAAAGAGGAAAACCAATATGGTTCTGAATTCTGACTCTATCACTTTCTAGAGTTTGTAAGAGGAGGGCTGGCCAGAGATGGGAAGAGGTTATTCAGGCCTTTGTGTGTGTTCCACCAGCAAATGAGATCAGGGTTCGGATGTCTGGACTTCAAGCAGTCCTCAATGTACATGGTTACCAGGGCAACAATGGCTCTTGAATGAGTTCATCTAGGACAGAGAATTGTGGAAACAAACCTCAGGAGAAGGTCAGCACTATCAGGAAGATGAATGCAAAGAAGATAGAGATTCCATATTTCACAAACAAAGTTGATGTGAATTGGGATACATGAGTGGAAAATAGTTTTATTAGGCATGGAAGTTTCTTAGAAATGATCCTGCTTTCTGTAGCTACTTAGAGATTTGGACAGGTTGGGCAGAAATTATTCTAAGACCATGAATTAAGATCATGGAAGTACCACTGTAATATAAATATTTTCATTGTACAAAGAGCCACAGAATCAGGTAGACTGTTAATTTGATACCCAAAGCTGGTATTAGTCTGCACTGACTTCAAACAACAAGTCAAATCCAGCAGGGTGTGCAATTATATCCCATCAGTGTACTGTCAAGCATGTTTGCCTACAAATGTCAAACAGAAAGATAGAGAACCAGATCCAAATCTACTACAGAGAGTTAACACAAACAGCAATTCATTCACAAAACAGGCAAACTCACTTGAGCTTATTGTGCGGGATAACAGTCCGAGCAAACTTCCCAAAGCCTGTAGTTATCCCATAGACAACTGAAAGAAGAATGAAGTTGAAAAAGTCATTTTCCTTTATTGCCTTGGGCTGTTGTGTTTTACTCGAACATAATAAGCAGTGTGTGCAAAAAAATGGCAGTCAACTTTATTACAGAATTCAAAAATGTAAACCAATTAAGCTTTTGTAAAATATCCTGGAAGACCTATATTTTCCTGAGGGTGAACTGAATGGATTTTCAGGTCATTAGGGCATTCTGCCTCCTCCTTTTCACTGTACCTTTATTTTCTTTCACAATGTTTTCCAGAAGTAACCTTGACTGTTTGATCCTTTCTTCTGTTTCCGTGGTTAGCTGGGGAAGATGGGGGAAGGTAAGATCAAACCGCTGTTGTTCTGCGAATCTGGTCTATTGAAATCCAAAATTGTTAATGCTCAAGTCCAATAAATATACTCACCTTGATCTTGTAAAGCCCTCTTCCCAACTGAACTAGATCTTCTATTGTTAGATGGTTTCCATCTAGACAAATATACTGAAATAATGTGTTTTTCCTTTAGAATGTTTGATCAGCATTGAGCAAAGTACATAAACAAAGAAAATAGAACAGTTAATGATATAGAAGATAGTATCAGCAATAACATTAGCAAATTTGCTGATGATACTAAGCTGGGTGGCAGGGTGAAATGTGATGAGGATGTTAGGAGATTACAGGGTGACCTGGACAAGTTAGGTGAGTGGTCAGATGCATGGTAGATGCAGTTTAACGTGGATAAACGTATGGTTATCCATTTTGGTGGCAAGAACAGGAAGGCAGATTACTACCTCAATGGAATCAATTTAGGATAAGGGGCAGTACAGAGAGATCTGGGTGTTCTTGTACACCAGTGAATGAAGGCAAGCATGCAGGTACAGCAAGTAGTGAAGAAGGCTAATAGTATGCTGGCCTTCATAACAAGAGGAATTGAGTATAGAAGCAAAGAGGTGCTTCTGCAGCTGTACAGGGCCCTGGTGAGACCACACCTGGAGTACTGTGTGCAGTTCTGGTCTCCAAATTTGAGGAAAGACATTCTGGCTATTGAGGGAGTGCAGCGTAGGTTCACGAGGTCAATTCCTGGAATGGAGGGATTACCTTACACTGAAAGACTGAAGCGACTGGGCTTGTATACCCTTGAGTTTAGAAGACTGAGAGGGGATCTGATTGAGACATATAAGATTATGAAAGGATTGGACACTCTGGCAGCAGGAAACATGTTTCCGCTGATGGGTGAGTGCCGAACCAGAGGACACAGCTTAAAAATACGGGGTAGACCATTTAGGACAGAGATGAGGAGAAACTTCTTCACCCAGAGAGTGGTGGCTGTGTGGAATGCTCTGCCCCAGAGGGCAGTGGAGGCCCAGTCTCTGGGTTCATTTAAGAAAGAGTTGGATAGAACTCTCAAAGATAGTGGAATCAAGGGTTATGGAGATAAGGCAGGAAGCAGATACTGATTAGGAATGATCAGCCATGATCATATTGAATGGCAGTGCAAGCTCGAAGGGCTGAATGGCCTACTCCTGCACCTATTGTCTATTGTCTATTGAATAGGTTATTTGAGCCTGTTCAATCATCCAATTTGATCATGGCCGATCATCCACCCCAGTCCCAGCTCCTTTACCCCATATGCTTTAGCCCTAAGGACTATATCTTTCTCCTTCTTGAAAACACTCAATATTTTGACTTGAACTGCTTTTCGTGACAAAGAATTCCACAGACTCATCATTTTTTGGTGAAGTAATTTCTCCTTATCTCAGTCCTAAATGGCCTACCAGTATCCTTAGACTGTGCCCCTTGGTTCTGGACTCCCTGGTCATCAGAAACATCCTTCCTGGGTTTCTCTTGTCGAAACAACTTGTCTGAGATTTCCCCCCATTCATAATTCTAACCAATCCAGGTTCTCTTCATACGTCAGTCCTATTATCCCAGGAATCAGCCTGGTAAATCTTCGCTGCACTCCCTCCGTAGCCATCCTTCCTCAGATACGGAGCCAAACTACACAAAATACTCCAGGTGAAGTCTAACCAAGATCATGTACAATTGCAGCAAGACATCCTTGCTCCTGTACTTGAATCCTCTCACTCTGAAGGCCAACATACCAACTTTACTGCATCTGCATGCTTAATTTCAATGTTTGGTGTCCAAGGACACCCAAGTCTGTTTGCACTTTTTCCTTTTCCCAATCTATTGTCACTCAGATAATAATTAGTCTGCCTGTTTTTGCTGCCAAAATGGATAATCTCAGATTTATCTGCATTATCTGCCAGACACGTGATCACTCACTCAACTAGTTCAAATGTAACTGAAGCATCTCTGCATCCTCTCAGTTCATCCCCTCAGTCAGCTTTGTACCAGAGATATTACATTTAGTTCAATCATCCAAACCATTCATGTATATTGTATATGGCTGGGGTCCAAGCACTGACCCCTGTGGGTCTCCACTACATACTGCCTGTCCCTTGGAAAAATATTCCTACTGTTTCCTGTTTGTACGACCCCCAGCAGTTTTCCTACTGCTAATGTCAGGCTAACTGGTCTATAATTTTCCTGTTATATTAGACATTAGTATCTTTTCACATTGGGTTAAGGGCAGCTTCAGTTATGACATTTCAAATTTTGACTTTCCAATGCAGTATTGTATCTCTTCTTTGCAGCTCTCATAATGAAAGCTCAAAGCTAAGGATTATTATAATGTCTACATACAAAGTAATATAATCTTTTAATTGGAACCAACATGTAACTGACCATTTTAAAGGACCATCATACACTGTGACCACGTGTCAGGTTAACCACCTGACAAACAAATGATTACCCTAATTCCAGGGTGAAATTTTGAAAAATGTATTTTTGAAATATTTGAAGTAGAGCAACCTAGAACAGTTAATGACCAAGCAGGAACAGTCATGGTTGAAAAGAGGTTTGTCTGTCTTGACCCGACTAACAAGGCAGGAATTGCTCATTAGTATGAGGTTTGGACATTAAGACTTTTCTTCAATTAAATTGTAGTAAAACTGAATGTATCACTTGCTCAGATTGTGTCTCAGTGTGGAACCATTCCAAATACAAATTCACCCTATAGACTTATGAGACACACCTGCACACTTGCATAAGTCTCTGGGGCGAATTTGCATTGGCAGATTTGCATGGGCAGATACATTCATTTTGTTCAAAAAGCACAGTCTGTAGACAGTCAGTCCAAGTTACATTTTATAAATTCCTACTCTGGAAGTAGAATCAGTCTGACTAAAGATTGGGATACAGACCAACTCTAACCTCACACCTTTAATGCATTGTCTGAGCTGAGCAATCACTTTTTTTTTTAAATAAAGCCTTACATCATCTCGGGACTGTGACTTGAAGGAAGTTCTGGGATTTATATATTAATGAATCGAAACCTACATCCCCATTCTAAGTGATTAAACACTGAACTACAATCTAGGTTTGTTCAACATCGCATCAGTTGTTTGACACTTTGTGTCCTTTGATCAAGCCCCACTAACTACCAGATGAAGAAGCAGCACTCTGAAAGCTTGTACTTCCAAATAAATCTGTTGGACTATGTGTGGTGTTGTGATTTTTAACTTTCCTGGCTGAGGACCACTGACTCCTAACCCTAGGTTGGACATAACATTTTTTCCTGTCTGTGACTCTGTTCCTGCGATCCCTTTTAGTCTTTCTCTTCATCTCCACACCTAAGTCCAAAAACTCTGGTTTCTTCCCAAACCCTTCAAAGCGCTTTTGACACCACTCACTGAAATCTCTTTGAAAAGTCCCTCTATTTCTCTCTAGAATTTAAATAGCATCCCACAACTTGCAACAGATTTGATCAATTTTCCTAACTCCTCCCAACAAATATCAAAGTCCCTTCCTTTATTCCTTGTCTCTATGTCCCTTTTCCTGCACTAAGGGTTCCATTTCCAACCTCCTTTTCCTCTCAGAGGTAACGTCAAAACTGGAATCATAGAAAGAAGTCATTCGGTCCATTAAGTCTGCACCATCCCTCCGAAGAGCATCCCACCTAGAATCAGACCCCCATTTTAATCCCCACTTTTTGCTATATCTAACCACTTAGCTTGCACATTCCTGGACGCTGTGGGCAGTTCAGCTTTGCCAATCCACTTAACCACATCTTTAGACTGTGGGAGGAAAACAGAGCACCCGGAGGAAAGCCATGCCGACCTCGGGAGAACATACAAATTCCACACAGTCACCAGAGGAGGAGTTGAACCTGTATCTCTGGAATGGTGAGGCTGCAGTGCTAACCACTAGCTATTGTGTCAACTGTGCCTATTTGTTCCCGCAACACATTTGAATCCCTCCATCGAGTCTTAAATAACATCATGCAAGTGGTAAACTTCCCCCTCCTTGTGTTTCTCAACCATCCTCTTACACAGTCACCACACCATCCTCCTCTGACATCTCTCCCCTATCACGTAGCTGGCAGGAATTCCTTCCACATGCTTCCACTCTTAGCTTTCTAATGACCGAAATGGTGCTCCCACACCATTACCTCTAGATCTCCCAATGGTCCCTTTTGGTCCCTTCCTATTTCTCATTTACCTGATGCCCTCAGCAACACCATCTATTGCACAGTGTTGTTTTCACATATCTCTGTCTGCGTGCAGCATTATCTCACCACCACATCTCTCAATCCCTCAGCGCTAGGAAATGATCAGACTGCTTATCCCACATTTTGTACTAGAGGAGCAGAAATTTCCCCAAATTAAATCAGATCACAATCAAAGCCAAAACCAATCTCCATCACAAACTCTAGCAAGTGACTCCATCCCCACTTTCAGATGTCACTCCAAGGCTGAACCAGACCATTCACAGTTTGTCTCATGTTTGACCCTCACATGAATTTCATCACTGAATGATGGTGGCAACAGAGGAACCCATTCAGCTCATCATGTCTACATTTTCACCCGATTGTTATGTCCATCTGCTTCCACCTCCATACTAATGGCCATCTGTCCCTGTATTGTCCAATCCCTTGTTCAGGACTTTGTTAATTCTGTACTGGATTATTTCAAAGGATAAATTAGAATTGAAAATGCTAAAAACACTCAGCAGGTCTGACAGCATCTGTAAAGTCACACAGAGAAACTGACTGAACACTTGAGATTTGGGACCTCTTGACAGGATTCTGAAAAGTCACAATTAAGAGATCCTGAACAGGGGACTGGGTGGGACAATTACAAAAAGGTTACAAAGGAGATGGTATTCCAGGACAAAAGGGAATAATAAAGAGAGGGCAAGAAACAAAGATGTGTCAGGAGCAGGTGTACTACTGTCGGAAAGTGGAACTCAGAAAAACAAACGTGCAAAGAAAACAAAATGGGGCAGGGTTTGAGTTTAGCAATTTCTGACAGCAATGTTGAATCTGGAAAGCTGTAATGAACTTAGTAACGAGATAAGGTTTTGCACATTAGGCTCAGAGGGAGCCTGGCTGGAATAGTACAGGTTGAGGACAGCAATGTCAGTGTGAGAGTGAGCTGGAGAACTCCAGGAATGGTGTCTGAAATTCTCTTCCTCAGATGGCTATAGTAGCTCAGTCGTTAAGCAAGTTTGAGACATAAATCAATAGGTTTCTGGAGACTAATGACATCAAGGGAAGTGGAGCTAGCAGGCTAAAGAAATTGTGCAGGGATCAGCAGTAATCTTTTTGAATGACAGATCAGGTTTGATGGGCTGAATGGCCAACTCCTGCTCCTATTTCATATGTTTATTATGAAAGTGACAGGCTGCTGGAAGCTCAGGGGGAAACAGAACAGAGGTGTCACCAACATTTAGCCTTCCTCCCTGGTGTAGTGGAGATCACATTGGCAGCAGTGAGTACAACAAACCAGATTGGAAGGAGTTCATGGAACCTTGGACAGTGAGGTGGTACGTGGGCAAGTGGTGTAATTCCTGTATTTGCACAGAAAAGTGCTACAGAAAGTAGGTGGGAGTGCAGTTTAACAAGGAGTGAACCAGGTCAAGACCATTGATTACCAAGTGAATGGCCCATTTGGAATAATGAAGACATTCCTGGCTAAGCTTCCACATTCTACTGCCTGTCAACCTAAGAACATCCAAACTGCTACCCTGTCCTAAATTGTTCAAAGTCCAATTCACTCCTCGCTCTCTCCTGCCAAATGCTGACCTACATTGTCACCTGGTTTAAGCAATTCCTTAGTTTCTGGCTTTGGGACTCTTCCTACCTGTCCCACTGACCCAACCAGTACCCTTCCACCGACACACTCATTCAATTGGCCTAACTAGTCCTCACCTTCAACAATTTCTCCTTCAAATCGCCCCAATTCTTCAGACCAAACAGGTAGCCATGGGCACCCCTATGGGCCCCAGCCATGCCTGTCTCTTCATTGGGTACGTGGAATAGTCCATCATCTGCAACTACACTGGCACTATTCCCCACCTTTTTCTCTGCTACATTGATTACTGTATTAGCGCTACTTTGTGCTCCCATGAGGAGGTTGAACAGTTCATCAACTTCACAAACACCTTCCACCCTGACCTCAGGTTCACCTGGACCATCTCAGATACCTCCCTTCCTTTCCTCAACCTCTCCATCTCCATTTCCTGTGTCTGACTCAACACAGGCATCTATTCGCTGAGCTGTAGGTTTGATATCCAGACATTTCATTACCTGGCTAGGTAACATCATCAATGGTGACCTCCAAGTGAAGCGAAGCTATTGTCTCCTGCTTTCTATTTATATGTTTGTCCTGGATGGGGTTCCTGGGGTTTGCGGTGATGTCATTTCCTGTTCGTTTTCTGATAGGTTGATAGATAGCATCTAGATCTATGCTTTGTTTATGGCATTGTGGTTGGAGTGCCAGGCCTCTAGGAATTCTCTGGCATGTCTTTGCTTAGCCTATCCCAGGATACATGTGTTGTCCCAGTCGAAATGGTGGTTTTTTTACCTCTGTGTGTAGGGCTACGAGGGAGAGAGGGTCGTGTCTTTTTGTGGCTAGCTGATGTTCGTGTATCCTGGTGGCTAACTTTCCTCTTGTTTGTCCTACGTAGTGTTTGTGGCAGTCCTTGTGTGGAATTTTGTAGACGACGTTGGTTTTGTCCATGGGTTGTACTGGGTCTTTTAAGTTTGTTAGTTTTTGTTTCAGAGTGTTGGTGGGTTTGTGTGGTACTAGGATTCCGAGGGGTCTTAATAGTCTGGCTGTCATTTCTGAAACTTCTTTGATGTGTGGTAAGGTGGTTCGGGTTTCTGGCTGTGTTTGATCTTCTAATAGCACAAAGGAGACTACTAGGACCTCCTACCAACCCACCCTGCACTCCCGACACCTTCCCTTGCAACCACAAGAGGTGTAAAGCCTGTGCCCACACCTCCATGCCACCCCCCCCACCCCTCATCCAAGGCCTCAAAAGGATCCTTCCACATCCAACAGAGATTTATTTGTACTTCCACACGTCATCTTCTGTATCTATTGCTCTCCATGTAGTCTTCTCAACACTGGGGAGACAAGACACCAACTTGCAGAATGTTTCAGAGAACACCTCTGGAACACACGCACTACATAACCCCACCGCCCTGTGGCCGAAAACTTCAACTCCCCTTCCCACTGTGCCAAGGACATGCAAGTCCTGGGCCTCCTCCATCACCAAATTCTAGCCACCTGCACTTGGACAAACAATGCTTCATCTTCCACCTTGGGACCCTCCAACCACATGGGATCTATATCGATTTGACCAGTTTCCTCATCTCTCATCTCCCATCTCCCATCTCCCTCGCCCCCCCGCTATCCCAGACCCAACCCACCAACTCGGCACCACTCTCTTGAAATGTCCTACCTGTGCATCTTCCTTCCCGCCTATCTGTTCCAACCTATCACCATCACCCTCCACCTTCATCTACCTATCACATTTCCAGCTACCTTCCCCTCCAGCCCCATCCCACTCCCATTTGGCCCTCCCCCACATTCTAGATCAAGAGCTTATGCTCCAAATGTTGACTCTACTGCTCACTGGATGCTGCCTGACCAGCTGTGCTTTTTCAGGACCGTACTTTTTTGACTGTGATTTTCAACTGTCTGCCATCAGTTGCAGAGCCGTACAAGCATGGAAACAGACCCTTCAGTCCAATTCATCCATGCCAACCAGATATCCTAAATTAATCTAGTCCCAAACATGTACGCATCCAGACGCCTTTTAAACGTTGTAATTGTACCAGCCTCCACAACTTCCTCTAGCGGTTCCTTCTATATGTGCACTACCCTTTGTGTCAAAAAGTTGCCCCTTAGGTGCCTTTTAAATCTTTGTCATGCCTTCGGCTGCTTAGGCTCAAAGCTCTGAAATTTTCCCATCTAAACATTTCTCCTTCATCTTTTAAGATACTCCTTAAAACCTATTTGACCAAGCTTTAGTCAACCCTAATATCGCATGTGGCCCAGTGATGCATTTTTTGTTGTAATGCTCCCCCAAGAAATACGTTGCAGTGCTATACGCCACATAAATAGAAGTGGTTTCTATACTGCAACTCAGAATATTTTTAGAAACTACAGTACAAACCACAAGTTGAAAACTGATTAGTATAGAGACAAACTATCATAATGGAAATCTGAAACAAAACAACAAATGCTGGAGAAACTCAAATGGAGAGATTCAGAAGAAGCTTTAACAGACTATCTCTCTGCATTGACATGGCCAGCCCTGCTGAGTTTCTCCAGCATTCTCTAAGTTTATCTGAAAGTTCATTCAGATCTCCAGTCCAGGGAAAAAGTCTGAAGTGTCGATGAAATGAAGTTAAAGGTGTGATGAGGAAACACGTTTACCTCAGTTGGTTCCTGGTACTTGCTGTATCTGTGTGAGTGACTAGTTAAGGCATTTCATCTACTAATAAAATCTTTCATTTTGCAGACTAAAATACTGGAAATATTTATAGAAAATAGTCAATTGTGAGTCTCATTCTCACCAAACTGGCGGTGGGACTTCTCTGAAGAGAAGCTGACCTCAATGTACAACCAACTCTCCTCTGAGTGGCAGTAAAAGGGTACCTATCTGGGAAGGTCTACTGAGCTGCTGAAAGGCACTATAGAAATGTTGATCTTTATTTTTAATCTAAGGATACAGGTGAACTCTCTCAGGTTGAGTTGGGATAAACTCTGAAGACATCAGATCATCCTCCAGCACTGGGTTAGAGAGAGAAACTGACATTAGTTACTTCATCACTCAATCCATTACTGAGATCAACAGTGAGTCAATGACAGAGTTTAATTAACCAATTAGTGAGCTGACTAGTTAATTTATTGGCAACTTGATTTATTTGAGTGAATCAGAGTTAATAAGTGAGTTGAACAATTACTAAATTGATTGAATTATGAGTGGATTTGTCAATGCACTAAATGTCGAGAGAGTGTGATGCTGGAAAAGCACAACAGGTCAGACAGCAACCGAGGAGCAGGAGAGTCAAAATTTAGGGCAAGAGGCCTTCGTCAAGAATACCCTTTATCAAGGGCTTTTGCCCGAAATGTCATTCTCCTGCTCCTCGGATGCTGCCTGACCTGCTGTGCTTTCCCAGCTCCACACTCTAACTCTGATCTCCACATCTGCAGTTCTCACCCTCTCCTGATGCACTACTTATGTTGAGTTGACTGATTACTGCGTCAGTGGATTGACTGGATGCACAATGAGTTTGATTACTTTGGGCCAATGAGTCCTTTGATTACGGAGTCACTGAGTTGATGGGTTCCGACCAGTGAAGCTCTAACCAGCTCTGCCCCTCTTCTTACCGATCTCGATGAACTCGTTATCCTCCAGGACATCGCGAACCGCATCGTCCAGGTCCAACGAGCCGAGTCCCTGACAGCGGCGGACCATAAACCGGGGGCTGGAGCCCGGCCTCATGCCGCCGCTGTCCGGCTTGTTCTTCGCATAACGGCGGAGCGCCTCTGTAGCCAGCCACGCCACACTGACCGAGGTGTCCTTACAGGGCACGGTCAGCCACTCACCCCGGACATGCACCGTGAACCGAGCCATCCTTCGGAACAGACCCTACACTAAACTCCACTTGCCTCGAGCCAGTACCTCCCCTTTCCATTCTCGAGCCCGCGCCGCCCCTCCCTCGAGCCCGCGCCCCCATTCTAGCCCCTCCCCTCCCCCGCGTCTCGCCCTCCTCGAGCCAGCCCCGCCCCTCCCCTCCCCTCCCTCTAGCCCGCGCCCCCATTCTAGCCCCGCCCCTCCCCCGCGTCTCACCCTCCCTTGCCCTTCTCGAGCCAGCCCCGCCCCTCCCTCGAGCCCGCGCCCCCATTCTAGCCCCTCCCCACCCCTCTCCCGCGTCGCACCCTCCCTTCCCCTCCTCGAGCCAGCCCCTCCCCTTCCTCGAGCCCGCGCCCTCATTCTAGCCCCTCCCCACCCCTCTCCCGCGTCGCACCCTCCCTTCCCCTCCTCGAGCCAGGCCCGCCCCTCCCTAGAGCCAGCCCCTCCCCTACCCGTCCCCTCAGGCAGCCCCTCCCTTAGCAACGACTGGGAAGGGCACAGAAAATGCGGGGTTTCCACGTCCACTACCAAGAATGGCTCAACAGCAGCACTGCTGATCAATCTGGTCAGGTCCTCATGGACATAGCTGCTAGACTAATACTGGGATAGATGGTGAATGAACCAAAAAGAGGGAAAAACCTGTTTGACCAATCTGCTGGCTACATATGCATCTGTCCATGAGTGTACCAGTAAGAGAGACTGCCGGATAGTTCTAGTGGAGACAAAATCCCCACCTCACATTGAGAATGCCCTCCATCGTGTTGTGAGGAATATCACTATGCTAAATGAGATAGACCTTGAACAGATCTAGCAATTCAAGACTGGCCATCTATGAGGTACTATGGGCCATCTACAGTAGCTAAATTGTACTCCAACAGTATCTGCAACTCCCAAGCCTGGAATATCCCCCACTCAGCATTACCTTTAAGTCAGAGGATCAGTACTGTTACAGTGGAGAGTGCTGGAGGACAAGCTATGAGCAGTACCAGGTATACCTAAGAATGAGGTGTCAACTGGTGAAGTTACCAAACAGGGCTACTTGTAAGCCAAACAGCAGTGATCCCACTCTAAGCTCTGTAGTCTTGCCATGTCCAATTGAACAACTCACTGGAGAAGGAGGCTGCACAAATGTACCGTCATTAACGATGGAAGAGCCAATGCTTCTGTGCAAAACATAAGGTTTTCCCAGCAATCTTCAGCCAGAAATGCCAATGGATGATCCATCTCGGCATCTTCCAATAGTATCCAGCTTCATAGATACTGATCTTCAGCCAATTCAATTATCTCCATATTATATTAATAAAAGGCTACAAGCCCTGAGAACATTCTGGCAATTGTGCTGAAGACCTGTGTGCCAGAACCAGCTGCTCCCCTAGCCAAGCCTTTCCAATATAGCTAATTGGCATCTATCTGACAATATAGAAAATTCCCCAGGTATGTATGTCCTTTATTCAAAAAGCAATCCAATCAATTATTGCCTCATCAATCTGCTTCTGATCATCACTAATGTGATGGAAAGGTAATCAACAGTATTGTCAGGTGCCATTTACTCTTCAATAACGCACTGATGCCCAGTTTGAGTTCTGCCAGGGTTGCCCAGCCCCTAATCTCATTACAATCTTTATTCAAATATAGACAAAAGAACTGAATTCCAGAGATGAGGTGAGAGTGATATGCCTTGACATCAAGGCCACATTTGACCAAGTGTGGCATCAAGGTGCTTGAGAAAACTGGAGACAGTGGGAATTGCAGCAAATGGTCAGCACCATTTTCAACTCCTCAGATACTGACACAATCCACAATCAAATGTAACAAGATTTGAGGTGACAAGTAATATTCAGACCACACATATGCCAGGCAATGACCATCTCCAAGGAGATAATCTAATCATTGTACCTTGTCATTAAATGGTGTTACCAATGAATCCCCCACTGTCAACATCCTGGGGTTACCACTGAAAACAAACTGAACAGGATTAGCCATATAAATACATTGGCTACAACAGCAGAGCAGATACTAGGAATACTGCAGCAAGTCACTCATCTCCTGACTCCCCATTCCTGGCCACCATCTACAAAGCACAAGTCAGGAGTTTGATGGAATATTCCCCATTTGCCTGGATGAGTGCAACATCAACAAGCTTGATGCCATCCAGGATAAATCAGCCCACTTGATTGGCACCACATCCACTCCCTCCACCACCAACATGAGATCTCTATCCCCTCAGTTCACAGGCTATGACACAGTGATGGTATCAGAAGCCTATCTCTAAAGGAAGACTGAAATACTGATACACAACACACCATTCTCTGCCTGTAACTGATCCAAAATATGGGAGTGGAGGTCTTTGGTGGGACTGCATTTGGAGGAGGGTGGCACACACTCCCCTAATTAGGTAAATTGCCTTGGGGGCTGAGCTACCCTGTCAGCCAGTACCCAGCTGAGATTAAGATGGGGTTTGGTGCGGTTCAGCAGCACCATTGCTACAACAGGAACCTCTCACCAAAGGTAATCATTTTTGGTGATGGGGGATGGGGGATTGCAGGAGCAAATGGAGTTGGATCTTAGATCTTAGTGAATGGTGAAGCAGGTTCAAAGGACTGAATGGCTTACTCCTATCCCTGATTCATATGTAGGTTTAGACATACTCTCCCATCGTGACACATTCTTGGGTCGGCTTCCATCCTCATGGCCTATCCCCTAAGAGCTGTGCAATTCCACCCTGATATGTTGGCTTCATGATCTCAGAGATGGAGAACATGATGGCCAGGACCACCATCCAACCAGACGGTCTTTGTTCCAGGAGAAAGTCAGAACTGCAGATCCTGGAGACCAGAGTCAAAAATTGTGGTGCTGGCACAGCAGGTTGGGCAGCATCTGAGGAGCAGAAGAATCAACATTTCAGGCAGAAGCCCTTCATCAGCTCTTGTTCAGTCTTTGTTCCAGTACAGGAAGGAGGAGTGCACAGGAACCCCATCATAGCAGCCCCCAAAGGAATTACACAAGGAATTGAAAATTCCACTTGATTTTCCTGGAACCCTTTGAAAGCATCCACTTAAATTGAAAACTTTGCCACGAACAGCTACTCTCGTTAACACACAAAGCTTGTGAGTGTTTTCTTGTAACCTGAGTTTGTCAGTCCAATAAATTGGGGACTTTGGGCAGTTTGACTAAAGCTTTTCATATTATTGTTCTGATTTGGAGATGCCGGTGTTGGACTGGGGTGTACAAAGTTAAAAATCGCACAACACCAGGTTATAGTCCAACAGGTTTAATTGGAAGCACACTAGCTTTCGGAGCGACGCTCCTTCATCATATTATTGTTGACACTGTGAACAGTGGGCTTGATTTTCAGTGCCCTGCCCCAGTGAGTAATGACACAGTGGAAGTGCTCTTTGTAACTGTAGAGCAGTGTGCTACAGCCTGGCTCTCATATAGATTCTCCAGGATGGCCAGTGTGTGGTGGAATTAACCAGCTGTGTCTCACCACCAGTTTAGAATTCCTGCATACAGCGAATTCACTGATAATAGCGGGTGCTCCCCAATATCGGAATGTGTGGGGGTTGATAGATGATGGTTCAGGGTGATGTCTATTTGTCTGGCACCTGACCCGGTTTGACTGACCCAGCACCACATTCCCAGGTTAATTGCACTGGGCAATTAATGTCCGATTCAGAGAATGAATCAAAACTGGAGGCTACATTACAATTTATTCCCCTCCAAAAAACAAAATGTTATTGAAAGGTTGAGGGAAGTCCATGGAACCATATAACCCATACAGTGTGGAAGCAGGCGATTCTGCCCATTGACCCCACACTGATCGCCCGAACAGTTTTGTTGGGAATCGATTGATCTTGGTTTGGTAAATGCCAACTGTGATGTACCATGTTCAATGCAACAAAGCAGTCTGATTCTGTGAGTCACAACCACATCACTAGGAGGTTGCTGTATACTCCAAACGAGCACTCTCTCTTTCACGATCCGAGTGATTACTGCCCCAATTTTAAAACAGGACCAATATTCATCAAATGGATTCACAGAGTACGGGCCCAGCATTTGAAAGAAATAGTGGAATTTTATCTGCTTTGTTACGGTATTAATATTGACAAGGGAATCGTGGTGTGGTGGTAATATTGCGACTTCTGAGCTAGAAGGTCAGGCTTTAAGTCTCTTCTGGGTAAAAACAATGACTGCAGATGCTGGAATCCAGACTCTAGATTAGATTGGTGCTGGTAAAGCACAGCAGTTCAGGCAGCATCCGAGGAGCAGGAAAATCGACGTTTCGGGCAAAAGCCCTAAGTCCCTTCTATTTTCTGTCCAAAAAGATTGATTGAAGAAGATAAATGTGAGGTGTTGCATTTTGGTAAGACAAACCCTGGCAGAACGTATACAGTTAAGGGGGGCGGCGGTGTGGCGTGACCTGGGGAGTGTTGTCAAACAGAGAGACCTCAGATTGCAGGAACATAGTTCTTTGAAAGTGGTGTCACATGTATGCAAGGTGGTGACAACAGTGTCTGGCATGCTTGCTTTCATTGATCAGAGCATTGAGTGGAAGAGTTGGGATGTCATGTTACTGCTGTACAAGATATTGGTAAGGCTACAATTTGAAGTACTGTGTACAATTCAAGTCACCCAGCTACAGGGAGGATGCTCAGGTTAAGTTTGGTCGCTGAGCTGGAAGGTTTGTTTTCAGATATTTCATTTCATCTCCATGCTAGGTAACATCATCAGTGAGCCTCCGGTGAAGCGCTGGTGTTATGTCCCACTTTCTATTTATGTGTCTTGGTCTCTTAAGGTGGGTGATATCATTTCCGGTTCTTTTTCTCAGAGGTTGGTAAATGGGGTCCAAATCGATGCGTTTATTGATGGATTTCTGATTTGACTGCCAGGCCTCGAGGAATTCCTGTGCAGTCTCTGTTTAGCCTGTCCTAGCATGGATGGGGCAGCACAGTGGCTCAGTGGTTAACACTGCTGCTTCACAGAGCCAGACACTTGAGTTCGATTCCTGTCTTGGGCGACTGTCTGTGCAGAGTTTGCACATTCTCCCCGTGTCTGTGTGGGTTTCCTCCGGGTGATCCTGTTTCCTCCCACAATCCAAAGATGTGCAGGTCAGGCGAATTGACTATGCAAAATTGCCCACAGTGTTGGGTGCATTAGTCAGCGATAAATATAGGATAGGGGAATGGGTCTGGGTGGGTTACTCTTTGGAGGTTTGGTGTGGACTTGTTGGGCTGAAGGGCCTGTTTCCATACTGTAGGGAATCTTAGATGGATATGTTGTCCCAGTCGAAGTGGTGTCCTTTGTCTGTATGTAAGGATACTAGTGATAGTGGGTCATGTCTTTTGGTGGCTAATTGGTGTTTGTGTATCCTGGTAGCTAGTTTTCTGCCTGTCTGTCTGATGTCGAACGAACAGTGTGCCCCCACCCTCCTCACGATCCAACCCAAACTTTGGGTCTGCTTCAGGGATGACACCTTTGTCATCACAAAATGGAACAAATTAGAGGAAACCTTCAAGACCATCAATAATATCCTTACTGGCATCAAATTCACAAAAGAGGAGGAGAACAACCACAGACTCCCCTTCTTAGATGTCACAGTGGAACGAACAATTAATGGAGAACTGCAGACCAGCATCTCCAGGAAAGCAACATACACTGACCAGATACTTAGCTACAGAAGCAATCATCCCAACACCCACAAATGGAGCTGCATCAGGACATTATTTAAATAGGTCACAACACACTGCAGCACCCAGGAACAATGAGCAGCAGAAGAAAAATACCTGTACTGCGTATTCAAGAACAACAGATAACCAATAAAACAGTCCGCCGATTTCTCAACAATAAACCAAAACAAGCTGACACAATGTGCCCGGAAACTCTAGCCACATTACCATACATCAAAGACATCTCTGAAATGACTTTCAGACTACTCCGACCCGTTGGCATCATGGCAGCCTACAAACCTTCCAACAAACTAAAACAGCGGCTGATGAACCTAAAGGACATCAGCAAAATAAATGTCATTTACAAAATACTATGCAAAGACTGCAACAAACATTACATTGGACCGACAGGCAGAAAACTAGCCACCAGGATGCACAAACACTAACTAGCCACCAAAAGACATGACCGCGTCTCACTAGTATCCTTACACACAGATGAAGGAGGATGCCACTTTTACTGGGACAACACATCCATCCTAGGACAGGCTAAACAGAGACACACACGGGAATTCCTAGAGTTCTAGCATTCAAACCAGAACTCCATCAATAACTCGATTTAGACCCCATTTACCAACCTCTGAGATAAAGAACCAGAAATTATATCACCCACCTGTAACAAACCAAGATACATAAATAGAAATGTTACCTAGCATGGTGACGAAATGCCTGAAAACAAACCCACTAGCTCAGCAAGCTAAACTACAACCAGAACATCAACCTGAGCTACAAGTCTTCTCACAATCATAAAGGCAGATGCTATTAAACTGGAAAGGGTGCAAAAAGATTTACAAGGATGTTACCGAGACTGGAGGGTTTAAGTTCTCAGGAAATATAGGATAGCCTGAGGCATTTTTCCCTGGAACGTGGGAGGTTAAGGGATTAATTTACAGAGGTTTATAAAATCATGAGGGCCATAGATGAGGTAAATAGCTAACATCTTTTCCCCAGGGTAGGGAGTCCAAAATCAGAGGGCATGGGTTTAAGATGGGAGGGGAAGCTTTAAAAGGGACCTGAGGGGCAACCTTTTCACACAGAGGGTGTTGTGCATATGGAACGAGCTGCCAGAGAAAGTGGTAGAGGCAACTACAATTACAACATTGAAAAGACATATGGACAGGTACATGGGTTGGAAAGCTTTGGAGAGATATTGGCCAAATGCAGGCAAATGGGGCTAGTCCAGTTTAGTAAACCAAGTTGGTATGGACAAGTTAGGCTGTGCTTTATGACTATGTATATATTAATGTTGACACAGTAATCAAATAGTGCAGGCTCATTTGAGATATGGGCTCAAACGGTCAATATTTTACTTTTTTATTTATAGACCTGTTACTCCAGTACTGACAAACAAAAGAACAAAGGCAATTTTCTCTTCATATTACAGAGACAAAGAAAGAAGAATGGCAAATGCTGCAATCAAATTGAAAATACAGAAAGCCTGTGCAAGTCCAACTGATGATGTGTCTACACAAGCAATAAAAATTCTGACCAACAGACTTGTAGACTGTGCCATATTGAAGTGTTCCTAGATTTCCTGAAAGTTGTTGAGAAATTTTGCACATGAAAGGCTGTTTAAACTACTGAATGTTCTGAGTAAGAAGATTGATGAGGACAGATCTATCTGGACTTCAGTAAGGCATTCGACAAGGTTCCCCATGGGACACTGGCTAGCAAGGTTAGATCTCATGGAATACAGGGACAACTAGCCATTTGGATTCAGAAATGGCTCAAAGGTAGAATACAGAGGGTAGTGGTGGAGGATTGTTTTTCAGACTGGAGGCCTGTGACCAGTAGAGTGCCACAAGGATCAGTGCTGGGTGCACTACTTTTTGTCAATTATATAAATGATTTGGATATGAACAAGGATGTTACCGAGACTGGAGAGTTTGAGTTCTCAGGAAATATAGCATAGGCTGAGACATTTTTCCCTGGAGCGTGGGAGGTTAAGGTATTAACTTATAGATATAGTTAGTAAGTTTGCAGATGACACCAAGATTGGTGGTATAGTGGACTGTGAAGAAGGTTACCTCAGATTACAACGGAATCTTGATCAGATGGGCCTATGAGCTGAGAAGTGGCAGATGGATTTTAATTTAGATAAATGGGAAGTGCTTCATTGTGGGAAAGCAAGTCTTAGCAGAACTTATACTCTTAATGGTAAGGTCCTAGGGAGTGTTGCTGAACAAAGAGACCTTGGAGTGCAGGTTCATAGCTCCTTGAAAGTTGAGTTGCAAGTAGATAGGATGGTGAAGAAGGTGTTTGGTATGCTTTACTTTATTGGTCAGAACATTGAGTAAAGGAGTTGAGAGGTCATGTTACGGCTGTACAGGACATTCATTAGGCCACATTTGGAATATTGCATGCAATTCTGGTCTCCTTCCTTTTGGAAAGATGTTGTGAAACTTGAAAGGGTTCAGAAAAGATTGACAAGGATTTTGCCAGGGTTGAAGGATTTGAGCTATAAGAAGAGATTGAATTGGCTGGGGCTGTTTTCCCTCGAGTGTCATAGGCTGAGGGGTGACCTTATAGAGGTTTATAAAATCATGAGGGGCATGAATAGGATAAATTGACAAAGTCTTTTCCCTGGGCTAAGGAGTCCAAAACTAGAGGGCATAGGTTTAGGGTGAGAGGGGAAAGATATAAAAGAGACCTAAGGGGCAACTTTTTCACACATAGGGTGGTACGGGATGGAATGAGCTGCCAGAGGAGGTGGGTGGAAGCAAGTACAATTGCAACATTTAAAAGGCATTTGGATGGGTATATGAATAGGAAGGGTTTGGAGGGATATGGGCCAAGTGCTGGCACATGGGACCAGATTGGGTTGGGATATCTGGTCGGCATGGACAAGATGGACCGAAGGGTCTGTTTCTGTGCTGTACATTTCTATGACTATGACTCTAAGTCAATTTAGTGAGAAATTTGAAGAAAAGTGTTTTGAAATGAGGAAGGTCCAGCCTCAAATGCTGGACTGGGACCAGATATTGGATTAGGTACCTAGAAATCAGTGTCAGAGTCCTGTAGGTTATCTATGTAAAATACCTCAACACAGTAAATAACTCAAAGCAGTTTGCAGGAATGATTATTAAACAAATGCAAATATTAGGATAGGTCTACAGAGAGTTGTGAACATAGCCAAGTCTATCACGCAAGCTAAGCTTTCATCCATTGACTCCATGTGTACTTCATGCTACCTTGGAAAGGCAGCCAACATCATCAAACACCTCTCCCACCCTGGTTACAATCTCTTCCAACTTCTTCCATGGTGCAGAAGATACAAAAACTTAAACACACATACCAACAGATATAAGAGTAGCTTCTTCCTCACTGTTATTAGATTTCTGAATGGACTTCTCAAATTTTACATTTAATATTGATCTTGTTTTTTGTGTACCTTCTCTGTAGCTGTAACGTTGTATTCTTCACTCTTTTCTATTACCATATTACATTTTGTATAGTATGATCTGCCTGCACTGGATTGTACCAAAAGAGGTAGATTTTAAGAATTTCCAAAAGGGATAGGGATAGAGAGATGAAGAGATTGGGAAAAAAAGGATTCTGGCAGCAGCTGAAGGCACAGCAGAAAGTAGTGGACCAATGATAATCAGGAATGTGCAAATTGGAGGAGCGCAGATATCTTAGAGGTTTTTATGTGATTGATGAAATGACATATCTAGAGAGGGTTGAGGGAGCCACACAGCGATTTCAATATAAAGAATTTTAACATGGAAGTCCTCTTTAAACAAGAGGTAATGTAGGTCTACAAGCACTGGGTTGAGTTAGGATACAGGCCAGCAGTGTTTTTAAATGTGTTGAAGCTTACAGAGGCTGAGAGCTGGATGTACAACCAAATGTGTTGGGAAGTTAAGCATAGGGTTAAGTAAAGCTGTATAAGGGTTTCGGTAAATTAGCTGATATAGACAAAGAGTCAGGTCATGTTAGGGAGGTGGAAATAGGTCTAAGTAATGACAGATTAATCAGTGATGCTGTAGAGTGCCAACTAGAGTATCAGGAGGTACAAGGAAGACAAAGGGAAAGACTGTTGCAGAAAATGGCTGAGTTAGCCTCAGTCTCAGACATCACAGTGAACTGGAAAGGTCAGAATCTCAAATATCTTCATTGATGAAACATTAGTAACAGAGTGTGACCTTCTGGAAATATGAGATATTCAAGTGGATAGGAACAAGGTTAATGATTCAATTTAACCTGTAATTACATAACAGCGAAATCAGTAAGGGGAGAGGGGGTCCTGCTTTATGAATGTTCAAAAGCTCGTACTTACAAACGAGATCTCATATTAATTTTAAGGATCCAATGTGTGAACATTTGTTAGTACTTGTGAGTTGTTATTTTATATTGTGCTCTGACTTGTGTACAAATTGATTTACAATGATACTGAAAACAGAGCATTGTTTGTGACGTGGGGTCGCCTGTGCAAATGCGGAAAATAGAAATCATGAATGAATGGGCGGGTCAAGACTATACACAGACTGCAGTAAGTCAAGTAAATCTTCCATCATCACCTTCATGGATGTCTTGTGATGGGCAAAATGCCAGTTTTGCTAGTTGCTTGCTCCCAAATATTTTCTAGGAGAAAGTGAGGACTGAAGATGCTGGAAATCGGTGTTGAGTGTGTGGTGCTGGAAAAGCACAGCAGGTCAGGCAGCATCCAAGGAGCAGGAGAATCATAAGCCCTTCATCAGGAACGAGGCTTGTGGGCCAGGGAGGGCTGAAAGATAAATGGAAAGGGGGCGGAATTGGGGGGTAAGGTAGCTAAGAGTGCAATAGGTAGATGAAGGTGAGGGAGAAGGTGATAGGTTGGAAGAGGAGGGTGGAGCGTATAGATGGGAAAGGTGATGGACAGGTCAAGAGGGCTTGGGACTGGGATAATGTGGGGGGAGGGGAAATGGGGAAACTGGTGAAAATCCAAACATCTTCTCTTTGGATTTTAAAGTATTCAAAAATTCCTTGGGGAAGAAGAGATAGCAGGCAGATGGGATTAGTTTAGATTAGCATATGGTCAGCATAGACATGATGGGCCAAAGGGCCTGTTCCTGTGCTGTATTGGCTCATGTTCCATGTTCAATGCCCACATCCTGCGAGTGAACTTTTAACATTAATACCGGGAACAGAGTCTGGAATGAGAGGCAAAATCTTAGGAATCATCACTCTATTGCTATGACAGGAGGCTAACAATCTCTATACCTTCAAACTATACAAGGTGTCCGTCTTCCTTTCAGTTGTCCTTTTCAGATACTGCAATTCTCTGTCACTGTTTATTAATATTTCTGATCATGTTGTGATTTATTATGGTGGCTCACACCTATTGGCAGAATGCTTGGACTCTGTACTCTGTCTATTCTGGTATTTGAGGTGACTCATGGTGTTCAATATATGGTTGTACTGTTTGCCAAACCTGTGAACAGAAACCATTGTGGATATAACAGTTAGACCAGCATTTCACAAATTTGTTAAAAATCAGTTCACAAGCTTCCTGTCCCCAGTTGGAGCTGAACCCAATCCCTCGGCAATTTACTAGGACATTTTTATATATCTAGGAGATAATGTAATATGGCCACCAAACTCTCCAGAAATCACTCAACATGGAGGTGTTATGGTCATTGTTGTGTTTGACCTTCTCACTGACTCATCTATTCTTTCAATGAAAATTGCAATCTCCCTACCCAAATGCAAATCCCAATTCCAGAATCCACAGCTGCAGTGGAAAGCAGATTTAGGAATGGATTTTAACTCCTTTATTTTTTCTTGATAAACCTTGCTTTTGTACTTAAAAAAAGCAAAACTCACAATCAGGACATTAACACTAGACTAATGGCTGGCAAAAAATAGCACACACTGAAACATATACTGAAACATAGACATATGCTGACATGCATACACAGATTTCATATAGATTAATAGCTTATCTGATAATTTTCTCGTTGCTTTTGTGGGAATTTGTAGTATGTGAAAATTAGCTATTTTGTTTCCTAGAATACAGAAGTGTAGACGCCAACAGAAATCCATTAAATCTAACAAGCTGTTAATAATGTGAAAGGTGCTTTTGAAATACTGTCCTTTACAGTCTGATTGATAAGCAAGATGAAGAAAAAGTGAGGACTGCAGATGCTGTAGATCAGAGTCAAAAGATGTGGTGCTGGAAAAGCAGAGCAGGTCCAGCAGCATCTAAGGAGCAGGGGAGTCGATGTTTCGGGAATGTGAAGGGCTTATGCCTGAAACATCGACTTTCCTGCTCCTTGGATGCTGCCTGACCTGATAAGCAAGTGTCCTGTGTGTCTGAGCTTGTCTATATTTTCTGTTTCAGTGTGCCTTTCCATGTTTGTTTCAGTGTGTGTGTGTGTGTTTGTGTGTGTGCGAGGGCATCACAGTGGCTCATTGTTTAGCACTGCTGCCTCACGGCACCAGGGACCTGGGTTCAATTCCAACATTTGGGTGACTGTCTGTGTGGATTTTGCACGTTCTCCCCATGTCCACATGGGTTTCCTCTGGGTGCTCCAGTTTCCTCTCACTGTCGAAAAATGTGCAGGTTAGGTGGAGTGGCTGTGCTAAATTGCCCATAGTGTCCAGGGCTGTGCAGGCTAGGTGGATTAGCCATGGGAAATGCAGGGTTACAGAGATAGGCTAAGGAGAGTGGTCTTCAGAGGGGTTGGTATGGATTGGCTGAATGGCCTGCTTCCACACTGTAGGGATTCTGTGAATGTGTGCATGAGAGAGTGAGTGAGAGTGTATTTGTGAGGAAATGATTGAGAGAGTGATTGTGTATGAATGGGAGAGGATAAGCAGATGTATGTGTGTGACTGTGTGTGGGGAAGGAAGAATGAAGGTGAGCAAATTTGTGAGTGTGAGGAGTGTGTGTGAATGAGTGTGCGAGCCTGAGCTGTTCAGATAGCCACCATTTACCTCCTCCACCCCATCCCCCAATCCTATCTTAACTCGCAGCTCCCATGTTCATGTGAATTCCACTGGGCCGTCTCAGAGTTCAGAGGTGAACAAAGGTCATTGTGAGTTAAGCCCAACAGCCATGGGCTCTACCGCATTCCTCAGTGATCATGGCCTGGGTTTAGTCATTTATTTCTCTAGCTCTACACCTGAACTGATGAAGCAAACAAATATTTTATTAGTTTCAAAAACAGAAATTGCTGGAGAAACTCAGTAGGTCTGGCAGCATCTGCGGAGAAAAAAACAGAATTAACATTTTGGGTTCCCTGGCCCTTCTTCGGAATGGGGCAGAGCAGGGGTAGGCCATTCAGCCCATTGAGTCTACTCTGCCATTCAATGAGATTGTGGCTGATCTGATCACATTCAACTCTACATTCCTGTCTTTTCCTCAATTACCTTCCTGATTAAAAATCTGGCTGGTTCATCCATCTGGTTTTCTGATGTCCTTTAGGGAAGGAAATCTACCGTCCTTACCTGGTCTGATGGACATGTGACTCCAGACCACAGCAATGTGGTTGATTCTTGACTGCCCTCTGAAATGATCTAGAGAGCCACTCAGTCCAAGACCAATTAGGGCTGGGCAACAAATGCTGCTGACCCAGACTACATGACGGAAATTTTAAAAAACACACCTTTTCCTCAATCAGCAGCTGCCGAACAATTTCAAAATCCGGGGCCATAAATCGATCCTTAACTAAAGGCCTGCAAAACAGAAGCAGAAAGACAACAAGCAAGACTTAAACTTCAGAATCTAGCATAGGACCAGAGTCCACGTGTTTCATATATTTTCTGATTCTCTTTTCTACTTGCTACTTCCTTCTGGAAGTCTACTTGAACAGTAGATCAGGAACCTTTAACAACAGAAATGCTTGATTTTTTGACACTGATTCCTTGAAATGTTTGAGTTTGAGTTTAACTTACTTCACCACTGAGCGAACCAGCTGGTAGACTCTCTCCAACGGCTCCGTCGTGTGCAGTGGACGCAGGAACTCAAAAGCCTGACATGCTGCAAGGAGTTCGATAGCAAGAACTGGAAGAAAATTGTTCCCACAGCAGATTGTCAATCTAACATTTAGCTAGTTCAGCTTGATGCCAACTGACCAAATTTGAATTTATATGGTGCCTTTAACTTTTCAAGGAATGTTATGAACAATATATTGGCAATGGGTCAAAGAACGATACATGACAGAGTCGTGGAGGTGTGCAGCATGGAAACAGACCCTTTGCGCCAACTTGTCCACACTGACCAGATATTCTAAATTAATCTAGCCCCATTTGCCAGCATTTGGTCCCTATTTCTCCAAAGCCTTCCTATTCATATACCCATCCAGATTCCTTTTAAATGTAATTGTACCAGCCTCCACTACATCTTCTGACAGCTCATTCCATACACTCACTATTCTCTGCATGAAAAGGTTGCCCCGCAGGTCCCTCTTGAATCTTTCCTCTCTCGTCTTAAACCTACATCATCTGGTTTTGGACTATCCTCCCCTGGGTAAAAGACCTTGGCTATTTATCCTATTCATGCCCATCATGATTTTATAAACCATTATAAGGTCACGTGTCATTCTTTCCCATACCCCCAACAGCTGGCACTGTGGCTCAGTGGTTAAAATTTGAATTTGATTGCACAGGCTAGATGTTTTCACTGGCTGGGGAGTCTAAAAACAGGGGTCATAGACTCAGGATATAGAATCTCTATGGTGTGCAAACAGGTTATTCAGCCCACCTAAGCCACACTGACCTTCCAAAGAGCTTCCCATCTGGATCCATCTCCTATAACCCTGCATTCTGTGTGGCTATCACATGCCTGGACACTATGAGCAATTTAGTATTACCTGCACATCTTTGGACTATAATGAAACTGGGGCACCCAAAGGAAACCCATGCAAACATAGGGAGAATGTGCAAACTCTACACAGACAGTTGTCCAAAGGTGGAATTGAACTAGGGTCACAGGTATTGTGAGGCAGCAGTGCTAACCACTGAGCCACTGTTCAATATTGGGTCAGACTACTTCAGACTGAGATGAGAAAGGATTTCTTCAATTGAAGGATAATGAACCTGTGGAACTGTCTACCACAGAAGGCTAAGTCACAGAATATATTCAAGAAAGAGATAGGTAAATATTTAGATCTTAAAGGCATCAAGGAGTATGGAGAGAAAATGGAGAGATGTGTTATGACACAGGGTAACTCCTCTCCCTGCTATTTTAAACCAGCAACACAGAAAAGATTTACCCTGTGAGGTAATCTGTAAAAATTTGAGAGGCCAAGAACTATCCCAAAGATCACTATTTAAAGTACAAATTAACAACTTTATTTCTTAAAGTATAACAGAATAATTAACTAACAACAATTTACAACTCCTTTCTCTAACTTATCTTTTACCTTCCCCTTTGACAATACCAGTCTGATTAAACCTCCGATTAAGATTTACCAAAAATTCAAATTTCAAAATCATCCAGCTGTTGAATCTTCTTTTTATGTCTTTCTGTGCCTTCTTTTCTTCTTTTTAGAGATTTCTGTTTTACAGGTCATTGATAGATAAAGGTACCTTTAAGAGAGCTACTTTGCGGGCAGACTGCATGTGTTGTGGCTTCTCCCTCAACTGTACAATTTTTCCCTGGTCTTATACCCCCAAAGCATCGGATTGTGTCATTGGCTTTTAATATTATCAATATACTAAATTCAAACTTGATTGGAGTTTGGTTTTTTGGGGGGTATAATTTAAACTGATCGGCTGCATTCGATTTTTTTTTTGTCTCCAGGCAACGAACTACTCTAGCTACTGGACCAAAAGGTTACATTGTGTCTTGTTCAGAACATTTGGTGCTGTCAGGTAGTTCTGCTAGCTTTTAACTCTCTTAAAGGTACAGTATACGTTTACACCTTCAGAACATATGGCAGAGAGATTGAGGATCAGCCAAGATCCTATTGAATGGTGGAGCATACTCAAAGGGCTGAATAACCTACTCTTGCTCTTAGTTTTATTGTTTGACATGACAATCCCGATAACAGAGTCTTACCTTGCTCGACATGCTCAATAACTCTCAGCGCTTTCCTGGCGGCCCATCCGCCCATGGAGACATGGTCCTCAGTGGCAGCGCTGGTGGACAGAGAGTCTACAGAGGATGGATGGCATAGCACCTTATTCTCGGAGACTAGGGAAAATGAGAAGTCATTGCCTGTGACTGGATGTTCTCAGTGTTTCAGTGATGGTGTGTAATTACTAAACATTGCAACATCAATAAGAAATTTCATAACATGTTTTATTAGAAAACAAAGTGAGAAATAGTATTCCTATAGCACTTTTCATTGTTGAGCAGTGGTAAGATCACACTGAGAATACTGTCTTGATCTCCTTGCTTAAGGGCTGTACATGAAGCAATTCAGAGAGTGGTCCTTGGACTGATTCCTGGGATGAAGATGTTTCTTGAGGACGATGGGTCTATACTCAGGGAAGTTTAGAGGAACACGAGGTGATCCTAATAAAACATATGAGATTTTGAGAGAGTTTGACGCTGAGCTAGGGGGCATTAGTTTTGAAATAAGGAGTCTTCCAGAGTTTAGATTAGATTCCCTACAGTATGGAAACAGGCCCTTCGGCCCAACTAGTTTACACCAACCCTCTGAAGAGTAACCCACCCAGACCCATTCTCCCTGAATGATGCACCTAACTCTATGGGCAATTTAGCATGACCAATTCACCTGACCTGCACATCTTTGGACTGTAGGAAGAAACCGAGGGAACCCATGCAGACACGGGGAGTATGTGCAAACTCCACACAGACAGTCACCAAAGGCTGGAATCGAACCTTGGTGCTGTGAGGCAGCAGTGCTAACCACTGAGCCACTGTGCCGCTCCAGATGAGGAGGCATTTCTTCTTTCAGATTTTCTTCAATGATGTTGACTTGTGGAATTCCTTTGCTAAAGGCAGCAGCGGAAGATGAATATAATCAAGGCTGGCTCAGGCCCATTTCTGATCAGAATGAATCAACGATGTTTGGAGGGATAAACAGAAAAATGGAGTTGAGGCCACAATCTGACCAGGCTTGATCTTATTACATGGCAGAGCAGGCTTGAAGGACTGAATGGCCTACTCCCACTCCTGCTTGCGTGTGTTTCTTATTTACATGATATCCTAAAACATTTCACAGCCACTGTTTTGAAGTGTAGTCAGCTTTGTAATGTAGTAAAAGCAACAGCCAATTTGCACACAGGAAAATCCTGCACACAGCAACGTGACATTGAGCAGGTCACTTGTTCTGGTGATGTTGGTTGATGTATGAATATTGGCCAAGACAGTTTGCAGGACCCCACCCCTCCAGTACCTTCCTTACCCCTACTCTTCTTGAAAATAGTGGGATCCTTTGCACCAACCTGAAAGGGCAGACAGGATCTTGGTTAAACATATTCATGAAATGATGACACCTCTGACAGTGCAGTACTTTGAGGAAGTATTAGCCTGTATTATACCTGTGTTCACTGGAAATAAACAAAACATTATACAGATGGATGCAAAATATTGATGAGTCTGGATGGACTTAGAAATCAAGAAGCATTGATAAAGGGTTAGTGCTTCTGGTTAAAGGTCATTGACAGGAAATGATAACCTTTCTGTCTTATCCCCAGATGCTGGCTGATCTGCCTGAAGCTTCTAGTGCTTTCCATTTGCATTTCGAGACAATTCATTCCTTGTTGTTGTACTTTTTCCTTGTCTCCATTAGTTGATGGTACAAGGAGTGAAGGGGATGGTGATGGCCTAGTGGTATTATTGTTGGACTATCAACCCAGAGATCCAGACAATGTTTGGGGACCCGGGTTCGATTCCCATTGTGGCAGGTGGTGGAATTTGAAATCAATGAAATTAAGAGTCTAATGCTGATTGTTGGAAAAATCGACCTGGATCACTCATGCCCTTTAGGGAAGGGAACTGGTCCTTACCTGGTCTGGCCTACATGTGATTCCAGACTCACAACAATGTGGCTTACTCTTAACTGCACTCTGGGCAATAAATGCTGCCTGGTCAGTGAATGAATAAAGGACATTGTTTAAAAGTGAGTCTTTAAAGAATTAATTCATGGGATGTCAGCATTGAGCAGCCCTAGCTCCTCCAAAGTGGAGATGAGTTGCCTTCTTGAACCACTGCAGTCCATGTGCTGTAAGTTGACCCACAATACCCTTAGGGAGGGAGTTCCAAAATCTTGACCAAACGACAATGTATTTCCAAGTCAGGATGGCGAGTGGCTTGGACGGGAAGTTGCAGCATGAGATGCAGAGGAATGATAATGTGAGGTGAAACGTATGAAGGAATCGTTGTACAGATTGAAGGGTAATGACTGGAAGTCACTGCAGAAGTGATGAAATCGAAAGACATGAGATTAGCATTTTAGGGAAATAGGTGGGCACAAAGCAGGGGAATGAGACTGACTGAACCACTGTACAAAGACACAAAAAGGAACTAATGGGCCAAGTGGCTTCTTTTCGAGCTATAATGACTTGCTGGAGAGAAGATTCTCCTAATGTCAGGGAGTTGGGCTGGAAAGCTAGGGAAATAACAGAGAGTCACGACAGGGACAGTACAGTGACACATGCTCACTTCGGGGTATCTTTCTGGGGATGATGAGAGTGGGATTGGGGTGTCGAAATGCAGTTTGCGCATTTAATCCTCAATTTCCAAACATTTAGAGGGTTCTGCAGCATTTAGTCAGCAGCGCCACCCCAACGGACAGTGTACACAGGGCTTGCTTCACTAAAGGCTGCAACAGGGAGCAAATCGCTGACAAGCTACTGGTTTCTCCTCAAAAGGGAGTGATAATGACTCCCCTCTCCAGTCACATTGATTGAGTCACCATCACATTCTCCTGCTCTCTTAGTGGAGCTGTCTGCCCTTTGACTAGGAACCAGCAATAGGGTCCTGTACCTTGGCCACCCTCTCTGTACTGGACACCAGCTCCGAGTCAGTGCCTCTGAGCAAAGAGCTGGCCCTGCAAGTATGAGCTCTTTTGGTCATAACATCAAGTTCCTGAAGCACATGGGAAATTCTGGTTTTCATACTCTCTCTTAAACCATGGCACTTAGTTCAAGAAATTGCAGAATCCACAATTTATTTGCTTTATTTGAGAGATGAGCAGTTGGTTCTACAGAAGAATCATACTGGACTCAAAACATTAACTCTGTCTGCCTCTGTCTCTCTCTCTCTCTCTCTGTCTTTAGATACTGCCAAACTGCTAATTGGAAAGGATATACTCTTACGTGGGGCAATCTCACACAGGGTGGTGTGGTAGCTCAGTGGTTAGCACTGCTGCCTCATAGTGCCAGGGACCTGGGCTTGATTCCCACCTTGAACGACTGTCTGTGTGGAGTCTCCCTGTGTCTGCATGGATTTCCTCTGGGTGCTGTGGTTTCCTCCCACAATCTAAAGGGGTGCAGGTCAGGTCAATTGGCTGTGCTAAATTGCCCATAGTAATAGGTGCATTAGTCAGGGGTAAATATAGGGTAGGGGAATGGGTCTGGGTGAGTTACTCTTCTGAGGGTCGGTGTGGACCTGTTGGGCCGAAGGGCCTGTTTTCATATTCTAGGGAGTCTAATCTAGAACAAGAGGTTTTAGAATAAGGGCTAGCAGATTTAAAACAAAAAGGAATTACTTATCTCAAAGGGAGTTGAGTCTGTGGAATTCACTCCCCCATAGTGGGGTGGATGCTGGGAAACTGAATACAGTTAAGGAGGAGATATACACATTTTTAATGAATAATGGGTGGAAGGGTTAGGGAGAGTGGGCAGGAAATTGGAGTTGAGGCCTAGATGAGATCAGCCATGTTCATATTAAATGGTGGAGCAAGCCTGTGTGACTGCAAGGCCTTCCTCCTGCTCCTAGTTCTTATATTTTTATGTTTCTCCACTGTTCTTAGTGTTTGCTTTAGATTTCCAGCATTCACGGAATTTTTGCATTAACTTCCACAGTCAGTGAGTGTGTTTACCTAATGCGGCCGCTGTACAGTGTGGCATCATGAAGCCACAGTTCAGGCCCCCCTCATTAACCAGGAAGGCAGGCAGTTCACTCAGGGACGGGTTACACAGTCTCTCGATCCTCCTCTCACTGATTGATGCCAGTTCGTGAACACCGATTGCCAGGTAGTCAAGGGCCTGTTCCAAAAAGACAAGGGTCACTATGTTCATTGTACATACGGTCACCAATTAATTATAACCGTTTTCAATAAAAAATGCTGGAGGCCAGCTCTTCAGCTGAATAATTCACCCCCAAACACTGGCCTCCAAATGACTGCCAATGACATTGTTGGATGTTGTGTGGGGAGGGACAGCAGCTTGCAGGCTTGCAAGCGTGAACTCTGGGAAACGCACAACATGCCTGACCAGGAGTCTCTGTGTGACTCTGACATAAACTCTTAGGGCTCAGTACCAGCCTATCCACCAGCTGACTGTCAATGCTGTTCCAGACAAAAGACTAGACTCCACTGACACTGGCCAATCGAATACTCCCTCTCCTCCATTCCTGAGGATCATTGCAGAATAGGAAACTGGATATGGTTCCCTCACTCAGTCCTTACTCAGAGAGTGGGGTCCTCTCTGTATCACTGGGTAATGAGACTGCTTCCTGAGTCAGATCAGCCATCAGAAATAAACAGTGAAACAATTGTATCCACAATCTGTCAAGTTCACTGAGGGTATAGACAATAAAAATGTCCCTTAATGCACATTCTGAATTACTCTCTCTCAAGCTATTTTAATATAGCTTTATATTTCTGTGACAATGGAAGAAAGTGAGGATTGCAGATGCTGGAAAGTCAGAGACAAAAAGTGGGGCGCTGGAAAAAGCACAGCAGGTCAGGCAGCATCTGAGAAGCCGGACAGTAGATGTTTTGGGCATAGGCCCTTCATCAGGAATGTGGAGGGGGAAGGGGATTGAGAGATAAATAGCAGGGTGGGGGTGGGGCTGTGGGGAAGGTAGGTGGGAAAGCAATTGGTGGATACAGGTAGGAGGTGAATATGATAAGTCGGTGGGGATGGTGGAGGGGATAGGTGGGAAGGAAGATGAGCAGGTAGGACAGGTCAAGAGAGAAGTGGAGGGTTGGATCTAGGACGAGGTAGGGTGGGGGTAGATTTGGAAACTAGTGAAGTAAATGTTGATGCCATGTGGTTATGGGGTCCCAAGGCAGAAGATCAGGTGTTCTTCCTTCAGTTGGTGGGTGGCTTTGATTTGGTGGTGGAAGTGGCCAAATCCTGGTCCTCACATTCCACCCCACGCATCTCTAGATATAGTGCAGTACCCTCCTCCATTTTCACCACATACAGTCAGACACCACCATCAAACATACATTTCCCTCCCCACCCCTATCTGCATTCTGCAGAGACCATTCCCTCTGTGACTCCCTCTTTAGATCCACACTCTCCACTAACCCACCTCTTCACCCAACACCTTCTCCTGCCTCCGCACGAGATGCAAATCCTGTGCCCAGACTTGCCCCTTCACTTCCGTACAAAGCTCAAAAGAATCATCAAGGAGAAAGTGAGGACTGCAGATACTGGAGATCAGAGCTGAAAATGTGTTGCTGGAAAAGCACAGCAGGTCAGCAGCATCCAAGGAACAGGAGATTCGACATTTCGGGCATAAGCCCTTCTTCAGGAATGAGGAAAGTGTGTCCAGCAGGCTAAGATAAAAGGTAGGGAGAAGGGACTTGGGGGAGGGGTGTTGGAGATGCGATAGGTGGAAGGAGGTCAAGGTGAGGGTGATACAGCACCGCCTTCCTAACCTGCAATCTTCTTCCTGACCTCTCTGCCCCCACCCCACTCTGGCCTATTCTTATTTGCATCTTCCAGTGTTGGCTTTTATATTCACTCACAATTTTGTAAACTCTGATATGGGACAAAACCATGAAATGCCCTCAATTGCCTGATACTTACTTTCGCAGGATATTCACCATGGAAATTCCCACATGAAATAACTTCACCTCTGTCCACAAGCACAATCTGGAAACTGGTTAAGGACAGAAAGTGTTCTGATTTTGAAGGTTATGCAAGAAGTTTTATACTAGTTTAGAATAACACCATTTAAAATGGCCTTCCTTTTATTCCAATAGTGCCATGGAATTCTATTTACCATTTGAGAGGACTCCCTTAAAAGTCTAATCTAAAATCTAGTAATTCTGACAATGCAGAACTTCCTCAGCGACATACTATGCTGTTGTCCTGGGATTCTGCATTCAACACTCTAGAGTGGGTTTTGATAAATGAACCTTCAGTGAAACATATAGAAATATAGAAAATAGGAGCAAGTGTAGGCCATTTGACCCTTCAAGTAAAAAATGAGGTCTGCAGATGCTAGAGATCACAGCTGAAAATGTGTTGCTGGTTAAAGCACAGCAGGTTAGGCAGCATCCAAGGAACAGGAAATTCGACGTTTCGGGCATAAGCCCTTCATCAGGAATATCTGATTCCTGATGAAGGGCTTATGCCCGAAACGTCGAATTTCCTGTTCCTTGGATGCTGCCTAACCTGCTGTGCTTTAACCAGCAACACATTTTCAGCATTTGACCCTTCAAGCCTGCTACACTATTCAATATGATAATGGCTGGCCATCCAACTCAGTCATCTATTCCTGCTTTCTCCCTTTGATACCTAAAGAACTTTACTTAACTCCTTCTTGAAAACAATCGATGATTTGACCTTAACTGTTTTGTATGGCAGAGAATTCCACAGGGTCACCACTCTCTGGGTGAAGAAATTGCTCCTCATTTCAGTCCAAGATGGCTTACCTGATATCTTAAGACTGCAAGCCCTGGTTCTAGATTCCCCAGGCATAGTATACATCCTTCCATTTTACCCCGTTTAGTCCTGTTAGAATTTTTTAGGTTTTTGTGAGACCCCCCCCCCCCATTCTCCTAAACTCTAGTGAATATAATCCTAACCAATCCTAACCCCCCAGTCTTTCTACATAAATCAGTTCTGCCACCCCAGGAATCAGTCTGGTAAACCTTTGTTGCATTCCTTTCATAGCCATAACATCCTTCCTCAGATAAGGAGATCAAAATGACACACATTAATCCAGGTGTGATCTCACATTGACCCTGTATAATTGCAGCAAGGCATCCCTGCTCCTGCACTCAAATCCTCTTCCTATGAAGACTAACATACCATTTGTCTTCTTCATGGCCTCCCGTATGCTTAATTTCAGCGACTGGTGTATGAGGACAGGCAGATCACACTGCACCTCCCCCTTACCCAATCCATCGCCGTTCAGATAATTATCTGTCTTCCTGTTTTAGCTACTTATCCATAGTATACTTCATCTGACTTGCATTTGCCCAGTCACTCAGCTAGACTCAGAAGGAAAATAGCCACTGACTGCCACAGCTAACACTCTACATAAACACTGATCACAAAACTGGTGCACTTGCTGCCTTTCTGGTACTGTTCATTGATGTGACTGTTAATTATGTTGCATTGAAATTAGTGCCCCATGTGAGTTTGGCTTCATGAAAGGATACTGGGTTATCAGTGACACTGTTCATTTCAGTCACCAGAATTGATTTCACAAATTTGATTGTATCGTTGGCCACACCGTGAACCTGGAAAGCAGAATGTCCTGATCAGGAGAAACCTGCACTAAATTGGCCACTCGTTTACAATCAAATAGAAATCTGTAATATCTACCTGTGGGGAGCAACGAAGGCTATAGGCATCCTGGACACGGTCACAGAACTGGTGGCTTTCTGTCAAAATTTCACAATATTACACAGACACATTATAACCCCACAGACCTTTCAAACAGTGGGTGAAGTCATTCCTACAAGAAGACCAGTGCTTTACCTGCGATTTCAGATGGATAAAGCTTGGAATGCAGGACTGACCGGAACCGAGCAGCTACCTCAATCTGGCCTGGGTGAGGTCGAAGGTCATGGATATCTGTTTAATGTACAAAGTGACAGCATCATGTTAACCAGAGGTCAAAGGTTGCACTGTTCACTGAAAGCATCGGCAGCAAGGAGTCACTATTTCAGTCGTTCAGTCCATATAAAGTCTGCCTAATGGTTCAATTGGATGTCTAGTACATAGAGCCCCTGTCTCTGACCCAGAAGTTCTGGGTTCCATCCACCTCCAAGGACAGTGTGTTCACAATGTGGTCAGACAGGCTGCGAATCAAACTGGTAATCCTCTGATAGGTGCCATTGACCGGTGGTGAAAGTTGGAGAGACTCGTGGTCAGCTGTGGGATGCTGTGATGGCATAAAACCTCAAGCATCACTGCACATAATTCCTGGTTACAACATGCAAAAGGTGTGAGGAAGTGGTTGGACAACCAGAATGCCTGAGCTTGGTGCCTGCTGAATAGGGATGGATCCCTGCTGTGACTGGTGTTGGATTGAGGAGCTGCTTCCTTGCCCTATCCTTTGTGGAGACTACAGTGCAGTGGATCAGATCAGCCACTGGGCAAAGAAGGAAAATGAAGATCACTCACCTCTATCGAAGGCTTTGGTGGTGCCTTTCAGAGCTTCCAGAGTGAGAGCTGCTATAATATCTGCCTGTCTGGCTATTGCTGTTGCTCTCTCCACTGCCTCCGCACCGAGTGACGTGATCATCTGAGTTCCATTGATCAGGGCCACTCCCTAAGTACAAACAGCTGGTTGAACTGCATTGAAAATCGTTTTGATTTGTAAACCAATTTGTCATTTGGAGGTACAGAACTTGAGTGTTACTGGAAAAAAGACACATTTTGTTGCTCTTTTAGTTCACCAGGATAATTCCCAAGAATAGAAAAGTGTGGTGTTGGAAAAGCATAGCAGGTCAGGCAGCGTCCAAGAAGCAGGAGAGTCGATGTTTTGGGCATAAGCCCTTCATATTCCTGAGGAAGGACTTATGCCTGAAATGTTGACTCTCCTGCTCCTCGGATACTGCCTAATCTTCTGTGCTTTTTCAGTGCCACACTTTTCAACTCTGATCTCCAGCATCTGCAATCCTCACTTTCTCCTAATTCCCAAGAATATCAAAGTAAAGGAAAAACAATATTTATGCTGTATGAGAATAGAGTGCTGATTGGTTGTCAAGTGGCTTCTGATTAGTAGAGACATTGCAATGGAGGATGCACCAGTTAGATAGTGATTGACAGTTAACCATCAAGCTCTGTTTAAATTTGACCAGGTAAATGGACACAGTGGTATGAATTATTTAATTTAGTAAATAAAGTGACTGCAACTATAGTAACCTGCTGTTCCTGGAACAGAAATAAATGTTGCTGCAATACATTACTGATTTCAAACTTTAAACAAACACCAAATAACTTAGCAAGTATATGCATTTCTTCAAGTAAGGAAAGTCTTATAGATCTGCAGGATGTGGGACTAAATCCAGTGAATTCTTCCTTCCTAAATTTAATGAATAAACACCAGTGAAAGGAAAACATTATTCAAACATAGAGAACTCTTGTAAGAGCAGGAACTGGACATGTTTCATACAATGAGATAGGATTTGGTAATGCCGATAGAATTTTAGTCAAATGTTGTTTCAATCCTGTTTCCTGGATAAGAAAATATTGAAATGTTTTCTTACCTCTTTAGCTTTCAATGAAATTGGCCGGAGACCATGAGTTTGCAAAACCTGATGAAAAGAGTTAGAGTCAAAGATGGTTTACCATCAGACCATCCAGAATCAGGAAAGCATTTTAATTCACATCTAATTGCATAACAGCAGAACCTTGCATTTGTATAGCACTTTCAAGGTAATAAAATATCTTAGCAATTCATCAAGGCACTATAAACAGAATGTGACACTTGAGCCATATGAACAGATATTAAGGGAGATGAACATAAGCTTAGTTGAAGAGATAGTGTTTGAGGAATGTCTTAAATGGGGAAAGAGACGTTGAGTTTAAGGAAGTAGGAATTCCAGAACTTTAGGCCAATGCAACTTAAGACATTGCTCCCATTATTGAAGTCCAGTTCCTTCCAATCAGACAGTCCAGTATCAGGAGAACTCAAATATCTTGGAGGGTTATAAGGCTAGAAGAGATTAGAGATGGTGAGGAGTATGGCAGACACGGATTTAAGAACAAGGCTGTGAATTTTAAAGTTGATGCATTGTTTAAATGGGAGCTGGTGGAAGTAAATGAACCCAGTGCGAATGGGTGAACCAAAAATAGAAATTGCTGGAAAAACTCAGCAGGTCCAGTCTGTGGAAAGAAATCAGAGTTAATGTTTTGGGTTGAGTGACCCTTCCTCAGAACAGCAATTAGGTGATACCAGTAGGTGTGAGAGCACAAAGATGTCCTTGAGATTATGGAAGGTAGGATGTGGGTTACAACTAGTCAATGGAGATAAAGAGGATGCTGATGAAGGTTTCAGCAACAGCTAGACTGTGATCGAATAGAGTCGAGAGTGTGGTGCTGGAAAAGCACAGCAGGTCAGGCAGCATCCGAGGAGCAGGAGAATTGATGTTTCAGGCATAAGCCCTTCATCAGGAATGCAACAGAACAGAGTCAAGCAATGTTACCAAGATGGAAATAGGTGGACTTAGTGACTGTGTGAATGTGTGGTTGAAAGTTCATGAGGCATCAAAGCTGGTACACAAGTTGTACACGGAATCAGAGTTCCAGGAAGAGGGATAGACCCAATGGTAGAGAAACTATAGGCAATGGCTCCAGTCTTCCAAGATTAATTCGGGGAGTTTTCAGCAATGGGACAACTTAGTGATTGTGTTGAGGTAGGGTGAGTCGAGAGAGGTGGCAGTGGGTGTTGACATTATACATGCAGAGATTGATGTCATGGAGAGGCAGCAGGATGATGAGAAACTGGAGAGCAGCAAGGGTCAATCCTTGAGAGAACATGAGGTAATGATGTGGGAGCAGGAAGAGAGGCCAGTGCAGAAGATTATCCCACTCTGATTTGACAGAAGAGATCACAACGAGGGCAAGTGTGGTCTCAGCTAGCTAGACAACACTGAAAAGGTGTTAGGGGAGAAGGGTGTGGTCAACCAAAGACTGCAGAAAGATCCAGAAGGGTGAGGAAAGATGTATTCTATGTGATAATGGTTCTGAAAGGGTTAATATCGGAGACCGCATTAACTTCCACCTAATCTGATGATGTCACAAGCACTAGCACTTGATTGCCATATGCAATAAAATATGCCATGTTTAAAACAAGAGTCTCTTTAAGACTAGTCATTGTTGCTTGACCATTACAAACCAACCAGGCCTTCAGACCCAGTCTAGGAAAGAGATGTTAGCAACAAAACAGTCCAACCCTGATTGAGATGGCACTGTAACACACATAAGAGATGAGTTTGCCTTTATCAACCATTTGTGACTTTGGTAAGATTTCTTTGTGCACTGTGACGGTGAAGAAACAGATTGGAAAGATCACAGATTTCAGGGAAAGATGGACATGGACATGGAGGAGATAATACATTCATGGACTTTGAAGGGCAAAGGAAGGTTGGAGATGGGGCAATAATTGGTAAACTTGGAGAGATCAAGGGTTGACTTCTTTCTGGTTAATCACATAGATCATTTAGGATCATAACTCATTAGGAACCACAGATCATTTAGGATAATAGTTGATGTAGAATCAGATCATTAATAATCATGGATCATTTAGGATCTTGATGATGTAGGATCACAGATCATTAGGAAACATGGATCATTGATGATGTAGGATCATAGGTTATACAGAATCATTGATCTATCCGATCAGAGACCAGCACCTAAAGTTCCATTACGCTAAATAATAGTGATTAATTGATTGAAATCTTAAAAACATAGTGAAAGTAAACAACAGAGAACTCACGTATTTAGCGTCCGCCCAGCCACTTTTGGGTGACCACATTTTGCCTTCACCCATCAGCCCCAGAGCAAGATGGGCAAGGGGAGCAAGGTCCCCACTGGCACCAACTGTCCCCTTCTCTGGGACGTAGGAGAGACAGGAGGCTACAGGAGGGAAGGAAAAGGTGAGGGAAAAATCAAAGCTGGATCACTGATGAAAAATGCATAAAAAATGCATGATGGAAATAGAGAGGCGGGGGGGTGGGTTGAAATGCCGGGGAATCATGTCGGAATGGCTCCTGAATACAATCCCATAGGCAGTGGCAGGAACACTGGTGGCTTGACTACCTGTTAAGCAGGGGCTGGCAGTGATCTGAATGTTTAATGACACAATCCATTGTGGTGCAGAGATGGACATTGCATTTGCATTCCCTGTTACCTGTTACCTGCTGAATTTGAATGTTTGCTTTTTGTGATTCATGGATGAGAACTCCCTCTGTTCATAGATTTCTGCACCTTTCTACACATGCATCTTTCTACACATGCCGCCAAGTCTCCAGAGCCCCGTCCTCTGATTGAGATTAGATTACTTACAGTGTGGAAACAGGCCCTTCGGCCCAACAAGTCCACACCGACCCTCCAAACAGCAACCCATCCGGATCCATTCCCCTACATTTATCCCTTCACCTAACACTATGGGCAATTTAGCATGGCCAATTCACCTATCCTGCACATTTTTGGACTGTGGGAGGAAACCAGAGCACCCAGAGGGTGCCCATGCAGAGAGTTGCCCGAGGCTGGGATTGAACCTGGGACCCTGGTGCTGTGAGGCAGCAGTGCTAACCACTGAGCCACCATGCCGCCCACTCTGTAGTGTGGAAAAAGCAATTGTTCTCCTTCATCGGGTTATGAAAAAAATGCCTTGCAGGCAGAAGTCAGTAAGATGCAAAGCAGGAGTATACTTAAGAGGGCAATCAGGAGGGTAAAAAGGGGACATGAGATAGCTTTGGCAAAGAAGGCAAATAAGGAGAACCCAAAGGGGTTTTATAAATACATTAAGGAAAAAGAGTAACTAGGGAGAGAATACGGCCTCTCAAAGAACTGCAAGGCAGATCTTTGTATGGAAGCGCAGAGATGGGGGAGATACTAACTGAGTATTTTGCTTCAGCATTTATTGTGGAGAAGGACATGGAATATGTAGAGTGTGGGGAAATAGATGGTGACATCTTGAAAAATGTTGATATCACAGAGGAGGAGCTATTCGACGCCTTAAAATGCATGAAAGTGGATAAATCCCCAGAACCTGATCAGGTGTACCCTAGATCTCTGTGGGAAGCTAGGGAAGTGATTGCTGGGCCCCTTGCTGAGATATTTGTATCATCAATAGTCACAGATGAGGTGCCAGAAGACTGGAGGTTGTCCAACTGTGAGGTGCCACTGTTTAAGAAGGGTGGCAAGGACAAGCCAGGGAACTATAGACCAGTGAGCCTGACCTCAGTGGGGGGCAAGTTGTTGGAGGGAATCCTGAGGGACAGGATGTACATGTATTTGGAAAGGCAAAGACTGATTGGGGTTAATCACCATGGCTTTGTGTTTGGAAAATCATGTCTCGCTGACTTGACTGAGTTTTTGAAGAAGTAACAAAGAGGATTGATAAGGGTAGAGCAGTGGATGTGATCTATGTGGATTTCAGTAAGGTTTTCGACAAGGTTCCTCGTGGTAGACATGGAATACAGGGAGAATGGCCATTTGGATACAGAACTGGCTCGAAGGTAGAGATAGAGGGTGGTGGTAGAGGCCTGTTTCTCAGACTGAAGGCCTATGACTAGTGGTGTCGGTTGCTGGGTCCACTGCTTTTCGTCATTTATATAAATGATTTGGATGTGAACATAGGAGGTCTAGTTAGTAAGTTTGCAGATGACACCAAAATTGGACGTGTAGTAGACAGCAGAATACAACGGGATCTTGATCAGATAGGCTAACAGGCCAAGGAGTGGCAGATTGAGTTTAATTTAGATAAGTGTAAGGTGCTGCATTTTGGAAAGGCAAATCAGGGCAGTATTTATACACTTAATGGTAAACTCCTGGGAGTGTTGCTGAACAAAGAGACCATGCAGCGCAGGTTTATAGTTCCTTGAAAGGAGAGCCACAGGTAGATAAGCTAATGAAAAAGGCGTTTGGTGTGTTTTCCTTTTTATTGGTCAGAGCATCAGGAACTAAGAGGTCATGTTGCGGCTGTACAGGATATTGGTTAGGCTACTTCTAGAATATTATATACAGTTCTGGTCTCCCTTCTATCAGAAGGACGTTGTGAAACTTGGAAGGGCTCAGAAAAGATTTACAAGGCTGATGCCAGGGCTAGAGAGTTTGAGCTATTTAGAGAGGCTGAGGCTCTTTTCCCTGGAGTGTTTGGAGGCTGAGGGTGTGACCTTATAGAGGTTAGTAAAATCATGAGAAGCATGGATAGAGTAAATTGGCAAGGTCTTTTCCCTGGGTTTGAGGAGTCCAAAACTAGAGGGCATAGGTTTAAGGTGAGATTTGAAAGGGACCTCTGCAACTTTTTCACACAGAGGGTGATGCGTGTATGGAATGTGCTGCCAGAGGAAGTGTGGAGGCTGGTACAATTACAACATTTAAAAGGCATCAGGATGGGCACATGAATAGGAAGGGCTTAGAGAGATATGGGTCAAGTGGTATCAAATGGAAATGGTTTAGGTTTAGGATATCTGGGTGGCATGGATGAGTTGGACCGAAGGATCTGTTTCTATGCTGTACATGTCTATGACTGTAAGACTAATTACCATTAAATGCCTGGATTATTTGATTGAGGGTCTCTAAAGAGATCCCACTGTAACCTTTGGCGAGGATGTTGATCCGGAGAGCCAGCAGCATCCGAGATCTCTCTGGGGACAAGGGATCCCCGACACCTGGGAAAGAAGCAGAGATTTATTTTCCATCTCTCAAACAATCAAAATATTTCAGGCTCCTTGTAACATAGAAGAAACCTGGCCATCCTGGTTGAATTTGTCACAACAATACTTAGCAAGTGAAGCAGAGTAGAGACCGAGGCATGTTCAAAGAACAATTTTGAGTTTAAATAATGATTTCAAAATTTACAGTTTCTGCCACTTTATAAATTGTTGGTGCGACCATACTTAGAATGTTGTGCATGGTTCAGGTCACCAAATTACAAAACAGGTTCCACAGCCTTTGAAAGGACATAGAAACAGAAACAAGCATGACTGAAAGACTCGAGACTGACCAGTATGTAAATTGGCATAATCACATTGGAAAAGGGGAAGTTGTGGAGGTGATATTATTGGTGGTTTTAGGATTCTAAAGTGACTTGATGCTGTAGCTCACAACAAGCTGTTTAATCTTATGTTGAACAACGGATCGGAGGACACAGGTAAATTGACAGTAACATTAACTTCAATTCCACACCCAACAGAGAAGCTGCTGGCCTTAATGTAAAGATATGGTAATCCTTGTGGTGTGGTTTTCACTTCTCTTGAGGTCAATCTGAAATTTCCAAGTCATCAAGGGAATCTCCATTGAGATAACAGATAATAAGCACAAATTACTTCCAGAGACATTGAACTTATACCATAACAAGTGTTTATTTTTAATACAATGCTGTGCCCTTATTCAAGAAGGGCTGCAAAGAAAAACTCGAGAACTATAGACCAGTAAGTTTAACAACTGTGGTAGATGAGTTACTTGAAAAGATTCTGAGAGATAAGATATACATGCATTTGGAAAGACAGGGGTTGATTAGGAGTAGTCAGCATGGCTTTGTGCATGGGAGTTCATGCTTCATAAATTTGTTAGAGTTCTTTGATGAAGTGACCAGGAAGGTTGATGAGGGCAGGGAGGTAGACATAAAGTCTATATGGATTTCAGTAAGGCCTTTGATAAGTTTCCACATGGTAGGCTTCTCTGGAAGGTTACATCACATGGAATTCGGGGTGAGCTGGCAAATTGAATACAAAATTGGCTTGATGGTAAGAAGCAGAGGGTAATAGTGGAAGGATGCTTATTGGACTGAAGACCTGTGACTAGTGGTGTACCTTTGGGGTTGGTGCTGGGCCCATTGCTGTTTATTATCTATACAAATGACACTATTCAAATCATCAATGATTTGAATGAGAATGTACAAGGCACGGTTAATGAGTTTGCAAATGACACTAAAATAGGCATTTTCACGGACAGTGAGGAAAGTTCTCAGAAATTGCAGTAGGACTGTGATCAACTGGGGAAGTGGGCCGAGAAATGGAAAATGGAGTTTAATGAAGATAATGGGTATTTGAATAGGAAGGGTTTGGAGGGATATGGGCCGGGTGCTGGGAGGTGGGACTAGATTGGGTTGGGATATCTGGTCGGCATGGACAGGTTGGACTGAAGGGTCTGTTTCCGTGCTGTACATCTCTATGACTCTAATTATGAGGTCTTGCATCATGAAAAGTCAAATCAAGGTAAGAGTTTCATAGTGAATGGTAGGGCCTTAAGGCTCTCAGTTCTCTGAAAGTGCAGTCACAGGTAGACTGGGCAGTGAAGAAGGCTTTTGGCACACTGGCCTTCATCAGTCAGGGCATTGAGTATAAAAGTTGGGAAGTTATGTTGCACTTATACAGGATATTGGTGAGGCAGCACTTGGAGTACTGTGTTCAGTTTTGGTCACCTTCTTATGGGAAGGATGTTACTAAATTGGAAAGAGTGCAGAAGAAATTTACAAGGATGTTGCCAGGACACAACAATCTGAGTTATAGGGAAAGGTTGGACATGCTGAGACTTTTTTCTTTAGAGCATAGGAGACTGAGGGGGGTGGGGTGGGGAGGGGGGTGGATCTTACAGAAGTGCAAAAGATTATGAGAGGCATGGATAGGGTGAATGCACTCAGTCTTTTTCTCTAGGTTGGGGAATTGAGGACTAGAGGGCATCAGTTTAAGGTTAGAGGGGAAAGAATAAAAGGGAACCTGAGGGGCAACTTTTTTTACACAGAGAATGATATGCATATGGAATGAGATGCCAGCGGAAGTGGTTGAGGCAGGCTCATTAGCAATATTTAAGAGGCATTTGGACAAGATAGGAAAGGTTTAGAAGGATATGGGCCAAGTCCAGGGAAATGGGATTAGCATGAATATTTTGGTCAGCATTGACCAGTTTGGGCTGAAGGATGTATAACTCCATGATGTACAACTCTAGGACTCTAAGAATTTCAAATTAAAAGTTAGCTGAGTATATAAATTCAGTGGCTGTCTGAAATCCATTTACTGTTTATATTGGGTCATGAGAGGAATCGAGTGACATTGTACCTGAGTGCCAAGGGAATCTCAGATAGCAGTACTTCAGCAGATGAGATGCCATTTAAAAAAGTGGATTGTGTCACCTATGGGTTATGTCTCAGACTGTGGAAATGATAGAGGTTGAAGGGAAGGCAGCTATTGATGAAATGCATTTTTATGTTTTATTCTTCAAGGAAGATACAAGAAAGTTGATTTAAAAACTCAACTGCAACTTCTTGATCGGGGTGTGCTAGAGCTGGCATGCTATTGTGAAAGCATTTGGTCTAAGTTCCACTGTGCTAAAGTGTACTGAGAAGGGACATGGCTAAAATTTTCCAGTGGACATCCCTGTGTGCAGGTGAAAAGAAACCAAGATTCTTTCTGATTGCTGAAAATAAGTCGTCGACAAAACTACTGCTGAACAAACTCCTTTTAGCTATGAGTAGAGGCAGGAATCTCCTCAAATTAGAATCTGGACAGTGCAGAAAGAGGCCATTGGTCTGCACTGACACTTTGAAGAACCCACCGCCTACAGCCAGCCCACACCCCCATAAGCCTGCATTTTACTATGGCTAATCCACCTAGCCTGCACATCCCTAAACTCTACCGAGCAATTTAGCGTAGCCAACTCACCTAACCTGCAGACATTCAACAATCTGTGGAATGCTGAAGGAAACCCACACAGGCACGGGGAGAATATGCAAACTTCACACAGACTGTTGCCTGAGACTGGAATCGAACCTGGGTCTCTGCCACTGGGAGGCAACAGTGCTAACTATTGAACCACATAGTTTGTATTTTAACATTTATCTATTTGGAATTATCTCTCATTTCTAACTTCTGTGTATATGTGGCTCATTTCTCACATTTAATTTTCCAATAAACTCACTCTTTCTATAACTCAAGAAAACCCAAGTTAAATTTACATGAATCTCATTTTATTTTAATTAATTTAATGCATAAATATATTTGGACTGGGAAAAGAAATCTATAGGGAAAGGGATCCTTTTAACTTAACCTTGTTATACCCAACCAAGGAAAGCATTGAATAAAGAAGAGAAGTAGACTCATCCCTCCTCAACACATGGGCATTTGGGGGTATTCCATCTTGCATCGTAATGAATTGAGGACCCTCGCCTAGGAACCGGTCATAACATAGTAAGTAGCTAATCACATTGAAGAATTCTTACAGATAGCAAACCAGAAAGAAGAATCTATTGATTATTCTTCACATTTTGTAATGTTTTACAGGCATTGAATAAAAGGATTGGAGTACTGACATTAGGAGTTAAAAGGTATATGATATAGGAAAATAATGTTCACTCTATTAGAAGAACTGTGGAATTTTTAGCACATTGGAAAAAACTAACATGGCACAAACGCCAAATTACATTTTCAGAATCAGTAAGTGTTTTGATAGTAGTTATGTGTAATCTTAACACCTTGTTACAGCTTATTAATCTGTCAGGGCTTTTAATAGACAAACTTTAAGGTAAAAATCAAAGTTCTTGTAAATTCAATGATTTTTCATTGATTTACACTTGTGGAGACTTTAATGGTGCATGCTATAGTCATAAAGTCACAGACTCCTGACAGTATGGAAGCAGGCCATTCAGCAACCGCCTGAAGAGCATCCCAACCAGACCCACTCCATTCCTGTAACCAAAGAACAAAGAACTAAGAAAATTTACAGCCCAGGAACAGGTCCTTCGGCCCTCCAAGCCTGAGCCAATCCAAATCTACTGTCTAAACCTGTCGCTCAATTCCCAAGCATCTGTATCCCTCTGCTCCCCATCTACTCATCCATCTGTCCAGACACATCTTAAATGAATCTATCGTGCCTGCCTCTACCACCTCTGCTGGCAATGCATTCCAGACACCCACCACCCTCTGTGTGAAGTATTTGCTGCATGTATCCCCCTTAAACTTTTCACCTCTTACCTTGAATGCGTGACCTCTCATTATTGAATCCTTCACCCTGGGAAAAAGCTTACCTCTATCTACCCTGTCTATACCCTTCATGATTTTATAAACCTCAATCAGGTCCACCCTCAATCTCCTTTTTTCTAATGAAAACAAACCTAACCTACTCAACCTCTCTTCAAAGCTAGCACCTTCCATACCAGGCAACATCCACGTAAACCTTCTCTGCACCCTCTCCAAAGTGTCCACATCCTTTTGGTAATATGGCGACCAGAACTGTACACAGTATTCTAAATGTGGCCAAACCAACATTGTATACAATTTTAAAATTACTTGCCAGCTCTTATACTCAATACCCCGTCCAATGGAGGCAAGCATACCATATGCCTTCTTGACCACTTTACCCACCTGTGCAGCAACCTTCAGGGTACAATGGACCTGAATTCCCAGATCTCTCTGCCCATCAACTTTTCCCAAGGCTCTTCCGTTCATTGTATAATTCGCTGTGGAATTAGTCTTGCCTAAATGCATCACCTCACATTTTCCTGGATTGATCTCCATCTGCCATTTTTCCGCCCAACTCTCCAGTCTATCTATATTTTCTTGTATTCTTTGACAGTCCCTTATGCTTTCTGTTCCCCACCAATCTTCATGTCATCTGCAAACCTGCTGATTATACCAACAGTGCCGTTTTCCAGATCATTTATTGTATTATAAACAACAGTGGCCCCAGCACTGATCCATGTGGAACACCACTGGTCACCTTTCTCTATTTCAAGAAACTCCCTTCAACTACTACTCGCTGTCTCCTGTTGCTCAACCAGTTCCTTATCCACATAGGTACATGTGACAATAACAAATCACATCAAATTAAATCAAATATTTCTTACCTACTGCTGTGGAGAGGATGACATTCTCTTGCAGCTCTCTATGAAAATAGAAGGTTTTAGTATTGAGGAGAGCAATGGAATGTGAACAAAAGTAGCATCACATTAGAACATACTCACTTGAGCTTCTCAGTGGGGATAACAGTCCTGGCAAACTTCCCGAAACCTGTGTTTATTCCATACACCACTGTAAATTGAAACAAATTATTGGTAATGGCATACACAACAAACACAGGTTAATTCTAAATTTGCTCCATAAAATCTCTGTTGATTATCCAATGATTTCACACACTGGATGGCAGGACAAGCAGCAAAATTCAAGTCAATTTATCACACACAAGTTTTAAGTGAAATAATATGTCACCTTGTTTTTTATTGATGATTTTTTCTACAAGGTCCCTTGATTCATTGACCCTCCTTTCAGCTTCTGGGGTAAGCTAAAAGATACAGGCATTTGTGTAATGACATGTTGTGGTATGTTTTTGTAGAAATGGGAATGGATTTCTATCTTACCTTGATTTTGTAGCATGCTTTACCGAGCTGAACAAGCTGTTCTGTCGTTAAACTATTTCCATCCAAGGAAATGTACTATGAACAAATAGGGAAAGATCATTCAAAAGATGAACTGAAATCTGCTGTCATAGACAAGTTATTATTGTTCTAGGTTCATCTTCACCAGAATTATCCTCTTGTTTGGGTTTGAATTATAAAGAGAGACTGGATAGCCTGGGATTTTTTACACAAGAATGTAGGAGGTTGAGGTGTGATCTTATAGTGGTTTAGAAAATCATGAGAGGCATGGATAAGATGAACAGCAAAGATCCTTTTCCTAAAGTAGGGAAGTTCAAAACCAGAGGCATATTTTTTTAAGGTGAGAGGAGAAAGAAAAGGGACCTGAGGGGCAACTTTTTCTCACAGAAGGTGGTTCAAATGTGGAATGAACTGACAGAGGAAGTGGTAGATGGAGGTATAGTTACAACATTTAAAAGATGTCTGGACATGTACATGAATAGAAAAGATTTAGAAGGATATGGGCAAACTGCAGGCAAAGGAGACTATTTGTTTGGGAAATTTGTTCAGTGCTGAAGGGTCAGTTTCCATCATTTACTATATTGCGGTGTGTCGTGATAGTGTCAAATCGTAAAACCCCAGTCTGTGGATTCGAATCCCATCATGGCAGATAGTGAAATTTGAATTCAATTTAAAAATCTGGAATTAAAAAACTAACCAAATAGTAAGTCACTGTCAATTGTTGTAAAAACTCACCGAACCACTGATGTCTTTTAGGGAAGGAAATCTGCCATCCTTCCCCAGTCTGGTCTCTATGTTACTCCAGACCCACAGCAATGTGATTGACCCTTAATTGCCCTCTGAAATATCAAACCACTCAAATCATAGAGCAATTAGGAATGAGCAATTCTGTAAATGCTGGCTCAGCCAATGACACCCACATTCAATGAATCAATAAAAACAACATTATTGCATGTTAATGTTTAAATCTAAATCTCAAACAGGCATACATTTAAAGGGGGAATTTAAATGCCAAAATCACTCACCTGCTGAGGCTCTTGATATTGTCTGCATTTTGTTAAGAATATATATAATCAAATCATCAGCTCAGCTATTTACAATCTATACTCATGACTTAGACAAACAGAACATATTATATAAATTTGGATATGGGCGAAGTGCAGGAAAGCGGGACTAATTTATTTTGGGATTATGGTTTGTTTGGATTGGTTGGACTGAAGGGTTTCATACTATATGACTCAATAACAAGAGTACTGTATCTAAGTTGACTGACAAAATGCTGTTAGGGAGGATGCAGAGAGGCTGCAAAGGGATCCATATTCAGGTTAAGTGAGTGGACAGCAAATTGGCAGATGGATTTTGATAAGGTTCCCCATGGTTATGCGGAAAGTCAGGAGGCATGGGATAGTGGGAAATTTGGCCAGTTGGATAGAGAACTGGCTAACTGGTCGAAGTCAGAGAGTGGTGGTAGATGGTAAATATTCAGCCTGGAGCCCAGTTACAAGTGGAGATCTGCAGGGATCAGTTCTGGGTCCTCTGCTGTTTGTAATTTTTATTAATGACTTGGAAGAGGGAGTTGAAGGGTGGGTCAATAAATTTGCAGACGATATGAAGATTGGTGGAGTTGTGGATAGTGAGGAGGGCTGTTGTCAGCTGCAAAGGGACTTAGATATGATGCAGAGCTGGGCTGAGGAGTGGCAGATGGAATTCAACCCTGTCAAGTGTGAGGTTGTCCATTTTGGAAGGACAAATAAGAATGCGGAATACAGGGTTAACGGTAGGGTTCTTAGTAAGGTGGAGGAGCAGAGGGATCTTGGGGTCTATGTTCGTAGCTCTTTGAAAGTTGCCACTCAGGTGGATAGAGCTTGTAAGAAGGCCTATGGTGTATTAGCGTTCATTAGCAGAGGGATTGAATTCAAGAGTCGTGAGGTGATGTTGCAGCTATATAGGACCTTGATAAGGCCACATTTGGAGTACTGTGTGCAGTTCTGGTCGCCTCACTTTAGGAAAGATGTGCAAGCTTTGGAGAGGGTGCAGAGGAGATTTACCAGGATGTTGCCTGGAATGGAGAATAGGTCATACGAGGATAAGTTGAGAGTGCTTGGCCTTTTCTCATTGGAACGGCGAAGGATGAGGGGTGACTTGATAGAGGTTTATAAGATGATCAGGGGAATAGATAGAGTAGACAGTCAGAGACTTTATCCCCGGGCACAACAGAGTGTTACGAGGAGACATAAATTTAAGGTGAAGGGTGGAATGTATAGGGGAGATGTCAGGGGTAGGTTCTTTATCCAGAGAGTGGTGGGGGCATGGAATGCGCTGCCTGTGGGAGTGGCAGAGTCAGAATCATTGGTGACCTTTAAGCGGCAATTAGATAGGTACATGGATGGGTGCTTAAGCTAGGACAAATGTTCGGCACAACATCGTGGGCCGAAGGACCTCTTCTGTGCTGTATTGTTCTATGTTCTATGTTCTATGGAGTGTAATTTGGGGAAGTATGAAGTGATTAACTTTAGTGTTAAGAATAGAAAAGGAGAATTTCTTTTCGATGTGAGGAAGACCAATATCATGTTTGCCCATTTATTACAAAGGGATTGGAGTGCAAGAACGAAAACATTTTGCTACAACTGCACAGGATGTTGGTGAGACCACAGCTGGACAGATGTTCCATTTCCCTTAACAATTTCTCCTTTGAATCCTCCCACTTCCTCCAGACCAAAGGGGTAGCCATGGGCACATGTATGGGCTCCAGCTATGCCTGTCTCTTTGTTGGCTACGTAGAACAGTTGATCTTCCGTAATTACACCGGCACCACTCCCCACCTCTCCCCCCGCTACATTGATGACTGCATTGGTGCCACCTCGTGCTCCCGCGAGGAGGTTGAGCAATTCATCAACTTCACCAACACATTCCACCCTGACCTTAAATTTACCTGGACCATCTCTGACACCTCCCTCCCTTTCCTGGACCTCTCCATCTCCATTAATGATGACCGACTTGACACTGACATTTTTTACAAACCCACTGACTCCCACAGCTACCTGGATTACACCTCTTCCCACCCTACCTCTTGCAAAAATGCCATCCCGTATTCCCAATTCCTCCGCCTCCGCCGTATCTGCTCCCAGGTGGACTAGTACCACCATAGAACACGCCAGATGGCCTCCTTCTTTAGAGACCGCAATTTCCCTTCCCACATGATTAAAGATGTCCTCCAATGCATCTTGTCCACATCCCGCACCTCCGCCCTCAGACCCCACCCCTCCAACCATAATAAGGGCAGAACGCCCCTGGTGCTCACCTTCCACCCTACAGTCCTTCGCATAAATCAAATCATCCACCGACATTTCCGCCACCTCCAAAAAGACCTCACCACCAGGGATATATTTCCCTCCCCACCCCTTTCCGCCTTCCGCAAAGACCGTTCCCTCCCTGACTACCTGGTCAGGTCCATGCCCTCCTACGACCCACCCTCCCATCCTGGCACTTTCCCCTGCCCCAGCAGGAACTGTAAAACTTGTGCCCACACCTCCTCCCTCACCTCTATCCAAGGCCCTAAAGGAGCCTTCCACATCCATCAAAGTTTTACCTGCACATCCACTAATATCATTTATTGTATCCGTTGCTCCCAATGCAGTCTCCTCTACATTGGGGAGACTGGGCGCCTCCTAGCCGAGCACTTTAGGGAACATCTCTGAGACACCCGCACCAATCAACCACACCGCCCTGTGGCCCAACATTTCAACTCCCCCTCCCACTCTGCCGAGGACATGGAGGTCCTGGGCCTCCTTCACCGCCGCTCCCTCACCACCAGACACCTGGAGGAAGAATGCCTCATCTTCCGCCTCGGAACACTTCAACTCCAGGGCATCAATGTGGACTTCAACAGCTTCCTCATTTCCCCTTCCCCCACCTTATCCTAGTTTTAAACTTCCAGCTCAACACTGTCCCCATAACTTGTCCGGACTTGTCCGACCTGCCTAGCTCCTTTTCCACCTATCCACTCCACCCTCTCCTCCCTGACCTATCACTTTCATCTGCTCCCCCACTCACCCATTGTACTTTATGCTACTCTCTCCCCACCCCTACCCTCCTCTAGCTTATCTCTCCACGCTTCAGGCTCACTGCCTTTATTCCTGATGAAGGGCTTTTGCCCAAAATGTCGATTTTGCTGCTCGTTGGATGCTGCCTGAACTGCTGTGCTCTTCCAGCTCCACTAATCCAGAATTTTTATAGGAGTGTCAATGTGTTGTCATCCTTAAGTCTGATGCAGATGGAATTTCGTGCTCCCTAACATTTTAACCAATCTGTTGAACATACTGTATCATTGGGTACAACCTCTATGTAACATTACACAATTAACTGGACTGTGCACAGTTTCTAATTAGATAGATATTTTAAAGATGCAATGATCTGAATAGACTAGTCCTCTGCTAAATCATTCAATGATTCCACAAGCTGATAATATGTGAAAATTATATCTGTCACACAAGGCATAGTCAATGAATGGAATTGATATAATGATAGAATAGTGGCTACTTAAATGAAGTGATAGATGTTAAATGAGAGGCTTGGAGGAACTTTCCAGATGGGCCAAATGGCCTTCCATATTTCAATTATCTGATGAATTACATAATTACATGAAAAACTCCTTAAAAATGATGACACTTAGTGAAATAGACTTTTATATTAATTACTGTTAAGTGCAACTTCTAAAAAAGAACAGGCACAAAGCAAAGCAAGCCAAATCCTACAGTGAAACAACTGGAGGATGTTCCCTGAACATTTGAGATAAAACCAATGGAAAGGATACAAAGAGGCCATGTCAGACATCAGTGGATCAGCTTTGTCGTGTCCCCTTGGAGAACTGTGATGGAGAAATGAGAACACCACAATTAATGATGGTAAAACCTATTTGACTGTTGTCATATGCAAATATTAATGATATGAAAATGTATTCTGACATTATACAGTCACATGCTATTGAGATCCTGAGAGAAACGGAACACCTTTAGGGGAGAGCAGTCAGTTTGTAAATGAAAAGGCTCACAGGAATTCTGGGTTGTCGGTAGGAACTCTTAGATGAGTCAGGGACAGAGATGCAGCAGACTTTGAGTAGGGCCAATCCAGACAAAGACAGGACGAAAACAGTGCAGAGTTGATAAAATGTGGAGCTGGAAAAAACACAGCAGGTCAAGCAACATCAGAGGAGTGGGAGAGTCAGCGTTTCAGGTGGGACACTTCATCAGGTCTGGGGAGGGGTAAGAGTGTGAGAAATAAATGGGAGGGGGGGCTGCTGTGGAAGGTAGATCGGATGGCAATAGGTGGATGCAAGTCAGAGGTGATTGTGATTGGTCAGTTGGAAGGTTGGAGTGGATAGCTGGGAAAGAAGATGGACAGGTTAGGTCAGGTCAAGGGGGTGGGGCGGAGAGGAGGGCTGGACTTGGGATAAGTTAGGAGGGTTGGGGAGATTTGGAAGCTGGTGAATTCTATATTGATGCCACAAGGTTGTAAGCTCCCCGGCTTCCAAGCTGTCCCACCACCAACCACCCCCCTTCCCCCACCTCATCCAGCCCTCCCTCTCCTCACTGCCCTCCTTGACCTGACCTAACCTGCTCAGCATCTGCAATCCTCACTATCTACAAGTTGGCTGAACTTTAATATTAGAGTAGGCACAATGTGGAAAGACATGGGATTGTATCCATGGTAGCAACAAACTCTTTGGAGGCAATTGTGTGAAATGCTACAATACGTTTAATGCTACCGAATGTCCAATCTCAGTTATTCTAAACCAGTGAATGAAAGGAGAACCTTAATGTTTATTTTGTGATGGAATTACTTACCAATCTGGATGAAGTTGTTGTTTTCTAGAATGCCCCCAATGGGTCCTCAGGATCCACAAGACTGAGTCCCTGACACCATCTGACTGAGAACTTTGTGTCATCTATGCAGTACAGATCACCACAGTACACTTACCTCTCTCTGACAGCCTCACGTCCCAACCAGTGAATATTAAGAAAAGGGTCTTTACAGAGAATGACTATCCATTCCTGTCTCATATGCACAGTGAATCAAAGCATTTCTACAATGATCATCAGAGTTTCTGGGAGGATTTTCAAACATATCCCAATTATAATTTATAAAAGCTTCTGTCAATGAATAAATATCTTAAAACAGATCCGTTTTTGCAGTAAAATCTAATACTTTACTAATTACTTCCAATATTTATTTTCATTTAATCTGTGAACAACAGTTGGACAGAATCAGTTTGGCTTTAATTTATTCAGAATTAGGTTAAAACCTAATTTATTATATTTTGGGTGTTACCATTGACAGAGTTACTGTGACATAACTTAAAATAACATGACTTTTGATTATCCAGTGAGGGGCTAAAGTATGTAAATGGTATAATTAGTTGAGGAGGGCCTTTAGGTTCCTCTCTTTTTAACCCTCTCTTTGTCAGTTGCACAAAAACAATTTTTCTCAGCATACAGCTATCATTTCAATTAAACATAATTAACAAGGTCAAAATGTAGGAGTAGATTACGTGGTTTACTTGAGGGAAGAATTTTATAACTCAGTAACTCTGAAAAAAATACAACTTTAAACATGTTACATGCAAATACAGGCACTACGTTTATAAACAAAAATGTAACTTCTATGGGTAGGAAGAATAGTCTATACAGTTTATAAAACGTCGTTGATGCATTAGATTTTAAACCTGTTGCTTGTTAACTTTCCTTCCGTAGCAGTGCTGACATCTGTAGATCTTGGGTTCTTGGTGAATGGTTGTTCCAAGTTGCCTTTTCAGCAGACAATGACTTCAGCCTTGAGAGACAAGGACACAGGCTTATAGCGTCCTGGCTGTTATCAGTACATTGACTTTCCGTACTTTGCTGCACAATTTATATCGTCTTGCTCCTGTCCTTTCAACCAGCAGGTATCATCTGCAGACAACCCTTCTTCTGTCAATATGTGAATTTATCATGCAAGTGTTAATTAAACAAGAGGAGCACATTTTTGAACACTGATTCAGTTAGCTATTCTCAATCTTTAGGTAAGGTAATAACCTCACTGCATCTCATTTGATTTATTCCATATGGGTTCTTTCGACTTTCCTTAATCTGTTGTCAGGTGATCACAGCAGCTACATTAGGTCAGTATGTGCCCATTCTCAAACCATTTTAGGCCATGAAAGGTTTGAGGTACAATAATCAGGTGATGGGAAAGTGAATATTAATAGTCCATTTTTTATTACAATCATAACAATGAGTGCTGAAGGATTGCATCTGTTGGTGAACATCGCAACAGCATGTCTTTGAGACATTTGCTTTATTAAAACAATATAAAGTGCTTCACAGAAGTAAAAAAACTTACTCAGCTAAGAGCATTTCTAAAACCTTCACCAAAGAGGTAGAATTCAAAAAATAAGAAACGGTTAATGTTGGAAATAGAAAGTCAAAGATTTAACCTTTCAACAAGACTGGGAGAAGCTGGAGATGGAACAGGTTTTGAGCAATCGAAGGTGGTGGGTGGGTGGTGGGTGGGGGGGGTTGGAATTCAATGGAAAGTCTACGATCTGTCCTGTTGGGTAGCAGAGATTGTGGTGCTGGAAAAACACAGCAGGTCAGGCAGCATCCGAGGAGGAGAATTCCTGATGAAGGGCTTACGCCCAAAATGTCAATTCTCCTGCTCCTCGGATGCTGCCCTATCTGCTGTGCTTTTCCAGCACCATACTCTCAACTTTGATCTCCAGCATCTGCAATCCTCACTTTCCTGAAGAAGGGCTCAGGCCCAAAATGTCGATGCTCCTGCTCCTCGGATGCTGCCTGACCTGCTGCGCTTTTCCAGTAACACATTTTCAGCTCTAATCTCCAGCATTTGCAGTCCTCACTTTCTCCTTAGGCAGGACTGTGGTAACTTTACCTTTAATGTCTACCTATTCCACCAGCTTTGAAGCATAGAGAGCAGGGGATGTCCAAGCTACTAGAGTTGAGATATTTCATTCCTGAGGAAGGGCTTATGCCCGAAACATCGAGTCTCCTGCTCCTTGGATGCTGCCTGACCGGTTGTGCTTTTCCAGCACCAGACTCTTCAACATCATAGGGGATGTGGGAAGATTAGTGAGTTGGAAATGGAAACAGTCTCTCAGCCTCAGGTAGTCCGTGGACCAATAAGTCAAAGGCATTCCGAGCACGTCCACACTTTTCTGAATTGACTAGCATTGGAGGAGATAAAATACTTGTAATCACTCACATTCAGCAATTGAATGTAAGCAGCTTGTTTTTGGAGATAAAGAGGTTTCAGTAAGAAATGTTTACAGCAAGAAATAGACTCTCTTTGTCCTTCAGATTCTCTTCTACACGAGGTGTAGCTTCTGTTTATTTGTCAGAAGAAGATTATCTCAGTTTTGCTTTGCAAATGTAGGAAGATATTTCATCACAACTACATTCAGAATAGAGTAGGTAATTAAATAATTCAAATTAAATGGCTCTGTCATACTGATTTAGACAAAAGGTACATGTCACCGAAGTGAGGGATTAAGGAAAGTGAGTGAAAGTAAATAATGGCACATATGGAAGAGCTGGGGGATCAGATTCAAATGTAACCGTCCAATAATGGGGATCATTAATTTGAACCTCCTACTGCTAATGGATTTTTATTCATTCTTCTTACATCTGGCAAGCCCCAATTTATTGTCCATCCACATGCCTCTCATCCTGAAAGTGATGGGTCATTTTCTTGAACCACTGCTGTTCAGATAGTCAAAGGCATTTCTTCCTTCCTCCCTTGGGCTTGTGATCCCACCAAACAAGCTCTTGTTTCCAGGACTTCCACTGATGATGTTTCCTCTGGAGGTCTTCCTTCAACCTCAGACAACCCTCTCATACCTCCATCTGAACACCCAGCAACAGGAATGCCCACTATTCTGTTTCTACACAACTGAGTGGATTTCTTTCTATCTGATTCTAACTCTCCTTTTCTCCCCTTTTCCAGACTCTTCCCACCCACATCTGTAATTTTTTCACTATCCATCATCAATAGCAGTCTCTAATTTCCTAGCCCTAACCATCTCTCCTTCACTATGGGGTATCCATTTCATTGATGACACTCCACACCAGCAGACTTCCACCCTCCTTTTTTTAAACAAGGGTAACTCAGTCCACCAGAACTCTCCTTTACTGGCTGAACTTGGTTTTACATTAAACGTAACTTTAACTCGACTCACTTCTTGTCGAGGGAAGATGCTGTGGTGGGTGCCTGCACAGATCCTGATTGTCACTGCTGTTTTGTAGTACACACAAACCATTTTTTTGATCCAGTCCTGCTCAGCCCCCTCTTTCTCACCTTGTACTTTCATACCTTAATGACTGTGCCTGTGTTGATTCCTACTCTCCCCATAGAAAATTCCATCAAGAAAATAGATGAAGGCAGAGCAGTACATGTTGTCTATATGGACTTCAGCAAGGCTTTAGACTGGTTTGTAAGGTTAGATCATAATGGGATCCAAGGAGAGCTAGCCAATTGATGGTAGGAGACAGAAGATGGTGGTGGAGGGTTGTTTTTCGGACTGGAGGTCTATGACCAGTGGTGTGCTGCTTCCACTGTTGATTGTTACTTACATAAATGATCTGGATGAGAATATAGGAAGCATGGTTAGTAAATTTGCAGATGACACCAAAATTGGTGGTGTAGTGGACAGTGAAGAAGGTTATCTAAGAGTACAATGAGATCTTGATCAACTTTGCGATGAGTAGCAGACGGAGTTTAATTTAGATAAGTGTGGTGTAGATTTTTGGGAAGACAAACCAGGGCAGGACTTAGTTAATGGTAGGGCCTTGGGGAGTGTTGTCAAACAGAGATCTAGGGGTGCAGGTGTACACTGTAGTTCCGTGAAAGCCCTTTCACAGGTAGATTGGGTGGTGAAGATGTTTGGCACACTTGTCTTCGTTGCCCAACCTTTGAGAAGAGACATCACATGTTACAGTTGTGCAAGACATTGGTGCATACCATTCTGTTTGCTCGGAGGTAGGAAGGATGTTATTAAACTGGAGAGGGTGTAAAAAAGATATGCCAGGGTGTTACCGGTACTGGAGAGCTCGAGTTATAAGAAGAGGCTGAAACTTTGTTTCCCCTGGAGAATAGGAGGCTGAGATGTATTAAATCATGAGAGGCATAGATTAGGTGAATAGCAAAGGTTTTTTTTTTGCTCAGAGTATTGCATTTTGGTACAACAAACAAGGATTGTACTAATACAATTAATGCTAGGGCCTTGGCTAGTGTTGTAGAACAGAAAGACCTAGAGGCTCAGATACATACTTCTTTGAAGTTTTTATCACATATAGAGAGGGTGGTTAAAAAAAAAAGGTGCCTAGGACGCTTGCCTTCATCGCTCAGACCTTGAAGTATAGGAGTTGGGAAGTCATTCTCCCTGTGTCTGCATGGGTTTCCTCCGGGTGCTCCGGTTTCCTCCCACAGTCCAAAGATGTGCGGGTCAGGTGAATTGGCCATGCTAAATTGCCAGTATTGTTAGGTAAGGGGTAAATGTAGGGGTATGGGTGGGTTGCGCTTCGGCGGGTCGGTGTGGACTTGTTGGGCCGAAGGGCCTGTTTCCACACTGTAAGTAATCTAATCTAATCATGTTGAGGTTGTACAGGAAGTTGGTGAGATCTCTTTTGGGATACTGTGTCCAGTCCTGGTTGCCCAATGTTAAACTGTAGAGGTTTCAGAAGAGATCTACCAGGGTGTTGCCGGGTATGGAAATTTGAGTTAGAAGGAGACACTGGATAGGCTGGGACTTTTATTACTGGAGTGTAGGAGATAGAGAGGTGACCTTATAGAAGTTTATAAAATCATGAGCAGTACAGATAGGGTTAATAGAAACTGCAGATGCTGTAAATCAGAAACAAAAACAGAAATTGTTAATGGCAGTTGTCTTTTCTATAGGATGTGGGATTTCGAGACTAGGGGACATATTTTTAAGGAGAGAGGAGATTTAAAAAAGACAAGGGGTGAAACTTTTTTTTAACCTCAGGAAGTAGCAGGTGTGGGTACAATTACAATGTTTAAAATTGGAGAAGTACGCGAATAGGGATTAGAGGGATATGAGCCAGGAGCAGACAGGTGGGACTGGTTTAGTTTGTGACTATGTTCAGCATAGACTGGTTGGATAGAAGGGTCTGTTTCCATGCTGTATGAATCTATGATTTCTGTCTAAGTAGCCTTTGTTGTGCATCAGGAACTTAAATAATTCAAAATAAACAAAGTCAAAAAACATGGCACTGTAAAAGCCCGGCAGGTCAGGCAGCATCCAAGGTGCAGAACAGTTGATATTTTGGGCATAAGCCCTTCATCAGGAATGTAAGAATGATGAATGCTAGAAATCTAACAAATTGCTGGAGAAACTCAGCAGGTCTAACACCATCTGTGGAGAGAGGAACAGTTAACATAGAGTCCAGTGACCCTTCATCGGGACATAAATTATGTTTTACAAATGACCTTCAAATGGCAGGGTTTTTTTAGAGTGACTTTCCGGTGACTTCTCTATCATTGGAGCAAAGGAGCACCAGGGAGAAAGATTATTCTTAAATACAGGAGGCTCCACTATTAGATTTGGAACAGAAGGAAAGAATGATAATAGAGATAGTTAACATATTAGATTAGATTACTTACAGTGAGGAAACAGGCCCTTTGGCCCAACAAGTCCACACCGACCCGCCACCCACCCAGACCTCTTCACCGAACATTACGGACAATTTAGCATGGCCACTTCACCTAACCTGCACATTTTTGGACTGTGGGAGGAAACCGGAGCACCCGGAGGAAACCCACGCAGACACAGGGAGAATGTGCAAACTCCACACAGTCAGTCACCTGAGGCGGGAATTGAACCCGGGTCTCTGGCGCTGTGAGGCAACAGTGCTAACCACTGTGCCACCATGCCACCCACATCCTTAAGCTCAAAGGAAATACAGTACCTATCAATATTAAAACCTCAAGAAGTCTCACAGAGGCATTAGAAAATGATAGGCACATAAGGAGACACTAGGATAAATGGCCAAAAACTTGGTTGGAGGTGAGGTTTTAAGGAATATTTTAAAGAAAGAAGCTGTAGGGTTAAAGGTTATCGGGGTAGGCAGGAAAGGATCTTCAGATCAGTGAATGATGGAACAGGCTTGATTGGCCAAGTGGCCTACACCTGCTCCTATTTCCTATGTTGATATAGAAAGGCAGAGGAATGCAAAGAGGAAATTCTAAAACTTAGTGCCTAAGCAACAGAAAGCACAATGATCAACTGTGCAATAAATCCAAGGACATCTGAGGAATAATCAGAAGTATCTCTCAGGATTGTAGAGACGGAGGAAGTCACAGAGATAGGGAGGAGGAATATCATGGGGGGAGTTGAAAATGATAAAAGAAAACACAAGACATTGCCAACCAGGAAACAACATTAGTCAACAAGAACAGAAAGGATGGGTGAATAGAATTTGGCGCAAGCGCAAACAAGACCAGCAGAGTTTTGGATGACCTCAAATTCATGGAGTAGAACATGAAATGCTAGCCAGTAATGATAAAGTCTGAAAGTGAAAAGCGAAGATGGGTTTCATTTGCAGATCAACTAAGGGAAATGCAATATAGAGGTGAAAATAGGTAATCCTATTAATATAGTCAGTAGCTCATTTTAGAGTCAAACATGCCACCAAGGTGGTATGCAGTTTGGAGGGTGGGTGGCTAGCTAGCTAGGAACAGTTTGCAATGAGGTAAACTCAATGGATTTGACTTTCCCAATACTGACAGATTTCTGCTAATCTAGTACTAAGTAGTGGTGAAGCAATCTCATGATTTAGAGATTTGAGGAGTTGAGACACAGAGTTACAAGGTTGTACTAGAGATTGTCAGTGTATGTATCAAAAACATTTGTTTTTCGATGAAGTCACCCAGGAGAACATGAATTTGAAATCCACAGGGAATGTAGACAGATTTGCAGGGAATACCCTAAGGAGCAGAAAGAGAACGCATTTCAAGTTTCTCTGGCTCTGATTTGACAGATAAGCCTGCAAATAAGAGAGTGCTGTCCTCGCTATGTAATGATAAGTGGAAAGGCATTGGAGGAAAACTGTATAATCAACGGTGTCAAAGACGACAACAGGTCATACTTTACAGACAATGTCCCAGACACTACCAATCAGCATCCCTAGATATTTCCTGTCCCATTGGCAGGGCAGACCCAGAGGTCACAGCAGTGGAAGACAGTCAGGGGGGAGTTGCCCTGGGAGGCCTCAACATTGACTCTGGATACCAAGAAATCTCAGAGCTTCAGGTTAAATATTGGCAACGAGATCTCCCACTGATTACCATGCATCATCCTCCCTCAGCCGATGAATCGATATTCCTCCATGGGGCAGCACATCAGTACAGCGGTTAGCACTGCTGTCTCACAGCGCTGTGGACCCGGCTTCAATTGTCTGTGTGGGTTTCCTCTGGGTGCTTTGATTTCCTTCCACAATCCAAAGATGTGCAGGTTAGGTGAATTGGCTATGCTAAGTGTTCAGGGATGTGTAGGTTAGGTGCATTAGTCAGAGGTAAATGTAGAGTAATAGGGTAGGGGAATGGGTTTGAGTGGGATACTCTTCAGAGGGTTGGTGTGGACTTGTTGGGTGGAAGGGCCTGTTTCCACACTATAGGGATTCTATGATGATGTTGAGGAATACTTGAAGAAAGTACCGAGGATGGTAAGGGCACAAAATGTACTTTGGGTGAGGGATTTCAATATCCACCACCAAGAGTAGCTCTGATCGAGTTGGTCAGATCCTAAAGGATATAGCTGCTAGACTGGGTCTGCAGCAAGTGGGAAACACATACTTGACCTCATTCTTACCAGCCTGCTGACTGCAGATGCATCTGTTCGTGACAGTATCGGTTAGTGTGACTACAAAGAGTTCCTGTGGAGACAAAGTCCAGCCTTCACGTTAAGACATTCTCCATCGTATTGTGTGGCACTATGTGCTAAATGGGACAGACTTTGAATAGACCTCGCAACTCAAGACTGTGCATCCATGAGACACTATGGGCCATCAATAACAGCAGAATTGTACTTCATCACAATCCGTAACCTCATGGCCCAGCATATCACCCACTCAATCATTACCATCAAGTGAGGGATCAAACCTGGTTCAATAGAGAGTGCAGGAGGGCATGCCAGGAGCAGCACCAGGTATACCTAAAAATGAGGTGACAAACTGGTGAAGCTACCAAATGGGATTACTTGCATGCCAAACAGCACCAGCAGCAAAATGAAAGACAGCTTAAGTGACCGGCAATCAATGGATCAGATCTAAGCTCTGCAAGTCTTGCGATATCCAGTTGTGAATGGTGGTGGACAATTAAACAACTCTCTGGAGATGGCAACTCCCCAAATATTCCCATTTTCCAATGATGGCAGAGTCCTACACACAAGTATAAAAAAAAGGTTGAAGCATTCGCTGCAATCTTCAGCCAGAAGCACCAAGTGGATAATCCTTCTCCGTCTCCTTCAGCGGCCCCCAGCAGAACCAATATCAATCTTCAGCCAATTTGATTTACTTTAGATGATATCAAGAAACTGGAGGCACTGAATATTGCAAAAGTTATGGGCCCTGAAAATGCTGGCAATATTACTGAAGACTTGTGCTTCAGAACTTGCTGCTCCCCTAGCCAAGCTGTTCCAGTAGTTACAACACTGGCATCTAACCTGACAATGCAGAAAACCAATAGATCACGCCCATGTATGTCCTGTACACAAAAAGCAGAACAAATCTCATGCTCAAATGTTACAAGATCTGGACAACATCCAGGCTTGGACTGCCAAGTGGCAAATAACATTAGCAATACACAAATGCCAGACAATGACCATCTTCAACAAGAGAATTTAATCACCATCCCATGACATTCAATGATGTTACCATCACTAAATCCCCCACTAGCAACGTCCTTGAGGGTTATCACTGATGAGAAACTAAGCTGAACTCACCATATAAATACAATGGTTACAAGAGCAGGTCAGAGGTTGGGAATACTACAGAAACTCACCACCTGACTCCCCAAGCCTGTCCATCATTTACAAGGTACAGGTCAGGAGTGTGATGGAATACTTACCACTTGCCTAGATGGGTGTAGCTCCAACAACACTCAAGAAGCTTGACACTGTCAAGGACAAAGCAGTCTGCTCGATTGGTACCACAACCACAAATATCCACTCCCTTCATCACCAACACTCAGTAACAACAGCAGGTACTTTCTACAAGATGCATTGCAGAAATGCACTGGAGACAGCACCTTCCAAACCACAATTACTTCCATTTGAAGTACAAGGGAAGTAGATCTATGGGAACACCACCTATAAGCTCTTTTCCAAGCCACTCATCATCCTGACTTAGAAATGTATCACTGTTCCTTCATTGATGCTGGATCAAAATCTTAGAATTCCCTCTCCAAAGATATTGTGGGTCTACCCACAGCAGGTGGACTGAATGAGTTTAAGGCAGCAGCTCACCATCACCTTCTCAAGGGCAACAAATGCTGGCCCAACCAGTGATGCCCATGGATGTAAGTTTGCTCGCTGAACTGGAAGGTTTGTTTTCAGACATTTTGACACCATACTAGATAACATCAGCGAGCCTCCGGAAGCACTGGTGGCATGGCCCACTTGCTATTTATGCGCTTAGGTTTCCTTGGGTTGGTGAGGTCACTTCCCATGGTGATGTAATTTCCGGTTCTTTTTCTCAGGGAGTGGTAAATGGGATTCAAGTAAATATGTTTGTTGATAGGGTTCTGGTTGGAATGCCATACTTCTAAGAATTTTTGTGCATGTCTGTTTGGCTTGTCCTCAGATAGATGTTGTTGTCCCAGTTGAAGTGGTGTTCCTCCTCATCCTTATGTAAGGATATGAGTGAGAGTGGGTCATGCCTTTTTGTGGCTTGTTGATGCTCAAGTATCCTCATGGCTAGTTTTCTGCCTGTTTGTCCAATGTAGTGTTTGTTACAGTCCTTGCATAGTATTTTGTAAATGAAGTTATTTTTTCTTGTCGTCTGTATAGGATCTTTCAAGTTCATTAGCCGTTGTTTTAGTGTGTTGGTGGGTTCGTGCACTACTATGATGCCAAGAGGTCTGAGTAGTCTGGCACTCATTTCCGAGATGTCTTTGATTGAGGGGAGAGTGGTTAGGGTTTCTGGACATGTTTTGTCTGCTTGTTTGGGTTTGTTGCTGAGAAATCAGTGGACTGTGTTCTTTGGGAGTGATGCCTATGTCCCATGAATGAACAAAAAAGATGAGCGATAGTTTATTTTGTCAGTGATACCAGTTGTCACTTTTAATTTCTTCGAGAACTGTTTTAGTACTGTGGGAAGGGTAGAAATCTGATTGAAAGGATTTGAAATACGGAGATCAGGAAAGATAGGCTTGAATTTGGGAGGCAACATGTTCAAAGGCTTGAGGGGAAAGAGAGGTCAAAGATGACAGAGTAGTAAGGATGGAGGGATCAAAGTTGGGTTTTTTTTGAGATGGGTGGTGACAACAGATCTGAAGGACAACAAGTCAGCATGCAAGAAAAAAAACTTATCAGCTTGCGTGTGAGCTAGAAGGTGGAGTTAGGTGGTCAGAATCAGGATGTTGTGGACAGGTGACCTTGTAAAGAGCACAAGGAGAAATAGGAAAGGAACTAGACAAAGATGGAAATTTAGGGCAAAAGCAACATAGACCTTTACAGGAAGTATGGCTCACTAGATTAGGGTAAATGACTGTACTTGTTGGAGATGCAGATGAATGAGATAGGAAGAGAAATTTAAGACTTTGTATAGTACATAAAAGCCAGGGCTACAGTTGGATTCATTGCACAGACAAAAGCAGGCTTTACAATATTCCTGAAGAAGGGCTCATGCCCGAAACGTTGATTCTCCTGCTCCTTGGATGCTGCCTGACCTGCTGCGCTTTTCCAGCAACACATTTCAGCTCTGATCTACAGCATCTGCAGTCCTCACTTTCTCCTTTACAATACTTTGTACAATCTACCTTTTGTTACCATTCAAGCCTGCATCTTTTGGACTTTAGAAAAAAAACAAAACGTAGAGAGACAAGTAGAGATTAAAAATTTTATTTGAAACAATGCACTTACTGTATCTATGGAGCAATGAATGGATTCAAAATTCAACATTTTGATTAGAACAATTCTATTTTGGCTTAAAACTGAAAAATGATTGGAATCAACAAATAGGTTTTTCATAATCTGTAGAGAAAGTATGACAGTAACCAAATTCTTTATTTTGTAATGAAATCTGAAAAGAGTGCCTACTGCTGCAATGGTCAATTATTAGACAAGGTAGAGGTCCTTGGCTACCAGTGCAGCTGTGATTGGGTGCATGCAGGGCTTGTTCTTCTTGAAGGTTTCAATTGCTTGCTCTCGTGCTTGTTCAAAGTTGTACAAGTCTCTGTAACATTCATTTAAAACAAGCACAAAGTCAGTAATTATATACAAAACAGTAACAGACCATCTACACATTGGAACATTACTGTATTACAATGTCTTTGGAATCAAGCATGTTTCCACATAGGTTGCAAACATGAGCAAATATTTATGTTAAAAGGGAAAACAACATTCTTCTTCTAATATACAGCTACATGGTACTGGTTACTTTTAGTTACAATACCAAGATTAAGGAAAAGTGCTAGGTATGAGCAACACTCAAGGAGCAATTAGCGACTTAAGCAATATTATAAGCATGAATTAAGACATTTGTATTTTGATGCTGGGATTTTTCTGTAGTGTATTCACAGATATAAGGCACACGGTCAGCTAAGTAAACAGGATGACATTGTTCATATTGTACAGGGATAGCTGCTGCCCAAACATTTGTAGAAAATCAGGAAATGCTGTGTGTAAACAGTGATACAGTGGGCACCAACGAATTAGAGCATGTAATTTGCTTGACTGCATCGATGAGCTCCCCTTTTTCATCCCAGAGTAAACATCTCTCAGCTAAATAGTAATCTAAAGTACCAGTCAAAATTAAAAGCAATCCTACAAGATGTCTTTCAGCAGATCAGATCTTCCAGGGCCTTGCCCTTGCTGCTCTCTCAATTCCCACCATTCATGTCCTCTCGTGCACTTTGATTATAGGTCTTCTCGCCTTTGGTGGTCATACCTTCAGGTCTAATGCTCTGTAACACACACTTTACAACTCTGCCTCTCTAACTCACTTTCCTTCTTGAGGGTGCTCCTTACCTCCTAGCTCTTTGACCATGCATTTGACCTAATCTCCTCCTATGGCTTGGTGTCATATGTTTTGTTATAATGCTCCTGTGAAGCACTTTGGGATAGATATGTGTTAAAGTCACAATACAAAGTGTCAAAGTTATATTTCTTAAATCATTGTTTCTTTTCTCAGTAACCCAGTTGTTCTTTACATTGAGGAAAAATCAACATATGAAACTTCACAGTTAAAAATTTTTCATTTTATAACACAACCTATTATTGTCATTTCAGTCAAAAACAAAACTGCTGGAGAAGCTCTGTGGAGAAAAAGCAGAATAACCGTTTTAGGTCCAGAACTGGGTTCTGAAGAAAGGTCACTGGACCTGAAATGTGTGAGATATCGTGCTATTGGCTATCTTTACTAACTCATTCACCAGCTTGCTATATTTATCAATACCAGATTGCTGTTCATTCATTCATAATCCTTTACTAACCCGGTTATTTATTATACATGGTCGCATCCATTCAGTCATAAAACCATGGTTCTGTATTATACAAATTTAAACCATTATTGCATTCAGCATAAAGAACAATACCATCCTCCATCAAATCTCCATGAAACATCATAATGTTAATCAGTCCTGATCAACCATCTCCTGGATTAAGTACCTATTAAATACCTTTTAACTGGGCCATTATCCCTTTAAAAAACTAACTGACAAAGCAGCGCTTGCATGAAATTGCATGAATGAAAGAAACTCATACTGGCAAATAGTAAATAAATTTCACCACAGCTGCAGTAATCAGTTTAATATCCTTTATGATTTCTAACCTATTTAGAGAAAAAGGCCTAGTTTTTTTTAAAACCAACATTTACTAATTTAGAAGACAAAAGAACTAACATCTCTGATTATGCAAGCAGACCAGACAAACATCCCATCAGAAGTAGCAGCCTGCAGTTAGCATGTTGTTAACCCATCTCCTGTCTCCCAGGAGAGAAGCCCTTCATGTACTATCAATGAAAAATGTAACACTATAGTAATGATATGTAAGAACTGTGTGTAAAGGGGCTCTTGTAAAAACTACTTCGAGATTCTATTGCCACCTCCCACTTGTGCTGTGATTGCTGAATACAGAGGCTATTTTCGCCACTCACTGGTATTGGCTGTTATTTGAACATGATCCCACAAACATTAATTCTGCTTTCTCTCCAGATGTGCCAGACCAGGGTTTCTCCAACAATTTTAGTCTTTGTTTCAGATTTCCAGAATTAGCATTGGTCATTTAAATCTTTGACACATCTCATTCGGACTATTCAAATGGCCAGCTTTCTACAGTCTTAAGGCTCTGCTGCTTGTGTCCTAACTTGCAACAAGTCTCATTCACCCATTACCTCTGTGCTCACTAACCTACTGATAAAGTAACATTTGATTTTAAATTCTTATCCTTGTTTTCACATCCTTCTAGACCAAAACCAAAGATACAAGTTGTCCTCTAATTCTAGTCTCTCATCATCCCTCAGTTTAGTAACTCTACAAAGCTGCCCAAACTCCCGGTTCTGGAATATATTGCTTCTAAACCTCTCCCCTCAGCCTCTCCCTTGCCTCTAGATACTTGTTAAAACTTGTCTTTTAGACCATACCCCATGGTCACCTGCCCTTACACGAAAGCACGATTAAAGTTATTGGTTTAAAATACTGCTAAACTTCAACAACAAATGCTATTTAACAACTTTTATTAACATGGTGCAAAATCCGCTTTTTATTTTAATTTTTAAAAGCTCTAAGTGGTCTTCTAGCTTGTTTCTTTGCCTTTCTACTCTGCACCTCTCCCCCAAGGTAATAAGTAACAAAGTCAAGGGTCGGCCAGTTCTCTCCAATGAGGATGACTCAGCAACTATTTAATTTTAAATTGAAATCCTACCTATAAAGAGGGCGAGTGAACTTCATTCTACCTTGCACAGTGACCATTTCCAAAGCAAGTGGGATGGCCTTTTCCCACTGAGCTCGGAGGCACAAACGCAGCCATCTTAAATGAAGAAAAAAACCATAGTTTACAAAACAGAGTGAAGTAGTTTTATTTAAATTTCTATCATCAGACTCAAAGACAAAGACAATGATTAAATAATATCAAGAGAGACAATTCATGGTATAATCTATTGGGCATAGTGCAATGGGATTAGTTTTGGGCTGTTGAACACATACGATGAAGCAAACTGCCTGTGGTGTAATCTTTATGGCTCCATTGCTATTCATGTCGTTTAATTCAGCAGCTCTTAACATACATCTTGTTGTGTTAGGCTTTAACTTAAATTACTGAATCATTCAAATTTTAAGCACATTTTGCATTAATGGACGGGTTGGACCGAAGGGTCTGTTTCCATGCTGTACATCTCTATGACTCTCTGCTCTCTTCAAAATAACAGAATCATAACTGTTTGAGGACATCTCTATTCTCCTCCTCTCACCACCAAGTCCTCTGAAGGTGCTGACTCATATTGGGGTGTCTTTCTCCAGGGCAGTATTAACCCTCCTATTCGAGCGATCACTCCTCACGTGCAAGATTCTGTAGTTAGGGTTGGCATGCTAGTTGAAGCTGGAAAAGTGGAATGACCTTTCCTCAGGCAGGTTAAACTCCACAGTCTTCTCAGCAGAGGTTCAAATGAATAGTTAGAATGACAAACTTCTGGTTGAATCCCTAATAAAGCTGTCACTAGCAGCCTACCAGTTCATGGTTTCACTAGAAGTATAGAGTCATTTTGTAATACAGCATGGAAATAGGCCCTTTTGGTCCCAATTGGTCCATGCTGCCCACTTAACTAGTTTCAATTGCCCGCATTTGGTCCATAGACCTCTAAAATCAGTCTCATCGTGTAACTTTCCACATTTTAAAAAAATGTTATTGTACCTGCCTCAACCACTTTCAATTGCAACCCAATTCATATACGCACCATTCTCTGAGTGAAGTAGTTGCCCCTCAGGTCCTTCTTAAATTTTTCCCCTCTTATTTTAAACCTAAGCCCTTTGGTTTTCAATTTGCCATCCCTGGGGAAAAAAACAGACTATGCACTCATCCTATGACCCTCATGAGTTTATAATCTCAATAAAGTCAGCCTTCATCCTCCGACGTTCCAAGGAATAACTCCTATCCTGGTCAACCTCTCCCCATAACTCAGGCCCACTACTCCTGGCAACATCCTTGTAAATCTTCTTTGCACTTTTTTTCAGTTTAACTATGTTTTTCCTAAAACAGGGTGATCAAAACTGTACACAACACTCCAAATGTGGCCTCAACAATGACATATACAACTGTAATATAAGTCCCAACTCCTGTACTCAGTGCCTTGACTGATGAAGGCTAGCATGCTAAATGCCTTCTTCACTACCCTGTCTACTTGTGATGCCACTTTCAACGAACTATGTACACATACTCCTGGGTCCCTCTGTTTCATAACACTCCTCTAGACCTTACCATTTACTGACTTTCCAAAGTGCAACAGCTTACACTGATTTGAATTGAATTGAATTTGCCAATCTGCAGTCCACTTCCCTATCTGATCAAGATCCCTCTATAATTTTTGATAACCTTCCTCACGATCAACGAAAACACCTAGTTTTTGTATCATCCACAAACTTACTAATCATGCCTTGTACATTCACATCCAGATCATTTATGCATACTAGTCACAGGCCTCCAGTCCGTGAAACAACCTTCAACCATCACCCTCTGCTTCCTATCATTGAGCCAAAGTTTGAATCCAGTTATCTAGCTCTCCCTGGATCCCATGCGACCTAGCCTGCCATGTGGGACCTTGTCAAAGGCCTTACTAAAGTCCATATAGACAGTATTCGCTGCCCTACTCTCATCTATCCTCTCGGTGACCTTTCAAAAATTCTAAAAGATTTGTCAGACATGACTTCCCACACATGAATCCACACTGACTATCCCTAAATAGGCATTAACCAAATGCCAGTTGATTCTGTCCCTCTATTCTCTTCAATAACATGCCCAAAACACTGATTTTCCTGCTCCTCCGATGCTGCCTGACCTGCTGTGCTTTTCCAGCACCACACTCTCGACTCTTGTCAGAGATGATGTCAGGCTCACTGGCTTGTAGTTCCCTGGCTTGTCTTAGCTACCTTTCTTAAACAATGAACAACATTAGCCACCCTCTAGTCTTTAGCCACCCCACAATTTCACCAATGGCTAAAGATGAAGCAAAAATCTCTGTGTGGGCCTCTGCAATTTCTTCCCTAACCTCCCACAATGTCAGAGGATGGGTTGAAACAGGCCCGGGGATTTATCCACGTTAATGCGGTTGGAGGCTGCAAACACTTCCTCTCTGGTAATATTAAGTGGTCAAAAATACCCTGCTTGTTGCCCTTATTTCCTCAGTATCCATGATCCTCTTACCAGCAAACACAAAATTATACCTGAATTTTATCTCTGCATTTTTGACACTGTTGAATTTGTAAAGATCCTGCATTCGTTTCACATTGTTGAGACGCATTGGAGGCTAAAGACCAAAAGGGAAGAGGTTACAAGAATGAATAACAGCATTAAACATTTATTAAGCATTAACTGAATTACTGGGCCTGTTGGAAATCACTCTCTTAGTCTTGCATGTCCATACTTTTTTCTGTGGGACAATTATGAAACAAAATTTCTCTTAAAAATCAGTTACCTTCACATAATTTATTTAATCTTTTTTAATTACTAGAAATTAATTATGCAATAGAATGTCCAACAGTAAGTGCTAATGACGTGCCTAAAGATTCCAGTCACTGCACAGCCTTTATCAATTTATCACGAATGTAGCACTTTAACCCCCTAAGAACAAAATCAATTTATAATCAATGATACTATAAATGCTGTGCTGAATTTAAATGATGCTTTGGAGAAAAGGCAAACCATTTAAATGAAGGGCTCTTAAACAAGGGTCTTGAGATAGTTGACGTATTTGCTATAGTTTTCTAAAACTCCTGTGATTTAGCAATAGTTCATTTAATTTGGAAAACAGCTAATGTAACTCCTTTCTTTTCCCCAACAAAGGGGGTCCAAAAGCAGGAAACCACAGGCTGGTTACCTTAACATCTGTCATGGGGGAACAATTATAATGTATGAAAGAAGATATACCAGGTAGTTGGATAAGTTAAAGTGGGATCAGTGGATTTACTGTACTTAGATATCCAGAAGGGCGCTTGATAGGTTGACAAACCAAAGGGTGATGCAGAAAATAAAAACAAAAATTATATTGACATGAATAGAATATTGGCTGGCAAAAGTAAAACAGGAGGTGTGAATGGGTCTTTCAGGGTGGCAAGATATAGCTAGTGTTACACAGGTTGGGACTGGAAGCTCAGCTGTTTACAACGCGTAGGTAGGAAAGTAAGTTGTAAAGAGGACATGAGGTGGCCATGAAAAAGTATTGATCAGTTAAGTGAGTAATGCAAAAATGCAGCAATTAGGATACAATGTATGGAAATGTGAATGTCTATTTGACAGGAAGAAAAAAAGCACATTACCTAAACATTGCGATAGGTTGCAGAGTTGTGATGCAGAGAGATCTGGGTGCCTTCATGCATGAATCACAAATGGTTAGTATGCAGGTACAGCAAATAATTAGGAAAGTCAGTAGAATGTTATCATTTATCATGACGGGAATTCAATACAAAAGTAGTAACACTTTGCTTCAATTATACAGGGCAATGGTGAGAGTTGTGTGCATAGCATTGGCCACCTTATTTAAGGAAAGATATAAAATGAATTAGACAAATTCACAGCAAGTTTACCAGACTAATTCTTGGAATGGTCAGGTTGTCTTTTGAGGAAAAGTTGGACAGATTAGGTTTAGATTAGATTAGACTTACAGTGTGGAAACAGGCCCTTCGGCCCAACAAGTCCACACCGACCCGCCGAAGCGAAACCCCACCCATACCCCTACATTACCCCTTACCTAACACTACGGGCAATTTAGCATGGCCAATTCACCTGACCCGCACATCTTTGGACTGTGGGAGGAAACCGGAGCACCTGGAGGAAACCCACGCAGACACGGGGAGAACGTGCAAACTCCACACAGTCAGTCGCCTGAGTCGGGAATTGAACCCGGGTCTTCAGGCGCTGTGAGGCAGCAGTGCTAACCACTGTGCCGCCCTTACATCTTTGTATCTGCTGAGGTTTAGAGGAATAAGGCAACTTGATTGAAACATAACACCCTATGGAGTTCTGATAGGGTCGGTGTGGAGAAGTGTTCTCTCTTATAGAAGAATCTAGAACTAGGAGTCACTGTCTAAAGAGATTCCCATCTAATACAGAGATTAGGTGATTTTTTTCCCCCTGCTTTAAAAGGTTTGATGTTGATTCCTAGATCTTTTTTTAGGCAGAGGTAACATTCCTGGTTAAGCAAGGTGGGATGGTGTTGAAAAAGTTAACAGGATAGATTGGAATGCAGACTTTGGGCTGCAATCAGATCAGCCATGATCTTATTGAAGTGGAGCAGGCATAAGGATCTGAAAAGATTACTCTTGGTCCTAATTCATATGTTTGTAAAATAATCCATACTATCAGTAGAATTTAAACCCCAAATCCTACAGGCAAAACCTCAAATGTTGCTAAAAGAACAAATATCCTCTTTTAGACAGTTATTTTTAAAATGAATGTGTAGTCAGAGAAGAGAAATCTAAAACTACAACACTTAGAAATTATCTAAGATTGTGCTTGAATACTGTAATAAGTCCAAAAAATTAAAAAGGTTCAGCCAATGCTATTTAACCAATATAACAGAATCTAAATCCATACCTAGCCCTACAAAGATTACACTTAATTCTTCACAAGACTCAGAATTGAGTAAAGATTCATCTCCACTTCACTGAGTCAATCCAGGTGGTCATTTTCCTGACATTCTGCATTTCATCCCACTTAAACCTAGGTCCTACCTCCAACAGTAAAAGAGCAAGGAATTCAATCTTTTGCTGAGATGTCATTTCCTTTAGATCATTTTCAGTAAAACAGTCCAACTCCACATCGGTGGCCTGAAAAGAATGGTTCTGTTCAGTTTGTATTCATTTTGTTTTAAAAGAATGAACTTCTCATATACAAAACAGTATCAAAACTAGTAACAAATCTAATGCCTGCAAGACAGTTGCCAATAAAATAAGTTTAAAAATTTAAAATCATATAGTGAAAGCAACGTGACAAAGGCAATAGATTTGGTTACACATAAACTAGTTGAAAGCAGGCGTTATGAAAAAAAACAAAGTTAAAAAAAGTGCAACACTGCTTTAATGGAAATATTGGATACATTTTTTTTTAAAAAACACAAAAGCTTTCAATTATCAGAAGCAGATTATCTGCTAAATGGATTAATGCCACAGTGTGCATTGAAGGTTTCAGACATAATTTCATAACAAAAAACACCGTCCTTGCCTGCACTGAAAGCAAGACATCATTTCAAGTACCTCATTTTAAATAGAAGTATGATGGGAGGTCAGAAACGACCTTAAATATCATGTAGTTTAACAAGTTCAACACAGGAAATATATTATTCCTCAATAAGTTTTCACTTGGTACAATTTTTGCTCTTAAGTTTAAATGTAAAGTTCCTTTTGAGAAAAAAAAAATTTGCAGGAAGATGTGTGGTAGCAATTGTGCAGTGTGATGTGAGGAGAAACACACAGGCAGAAATGGGTCATGGCAGTAGGCTTAGCAACAGGGTACACAGAATCACTAATGCCAGAATTTATGAAATAGACTACTCAGCCAATAGCTGTGAATCCATAATTGGAACCAAATTCCTTATAGCATTAATAACTGAAGGCTGACTGATGCATAATTCCAGCATTTATAATTTTGTTTTTACATAAACAGAACAATTTTACTCACTATGCTCCATCGTTTACAGAGAGATATGCAATCATCATCCATAGAGGTGTCATAACTACAAAACAAACATGATATCATTAGCATGTATCCTTACAGTTGACTCCAAAAGACCGAAGCAAACTGATTCAGCAAATTGTGTGAGACAAAAGCATAGAAAATAACTATCCTCAGCTCCATTTTGGATACTTTATAAGTGCAGTGATTGTGCCAAATTAAATCTGAGTTGTGTAATTCTGCATCTATGATAGGTCAACAGTAACAAAGCCAGCAGACGTATTTCTGATCATTGACCAATTCTGATTTTCAGATCTCAGAGTATGCAGAAGTTTTCCAAAGTAAGCAAACAGCACAGGTTTGTAGTTATGCATTTTGCACTAGGACCACATCTCGAGAAACGCAAAAATTTAAGGAAATGGTTAATTAGAGAATGTTTAATTTTGAAGAAATTTGGAGTATAGAGCACAGAGGTAGTTTATAAAGGTGAACAGAACCTTTTTTCCCAAAAACCATTTCGAGTCAGAGATGTACAGCAAGGAAACAGACCCTTCAGTCCAACCCGTCCATGCCAACCCAATCTGGTCCCACCTGCCAGCACCCGGCCCATTTCCCTCCAAACCCTTCCCATGCATATACCCATCCAAATGCCTCTTAAATGTTGCAATTGTACCAGCCTCCACCACATCCTCTGGCAGCTCATTCCATACACGTACCACACTCTACATGAAAAAGTTGCCCATTAGGTCTCTTTTATATCTTTCCCCTCTCACCCTAAACCTATGCCCTCTAGTTCTGGACTCCCCGAACCCAGGGAATAGACTTTACCTATTTATCCTATCCATGCCCCTCATAATTTTGTAAACCTCTATAAGGTCACCCCTCAGCCTCCGACGCTCCAGGGAAAACAGCCCCAGCCTGTTCAGCCTCTCCTTGTAGCTCAGATCCTCCAACCCTGGCAACATCCTTGTAAATCTTTTCTGAACCCTTTCAAGTTTCACAACATCTTTCCGATAGGAAGGAGACCAGAATTGCACATAATATTCCAACAGTGGCCTAACCAATGTCCTGCACAGTCGTAACATAACCTCCCAACTCCTGTACTTAATACTCTGACCAATAAAGGAAAGCATACCAAACACCTTCTTCACTATCCTATCTACCTGCGACTCCACTTTCAAGGAGTTATGAACCTGCACTCCAAGGTCTCTTTGTTCAGTAACACTCCCTCGGACCTTACCATTAAGTGTATAAGTCCTGCTAAGATTTGCTTTCCCAAAATGCAGCACCTTGCATTTATCTGAATTAAACTCCATCTGCCACTTCTCAGCCCATTGGCCCATCTGGTAAAAAATGAGGTCTGCAGATGCTGGAAATGATGAAGGGCTCATGCCCGAAACGTCAAATTTCCTATTCCTTGGATTCTGCCTAACCTGCTGTGCTTTAACCAGCAACACATTTTCAGCATTGGCCCATCTGGTCAAGATCCTGTTGTAATCTGAGGTAACCCTCTTTGCTGTCCACTACACCTCCAATTTTGGTGTCATCTGCAAACTTACTAACTATACCTCTTATGCTTGCATCCAAATCATTTATGTAAATGACAAAAGGTAGAGGGCCCAGCACCGATCCTTGTGGCACTCCACTGGTCACAGGCCTCCAGTCTGAAAAACAACCCTTCACCACCACTCTCTGTCTTCTACCTTTGAGCCAGTTCTGTATCCAAATGGCTAGTTCTCCCTGTATTCCATGAGATCTAACCTTGCTAATCAGTCTCCCATGGGGAACCTTGTTGAACGCCTTACTGAAGTCCATATAGATCACATCTACTGCTCTGCCTTCATCAAAAAACTCAATCAAGTTTGTAAGACGATTTCCCACGCACAAAGCCATGTTGACTATCCCGAATCAGTCCTTGCCTTTCCGAATACATGTACATCCTGTCCCTCAGGACTCCCTCCAACAACTTGCGCACCACTGAGGTCAGGCCCACTGGTCTATAGTTCCCTGGCTTGTCCTTACCACCCTTCTTAAACAGTGGCACCACGTTAGCCAACCTCCAGTCTTCCAGCACCTCACCTGTGACTATCGATGGTACAAATATCTCAGCAAGAGGCCCAGCAATCACATTTCTAGCTTCCCACAGAGTTCTTGGGTACACCTGGTCAGGTCCTGGGGATTTATTCACCTTTAACCATTTCAAGACATCCAGTATTTCCTCCTCTATAATCTGGACATTTTGCAAGATATGATCTATTTCCCTACAGTCTACATCTTCCACATCCCTTTCCACAGTAAATACTGATGTAAAATATTCATTTAGTATCTCCCCCATTTTCTGTGGCTCCACACAAAGACTGCCTTGCTGACCTTTGAGGGGCCCTATTCTTTCCCTAGTTACCCTTTTGTCCTTAATATATTTGTAAAACCCATTTGGATTCTCCTTAATTCTATTTGCCAAAGGTATCTCATGTCCCCGTTTTGCCCTCCTGATTTCCCTCTTAAGTGTACACCTACTTTCTTTATACTCTTCCAAGGATTCACTATCTATCCTGTCTGTACCTGACATATGCTTCCTTCTTTTTCTTAACCAAACCCTCAATTTCTTTAGTCATCCAGCATTCCCTACAGTTACCAGCTTTCCCTTTCACCCTGACTGGAATACACTTTCTATGGATTCTTGCTATCTCATTTCTGAAGGCTTCCCATTTTCCAGCCGTCTCTTTACCTGCGATCATCTGCCTCCAATCAGCTTTTGAAAGTTCTTGCCTAATACCATCAAAATTAGCCTTCCTCCAATTTAGAACTTCAATTTTTAGATCTGGTCTATCCTTTTTCCATTACTATTTTAAAGCGAATAGAATTATGGTTGCTGGCCCCAAAATGCTCCCCCACTGACACCTCAGTCACCTGCCCTGTCTTATTTCCCAAGAGTAGGTCAAGTTTTGCACCTTCTCTAGTAGGTACATCCACATACTGAATCAGAAAATTGTCTTGTACGCACTTCAGAAATTCCTCTCCATCTAAACCTTTCACACTTTGGCAGTCCCAGCTAATGTTTGGAAAGTTAAAATCCCCTACCATAACCACCCTATTATTCTTACAGATAGCGGAGATCTCCTTACAAGTTTGTTTCTCAATTTCCCTCTGACTATTGGGGGGGTCTATATTACAATCCCAATAAGGTGATCATCCCTTTCTTATTTCTCAGTTCCACCCAAATAACTTCCCTCGATGTATTTCCAGGAATATCCTCCCTTAGCTGTAATGCTATCCCTTATCAAAAATGCCACTCCCCCTTCTCTCTTGCCTCCCTTTCTATCCTTCCTGTAGCATTTGTATCCTGGAACATTCAGCTGCCAGTCCTGCCCATCCCTGAGCCATGTTTCCGTAATTGCTATGATATCCCTGTCCCATGTTCCTAACCATGCCCTGAGTTCATCTGCCTTCCCTGTTAGGCCCCTTGCATTGAAATAAATGCAGTTTAATTTATTAGTCCTACCTTGTCCCTGCCTGTGTGACTCAGTTCTGTTCTCAGCTGTACCTGTCTCAGACCGATCTTTTCCCTCATAATCTCCCTGGGTCCCATCACCCCCTCCCCGCCCCCACCTTACAAGTTTAAATCCTCCCAAGCAGTTCTAGCAAATTTCCCTGCCAGTATATTAGTCCCTTCCAATTTAGGTGCAATCCGTTCTTCTTGTACAGGTCACTTCTAGCCCAACAGAGATTCCAATGGTCCAAAAATGTGAATCCTTCTCCCATACACCAGCTCCTCAGCCATGCATTCATCTGCTCTATCCTCCTATTCCTGCCCTCACTAGCTCGTAGCACTGGGAGTAATCCAGATATTACTACCCTTGAGGACCTCCTTTTTTAAATATCTACCTAACTCTCTAATCTCCCTACAGAGTCTCAACCTTTTCCCTTCCAATGTCGTCGGTTCCAATGTGGACAAGGACCTCCTGCTGGCCCTCTCCGCGACATCCTTGATCCTGGCACCAGGGAAATAACTGCTTTTTCTCTGCTGGCCACAGAAACTTAAATTATAACATAATTGTATGAGTAACACAAGCACATGGAGATAGTTCCAATTTGTCTGATATTGTGTGGACAGGGATTCTCAAGATAGCACACCAGCACCCCATTTCCAAAAAATCTGATTCGAGTCAGATTCCTACAGCAAGGAGACAGGCCAATGGCCCAAAATGGTCCATGCTGACCAAAACGTATGTCCACGCTAACCCTATTTTCCTGCACCTGGCCCATAACCCTAACCCTTTCCTATCCATGTATTTGTCCAAATGCCTTAGGAATGTTGTTAATGTACCCGCCTCAACCATTCCACTGGCAGCACATTTATTATGAATACACCCTCTATTTAAAAAGTTGCCCCTCAGGTTCTGTTTTATTCTTTCCCCTCTAACTAATGTCCTCTAGTCCTTGATTCCCCAACCCTGGGGAAAAGATAGAGTGCAATTTAGATAAAAGATAAGCAAGTAATTGACAATTAAAGATGTTTAGCTGTATGAACTAAAACAGATATCTCAATGACCTTGTTGCCAAAAGTTACAGGAGAAATTATGAGTACAATTTCATGAAGTTTAGAATTATTGAGGTGACATGCTGCTGATTGCAGGATATCCACAGTAGATATCTCAAAAGGAACTATGGGTTAATGGGTATTGAAGACAAACAAAATTAATGTTTTAAATTTCCTTCCTCAGAACAGAACACCAAGCCACCTCTGATCAAGATGGCCGTAATTAAAATTAAGTGAAAGTGACAAATGAACCTGCAAATTGTAGAAAATGAGTGTTCTACCCGTCAGGTACAGGAAACCTCAGCAGCATGCATTACTTCACTATGTAAACTTCAAAATGCAAGAGTACATATTCTATAAATTGGCTCACTAAAATGATTTCTTAAATTCAGTGATCAAAAGGTTTTCAATTTTATGGAGGAAATTTTAAAGTTTGACAAATTATAGAATTTGGAATTATTTTGGTGTGAACCATTTTTTCATTTTGTAAACAAACTCCTAGCCGTTTTCCTTCAATAATCACATGTCCTGCAATATTAAATGAATACTATAGCAATTATATTGTCAAAGTCCACTCAATTTTAAAAGTGTTAGCTTATTTGCATGCCAAGGCTTAACTTCAGAAACCATATTGAAATAACAGAAGACTCACTGTGGTGTGACTGGTGGAATTCCAGGAGAATGGAACCAGGTATTCCAGTCAACTTTATTCAAAATCTCGGTCTAGTGAGAAGTAAACATCTCAATGAAATAGTGCTGCAGAACATGTTTATCGATCAATGTAAAGCAAACATCTTTCAGGGTTAGGAGTGGGAGGGATTTGATGCGACAGAGATGGTGGCTGAAGGATTCAAGGGAGAACAGTGGATGGCAGTGTGTTGTGGAAGATTTAAGGAATTGGGCATGTTTACAGGTTATTTTGTTTTACAGTAAGAAAAAGTCAGCTTCTCCTGGCCCACAAGTTCTATTGTCAAAGCACTTAACTAGTGAATCAGCTCTTCTCATTTTCCACTTAGAAAAGTACAGCACAGAACACACCGATGTTGTGCAAAGGTTTAATCCAAATGTAAAATATAATAACTTAATCTATGCACCCCTCAACTCAGTGCTATCCATGTACATGTCCAGCAGTTGCTTAAATTATTAGAATCCTTTGAGGAAGTAACAAGCAGGATAGATAAAGGGGAAGCAGTGGATGTAATATGTTTGATTTGTTTAAAAGGCATTTGATAAGCACCCTAACATGTAGCAGCTTAAGATAAGAACCCGTGGATATTGTATATTAGCAAGGATAGAGGATTGTTAACTAATCAAAGACAGAGTTGGAATAAGGGGGCCAATATCAGGATTGGAACCTGTAACTAGTGGAATGCCGCAAGAATCGGTGGGGCTTCAATCACAGTGGCTCAGCGGTTAGCACTGCTGCCTCACAGCGCCAGGGTCCCAGGTTCGATTCATGCCTCAGGCTGTGTGTGTGGAGTTTGCACATTCTCCCCGTATCTATGTGGATTTCCTCTCACATTTCAAAGACGTGCAGGTCAGGTGAATTGGCCATACTAAATTGCCCGTAGTGTCAGGTGCATTAGTCAGAGGGAAATGGGTCTGGTGGGTTGCTCTTCGGAGAGTTGGTGTGGATCGGTTGGGCCAAAGGGCCTGTTTCCACACTGTAGAGAATCTAATCTAATTCGTCAGGCATGAGTTCCCCTTCACGAAGCCTTCTTGATATTATGGATTCTAACATTTTCCCAATAAAAGACATTAAGCTAACTGACCTATAGATACCCATTTATGAACCTTCCCTTTCTAAATAAGGCTGTTACATTGACAGTCTTCCAGCCCTCTCAGCCTTTCTCAGAATTTAAAGATTCTTGAAAGGTAACCATCAGTGCACCCACTTTGAACCCTAGCAGTCTCCCTAGCATTTGATCATGGTGGTATTTAATCCTTCTCCTCCTTTTGCCCCTTGATTGTTTAGTATTTTTAGAATGCTATGTGTATGTTCTACTGTGAAGTCTGAAGGCTAGCATCAAATTGAAAAGAAAAACATACTATGTGTCAATCTGATGCTAGCCTTAACTGATTAACCACGATTGGCTTATCCTCTTCCTAGAATTCTCCTCTCTCACTGGGATATATCTTTGCTGTCAGACATGAACTATTTTCGCAAATGTCTACTCCAAAGCAGAGTGGGAGGGTGAGCTGAAAGGAGGATACAAATGCATGGCAGATCAAGTATAATATAGACGAATGTGGGGTTATCCATTTTGGCAGCAAAATCAGGAAGTTGGATTATCATCCGAATGATGATAGATTGGGAAAGGGGGAGGTACAAGACCTGGGTGTCCTTGTACATCAATTGCTGAAAATAAGCATGCAGGTACAGCAAGCAGTGAAGATGATTAATACTATGTTTGTCTTCATTATGAGAGGATTCCAGTACTGGAACAGAGATTTCTTGCTATAATTGTACAGGGCTATGATGAGTTACATCTAAGGTATTGTGGTGGGTCTTGGCTGTCTTATCTGAGGAAGGGTGTTCTGACTATGGAGGGAGAACACAAAGGTTTACCAGACTGCTTCCTGGGATAGCAGGATTGACTAAGAGGAGAAACCGGATGTGTTAAGACTATATTCACTAGCGCTCAGAAGAATGAGAGGGATCATGTAGAATCCTATAAAATTCTAACAGGACTAGGAAGAATAAATGCGGGAAGAGTGTTACCGATGACCAGGGAGTTCAAAACCAGTGTTCACAGTACAGTGGCACAGGATAGGCCACTTCAGACCGAGATGAGGAGAAATATCATCACCCAGACAGTGATCAGGCTATTGAATTCTCTGCCACAGAAAATGGTTGAGGCTAAAACATTGAATGCTTCAAGGACTTAGATATAGTTCTCAGGGCTAAAGGAATTAAAGGGAATGGGAAGAAAGCAGGAACAAAAGACTGTGTTGGTTGATCGATCATGTATGATCAGAGTAACAGCAGAGCAAGCTCAAGGACCGAAAAGTCTACTCCTGCTCCTTTATATAAATATTAGCTAGAGATGCTGCATTTAAGATGGTTGGGTAGTTTCTATGAAGCAGTTTTAAACTTGGGTAAGTTATTCTAGCATTATAATTTAGCTGATGGGAACTGTGATTAGATTAGATTAGATTACTTACAGTGTGGAAACAGGCCCTTCAGCCCAACAAGTCCACACCGACCCGCCGAAGCGCAACCCACCCATACCCCTACATTTACCCCTTATCTAACACTACGGACAATTTAGCATGGCCAATTCACCTGACCCGCACATCTTTGGACTGTGGGAGGAAACCGGAGCACCCGGAGGAAACCCACGCAGACACGGGGAGAATGTGCAAACTCCACACAGTCAGTCGCCTGAGTCGGGAATTGAACCCGGGTCTCAGGCGCTGTGAGGCAGCAGTGCTAACCACTGTGCCACCGTGCCGCCCACCGGCTTGGAGCATTCCATAGTGCAAAGCTACTTTGGGCCAGTCGCTGTGTGGAGGAGGGACAAACTGATCCCATAATATTACCTAAGGTACCACTGTTTTCTTTTAAGAACGTGTGTACATTTATGGAGTTAACAGTGAAAACTACAAAACCTCAAGACTTGCATCTATAAACTGATAACTTCAGATACGTATTTCACCGGGATGATCGATGAGATGTAGAAAAGGCTTTAATTTACAAATTTAAATGACTAAATCAAACGTTATTACATTACTGATCTAAATGCACTCACTTTATCACTAAAATATGTATACAGGCATTTCTTCCAGTCCTCTGTGGTTACACTGTTATAGGCAAATATCTGAATATAAGCTTTAAGGAATCCCATGAAGATATCTAGCAATAAGCACAAAAAAAAGATTTTTTCAGTTTAACAAATCCATTGGCTTCCAAAGCAAAACTTATAAATCTGAATGTTGGTTTCTAACATAGGGCACGGAGCTTCCCAAATTTGGGTCATGACTCCTGGTCGAGTTTAAAGACAAGATTTTGGTTTCACAATCTGAAGCAGCATTGACTGCTGGAACTTGGACGGATCCTGACAGCTCTGTTGGACCTTTAAAAAGCTCACGTTTTAAAAAAACGTTTTTCTGTCTTTTTGTCAACTGCCCCCTGCAAGATATGGGAAAAGGGTGTGGTAGTATGCGGGGTGTGTGATGAGCGTAAAGAGAAGAATGCAGGAAGTTGGCAAAGTGAGGGGCTGATTGGGGGATAAAGGGTTTTGGTGAAAGAAGGGGCCGGACGGAGGGTTTGGTTTTGTACTGGGGTGATGCCATGCCTCACTAAATGATCAAATTTTTTTGAGGACGTGACAGAGGATTGATGAGGGAAAAGTAGTTAATGTTGTCTACATGGACTTCAGTAAAGCCTTGACAAGGTCTCTAATGGCATAATGGTACAAAAGATAAAGCCATATTGAATCAGGGGTGATCGGGTAGATTAAGACTAAGCCAGGTCTGTATCAAAGAGACAGATGGAAATAAGCTTTTTGGAATAAAAGGTTGTGACTAATGCTGCTCCAGAGATCAGTGCTGGGACCTTTGCTGTTCACGATCTACATAAATGATTTGGAGGAAAATGTGGCTGGTCTAATTAGTAAGTTTGTGGACAATACAAAGATTGGTGGAATTGCGGATAGTGAGGAGGACTGTCAGAGGATACAGCAGGATATGGACTAGCTTAAGGCATGGGCAGAAAAATGGCAGATGGAGTTTAATACTGAAAAATGAGAAGTGATGTATTTTGGAAAATCAAGTACAAGTGGAAATTATAAACAGTGAATGGCAGAACTCTTAGGAGTATTGATGTGCAGAGGGATCAGGGTGTGCAGGTCCACAGATCACAAAGTGCCAGTGCAGGTAGGTAAGGTAGTAAAAAAAAAGGCCTATGAGGGAGGAGGAGATGGAGGGGTCTGGTGAAGGGAGGAAATGAAAGGAAACACATTTGACATTTGCCACCCCTGCTGCAACAGAAGTCTTGCCCAATTCACTTCAACAACTCCTGGGTTCCACAAATGTTCACCCTCTGTCACAAAGTACGAGGTGTGGAAATGGGAATTGCACAAATTCAGAGGTACAGAAATGGTGTCACACCAGAAAGAGGTCTGTGGAGCACAGTGGGTTGTATCTCAAACAATGACAAGACTGAGTACAGGATAAAGATAGAAAGTTTCGTGGCATGGTGAAAAGACAACAATCACTTCCTCAATGTCAGCAAAACAGGTCATCAATTTCAGAAAGTGGAGTGGAGGACTGTCACCCTGCTCCCCCCCCCCCCCCCCCACCCCAACCACCACCACTCTGTATCAATGGTGCTGGAGGTGGAGGTGGTCAGGACCTTCAAGTACCTAGGAGTTAATATCACCAATCTATCCTGATTCATACACATCAACATTACAGTCAAGAAAGCACTCCTGTACCTCTACTTCCTCAGAAGGCTAAGGAAATTCACCATGCTTGCAATGACTCCGACCAACTTCTAAAGATGCATCACAGAAAGCATCAAATCTGGAAGCATCACAGTTTGGTATGTCAATGGTTCTGCTCAAGACCGCAAGAAATTACAGAGCTCAGCCTGTGAACGCAGCCCAGTCTAGCACAAAAACCAGCTTTCCTTGACCGTCTGTACTTTCTGCCGCCTCAGGAAAGCAGCCAACATAATCAAGGATCCCTCCCACCCTGGGTTTACTCTCTTCCATTGGGCAGAAGATACAAAAGTGTGAAAGTACATACCAAAAAATTTAAGAAGAGTATCTTTCCTGCTGTTATCAGACTAATGAATGGACCTCTCATGTTAGTGTTGGTATTTCTTTGCACCTTCTCCGAAGCTGTAACCCTTTATTCTGCATTTTGTCCTATTACCCTGATGTACTTATGCAGGAATGATTTGTCTGGTTGGGATGCAAAACAATACTTTTCATGGTATATGTGACAATAGTACAGCAAATCAAAATGTAATATTTACCTGGTCCTCCAAGCTGCTCCTCCAAATGATAAAGCAAAGCAAATCCCTTTTCATATGGAACAGACGAAAATGCATCATCAGGGTCAGTATCGCAGAGCTTGGGAACCAGACTGGTTAGGAGATTCGTAGCACCAAATGTCTCAATCTGACAAAAAGCATGAATTTAAAATTAGATATTGTTTCTGAAAATAAACTACCTATGAATGAGATCAAAAATAAGAAGAGAATAACAAAGTCAGTGAACCGAGCAGCATCTGCAGAGTGAAACAACAGGCAAAAGTGCTGGAGATTGGAGTCAAGAGTGTGGTACTGGAAAGCACAGCAGGTTAGGCAGCATCTGAAGCAGGAAAGTCGACATTTTGGGCAAAAACCCTTCATTAGTATTTAGGAAGAGCAAATCAAAAGTCAACTCAGAGGTCAGAAATGAATCTCTCTCACTTCCCCCTCTACTGGCTTATGAATGTGTTTAAAATGTCACAAACATGCAAATGTTTCCAAGTAAAACGTATGTAATTATGTATAAAAGAAAACCCTTTCTAACATACAGTCAAATCTTCAACTAGAGTGTCCTAAAGAAAGCGATCCTACATTAAGAAATGCTGCTCTTTTGATGTAGGTCTCAAAGGCTGTTGCATAAGGTCAAAGATCTTAGTCCATCCAAACATCATTTAAAGAAATGGCTTTCATCCGTCATTTCTGTTAATGGAGCAAACATGATATATTTGTTACAATTCAGGCTTCGGGTCAACAAATTGACCTGCCCTCAAGGTAACTGGATTGCTTTGATTAAAAGACTGAGTCTAAAAATAAAAACAAAAACTGCGGCTTCCATGTAATTGATATATGCCCAGAGTTAACAATCAACTCCAAATTGCAGAGTTGCTGACGACCAAATGGGATACCCATTAAATTCTCCTAAATATTTCTGAACGTTCAGGAAGTAAAGACCAGAAAGCTAAATCATGTGACTTAATGCAGATCATTAGTCCACAGGATGAATGCACAGAAGCTGTAAAACAGTAAATATACTTAAAACAAAGTAAATGAAAGTAGTTTTCATTAGATCAAGAAATCCATTGTGGTCATTCCCTTACAGTTTTATGAGTATGTAGATTTCTGAAAGTTCAGTAGCAAATGTGAACGATGCAGATCTCAGTGTCTCCAGAGTTTAGATCTCTAGCAGAATTAAAGACTAATAACTAATGCCTGGTATTTAATCAGTGAAAGACAGAAGATACAATGGTGCAAAATGAGCCCATTAAATATGAAGCAGAAGCTCACATGGTTTGATTTGAGAATCCATTAATTTTGTGGTTATCTAAGATCTATTTTGTGGTCGCGCCGGTGTTGGACTGGGGTGGACAAAATTAAATATCACATCACCAGGTTATAGTGTAACAGGTTTATTTGGAAGTACTAACTTTCGGAGCACTGCCTGATGAAGAAGCGGCGCTCCAAAAGATAGTACTTCCAAATAAACCTGTTGGACTTAGCCTGGTGTTGTGTGATTTTTAACTAAAATCTATGAGCAAGTCTACTATCTTTTAATCTCCATTGATATTTTGAGGTATCTTTTTTATTTTAATCTTTTCGGGAAAGTAGGAGATAGAATATCCTGAACATCTTTGGATGGAATCCCTTGTGGAGCATTTTGCTGATGCAGTTCAGCAGGCTTTAAACTAAATCAGCAAATGCATGGGGACTAGACAACATTAGAGTCTCAGGGTGCACTAAATATTTGGAGACATATGTAGTTCTAGTGTAGAGAGTAAAAAGCCAACAGGTGACATCGGGGCAAGGGGAGAAATAATGAAGTCTAAATCAGGGTTATTATTCATGTTTGTGAATTGAACAGTAAACAAAATTTGGGAGTTACAAGCACAGATTGCTATGTAGAAACATTGTGGTGACATGAGAATTCTGGATCAAAGGCAGGCAGGAGTGGGTGTTAAACATTTCTGGTGCAAGGTATTTAGGAAAAATAAGAAAGGAGGGGTGGCAGTGGCAGTAATGGTGAAGGAGAGCATTGTAGTGCTGGAGAACAAGGATGTCCCAGACAGAATCAATTTGGACAGAGCTGAGAAATAAAAAGGGTGCAATTACATTGCAAGATGTAGTTACAGACCATCAATTAGCAGAAAGGATGCAGAGATCAAATACATAGAGAAATGACAGAGATGCAAACACTATAGTAGTTGTATTGGTGAGCCTTACCCAAATGTAGACTGGACTGTGATAGCTTAAGAGACAAACGTTCCTAGATTGTGTTCAGGTAAACTTCCTGCAGCTGCTGGTGCTCAGTGCAATATTGGACTTGGCTTTTGGAAATGAGGTGGGCCAAATGGATCAAGAGTCAATTGGGGATTTTTAGGAGACAATAATTATTATGTTGTAAGGTTTCAGATAACAATAGAAGATGACAATATAGGTAATCCAGAATAGCAGCCTGGGGAGAACCAACTTCAAATGAGACAAGAACAGAAAAGGGTCAAAGGGTAAGGAGGAAATTCTATGGCTAACCAATGAGCTACCTTAAAAAAAATGGTTCAGGCACAGTCAAAGTATACTTCATCAAAAGGAAAAGTTAAGGCAAACAAATCTAGAGCTTCATGGATGAAAAAGGAGATAGAAATTAAAATAACATAGTAAAAGTATGCTTATCACAAGTATCAATAAGGAAATACAACTGACAGCCATAAGAAGGTTCTGAGGGGAAGTAAAAAAGTATATCAGAGAACAGATATTATGTAAAAAGCTGGTGGTCAACTAGAGACCATAAAAGGGGACTTAGAGGAGGTGGATGCTACACCAGGCGTAGCGACACAGGAAGAAACAAACAATGTCACTAGAAATGCTCAAGATTGATAAAGAAAATTGTCAGATAGATTGACAGCTTGACAGCTGCTCTGAAGGGTCATTGGACTTGAAACTTTAACTTTGCTTTCTTTGCGCGATTTCCTTAATTGAGATTGCATGAGAACAGAACCAATGTGTTATATCATAATTGACTGTATTCAAACCCTCTCACTATGAAGGCCAGCATGTCATTAGCTTTCCTCACTGCCATTGTGTGCAGTTCTGGATTGGAAGAATGTGAATCTATCAGACAGTGTGCAGAAGCAGTTTATAAGAATGATTCTGGGGATGAAAAGTTTCAGTTAAGACAGATTAGAGGGGATGGGACTGTTGTCCTTGGAGAGATGAAGGCCAAGAGGAAATCTGGTAGAAGTTTTCAAAATCGTGAGCAGTCTGGATAGAGTTCCTGCTCTTAAAAGGATCACAATTGAGAGGGCACAAAGATTTTTCAAAAATAGAAAATGAAAAAAAATTATTCACTACATGAGTGGTTCAGGTCTGGAAAACAATGCTTATAAGTGATGTAGAGACAAAGAAAACCTGCAGATGCTGGAATCCAAAATAAATAGGCAGGAGGCTGGAAGAACAGAGTGAGCCAGGCAGCATCAGGTGGTGGAGAAGTCGATGTTTCAGATGTAAACCTTCTTCAGGACTGAAGAAGGGTTACACCCGAAACGTCAACTTCGCTACTGCCTGACGCTGCCTGGCTTGCTGTGTTCTTCCAGCCACCTGCCGGCTTACTATGCAAGTGATGTAGGGGCAGGTTCAATTGAAGCAGGCAAGAGGGCATCATTCCTACTCAAATAATTATCAAACATTAAGGAGGTACATGAAACACATAAGAGAATATCACCAAGTCATAATACTCATTTGAAGAGCTGGTGCAAACACAATGGCCTTATGGTCTCTTTCTGTGCAGTAAAGCTGCTGTGATTCTCATTCGAACTGGTCTGTATATGTGCAATTGAAGTCCTGCCTAACTTTTTAGTTTTCAAAGCCAGAAAATTTACCAGTTAATTAACCTTGGAAAATAAGCCAAATACCATTAAAGGCTTTAAATTAATCCAATTTTAAAACATCCAGGCACAAATTACATATTTTGGAGTTATAACTCCAATATAAGTTGTTGGAAGTCATTTAACCATTAAACGACCAGTAACTTGTTCTTTTATTTTGGAGCTATAATCACAAACTTGTATACTATTTAGAAAGTGGAAATTATTAAACAATGCTGCTACACAAAGCAAGAAAACAACTTTTTAGTTCTGTTTAAAATTGGTCAATTTTGAGAATTCCACACCAACATGAAGTTTGCAACATTTAAATAATGCAACAGCACCATCTATTGGAAGAAAGAAGCACCAGAACAAACAAAATACTGATTACTTACAGTGTGGAAACAGGCCCTTCGGCCCAACAAGTCCACACCGACCCACTGAAGTGAAGCGCAACCCACCCATTCCCCTACATTTACCTAACACTACACGCAATTTAGCATGGCCAATTCACCTGACCTGCACATCTTTGGACTATGGGAGGAAACCAGAGCACCCGAAGGAAACCCACACAGACATGGGGAGAATGTGCAAACTCCACAAAGTCAATCGCCTGAGTCGGGAACTAAACCCGGGTCTCTGGCGCTGTGAGGCAGCAGTGCTAACCACTGTGCCACCGTGCTGCCCACAAAGTTAACATAAAATGGAGATCCAGGTAACAATGGGCTGCTTGGCAATTACCATCTATTCTTTAGTGTATTTCACACCATTGTCATAATGCTGTGGAATCTTCGATGTCTCTCTTTCTGCCTTAAAACTTAACTCTTTAGGAAAGCTTTTGGTCACCTTTCCTAAAAGGCTGCTTCTTTGGCTCAGCACCAATTTTAAATCAACTATAGAAACACAGAAAAGAACAGGAGTAGGCCATTCAATACTTCAAGCCAGATCTGCCATTCCCTATGGTCTTCAACTCAGTCTCCTGTTCCTGCTTTCATCCCGTACCCTTTGATCCCTTTAGCTCCAAGAACTATATCTAACTCCTGGAGTGGTTCTGTTCGCCGAGCTGGAAGTTTTTGTTGCAAACGTTTCGTCCCCTGGCTAGGAGACATCATCAGTGCTCTGGAGCCTCCTGCGAAGCGCTTCTTTGATGTTTCTTCCGGCATTTATAGTGGTCTGTCCTTGCCGCTTCCGGGTGTCAGTTTCAGCTGTCCGCTGTAGTGGTTGGTATATTGGGTCCAGGTCGATGTGTTTGTTGATGGAGTTTGTGGATGAATGCCATGCCTCTAGGAATTCCCTGGCTGTTCTCTGTCTCATAGGGCAAGCCAGACAGAGAACAGCCAGGGAATTCCTAGAGGCATGGCATTCATCCACTAACTCCATCAACAAACACATCGACCTGGACCCAATATACCAACCACTACAGCGGACAGCTGAAACTGACACCCGGAAGCGGCAAGGACAGACCATTATAAATGCCGGAAGAAACATCAAAGAAGCGCTTCGCAGGAGGCTCCAGAGCACTGATGATGTCTCCTAGCCAGGGGACGAAACATTTGCAACAAAAACTTCCAGCTTGGCGAACAGAACCACTACAACAAGCACCCGAGCTACAAATCTTCACACAAACTTTGAATATCTAACTCCTTCTTGAAAACATTCAATACTTTGGCCTCAACTGCTTTCTGTGGCAGAGAATTCCACAGGCTCACCACTCTCCAGCTGAAGAAATTTTTCACCTCAGTCCTAAATGTTCTACTCATAGCCTTAGAAAAACATCTGGTCTGGACTCCTTAGTCATCAGAAACACCCTCCCCAAGTTTACACTCTCTAGTCCTGTTAGAATGTCTATGAGATCCCATTCATAGACACCAATGAGCAGAAAACTAAGTTCCACCCAGGTTACCACTCCATTAGAGCTAACATCCTTCCTCACTATTGCATTAATGTGCTCTTCAACCAGCAATGCTACCCAACCTCTTTTTCCTTGTCTGTTCTTTCTAAACACTGGATTTCAGTTACCACCGAGTCACCCTGCAGCTATTCCTCCATAATCCCAACTATATTAAACCGGTTTATATCTATTTTTATAATTAATTTGTCCACTTTATTGCTATTTGACATGTTAAGACATAAGGCCTAATGTCTTTTAGTTCTGTCCCTACATGTCCGTGAAGCACCTGTGACATTTTTGCAATATCGCAAGTGCTATAGAAATGCAAGCTGCTGTTATGGTCATTACTATTGCTATTCATGTCATAGGAAAGGCTTGATGCCACCTTCATCAGCTACTGCCAACGTCAGGCCAATTTCTTGCACAAGGACCTTCATGGTTAGCCTGACTCAACTCTGGCTCCAGCTTCTGCTAAATCCATAACAAAACAGTGACAAAGTAAGAAAAACGTTGTAATCATAGATACAAAAGAGGCTAGAGATCGGGAGAAAGGAGGAGACAATCAAGGTGCTCTGGTCAACAGTGTATAACATTGTAGCAAGAACCTAATGGTCTCTATTTTTAGAAGTAGAAGACTGTAGCAGCATTAACCATAACAAGAACAGCATCCTGCAATTATTAGAAGCGTTACTGTAGCAATCAGTTAACTCACCGCTTCGAGCAGATCTTTCCAGCCTCCAATGGCTGCAAATTGCCTATGTTTTTCACCAAACATGGAACGGGCTATCATACGCTCCAAGTACACTGTATGGCCTTCATTTAACCTAGTGTTATTAGAGAAATACATCCTTATTTACTACAAATGCAATCAAGAGCTGTGCAAACTATCCATTTTTAAGCAAATGTCAACATTGTTTTATGAATTGAGGTGAGCTGCCTTCTTGAGCTGCTACGGTCCACATATTCTAAGTAAATACAGTGTTGTACAGAAAGGTGTTCCAGGATTTTGACCCAGTAACTGTGAACGAATGGTATCATAGTTACAAGTCAGGATGTTGAGTGACTTGAAAGAGAGCTTGTGGGTGACAGTGTTCCCAAGCATTTGCTGCCTTTGTCCTTCTAAATGGCAGCTATTGCAGGTTTGGAAGATGCTGATTATGGAACTTTGATTAATTTCTGTGTATCTTGTAGATGATACAAATGCTGTCAACCACATTGGTGGTAGAAATTTATGGAGGCGTTGTATGTCCTGGATGGCTTCAAGCTCCTTCAATGTTTTTGTCGTACTGAAGTAATGAATGGAATAATGTTGACAGTGTTACTTATATGGGCCATCAGTGTTATTTAGATGGGCTATTGGGTAGCGTACTTTCTGAAGAGTGAGTAGCTCGTAACAGTGGCAATTCAAAATGTCTGTTGCGAACAATGGTCTATTTAAGGTTTGGTGGTTGTTTAAAGGGGAGAAATGGAAGATCTTAGCAAAGTGCTCTTTCTCATTAAATTGATGTGGACAAAACAGAATTGATTGAGAAGACTAATGGAATGCTGTAAAAACTCTTGGTTAGATTAAGTCAAACCAAGACTTATGGTCCAACAGGTTTATTTGAAATTGCAAGCTTTCAGGATCCTCGCTCTTTCCTCATGCAGCTAGAGGGGTACATCAGATACAGAATTTATAGTAAAAGATCAAAAGGTCATACAATTTATGCAAATGTATTTAACAAACCTCCTTGGCTATTAAGTCAGGCAGAATAGAGGTGCAGGTTTTCCTAGATTAATATGTAAATCCCTGCCCTAAAATAACTTCAGGTTTTATTAGAATAAAGGTGACATCTTAGATCAGAAAATAAAGCTCCATTCTAACTGATTGCGGCAGAATAGAACAGATTACTGCAAGCAAATGTACTGACAACTGAACAATCAGGAACACTACAAGCAACTACCGAACCAAAGTTCCAACCAAAGAACACACCCATGAACTAAACAGATTGATTTAATTAGATTCAATCAGATCCCCTACAGTATGGAAACAGGCCCTTCGGCCCAACAAGTCCACACCAATCCTCCAAAGAGTAACGTACCCAGACCATTCCCTTATCCTATATTTACCCATCACTAATGCACCCAACACTGTGGGCAATTTAGCGTGGCCAATTCACCTGACCTGCACATCTTTGGATTGTGGGATCAAGACTTTAGATCCGGTCCTTCAAAGTGCACTCTCATCCCGTGTACTTCTCATGTAGGAACATCTACTGCCTTCCAAAGATAAATAAAGCGAACATACCTGGGTGTCCCATTGTATCAGGCAAAAGGACCCTGCGAGAGAACCTCTCTGGCTATGTCGAAGGCATCTTGAAACCTATTGTACAGTGAACCCCCCCCCCCCCCCACTAACTTCTGTCATGACACTACAGATTTCTTACAGAAACTCAGTACCCATTAACCAGTCGAACCAGAAACATTCCTCTTCACAATGGATTTTTCGGCACTCGTGCATATATACTCACACACACTCTTTCCCCATCCCCACCCCAACATACAGTCAGTCTCCCTCACACCCCCTTACATATAAGCCTATGGGGTGAATTTATATTTGCAGGTACATTCTATTTTATTCAAAAAGCGCACAATCTGTAAGCAGTCAATGCAATATTTTTAAATTCCTTCATTGGAAGTAACAGTTTGACTCCACTTTGGCACAAGACTGACTTTAACCTCACACCTTTAATGCATTGTCCGAGCTAAGATGTCACTTTTTGTTTTAAATATGCTTATAACTTAAGGTTTTATCTTGAAGCAGTAAATGCTAGGGTTTACATAGTAAATGGGTCATTCTAAGTGATTACAGACTTAACAGGCATCTTGGTTTGTCTTATACATCACATCAGTAGTATGACACTTAAACCTTTTCTTATAAATTGTGTCCTATGTATCCTGCCCCAATTGCTGCCTGACGAAGGAGCTGTGCTCCAAAAGCTTGTATTTTCAAGTACACCTGTTGGACTATAACCTGATGTCGTGTGATTTCTAACTTTATAAACCCAAGTCCAACACCGACACCTCTGCATATTCTTAAGCAGACTGACATGGGCTTTTGCCCGAAATGTCGAATTTCCTGTTCCTTGGATGCTGCCTGACCTGCTGCGCTTTAATCAGCAACACATTTTCAGCTCTGATCTCCAGCATCTGCAGTCCTCACTTTTTACTCGAAGATTTTTTCGATACCAAGCTACAGTTCCTAAATCAAGACAACCGTTGATGATTATACTTAGGATACGTTCATTAAACTCCTTTGAAAAAGCATGGTAGGAAGATTTTTCATCACTGTATTTTGCTTGTATTAATGTCAATGAGTCTCATTCCTGATGTAATATTGGCTTGAGATTTCCAGTATATTGTTCTCTTTACTGTAAATACCAAATTTTGATTCAACATATCTGCCTTTTCCTTATTTTAATTTGATATACAATTTATTTACTTTGCACCTCACCACTCTTTCCCTCACAATTGTTAAAATTATTTAGATTTTAATATCCTTTAAAAGTTTTGTTTCATATTCCTTTCATGCAGCAATTACTACCTTACCATCTTTTATTATTGCCTGTTAATAGATTTACTTAATTTATTGTGCATGATCCCTGTCTCAAACTAAAGTCACGCTTATCAAAATCAAACTCTTAGTAATGGTTTCATGTTTCAGATGAACATTGTTTTCCCTTACTCTGTACACTTTTGGACATTCCAACCCAACTCTGATCCTGCATCTCTTTACGAAGTATGACTGAGATCTGGAGTGAACCTTCCAAAGACATATCTCCTTCCTTTCGTGTGCCTCTAAATTATTCAGAGCCAGAGAGAAGCACAACAGAGACTCCCATACAGGTATGTTCATCAGGTAGTCTCTTTCTATCCACAAGCTTCACTTACTATAGTTCAGATACAGAGCCATATTCTGGTCTTTCATATTTAAACAACATTCAAGCAGCTGAACATGTCCAGGACAAAGAACTCACTGGTTCAAGCTTATAAGGCACTACAAGTACTAGAGACAAAAAGCAGTATTACTGTCCCCTTCTGACAGAATTCCCACATTCAACTGTCTCACAGTGCCAGAAACCCAGGTTCAATTCCCGCCTCAGGCGACTGACTGTGTGGAGTTTGCACGTTCTCCCCGTGTCTGCGTAGGTTTCCTCCGGGTGCTCCGGTTCCCTCCCACAGTCCAAAGATGTGTGGGTCAGGTGAGTTGGCCATGCTAAATTGCCCGTAGTGTTAGGTAGGGGGTAAATGTAGAGGTATGGGTGGGTTGCACTTCGGTGGGTCGGAGTGGACTTGTTGCGCTGAAGGGCCTGTTTCCACACTAAGTAATCTACCTATCCTATCTATCTAAATCACACTGTAAGTAATCTATCTATTACCATTTACAATTTTCTCAGTTTCAACTGAGCAAACATCCAGTGGTTTGAAAAAAGGCTGAAGTCCCTATATTCAGAGTAAAACAGGTACAGATCTGTAAAGTGTATCAAGACTGAACTAAAGCATTATTTGCATGCTAGTAACCCAATAAACAGCAGTGAACATTACTTCAGAAGTGTCACTTAACTGCTGACTTCTTTGAGAAAGTAACAACTCAAAAACTTACATAGGAACAGGAGGCTTCCACATTATTCATGATCGTCCCCAACAGTATGTTTTGCCATTCAGTTTTCGTTGGGTGGCTAATCTTAATTTCAATTAACCATTCCTATTCCATATCCCTTGATATCTTGACCCAATAAAAACCTACCAATCTCTGAGCATTTCGGCCGACACATCCTAACTCCAATAGTGCTTCACCTACATTGTACGCTGGTTAAGAACAATATTGGCCGAGGGAACTTCATTGATCTATGCAAAGTATCATATGGAATCTTTTACATCCTGCCAAGAGGTTAGATACAGTGTAAAGGTAAAGTCACCATAGCTCTACTCTGAGAGACAACTAATGGTGGTTTAACATGAACGTCACCAGACCGCAGAGAGGGGAAGAGATTGAGAAGCTTGGACCTTCATTGTGGTAGAGGTCAATTTGGGGATGGTGATGTAACCTGAAAATCCACCTGAAGTACCTATTGGGATTAGAATCAGATAGAGAGTTTTAGTTAACTTTATAAGAAACAATCTTACACATCATTTGAGATTAATTTTCATTTATTCTCATTCCCGAAAGTAGTTGGGGAAATAAAATTATTTCAATTGCATAAACATGCTGAGATGATGATGCAGCAGATCAGTGTTCCTGTGGAAATGCAACATAACTGAACCAATATTAATCTTGAAGCCTTATTTGGAATGTGAGGTTGACCCTGTCTCACACCGAGAAAGATAATGGAATTTTGTCAAGGGAATGAAGCACAGGCTTTAGAGAAGAGACAGAATGGCACTTGGGAAACAGGAAGTGATAAGAATAGAAGTAACAGGTGCCTTGTCACTTTTGGAATGTGTGAAAGAAAAGAAGGTATTTGTTTAAATAAGCTATTTCAGAATTTGATTAACGTATTGTCTGCATGACAATGTAAAAATATCTGATCAATCCTCATTGAGTCAGAGGGCTGTTTCAGAAACTTTTCTCACAATGTTGGCTCAATAAACAATCACTGACCTGTCCTTTGAGGCTCCTGAGATTAATTTGTAACAATCTATAACCTCAGTCGGTACAGGAACTGGCACTGTTGGTGTCACTCTGTTTCGCAAACTAGTTGTCCAGCTAACTGTGCTAACTGATACCATTTGGATTCAGTTGTAAGAGCAATTCAAAAGACAACATCTACAACCAACGTACCCTCCATCAGTACTGCACTGAAGCATTTACTTAGACCGTGGACTCAAATATCTGGATTGTTACTTAGTTACAGCTGGATTATCATTACCGAGTCAACTAGTGAGGTGCTTGTGATTCAGAAGGCTACCAACTTAAACTGGCAAATCTCATGTTTGTTGTGGTTCTATTTGCCGAGCTGGGAATTTGTGTTGCAGATGTTTCGTCCCCTGTCTAGATGACATCCTCAGCGCTTGGGAGCCTCCTGTGAAGTGCTTCTGTGATTTGTACCTGCCGCTTCCGGTTGTCAGTTCCAGCTGTCTGCTGCAGTGGCCGGTAGATTGGGTCCAGGTCAATGTGCTTATTGATTGAATCTGTGGATGAGTACCATGCCTTTAGGAATTTCCTGGCTGTTCTCTTTTTGGCTTGTAGTGTTGTCCCAGTCGAACTCATGTTGCTTGTCATCTGAGTGTGTGGCTACTAAGGTTAGCTGGTCATGTCGTTTCGTGGCTAGTTGGTGTTCCACAAACACCAACTAGCCACGAAACGACATGACCAGCTAACGGAACGACATAACCAGCACACTCAGATGACAAGCAACATGAGTTCAACTGGGAAACACTACTATTATAGGACAAGCTAAACAGAGAACTAGCAAGAAAATGTGTTGCTGGAAAAGCGCAGGTCAGGCAGCATCCAAGGAACAGGAATTTCGACATTTCAAGCATAAGCCCTTCTTCAGGAAAGGCCTCACTTTCTCCTCGCAGGACTAGTAAGCTCAATGTTCTGGAGTACAGATGCTAGAAGGAGGACAGAAGGGGAAGGAAGAGAGGAGAGGAAGGGGCTTTTTCTGAATTTAGGGAAATATCACGCAGTACTTAAAAGGAGGATATTCCTGAGGGATTGTACAGTGAAGCTATACCAGTGGAACTGAGGCATTGTACTGTAGGCTCCCCAATAGTCAGCAGGAAATTGAGGAGCAAATATAGAACGTAGGACAGTACTGAACAGGAATGAGCCCTTTGGCCCACAATATCGAGCATGACACAAAACTAAACTAATTACTCCTGCCTGCTGCTAGTCCATATCCCTGCGTTGCTTATTCACATAATCACGTGCTTATCTAAAAGTCCTTTAAATGCCCCTATCGTATCTGGCTCCACCAGCCTTGGCACCACATTCCCGACTCCTTCCACTAAAAAAAAAGAAATTTGCCTCTCACATCTCTTAAACATTTCCCCCTCTTACCTAAAATGCATGTCCCCCAGTATTAGACATTTCAATTCTGGGAAAACTATTTTGACCATCAACCCTATCCTTTGCATCCCAATTTTAAAGACTATATCAAAGCGTTCCTTCAGCCTCTGCCACTCCAGAGGAAACCACCCAAGTTTTTCTAGCCTCTTCTTATAGATCATACCCTCTAATCCAGACAGCATCCTGGTAAACCTCTTTTGCACGCGATTCAAAGTCTCCACATCCTTCCTGTAATGTGACGACCCAAACTGAATGCAATATTCTAAGCGTGGCCTAACCAAAGTCTTATAAAGCCAAAACATGACATCCTGACTCTTGTACTCAATTTCCTGACCAATAAAGGCAATCATGCCATATGCCATTTTTACTACCTCATCTACTTGTGTGGTCACTTTCACAGAGCTAGGGACTTGAACCCCAAGGTCCCTCTGTATATCAATGCTGTTTAGGGCCCTGCCATTAACTGTATCCTTTTCCTTAACATTTGTTCGCTCAAAGTGCAGCGCCTCGCACTTATCTGGATTAAATTCCATCTGCATGCAAAGGATGGATGGATATAGACCAGGTGCAGGCAGAAGAAATTAGTTTCAGTTGGTGTCATGTTTAGCACAACACTGTGGGTCAAAGGGCCCATTCCTTTGCTATATTGTCCCATATTCTATGCAATTTCTCTGCCCATTTCTGCAACTGATCTATATCCTGCTGTATTCTTTAACAACTGTCTAAATTATCCACAACTTTACGATCTTTGTATCGTCTGCAAACGTACTAGCTCACCCATTTACATTTTCATCCAAGTCATTCATATATATCGAATAGCAGAGGTCCCTGCAGGACACTACTGGTTACGAAAAAACAAACTGGCCACAACATGATTGAAGAATTTAGTCCATTATTCATAGAATGCAAACTTTCCATCCATGTATTTTCCTGGGAGAGCCAGAAAAACATCCTTCCACCAATCCCATCTGCCTTCTATGGACAAGCCGATTCTGAATCCAAGTGGCCAAGTCAACGCAGATCCCATGTACTTTAATCTTCTGGATGAGCCCACAGTGAGGGACCTTGTTGAAAGGCATACTAAAATCCATGTAGGCAACATCCACTGCTCTACCCTCAATCACCTTTGTCAAATCCACAAAAATTCAATAAGACAGAACCTGCCCCACACAAAGCCATGCTGACTGTCCCTAATTAGGCCTTTTTCCCGAATGCGCGTAAATCCTATCCCTAAGGATTCTCTCAAATACCTTCCAAACCACCAAGTATCTAACTGGAATAGTTCCCTGGATTATCCCTTTTTCCCTTCTTGAAGAAAAGAGTAACATTAGCTCCTTGTCAGTTCTCCAGGACCTCTCCAGTGGCTAGCAAAGATACAAAAATCTTCGTCAAAACCTCAGTATTGACCTCTCCTGCCTCCCCCAATAACCTGGGGTAGATATCATCAGGCCCTGGAGACTTACCCACCTTAATGCTTTTCAAGAAACCCAACATCACTTCTTTCTTGGTCTCAAAATGCCCTAGCATACTGGTATGCTCCACACTAATCTCATGTGCCCTTCTCATGGGTGAATACTGACAATGTATTCTTTTAGGGATCTTGCCCACATCCTCTGCCTCCAAGCACAATTTGCCTCCTTTATCCTTGAGGGGTCCTACCTTCTCTCTGGTTATTCTCATTTTTATGTATGCATAGAATGGCTTTGGATTCTCTTTAACCCTACTTGCCAAGGTCATTTGATGGTCCATTTGGGCTCTCCTAATTCCTTGTTTAAGTTCTTTCCTGCTTTCTTTATATCCCTCACGGGCCCTGTCTGATTTTAGCTTCCTAAACCTTATATAAGAATCATAGAGTTGTACAGCATGGAAACAGACCTGTTGGTCTGCCTCATCCATGCCAACCAGATATCCTATATAAATCTAATCCCATTTGCCAGCACTTGGCCCATTTCCTTCTAAATCCTTCCTATTCATATAGCTATCCAGATGCCTTTTATATGTTGTAATTGTACAAGCCTCCACAACATCCCCAGATAGTTCATTCGGTACACACACCACCCTCTGTGTGAAAAAGTTGCCCTTTAGGTCCCTTTTAAATCTTTCCCCTCTCACCCTAAACCTATGCCCTCTAGTTTTGGACTCCCCCACACTGAGGAAACGACCTTAGCTATTCACTCTATCCATGCCTTTCATGATTTTATAAACCTCTATTAAAAGATCACCCCTCAACTTCCAACACCGCAAAGAAAATAGCCCCGGCCTGTTCAGCCTCTCCCTATTGCTCAATCCCTCCAAGCCTGGCAACATCCTAGTAAATCTTTTCAATACTTTCAAGTTTCACAACATCCTTCCTATAGCAGGGAAACCAGAATTGCATGCAGTATTCCAAAAGTGGCCTAACCCAATGTCCTATACGACTGCAACACGACCTCCCAACTCCTATAGTCAATGCTCTGACCAATAAAGGAAAGCATACCAAATGCCTCCTTCACTATCCTGTCTACTTGCAACTCCACTGTCAAGGAGCTATGAACCTGCACTCCATGTTCTTTTGTTCAGCAACACTCCCCAGGACCTTACCATTAAGCGTCTAAATTCTGCTCTGATTTGCCTTTCCAAAATGCTACACCTCACATTTATCTAAATTAGACTCCATCTGCCACTCCTTGGTCCATTGGATCAAGATCCCGCTGTAACTCTGAGGTATTCATCTTCGCTGTCCACTACAAGGATTGGTGCTGGATCCACTGCTTTTTGTTATTGATATAAATGATTTGGAGGTGAACATAGGAGGTATTGTTAGTCAGTTTGCAGGTGATATCAAAAGGAGAACAGCGAATGGTTACAACAGGATCTTGATCAGATGGGTCAATGGGCCAGGAGTGGCAGTCTGTGGTTAGCTTAGATAAATGTGAGGCGCTGCATTTTGGAAAGGCAAACCAGAGCAGGACTTATCCACTTCATGGTAAGGTCCTGGGGAGTGTTGCTGAATAAAGACCTTGGAGTGCAAGTTCATAGTTCCTTGAAAGTGGAGTTGCATATGCTTTTGTCCTTTTGACTAAATTCACAATCTCACTCGTTATCCCAAGGGTGCCTTACCTTGTCATCCTTGTCCTTCCACCTTACTGGAACATGCTAGTCCTGAACTCTGATCAGGAGGTCTTTAAACAACAACTCTCATGTCCCATGTGGACTTGCCCAATAATAGTCGCTCTCAATTAACACTCCATAACTAATACCTAATACTGATGTAATTTGCCCTCCCCCAATTTAGTGCCTTCCCTTCAATATGTAGGGATATCAGGTAGCTGCAAGAATAGTAGGGATGTAATTGGAAAGGTGAAATCCTCGAACAGTATTAGGAGCTTGGATGGGGAGGAATTTATGAAATGTGTTCAAGAAAACTTTTTAAACCAACATTTAGAAGACCCTAACATAGAAGGGACAAAACTTGATGATCTCTTGGGAAGTAAGGCAGGGCAAGTGACTGAGGTGTTTACTGGGACAGCACTTTGGGAGCAGTGACTATAATTCTATTAGTTTTAGAATAGTTACAGAAAATGATAGATCTGGTCCACAAGTTAAAGTTCTAAACTGGGACAAGGACAATTTTGATGATACAAGGCAAGAACTTTCAAAATTTGATTGAAGGAAGCCATTCACAGGTAAAGAGACATTTAGCAAGTGCAAAGCTTTCAAAAGGGAGATGAGTGTTTAGGACCAGCATTTCTGGTTAGTGTCAAGGGCAAGGCAGGTAGGAGCAGATAATACTGGATGACTAGAGATATTGAGGCTCTGATCATGAAAAAGGAAGCATAAGTCAGGTATAGACAGCTGGGACCAAGCGAATCCCTTGAGGAGTATAGAAGATGCAGGAGTACACAAACGAGAATCCAAAGAGATTCTACAAGTATACTAAGGGGAAAGAAAGTAACTAGGGAGCAAACAGTTAAAGATCAAACTTAAAGATCAAACAGACTATGCGTGGAACCACAAGAGATGGGTGAGATCCTAAGAAGCATTTCTTGCATCAGTATTTACCATGGAGGAAGATATACAAGCTAGGGAACTCAGGAAAACAAATAGTGATGTCTTGAAAAGATTCCACATTGTAGAAGAGGTTGTGCTGAAGGTCTTAAAAGCATAAAGGTAGCTAAATCTCTGGGGCCTGATCCAAGTACTTCCCAATACATTATGAGAAGCTAGGCAAGAATTTGTACCAGTGACACCCAGAAGACTGGAGGGTGGCTAATGATGTGCCATAACTTAAGAAGGGCTGCAAGGAAAAGCCAGGGAAATACAGACTAATGAACCCAAGGTCAGTGGTGGCTAAGTTGTTGGAAGAGAGCCTGAGACACAGGATCTACCCGCACTTAGAAAGACAAGGATTGATTAGGAATGGTCAACATATCTGTGTGGGGGAAATAATGTCTCACAAACATGATTGAGTTGCTTGAAGATGTGACCAGGAAGGTAGATGAAGGCAGAGTAGATGATGTTGTCAACATGACTTTAGCAAAGCTTTTAACAACATCCTTATCAATCTGTTTTGCACCCTTTCCAGTTTAACAACATCCTTGCCTACCAATGTCTTGTGCAGCTGCAACATGAACCAACTTCTGTATTCAGTGTTCTGACTGATGAGAGACTGGTGAGAAAGGTTAGATCACATAGGATCCAGGGACAGCTTGCCAATTAGATTCAAAATTGGCTTGATAGTAGGAGACAGAGGATGGTGGTAGAGGGTTATTTTTCAGATGAGAGATCTGTGACCAGTAGTGTGCTGCAAGGATCAACGCTGGGTTCACTGTTGTTTATCATTAATATAAATAATTTGGTTGAGAATATAGGAGGCCTGGTTAGTAATTTTGTGAATGACACCAAAATTGGTGGTGTTGCAGACAGTGAAGGCAGCTATCGAAGAGTCCAATGGGATCTTTGTCAACTGGGCCAGGTGGGACCAATTGTGGCAAATGGGAGTTTGATGCAGCTAAGTGCAAAGTGTTGCATTTTGACAATACAAACCAGGGCAGAACTTACACAGTTAATGGAGGAGTCCTGGGGAAGTTGTCAAACAGAGGGGTGCAGGTACACAGTTCCTTGAAAATGGTGTCACAGACAGGGTGGTGAAGGCAGCACTTGGCATGCTTGCCTTCATCAGTCAGAGCACTGAGTACAGAAGTTGGCTCATATTGGTAACCCACATTTGAATTACTGTGCACAATTCTGGTTGCCCTGCTACAGCAAGGATGTTATTAAACTAGAAGGGTGAAAAACAGATTTACAAAGACGTTACAGAAACTGGAGGATTGGACTTATAAGGAGAGGCTGGATAGGCTGGGACTAGAGGTTAGGAGGCAGATGGGAGATCTTATAAAATCATAAGGGGCATTGAAAGGCTAAATAACCAAGGTCTTTTTCCTATAGTAGGGGAGTCCAAAACTAGATAGTATAGGTTTAAGGAGAGAGGGGAAAGATTTAAAAGGGACCTAAGGGGAAACTTTTTCATGTAGTGGGTGATGCAGATATGGAACAAACTGTCAGAGTAAATGGTAGAGTTGGGCACGATTACAACATTTAAAAGACATTTGGTCAGATCCATGTATAGGAAAGGTTTAGAGGGATACGGGCCAAACGCAGACTAGTTCAGTTTAGAAAAACCAGTCAGCAAGGACAAGTTGGGCTGAAGGTTCTGTTTTCATGCTGTATGATGTGATGACTACAAAACACTTCAGATGCTGGAAACCCGAACAATTCAGAAATTGCTGGAGAAACTCAGCAGGTCTGGCAGCATCTGTGAGACAAAGCAGAGTTAACATTTCAAGTCCACTGACCTTTCTTCAGAGCCATTCTAATGAAGGGTCAGTGGACTTGAAATGTTAGCTCTGCTTTGTCTCCACAGATGCTGCCAGACCTGCTGAGTTTCTCCAGCAATTTCTGAGTTTGGTAATAATGTTCAAAATTGGGAGCGTTGCTACTTCCATAATAACATTAATGTCAGGACTCAAATTTAAACCAAATTACACTTAATTAAAAGAGGTAGTGCAATCTAAGCAGGCAACTTAGAATACTGGATAAAATCTGCAAGTTGACTGAAAATTGGCAGAAGACATTAAAGCTGATATGAAGTACTAAAGTAGAGGAGCAGAGTGAAGGACTTCATAAATTGAATAAGAATAGCTCAGGAGGAAGGCTAATGAGACTGGAGATTGGAATAAACTGTTCACTCATGCTCTACCAAAGCAAAGCAATCAACAAAGTTCCAATTTCTTTTGGTTTACAGTCTAATGTTTTGGCTCTAGATTCAGTTAGTTTTGTTGATTGTTGCTTTTCATTGGATCAGCATGGTAAGCACAGAGTCGACAAAGCTTCCAGTGTCTGACTAGCTTCTGAAGTAACTTGTATACATTGTGCCTTTAACATAATAAAAGATTCCAGGATACTTCACAAGATAGATCTCAAACAAGATGTGAGATCGAGCCACATACAAATATTAGATCAAAGACAGAGTATTTAAAGAGCATCTTAAACAAGAAAGATGGTTAGGGGGCATAGTGAGTGTATTCCAGAGCTTAGTGGTAAGGTAATAAAGGCGTAGTGTCAGTGATGGTGGGATTCAAGTTTGTGATGTGCAGAAACTTAACACTGGAAGAGAATGGAGATCAGCCAATATAGAAGTCACATGATGAATGAAACATCAGAAGTCTTTGGGGAAGAAAAGGATGTTTTAATGACTTACAATAGAGACATTGCCAGACTGGCAACCAATTTTACACAAGGTAGAATGTAGGAGACCAAACAGGATTTAAATAGTCACAGAAATAACAAATGCATGAATAAGGGTTTCAGCAGCTAATGAGCTAAAGTGAAACAAAGTCAAGGAATATTACAGAGGTGTAAGACGATAAGCTGGATTCTGGAGCAGGATATTCAATTAGAAGTCATCTTCAGTTTAAATGTGAAGCAAAGTTGAAGTAACCTAATTCACCCTCAGACACTTGACAGGGAAGAGGGATATAAGTTGGTGGCTGGAGGATCAGAACAGGTGTCAGGGACCAAACATAATGGACTTGATATTTCCAAGATTTCTGCTCATCCAGTACTGGATTTCGGATAAAACGTGTGGGAAATCTGACAGTGAAGTAGTCAACAGAAGTTGTTGGCAATGTACAGCATTGGGAATATGGAACCTGATGTTTTATTTTTGGCTGATGTCATCACGTGTTAGTATGCAGATCTAGATTAGGAGAAACACTAAGTTAAAGCCTCAGGGGTCTCCAGAGATAACAGTAAACAAGAAAGAGGCTATCGTAGTTAATGCTCTGGCTACCACTCAATGAGCAAGAACAAAATCAGTCCATCCTGCTGGGAAACAGAAGAGAAGGGTCTACAGGAGAATGGTGTGACCAATGAAGGCAAGTTAAGAGTCTTTAGCATGAATAGTTCAATGGGATGTCATTTGGGATTTTACTAAAATCTGTTTCAGTACTGTGGCAAGATGGAAATGTGATTGGGAGGAATCAAGCATGGTGTTAAAAGGAAAGTGAGATCCAGATTTGGAAAATGATAACACGTTCAGTCTTACTTATTCCAACAACATTAATAATAAAAATACTAATTTCTCTTTCCTTGCTGTACTTCACATTTGTCAGTATTAAAATGTATCTACAAGCTTCCTTTTCACCTAAATGTAGCATGGATGTAGGTTTGGTCGCTGAGCTGGGAGGTTCATTTCCAAACATTTCATCACCCTACTAGGTAATATCTTCAGTGGGCCTCAGGCAAAATCCAGAACCTCAACCTGAGCTACAAATCTTCTCAAAACTCGATAAATATAGCATTTTTGTATTTTCTAAACTTCATTCCCCTTTACTAGTTTGGTGGTATTTATATGCATGACTAATTTGCATTTAATTCTAAATCTAAGCCATTGGTACAAATGCTCCCCGTGTCAGTCAAGGAGGCAAGATGGCAGCGCCTGGCCTCAACTGAAAATTGCCCAATTTTTAATCTCTTTAATTTCAATGGCAAGCAATCCATGACAAATGGTGATTTAGTAAATCACTTTTCATGTTGCTGAAAATAAAGAAACTGCATAATTTCTGCAAATATTTAACTTTTGTGATTAAGAATCAAGATCAAACAAGAGAATAGCAGTTACTGGAATTCCAGACATTATGCCAGTACATACCAGAAATCCTCCCAGGTTTTGTTGGTGACCAGGTTTCCTGTCCAACTGTGGGAAATCTCATGTGCAATTACCTAAAAATACAAATGTTTTCCTGTTCAGTCACTTAAACCTCTGACATTCAATCACTAATGTTTGTGCATTAGAATGAAAACAGCTGTACTAGCAGAACTGGAGAGGGTCTTCATTCATGGCACTTCCAACAGCCAGTAATGAATGGCAGCTGTATAAGAACTGCTGCCTTCATTTTACTTCCTCCCCATCCTTCCTTTCTCAAAATAAAGGACAAACATCACTAAAGCCTAAAATCAATTCCAACATGACTAAAGCTCAAAATGACAAGCAATAAAGAACATTTTGCTCCAGTTGTACAGAGTAATGGTAAGGCCACTTTTTTTGTGGTTTTTGTCTCATTTGTGTAAATGCATTTGAAGCAGTTCAAAAAGGTTCACTTGACTGATACTGGGATGAGGAGCTTATCTTAGGAGAAAAAATTGGGCAGGCTGGGCCCTGTATCCAGTCGGAAGAATGAGAGGTGATCTTATTGAAATATACAAGATCCTGAGGAGATTTGACAAGGTAGTTGAAGGGATGTTTCCTCTAGGGGACAGTTTAAAAATAAGAGGTATCCATTAAAAACAAGGATAAGCTTTTTATTCTGTTAGGGTATCAAGTGCCTTTGGAACATTATTCCCCAAAGATTGGTGGACATAGAGTCACTGAATACTTTTAAAAGAGAGGTAGATAGATTCTCAACAAAAAAGGATCAAGGGCTATCAGGAAAATATGGGATTGAGGCCTCAATCATATCACACTTTATCTTACTGAGCGATGGAGCAGTCTAGAGGGGTCAAATGGCCTATTCCAGCTCTTAATTCACATGAACATGGCAACTAGGACAAAAGGAATTAAGAACAGAGGTAGACCATATGTCCTTTCAAGCCTGCTCGATAGGATCTTTGCTAAATTTGACGTCAACTCCACTCTCCCACCTATTCCTATCATGCCTTTATTCACTCAGTAGCCCAAAATTTCTCAATCTTGAATAGACTAATATCTGATCATCTGTCACCCTCTGGAGAACAGAATTCTATAGATTTATAATCTAATACAGGAAATCATTCCTTTCAGCACAGCAAGTCCTCACTTAACGGCACAGTTGTTTTCATGAAAATTGAAACTTTAAATAGTGAAATTACTATATAATTGTGGTTTCCCATAGGAATCAATGTCAAGTTTGAGTTAGGTTCCTTTGGACATTTCTCACCCAGCAAAACAAAACACTGCAGAAGTTGAAGTATAGTACCGCACCTGTGGAACACTGCATTCCCAGCTGAAATAACTTGCAATAGAAAATGCAACACTAATATTAACAATATTTTAAAAAGACTTGATTCACCTTTCCTGTACAGAAATATTAGACTGATTAAGTTCTCTCATTGCAGAGGTTGGTCAGAGCAGGTAACAGTTGGATGCTCTGAACTGACTGATTTCTGCCACTAGATGGAGCCCACACGTCTCTGCGAGTTCAGGAGGGAAGTCAGGAACAACAAGAGGAACAGACATGGACCTTCAGGTAAAAATAAAGGCACAGGTGGTGAGGCTGGGGCAGAGCAACAGTGGGAAGTGAGGGGGAAACCAAAGGAAAGCTGATAATGAGACTAGAGGGTGAGGTGGTGAGTCAGGATGAGAGAGAGAGAGAGAGAGAGCCCATGATGGTTGGGGACGATTCCAAAGATGGTTGGGGAGGGGGGAATGGGAATGGGGTGACAAGGCCAGAGGAGATGAAGCCAGGAAACAAAGTCAGAAGGGAGGCAAGACCAGGAGCCAAGAGGTCCGGAGGATAGGCAAACTGGGAAACAAGGCCAGCAGGGGTGGGTGGGTGAAAGAGGGACTGGGGGAAAAGGTCTGAGCAGGAAGGCCACGGGATATGTAGTCTGCCAAGCAATTTAAAACTGAAACTGACAGCTTTAACAAGTTATACTTACATTAGGTTATTAATATTGTGAAAGTGAAACTATGTATGAGTCATCGTTAAGTGGGGACTTAGTGTACTGAATGGTTGGCCTCTTATCCTGAGGTAATAAACTCCAGTTCTCGACTCCACAGCCAGGTAAAACTGGGTGTCAGCAATTGTATTGTCAAGCCCTCTAAAAATTTCAAACATTCCCGAGAGATCAGCTCTTATCCTTCTGAGCTCCAGAATATATTCATCCATTCCCCTCAGACCTCTCTACAGATAAATCTGTTTACCCTAAGAATCTGTCTAGTAAATCTTTTCTGCACAACTAAGCCACATATAAAAGATAGCTCTCCATTCTGTCAGCAAGTTAGGAACAGAACTATTCAATAAGCTTTACATCAATAAGTAACAGAATATCGTACTTACATTAGAAAGACTTCTATCACCAGCCTAGAACAAGATAAAAATTATATTACACATTATGCAAGCTTTAGTCAGGTGAACTAGAATTGAAACCCATTATCATGTTATCACTATGATAATTGCCAAATAAATATGCAATAAAATTCATGTTTCACAGAAAGCACTAAATAACCATTTATAACTAAACAAGAGATTCAATGTATTCATTAATTTGAACAGTATGTATTTTGAAACAGCTGCTAGAAAACTAAAGTACATTTCATTTCTTACCAGCAAAGTTGGTGTTACAAAAGTGAGGCAAGGGTTCTCCATCCCACCATAGGGAAATGACGGAGGAAGAACAAGGAGATCATATTGTCCCCATACATATGGGCCCATCAGCTCTTCAGCTTTCTTGAGCATTGTTTCAGTCTGTCATCAGATATAATGCATTAGTATACACATATGGTAATGTCTCAAGAAGGCATTTCATTTGATCAATTACAAATATCAGGAGAAGCAACATATGATCAAGAGCCAGCATGCTTTGTATTTAAACTGGTAACAGGTTCCTGTTTCCTCTTCCCCATGTCCCAACTGCTGCCAGTTTAACGTTAGACACATTTCCACCAATGTGGATTTAAAATTAACACTAGGTTATTTATGAATTGCCCCTCTAATTTTCTTTGCTCCTCTGTAGTTAAAATGGCAGGCCTAAAAGCCTAGCCAAAAGCTTGTCAAAGAGGAGAATTTGAAGTAGGATCTCAAGGAACGGAGGTGGAGTAACACTGGTGTTTTAGAAAGGGAATTTCAGAGTGGCGGACTTGAGGCTAAAAGCATGGCATTCAGGATGGGAAGATGTACAAAGCGGAGAGTTTGGGGAGCAGTTAGAAGTCGTGGTTAGAAATAAGAAAGGGTGAGGCATATTTAAATAGGAGAAAGAGCTTTAAATTTAGGATACCGATGGGACTGAGAATCAATGATGCGAGGAGTGACAGGAAAGCAGAACTTGCAAGCAAGTGAAGCAGCAAAGATTTAAACTAGCTGAAGTTATGAAGGGTAGAAGATAAATTTCATGCAAGGAGAATATTGGCATTATTGAGTCTAGAGGTAACAAAGGTGCAAATGAAATATTTGGGCAGGTGAGGAAAGAGTGGAGACAGACTATGTTAACAGAACATTGAGAATTTGTAATTTTAAGTGTGCAGGGTCATAAGCAAGCTTGGCATCTAACAGATTGCCAAGAATCTGATTCATTTTGAAACAATGGTTGGGAAGGAGTAAAATTTTTGATGTAGCTTAGTCCCATCTTCTGGCTGTTGGACCTTGCAACCCATAGTTTACACACTCAACTGTGTGTTATAAAAGGTCAGAAGTCACACGACACTGGATTATAGTCCAACAGGACTTTTGAAATCAAGCTTTCTGAGCACTGGTCCTTCCTCACGTGTCATGTGACTTCTGGCCTTGTCCACCCCAGTCCAACATCAGCATCTCCACATCATATTACATAAAAAGCAATTGGAGTTTAAGCCTCAATCATGCTTTCAGGCAGTGTTCCAGATCCCCAACTTCCTCTTGTTTAAAAGAAATTCTCAACTCCTCTAATTCTTTGACAAATTACTGTCAATCAAGATCCCTGTTTATTGATTCTGTGCTATCTCCCACCCTTGCAAATTTTTACTCATGGCTAAAGTTCTACATTTTTGTCAACATCCTTACTAATCTCCCCTAACCCTCTCTGCTGCAACCCATCCTTAAGGTAACAGTGACCAGAACTCTGCTTTGTAAAATGAGCATTTCCCCAATTTAAAACATGCACCCTTGGTCTATCTTTATCTTTTACAAACGACTCTAAATCTAACAGAACTTTTGACCTTATTAAAATATTCGACCGCTATCCAGATTCAATCCCTAAAACAAAATCCAAAACTGCCCCTTCTTCTGTTGAGTTAGCTACATATTAGCTAAAAGAGATCTCCTCTTAGCATTAAAGAATTCTGTGTCTTCTGTCCTTTATGCTGAATTTATCTCAGTTAATATTAAGTTTAATTGTTGAAACCCCCAACAACAACTCTTAGTTTTACATTTCTCAGCAGCTTTTTGACATATCTGCCCCTCTATCACCCTCTCAGCAGTTTAGTTGTTCCTATTTTGCTCCACACATCAATCCATAAAGCCTCATTTTGTGCTCCTTCTCATGTCATTCCTGCTCACAGTTCAAGCCTTCTAATGTTCAGCTGAAAGACATGTAGATTATCTAACAATACTTTCTAGCGAACCAACTTACATAAAGCAATAATGGAAGGGTTGGGAAGCTAAATCTGTGCCTTTAGGTGATGCAATGGAGGACCTGCAGGCAAATTAGGATCAAGTCAGTCAAGCAGATAAAGGTGAATAAGGAGAATTCCAATGAGCTAGACAGCAAAAGGAGATGTGTTGAGGCAGGATAGCTCAGTTGACCATTCAAAGGTTGCAGAAATAGGCCGTAGGAATTCAACTGCATTCCTGGTATACCAGTAGTCTGTACAAGTGAAAAGCATGTGAAACAAACCTCTTCAAATTCATAAGCAGCAGCATCCACCATCTCTTTCTCTGACCAGACTCTAGATCTTGGGCCAATTACTCTGAAAAGCAAATTCACCTTATCAGGCAGCATTAAAGGATTAAGTTCTTTTAATCTTGTCTTTCATGGTGTGAATTGGTAATGCCTGAATTTAAATAGCATAAAACATCTGCCAGATCCTCCAAAGGGCATTAATATTGTAGCATTCAATTTCTTTTGTTAATGCCTTCTCCTATATTTTTCTTCAGGCTTTTGGGCCTCTATTATCAAACAGAATAATTCACAATGGGGGAACTGCCGTACAAGGTCTGCACAGTCTTTGATACCTCACTAAAATGGGATTGAAAGAACAAACCAAATTGCTGCTTCTTTGGGACGACAGAAATATTGGCCAAAAGATACATGTCGGGTTCCACTCTCTTCTTCGAGCAAAGAAAATTACAGCACAGGAGCAGGACCTTCAGCCCACCAAGCCTGCGCCTATCCAAAACTTCTATCTAAACCGGTTACCTATTTTCTGAGGATCTGTATCCTTCTTCTCCTTCCCATTCACATATCGGTCTAGATACATCTTAAATGACGGTATCTTGCCACCTGACCTATCTTCACTGACAACCAGAACTGTATACAGTATTCCAAATGTGGTTGACTCAAAGTCATATACAACTGTAACATGATCAGCCAACTATTGTACTCAACTTTAAATTGGATTGTGTTTTTTTTAAACTAGAGGGAGAGTTTAGCATCTCAACTGCAGGACATCCCCACCCCACCACCAGACTGTAGTCCACTGCAATAAAATGTCAGTCAACAGTACACATTGAAGTTTCAGTAGCTTAAACTGTCAAATTTAACTGGAGGTCCACCACTGAACCAAATATTATATATGCATTATGTATGAGAACAAGTGGTAAACATGAGCAGGAAACAGCGGGATGATGTCACTGCTTCCTAATCATGAATAGTTACCCACGTTTACCCCTTCATTGCTTCTGGAATGCTTGGCCAATTGTAGTTCTCTCATTGCAATCCCAGCCAAGATGATTTAATCTACAATTAAATGAACCTTTTTGTAGCTCTCAAATGTTATACATGTTTTGGTGTTTTCTGCCTCCACACCCATGATAAGTCATTAAGTCAGCATCCACTAGATTATATTCTTGGAAAATAAGTGATCAAAAACAAACATTCTTACAGCATTCCAACAGAGAAACACTCACCTCAAACAAAAATGATGCATAACTCTCAATGGCACAACTTGATCTTGTACCGAGAGACAAAACAGATTGTTGAAGATCTATATATATAATGAACATACAACACCGATTATCTTGAACAAGTAACATTACTAAATTCAAAGGACTTTTCCAACCCCTTTGTACCAGCAAAATATTAGTGACCGATCCACTTTTTCTACACTGCCCTCTCAGACAATTGGTACAAAGCCAACATTGTAAACTTTAAACACCTCAGACATTCCACTGAACTACTTTCAGGATATTCGTCTGCACGCTGGAGAGTGCATTGAAAGGCAAAAAGTCCAGAATCACTTAAGAACCAATTAGGTATAATAAAGGGAGTTAGGTGAAGGAACAAACAGAAGCTGAGCGACCTCCAACTGATCACAACTATCATATTAGTATTTTACATTTCTAATATTAGAAAATAGTTTCTGTCACCCGCACAAAGGAATATTCCCACAATATGCACCAGTAGAAATCAGGTACGCTCTTTGGACAGCGAAAAACAATGGTTTGCACATATTTTCACTGTTGAGAATGATGGGACCAATTTCCTTTAGCATTTCTGAACTGGATTATACCACCGGATATATCGCAAACATAGGTCAGCGTTCCAAATGATCATCACGTGGAATGGCCATTGTTCCAAGGCAATAGATGAATTGATAAATATAAATAATTTATAAAATTAAAAGATTCTCCAGCTCAGCTAATATAGCCAAGGTCCAAAGTCAAGCACAGAAATAGAGAAAGATTTTTCCCTTCCTAAAGCTGATATGAAACCACAATTGTCCATTGCAAAAGAAAATATGGTTGCAGAGAAACATTCTTGGAGCGACTTTAGAAAGTGTATGCCTGTGCTAAATTTCACAGAAAACAAATACAAGAAATCACCAGGAACAGCAGATAAGACAAATGTGATCTTACACTAATTCTTGGAAGTTAAGTGGCCATACAACAAGACAGAAATGGCAAAAAGATAACATTGTACTTCATGACTGACTGGATTAAATGTTTCACGCTTCCTAATGTTATCATGCTTTCAGGAAATATTGGATTTGAAATTTAAGTCTCTGCCTTCAAGTACTGCAATAATTTTAAAACATACCTGCTCTCCAAAGATCCAACAACTAGTGCAATTAAGTAGCTTGGCATCGGAACCTCGAGAGAAAAATATAGTTCAGTGTTGAGAAAATAATATTTTATATCTGTTGCAAGACTAACTGTAACAAATAGTGATGATTGGAAAATAAGATATAAATGTTTATATATAAATCATCACTTTACAATTTTGTTTTGCCTCAAATAAGCTGCAAATTTGGGGCTTGATTACTGGGAGAATGGTTCACTGTGTTTTCGACTTCAAAGTTTTGACAATAATTGGTTAAGGGCAAATCATCTAACTGTGTTGACAATCAAAACAGTATTTTGTACTAAGTCGTTCACTGATATAAAGAGAAGTCAATTAGGAGTAGGAATCATTTGTTTGCAGTGCAGTATGCAATTATAGTTTGAATAATCCCAGACCTTTTGCGTCTGTCATTGTTTGATGACTTATTCCTAACATTTGTCACAGTTGAAATAAGATCCTTTATATTGTCTTTCATGAAAGTCTCCATTCAATAATTTTATCCAGTCTTCCTGTCCTGGATTATTGTGAAGCAGGGCCTAGAAATTAGTCCAGATCCTAAACATGACACCCCGTGTTCACACCTTAAAGAGACAGCTGATCATTCCACCTTGTGACCCCACCAACATACTAAGCACAATAACTGAGTGCACTGGACGAGCTTTACCAGATTTTATAGCTCTCACTATATATCCTCAATATAAAGTTAAAAAAAATGTTCAATTCCATTAGATATTAAAATCTTAATAGAAATTTAGATGGATTTTCAATTTCTATTTTTCCCAGCACTTCAAGATGTTTACTTAGAGCAGTCAGGTAGGAAGATTACGAAAATTATAAATTTTTACACTAACCATTTTCTTACATAAACGTGACACAGCTTGGTGTCATACTGCAAGGGTAAAAAGACCAAGATAGCAAAGCAATAAAAGCTAGTCAAAATTCCATTCTTGCCACTATAATACTCCCTTCACCATGAGAATAAAAAACTCAAATGCTTAATTAGACTTTTTGCTCTCTACTTCATCAAAATTCCATTACATTTACCAATTGCATTAAATAGAAGATTAACAATAGAACAAGGTTTCTGATCCTAAACATTCCCTTCAAATAACATTACTGTTGGTATTTGTCACAATACCCAACACCACACTGTCACACACTGGAAATAGAGCCCATGTAAAGCATTGCAGATGGAAAAGCTTAGGTCCAAGTTCCAACCAAACTGAACTATTAAAACAAAATATCTTAACCATTTATCAATCAGCTTGTCATGAGGTTCTATTCAATGAACTTCCAGGTACTACAGATAGTGCAGAAAGGTAAACTGAATTCCTTTATCTTTCTCCTCTTCTGTCCATAAACAGAGGCATTTTATTTCATTTTAACTTCGACTCTGACGTTTTCCCCCAAACTCAAATTTAAAAATGACCCACAACAACCTCTTTCAAGTTAAAAGATGTTATTTATTAATGTCTGTCAGCATCTTCAAATCCAGGTGATCCATGCACAAAGAAAGAATCAAAGATATGGGGTTGCAATTAAAAATAGCAACTAAAACCATGGATATTAAATTCGTAATTTTTGTATAAGATGCAAACATCAGTGAAAGATGTTTTTGAAAAAAAAATCATTATAGGTTATAATACTTTCTGATCTAATTTAAGACCCTTCCCATGCCTACCATTTGCTGAAAACAGTAAATCTTTCTGCTGTCATCTTTGTTATCAGCCAATTCCCCATCATGGTTAGCACTCATAAGAGCAACAAGTTCTTTTGGTACAGATACCTAAATGCAAGGAAAAAACAAACAAACAACTGATCATTTATTCTCAGTAACGTGGTGAAAGAATAAAAACACAGCAACACTACAGATAATAATGCAATTGTTCAAAATGTTTTTGCTTCAAAATTGTCTAACAGCTTCTCTTCAAATAAAATCATGGAATCGTACAACACAGGAGGCCATTCACGCTGTGGAGCTTTTTGAAGGAACTTTTCAATTAGTCCCTTTCCCTACCCACCTCCCTGCAGGATTTTCTTTTATTTTTCAGGGATATAAGTAATTTCTTTTTGGAAGTTACTACTGAAACTATTTCAAACAGGAAGTAGATTCTAGAGCAGACCTTGCTACATAAAAATCTCATCTCCTGTGTGGGGTTCTATGAACTATTCTTTTGCCTGTATCCTCTGGTTACTAAGCTTCTGCCACTGAAAACTATTTCTCCTCTTTCCTTCATCAAAACTCCTCAATACTGAATATCATTAAATATCCTCTAAACTTTCTCCACGTGACTGAAAGACCCTTATCCTTGTATCATTTTTGTTTTTGAAAGGTTTAGCTTAACTTTATTGTTTGTATATGTGATGCCTTTATCTATACGATCAAGGCAATCCCATTCTTTGGGACAGGCAACAAATTCTAGCCTTGCCTGTAACTTCTACATCCTATGAAAACCTGATATGATCCAAAGGTTTTATGAACTTGCCTGGTCAACTTTAAAGATTTCTCTATGTGAACAACTAGACCTCTGATTTTGTGTTCCCTTAAAAACATAATACTATTTAGTTTATATGATCACTCCTGATTCGCCCTTCCAAAATTAAAACCTCAAGCTATGTTGCATTAAATTTCATCTGTCATATCCTAGCCTAGTCTCTGTTCTAGATATTTAATATTTGTGGACTTTGCAGTTATAGCTCTCTATCCAAATCAAAATCATTAATATAAAATAAAAATACAGGGCCCCAGAGGATTTTGAAATCATACTCATAGATACAGGTCATTTGGCTAAACCAATCCATGATGGACTCCAATACATTTTGAAAAATGACTGTTCATCACTAGACTTCCCTTGCACCCAGTGTTATCACTGCCTCTAACTAATTTTGTGCCTGTGGGATTAATGTAGGCATTAATCTGTAGACATTAATGTAGACCAAAGCAGCAGCAGAAAGATTGGCTCACACCCCATGTTACAGGCAGAGGGGGAATGAACAAGGAGGGAAATTACCACAGATATGTCATAAAGAATTATTCTAATATGTCTACTGGTGTTTGATTTCAATGATCCAAAGTCACTAGCTAGAAACAGAATGCTTTCTCAAATTGGAGTCAGAGACCATAAAGAACTGGTGTTAAAAAGAGGGAAAATGATAAATTAGATTATAGCAGAATCAAGAGAAGACTCTGTTGAGCAGCCTTGATCCATTGAAAAATATTCTAATTGCAAAGTTGAAAACAGAATAAAACAAAAGTCAAAAGATTTTGTAACGTTATAAGTGGTCATTTGCACAGTATAGCAGTCTTTAAAATAATTAAAATTACCTGCAGTCAGGTAAAATGATGACATTGGATACTATCTAGTATCTTCACTGTTTCTTTACTGACATATTTCCCTTTTTCATCCAACAAGTGAAGTTTAGTTCTACTTTATGTTTCAAAAAGTATGTGAAAGGCTAAAGGAAGTAAAATCTGTGCCAAGAGAAGCATAGTCAAGTTTCAGTAAATGTCACCTTTATTCTTTTGGATCATGACCATATGAAAATATTTTGGGAGTATGCATGGACAGGTAGATGATAAAATGAAGTTAAATTGAACAAACATTAAAAGTAGATCACAATCAAGAGACTCTCTGTGTCAGTCAAACAAACAGCAAGCTTGGAGACATTGACAGATCAGATTATATGACCTTGACAGCCAACAGGAGATACAAACTAAGGCACAAAGTTCAGTACTGTTACAAACTGGCTGACTTAAAGTTTAGAAGTGCCCAATGAAATGAAATGAAGATGAAGATGAATTCTTTCTACACAAATTGGGAACTGCTTAAATTTGTAGGTACTTAGCAAAAAGTTGTGGCAGCCTGGTCCAGCAACAATGCAGCAACGCTAGCAATAAAATAATCAACCTTTGTCAAATTGGAGCAATAAATTTCCATTCATTATCTAGCTTACGAGGTTACATACCCGGGCATAGTACGTGCTTTTCACAGAAGGTGTGTCCTGGCAAGGGACCATGCTTCTGCAATGTATTGCCTATGAATAGAGTTTTAAAAAATCACAATAACAATTATACAGTCCAGCCATTAAAATTTAACTTTAATAGCTATAAATAATCAAGCACTTTATCAGTTAAATGATGTAACAGCAGAAATAAAATCAGCTTGACTTAGCAATTTTTACATTAAGAATACTCGGTTAACTCTAGTTCCAAAGCCATGATCCCAAACAGTTACTAGAAGGCTTCTTTCTTGGAGCCAACATAACTCTAACATTAATGCTATTATCATTAGGACATATGTATGTAATGACTCTTTGGCCTATAATGGGTCAATTTGGAAAATTAAGATCAAAAGAAATAGGAGCAGCATGCCATTCACCCTCGTGAACCAGCTCCACCATTCAAAGAAAAACAACAGATATGGCTGGCAAAATTAACAGGTACAGCAGAATCTGTAGAGAGAAACAGAATTAACATCAAGTCCAGTGACCCTTCCTTAGAACAGGAACAAGATCATGGCTGATTTGATTTGGCTTTAATGCAACTTCCTGCTAGTTTTTCGATAACACCCAAATGTCAACCAATATCTTGATTGACTCAGTCTTACTTACATTCAATGACTCAGCTTCCACTGCTCGCCACAGAAAACTTCGACGGTATTTGATTCTACCTCATTTCCACCTCTCTCATCCCCTCCACTATCTCTAAATTAAACTATCTAACATCTATTAAGAATGAGCAGAAATTTCCAACTATGAAGAAGACGGAAGACATTACATCTGCCTTAGTTGCAAAATATTCCTCAGCCGTTAACTTCTCTCAGAGGCTGAAAGAGATGGTTTGCAACCTTGGTGTCATGTTTGCCCCAGCTTTCTTTTCATATTCCCTATAAGATTGTCTATTTTTAGCCTAATAACATGATCTGACATTGCCATAGCTGTTCATTTCATCCTTGCTGGACTTGTGGTGTTGATTCTTTCATCACACATCTGGCTGTCCTAACTGGAGGCCACAGCAACAGCCTCATCCAAAATTCTAACCTCTACTTAACTCTCACCAATTTCTGCTCACCCATCTCCTGTAGGTTCAGTGACAATTAAGCAATGCCTTGATTTTTAAATTCTCATCCTTGCTGTTAATACCATCAAACCATGGTTACACTCTCCTGTTACTCACTCCAGCACTGCCACCTCTGGTCCTTGACTTCAAGACCCTGAGCTCTGCAATGTCTCCCCACCACAACCCCACTCCCCAATCCAAAGACCTCTTTTCCTTCCTTCAAATCCAAATCCTTGATCAAACATTTGGACATCTGCCTAAAATATTCTGTGACTTGATGTTAAATTTGATTTGAAAGATGCCTGAAGATCTACCGTTTATTACTTTAATACACTATATAAATGATATTGTTGGAATGCATACAATTAGGAAGAATTTGACAATCAGATAATTTAAAACAATGTAATTTAGAAAGACAGACCCAAGGCAGAGTACGTATCTGGAATTAGATATTTAACAACAGAATTGCTTTAATGGTGCTAATACAGAATTATTAAGCTTGTATAAATTATTTGTGCATGTCCAAAAATAAAACCTGATCAAAAAAGACTCTCAGCCAATCCATTAGACTAATTTTAAATCAGATTTGAACATTTGACATTTAGGTTTCATGAATGAAAAAAAATGGTGCCCTTGATAACATCAGGAATAAGAGCATCTAAAGGTCAAAGGTGATCACAATGATATTAAATTGAATTTTTAACAAATTTTCATCTTTCAGTTACCTTAAATATGATCAGGCTTTCAGATATGGGACAAATTTAATCAAACTTCAGTTTTGTTTAATTGACTTTAGAATAAATAGTCACCATTTTAAGAATGAGAGGAGGATGAATTTCTTCTCTCAGTGAACGGAGTGTCTTTGAACACCTTGCCAGAGAGACCTGTGAGGGCAGAGTCTTGAAGGCTGAGATAGATTTTTGATGAGCAGGGAAAATAAAGGGTTACAAGGAAAATGGGCTTGAAGAGCGTTCAGTCAGTCATAATCCTATTGAAAGGCAGAACAGGCTCAAGGGGCCAAATGACCTACTCTGATCTTGAAGCGTTTTCAACTATTCCCAATAAAATGCCGAAGTCGACCTCAACACCAAGGATGCATTAGAGCTTTTTATTAATTTACAGATTGATTGCTGTTCCCAGTTCTGAGTAAAATTATCTTCAATATCAATTATAAACTATACAGGGTGAACCAACAGAATTTGGAAAATTGTTCAATTGTTCTAACTATTAACACAGATGTAAGCTGCAGTTAAACAAACAGAAGTCCGTTGCAAGAATGTAATTTTTAAAAAATTAGGTATTTTAAGTGTTGTACCTGACATTGGCTAAACAGGTATGGGTGCTTCTTCCCAGCTGTTTGCTCAGCAGTGAGCCACTGCAAAGCTGAAGCTTCTGGTGATGTCTCATAAATAACCTCCACCACTGTATGCTGGCCCCTGTAGAATTAGAAATGGTACAAATCAGTACCAATTAGCACTAGTCATACATCAACCCTGGAGGATAGTGTAAGGCACGTGGACCAAAAAATCTTTGTCTTTACAACCTGTTAAATTAGTTAATCTAAATAATGAGAGCAACCAAAACACTTATAGTGCCTCATAGCCCTAAACGGAGGGAAACGTAAATATGCCAGGATTCCCACTTCTATTTGCTATCCAGTCTTTCCTGTGGGAAAGTGGAGTAGAAATGAAATGAAAAGAGCCCACCTATGGCATCATCCACCCTGGACTAGATAAGTGGTCTAAATTTAATTCAATTGGAAGTTGTTTGATTTTAAACTTTGAGTGTGGTCAAATGATCCCAGCTTTATGTAAACATGGCACAACATTTTAATGCTGTATTGTAGCCATCTTCAGAAGAGACATTAAACCTGCTTTGTTATGGATATAAAAGACCCCGGCACTATCTGGGGAAGAGACAGCTCTTTATGGAAAATACCTGCTCCTTTTGTCAAAATTACAACAGATTAACTGATAAATTTATCACATTTTGCTGTGCATTAATGAATGCTTCAAAACTAGCACATTGAAGCTGGCCTAATAACATGGAAGGCATCTTTGGATTAGATTAGATTAGATTACTTACAGTGTGGAAACAGGCCCTTCGGCCCAACAAGTCCACACCGACCCGCCGAAGCGCAACCCACCCATACCCCTACATCTACCCCTTACCTAACACTACGGGCAATTTTAGCATGGCCAATTCACCTGACCCGCACATCTTAGGACTGTGGGAGGAAACCGGAGCACCCGGAGGAAACCCACGCAGACACGGGGAGAATGTGCAAACTCCACACAGTCAGTCGCCTGAGGTGGGAATTGAACCCAGGTCTCTGGCGCTGTGAGGCAGCAGTGCTAACCACTGTGCCACCGTGCTGCCCTACACGTTAGAATTGTAAGTTTATCCTTCTGTTTTTAGCAACTCCTGTTAAGGGTGACATGGTGGCTCAGCAGTTAGCACTGCTATCTCAAAGCACCAGCGTCCCAAGGTTCGATTCCAGCCTCAGGCGACTGTCATTCTCTCCGTGTCTGCCTGGGTTTCCTCCCACAGTCCAAAGATGTGCAGGTCAGGTGAATTGGCCATGCTAAATTGCCCCCTGTGTTAGGTGCATTAGTCAGAGGGAAATGAATCTGGGTGGGTTACTCTGCGAAGGGTCTGTGTGGACTTGTTGGGCCGAAGGGCCTGTTTCCACGCTGTAGGGAATGTAATATAATCTAATCTAATCATAGACTAATATGGATAACCAACCAAGTTGCTCTATTCCTGATGCCACTTTTACTGTTATATTTATTGAGCCAAAAATGATTAATATTGGTTCTACAATAAGTCGGATTATAACAGACATATTTAAATTATTCATTAATACTCCAATATTGTGAATCACTTTAACGTGTGATGAAGCCATTGGTCAGACAACTATCAAGGCACTGTGATGAAAAGCCACTTAGAGTCGAAATATTAGATTGCTCTCTCTCCATGGTTGCTACCTGGCCTGCTGTGATGTCCAGCAATTGTTGTTTTCAGTACAAATTTACACGGATACAAACAGCATCTTTAACTTTTCTAATAATTCAGGATTTTTTTTAATAATATTGACTACAAAATGATACATATTCAATGTTCTGATCAGGTCTAAAGTTGCTAGTATAGTTTTCAGCAACATTTATCCACTGATGAACTCATTACCTTTACTACTCACCACCTGAATCATTGCTCTGAATCTGATCAAAGCTTTGAATGAAGTTTGGCACTATACACTTTAAAAAAAAAGTGAATAATTATACGGATTTTCATTTCGTTTCCTCGTCAATTACTTGAACTGTTAAAATTACTGGCAAACAGCACAGAGGGTCAATTCACCTGCTCTGACCTGTTCCATCAAGAAATAAGATCTTGGTTGGTCTGAAACTGTGTGTTCCATATCCCTTAATTTCCTTCCTTACCCAACAAAGCTCTTAATTTGTCCAGCATCCAGTCTTTTTATTTGAAAATGTAGGGATAGGCGGTGAAAGAGAAAAAAACTCCAGACTTCCCTTTACTGCACATAAAAATATTTCCAAGTCTCCTTTTGACTCCAATGTAAAGATTGTGTGCTCCAGTATTTCTGGATTTCCCCCATAAGAAACTTCTTTTTCATAATTTTAAATTTCTCAATTCTTCATCCTTCTGAACTCAAAAAGGAGGGGAGATAGCAAACATTGGTACTCATGTTACAGTGGCATTCATGTTGGAGCTGGACAGAACTTTGTTTAGGCCAGAGCTAGAGTACTGTGTGCAGCTCTAGTCATCATACTTGACAGGAAGGAAGCAATTGCACTGATTGGGGAGCAAAGTAGATTCATCAGGATGTTGCTTGGAATGGAATACTTTAGCTACGAAGAGATAACCTTGGGTTGCTTTCATTGGAGCAGCAAAGGCTAGAAGGGGAACTGTTAGAGATGTATAAGATTTTGAAGTGCACGGACAGGGTGAAGAGAAAGCAGCTGTTCCCCTCAGTAAGGGCTCTGTAATACGGGTGGATAATTTCAAAGTGGGAGATGCTGGAGATCAGACTAGAGGGTGTTGCTGGGAAAGCACAGCAGATTAGGCAGCATCCGAAGAGCATGAGAATTGATGTTTTGGGCATAAGCCCTTCATTAGGGCTGAGGCTTGTGGGTTGGGGGCTGAGAGATAAATGGGAGGGGATTGGGGTTGGGGGCAAGGTAGCTGAGAAACCAACAGGTGGATGAAGATGAGGGATGAGGTGATAGGTCAGAGGGAGAGTGATGGACAGGGCAGGAGGACGGTGCTGATTTGGAGGTTGGGACTTTTAATAATGTTGGGGGAGGGGAAATGAGGAAGCTGTTGAAATCCACATTTATCCTGTGTGGCTGCAGAGTCCCAAGGCGGAATATGAGGCGTTATTTCTCCAGTCGTTAGGTGGTAATGGTTTGGCGGTACAGGCGGCCAAGACCTGCATATCTCTGATGGAGTGGGAGGGGGGAGTTGAATTGTTCAGCTATGAAGCAGTGGGATTGATGGGTGCGGCTGTCCTAGAAATGTTCTTTGAAACAATCCACATCCGTCAGAAATTTACCTGTACCTCTACCAATGTCATCTACTGCATCTGTTGCAACTGATGTGGTCTCCTTTACATCAGGAAGACAGGACGCCTTCTTGCGGATCATTTCAGAGAAATCTCTTCGATACCTGCACCTACCAACCCCATTGCCTTGTGGCTGAACACTTCAACTCCCCCTCCCACTCAGTCAAGGACATGCAGGTTCTGAGCCTCCACCATACCGTTCCCACCCGACACCTCGAGGAAGAATGCCTCATGTTCCACCTTGGGATCCTGCAACCACACGGGATAAATGTGGATTTCAACAGCTTCCTCATTTCCCCTCCTCCCACATTATCCTAGTCCCAAACCTCCAACTGGGCACCGCCCTCCTGACCTGTCCATCACCTTCTCTCACACCTTCATCTATCTATCACTTTATTAGCTACCTTCCCCCCAACCCCAGGCCCACAAGCCTCATTCCTGATGAAAGGAATATGCCTTATACATCAACTCTCTTGCTCCTCGGAGCTGCGTGACCTGCTGTGCTTTCCCAGCAACACACTTGATTCAATTTTAAAGTGAAAAGGCAGGAGGTTTGGAGGGGACTAGAGGAAAAACCTTTTGGTCATGGGGCAGTGGGGTCGAATGCACTACCTGGGAGTGTAGTTGAAATGGGAAACTCACAACCTTTAAAAAGTACTTGAAATGTCTTACATTGAAGATGATGGACCGAGTGTGGAAAAGTGGGACTCGTGTACATTAGGGTATATTTTTGATGGTACAGATTTGATGAGCTGCAGGGCCTCTTCTGTACTGCAGGACTGTGCCACTGCTTTCCACAGTAAAAATAAGCACTATACAAAATGTGGTAAAACAGCTAACGTTTTAGTTTTCTATTCAGCATTTTGTTTTTAATTTCAGATTTCCAGTGTCAACAGCATTTTGCTTGGGTTGCGATTAAGTATGTACCAGAGTACTAAAAACACAGATTCAAGTTGCTAAAAGAATCTCAATAAGTGTGTGCGTGTGGGCCTATTTTAATGAGGTCAGCCAGGTGGACCTTATAGAATGCATAAGTTCTCTGATTGGACCAGATTAACAGCCCCTACCAGGGAGTCTTGGCTGACAGATAATAAACTGGAGTGTCAGACATGCTGTTCACAGAGCTGGACCAGTGGTGAAAGGACTCTCTCTAAAAGAGAGGGGAATGACCTCTGAACTGCCTGGACCACACAGTCAGTATGTTCCTTACTGCTGTTGGGTTTCCATCTGAGGAGAGTTTTCCTTTTTGTCTCTTCGCCCTTGTTTCAGGTAGACTTTGTTTTGATTTTATTTTGTTTTTCTTTATTGTAAGAAAAATATAAACCGGCATGTCAGAGGATCTGGTCACTCTTGCAGCTGGCTCAGAGGAAGCCAGACCCCAGTCAAGTATTATGCACATGTAAATAAAGGATGACTTTGTGATAATTCCAGAGAGGTTGGAATCCTATTTCAAGAAGTAGAGTTGATTTAAGTATCCAGTTTTCAGTTCAATTGTTCACCAAAATTTGCCATTCATATTCAAAAAGGAAAGATAAGTTAAGTTATTAGAAAAGTACTAGACACTAGTCACCACCCATGGAACTGTCTATGTGAAAATACATTTCTTGAATTTTTTGTCCAGCTCTTGTATCACAGGAAATTAGCTGAAAGAGGCTGGGAACTGTCTCAATTTTGCATCAATAAGGACAGGACAAGCAACATAGACCAGCTCATTGTGAATTTAGTGAAAAGAAACAGGGGCAGGGAGGAAAAGGTTAAAACTAGATGTTGCAGAAACAAAGAAAACAGACGGTTTTAAAAATATCTCTGGTCCTGTGTAAACATGCCATTTAATGTATCAATTACAAATCTAAGTGCGAAGGGAATTACAAAAGGAATGGCCAACCAATAAATTTAAAAATCACCTTGAGTGAAAAAGTCATTATAAAATGTCATCATTCCAGTCTGTTATCAAAAATTCTGATCTATGAGGGTGTTGCATCACAGCAAGAGGGTGCAGTTAGGGTGCAACTTTCCTATCGGCAGTTTTCATTGTGAACACACTCATGGAGTCTATACAGAAGTGTATAAACATAAGGACATATTCCACATCTTCAAAAGTGAGTAAATCCAATAATCCTGGTCCAATCATTCCACTCTCTTGATTTTGCCTCATCTGAAAATTTGACTCCCATGAGCAACTCCATGGGAAATTAGTGAGCATTAAGTAACAAGATTTGATACCAATTACTGGATGATTAAATAAAGCAAAAAAATTTACGAAGTTTCAGCTTCATACCGCAGTAATTTATATGGAAGATTAATTGTCAAGGGCGTTCCTTTATAAGAGTGTTTATTTCCAAGTGTAAACTTGACTTCCTGTCCATTGACTGTAGTCTGGAGTATTTTAAGGTCCCTGGTATCCAAGATCTGTAAATAAAAAGTGAAAAATTCACAGTTAGATATCAGTGTTATAGTGAAGCAGATATATTAAATTGTAAAAGCAGAAAGTATGGTTGTAACTTCATTACAGAGGAAGTGACTGCTAGTGATATTATAAGTAGTTTATTAATCCAGAGACTTGCGTAAATTTCTGGGGACCCAGATTCAAGTCACACCACAGCAGATGGTGGAAACTGAACTTAATTTTTAAAAAATCTAGGATAAAGAGTCTAATGATGACAGTGAAACTGCTGCTGATCACTGGAAAACCTATCTAGTTCATTAATGTCCTTTCAGGGAAGGAAATCTGCCATTCTTACCTGGTCTGGCCTACATGCGATTCCAAACCCACAGTAATGCAGATGACTCTCACCTGCCCACTGGGTACAGGTGGGTAATAAATACTATCTTGGCCAGTGACATCTGCAACTTGCGAATGACTTTTAAAAACTGAAAACCCTGAATTTGAAAGTATATGTTTAAATATGAGATTTGCTTTGTTTGCTATCTTAAACCTACAAACCCTTTTAGACAGAATTAATTATAATTCAATTTCACATAAGCACAAGTCTATATATACACACCTGAAAAGAAATTGCAGCAGGAGCCTCTGCCTTTAGAAGGGAAGTGAAAATTGGAAAGAGAGCAATGGTAGCAACACGTGCTAACTTTTAGAAATAAATTAAGTCAAGTCAGCAATGGCAGTGTTTCAACAGCAACAGCTTATCAGGAGGAACATAAGGGATAATAAATTGCACAGATAGTGTAATTATACAGTTGTGAAAAACAAAGTTCCACATCAGCAACATTTGTATGTAATTATCATGATGTATCCAAGTCCACATACCAAGGTTCTGTACAGGAATGGATTTGCCAAAGTAGCTCAATGACTTTCATGGCTCAATGTTGCTACAGCCATTCACAGTATTCCATTCAGATGGAGGAACACCACGTGTAACCGGATTCAAAATCAGGGTGACCAATCACAAGAATCAGAAATGTATCTGTTTTAATGCATCAAAAAAATTGTTCTCAAATGAATAATGTCTAAATCTTAATCCTGAGTTCAGTCATCTACTATGATATTTTCTAAGTGTAAGACTATTTAATTTAGTAAGCGTTCACCTACAATCCTATTCCAAATTCACTATCGAGCCACCAGATTGTCATTTATATACAGGTAATGATCTGACTGCAAATATAGGAGGTATGGTGAGTAGGTTTGCATCTGACACAAAAATAGATGATGTGGTGGACAACGAAGAAGGTTATTTCAGCGTACAATAGAACCTTGATCAGGTGGTCCAATGGGGTGATGAAATTTAACGTAGATAAATGAGGTGCTACATTTTGGTCAGGTAAATCAGTGCAGGATTTATGCACTTAATGGTAAAGTTCTACGGAGTGTTGCTGAACAAAGAGACCTTGGAGTGTAGGTTTATAGTTCGTTGGAAGTGGAGTTACAGGTAGACAGGTTAGTGAGGGAGGCACTTGGTACACTTACCTTTATTGGTCAGTGCAGTGAATATGAGTTGAGAGGTCATACTGTGGCTGTGCAGGACGTTGGTTAAGCTAGTTTTGGAATAGTGCATTCAATTCTGGCCTCCCTGCTATAGGAAAGATGTGTGAAACTTGTAAGGGCTTAGAAATGATTTCCAAAGATGTCACCAGGGTGAGGGTATGAGCTATACAGATGAGGTAAATACGCTAGGGATATTTTCCCTGGAGTGGAGGCAGGAGGGTTACGTTATAGAAGTTTATAAAGTCATGACGATCACGGATGGGTGACTGGTCAAGATCTTTTCCCCAGAGTAGGGTAGTCCAATTTTTGAGAAGATTTGTAGCTCAGGTTGAACGTTGAACATAACAGCACATTACAGACCCTTCAGCTCTATGGTTTCACAGGTCCGTGCAACAATCTAAAGGCCACCTAACCTATACTATTCAATCATGTGTTTATTCAATAACCTTTGAAATGCTCTTAATATTGACGAGTCCACTGTGGTTACAGGCAGGGCATTCCATACCCTTACTACTCTCTGAGCAAAGAAACTACCTCTGACATCTGTCCTATATCTATCACCCCTTAATTTAAAGCTATGTCCCTTTGTGCTAGCCATCACTATCCAAGGAAAAAGGCTCTTATTGTTCACCCTATCTAACCCTCTGATCATTGTGTATGCCTCTTCGAAGTCATCTCTTTAACTACTTCTCTCTAATGAAAACAGCCTCAAGTTCATCAGCCTTTCCTCGAAAGGCCTTTCCTCCATACCAGGCAATATCCTAGTAAATCTCCTCTGCACCCTTTCCAAAACTTCCTCATCCTTCTGATAAAGTGACAACCAGAACTGTACACAATACTTCAAGTGTGGCCGCAGAGTTTTGTACAGCTGCAACATGATCTCATGGCTCCAAAGCTCAATCCTTTTACCAATAAAAGCCAACACACCATATGCCTTCTTAACAACCCTATCAACCAAGGTGGCAAATTTCAGGGATCTATGCACATGAACACAGATCTCTTCTGCTCATCTATACTACCAAGAATCTTATCATTAGCCCAGTACTCTATATTCCTGTTAATCCTTCCAGAGTGGATCACTTCACACTTTTCCTCATTAAACTCCATTTGCCACCTCTCAGTCTAGCTCTGCAGCTTACCTATGTCGCTCTGTAACCGGCAACATTCTTCTGCACCAGCCACGACTCCACCGACCTTGGTGTCATCCGCATATTTGCTAACCCTCCTTCTACGCCCTCATCCAGGTGATTTCTAAAAATGACAAGCAGCTTTGGCCCCTAAACAGATCCTTGTGGTTGACCATCAGTAAATGAACTCCAGGATGAACATTTCTCATCAACCAGCACCCTCCATTTTCTTACAGCTAGCCAATTTCTGATCCAAATCACTAAATCACTCTCAATCCCATGCCTCTGCATTTTGCACAATAATCTACCATGGGGAACTTTGTCAAATGTTTCACCAAAACCCATATGCATCACATCACTCGCTTTACCCTCATCCACCTGTTTAGTCACCTCCTCAAAGAATTCAATAAGTTTTGTGAGGCATGTCCTACCCTTCACAAAACCATGTTGACTATCCCTAGTCAACTTATTCCTTTCTAGATTATTATAAATCCTCTCTTATAATCTTTTCTAACAATAGAAGCAAGGCTCACAGGTCTATAATTACCAGGGTCGCCTCCCCCCCTTCTTGAACAAGGGGACATTTGCTATCCTCTGGTCTTCGGGCACTATTCCTGGAGACAATGATATCAAAGATTTAAGCCAAAGGCTCTGCAATTTCCTCCCTAGCTTCCCAGAGAATCCTAGGATAAATTCCATCTGGCCCAGGGAACTTATCTATTTTCACACTTTCCAGATTTGCTAACACCTCCTCCTTATGAACCTCAATCCTGTCTGTTCTAATGGCCTGTATCTCAATATTTCAGTATTCTCCTTGTTAACATTGTCTTTCTCCTATGTGAATACTGATGAAAGATATTAATTTAGCTCTTCGGACTCCATGCACAACCTCCCACTACTGTCCTTGACTGGCTCTAATCTTACCATAGTTTTATGCCTGACATACGTATAGAAATCTTTAAGAGTATTCCTTGATTCTACCTGCCAATCACTTTTCATGTCCCCTCCTGGCTCCTCTTAGCTCTCTTTTAAGTCCTTCCTGACTAATTTGTAACTCTCAAGTGCCCTAATTGAGCCTTCACATCTCATCTTTTATATAAGCCTCCTTATTCCTCTTGATAAGAGATTCAACTTCTTTAGTTAACCATGGTACCCTTGTTCGACCATTTCCTCCTTGCCTTGAACAAACTCCATATTTCAATGCCCATGCCCAGTTTCCTTCCCCATCCTATGCATCCTAAATCTCGCCTAATCGCATCATAATTGCCTCTTCCCCCAACTATAACTCTTGCCCTGTAATATATATCTATCCTTTTCCATCACTAGAGTAAACTGAACCAATTGTGGTCACTATCACCAAAGTGCTCACCGACCTCCAAAACCCCGCACTTGCCTAGCTCATTACCCAGTACCAAATCCAACATGGCCTTTCTACATACTATGTCAGGAAGCCCTCCTGCACATATTGGACAAAAACTGACCCATCTAAAAGTACACGAATTATAGTGTTTCCAGCCAATATTTGGAAAGTAAAGTCCCCCATAACAACTACCCTGTTACTATCGCTCCTATCTAGAATCATCATTGTAATCTTTTCCTCTACATCTCTGGAACTATTCTGAGGCCTATAGAAAACTCCCAACAGGGTGACCTCTTCGTTCCTGTTTCTAACCTCAGCCTATACCATCTCAGTAGACGAATCTTCATGAAGCATCTTTTCTGCCACCGTATTGCGCTTGACTAACAATGCTACACCTATCCCTCTTTTACCACCTTCCCTGATCTTACTGGAAGATCTCAACTCCAGAACCAACAGCAACTATTCCTTGTCCCTGCTTTATCAATGTCTCCGAAGTGGCCACAACATCGAAGTCCCAGGTACCAACTCATGCTGCAAGTTCACTCACCTCATTCCTGATGCTCCTGGTTTTGAAGTAGACACACTTCAAACCACCTTCTTGCCTGCTGGTACACTTCCACAACCTTGAAACCTTATTCATGACCTCAGTTCAGGTTGTAAGCTTGCTTGCTGAGCTGGTGGGTTTGTTCTCAGACATTTTATCACCATGCTTGGTAATGTCATCAGTGAGCCTCTGCTGGTGTTCTGTCTCACTTTCAATGTGTGTGTCTTAGTCCGTTAAGAGTGGGGGCATACCATTTTCTGGTTCATTTTCTCAGGTTGGTAAATGGGGTCCAAATCGATGTATTTATTGATGGAGTTCCGGTTTAATGTCACACCTCTAGGAATTCCTGTGCATGACTGTTTAGCCTGTCCTAAGATGGATGTGTTGTCCCAGTCGAAGTGGTGTCCTCCTTCATCTATGTGTAAGGATACTAGTGATAGTTGGTCATGTCTTTTGGAGGCTAGTTTCCTACCTGTGATATCTAGGAAAGGGAGTCTGTTGTTGTTCTCTTTCTCTTCTGTGAAATTTATGCCAGCAAGGATGTTGTTGGTGATCTTGTCAGTTTCCTCTAATTTGTTACATTTTGTGATGACAAATATGTCATCCACATAGCAAATCCAAAGTTTGGATTGGATTGTGGGGAGGGTGGTTCTTTAGAGTCTCTGCATTACTGCTTCTGCTAAGAATTCTGATATTGATGATCCCACAAGTGTTCCATTGATTCGTTTATAGGTCTTGTCATTGAAGGTGAAGTGGGTCTTGAGGTGCAAGGAAAGGTTTGGAGGGATAGGGGCCAAGTGCTGGCAGGCGGGACAAGATTGGGTTGAGATATCTGGTCGGCTTGGACCGAAGGGTCTGTTTCCATGCTGTACATCTCTATGACATACACTTAGCCGTCACATTCTGTTTAAACCATTTCAATTTGGTCTCCTGTTTAAGGTGGTCCTCCCCAAGCTAAGCTTTGATCATCTTTTATAATACCTACGTATTTCAGCATTAAATTTTGTTTGGTGTTATTGAGAAGCACTTTGAAATATTTTTCTATGTTAAAAAGTGCTATATCAATGCAAGTAGTACACTGCTCTGCAAGTAGGGACTGCATTTCACTCCTACCTCAGGGCTTGAATTTTACTGCGCACTCAAAGGGGTTCATGGATCCAAACTGTTGACATCTTCCATTACTTTTGTGGATGATCAAGAACCGACTGATGGGGCAGTCATTGGAAGGTTTGAATTTATCATGCTTTCAGCAAACAGGCCACATCTGGGCAATTTTTCACTTTAGTCAGATGTATTGGAGATGTATTGATGTAGCTCACATTGATAAAAAGTAATTCCTAGATTCCCTTTCATCAGCTCCATAACCAGCCTGTTAGCTTGGCCCAGCATCTCTTTGCTGTATCTATTGCAATCATTTCTTTAAGTGAGTGAATCAAATTGACTGAAACTTGGGTTGTGAGATGTTGTGGCTCTCGTGAGGACAAGATGGACCATCCACTTGAGGTTTAGTATTTACACTCTTTAGATTCTGCCATCAGAGGATAGCAGTACTAGGGAATATCTTGGAGACACCTCATATTGGTAGTCCCGTGTTGTTTCTACATTAGGTTAGCCTCCGGTTTTAGGGTGTACAGGAGTATGACAGGAGGGACACCTTTCAATGACTACCATTAGACTTTTAGCTTGATGGCAACATTAGACTTGATTTGAATCTACTCCACAACACAATGGAGAAATCCTGTTTTTACACTGAGGAGGTCATCTCAAGCAGAACTGTTCAGTGCTCATTCCATCCATTACTGTCTTGAACGGATGCCTCTGCAACAGGGAGATCAGTAAAACTAGGTAAAACATTTTCTCTCATAATCCAGCACACATTGTGTTGGGTTGCCATGTGCCTTGCCTGATGGAAGTATCACTACTAAGCCACTCTTGGTCATGGACAATTAAGTATGTTATATGCCCACTCCATCTTCAGTGCTTCCAAGTGGCACCCAGATTCACATATTTTAATCAACTTGTGCAGACGTGTTATTGATACCTTTGGAGCAAAAGGTCGTGAAGCTGAACAGTTTGGCACAAAGGTAGATTTGCTACCACTGTGATATAAGAGCCTTCTTTGAAAACAAATTTCACCATCTGCCATGGTTTGATTTGGACCCATTTGCACACACATTATTCTGGAATTTTGGATTGTGAAAATGCCATCACCACTCATTCTGTTCCAGTTCATAGCAAGGGGTACCGCTACTCATGTTTGACTTGATGCTCTGAGTTTAATGGGAATCCAGAGTCAATGTTGATGACTCCCATTGCTGCTCAGTTCCAAGAGGTACAGGCACCTTAGAGCTAGGTCTGTCCTGATAGTGGGACTGGGCAAAAGTGAGGACTCTAGGCCTCATTCCTGATGAAGGGCTTTTGCCCGAAACATCAATTTTCCTGACCCTCGGATGCTGCTTTTCCAGCACCACTCTAATCTAGACTCTGATATTGGGACCGGAGGACAGGATGTTGACCATGTGAGGCTGTTATTTATATTCTACGTATGGCAGCCCACTCAAGTTTTACTTTGATTAACATTCAAATAGCCTTTAATTCTATTTTCACTGACTGATTCCTGAAGAAGGGCTCATGCCCGAAACGTTGATTCTCCAGCTCCTTGGATGCTGCCTGACCTGCTGCACTTTTCCAGCAACACATTTTCAGCTTACTCATTGCAAAAAGGTAAACTCATCAGGCATCATAGTACCAAATCAACTGCTTTCACTCTTCATGCCAGTGGATAGATAGCGTAACACAAATAGTCCAACTGTCACAAATACCTCCACCCCACCCCCACTCAAAGACCCCCCCCCAGTCACGGACACCCCTTGGCTCCCCGCCCTCACTCTCAAATATCTTGAACTCCTTCCCCCGCCGGGAATACCTCCGGATGCCCTCCCGGTGTCACGGCCTTGCTCTCCTTACCCTAGACTCCGCACCCCACTCCCCATCTCTCACTCTCTCTACAGTCGGGGAAACACGGTCCCCGCCGCCGAAGCTTACCAGAGCCGACAACCCATCGCGCAGAGCTTCCACCGTGAGCGCGGCTGAAGCGGCAATGCGGCAGCTCTGGAAGTCCACGCTCAGGTTGAGCGACAAGTGCCGGGTGGTGAAGTCCCTCACCGACGTCCACGAACTGTTGTCCATCACCTCAGCAGCCATAGTCTTCTTTCGAGAGAACCGGCGGCAGCACTGCGCAAGCGTAGACGGCAGACCACAGTGCGCAGGCGCCGGGCCGGCCGGTTGCGTTAACGGCACTTGGCTCCTGATTGCTCAGTACTGATACCTTCCCAGGATGCACTGCATCACCCGCTCAATGCCCAGCACGTGGCGGGGATGGTCACAGCACGTGATGGGCCTGACCAATGGTGCTAGTGTAATGGGTTGGGGGTGAGTGGTTGTTTAGTTAGGGAATGGTGTGTGAAGTCATGGGCACAGAAAGGGATTATAGGCTAAAAGAAACCCTTATAATGTGTTCATTCATTCATCTGATATGGGTGTCACTGGTCATTCCTAATTACACAGAGGGCAGTTAAGAGTCAACTACATTGTAGTGTGTCTGGAGTCACATATAGGACAGACCAGGTAAGGGTGGCAGATTTATTTCCTTAAAGGACATTAGTTAGCCAGATGAGGTTTTCAAAGATTTCATGATCATTATTATGTCACAAGGAATTAAGGGCTACGGGGAGAATGCGGGTAAGTGGAGTTGAAATGCCCATCAGCCATGATTAAATGGTGGAGTGGACTCGATGGGCTGAATGGCCTTACTTCCACTCCTATGTCTTTTGGTCTTATTATTAGATTCTTATTTCAGATATTTTTAAATTGAATTGAAATTCCATCATCTGCCATTAAGAAAGGATACAAAGCGTCTTTATCTTTTCATGCCTAGGAAAATACCACACCAATGAATGAAACTTGAATTTCAATGATAAGAATGTGAGTTGTTTTGCTTGTCATAAAGCCAAAAGGGCACTGTGACACAGTCCCATTTCATAAACCTAACTATACTATTCAGATTTCTACAGACCTGAATTAAACTAATAAGGTGACACCAAGAGAAATTCATTCAATGCTCTCAGTTGGTGAAAATTTACCAAAGTTATCCGAGTGAAATTTTCACAAAGGTCGATGTGACTAATGGCAAATTCCTTTGGTTGAAAAGTCAAGGTTTGAGCAGCTTCTGTGTTTCTTGCTATAGTTATGAGTTTAGCTAAATAATTTCAAGAAGATGGGGTATCTTTCCTTTTGACAAAAAAAACTCTTTCTATCACTATTACCTCTTCTGCGGTCCCCACATTAATGTTTATCTTCAGTTTCCTGGTTATGGTTAAAGTTAAATTTGATCTGTGCTATTTTCCTTTTGATTTTCCTTTTTGGACTCTTATGAATCCCAATAATTAACAAATGCATGGATTGCTTCACAACTTGCAACAATCTCAAAGAAGGTGTACCCAACTTTATTACAAAGGAAAGACATTAGCCTTTGATTTCTTTTCTTCACCCTCCACACCTACCTTTCTGATCTGAAGACAGGATCTTGGAGCATTTTCAGTTTGCCACTCCTGAGGAATACTTGTCTTCCTTTCACTCTCTCATCCTCTCGAGTTTATTGGGATGACAGGAAAAAAAGTTTCGTTTTATGAATCCTCTCATAATCATCAGACATGCATCTCTCTGAATGCCACCAAGGTGGATAAATCCCCGGAACCTAATCAGGTCCAATAACTTTGTGGGAAGCTAGGAAAGTGATTGATGGGCTCCTTGCTGAGAGAAATTTGTGTCATTGAAAGCTGTGGATGAGGTGCTGGAAGACGTGAAGGTGGCTAATGTGCCTTTATTTAAGAAAGATGGTGAGGAAAGCTAGGAAACTACAGATGAGTGAGCCTGACATCAGTGGTGGGTAAGTTGTTGGAGGGGATTCTGACGGACAGGATTTACATGTATTTGGAAAGGCAAGAACTGATTAAGGATAGCATGGCTTTGTGTGTGGAAATTATGTCTCACTAACTTGATTGAGTTTTTTGAAGAAGTGACAAAGAAGATGATGAAGACAGTGGCGGACTTTGTCCCTATGGACTTCAGCAAGGCTTTGGATAAGGTTCTGCAGGACAGACTGATTAGCACAGTTAGATCACATGGAATCTAGGGAAAGCTAGGCATTTGGATACAAAATTGGCTTGAAGATGGAGGACAGAGGGTGGAGGTTGAGGGTTGTTTTTCAGATTGGAAACCTGTGATCAGCAGCTTACTGGAAGGATTGGTGCTGCGTTCACTGCTTTTCATCACTTATTTAAAAGATTTGGATGTGAATACAGGAGGAATGGTAAGTAAGTTTGCAGTTTACAACAAAATTCGTGGTGTAGTGGACAGCGATGAAGGTTATCTCAGAGTACAACGGAACCTTGATCTGATGGGCTGAGGAGTGACAGATGGAATTTAATTTAGATGAACGCAAGGTGTTGCTTTTTGGTAAGGCAAATCAGGGCATGACGTAGGCACTTAATGGTATGGTCCTGAGAAGTATTGCTGAACAGAGACCTTGGAATGCATGCTCATAATTCCTTGAAGGTGGAGTCACAGTTAGACAGGGTAGTGAATAAGGTGTTTGGTATGCTTGCCCTTATTTGTCAGTGCATTGAATATAGGAGTTGGATGGTCATGTTGCGGCTGTACAGGACATTGATGAGGACACCTTTGGAATAGTGCATTCAATTCTGGTCTCCCTGCTGTAGCAAAGATATTGTGAAGCTTGAAAGGGTTCAGAAAAAATTTACAACGATGTTGCCAATGTTGAAGGGTTTGAATTCTAGGGAGATGCTGAATAGCCTGGGGCCATTTACCCTGGAGTATAAGAGGCTGAGGGGTGACATTATAGAGATTTATAAAATCATGAGAGGATAGGGTGAACAGCCAGGGTCTTTTTCCCAGGATAGAGGAGTCCAAAACCAGTGGTCATAGGTTTAAGGTAAGAGGGACAAGATTTCTTAGGTCCCCTTTAAGCAACTTTCTCACGCAAAGGATGGTGGGTGTATGGAATGAGCTGCCAGAGGAAGTGTTGAAGACTGGTACGGTTACAGCATGATAAAGACATCTGGATGCTTGCGTGAATAGGAAGGGTATGGGGGATATGGGCCAAATGTTGGCAAATGGGACAAGATTAATTTAGGATATCTGGTTGGCATGGGTGATTTGGACCGAAGGGTCTGTTTCTGTGTTGTGCATCTCTATGATTCTGGTCTTCAACCCAAGATCCTACTAAAAAGGGCTTTAAATTCTTCCAGTAGAATTGTTTCACTAAGAGTTTTATACATGACCTTATGCTAAATCCATCTGTTAAAATTAAATTGCTGTATTCTTTCAAGTTTAATATAGGTTTGCACAGACTGCATTCTTAATTTTCTAAGCGTTTGCATGTATGCCTCAGGATCCAACTTCTATGCAGCTGGAATAGCCTTGATTATTGTATCATTATTTATAGAAACCTCCTATGGGTGTGATTTGTAAATTTTAATATTCATGGTTCTCAGCACCAGAGACACAGATTTGATTCCAGCCTCAGGTGACTGTCAGTGTGGTCGTAGAGTCATACCGGTCTCCCCAAGTTTGTGTGGATTTCTGCTAGGTGTTCTGGTTTCCTCCCACAGTTCAAAGATGAGGTGGATTTGCTGTGCTAAAAATGTCCTGGAGTGTCCTGGGATGTGCAGGCTAGATGGGTTAGCCATGCTAAGTACAGGGATAGGTCTGGGTCGGGGTTGGTTCCTCTTTGGAAGGTTGGTGCAGACTCGATGGTCTGAATAGACTCTTTCCTCACAGTAGGGATTCTCTAATTCATATGCTGGACCCATCCTACAGTGTGGAAACAGGCCCTTTGGCCCAATAAGTCCACACCGACCCGCCAAAGCGCAACCCACCCATACCCCTACACCTAACACTATGGGCAATTTAGCATGGCCAATTCATCTGACCTGCATGTCTTTGGACTGTGGGAGGAAACCAGAGCACCCGGAGGAAACCCACGCAAATGTGCAAACTCCACTCAGTCAGTCGCCTGAGGCAGGAATTGAACCCAGGTCTCTGGCGCTGTGAGGCATCAGAGCTAACCACTGTGCCACCGTGCTGCCCACAAATGTTCAGTTTTCATTTGACCACTTCATTTATTTCACTCTTTTCTTAACTGACATAAAGAATTGTCCATATCCTTTTCTTCAAATTTTGGTAGGTGTGTACAAACATAAATATTTCCTCACTGGAATTTAGATTATAATTACAATTTGCCCATTAGAGCCTTCATCAGCATTTAATGTCTTTTTTTTTGAAATTGCATAATTTTAAGCTGGTATTCCCTGGCTCTCTTCACTTTTCCCCTTTTGGAAATTCACGTTCAAGTTTCGTCAACTGTCTCCTGCTTTTTAAGTGACAGGCAATAGCCATCTACACCAACAGAAAATCTAACTGCCGCACTTTGAAATTCAGCGGTATCACCATCACTGAATCACCCACTGTTAACATCCTAGGGATTGTGTGAAGATGCTGGTGTTGGATTGGGATGGACAAAGTTTAAAAATCACACAACACCAAGTTACAGTCCAACACGTTTGCTTAAAAGTACAAGCTTTTGGTGTGCTGCTCCTTCGTCAGGTAGGTAGTGGAGTAGGATCTGAACTGAAAATGTGTTGCTGGTTAAAGCACAGCGGGTTAGGCAGCATCCAAGGAACAGGAAATTCGACGTTTCGGGCCAGAGCCCTTCATCAGGAATCCTGATGAAGGGCTCTGGCACGAAACGTCGAATTTCTTGTTCCTTGGATGCTGCCTAACCTGCTGTGCTTTAACCAGCAACACATTTTCAGCTCTGATCTCCAGCATCTGCAGACCTCACTTTTTACTCTAAGTGGAGTAGGATCATAAGACATAGAATTTATAGCAAAAGATCATGGTGTCATACATAATTGTTCAATTATATATTGTTCTGTTGCTTTAACATCTGAGCCTTATGATCGTAATCCACTGGTGTTGTGTGATTTTTAACTTTTATCCTAGGGATTAGCATTGGCCTGAAATGGAACTGGATTAGCCAAAAAGCACAGTGGCTACAAAAGCAGGTCAGAGGCTAGGATTGCTGCAGAGAATACTCACTACCTGACTCTCTAAAGCCTGATCTCAGGTGTGTGATGGCATATTCCCCACTTGCCTGGGTGGATGTAGCTCCAGCAACACTCAAAAAGTTGACACCATCCAAGACAAAACAACGTGCTTGATTGACACCACATCCATAAACATCCACTCCCTCCACCACCACCAATGCTCAATAAAAGCAGTGTGTACTATCTACAAGGTGCAGTCAGAATTTCACCCAAGAAGCTTGGACAGCATCTTCCAAACTCATAACAACTCCCATTTGGAAGGACAAGGATGGCAGAAGACGTTCACCTACAGGTTCCCATTCCAAGACACACACTGTTCTGACTTGGAAATCTATCACCATTCCTGAGTCAAAACCTGGAATTCTCTCCTTTAAGGGCATTGCAGGTCAACCTATAGCTTGGACTGCAGTTGTTCAAAAAGGCACCTTCACATCCTTAAGGCAACTAGCAACAAGCAATAAGTAGTAGTGAGCCAGCAACACCCACATGTAGGTAAATTAAAGAAAGAGAGACCCAAGGCCTGTAGCCAGAGTCAGTATGCACCTGGCTTTGGAATGGATATATTTTTCACCTGGTCCTGCTTTGGGATATACACCGAGGGGTTTGATCCATTCGTGATGTGAAAGGACAAGTCGCCAGTGAAATTTGTAGGCATTTATATTAGTAGCAGGTCTGCGGAATGACTTGTACCTTCCATCCACATGATGATAACAGGTGATATATTTATCAGTTGTTTTATAAAGTGTGCCAATACTGTAATGTATTAAGTCTCACTAATACTAAAATTCTGTAACCAGTATGAAGCCAGTTTTGAACTATTGCACAGACAGTTCAAAGAGACTTAAAGTTTATTAAATTGAAAGGTTAGAATGTGTGTTACAGCAACATTGTGCACGGTGAAAGAAACCTTTCATATCCATCGAAAAGATATGCTTTTTGAAAATGTGATCATTTGCTGCCCTCCTGTGGTCTAACTGAAGTTTGCAATAAATTCTCTCTGAGCCAGCCAACATTTACTCTGAACTGTACTTGCCATTCATTAGTCTTAAATTTACTTATAGACTCTCTACGGATTTTTGCACGTTATTGTTTAGGATAACAACACATTAGCATACTCCTGTGCCTCCAGCTTGCCGTAGTCATGTCACCTCTGCTATCTTAAAGAAACAGTAAAACAGTTGTCCTGCAAGGTCGTTACACTCATTGTTGGTCAACCTTCCAAAAACCCCTGCATCCTATCAAGGCATCTGAGAGCTAAGGCCAGAGCAAGTAACTGTCTTATTTTCAACAATAAGGTTGAAGAATCATTTGTGAGTAGTGCAGACTCTGCACCAACTGGTGACATCTGCAGTAATGATTGATAGGAATGACCGCAGCATAGTCCTACAGAGACGAAAGTCCCTCTTTTACATTGAGAATACCCTCCATCATGTTGTGTGGCACTATCATCGTGCTGAATGAGGCAGATTTTGAGCAGATCTTGAAATTCCAGACTGAGCAGCCATGAGGCACTGTGGGCCATCAACAGCAGCAGAATTGTACTCCAGCACAATCTATAATCTCTTGGCTTGGCATAACACCACTCAACCATTACTGTCAAGATAAGGTATCAACCTAGTTCAATGGTGAGTGCAGGAGGGAATGTCAGGAGCACTATCAGGCATACTTTAAAAATGAGGTAAAATTAGATGAGGCTGCACCAGTGAAGCATCAAGAAATAGACAGAGCTAAGTGATCCCACAACTGATTGATCTGAACTCTATTCCTGTTGCCTCCAGCCGTCGATGGTGATGGGCAATTAAGCAACTAACAAGAAAACAGTCTGCACAAATATCCCATCCTCAATGATTGAGAAGTCTAACACATAAATGCAGAAGATAAGGTTGAAGCATTTGCAACAATCTTCAACCAGAAGTGCCAAGTGGTTGATCCATCTCTGGCTCCTCCAATAGTCCCCAGTGTAACAGATACCAGTCTTCAGTCATTTTGATTCTCTGTGATTTCAAAAAACAGTTGGAGGCAACATATAGTGCAAAGACAATGGACCCTGACAACATCCCAAGAATAGTACTGAAGGCTATTCAGTAATAGATTTCTCTGGAACTGTTGTGTAATTGACTGGTATTTAAAGACTTAATACTGAATTCTGAATTGGGTTCCAATCTGATCATGTCATTTAGACCTGGGGGGGGAAAGAACTGAACTGCTTTCAAAGAAGATAAACCATTGAGGATCAACACTTGATTTTCTGCTCCAACACTTTACTTCATTTAGATCTCAGTATTGAATCCACAGCTGAGCCTGACCACTTGTCTTGTTTATTTTCCTCTTAGTAGAATACCCTTTTTTTTCTCTTTCACTCCTGAACTTACACCCATTCTGCATCACTATTTTACCTTCCTTTATGTTTTGCAGTGGGCTCTTTTTATGGAGCAGGCCAGATTCCTTCAAACTATTTTAAGAAGGTAGCCCAGACCCTAACTTTGATTTTTTTTAAAAGGCAGATGAAAAACCAGATATTCCAGAAGTGATTCAGCTGGTCAAACCACTCTGCTTTAAACGAAACAATTTGTTTAAACTCTGCGGATGAAACACAAACAAAAGAAAACATAATTTAGAATAACTTGATTCATTGAAAAACAAATGACTCTATCGCAGCTTAATGAAGGAGATGTTCCAAACCCCGCAACATCCCATAAACTCACCCCTTGGCAAAAGGTAAATTCAAACACAGGTTCTTACAGGAAGGAGAGATTTCAGAGAGAAAGTCCAGCCAAGATCTCTGTTGAAGCATGGAACCTCTTTTCATTGTAGCTGTCCTTACCCTCAACAACTTTTCCTTAAACTCCTTCCATTCCTTCCAAATCAAGGGGGTGGCCATGGGCACCCAGATGGGCCCTAACTACGTCTGCCCCTTTGTTAGCTATGTAGTGGATGGCACGGTGGCACAGTGGTTAGCACTGCTGCCTCACAGCGCCTGAGACCCGGGTTCAAATCCCGCCTCAGGCAACTGACTGTGTGGAGTTTGCACGTTCTCCCCATGTCAGTGTGGGTTTCCTCCGGGTGCTCCGGTTTCCTCCCACAGTCCAAAGATGTGCGGGTCAGGTGAATTGGCCATGCTAAATTGCCCGTAGTGTTAGGTAAGGGGAATATATAGGGTAATGGGTGGGTTTCGCTTCGGCGGGTCGGTGTGGACTTGTTGGGCCGAAGGGCCTGTTTCCACACTGTAAGTCTAAGTCTAATCTAATCTAATCCCTGTTCACTACCTACATAGGGACAATGTCCCAACTCTTTCACCATTACATCGATGACTGCACCGGTGCAGCATCCTGCACCCAGGCTGAACTGGAGCAATTCATCAACTCTACCCACAACTTCCACCCCACCCTCAAATTCACTTGGTCCATCTCGGACACCTCCCTCCCCTTCCTTGACCTCAACATTTCCACCTCCGGTGTCAGTCTCCAGACGGACATTTACAGCAAACCCACAGACTTCCATAACTACTGGATTACACTTCCTCCTATCCAGTATCCTGCAAAAACTCCATCCCAATTCCTCCGCATCTGCTCGGCTGAGGAGACATTCCACTATTTTGAACAATGTGCGTTTCCTCCCTCTGTCGTTCAGACAGCTTCCACTGCACCACCTCCATTCCCCATTCCATTGCTCTAAACCACCCCCGCCTAACGCAATAAAGACAGAGTCTTTACCCCACCAGTGTCTGCATCCAACGCACCATCCTGAAACACTTCCCCCAACTCCAACTAGACCCCATCACCAAGGAGATCTTACCATGCCCACTCCTTTCCGCCTTCCACAAGGACTGTTCCCTTCGACAGTCCGTGGTTTGCGCCACTCTCCCCACCAACCTCTCTGAGCCCCCAGGTGTCTTCCCCTGCAACCAGAAAAGATGCAAAATCTACTGGCACACCATCCCCATCGTCTCCACCCAGGGCCCCAAACAGCCCTTCCAGGTGAGACAGATGAGACCTGCCTCTCTTTCACCCTAGTTTACTGCATCAGGTGCTCCCGATGTGATACTCTACACAATAGGGAGACCGAACGTAAACTTGGGGAACGGTTCACCAAACATCACAGCTGTGCCCGCAGGGGCCAACCGGACCTCTTAGTCATACCATTTCAATTCCCCTTCCCACTCTGTTTCTGACATGGCCAGTGGGCGGCACGGTGGCACAGTGGTTAGCACTGCTGCCTCACAGCGCCAGAGACCCGGGTTCAATTCCCGCCTCAGGCGACTGACTGTGTGGAGTTTGCACGTTCTCCCCGTGTCTGCGTGGGTTTCCTCCGGGTGCTCCGGTTTCCTCCCACAGTCCAAAGATGTGCAGGCCAGGTGAATTGGCCATGCTAAATTGCCCGTAGTGTTAGGTAAGGGGCAAATGTAAGGGTAGGGGTATGGGTGGGTTTCGCTTCGGGTCGGTGTGGACTTGTTGGGCCGAAGGGCCTGTTTCCACACTGTAAGTAATCTAATCTAATCCTTGGCCTCCTCCATTGCCACAATGCATTACAGTGCAAATTGGAGGAACAACACCTCATCTTCAGCCTGGGCAGCCTACAGCCCAGAGGACTCCACATTGAATTCTCTAATTTCAAATAACCTTCCTTCCCATCCCCCTGACTCCCTTCCCAGCTCCTCCCCCTCTTCCACTCCTCTCTGCCACCAACTGGATTTGTTCCTCCCATTGACCAACTAGCTCGTACCTTCTGCATCTTCACCTATTCCCACTTCACTATTCTTGAACCCGCCACCCTCTTTACCTGCAACTCCCCCCCCCCCCCCCCCCCCCCCCCAACACCACCCCCAGTCCTGAAGAAGGGTTACATCTGAAATGTCGACTTCGCCACCTCGTGATACTGCCTGGCTTGCTGCGTTCTTCCAGCCTCCTGCCTGTCTACTTTGGATTCCAGCATCTATAGTTTTCTTTTGACTCTAGATCTCCAGCAGTTTTCGACTCCTTGTTAAAACTAAACTAAACTAGAAAAATAACCTGAACTGCGACACTGGCCATTCCCCTTCCATTTTTTTTCAAATAGCCATTCCAGAACGTCTCCCTTTACAAACAGTCTTGAAAAAATCAAGGACAACATAACCTTGTTAAAGGGGCAGCATCATCACAGCACTTCCATCATCTGTTCCCCTCACAACTTATCTTTTAAAATCATTAAAAACACACTATTTTCTAATTCCTTCCAGTTCTGAAGTAGAATCATATCACACTTAAGAGTTGACTCTGTTTCCCTCACAGATGCTGCCGCCCTGCTGAATTTTTCCAGCCCTCTCTGTGTTTGTTTCAGATTTGCAGCATATGCAGTATTTTGCTTTTATTTGAGCAACATCGCTATCTTGCAAAGTTAACCATTTAAAAAAAGGCTTTGCTGTACAACATATTTAAAGGTCTTTTAGGCAATGAAAGTAAAGCACCATCGAAATATTGCAGAATTGAAAAGCTTTAAAGATCTTCGAGTAAAAAATGAGGTCTGCAGATGCTTTAAAGATTAAATGATCACATTAGGGAGAGATGCTAGGAGAAATAATATTGCTAGGAAGATTTAATTTCAGAGTTGCACCAAAAAAGCGCAGAATTGGGCATCTTAAAGAAATAGTTTTCAGATAAAGAATTGCTTCCAGAAAAAAAAATACTAAATACAAACATGTGTTTTCTTGTTCAGCTGCAGATTCAGTTGGGATTGTAACTGATGATGCTAAGGCTCTCTAAGGAAATAAAGAAAATATTGATACTTTTGATGAAGGTCTACGATCTTTTGACAATCATTTTAATCATAGAACAAAATATTTTTAAGAAGGAAAATTTAACAGAAGAGTTCAGGTGGTCCACAGATAATTTCATTAATGTATAGATTAGTGAGAAATGTGTTTGTGGAGGTATTAAAACAGAATTCATAATATTCAGAATTATTGATGAGCCTTCATCAGACTTAATATTGTCCAAAGAAGATTTGACTTTGGAGAAATCTTTCGGATGGTGGTAGATTCAGAAATCAGAAAGAATTAATCCAGAGGGGATGATTAGTGTTGTCGTGAGAAAGCAGCAGAATCTGGTAACTTTGTGAGGTACAAACCTTAAGCACGTCCACACATGAGAAGCAAGTCCACAGAGTAGGCCAAACAGCAGATGTGAAGGATCAGTTTTCATGGAATACGTAAGTCTCACAACCATAACAGAGCAAAGCTGATATAAATTAACTTCCGAAAGATAGGCAAAATAAAACATAGTAACAGTGCAGCAAAATCACAAAAACCAATACTCCTGAAGATTCTGGTGAGGTAGAGCAACCTGCAAAAAAAAGCCACATCCAATGAATTCCTTAGGTAAAAACAATGACTGCAGATGCTGGAAACCAGATTCTGGATCAGTGGTGCTGGAAGAGCACAGCAGTTCAGGCAGCATCCAATGAGCAGCAAAATCGACGTTTCGGGCAAAAGCCCTTCATCAGAACTAAAGGCAGTGAGCTGGAAGCATGGAGAGACAAGCAATGAATTCCTTAGCAAAGTTGGTAGTCCAACCAATTTTTTTTGTCAATAAGCAAGTTATGTGAATGGGTGTGTGGAATCTGAGGAGGAAAGGGAAGATCTTAATAAATACTTTGCTTCAGTTTTCACTAGTGAGAGGGACCTTGTTGTTTATGAGGACAGCGTGAAGCAGACTGAAATGCTGGAAAAGGTTGATGTCAAGAAGGAGGATGTGCTCAAAATTTTGAAAATCTTGAGGATAGATAAATCTTCTGGGCCAGACGGGATATACCCAAAGTTACTACGGGAAGTGAGGGAAGAGATTGCTGCATTTTTGACGATGATCTTTGCATCCTCACTGTTCACTGGAGTAGTACCAGATGATTGGAGGGTTGCACATCTTATTCCCTTGTTCAAGAAAGGGAAAAGAGATAATACTGGGAACTACAGACCATTCAGACAAATGTCGGTGGTGGGCAAATTATTGGAGAGGATTCATTTATGATTATTTAGAAAAGCAATGTTTGATTAAAGATAGTCAGCATGACTTTGTGACAGACAGGTCATGCCTATCGAGCCTTATTGAATTCTTTGAGGATGTGACAAAATACATTGATGAAGGTAGAGCAGTGGATGTGGTGTATATGAAACTTAGCAAGGCATTTGATAAAGTTCCCCATGGTAGGCTCATTCAGAAAGTAAGAAGACACGGGATACAGGTAAATTTCGCTGTCTGCATACAGAATTGGTGGCCCATAGAAGATAGAGGGTGGTGGTAGATGGAAAATATTCAGCTGAGTGCTTGTGACCAGTGAAGTTCTGCAGGGATTATTAAATTGTTCAGATTAAGTTACTTTATCCACACCACAAAGTCTCTTCTCTTCTCTTTTCTCAGACGTGTCAAAGAGATATACAGATCCATCTAAGGTAATACAAAACATTGCCAGATATCTCAGAGAGTACTGGATCCTGATCTCCCTCAGTCTTTTCTGATGCCATCGTCGGATTTTCGTTTTCTTTTTCAGATTACCGCCATTGAAAAGTCCGGGAAGAACATAACCTTAGCCCTCGTAAACGAGGGGCTTTGAATCCTTCCCCTGGATTCTGGAAACTTCCACGATTGTCTCTATAGTGATGAAACCACACCAAGATAGGACGAGGCTATTGGTCCAGACCTGACCTCCGCACCATGACCTAGTGACCCCTCTCAATCTTCAAGCTTCTCATTCCTGCCTTCAAGCTAAGGAATTTCAGCAGCAGTCCTCAATAAATTCCACTGGCTGCTCACCTTCCTTACCTTCCGGCAGACCGACGATCTGAATTTTTTTTCTCCTGCCTCTATTCTCGAGGTCATCAACCTGGTCAAGCAAATTACAGACCTGCATCTCCAGGGCCTGGATCCTATCCTTTGGAGGAATCGGTATCAGCTTTCACCACTATGACTCTGCATTCTACCTCATCCATCCTTTTCTCGAGGTCTCCCAGCTGCTGTTTATGCCTCTGCAGCATGATAGAGATTGGGACCAGCTTCTCCTGTATCTGCATCCCCAACATCTCGAGATTGTGTGAGCTCCTTTCCCAGGACCCAGTAGGAAATCAAGTCTGAGAATCCTGCAGCAGCCTGGCCTTGGACATGTCTCCTCCCTTCTTCCCTGGACAGTGAAAGCCAAGGTAAGTTGCTCTCAAATAGTTTGCTGGGTTATCTATGACTTTTCCAGAGTGCCAGGATATCACTGTGATCTGAGCAGGGCGGGTTAGGACTTCATCCCGCTCACAATTTGATGCGGAGCTTTGCAACGTGATCTTCCTAGATCACCACCATCTTGGACCTCTCCTCTATGTTTATTTAAAGCTTGACCATAGTGGGAGTATCACTGTTTTCACATCAAAAACCATGAGTGAACAAACACTGCTCACAACCTACGGGAGTGCAACTACATGATCAAGGACGTGTACCACTGAAGGTTAAGGGTATAAGCAACTCCATAACACAGTGTAAGAAAGTAGAAAATATTTACATGAGTGACAAGCAAGAATTCTCAGTCTTGACCATGACTACATGTGTTGACCTTAACTACATTCAAATAGCAGAGGGAATTCAGAGCATTTTATACTTGACAATGAATAAGTCAAAAGCTCATGAGTTATGCCAAGCTTGTTCAGAGAGATGTTAGTCAGTCAACTGGTCAAGGAACTGCCAGTTGTGGAACTACAGATCAGGGAAATGTTAGCCATTGAACAGTTGTTGAACAATTGGGCAAGGAACAACTGGTAAAAGATTTCATTGGGCTTCCTTAACCAACGGCAAAGCCCAAAACAAAGAAAGAACCTGTTCAGATATCAGTTTGGCCCTTCCAAACTGCTTCACCATTCAATAAGATCATGGTTGATTCTACATTTCTCACATCCACTTTCCTGCCCTTTCCTTGTGACCCTAGATACCCCTACTGATCAAAGATCCATCCCTCTCGGCCTTAAAATTACACAAGGATTCAGCCCCACAGCTCCCTATATGGCAAGGTGTTCCAAAAATTCAGAACCCTCTGGGAGAAGAAATTCCTCCTCGTCTCAATCTTAGATTGGGGCCCCTTTGTCCTGAGATTGCCTTCTGGTCTTAGACTGTCTCATGAGGGGAAACATTCTCTAGCGTTTACTTTGTCAAGCCCCTGAAGAATCCTATGTTTCAATGAGCTCACCTCTCATTCTTCTAAACTCCAGTGAGTATCCTCTTTGGCCACCGGTGAGGTTCCAGAGGACTGGATAATACTCCATGTTGTCCCATCGTTTAAAAAGGGTAGCAGGGATAATCCAAGCATTACAGGCCTGTAAGCCTGAAGTCAGTGGTAGGGAAATTATTGGAAAAGTTTCTCAGGGATAAGATCTATACATATTTAGAAGCAAATAGACTTATTATTGATAAACAGCATTGTTGTGTGTGGGGGAGATCGTGCCTTACTAACTTTGATTTTTTTTTAAAGGAGGTAATGAAGATGATTGAGAAAAAAGCAGTTGATGTTGTCTACATGCACTTCAGTAAAGCCTTTGACAAGATTCTTCATAGCTGACTGGTATAAAAGGTGAAGTTATGTGGTTTCAAGGTTGAGCTGGCAAAATGTATGCAGAACTGGATTAATCATAGGAGAGAGATGGTAGTGATGGAAGGATGCTTTTCAGATTGGAAGGTTGTGACTAGTCCCCATGACTTGTCCTACCTGCCTATCTTCTTTTCCACCTATCCACTCCACCCTCCTCCCTGACCTACCATCTTCATCCCCTCCCCCACTCACCTATTGTACTTTATGCTACTTTCTCCCCACCCCCACCCTCGTCTCATTTATCTCTCCATCCTTCAGGCATTCTGCCTGTATTCCTGATGAAGAGCTTTTGCCCGAAACATCGATTTTACTGATCCTTGGATGCTGCCTGAACTGCTGTGCTTTTCCAGCACCACTAATCCAGAATCTGGTTTCCAGCATCTGCAGTCATTGTTTTTACCGGTTGTGTTCAAAGAGATCCGTGCTCCGAGCTCTGCTGTTCATGGTCTTTATAAGTAATTTGGAGGAAAGCACAGCTGGTCTAATTAGTAAGTTTGCAGACAATACAAAGATTGGTGGAGTTGTGGATAGTAAGGAGGATTATCAGAGGATACAAGAGGATATAGATCAGTTGGAGGTGTGGACAGAAAAATGGCAGATGAAGTTTAGTTCCGACAAATGGGAGGTGATGCATTTTGGAAGATGGAAACTATACAGTGAATGGCAGAACCATTAGGAGTTTTGATATGCAGAAGGATCTGGGTGTGAAGTTCACAGATCACTGAAGCTGGCAGTGCAGGTAAGTAAGGTAGTTTTATAAAAAGGCCTACGGCAGGCTTGTCTTCATTGATAAGGACATTAATTATAAGGATAAGCAAGTTGTGCTGCAGCTTTATAGAACATAAATTCGGCCATGCTTGGAATATTGCATACAGTTCTGGTCACTATGCTACCAGAAGGATGTGGTTGCTTTGGAGAGGATACAGCAAAGGCTTACCAGGGTATTGCTTGGTATGGGGGATTAAAGCTGTGAAGAAAGGTTGGATAGACTGGGTTTGTTTTCACTGGAACGCACAAGGTTGAGGGGCAACCTGATAAAAGTTAATAAGATTGTGAATGGCACAGAGTGGAAAGTATGAGGTCTTTTCCCAAGGTGGAGGGTCAATTACCAGGGGACACAGGTTCAAGGTGTAGCAGAGAGGAGTGGTTTAAAAGACATATGTTAGGCAAGTCCTTCACACAAAGGGTGGTGAGTGCCTGGAACGGGCTGTCAGAGGAACCGGTGGAAGCAGACAAAATAGCAGCATTCAAGAAGCACCTTGATGAATACATTAGTAGGAACAGAATATGGGGATACAGATCCTGTAAGTGAAGACAGTTTTAGATTGGAAGGGCAAAATGTGGCAGTGCAGGTTTGGAGGACTAAAGGGCCTGTTCCTATGCTGTTTTGTTCTTTGTTTAAAAAGTGGCAGAAATCCATCCAATAGTGGCCAAGAATCTAGCTAACCCATGCAACATGGGTGCAAGGGCTGGTCATCTAAAGAACCAGCTATGTTTGATCCACTGCAGCAGTAACACTGATATTAACTCAACAATGTGGAAAATTGGCCAGTATGTCCTATCTATTATGTTAAAAGCAGTTCCTGAGTGAAGTTCACCAACTTGTTTTAATTCTAGACAGGATACCTCAAATCATTGCATCCCAGAGTAAGGAGCGGAGAACTGGCTCCCATTCTTTACTCACCCATTCTCCCTCCTGTATTGGTTGCAACAAGGTGAATTTTGAAAATGATCCCTCTCCTTGCAGATATTTTTCTTCCAGAACCAATGAATTCATGTTTTAAAAGGAGCTGACTTAACAAGGTTTCTAGAGTTTATTAGCATTTTTTTACTTATCCATGGGATGTCTCTGGACCTATATTTATTACCCATCCACAGTTACCCTTGGGATGCTGCCTTCTTGAATTGCACTTAAGGAGAGAGTTCCAGTATTGACCAAGTGACATTGAAAGAACTGTGATGTATTTCCAAGTTAGGATGGTGAGTGCCTGGGAGGGGAACTTCCCGGAGGTGATGTGCCCATGTCTTTGCTGCTCTGGTCTTCTAGATGGAAGTAATTGTGAGTCTGGAAGGTGTTGTCTAAGGATCTTTGAATTTCTGCAGTGCATCTTGTAGTTAGTACATGCTGCTGCTACTGAGCATCAGTGGTGGAGAGAGTGGATGTTTGTGGATATGGTGCCAAATAGGTGGGCTGTTTTGTCTTGGATGGTGTCATGCTTCTTGAGTGTTGTTGAAGCTGCACTCATCCAGACAAGTAGGGAGTATTCCTTTAGATTCTTACCTTGTGCTCTGTACCTTTTGTGGAACTGATTATTTTTTAGACAACCACTGTCCGGTCAAAATTCACACTGCTGTTTATATTGTAAAATTAATACCAGCAGTGCCAGCCTAATATATAAATATCAGAACCAGAGATATCCTGGAAAGGTTCATCACCAGTCATTCTTGCAGGTATTAGACTAGCCAAATGAAGCCATCCTTTTGGGAATGGATGCTCACTTAACACTTTGGCTGAAGGTAGCCTCTGCTTACATTCACAGAAACAGTTTATTACATATTATGTAGTGTCTCGTTGCACAACATCTCTTATACAGGAAACAGTCAGGCCCAACGTAAGAGTACAGTAACGAGTACAGACGACATACCCAGATGCACGTACAGAAGAATGATTGATTCACTTCTCTGAGGAACAGTTTTTATTTCCTGATGGGTGGAGCTTACTCGTGATATTACTTAACCCTTTCAGGTCCCAATTATTTCTCACAACATTCTTTGAAGCTCCTATTTCATTCGGAGACTGTACCAAATTTACATAATCTGTCTTCATAATTCATTCCCCTCAACCCTTCTAGTTTCTTCTTTCTGTATCCTTTCAAATGTTGAAACATCCTTTGGGTGACCTATCTTGGTGACCAGAACTGGACACAGGATTTTATGTATGGTCATCCTAACGGTTTCCAAGATGGAAGACTCGTTTCACTGTTGTAATTCGCTATTGACTACTTTAAATGTCCCAACATCTGACTGACTTTCCTCACTGCTGCCAAGAATTGTTGTGACAGCTTCAATTTATTGTGACGTTGCAAGTTGACCTCAGTATTTCAGCACCATATGGACTTTCAATATGTCCCAACATCTGGTTTGCTTTACTGACTGCTACGAAGGATTGTTGTGTTTGTTTCATTTTATTGTCCACTAGGACCCCTACATCTCTTTCATTTTTGACATGTAACCTTTTTCGTTCCCTGAAGCATCACAAGACATTACAAAGTAGTCTGAACACACTATTCTACTCAGCTGCTGCATACTAATGGTCATGTTCCACACAATTCTGCTTCCATTCCTCTTCATCTATGCCCCATCAATCTTTTCCTTCTGTTCCTTTCTTCCTCATGTGTTTACCTAACATCCTCTTTAATTCATCTATTTCCTGTGGGTCACAGTTCCACAGTCTAGTTACCATTAGGGTAACGACATTTCTCCTGACTTTTCTGTTGGGTTTTAGAGGGTTTACCTTCTCTTTTGAGGTTCCTAGTTCCTGTCTCTTTTAAATATGGAATTATCTGTTCAATATCCACACTATCAAATCCTTTTGGAATTTTTCAGACTTTTGTTAGATTACCCTTTAATCCTCTGTTCAGTTGTTCCTGATGGGTAATGCCTCCCAGTTCCGGTAACATCCCTGTAAAGCTTTTTGACACATTTTCCCAGTGCCTCTATAACATTGAGACCAGAATTGTTTATAGTTCTTTTGAATGTAATGTAATCAGTGTTTGATACAAGGTTAGTTTGAGTTATCTGTTTTACAGCCCATTGCTCTAGAAATCATCCTCTGTGGTCTGTTAGCTACTTTAGAGCCTTATTAATCTGTCTTGTTGCATTTAGTGATTGTTCTGACCAAGTGAGAAGAGATGTCAGCTGCCCTCTGTTTCAATCCCTCCCAACCAGTCAAAACAAAAATCATTACTTATTTTTTAGTACAATAGTTATAACATCGCACTTGCAATTAAGAAAGTAACTAGATTAGAATGAAGGAGCCAATCACAAGGTTTGCTTGAGTGAAAGAGAGAAATAAAATTTTCATTACCTGTTAAACCTGAGAAAAAAAAAATTAAACCATGTTGTTAAACACGCATAATCACAAGTAATAAGTTTAAAAAGGAGATTGTTCTAGATACTATGTGGTTTAAAATGTTTAAACGTCCTTGGAATATTAGATTTTTAACTTCTGATCACACTTGATTAGTTGTTGACTGGTATCCTCAGCAGCAGGGTAGATTAGATTACTTACAGTGTGGAAACAAGCCCTTCGGCCCAACAAAGTCCACACCGACCCACTGGAGCGCAATTCCCAAACCCATTCCCCTACATTTACCCCTTCACCTAACACTACGGATAATTTAGCAAGGCCAGTTCACTTAACCTGCACATTTTTGGACTGTGGGAGGAAACTGGAGCACCTGGAGGAAACCCACGCAGACATGGGGAGAATGTGCAAACTCCACACAGAGAGTCGTCTGAGGCGGGAACTGAACCCGGGTCTCTGGTGCTGTGAGGCAGCAGTGCTAACCACTGTACCACCGTGGGTGGATATAATTGGTAATGGTTGTATTCTCAATGTTCTGTTTCTCCAGGTACTGTCTTCAAGACTCTGAGCGATGTAGGCAAGAAGAGAGAGTCTTTTAATTCTTGCCTTTAACTTCAATTTTCCTTCTCTCCTGCACTACCAAGAAGCTGCTTGAAATATAAGTTAATGTTTACTCCTGAATGTGACTTCATTAACTTGCTTGCAAACCTTTCATCTCTCACATTATCACACAAGTAGGAACCAGGAGATGCAAATTCCATGATATTGACTAAGTTGCTTAGTTTCAATGTCTTTTGATAAAATGGTCATTTCAGTGCAGATGGTTTTGTTCATTCAACATGTCTAAATGTGTGGTCAGGTGATCACAGTAACCATTTTAAATCAGTTTTTGTCCTTATTTTAAAAAAAAGACATTTTTTGGTTAATGAGAAGTAGAACAATCAGATGATAGAAGTCAAATGTTATAGTCCATGCTTACCACTATTATAATGCTGAACACAAAGAGTCAGAGAGGTTTGTTGGCACAAGAGGTAGGATCCCTGCCTCTGAGTTGTAAGCTTCCCATTCAAGTTTAACTCTCTAGGACTTCAGGACCAAAGAAGATATTTTCAGAATGTGTTCACACAAGGTGAGTATCAATTTGTAAATTCTTCCACCCACCAGTGGCAGGTGGAGAGTTTCCTGTCAGAGCATGAGAAGTTAAGGTGAATTACCAAACTCATTACAATTTGTGAAAACATCCTTGTTTCATTTCAATTATTTTGAGGAGAATTTCAAATGGTAATTATTTTGTCTGCATTCTCTGGTGTGGATGATGAACTAAGTTCCAAAACACTCCTTTTTATAAATTGAAAAGAAACAAAAATAGCTTTAATGTTTATTCTCAAAGCACATCCTTGGTATAGTACACAAAAGATAATTAGATACGTATATCTAACCCTCGGTGGGTTTAACCCACTTGTAACTTCAGCTTTTAGACTGGAGTTGCTTCTTCTTGGAGCTACATACACCTATGCTTCAATGTACTTTTCAGGGTTTCAGCCTAACACTTCTGGTCTGATACTAAAACTAACTTTTCAATTCAAGTAATCCTGTTCATCAAATCTATAATCGCCTGCTGTGTCATACTAATTAGACTGAGTTACTCAGCATTAGTTTGTACATATCACACAGTCTTTGACATGCGCACTCTTGATAAAGCTTTTACAATATCATTTCCTTCCCCAGGCATGAGTGTTTCTTCAACCATGCAAATTTAAAATCAATTTTCATCAAAATAATCCTAAGTTCTTGTCTTAAAATATCTTTTAAAAGTTGTAGTTAAACTGATTCATCCTCATTGTCAGTGATGTATATGTCAAAGTGGTGAAAAGCTAGCCTAAGACTCAGTCTTTTTTTTCAATGGTTGAACATTTTTGAATACGTGGTCAGCTTCTTCAAAGTAAATGGACAAGTCTTTCAATCCTTATCTTGTCATCTTATAGTAAAACAGCCTCCACACCAACATTGCTGGCAGCAACAGCCAGTTTGAATTGCTTTATATAATTAGATGTGACTAGAACTTTTGCATCATGAGCAGAGCTTTAACATTTTCAAAAGCAATTTGATACTCTTGCATCCATTCAAATTTTCTGATTTTGTTCAACAATTTTCTGGATTCAGTAGTCTGGACGTCGGATGTAAGATGAATCAGGAGCTGAAATTGGCCTGTTGCAAAGATGTTACTACAGTTGTTATGGGGGATATTAACATGCAGGTAGACTGGGAGAATCAGGATGGTATTGGACCTCAAGAAAGAGACTTTGTGGAGTGCCTCAGAGATTGATTCTTAGAGCAGCTGGTGCTGGAGCCGACCAGGGAGAAGGCAATTCTGGATCTGGTATTGTGTAACGAACCAGAATTCGTCAGAGACCTCGAAGTGAAGGAGCCATTGGGAAGTAGTGACCATAATACATTAAGCTTCACTCTGCAATTTGAGAGGGAGAGGGTACAGTCAGAAGTGACAGTACTTCTGTTGAATAAAGGGAACTATGGAGCTATGAGGGAGGAGCTGGCCAAAATTCAATGGTGCAATACCTTAGCAGGGATGACCGTGGGTGAACAATGGCGGATATTTCTGTGTATAATGCAGAAGTTGCATGATCAGTTCATTCCTAAAAGGAAGAAAGATCCCAGGAGGAAGCATGGGCGGCCGTGGCTGACGAGGGAAGTTAAGAAACATATAAAGTTAAAAGAGAAAAAGTATAATATAGCAAAGATAAGTGGGAAAACAGAGGACTGGGAAGCTTTTAAAGAGCAAAGAGGATTACTAAGAAGGAAATACGCGGAGGAAAAATGAGGTACGAAGGTAAACTGGCCAATAATATAAAGGAGGATAGTAAAAGCTTTTTTAAGTATGTGCAAGGCAAAAAATTGGTTAGGACTAAAATTGGGCCCTTGAAGACAGAAACAGGGGAATATATTACGGGGAACAAAGAAATGGCAGAAGAATTAAGTAGGTACTGCAGATCTGTGTTCACTGGGGAAGACACAAGCAATCTCCCTGAAGCAACAGTGGCTGAAGGACCTGAACTGAAGGGAATTTATATTTGCCAGGATTTGGTGTTGGAGAGACTGTTAGGTCTGAAGGTTGATAAGTCTCCGGGGCCTGATGGTCTACATCCCAGGGTACTGAAGGAGGTGGCGGGAAATCGTGGATGCGTTGGTGTTTATTTTCCAGAGTTCGATAAATTCGGGGTCGGTTCCTGAGGATTTGGAGGGTGGCTAATGTTATACCACTTTTTAAGAAAGGTGGGAGAGAGAAAGTAGGAAATTATAGACCAGTTAGTCTGACCTCAGGGGTGGGAAAGATGCTGGAGTCTATTATAAAGGATGAAATTATGGCACATCTGGATAGTAATAACAGGATAGGACAGAGTCAGCATGGATTTATGAAGGGGAGATCATTCTTGACTAATCTTCTTGAATTTTTTGAGGATGTAACTCTGAAGATGGATGAGGGAGATCCAGTAGATGTAGTGTACCTGGACTTTCCGAAAGCTTTTGATAAAGTCCCATACAGGACGTTAGTAAGTAAACTTTGGGCGCATGGTATTGGGGGCAAAGTACTAGATTGGATTGAAAATTGGTTGGCTGATAGGAAACAAACAGTAGTGATAAACGGCTCCATTTTGGAATGGCAGGCAGTGACCAGTGGGGTACCGCAGGGATCCGTGCTGGGAACCACAGCTTTTTACAATATACGTTAATGATATAGAAGATGCTATCAGCAATAACATTAGCAAATTTGCTGATGATACAAAGCTGGGTGGCAGGGTGAAATGTGATGAGGATGTTTGGAGATTACAGGGTGACCTGGACAAGTTAGGTGAATGGGCAGATGCAGTTTAATGTGGATAAATGTATGGTTATCCACTTTGGTGGCAAGAACAGGAAGGCAGATTACTACCTCAATGGAATCAATTTAGGTAAAGGGGCAGTACAAAGAGATCTGGGTGTTCTTGTACACCAGTCAATGAAGGCCAGCATGCAGGTACAGCAGGCAGTGAAGAAGGCTAATAGCATGCTGGCCTTCATAACAAGAGGAATTGAATATAGAAGCAAAGAGGTGCTTCTGCAGCTGTACAGGGCCCTGGTGAAACCACACCTGGAGTACTGTGTGCAGTTCTGGTCTCCAAATTTGAGGAAAGACATTCTGGCTATTGAGGGAGTGCAGCGTAGGTTCACGAGGTCAATTCCTGGAATGGAGGGATTACCTTACACTGAAAGAGTGAAGCGACTGGGCTTGTATACCCTTGAGTTCAGAAGACTTGAGAGGGGATCTGATTGAGACATATAAGATTATGAAAGGATTGGACACTCTGGCAGCAGGAAACATGTTTCAGCTGATGGGTGAGTGCCGAACCAGAGGACACAACTTAAAAATACAGGGTAGACCATTTAGGACAGAGATGAGGAGAAACTTCTTCAGCCAGAGAGTGGTGGCTGTGTGGAATGCTCTGCCCCAGAGGGCAGTGGAGGTCCAGTCTCAGCATTCATTTAAGAAAGAGTTGGATAGAGCTCTCAAAGATAGTGGAATCAAGAGTTATGGAGATAAGGCAGGAAGAGGATTCTAATTAGGAATGATCAGCCATGATCATATTGAATGGCGGTGCAGGCTTGAAGGGCTGAATGGCCTACTCCTGCACCTATTGTCTATTTTGTTAATGATGCAACAGTGCTGAAGCCCAGAACAAATATGCGATGCAAGCCACTCATACCAACATTGCATGTAATTCCAAATTTTATCTTAGGCACAGGGTAATCCAAAATAGCCTTTACTTTTGCTTTATGAGGTGAAACTTGGTCTTGCACACAGTATGCCCAAATAACCTATCTTAACCTTTACCAATTTGCTCAGTCAAATTTATAACTAAATTGACTTTTCATGGCTGTCCAAACAGTTCAGTCAGATGGCATAAATGTTCTTCCCAAGTTTGGCTAAAAAAAATCAAATTGTCAATTTAAAAGGTGAAATTATCAAGTCTTTTGATGAATTTGTTAATTAACCATTCAAGCATTGCTAGTGCATTTTTCATTTTCAACAGCATGACTTTGCACTGATGAAGTCCATCTGTATTGCAAACGCTGAGATTTCTTTAGCACTGTCAGTTGAAGGAACTTGGCAATAACCCCTTAGCAAGTTTTTTTTGTGATAAATCAGGCAAATCCAATGTGCTTAATATGGACTTAATATCAGTTAACTTTCAAAACCATATTGAATCAATGTTAGACAATAAAATACTTGACTCAGTTTAATAATGTCATTGTCCAACATAAATTTATTCTCTTCCTTCTTCAGAGCAAACTTCTGAGTCTATAGTTTGAGTCTATAAGTGTATAGCTCTATAGGCACCAGATTCCCCACATCAACATCATAAATAGCCAAAACTGGTTTTCCTGGTCTGTTCCTGCAATTTGATTTATAATTCCATATTAGCCTGTGTAAGTCAACTCCATAGTTTCTTGGAAGATAAGACATGGTGTTGTCTAGAATAAAGAATATAGAAATTACAGCACAGGAATAGGGCCTTCAGCCCTATAAGCCTGCGCCGATCCAGATCCTCTATCTAAAACTGTCGCCTATTTTCTAAGGATCTGTATCCTTTTGCACCCTGCCCATTCATGTATCTATCTAGATACATCTTGAATGATGCTATCATGCCCACCTCTACCACCTCTATTGGCAACGCGTTCCAGGCACCCACCACCCTCTGCATAAAGAACTTTTCACGTAAATCTCCCTTAAACTTTTCTCCTCTCACCTTGAACTCGTGCCCCCTAATAACTTGAGACCTTGACTCTGAGGAGAAAGCATGTTCAGGGATGCTGCAAAGATATCTGTTAAGGCCCTAGCTACTTCCTCTCTTGCTTCCCTCAGTAACCCAGGATTGATCCACCCAGACCTGGGGACTTGTCCACCTTAATGCCTTTTAGAATACCCAACACTTTCTCCCTCCTTATGTTGACTTGACCTAAAGTAAGGAGAAAGTGAGGACTGCAGATGCTGGAGATCTGAGCTGAAAATGTGTTGCTGGAAAAGCGCAGCAGGTCAGGCAGCAACCAAGGATTCTCTTGCTCGTCAGTTCTCCTGCTCCTTGGATGCTGCTTGACCTAGAGTAATCAAACATCTATCCCTAGCCTCAGTATCCATCATGTCGCTCTCCTTGGTGAATACCAACGTAAAGTGCTCATTAAGAATCTCACCCATTTTCTCTGACTCAACGCATAACTTTCCTCCTTTGTCCTTGAGTGGGCCAAACCTTTCTCAAATTACCCTCTTGCTCCTTATTTACGAATAAAAGGCTTGGGATTTTCCTTAACTCTGTTTGCTAAAGATATTTCATGACCCCTTTTAACCCTCTTAATTCCTCATTTCAGATTGGTCCTACTTTCCCGATATTCTTCCAAAGTTTTGTCTGTTTTCAGTTGCCTCAACCTTATGTATGCTTCCTTTTTCCTCTTAGCTAATCTCACAATTTCACCTGTCATCCATGGTTCCCTAATCTTACCATTTCTGTCCCTCATTTTCATAGGGACATGTTGGTATTGCACTCTAATCAACTTCTCTTTATAAGATTTCCACATATCAAATGTGGATTTACCTTCAAACAGCTGCTCTCAATCCACACTCCCCAGCTCCTGCTGAATTTTGCTATAGTTGGCCTTTCCCCAATTTATCCTGATGAAGGGCTTATGCCCAAACGTCAAATTTCCTGTTCCTTGGATGCTGCCTGACCTGCTGCGCTTTAACCAGCATCACATTTTCAGCTCTTCCCTCAATTTAGCACTCTTCCTTTTAGGATCACTCTCATCTTTGCCCATGAGTATATTAAACTTATAGAATTGTGATCACTATTCCCAGCCTAAACTCTTAAGTAACTCTGTTTCTAATTTTGGTTGTTGGAAAGTTAATTTTTGAATTCTAATTTTGGATTCATTCTCTTATTGATCTGATGTCTCTCTATTTCCTTCACTGCTGTGAGTACACTTTTCTCTTGACTATCATAAACTTTTCAGAATGTTGACAATGCACACTGCCTGTCTGGAGTACTTGCTATAGAATTCACATCACTGAGTCTCTTACTGATTTGATGAGGTCCAAAGAACCTTTCCATTAATAGTTCCCTAGAGACAGGTAACATCTTGACTCCAATAAGAAAATTTCAAACTTTGACCTTTCTGTCTACTGTATCTTTAATTATTTGTTGAAACTTTTTGTTTGAGACATTTCTTAAATCAACTCACGTACATTAGTCAATTTCTCTCAGAAATTTGAGACCATGATTGAAAATGTTGTTTCTGAGCTTGGTTTATTAATTTCATTTTCAGGTCCTCTTTCTTGACCATGTATTAGATTAAACATGCTGAATGCTGTGGACTCATTAAGTGCATCCCTAATGACAAATAGCGACAAAGGAATTCCCTTATCCCAATTATCTAGACATTCCTGATAATAAGCTTTAATCATTGTCTTCAAAACTTTATGTCCTCTCTCCAATGCACGTTAACATTGGAAGGTAAGCAGAGGATATGAATTGTTTAGTTCCCAAACTAGTCATCGTTTCTTTAAATATCTGTTACATACAATTTGAGCCTTGATCTAATTGTATTTGTTTGAGTAATCCATATTTTCTAAAATATTGAATTAACTTTACTGCTATTATTTTCACAATTTTTTTATATATAGGCATAGCTTAAGGAAATCAATAATATTACTTCCCATTCCTGGTATTGGGTAGTGATCCTGATAAGCTCTTGATTCTTGATAAGCTGTTAGAATTAAAGGTACACGTTAAACTGAGGGCTGTGATTTCCCACTACTTGACATAAAAAGCATGTTTTGTAAAATACAATGACATTTTTGAGTAATCATTGCCAATAAAAATGTTTAAATATGTTAGCCTGTGTTTTCCTAGTGTTTAAATGATTTGTCATTGGAACTTGAGTCATTTGACAAATTTAATTACGTGCAAGTCTTTCATCCAATTTCCATTGGCTGGTGTTTGATGTGGTCTTCATTTTTATTAAGATTTTACTTTTAAAATAATTTTGAAAAGATTTCAAATTTTGTTTTTGATTCAGTTTTGGAGTAGGTGGATTGGCTATGCTGAAAACTTCCCCACAGTGTCTAGGGATATGCAGATTTGGTGGGTTAGCCATGTGAGATTATAGGGATGGGGTGGTGGGGATTGAGTCTGGGGTGGGTTGCTCTTCAGAGGTTTGGTGCTGATTCAGTAGGCTAAATAGCCTGTCTTTGCACTGTAGGGATTCGAAGATTCTAGCACAGTTTCACATAACACTTTCCATTCCAAATCTATTAGCCTCATAGAAACATTGGAACAAGAGTAAGCCATTGATCCGTTGATGCCTATTGTGTCATTCAATGGATGTCTGATCATCCAACTCAGGACTCTGTTTCTGGTTTCTCCTCATATCTTTTGATCCCTTTATCCCTAAGAACTATATATAACTCCTTATTGAAAACGTTCAGTGTTTTGACCTCAACACCTTTCTATGGTAGAGAATTCCACAGGGTTACCACTCCCTTACCACGCCACGCGTGGAGGACGAATATCTTATCTTCCACCTCGGGATATTCCAACCCCATGGCATCAATTTCCTCATTTCCCCTCCCCCCACATTACCCCAGTGCCAATCTTCCAGGTCAGCAACGTCCTCATGTCCTGTTCCATCTGTCCATCTTCCTTCCCACCTAATCACTCCACCCTCCCCTCTGACCTATCACTTTTACCCCCACATCCATCCACCTATTGCATGCTCAGCTACCTTCCTCCCATCCCAGCTCCACCCCTCTCCCATTTATCTCTTCACCTCCGAGGCTCCCAGCCTCATTCCTGATTAAGGGTTTTTGTCCGAAACATCGATTTTCCTACTTCTCGGATGCTGCCTGACCAGCTGTGCTTTTCCAGCACCACACTCTCAACTCTAATCTCCTGCATCTGCTGTACACCCTTTCTCCTCCTTAAATTGTGAACAGCTAGGGGGCTAGCACTGACTCAGACGGAAGCCCCCTGGTGTTTACTTACCACTCGAGAAACCGTCTAGTTTATTTTGACTCTGTGTCCTGTCTGCCCCATCCATTCAGCCCCTTGTGCCTCCTCCGCCATTCAATAGGATCTTGGCTGATCCGATGACATTCTCACATCTACTTTCCTGTCTTTTTTCCCCATAGCTGTTCCCCTACAGATTAAGAATCTAATTATCTCCACTTGAAGTATACACAAGGATTCTGTCCTCAAGCTCTCTGAGGCAAGGAGTTCCAAAGACTCTCACCCTCTGAGAGAAGAAATTCCTCCTCATCTCAGTCTTAAAATGGCACCCCTTAATTCAGAGACTATGCCCTCTGGTCCTGGATTCTCTTAAGAGGGGAAACATCCTCTTAGTATTTATCCTGTTTTGCCCCTTTAAAAATAATATGTTTCAATGAGATCACCTTTCATTCTTCTAAACTCCAGTAAGTCCCAACCTGTTTAGCCTTTACTCATAAGACATTCTCTCCATTTTGGGGATCATCCTAGTAAACCTCTGAACTGCCTCCAATGAAATTATATCTTTACTTAAACAAGGGACCAAAAGTGTTCTCAATACTCTAGATAAGGTCTCACCAGCACCTTGTATAATTGCAGTAAGACTTCCTACTCTTACACTCCAACCCCGTTGAAATAAGGGGCAGTTCCCTGTTTTCTCTCAATCGCCTTTTTAAAATAATGGGCTATATTAGCTACCTATTATGCATAGGAACATTTCCAGAGTCGAGAAGCTTGATAGATGACCGCCAATGCATCAAGTATTTCTAGGGCCACTTCCTTAAGCGCTCTGGGATGTAGATTATCAGGCTCAGTACAAAAACTAAATAGTTATGGGGGGTTTTTCAGTTGCATGGAAACTTAATGAAAAGTTAAAGTGGGGGAAGGAGAGCTCAGCATGGTTATTAAAGTTTCCAGAACGATTAATCGGGCAGACAGTATGGAAAGAATCAGGAATCTAACCTTCAGGCACAACAGATAAGGGACAATTACGATGAGAGTGGTCAACACAGGACTGAAGGTGTTGTGCTCAACGGTATGCAGTATAAGAAACGAGGCAAATGAGGTTGTAGTGCACATTGAAATTGGTGGGCATGAAGTTGTGGGCATCATAGATGTGGCTGCAAGGGCATCAGGACTGGGAATTAAATATCCAAGCGTGTGTCCTATCTAAATAATAGGCAGAGGGAGTAGGGTTGACTTGTTGGTGAGAAATGAAATTAAATCAGTAGCTAAAAGCAATATAGTGGATCTCAAGAAAAGGAATTAGATTTTTGGAGCAGCGTGTGGAAAAGCACACTAAAAAACAGCAGTTCTAGATTTGGTGATGTGCAATGAGGTAGACTTGATTAAGCTGCTTAAGGTGAAGGAACCCCTGGGGGGGGCAGTAACCCAGTATGACAGAATTCATCCTGCAGTTTGAGGGGGAGGAGCTGGAATCAAATGTAACGGTGTTACAATTGAGTAAAGGTAACTACAAAGACATGAGGGAGAAGCTGACCGGAGTTAATTGGAAGGGGAGTCTAGCAGAGGAGACAGTGGATGAGCATTGGCAGAAGTTTTCTGGGGGTATTTCAGGATGCACAGTAGAAATTCATGCCAAGGAAGAAGAAGCATAATCAGGGGAGGATGGGGCAACCATGGCTGACAAGGGAAATCTGGGACAGCAAAAAAGCAAAAAAGAAAACGTACAAAGTGAAGAAGTTTAATGGGAAGCCAGAGGATTAGGAATCCTTTAACTAAAAGAAGCAATAAAGAGGGAGAAGATGAACTATGAGAGTAAGCAAGCTAGTAACGTAAAAGAAGATTTCAAGAGTTTTTTAAAGATATATAAATGGTAAGAGTAGACATTGAATTGTTGGAGAAGTAACAATGAGAAACAAAGAACTGAATAGGTACTTTGCATCAGTTTTCACGGTGGAAGACACCAGCAGCATACTAGAACTTCAAGAGTCGGGGAGCAGAGGTGAGTATAGTAGGGAAAGTTGCTGGGGAAGCTGAAAGATTTGAAGGGGAATAAATCATCTGGATTGATGGACTAACCCCAAAGATGGAAGGAGATTGCTGAGGAGGTTGCGGAGGCATTGGTAGTGATCTTTCAGGAATCACTGAAGCCAGGGAGGGTCCCAGAGCATTGGAAAATAGTTAATTTTACACCCCTGTTTAAGAAGGAAGGGAGGTTGAAGACGGTAAACAAAAGGCCAGTTAGTCTGACCTTGGTTGATGGTAAGATTTTTGGATTCCATTACTAAAGATAAGATTGCAGAGTACTTGGAAATGCATGGTAAAATAGGGGAAAGTCAGCATGGCTTAATCAAGGGGAGATCATGCCAGACAAAAGAGAATCAGTGGACGTGATCTATTTGGATTTCCAGAAGGTCTTGGACAAGGTACTCCATAGGAGGCTGTGAAATAAGATGAGAGCCCATGGTGTTGAGGCAAGGTACTGGCATGGATAAAGGATTGGCTGACTGGTACAGGGCAGGGAATGGGTCTTTTTTTCAGGATGGCAGCCGGTAACTATTGGAGTTCCACAGGGATCACAACTGTTCATGTGATACATTAACAATCTGAATTAAGGAACTGAGGGCATTGTTGCTAAGTCATAGATGTGTGCAGTACGGAAACAGACCCTTTGGTCCAACTTGTCCATGCTGACCAGATATCCCAACCTAATCTAGTCTCACTTGCCAGTACCCAACCCATATCCCTCCAAATGAAACAAAGATTGGTGGAAGAACTGGTAGTGTTGAGGAAGTGGGGAGACTGCAAAAGGACTTGGGTAGGCTAGGTGGGTGGGCAAAGAAATGGCAGACAATACAATATGGGAAAGTGTGAGATTATGCAGCTTTATAGGAATAATAGAGGTGTAGACTAAATGGGGAAAGACTTCAGAAACCTGAAGCACACAGGGACTTGGGAGTCCAAGTTCAGGATTCTCTTAAGGTTAGCATGCAGGTTCACTTTGTGGTTAGGAAGGCAAATGCAGTGTTAGCATTCATTTCAAGCAGGTTAGAATATTAGAGGAGGGATGTCCTGCTGAGGTTGTCTAAAGTTCTAGTCATATTGCACTAGGAATATTGTGAGCAGTTTTGGGCTCCATATCTAAGGAAGGATGTGCTGGCATTGGAGAGAGTCCAGGGGAGGTTTACAAGAATGATCTCAGGGATGAAGAATTTGTCATATGAGGAAAAATTAAGGAATCTGGGTCTGTAGTCAATGGAATTTTGAAGCTGAGGAGGAATCACATTGAAATTTACAAAATACTGAAAGCCTGGATAGAGTGAATGTGTAGAGGACGTTTCCACTAGTAGGAGAGACTAGGACCCAAGGGTGAAGGAACAACTCTTTAGAACTGAGATGAGGAGGGATTTCTTAAGCCAGAGGGTGATGAGTCTGTGGAACTCATTGCCACAGAATGCTATGGAGGCCGAGTCATTAGGTGTACTGAAACAAAGCTAGATAGGTTCTTGATTAGTAAGGGGATCAAAGTTTTTGGAGTACACAGGAGAATGGGGTTGAGAAACATTTCTGTCAGGATGAAATGGCAGGCCGAATGGCTTAATTTTCCTCCTATATCTTATGGTCTTGTAACCCTAGGGATTTGTCAGCCTTTAATTGCATCAGTACCCCACTCCATTTCCTTACCAAAACTGTTTTCATCAGTTCTTCCCTCTTATGATTAGATTAGATTACTTACAGTGTGGAAACAGGCCCTTCGGCCCAACAAGTCCACACCGACCCGCCGAAGCGCAACCCACCCATACATTTACCCCTTACCTAACACTACGGGCAATTTAGCATGGCCAATTCACCTGACCCGCACATCTTTGGACTGTGGGAGGAAACTGGAGCACCCGGAGGAAACCCACGCAGACACAGGAAGAACGTGCAAACTCCACACAGTCAGTCGCCTGAGTCGGGAATTGAACCCGGTCTCAGGCGCTGTGAGGCAGCAGTGCTAGCCACTGTGCCACCGTGCCGCCCTGGTGAAAAGCTGTGTACCCCAACATTTTTGGGTTTTATTTGTGTCCTCCTTTGTAAATCAAAATATGTATCTAATTGATCAGCCATCTCTTTCTCCCCCATTATAATTTCCCCTGTTTCTGACTTTGAGATCTATGTTTGCCTTTACTAATCTTTTTCTCTTCACATACATAAATAAGCTTTCACAATGTGTTTCCCATGATATTTGCCTCTCCCTCTCAAGTATCAGAGTGTTCCCTGGAAGCTTATCGTTGTCCTCTATTTTCTCCTCTTCATCAATCCTTTGTTCTCCTTTTGAAATCTAAACGGCTCCCACCCTCAGGTCTGCTGTTTTATTTGGCCAATTTATATGTCCCTTCCTTGATTTAATACTATCCCTAACATCATTTGAAAGTCATGGTTGGCCCATTTCATTCTGTTTGCTTTTGTTAAAATTGTCAAAAATTGTATGTGGTAACTAAATTTCCGAATGTTCTCCCTGTGTCATAGAACTTTACTTTCTGTCTCATTTTATGGGCCTAGGATCTGGTCACAACACAATCAGGAAACAATCTAGAATGTTTGTTCATTTTTTAACATTTCAATTCTTTTTATCTCTACTGGTCATTATTGGATGTTAAATACCTTTATCCTGATGAAGGGCTCTGGCCTGAAACGTCGAATTTCCCATTCCTTGGATGCTGCCTAACCTGCTGTGCTTTAACCAGCAACACATTTTCAGCTCTGATCTCCAGCATCTGCAGACCTCACTTTTTACCTTTATTATCAGGCCAACCTGCCTTATTAATATTTAGCATCCTATTTTACTAACCTCCCAACAGGGCCTGACATTTAGAAAACTCAGCAAGAAAACAAGAGAGCCCCTGGCACATTCAGCTCATCACCCAGCTCCAAGCAACATCAGAAACCTCTATTGGAGGGTACATTGCGTGGGCACTGGACAGACGCTCCACTTTTCTTTCAAACTCTAAATGCCTCATTGTGAGCTGTTTTCCTCGTGGAATGAGAGGGAGAGGCAAGTATCATAGAAACTGGAAGTGGGTCCTCTGCTATTCCTATTGGTGCAAGTGGGGGACAGAGGTGTCCCCAAGTGAATGGATAGGCAAATCAGAGGGCATGTAGGGTCAGCGATGTTGGGGAAGTGGGTCGAGGGAGGATGAGTCAGGCAATAGCGAGAGTGGAAGAGTATTAACTTGGGTGAGAGATCGGTACGGTAGCAGAGAGTGAGTGAAAGTAATGAGAGAAGATGGTGGCACTTACATGGCAGAATTGGGAAGGTCATTGACCCTCGTAAGTGCTCGCTATTCCTCCAGATGGCTGAGACTGCATTGACCTGAATGGTAACCTCAGACCAGGCTGGGCATTGCCTGGTGTTATGGTCCTGGTGGGGAGAGAAAGTCCTACATTGGTTCCAACTAGTCCAGCAGGATCTCTGGATCCTTGCTCATGGAGCAGGGCACTGAATTCACCTCTATTTGCCACTGTCTGGGGCAAATGTCAGGAACCGTGAAGAACAGCTCAGGACAGAGAGTGCTTTGGTTTAATGTCTAATCTGAAAGCAACACCTCTGACAGTGTAGCACTCCCTTGGTACTGCGCAGGATGGTCACCTGGATATGTGCTCAATTCTACAAATTGAGCTGACCTTCTAAAGCTCTGATTTCAAGCTATGAGGCCATGAACTGAGCCATGGCTGAAGCATAAAGTGTAGTGGAACGAAGTCTTTGTCATAGTTTGGAAGCAACGAGTCCAGATTGCTGATCAAAAAGACTCACAATGAAGAAAAATGTCTCAAGATACTTTGGTGATTGGACACAAGGAGGAATGCAAGGAGTTACAATGAACTATTGGAAAAAAGCTATCAACCATGGAGAGCTCAATCAGACAGAGCAGTGAGGACAGACAGACCTAGAATGAGATTAGACAGACCTGGCAGATAAAATATGAACCCAGATAGATACAGTGCAACCCATTACATTTGACAGGTTGAATCTTTCTGACTTGCTACATTTTTCTGAATTTGCTGCATTTGATCTGAAATTCCTTCATCGGTGTGACCTTGTTGCAATTTTCTGACTTGCTGCTTCAGGGTCTGAACTTGCTACACATGTCTGAGCTTGCTAGATTTGTCTGCACTTGCTGTGTTTGTCTGCACGTGCTGAATCTGTTGACCTTACCGCATCTGTCTGAACCTGCTATATTTGTCTGACTTTGATACTTGGTTGGCATGGTTGGTTTGGGCCGAAGGGTCTGTTTCTGTGCTGTATAACTCTATGACTGTAACTTACAGTTGCAGTAAGTCACAATGATACAGTATGAAATTGCTGTATCATTCTGATTTGCCACGTCCATCTGCTTGCCACGTCCATCTGACAGCGCCATGCTGTGTCAGTCTGAATTTGCTTAATTTAGTCTGAACCTGCCATTTGTCTGAACTTGCTGCGTTCTCTAAACATTCTGCATCTGTCTGAAATTGTTGCATTTGTCTGAACTTGCTTTATCTGTTTGAACTTGCTGCATCAGCCTGACTTTGTTTGTCTGCTGTTCCCACGTCTGTCTGAACTTGCAACTCTCTAAATCTTCTGTATCTGTCTGAATTTGCTGCATTTGTCTAACTTGCTGTGTCTGTTCAGCTGGCTGCATTGATCTGAACTTGTTTCATTCTGAATAGCATCATCTGTCTGAACTTGCTGCATGGTTCTGATTTGTTGCAATTGTCTGAACTTTCTGCACCTGTTTGAACCTGTCTGAATATTCTACAAATATCTGAATTTACAACATCCATTTGACTTGCCACACATATCTGAACTTGTCGCTTTTGTCCACTCTTGATGCACCTGTTTGAATTTTTTGCATTTTTCTGAACTTGCCACATTTGATCTGACCATGCTGTGTCTATCTGACTTGCTGCATTGTCTGAACTTGCCGTAAGAGTTGAAGCAAATGTGATGTAAGTTCGGAGACAGTGAGCGCAGAAGTGACTCCTGAACTGCAGTAGCTTTGGTCTGCTTCGCATCAAGTCCACAAAAATGACCAAGTACTGCATACTTTCTAAACCAATAAATCTTAATCTTCTTTGCTCTCTTGGCCTTGGAGACTCACTCAGACCCAAGCACTGTTGTGAGGCAAGAGGTGAACTGTATTTCCTGCCATGTTATCATATGAGTAAGAAAGAAGCAAGAGTTAGCAGGAAGAAAAGAGGCTGACTCTCATAGCATGCGATACATGCACCATCTCCAACCAATAACAGGAAGTTTGCATTCCTGCAATTCAGACTGAAAGATCAGCAAAGGTTAATGAACAACAGATGTCTGCTCCTTGGTCCATCTATGCCTGAGATATGACAACATTCAACACCGCTTCTCAATTCACTCTTCCTTTTGTACAGCCAGGTTTAACATCTTGCAACAACTGTAAATATTGCAGATACTAATTCAACATGTTGGCACAATATCCCTGGGATAATGCAAAACACCATTGTGCAAAAGAATAATGAATGGTGGCTTAATTTAAAACAGAATAAATGCTGGTACTTAAATGAATTGCGCCCCCAGGAGAGGCATCAGAATCTTAAAACTCATGAATATTTGTTTGCAGAAGCCATTAAACTGAAGTTTCTTGCTTAGTTTTTCACACAAATCCATTATCTTAATATAGCAGGGATATAATTCAGTCAAATTGATTCATATGTATTTGAGTTTAATTTGAATTCCTCCTAGTTTCAAATTTCAAATAGAAAGATTATGCCTATAGTGAGCTACTCAAACCTCACCACTCTGTGACAGTGGTACCAAGGCTTCACTCGCCCTTCCTCCAGTATCAGGGTGTAGTGATACTGGAGTTGCAGTTTGAATCTACACAATAGTGGAGTTAGCAGATTGAGAGTGGAGTGAGTCCCACTCCGTTTCACTTTAGAATCATAGAGCCTTGACTTACACCAGGTTTACACTCACACTGCATTAATCTTTCATAAGTCAGCTTTCTGTTGGTGCTCCTAGGAAAGGGACAGCATGGAATATGCCCAAGTATGTTGGAAAGAGATAGTCCCTTTCTCTTGCACAGTTTCAGCAGGTGTCACCATGACCCCCAATGTACGTACAGTGTCCAGACCATTCCCGATAATCTCACATACAAACAAATAATGACGGATGGGAGGGGAATTAACCTATCCTCCAGCCAGCCTGTTGTACCCAATGTTGGGATCATAATACCTACTTTTTCAATCTCTTTGCAAACGTGATCAACTGGGAGAGGCAAAAATCAGTAGACAACCTGGGTCAGTTTGGAAGGAAAAACAATTTGGAGAAGTCCATCTTCTCCACGGTGGCACCAGGGGCGGCACGGTGGCACAGTGGTTAGCACTGCTGCTTCACAGCGCCAGAGGTCCGGGTTCAATTCCTACCTCAGGCGACTGACTGTGTGGAGTTTGCACGTTCTCCCCGTGTCTGCGTGGGTTTCCTCCGGGTGCTCCGGTTTCCTCCCACAGTCCAAAGATGTGCAGGTCAGGTGAATTGGCCATGCTAAATTGCCCATAGTGTTAGGTAAGGGGTAAATGTAGGGGTATGGGTGGGTTGCGCTTCGGCGGGTCGGTGTGGACTTGTTGAGCTGAAGGGCCTGTTTCCACACTGTATCTAATCTAATCTTTAAACCAGATCTGTCTGGATGACTGAAACAACTGTAGATCTTCCTGGCCTCAACAGGACTGAGTTACTGATGTGAAAGCATTACTTTCTCCTTTTAAATGATCTACTTGCTTGAGTAATAATACTGAGCTGATTTTAGTTAAGGAGACAAATGCAGCAGAGTTTTGGAATTTTCACCAATACATCATGGGCTGAGCACTGAGCTGGAGCCAGAGTCTAATGTCAATCTCAGCTCAGCTTTATCTCCACATCAAGTGTAAATGGAACTTGCATAAATAACACGATAGCTCAGATCTTCATAAAACAAATTGCCCAATTCCCTTCTTTAAATCCAAACATCTGATGGTGAATCCAGCTGAAGAATCTCAATGCAGGAATCTATGGATAGACCAGTGAACAAGATCAGCAGAGGACACACCTCCTTTTCATAAAATCTCTTGCTATATGCAGGTAAGTGTTTACAGGTCCCAAAGCTTTACAGTCAGTGAGTGATTGATTTGGAATAAAAAAGAACTGTCTTCTTGGATTCACAAGCCACAGGGTTTCAAGATTTGGTGCTACCCATCAATAATAGAAAAGGTGGGATGCAAATCAATGTTTAGCCTCTCTGTGTCACAGAAACAACATGAGAAGCAACCAGTAAGACAGTGGCTAGTAATTGGGAGGTGTGGGGTCTAGCTGTTTACTAATGGTGAATTGAGAGGTGTGTATGCAAGAGCATGAACATAGTAGTTATGAATATAGCAACAAAAATCCTTTTTACAATGGGGTATATGAAATGCATCATGCAATAATAGGCAAAATGATTCCTAAGTCTTTGGCATATTGTCATCTGCACTGATGTGGCTATCTGTGCTAAGAAATTGTTGCAGGTAGTTGGAAGACTCCAAGTACATGGTAAAATAGGGCTGAGTCAGTATGGCTTCGTCAAGGAGAAGTCCTGCCTGATAAATTTGTTGAAATTCTTTGAGGCAATAATAAGGAACTTAGACAAAAGAAAACCAGTGGACATGATTGAGTTGGATTTCCAGAAGGCCTTTGATAAGGTGCAGCACAGGACACTGGTAAATAAAGTAAAAGCCTATGGTGTTAAGGGCAAGGTCCTGACATTAATAGTGGATAAGCTGATGGCAGAAAATAGGGATAAATGAGTCTCTCAAGATGGCAACTGGTAACATGGAGCTCCATAGGGACCACAACTATGCACATTACATACCAGCGATCTGGATGAAGGAATTGAGGGCAAAGTTCACAGGTGAAACAAAAATAAATAGAGGGACAGGTATTGTTGAGGAATTGGGGATGCTGCAGAAAGACTTGGGCAGGCTAGAAAAGTGGACAAAGAGTTGGGCAATGGAATACAGTTTGAGAATGTGTGAGGTTATGCACCTTGGTAGAAGGAATAGAGATGCATTTTCTAAATGGGAAAAGGCTTTGGAAATCTAAAGCACAAAGGGACTTAGGATTTTTAATTCAAGATTTTCTTAAGGCTAACATGCAAGTTCAGTCACAGTTAGGAAGGCAAATTAATTAGCATTCATTTCAAGAAGACTGGAATACAAGAGGAGAAACGTACTGCTGAGGCTGTAAAAGGTTCTGCTCAGACCACAGTTGGAATATTGTAAGCAGTTTTGGACACTTTATCTAAGGAAGGATGTGCTGACATTGGAAGAGATCCGGAGGAGGTTTACAGGAATGATCCCAGTGTTGAGGCTTGTCATATGAGGAGTGGTTGAGGACTCTATGTCTGTGCTCAATAGAGTTTAAAAGGATGAGGGGCACTTTGACTGAAACTTACAGAATATTGAGGGGCCCAGATAGAATGAACGTGGGGAAGATATTTCTAATATTTAGAAGATACTACAACCTGAAGGCACAGTCTCAATGAAGGAACAACCTTTTAGAACTGAGATGAGGTGGAATTTCTTTAGCTGGAAGGTGCTGAGTGTGAAATTCATTGCCACAGAGGGCCAAGTCATTGAGAGTATTTAAGATCGAGATAGACAGACAGGTCCTTGTAGTAAGGAGATCAAAAGTTACAAAGAGAGGGTGGAGAACTGGAGTTGAGAAACATACCAGACATGACTGAATGGCAGAGTGGGCTCCTATATCTTATGTTATTATGGTCTCATCCCTTCACCCTCTCATTAATGCAGCTTCTAACCCTTATCCTGCTCCATAGTTACACTGCTCCCTAAATGTAGAGTCTGCAGTGACCCATAAGAAATGTGATAATGGCCTCATACCCGCAGACCATTCACCCTACGTGCTGTACATCCCAAGGTGATATTCCTCAAATACCAGCCTTGGCCTATGTCATGCTGTCTTCTTGAAGAATGGCATGCCCAACAGCAGAAGAGTGGTCAATGGACAGTAATCCAAGGGCTCAGATAGTGATCCAAGGGCTCTGGGGGACATAGGTTCAAATCCCATCACAGGGACTTGATTCAATTAATGAAGCTGGTCTTTGATGCTAAATTATAATGCAGGTTGTTCTGCCAAAACACATGTTTCATCAACGCAAATTTGATGTAACACGATTGCCGAATAAGGGATGCTGTTTCTGAAGTGCGAACTTTTAAAACGTGTTGGCTATAGCATGATTGCGTCATGACTGTCGTGCTATCGAAGAAATGACTGCACAATAAAACAAAATCTAAAGTTAAAAATAATCTAATAGTAACCACTGCTGATAATTGTAAAAACACATCTGGTTTACTGATGTCCTTTAGGGAGGAAATCAGCCACCTTTACTTGGTCTGCCTTTATGTAATTCTTAACAGTCCTCTAGAATGGCCCAGCAAGCTACTCGAATCAAAGGCAATTAGGGATGGGTAACATATGCTGGTCCAGCCCAGTGATAACCACAACACTGAAGGAATAAAAACAAACTGATCCACCTCAATTTAGCCTCAGAATGTTGACTTTGTTGGCAAGCTCAGTCTCTAATATCCATTTCTCTTCCTGGTCATATTGTTCACTAAGTCACCACTGAAGGCAGTTAAGAATTAAACACATTGATGTGAGATTGGAGTCATGTGTAGGTAAGGGTTTGTGTGGCCACCAAGATTTTCTCTGGAAGGACAGTGGTGTTTTGGTGACAATGGAGGAGTAGAAGTAGGCTAGTCAGCCCATTCAGCCTATTCTGCTGCACCATTCAATTAGATCAAGACTGATTTGATAATCCTCAACTCCACTTTCATGTCTCTTCCTCATAACCCTTCATCATCTTACTGATGAAACATCTGTCTGCCTCAGCCACGAATATATTTAATACACAAGCAATTATATAAAGAGATATTGGCAGCAGTGACTAAAAGCTTCATATGAACATGAGAACAAGGAACAAGAGTAGGCCACCATTTAATAAGTTCATAAATGATCTGATTTTAATCTCAACTCTACATTCCTAGGTATCCCCAATAATCTTTCATCCCCTTGGTCATCAAGAATCTATTGACCCATGCCTTAACCTTACTCTATTCAACCAAACCCATTCTTCCATCACAGACTTTGAATAGACATCCTTCCATCCAAGCTTTCTCACATGGTATTTATGGACACAGTCACAACGTATAACCCTTGGCAACTCCACTGGGTACTGTTCCTGCAGTACATTCCTTTTCCCCAATGACTGCTGAGCAGGAGAGCTGCCAGCCGCTTGGCTAGCAGCTCTTAGTAGACAGGATCCCTGCCCTTGAAGTCCTGATCCCAGGAAGGATCTACTGGTGGCCTGACTGGCATCTGATTTAGGCGACTTGCCCTGAAAGAGGCTGAATCTACAGCCAGAAGACAAGCACTACTAACCCCACAAAACACTGCAGATAACCTCCTGGAACAATCTTATCAGCAGTTGCTGTAAAATAATTTCTCATAAGTGAGTAGAATTAAGAAGACCTACTAATATATGGTGAAAAACCGGTTCTGGATTTATAGCCAAAGTGTTGCACCAAGTGTCATTATTGGCTTCACTTTATAAAAGGCCATGATTTCTGATTGTTGAATATTTGGAATAAAAATATTTTTTGAGCGTAGTTACGATACTCTGGTCAGCATTTCAGTTGTTGAAAATAAGCTAATCTGACGTCTGAAACATCAAAAGCTTTTCCGCACAGAAGACTGCAGCGGATACAGCAGCAAGTCACACTTTGCCAATTTCACTTAAACCCAAGGATGTCCAAAGGGAAGAGGATGGCTGACTGAATCCCCAGCATTGTTCCTTTGTTATTGATGCTTTGTTCCATTCTTTTGTGTGGCAATATAGAAAAGGATGAGGAAGTTCAAAGTTAAACTGGAAATTAAGGGAGGATCTTGTTAATGGACTCAACAAGGGAATAAAAAAAAGGAAAGAAATTATCGTTGTAAATTATACCAGCAGGAACTATTGTATAACAGTCCAATTTTCACTCATATGATTATATTAAGAGAGAAAATACAACTGTGCGTCACCACAGCTGGCACTTAATATTTTTGCCTGCATATAAATGAAAAATACATTTTAGGAAAGCTGTATCAGCGAAATTGTATTAACTCTGACCCTACAATTACACAGAAGTTTATATACAGGGTTTATGTTAATAGTATTCATTAACTGTGTTATCCAAAGAACTGCTAGGTCAAAATACAAATCAATTCAGCTGGAAGTGGTCATAACACTGAGTCAGGCAATTCAGAAAAGAGGCCATTCAGCCCATTGCACTTATGAGAGACTTACTGTATCCAAATAATCCCTTTCTTTCCCCATACCCCTGTAAATTATTCTTTCCAGGCATCAAGATGATATTGATTAAACTGCACTAAACATTTCTGCATTTTTACTTTACATTTCAGTGATTAAAACAAATTCTGTGTCTGAAACTGCATTGAAAGATACCTGAAATTAAATTTTTAATTTAAAATGTATTTTTTTTATCTATTAAATATTTTTTATTCTGCTCTTAGATATGGTTGCTGTTCAAGTCTGAATTTATCACTCATCCCATTGGCTTTGAGGAGGAAGTGATGAGCTACCTTCTTAAATACAACAGTATTTAGTAGGTGTGGATTATTAGTGAAGAATTGACTATTTCACTGTTCTTTTGCCACATTGTTTGAAAATATTGTTCAAAAACAAAGTAGGAATAAAGCAAAACAAAATATTGTGGCCCACCCAGATTAGTCGTGCTGAAATATCTATTGTGGACCTGAGTTTTAGAATGTATCTACTCTCCACCCTACCTCCAATCCTGTATCCTTCCTCTCCTTCCTTAATCAAGAACACATCCGTTTCCTTCTCAAATTGTCCAACTGCCTTTGTGAAAACTTCTGCAAAAACTATGACAAGGCCTAACCTCAACTTACACTCAGCTCACTGACTCACCAAAGCCATGCAGCTGATTCTGGTTCTCTGTAAAATCCTTTCCATATCTTAATCTAGCTTTCTTGTTTTTTTTGAAATAGCCTCTCATCAAAAAGAAGAATTAAAGCCATTTGGGTCCTTCCACCAAACCCTCAGAATGTATGAGGTGAGTTTTAACTCCATGGAATGGGTGGGTTGAAACAAGTAGCCAGTTAAAATAAATAATTTTTAAATCATGATCACAGTTCAGATGCAACAAGCTCATTTCCAGGTTCAGCTGAGGTACATTGATGCCTGTGTGTGCTACTTACTGAATTTGGAGTTTTAAGCAAGTAGATAAATCATTATTGGTAACAATTGGTTGTGCTTATCTGGAGTTAATGTGAATTGGGGGGAACACTTCTGGTTGGACTCATATCTGGCACATAGAAATATGGTTGTAGTTGTTAGAAATCAGTCATCTCAGCTCCAGGATATCTGTGCTGCAGCTCCTCAGGATAGTGTCCAAGGCTAAACCATCTTCAGCTGTTCATCAGTGACATTCCCTTCATCATAAGGTCAGAATTGAGGATATTTGCCAATGATTGCACAATGTTCAGTACCCACTCATGTCTCCTCAGATGCTGAAGCAGTCCATGTTCAAATACATCAATACCCAGTTTTGGGCTGATAAATGGCAAATAACATTGATGCCATACAAGCACCAGTCAATGACTGTCTCCAACAAGAGAGATGGTAACCACCTCCCCTTGACATATGATGGCATCAATATCACCGAATTCCCCACTGTCAATATCCTGAGGCTTACCATTGACCAAAAACTCAACTGGACCCACCATTTCAATATGGTGTCCTCGAGAGCAGGTCAGGGGCTGGGAATACTGCAATGAGTAACTTATCTCCTCACTCCCAGAACCTCCACCATCTACAAGGCACAAGTCAGGAATCTGATGGAATATTCCCCACTTGCCTGGATAAGTAGAGCTCCAACACACTTGAGAAGCTTAACACCATCCAGACAAAACAGCCTGCTTGATTGGCACAACATCCACTCACTCCAGCAGCAATGTTTAGTATCAGCAGAGTATACCATTGACAAGAAACACTGCAGACATACAGCAAGAGGTTGCTTAGACAAGGGCAGCAAATACATAGAAACACCATCACCTGCAATTTTCCTTCCAACCCACTCACCATCCCGAGTTAGAAATATATTGTCATTCCTTCAGTGCTTTTGGTTAAAATCTTGGAATTTTTTCCCTAATAACATTGTTGGTCTACCTACAGCATGTGGACTGCAGCAGTTCATGATCACCATCTCCTCACGGGCAACTTTTTGTTTCGATTGGGAAAGCATTTCCATTTAACTCAATTTTAAATACTTTCTTAACAACAAGATTTAGTTTACATCTGTCTAGCAGTTTCAGTATCTCCATTTAAAGAATACTACTTCCCTTCACTACTTATTTTCCAGTTCTCCAATAAAGAATGGGAGATCACACATCTGGATTCATAGTTCAAACTCCCCAATGTCGTAATGTAGGTAAGTTTTCATGGCATTGTTCGAAATACTCTCCACAAATGAATTGTGTTTCTGCAAGGTCAGAAAAAGGCATTGGCTGTTTAGGGCTGAGATGAAATATTGCTTCATTGTGATGGGCATGATGCTTTGGAATTCCCTGTCCCAGCAGGCCAAGGATACTCAGTCAATGAGAATATTCAAGATCAAGATCAATGTATTGTTGAATACAAAGGGAATCCAAGGTTTTGGTAGTAGGGCAAGAAACTGGGCCATTGCACAATTCTTTCAATGATCTTATTGAATGGTGGAATAATCCTGTTTCTGTTTCACATGTTCTTATTACTGGTTTGTTCAGCAAGTCACCCATTCTCACATCTGAAAGCCTTGATTGAATCTGATCCAACTATACTCTCAGTGCCTTCCCAAACCTAAACACTCAGAGTGAGAATGTTCTCATGTCACTGTTGTTTCTTTTGCCAATGACCTCAAATCTGAAACAAAAACAGAGAATGCTGGAGAAACTCAGCAGGTCTGGCAACATCCATGGAGAGAGAGACTGAGTTAATGTTTCAACTTTAAAACTTTAAATTTGAGTCCTTGGGTTCTCAATCTCCACTACTGATGGCGAGTCATGCAAGGCCATGAGTCAAATACTGAAAAATAGGTTGTGGATGTAGATTTGCTTGCTGAGCTGGAAGGTTCATTTTCAGATATTTCGTCACCATACTAGGTAACACCTTCAGTGAACCTACGAATGAAGCATTGGTGGTGTAGCCCAATTTCTATTTATATGTTTCAGTTTTCTTGGATTGGTGATGTCATTTCCTGTAGTGACATAATTTCCCTATGGTGATATCATTTCCTATTTGTTTTCTCAGAGGGTGGTAGTTGGGATCCAAGTCAGTGTGTTTGTTGATAGAGTTCCGGTTGGAATGCCATGCTTCTAGGAATTCTCAACACACTAAAACAGCAGCTAATGAACTTGAAAGACCTTATACAGACAACAAGCAAAACTAATGTCATCTACAAAATGCCTTGCACGAACTGTAACAAACACTATATTGGACAAACAAGCAGAAACTAGCCACACCAGGATACATGAACACCAACTAGCCACAAAACGACCCACTTTCACTAGTATCCTTACATACAGATAAGGAAGGACACCACTTAGACTGGGACACTACACCCATCCTAGGACAAGCCAAACAGAGACACACACGAGTCATAGAGCTATAGAAATGTACAGCACGGAAACAGATCCTTCGGTCCAACTCATCCATGACGACCAGATATCCCAACCCAATCTAGTCACACCTGCCAGCACCTGGCCTATGTCCCTCCAAACCCTTCCTATTCATATACCCATCCAGATGCCTTTTACATGTTGCAATTGTACCAGCCTCCATACAGCTCAAGCCATACATGTACCACTCTACGTAAAAAAGTTGCCCCTTAGGTCTCTTTTACATCTTTCCCCTCTTCCCCTAAACCTATACCTTGTAGTTCTGGACTCCCCCACCCCAGGGAAAAGACATTGTCTATTTATCCTACTAATGCCTCTCATGATTTTATAAAACTCTATAAGGTCACCCCTCAGCCTCCTACCGTCCAGGGAAAACAGCCCTAGCCTATTCAACCTTTCCCTATAGCTCAAACCCTCTGACCCTGGCAACATCCTTGTAAATCGTTTGCAGAAGAGAATTCCAACATTTAACCACATTGTTTGAGAAAGATTTCCTAAGTTCTCTCCCAAAAGATCTGACTCAATTATTTCAGATCTCCTTAACCTAGACTCCAGAACCAGCAGAAATAAAATCTCTCCAAAAAACCTTCAGTTCGCCTAAATATCATGAAATCTTTGATGAAACCCCCACTTAACTTTCGCAATTCCTGGGAATGCAACCTTATTTGTTTAATCTCTCCTCCCCTAAGGCTTGGATTTTCTCTGAGTTAAGATGACTCAGGAACACTTAAGAGATAAGAGGGAGGTCCCAATTTGAGGAGTTTTGTTCCCATTCCAGGCTTTCCAATTTTTTTTCCTTATAATTTGTAAGGGGTTTGACAGACCAGGCTATGCCTCTCCACTCATCCTATGGCTCCACATGACCCTCTGCCAAACTATCATACTTCCATGCCTATCCACCCACCATACACTGTGTAAAAGAAGCTTATAATGACAGCTGGATGTGTAAGAAAACACTTTAAAGTAATAACTGGTTGAGAACTTCCCATGAAGCTACCAGTGAAAGTGTTAATCTTCCAGACTCTAAAGGTTCATTAGTTGAAATTGCAGGTAGATGGACCTTTTACCCTTGTGTAAATCAACTTGGTGAAACTGGTAAGAGATTAGTCAACCAGAAATGTCACTCCAGCTGAAGTCTAGGGGTTTTGAGATTGTATTGATCAATTGTAATTGATGTCTGGGCAATCAACCAAAGATTTATTAAATATTGCAGGTGAGATAGTGAGGAACTCTATTGATAAAATTCTCAGGAAAGGGCTGGAATATTTTCCTAGCACTGGCTATGTCTTTTTCAGACTTTGACCATGAGCAGATAAAACATTTAGTCCTACGTTGTGGTTCTGTTCGCCGAGCTGGGAGTTTTTTTTTGCAACAAAAACTCCCAGCTTGGCGAACAGAACCACAACAACGAGCACCCGAGCTACAAATCTTCTCACAAACTTTGAATTTAGTGCTATGTAATGTGAAGCAAGAGGTAGAGCTGGTAAGTGGATGAAGCTACTGACCATTAAGCACAAGGCACAGATCATTTTCCACAGTTAAGAATGACAGAGACTGAGGAGCAATTGGGAGGAAGCAGGACAATTTTTGGTTCCATGATAACACAGGAGGAGAGTCCTTGTCCTGGCTGACAAGCACATATTTGGAAATGACCTGAAGATGGTGAAGGCTTAAATAGCTGTTGAATCTTCTGGCCAGACATGAATTAATAAAGGACTCTGGTTCTCTAACTCTTGTCTAGAGTAATGGTTGTGTGGAGCCAGACCTCTGTACCATGCTGCATTAGTCTTTCTCATCATCACTGAATTGTTTAAACCTAATCAGCTGCTGGAGAACATTGTGTCTTTTAGTAATCGTTTTCTGGGCAACATGATATCTTGAAGCATTGCTTCTGAGAAAGACAAGATCTAAAACCTTACCAGAAAAATTAATGAGGATGTGATCTAGGAAAGGGATCAGAAATAAGACATGAATAGGTCAAAGAAATCTCTTTGTTACCAAACCTAGGAAAGAGTTCCAAGATCCATTCTCAAAACTTTATAACCTCATGGAGCGGTCCAGTAGAATGGTTTACATAAAAGAATGACTACATTTGCCAACGTCATGATCTGTCATCAACCTATATACACTACAGGTAGTCAGATCAACTCTACCAGTATAACTTGGAGTGTTTTGCAAGTTCACATAACCAACTATCTGACATGTATCCTCTTTCTGTTACCATAGGCAACATGAGCATTAGTGAAGTTAGTGACTGTTCTAAACTTAGACAAAACACATAAGCTGTACCCAGAAGTGACTTCATGTTTGTTGTTTAGGTTATTTTAATTTAAAATTAGTTTTAAGGGGGATAAATTGTAGAGTTCAGTTATTCTATGTTTGGACTCTTGCTGTTGCTAAGCTCCACCCATATTGATGCTACGTCCTGATTTTCTGAGCCAAGATTCTTTCTTACAATTGTCCTTATGCCATCCTTTACTTATAGGAATATCCTTCATTCTTTGTCAGCCAGCCTGTCTTTTCAAAATCATGGGTATTTTGAATCCTTGGTCACCTTGTAACCAAGTCTGTGTACTAGCAATTAAACCTAGTTATTTATCTCTATTTGTGTCACTAGCCCACTGCAGATGTTTCATAAATTCAGCTAGAGCATCTTCAATTTAGTTTACCACTATTTTAAGAACGGATCTTATTCACTGAGTTATTATTATTGTTAGTCACTTCTTGTTTTCCTCTGCTTGTCCTTATCTGCATCTATATACTGTCCATTGCATTGACATTTTTTTAAAAATTGGGTTTCTAGTTTTTCCCTGAACCATCCTCCATACTCCTCTGTTAAAGTAAAGCCCTGCCCACTGTTCAGGACAGTGGTCTCAAATTGCTTTAGTCAAGTCCATTCCAGTGGAACAATTCCCTCTTTTCTCAGTACAGGTGCCAGTTTCCCATGAACCTAGACTCTCCTTCCCATATCTTCCTTTGAATCACACATTTAATTCTCTAATCTGCTTGCCCTGGTGCCATTTGATGTGTAGTTCATTATAATCCATAGACTTGATTTGACTTGATTATAGTTTGGAAGGATGAGAGGTGAACAGATTGAAATGTACAAAATTTGGGATCATGGATCAAGTGGTATCTCCGCAGCAAGAGCCACTGGCTTCTGAAAATGAACTTGTTCAGTGTACTGTCAGAGTTTATCTGATCTTCCACTTCCTTGGGTCCGATGCCTGTATAAGCTCAAGGATCATGTCACTATGGAAAGAGTTTGCTTCCAGGTGTGAAGATAAAAATTCCTGTCGATTTTTCCTGATTACAGCCTCTATTCAGATGGGATTACTGGTTTCCCTGAGTCCATTTCTGGATAACCCTCACTATGGGCATAACATCCTCCATCCACTCTTTTCTACATCAGTGGATTGTTGGCAAGCACATGAGCCTAAAGCTCCCCAGTGCTTTGTCCATGGCAACACCAACCAATCAGCACCCCATTTCTTCCTGTGGTTTAAATTATTGTGATAGGTTTGAAATTTTGCGGTCTTGTGTTTGTCCTGATGGGTGTAATGTGTCTCCTTCCAGTGAACATCACTACCTGTCCAATAACTAAGGCAGAGAACATCCAACATAAATTCCTTAATTGGGGCTGTTAATTCAGACAATCAGGGAGCCATGGCTGACAGATATAAACAAGAATTTATGTTGTTTTTTTGATATAATAACGGTGGGATTTGAGGTTTGTTCTCTTCCCTGGGAACTGGTTGTATGGTGGGGTTTGGGGATCCGGCCTAGCTGCCCCTTTCCCCTGTAAATTTCTGTTTCTTGTAGACTGATATTCAGTGTTAACTGTTTGTAATTTGTACTGTTAATAAAATGTTTAAAATTAACACAGTGGGGGGAATATATAACCAGGAGTGTCAGAGGTTCTGTTCACTCTGAGAGCTGAATCTAGGGAGCTGGATCAATGGCAAGGACTCTCCATGTGTAAATATAGGACGACTTGGTGGCTGGCTACCAACCACTGTGGAGTTATTGCAGTGATGATGAGAGTGGAATTAATGATGATGCAACCATGCAAAAGTGCCTAATAGCAGAAACCCTACTGGACATCAAACCCACACTACAACTGGCTTTGTCATTGGGAAATGCAGCAAGTGAAGTATATGAGTTGCAGAGCATTCCGATGGAAATGGACACCCTCACCAGCCCAACAGAGGTTGGGGAACACCACTTGAGTGAAGGTAATTGCACAGCCTCAAGACACATCTGAGCGGAGGGACTCTGGACATCCCTCGACAAAACCAAGTCTTGGCCAAATGTTTAAAATTTTCTTAAGGATCCAGACCGGCAAGCCATTGTAGTTGCTGTCAGTGTGCTGACTCAACACAGCAGAAGGGTCCCACTAAATTGAATGAAAGAACTCATTGACTGGTATCCTGGAGAGTGCACCGCCTGGAGTGTCTACCGACATCTGGTTTGGAACAGTTAAATTGTTTAGCAACATCCAAATCAGAACCAATCGAAATAAACATCTGGTTAAATGGTCACCCAATTCCAATGGAGGTCAATACTGGTACAGCCATTTCAGTGATCGCAGAACCAGTCTTAAACAAAATTCACTCTGGGTTCCAATCCTTAATGTGCGCAAACCCTCGGCTAGACTCAATCTATTGGGGAGCCTTTACAGATTAAAGGTACAACTTCAGTTGTGGTCTGTTATGAAAAGCAGTTACCACTGATTGTAGTAAAAAGCTCATGCCCAAGCTTGATGGGGCCAAATTGGCTGAAAAAGATTCACTTAGATTGACTTTACATTCTTTGATTAAAAAATGACTGCCTGAGTGAAGTCCTAATTCAATATCTGGATAGGTCGAGGGCCTATCAAAGGAGCCAAGGCCACCTTGCATGTTAACCAGCAAGCAATTCCTTGATTCTGCAAAGCCTGCCCAGTGCTATTTGCCCTACAGAAAAAGAAGAGTTAAAAATCAGAAGGCTAGAAAGTGAAGGAATCATCAAACCAGTCCATTTTGCAGAATGGGCAGCACAAGCCTGATGGGTCAAATAATCTTTTTGGGGATTTTAAACAAACAGTAAGTCACTTTTTGCAGCTGGATAAACAGCCATACCCCACATAGAGGATTTATATGCAAAGCTGGCAGGAGGGCTGGCCTTCACAAAGCTGGACGTAAGCCATGCGTACCTGCAATTTGCGGTTAGATGTGGATTCCCAGAAATATGCTACAGTTAATACCCATTCGGGTTTGTACTGCCAAGTCTGTCATTTGGAGTATCACTAGCCTGTGCAATTTTTCAGCAGATGATGGAGAACATTTTATAAGTCCACCCCAGGTTGCCGTTTAAGTAGATGATGTGCTAATAACAGAAGACCAATAAGGAGCACTTAGATAACTTGGACATAGTCCTTAGATGTTCCTCTCAGGTGGGCACACACCTTCGAAGGGAAGAATGTGTGCTCCAGGCACTCAAGTAACCTTGGGTGACAGAGTTGACAAGACCGGGTTACACTTGTTGGAAGATAAAGTGAGGGTGATCAAAGGTGCCCCAGATCAGGACTGGAGCTTAGGTTTTTCCTTGGGCTGGTGAACTGTTATGGAAACTTCATGCATAACCTGGTCTCCATCTGGCACCTTAGCATCAACTCTTAAAAAAGAGTCGGCCTTTGAAGTGATTGTGAAGCCAAGCCATTGCTTTCAGAGAACAGCTATCATCCTCTAAAAAGTTGGCACATTATGACCCCAAGCAAGACCTGGTATTGACATGCAATGCCTCCCCATACTGCGTTGGGTTGGTATTAACTCATAGGGGGCCCAATAGAGAGAAACACCTGTATCAAGGTCTTTGGCTAATCCAGAGCATAAGCGTGCCCAGATAGAGAGGAAGGTTTAGCGGCCAAATTTGAAGCCAGGAAGTTTCACCCATACCTTTACAGATTTACATTTATAATAATAATGGACCACAAACCTCTGCTAGGTTTACTTAGAGATTCAGGTCAAATTCAGTGGTGGGCTCTAATACTGAGTGTGTATAATTACATGTTGGAGCACTGCCCAGGAGATCAAGTAATGAATGCGGTTGCATTAAGCTACCACATGCTAGCAGATACACTACTGGTAGTACCATCACTGGAAGAATTCATTATGGTTTTACATTTTCTGGACACACTTCCACTCACAGCAGACAATATCAGACTTTGGATGCAGAAAGATCCAATCCTTGGTAAAACTGAAATAGCCGATGGTGTTGAGGGCAACCAAAGGGCTATCACAACCAGAACTGAAACCTTTTGGTTGCATAGAGACCAGACCACAGTAGAGGAGGGCATATTATTATGGGGAGTAAGAGTGATTATCCCGAGCAAAGGTTGCTGCCAGATAATGGCTGAACTCATCCAGGGTCATACAGGAGTTTTCAAAATGAAGATGTTGGCGAGAAGTTATGTCTGTTGGCCAGAATTTGATGCATATCATTGCTGCATTGGTGGAGCAGTGCCAAAATGCCAACAAGGACAAACAATTACTGCCAGCAGCTCCCCTACATTCACGGGAATGGCCGGGTAAACCCTAGACTTGGTTACACGTCAACTATGCAAGTCCTTTCATGGGCTCAATGAGTTTAGTCATTGTGGACATCCACTCAAAGTGGCTGAATGTGCATAGAGTACATTCATTAAACACAGGGATGACAATATAAATACTGTTAACATCTTTTGCAATAGACAGACTCCTAAAAGGGTTGGTCACAGATAACAGGCCATTGTTTACCATCAGGGAATTTGAGTATTTCCTAAGTTCGGATGGTATTCATCATATAACGATAGCTCCATACTTCCCTTAATCCAATGGCCAGGCATAAAGAGCAGTCAAACTTTGAAGGCTGTCTTAAAGAAACAGCCTACAGCTTCAGTCGATACCAGACTGTCTCGGTTCCCTCACGCAATTACAGGGATAACTCCAGCAGAGTTGTAAATGGGGAGAAGACTCAGCACCAGGTTTAATCGGATAGCCCTGGACTTTTTGGGACGGGGGCATGGAAGGATGAAATAGCATCAGGAGTGTCAATGCTGGATACAAGATTCCACTGAGTGAGAGAGACTGTTCACTTCAGGGGATGAAGTTTGGTGTGGGAACCATGGGAATTGCCCTACATGGGTAAGAGAGATGGTCAGCTTGAAGTCAGGTCCAGTAACGCATGAAGTTCAGGTAGATGTGGTGGATGGGAAAAATTTCTGGCTGTAACAGCTGCTCCTTTCTTTTGAGGTATTTTAGGTGTCGGAGGTAATTTCCTTGAATTCCAGGAGCAGCAATTACTGTTTTAGATGCTGTTGCATTGTTTTGGAACTTTGGGGGAAAAAAGTCAAAATAACAGCAGTTTTAAAAGGGAGAAGAACAGACAAAGGAAGCACATGGTGTGGTCAGTGCAGGAGAGAGAGAGAGAGAGAGAGAGAACCTGCAAGGTTTGCTGATTTTGAATTCATGTATCGCTGGACACCAGAGTGTGTCTTGGAAAATTAACAAACAGTGAATTTTACAACTAACCTTGGAGGAACCTGTTTGGGCGAAGTTCACAACACAGAATCAGATAAGTTAATCGTTGTTTTAAGTGTGTCCAATAGAAAGGCTGCAGTAGCGAGTAGAGTGGGTTCTTTGCTGAAAATGAGTTGCTGGAAAAGCGCAGCAGGTCAGGCAGCATCGAAGGAGCACCAACCCAACCTCCACTCCCGGCACCTTCCCCTGCAACCGCAAGAAATGCAAAACTTGCGCCCATGCCTCCCCCTTTACTTCCCTCCAAGGCCCCAAGGGATCCTTCCATATCTGCCACAAATTCACCTGCACCTCCACACACATCATTTACTGCATCCGCTGCACCTGATGTGGCCTCCTGTATATTGGGGAGACAGGCCGCCTACTTGCGGAACATTTCAGACAACACCTCTGGGACACCTGGACCAACCAACCCAACCACCCCATGGCTCAACACTTCAACTCCCCCTCCCACTCCACCAACGACATGCAGGTCCTTGGACTCCTCCATCGCCAGACCATAGCAACATGACGGCTTGAGGGAGCGCCTCATCTTCTGTCTAGGAACCCTCCAACCACAAGGGATGAATTCAGATTTCTCCAGTTTCCTCATTTCCCCTCTCCTCACCTTGTCTCAGTCAAATCCCTTGAACTCAGCACCGCCTTCCTAACCTGCAATCTTCTTCCTGACCTCTCCGCCCCACCTCCACTCCGGCCTATCACCCTCACCTTGACCTCCTTCCACCTATCGCATTTCCAACCCCCCTAGCCCAAGTCCCTCCTTCCTACCTTTTATCTTAGCCTGCTGGACACACTTTCCTCATTCCTGAAGAAGTGCTCATGCCCGAAATGTCGATTCTCCTGCTCCTTGGATGCTGCCTGACCTGCTGCACTTTTCCAGCAACACATTTTCAGCTCTGATCTTCAGCATCTGCAGTCCTCACTTTCTCCTCGAAGAGTGGGTTCTTTCTTGATTATATGTTTTTGGAGATAAGTCTCTTGATTAAACTTAAAATATAAGCCATAACTATTAATTTAACCTGGGGCAGTGTTTTGTAGAGGAATAAGACGGTATTATTTTCTGGGTCTATAAATTGTGAAGGAGCAAAAATGGCCTTTGCAGTGATATGTACTTCTTCTCAGATGTGGGAGTTTAAAGAGAGTTTAAGGGTTACTGTGGATTATATCTGCCATAAATGCTTTTAAATGTGAATCTTATGGATTGAATGGATGGGTTGGAGAGACAGTTAGAAGTGATGAGGAATTTGCAACAGCAACAGTATGTGATGGATGGCAGTTATAGGAAGGGGGGAAAGTCTCAGATACAGTAACATAGATGGGTTAACTCCAGGAAGGGTGAGAGAGGTCGGCACCTAGGGCAGGAGTCTTTTGTGGATATACCCATTTCAAACAGATATTCTGTTTTGGAAAATGTAGGGGGTGATGGATTCTCAGGGGAATGTAGCACGAACAGCCAAGTTTCTGGTATTGAGACTGGCTCTAATGCAACAAGGGGTATGTTGGCTTCCAAGAGATCAATTGTGTTAGGGGATTCTGTAGTCCGAGGTACAGACAGATGTTTCTGTGGCCAGCAGAGAAAAAACAGCATGGTGTGTTGTTTCCCTGGTGCCAGGATCAAGGATGTCTCAGAGAGGGTGCAGAATGTTCTCATGGGGTAGAGGGGTCAGCAAGAAGTCATTGTCCACATTGGAACCAACGATATAGGAAGGGAAAAGGTTGAGATTCTGAAGGGAGATTTCAGAGAGTTAGGCAGATATTTAAAAAAGGAGGTCCTCAAGGGTAGTAATATCTGGATTACTCCCAGCGCTACGAGCTAGTGAGGGCAGGAATAGAAGGATAGAGCAGATGAATGCATTGCTCAGGAGCTGGTGTATGGGAGAAGGATTCATATTTTTGGATCATTGGAATCTCTTTTGGGGTAGAAATGACCTGCATAAGAAGGACGGATTGCACCTAAATTGGAAGAGGATTAATATACTGGCAGGGAGATTTGGTAGGGCTGCTCAGGAGGATTTAAACTAGTAAGGTGGTGGGTGGGACCCAGGGAACTAGTGAGGAAAGAGATCAATCTGAGACTGGTACAGTTGAGAACAGAAGTGAGTCAAACAGTCAGGGCAGGCAGGGACAAGGTAGGAATAACAAATTAAACTGCATTTATTTCAATGCAAGGGGCCTAATAGGGAAGGCAGATGAACTCAGGGCATGGTTTGGAACATGGGACTGGGATATCATAGCAATTACAGAAACATGGCTCAGGGATGGGCAGGACTGGCAGCTGAATGTTCCAGGATACAAATGCTACAGGAAGGATAGAAAGGGAGGCAAGAGAGAAGGGGGAGTGGCATTTTTGATAAGGGATAGCATTACAGCTGAACTGAGGGAAATACATCCAGGGAAGTTATTTGGGTGGAACTGAGAAATAAGAAAGGGATGATCACCTTATTGGGATTGTAATATAGGCCCCCTAATAGTCGGAAATTGAGAAACAAACTTGTAAGGAGATCTCAGCAATCTGTAAGAATAATAGGGTAGTTATGGTCGGGGATTTTAACTTTCCAAACATCGACGCCAAAGTGTGAAAGGTTTAGATGGAGAGGAATTTCTTAAGTGCGTACAAGACAATTTTCTGATTCAGTATTTGGATGTACCTACTAGAGAAGGTGCAAAACTTGACCTACTCTTGGGAAATAAGGCAGGGCAGATGACTGAGGTGTCAGTGGGGGAGCACTTTGGGGCCAGCAACCATAATTCTATTAGCTTTAAAATAATGATGGAAAAGGATAGACCAGATCTAAAAGTTGAAGTTCTAAATTAAAGAGAGGCCAATTTTAATGGTATTGGGCAAGAACTTTCGAAAGCTGATTGGAGGCAGATGTTCGCAGGCAAAGGGACGGCTGGAAAATGGGAAGCCTTCAGAAATGAGATAACAAGAATCCAGAGAAAGTATATTCCTGTCAGGGTGAAAGGAAAGGCTGGTAGGTATAGGGAATGCTGAATGCTGTTAGGTAAATCAGGAGGGCAAAAAGGGGACATGATATAGATTTGGCAAATAGAATTCAGGAGAATCCAAAGGGTAACTAGGGAGAGAATAGGGCTCCTCAAAGATCAGGAAGGCGGCGTTTGTGTGGAGCCTCAGAAAGTGGGGGAGATACTAAATTAATATTTTATATCAGTATTTATTGTGGAAAGGGATATGGAAGATTTAGATATAAGGAACATGTCCAGATTACAGAGGAGGAAGTGCTGGATGTCTTGAAACAGGAAAAGGTGGATAAATCCCCAGGACCTGATCAAATGTACCCAAGAACTCTGTGGGAAGCTAGAGAAGGGATTGCTGGGTCTCTTGCTGGGATATTTGTATCATTGATAGTCACAGGTGAGATGCCGGAAGACTGGAGGTTGGCAAACATGGTGCTACTGTTTAAGAAGGGCTGTAAAGACAAGCCAGGGAACTATAGACCACTGAGCCTGACCTTGTTGGTGGGCAAGTTGGAGGGAATCCTGAGGGACTGGATGTACATGTATTTGGAAAGGCAAGGACTGATTAGAGATAGTCAGCATGGCTTTGTGTGTGGGAAATCATGTCTCACAAACTTGATTGGGTTTTTTGAAAAAGTAACAAAGAGGATTGATGAGGGCAGAGCAGTAGATGTGATCTATATGGACTTCAGTAAGGCGTTCGACAAGGTTCCCCGTGGGAGACTAATTGGCAAGGTTAGATCTCATGGAATACAGTGAGAACTAGCCATTTGGATACAGAACTGGCTCAAAGGTAGAAGACAGAGGGTGGTGGTGGAGGGTTGTTTTACAGACAGGAGGCCTGTGACCAGTGGAGTGCCACAAGGATTGGTGCTGGGTCCTCTATGTTTTGTCATTTATATAAGTGATTTGGATGCGAGCATGAGAGGTATAATTATTAAGTTTGCAGATGACACCAAAATTGGAGGTGTAATGGACAGCGAAGAGGGTTACCTCAGGTTACAACAGGATCTTGACCAGATGGGCCAATGGGCTGAGAAGTGGCAGATGGAGTTTAATTCAGATAAAAGCGAGGTGCTGCATTTTGGGAAAGTAAATCTTAGCAGGATTTATACACTTAATGGTAAAATCCTAGGGAGTGTTGCTGAACAAAGAGACCTTGGAGTGCAGGTTCATAGCTCCTTGAAAGTGGAGTCGCAGGTAGATAGGATAGTGAAGAAGGTGTTTGGGATGCTTTCCTTTATTGGTCAGAGTATTGAGTACAGGAGTTGGGAGGACATGTTGTGGCTGTACAGGACATTGGTTACCAATATGTAAATATTGAGTGCAGTTCTGGTCTCCTTCCTATCATAGAGATGTTGTGAAACTTGAAAAGGTTCAGAAAAGATTTGCAAGGATGTTGCCAGGGTTGGAGAGGCTGAACAGGCCTCTGTTCTCCCTGGAGTGTTGGAGGCTGAGGGGTGACCTTATAGAAATTTACAAAATTATGAGGGGCACGGATAGGGTAAATAGGCAAAGTCTTTTTCCTGGGTTCGGAGAGTCCAGACTAGAGGGCATAGGTTTAGGGTGAGAGGGGAAACATATAAAAGAGACCTAAGCGGCAACTTTTTCACGCAGAGGGTGGTACGTGTATGGAATGAGCTGCCAGAGGATGTGGTGGAGGCTGGTACAATTGCAAAATTTAAGAGGCATTTGGATGGATATATGAATAGGAAAGGTTTGGAGGGATATGGGCCAGGTGCTGGCAGGTAGGACTAGATTGGGTTGGGATATCTGATCGGCATGGACGGGTTGGACCAAAAGGTCTGTTTCCATGCTGTACATCTCTATGACTCTATGGCTCTATATGACAGTTGCAAACTTGCAAATGGAGCAAACCATGCCCAGGTCCTTAACTTCCTTTTTGACAGTTCCAGAACCCCTGAGTTCTCCCTTCCCATCAAGTATTGAAGATAACCTGGAGTCTGAGATGGACATGTCACCACCTCAATGTCTTTGCCACCTGAAGAGAAGAATGAATTTCTTCTGAGAAACGAAAGGTGAGCTACTGTGTGTTACAGGCTGCCTGTATCAGAGGCAGTGCTACAGGAACTGAAAATGTGTTGCTGGAAAAGTGCAGCAGATCAGGCACCATCCAAGGAGTAGGAGAATCAACATTTCGGGCATGAGCCCTTCTTCATCGATTCTCCTGCTCCTTGGATGCTGCCTGACCTGCTGCGCTTTTCCAGCAACACATTTTCAGCTCTGATCTCCAGCATCTGCAGTCCTCACTTTCTCCTAGCAGTGCTCGAGGAACCGACCTCATGATAAAACACCCCAGGAAGACCTACAAAACAAAACTGGTCTGTGTCCTCAGACTTAGAGAGGGAGGGATATGTTGATTGTAGTCAGTCAGGTGGAACTCAAAAGAATGAGTTCCCTGATTGGACCAGATTAACAGCCCCAATCAAGGAGTCTGAGCTGACAGATATAAACAAGAGTGTCAGAGCTTCCATTCACTGACAGCTTGCTCTGAGGAAACCGGACCAATGTCAAGGACTCTCCACGTGTAAATATAGGGTACTGACCTCTGTAGAGTTATTTCAGCTACTCTAACTGCCTCCCTACCCAACCTGACTGAAGTGAAGGCATTAAACTGAGCTAACTGCTTCATTCAGTGCCCTTAGCCAAATACAGTGTCAGAATCCAATTGCTAATGGTGCCACACATTCTTTTGGAAGTGAGTACTGCATGGAGGGTAGGTTTGAGAGCTGTACAGGAGAGGTCATTCCATTGAGGATCTAGCATGAATGGTCCCATCAAAGAGGTTCTGAAACCAATCCACCTCCAGATTCCCTGGCTTTTTATAGCCTGTGTGGCTTCTACATGGACTTGATGTGAGAGGTTTCTGGCCCCTGACTGACAAGTCACTCCTCCCTTTCAGTCCTATTCCCCAGATTTTTATACAGTTCTGTGCAGGAGAGGCTGCTGCTTTACAGAACATCTCCTAGTATTGGATAAGGTGACCATCCATGGGTTCAAATGATGTACAGTCAAAGGGGTCTGGTCTGTGGCCTTGGAGGCACATAGTGATTACCAACAGTGTAGTGAGGCTTTCTCTAACTAGTGGATACTGGAGCAATAAGTTCTTTTTTGTTCTTTTCTGTGTCTAGGCCAGCATTTGTTGTCCTTTCCTGTTTGCCTTTGAACTGACTGGCTTTCTAGGTCAGTTCAGAGGTCAGTTAAGGGTCATCACATTGCTGTGCGTTTGGAATCATATGTAGGGTAAGATGGCAGATCTCCTTCCCTAAAAGACATTAGTGAACCTGATGGGTTGTTATGACAGTCGATGATAGTTTCATGGCCACTGCTACAAAGCCTATTTTCAATTATAGAAAGAATTAAGTTCCACCATCTGCCATGGCCTCAGAGCTTTAGCCTGGGCCCCTAGATTACTAGTCCAGTGACATTACCACTACATTGCCATCATCCCAAAAATCAAATTTCAATTTAATTAACATTTCCAATATTTTATTTACAAAATTTGTCTTCTTACTATGGTGAAATTTTATGGGATTATTTGCTTTCTTTCTCCCTAATCTTCAAGCACAGTAAGCTGTTTCACATACTCCCCCAATCTTTCATTGTGGATTGGAAGGAATAGGGTTTGGCTGGTTACAAAAGGAGAAAAATCTCGTGTATCATCAGTTGTGTCTTGTGATGCAGTGATAGTGTCCCTACCACTGGAACAGAAAGCTCATGTTCATGTCCCACTGGTCTAGAAGTGTGTTATAACAGGTTGGTTTAAAAGAAATCTTTTATTGTCATTGCACACATCACCTCCAACATTGGGGAAGATGACAATTTGGACACCAGTTGTACATGTGTTGAGCAGTGTCTTGTGCGTCCAACATATTTTGCTGCTGTGTTGTTGGTTCCAGATTTCTACTTGCTGAAAGCCTCTGCATTGAATATATTTTCACAGTCAGATGCAGGAGATGTAGGCAAGGGTCACTACCCAGACTCTAAGTCCACCCTGCATCCTCCAAACCCCAGCTCACTTAGCATCTCAAATGTTCACTTCAAATCAGTGCTTTTACCAAACTCTGAGAGAGAAAAATGCAGATGAAAATAATTTGCCCTGATTAAAATCCCTGAAGCTATGGTCCACAAACTCTTCCTCCCACAAATAGCCTCATTAGGAAAAGAAGATGGAATAAAGCATTTCATCTAACTTTAAATGCATAATAAGGCTTCGGTTGAACAAGCTACGGTTCCCTTCTTTTGTTTGAAAATAATGTTTGATGTAAAATGTGATAAACCTGTTTTGATCATAGTATTTTCCATGGTTCACAATATCAGTTGTAGACAGTAACATTGCTCACAGGAACATTCCTATAGATCGTACAACAGGGGTTAAAATATCAATTTATTAACCATTTGTGAATTTTTAAACATGTACTTTTTGGAATATGTGGGGACAGACAGGAAAGTCCTGTTGAGGGATCATAGTTGTAACAAGTGCACAAGGAAAGAATGAAAAATGGATGTGATGAAAGAAATAAGAAACCAACACAGAACTGATGTTTGGACTCATACCAGAGGATCCACCTTAGATCATGATACTGAATCATTTGTTTCTACATTTGACTAGCCTCCTCAGCTAGAAAATATCAGGATGATAAACCAGAAGATCCCCATAACAGGAGTATGGTCCTTCTGAAAAAAAAGGTCAGACCAGGCTCGAAATGTTAACTCTGTTTCTCCCTGCACAGATGCTGCCAGACCTGCTGAACTTCCCCATGTTCTGTTTTTTCAGATTTCCAGTATTCACAGTATTTTGCTTTCAAGTGACCCCATCTACATCAGTCCAAGAATACAACTAACATTCTTTGTGTTTTAACACTGACTGATTAAGGGCAATAGTATAAGTAATAGCACAAGATGGAAATTCAGCATCACAGCATATAAATGATTGACAAGCAAAGTTGATGGGAGATCTGTCAGAATAGGTTCAAAGCAATAACTGGGGAACAATGGGCTTGGTGTATTATCACTAGACTATTAATCCACAGAGGAGAAAGTGAGGACTGCAGATGCTGGAGATCAGAGCTGAAAATGTGTTGCTGGAAAAGCACAGCAGGTCAATCAGCATCCAAGGAGCAGGAGAATCAACGTTTCAGGCATAAGCCCTTCTTCAGGTGGTTGACTTTTAACTTGCCCTGAAGGCAGTTTGAAATGGATGATAAATGCTGACTAAGCTAGTGATACCCTCATCCTGTGAATGAGAAAAAAGCCTTAAACTTTCTGCCAGCACATGCCATCCATAATGAAGGAGTACTTACCATCTCCTCTCCAACAGAGCTATCCCTAGACCTCCAGTGTGATTTTAACCCTGACCCTAAACCATGAAGGTGTCACTGGACAGTAACACTATCAGATAAAATTGATACTCAGCCATATCTAGAAATATAGGAAGACACCTAGAGCCTGTTTCCAGGTGTGGAAGGGTGAATACATGGGGAGGTTGAAGGAGACAACCTCAGAGTGTCCAGGACTGAGATGTCTGAAGGCATAATCACCATTGAGGGACCAAAGGAGGGGAGTGGGGAGGGGGCCAAGAAGCAGAATTGGAGCAGTGAAGAGTTCGAGAAGGTTATAGGGATGGAGAAAGTCACAGAGACACAGAGGACTGAGGTCATGGAAGGATTTTTAACTATTATAAATCTAAAACTGAGGTGTTGCTACATTGGGAACCCATGCATATTCTGGGTGCGCCTGGAGACTGTTTTAGCTGGTATTGTTGGCTGATCCAGGTGCCCAAGGGGTTAAAGGAAACCTGGTAGAATTCAGCGAAGGCCGTCTGCCCGCTGAGAGGCACCAGGAGTCTCTTCTCAATCTGTGTGTATTCACACGGGGGGTAGCAGTGTAGACAGAGCACGTTATACTGTCTGGCCCTTGTGTCAATCTGTAGTGAGAGAGGAACATCAGGCTGGTATTTAACTCATTTAACTCCTCCCTTGTGATGTTAGGCTTGAGTGGTAAAAGTACTGACGTCAAGTGGAGGTGGGAGTGCTGAGTGTGGACACAGGGCAGAGAGGAGGAGAAGGGGAAAGACTTGTTTACACAGACTGCAAAGAGCCTGGGGAATAATGCGGAAAGGAAGTAATCCGGAGCTCTTGTCTGACTGATCCAGCTTCCTGCTCAGCAGGATCCAGTTACAGCAGCGGAACATTTCAGACCCGTGTGAGCATGGAAAAAAGGAGCAGTTTGCATCGGTGATCGTATCGAAGGGGGCAACGGATCCACAGATATTAGCAAAGGGCTGCAAGTGTCGGGTATGTGAGCACTGACTGTTACCCCGGTCAAGCCTGTTACAATGGGGAGCAAGGGGCCGGATGGCCTGAATAAAGTTACAGCGGTGAGCAGGCTGACTGTCTGGGCGAGTGGCTCACTCTCTCTCAAAGTTTCGCCTGGGCCTGGAGAAGTAGAGGCAGAGTGAGACGGAACAGGGACAGCTTTACTTTCCCCAAATGAGCCTTACAAATGTAAAGGGGAGCCCCAGTGACAGTGTGAGGAGTGTCTGTGGCATGAGTCAGACACGGGCAGTGTGTGAATGCGGGGAAATGATGAATATTGGGGAGGGGGTGGGGGGAGTGAAGTTTAAAGTGTTTGTGGGGTCGAGGGTTGTGTGAGGGGTTTCAAGGGTGTGTGTGTGTGTGTGTGTGTGTGTGAGGGGGTTGAAGGGGTATGTGGGTTTTTGAGAGGGGACGAGTGTGTGGGGTTGAGGGGCTGTGTGGGGTTGAGGGGGTGGATGTGGAAGGGGGTTGAAGGGGTGGGTGTGGAAGGGGGTTGAAGGGGTACGTGGATGTTGGACGTGTGTGGGTGGGTGTTGAGGGTGTGTGTGGGAAGGGGTTGAAGGGGTATGTGAGTGTTTGAGAGAAGAGGTGTATGTGGTTGAAGGGGCATGTGCGTGAGGCTGTAGGGCTATGTGGGGGTGTGTTTGGGAATGTGTGGTAATTTGGGGATGTGAAAGTGGGGGGTTGGGGGTGGGTGTGTGGTGGGTGGATTCGGGTGTGTGTGTGTGGTAGTGTTCGGGGGTGAGTGTTTGGGGGGTGTGGGGTTCAGGATGTGTGTGTGTGGGGGGGGCAAGGGGTTCCCAGAGTGTGTGTGAGAGTGTATATATGTTGGGGCTGTTAGTGGGTTTGAGGGGCTGTGCAGGTTTGAAGGGGTGGTGTGAGGTGGAGGTGGTGCAGAGCTGGTGGATGTGTGTGCTGGGATCAATGTGGGATGAGGGGTGGCTTCAGGGTTTACTGGGTGTGTGGAGTTGACGTGGTGTAGGGCTGAAGGTGATTCAGGGTGAGGGGAATTGCAGGCTGGGATGTCTGCGGGATGAGGGGTGGATACAGTGTGAGGGGAGACTGCTTTCTGCAGTACTCCTTGCCTGTCTAGAAACAGCAATGGCTTAATTGCTTTGAGCTTCCGGTTTAAAACTGGCAGCAAGTAACATACTGGGAGTGAGTCACTGGTGGAAACAAAGACTCTCTTGGTCTCCAAGTTGCAAGGGGCAGTGAGGTTAACTCTTTGCTTGCCAGCTCGTGTCTGCTGCCCAGGGGCAGTAGTTGGGGTAAGATGGGGGTGGGGGAGAAGACGAGGTTTGTGGGTGAGTTTGATGAAGTTTAGAGTCTGTATGTAATGAAACGCTCTGCGCAGGATATGAGTGGCATTCCCTGAATTTTCCATTTGCTGCAGCAGAAAGAGTGATTTAGTCATGATTTAGCAATGTCTGCACACATAACACCTAAATCTCAATAAAGTCTTTCCGCTCTGCAAGACTGTACTGTTCTGTATGGTCATTGGAGAATGTGTGTATACGAAAATAAATGATGCTGGGCTTCCCCCAGGTCTCAGTTTATTATTTATGAAAGGTTGAGAACTACCAGATCCAGACTGGGTTTGTATGGCCTGAAACTTGGAGGAAGCCATTCAGCCTGTCCAGCCTATTCCAGCAATTCTATCAAATACACAAATTATGTCCTGTCTATCCTTGATCATCTCTTACCCCTCGCTTAGGAAAGATCTGTCCACCTTTGCCTTAAAAATCTTCAAAGTCTCTGCTTCTATATCTTTTCACGAAGAGAGTCCCAAAGACTCACGACTCCCTGTGGTGGAAAAAAATTCACCGAATCTTCATCCTAAATGGTGACCATTTATTTTTGAACAGTGACCTCTAGTTCCAAATTCTCCCATAAGATGAACCACCTTCTTCACATCAACTCTGCCAAGACCCCTCAGAATCTTCTAAGGTCCAATTAAGTCACTTCACTTTCCTAAATGCCAGCAGATCCAAGTCCTGTTTGTCCAGCCCTTTCACATAAGGCGACCTTCCCATTTCAAGTAGTAGTTGAGTAAACTTTCTCTGACCCTCCAGGTCCCCCTACATTTTAGACGTCTACAATCTCTCACTAGTTAGATAATATAGTACTTTCTGCCAAAATGGAGACTCTTTTTTGTTTCTTTTTGCAGCTAGTCCAGGGATAGTCCCCTTCTCCTCTGACACCTTCGAGGAGGAGAGTCTCTGCACAGGTGCGCACACTCTCACTGATCCAGCCCAAGTCAAGGGAAAACACCCGAGTGGTCCAGTGACAAGCAGTGCCCTTCACATCAAAAAAAATGGAGACTCTTATATTTTCTCACATTATACTTCATTTGCCAGAATTTTGTCCACTCACTTAAACTACTTATGTCAATTTATACCCGCCTTCTGTTCTCTTCACAGCTTACATTTTCACATATCTTTATATCATCATTATCAAAGCCCATTTAAGAGAGAGATGAAGATTTTTTTTCTCTCAGAAGATTGTTAGTCTTTGGGACTCCCTTCCTCAAAAGGCAATTATGCAGAATCTTGAAAATATTTTTAAGACGAGATTAGATAGATTCTTGATGACCAAGGGGATGAAAGATTATCGGTGATGTGTAGGAACATAGAGTTGAGGTTAAAATCAGATCAGCCGTGATCTTATTGGTTGGCAGGGCAGACTTGAAGGGCCGAGTGACCTACTCTAATTCCTTGTTCCTTTTTTGTATGTTTATAAACTTAGCAATCATACCTTTGGTCCCCTTTGTCCAAGTCATTCATATAAATTAATTCATTAATCAGGCCCTAGCACTGATCCTGTGGCAATCTTGATTACATTTAATTCTACACCCACAACAATGTAGTTCACTTTTAACTGTCCTGTGAGGCTCTTCGTTCAGGGGCAATTTGGGATGGGCAATAAAGACTGGCCTAGCCAGTGATGCCCACACCTCATGACAGAAAAACAGAGACTTGTATTTGCACTTAATCAACTTGTTCATACATATTCTGACACATTATGCAAGATCAGTCTTATGCCAGCCTTTAATTCTGAAGGGGTTCATGTGGTGCAATGGTAGAGTTCCTACCTCTTGAATCAGTCTGGGTTCAAGTCCCACTTGCTTCAAATGTGTCATAACAAGTGTCTGTACAAGTTTACCATCATCTTGCCACTGTACTTTAAGCCCCTATTAATAAAGCTGAGGACATTGTATACTTCATTAACTGCGCTCTCCACCTGTCTGTCACCTTCAGTGATCTTTGCACGTACAGATGCATAAAATCACTGCACTACCCATCATTCTGCACCAACTCTCCGAAGAGCATCCCACCAAATCCCACCCAATCCAAAACGCTGCTAATCCACCTCACCTGTACATCCCTGAACACTATGGACAATTTAGCATGGCCAATCCACCTAACGTGCACATACTTGGACTGTGGGATGAAACTGGAGCACCCGTAGGAAACTCACGCAGACACGGGGAGAATGTGAAAACTCCACCCAGACAATCACCTAAGGCTGGAATTGATCATGGGTCCATGGAGCTATGAGGCAGCATGCCAACATGCAGGTTCCTATGCCTCCTTTAGAACTGTACCCCCAGTTTGTACTGTCTTTACATTTTCTGCTGACCAAAGTGCATCATCTCAGATTTCTTTGTTTTGACCTTCATCTGTCATCTATCCCCCCAACTCCACCAACTTGTCAATATCCTGTTAGATTTCCACACTTTACAATTTACAATTGTAAACTCACAGTTTACAATTCTTCCAAGTTTTGTGTCAGCTTTGAACTCTTGTCCCCTGCAAACTGAGGTCAAGATCATCAATGTACACCAGAAAAAGCAAGTGTCCCAATGCCAACCCAATGTCAGCTTCATCTAACATGTAGAAACTTATGGGTTAGGAATAGAAGTCGACCACTCAGCCCCTCAAGCCTGTTCTACCATTCAATAATATAATTGATCTGATTGTAACCTCATCTTGGCTTTTCTGTCTACGCTTCATAACCTTTCAACCTCTTGCTTATTAAGAATCTATTCACCTCAGTCTTGTAAATCCCCTCAAAAGATAATGAAGACCACGTATTCGAACATTTTTAAGGTCTCATGAATTTTATGAGAAAACAAAACCTAGAGTGGCACGGTTGCTCAGTGGTTAGCACTGCTGCCTCACAGTGACAAGGACTGGGTTTGATACCAGCCTAGGGCAACGGTCTGTGTGGAGTTTACATGTTCTCCCCGTGTCTGTGTGGATTTTGTCTGGGTGCTCCGGTTTCCTCCCACAGTCCAGAGATGTGCAGGTTAGATGAATTGGCCATGCTAAATTGCCCATTGTGTTCAAGGATGTGTAAGTTAGGTGCATTAGGTATGGGAAATGTAGAGTAATAGGGTAGGGGAATGGGACTAGGTGGGAACTCTTCAGAGGTTTGATATGGACTTGTTGGGCTGAATGGCCTGTTCTATGAGAATTCTGTGATTCTAAGGCAAAACTTATTTCTGTTTCAGTGAGAAGCATCTTACTTTGAAACTGTAGTCCTAGCTCTAGATTCTCCCACAGAAGAAAACTCCCTTTTCCCCACCTACCAACAAATCATCTGTTACTCTACTTAACCCAGTGTCCATCCATTGTGAACCTCTGAACTGTTTCCAATGCGTTTGTCATAACATGTGGGAGTAGAAATAGGCCATTCGGCCCATTGAATCTCATCCACCATTCAATGAAATTGTGGCTGATTTGATAATCCTCAACTCCACTTTCCTGTGAGACCATTTATGTCCATCATTAAGTCAGGAACCCATACTATGCACAATACCCCAGTTGTGGTCTATCACTGTCTTGTATAACAGATGCATAACCTCCCTACTTTTGTATTCAAACCCTTTTTGAATAAACAACAACATTTTTTTAGCTTTTTAAGTTACATGCTGGACCTTTTGTGGTTTATGCAGTAGGACACCGAACTCCCTCTGCATCTCACAGGTCTGTAATCCCTCAGTGCTTAGATACTGTAATTTCTCCCCCATCCTGCCAAAGTGGAGACTTTCACATTTGCCAGCATTGTTCTTCATTTTCCAAAATTTTGTCCATTACAAATTTGTCAATTTGTAGCCTCATTATATTATCTTCACAGCTTACGTTTCTGTCTAACTTTGTGTCATCAGCAAATTTTAGTGGTTGTACCTTCAGTCCCCTCATCCAGGGTTTTTATATAAACTGTAAATTGCTACCCCAACTTGTGCCTATCATTATACCTTGTCAAATCAAAAAAATACCCATTTATTCCTATTCTCTGCTTTCTGTTAGCCAGCTAATCTTCTACCATGTCAATATCTTACTCCCAGCACCATGAGCTTTTATTTTCTGCAATAATCTTTGACATAGCATTTTATCAAATGTTTTCTGGAAATCCAAGTACAATTCATCCACAGTTTCCATTCATCCATAGCATATTTTGCTTCCTCGAAGAAGTTCAATACATTGTTTAAACATGATATTTTCTTTCACCAAATCATGTTGACTCTGCCTAGATTCCTTGAACTTTTCTAAGTGCCCTTTCTGAATACTTTTAATAACAACTTCTGGCATCTTCCCTATGACAGAAGCTAACTGGCCTGTAGTTTTCTGCTTTTTCTGCCCTTTCTCACTTTTTGAACACATTTGCTATGTTCCAATCCAAAGGAACCTTCCCTGAATTGAGGGATATTCGCAAAATTAAAACCAACATAACAACAATGTCAGTTTCCATCTCTTGTAAGACCCTGAGTTGAAGTCCACCAGGATCCGGGAATTGTCGTCCACTAGCTCCAATAATTACTTAGTGCTGCTTCCCTGGTAATTTTCCTGACTTCCTTTCTCCCTTCCATTTCCTGATTTAAAGCTATTTGGTTTAATCCTTTACAGTGAAGATTTATCAATTCAGCCATTCACCTGTAGGACCGATGCTTACTTTGTTAACTCTTCTTTCTTTAAATATCTATAGAAACTCTATGTTTTTATAATTCTGGCTAGCTTGATCTCACTCTAATTTTTGCTACCTTCTTAATCTTTTAATCTTATCATCACAACATGAGCGATTTGGTACCTTTCTCAGTAGCTCATTGTCATTTCCATAGGCTGTTCTCTGATCTTTACCAAGGAATTGGAGAGTATTTATTAAATACTAATAGGATTCTGCGGTGTGACAGGAGATGTGTTTTCATGATGAGCAACAAATGTTAATTGCATACTGAAACTGAGCAGTATTAAGTTACTGGAACATTTAAGTTGGAAAGAAAGAGAGATTTTGCATTTATAATGTACCATTCTTGTCCTCATGATATTCCAAAGCGTCACCAAGCAAATGAAGTATATTTGAGGTGTAGTCAGTGTAATGTGGGAAACATAAATTGATGTAGAGCAATTCAGAAGGGTTGCAGTCTTTACTCCAGAGTGGATCTCGTCCCACTTGTTCAGCCTCCAGTCCCTGCAGTGCTGCTCACCTTGGGCAGGCTCAGCTGTCTGTGTCACGCACAATTTTACCAAACAGCTGGTCTCTCCACATTGACCTTTCCTGTTGTGTCCGTGCAGTCATGAGCTCCCAGAGAATCTGGGCTCCCAATTCAACATGCCCATGGGGGAACCCTGCAAAAGCAAACTCTTACTTTCTGCTTGGCAAGACCACATAAGTTGCAATGGGATAATGACAAGACCATGTTTTTGAGAGAGAAAATAATGCTGGGACACTATTAAAATAAATTTACATAATAAATACTGCGCTTACTCAGGGAAGACCATCACAGTGCTCAGTAACCTGTTTAGTGATGCCTAGTTTGGGTTCCGCCAAGGCCACACTGACCTCATTACAGCCTTGGTTCAAATATGGCCAAAATAGCTGAATTCCAGATAGTGACAGCCCTTGACATCAACATCCTATTTGACCGAGTCTAGTATTAAGGAGCCCCAGCAAAACTGGAGTCAATGGGAGTTGGGAGAAAGCTCTCCACTGGTTGGAGTCATACCTGGTAGGAAGATGTTTATTGTTGTTGGCGGTCTGTCATCTCAGCTGCAGGATATCATTGCAGGAGTTCCTCAGGGTAGTGAACGAGGCTCACCAATCTTAAGCTGCTTTATCAATGACCTTCCCTCCATCATAAGGTCCGAAGTGGTGGTGTTAGCTAATGACTGAACAATGTTTACACCATTCACAACTCCTCAGATACTGAAGTAGTCCATTCAGCAAGATCTGGAACAATATCCAGGTTTGGGCTGACAAGTAGCAAATGGCATTCATGCCAGACAGTCAACCATTGCCCACTGTCACTTCAAGGTTACTATCACTGAATTCCCCCACCAGTGACATTTTGGGGGTTACCATTGACCATGAACTCAACTGGACTTGCTCCTGCAACAAGTAACTCACCTCCTGACTTGCCAAAACCTGTCCACCATCTACAAGACACAAGTTCAGGACTGTGATGGAATACTCTGCACTTGTCTAGATGGGTGCAGCACCAACAACACTCAAGATGTTTGACACTATTCTAGGACAAAGCAGCCTATTTGATTGGCACCACAACACAAACAACCACTCCCTCCACCACCAACACTGAGTAGTATCAGTGTATACTATCTCCAAGATGCACTGCAGAAATTTACCAAAGCTCCTTCGACAGCACCTTACAAATCCATAATCACTTCCATCTACAAGACGAGGGAAGCAGATATATAGAAATGTTACTTGAAAGTTCCCCTCTAAGCCACTTACCATCTTGACTTAAAAATATGTCACTGTTCTGAAACTGTCACTAGAACTCCCTCCCCAAGGGTACTATAGGTCAACCTGCAGCACATGGACTGCAGCGGTCCAAGAAGACAGCTCACCACCATTTTTTCAAGGGCAACAAGGGATGATCAATAAATGCTAATCTAGCCAGCAATACCCACAAATGATTTTTAAAAAAATGTTCTTGTGCAACTGGGATTTAGAGTGTAATTAGGTTTGGCTCTGTTTTTGCAGCCATTAGTGTTGTTAAATGATGATTTAGCCCATACTAGTTAACTCTGTGTTAAACATCACCCAGTGAGGCTCAGGAGCCCCACTCTGGTGTGGCAGTCTCTGCTGCATTTGCAGAGGAAGAGCACGATTCCGGTTCAGTGCAAGGGGGTTTGAAAAATGTCAGTATTGCTCTGATAGAGTCATTCCAAACTGCTGAAATGCAAATTAACTAATCTGAACAAGAAATAGCATGAGTGTTATTGAAGGATTTGATCATGGAAATTGTAAAAACATGAAATACTGCAATTTACTTTTCACAAAATTATTGTCTGTCACTTTCCTCTGCGATGTTGTGAAGTATAATGAGAGGAAGTCCACAGTTAGACACTTTCACAGTTTATTGAGTTATTGAGCATGCTACAATCTGCAGGAAGTGCCTTCAGGAAGCTACTACCTAAATCCTGTGAGTGACAAAAACATGCAAAGAAATCAAAAATTCGTAAACAATTGTGGATCACAATGATTTTTTTCCTTAGAAGAACATTTAGTTGTCAAAAATTATTTTATTAATCCTTTCCATTTTTAAAAAAACCCTAAATTACAAATGTAATTAGGGCAGCATAAAAATATAATTGAATAATTCAGTCCAAATGTATTCAGTGGTTTAGCCAAATTTACAAGTATTGGTGGCACATATCCATATCTCTCTGGAATATTGTAAATCTTAAGTCTGTATGCATTTCTATCAACTTTTCTGATTATAAATACTTGTGTTACATATATGAAGGAAATTTCCTATGTCACATTGTGATTACATTTTCCTGGAAATGGTGCTGCTGCAGTCCTACTGAGTGCTGAGATTGGGCTGGTCTTCCTATGTGTAACATGAGAGAAGGTTAATTAATAATATTGGATGAGGCATTATTGACAACATGTTGATAATTCAGCAATGGTAAGCACACTCTACTAATGATCGTAAAAGTGGAAATATTGGAAGTATGGATTTGAGGGATCTCTGGGTAAAACATTAATTTGATTTTGGGGTAAAAAATGAGGTCTGCAGATGCTGGAGATCACAGTTGAAAATGCGTTGCTGGTTAAAGCACAGCAGGTCAGGCAGCATCCAAGGAACAGGAAATTCAACGTTTCGAGCATAAGCCCTTCATCAGGAATGAGGAGAGGGTGGCAGGCAGGTTAAGATAAAAGGTAGGGAGGAGGGACTTGGGGGAGGGGTGATGGAGATGTGATAGGTGGAAGGAGGTCAAGGTGAGGGTGATAGGCCGGAGTGGGGTGGGGGCGGAGAGGTTAGGAAGAAGATTGCAGGTTAGGAGGGCGGTGCTGAGTTGAGGGAACCGACTGAGACAAGGTGGGGGGAGGGGAAATGAGGAAACTGGAGAAATCCGAGTTCATCCCTTGTGGTTGGAGGGTTCCCAGGCGGAAGATGAGGCGTTCTTCCTCCAACCGTCGTGTTGTTATGTTTTGCCGGTGGAGGAGTCCAAGGACCTGCATGTCCTCGGTGGAGTGTGAGGGAGAGTTAAAGTGTTGAGCCACGGGGTGGTTGGGTTGGTTGGTCCGGGCGTCCCTGAGGTGTTCTCTGAAGCGTTCCGCAAGTAAGCGGCCCGTCTCCCCAATGTAGAGGAGGCCACATCAGGTGCAGCGGATAATTTGATTTTGCACATTTCAGATTTCCAGCATGTCCTGTTTGTTCTTTTTAGCATTTCCTGTAGGATGCACTATGCACTTTTTAAATGTTATAACTATAACCTTGTGATTATATGGAGCAAAGTCTCACACCTGTTAGCAAACTGTGCAGTTTAGTCAAAAAGAAATTGTCCAGAATCCACAGACTAATCCAGTTCATTGTAGCAGAGTCTCTCAGAAATGATCAGCTGTTCACACCCTTGTCTAAACTTCATTTACTATTACCCCCCTTGCCCCTGTTCTGCTCTTGGAGACTTTAGGAATCTATCACTTCATTCATCTCATAATGAAAGAGGGTTAAGAGGAAACACAGATACCTAAAACATTGTACAGAAGGAAGGAAGATTTGCACAACATAATATACTGTACAGTTATATTGTGGGACCAGAACTGTTATATTTGTGACTTACTGGTGGTGTTGACTTTTATTTGACAACCCTCCTGTGAAGCACTTTAGTATATAGCTAAAGTGTCATTGGTGCTGTATAAATGTATGTTGTGGTTGTTGTTTTTGGATACTGGCTACATTGTGCCTCTGGGGTTTGGGTATCATATCATAGCCAGTAATACCAGTGTTTTACTCTGCCCTCTTGTGGCAGGAGGAAGCTCTGCCAGCACATACAGCCACGCTAAATAAATATTTCAAAAAATGCTAAACAAATATTTCAAGAGCAGGACTTCTCCTCTGAAAATATTCAAAGTGACTGAGATCCAAACTATGAAATGTCCAGCAGGGACAGATCCAATATTCTCGCCAGTCTTTAGAATTCTGCTCACTGCAAACGTGGATTCACTTCTGTGACCGAACCTTTGTGCCTTTACACTGGCTGGAGGTGGGAGTTTGCTATAAGATTAACAGTTATTCTTGAATTAAAACTTAATGGATCAGAAAACAGGGGAAGTGCCCACTGCAGTCTGGTCGATCCTTGAAGATAGCAGATCTCACACTGTATATTTAAACCTGAAATAATATATATATTTACCAATAGACATACATAATTATAAAGAAACAGAAAAAGTGAGCAGTTACTGATGCTACAGACTCTTGAAAATAATCAGTTCACATGAGGGTAAAGTACTTTTGAAGCTTTTTCTTATACTGTTGCTTGGCAAGACTTTAAGAGGAAATGGTTTTTTGTAGACTTCCTGATTGTATGAAAGTGTATAGGGCAATGGGAGCACTTTGACTTGGCATAACAATCTTGAACGTGTGAGTAACACTCTTGTAATGTCCCTATCCTAGAATTGTGCTGTTACAGGTTGGCTTAAAAATGATATGTTTTGTGTGATAGAGAATCAGAGGCCTCTTTTATATCTCTCTCGGTAACCTCTATCGAAGTAAAACTGGTGAAAGAAATTACATGGGCTGTTTGTATGTTCTTACTTGTTTTACATTATCTCACAAAGGTGAGATTCACCCAACATCATTTGACAGATTCCAAGGGTCAATTCCAGAAACTGACTGGTTGATGACTGAACTAAGGATGTCAGCAATGCACTAACGAAGCTATCGGAAGGAAGAGGTCTCGATCAGTGCAGCAGTTCCTATATGTTGAATAGGCAGCATCTCAATTGACCCTAGGTTTCACATTGAGCAGTTCCAGAAAGGAGGAACTGTCATTTCTGTAGCACCCTTCAACTGCAATACAACAAGATTCATTTTATATAGCTTTATTAATATGATCAATATGAGGGAAGATTTAACATCACACTGTGTAAAATGATGTTAAGGCAGATGGCTAGTATTTTTCGCCGTAGAGGAAGTTTTCACGAACTTGAAGAAGGGAGTTAGAGATAAAGAGGAAAGGGGTTTCTGGTAGTTCCCCAATGGTGGGAGATTAAAATGAGAGATTCTCAAGAGATCGGTGTTTAAAAAGTGCAGATATATCCCTAAAGAGTATAGAACCTGAGGACATTATGGAGCAAGGAGGGGTGAAGCCATGTAAGGATTTGAAAACAAGGGTGAGAATTTTAAATTCGAAGCATTTTGTGACCAGCAACCAGTGTAAATCAGTGAGTACAGGGGGGATTGTGAGGAGGATGCAGAAATGTTTCAATGAGATTTGGACAAGTTATAAGGTGGGTAAATTCCTGGCAGATGAGTATAATGTTTGGTAATTCACTTCGGGAGCAAATCAGGAAGGCAGATTATTACGTGAAGGGTGACAGGTTGGGAAAGGGGGAGCTGCACTGAGAATCTGCTTGGCCTTGTACACCAGTTGCTGTAAGTAAGCATGCAGGTGCAGCAGGTGAAGAAGAAAATTAATGGTATGCTGACCTATATATATATCAAGAGGATTCAAGTAGAGGAGCAGGCATGTTTTGCTGTACTTGTACAGTGCCTTGGTGAGACCACATTTGGTCTCCCTAGCTGAGGAAGGATGTTCTGGCTATGGAGGGAGAGCAACAAAGATGACAGGACTGATATATGAAGAGAGACTGGATCAGTTAGGATGATAAAGAGTTCATAAGAACTGAGGGGGGAATCTCATAGAAATCTATAAAATTCCAACAGCATGAGACAAGGTAAACACAAGAAGGATATTTCCAATGACCAGGGAGTCTAGAACCAAGGGTCACAGTCAAAGGATATAGAGTAGGCCACTTAGGACTGAGAAGAGGAGAATTGATTTCGTCCAGAGAGTAGAGGAATTCCACTAGTCGACTACTAATTTGAAAATGCCTCTGCTTCTGTCCTCCCTTCCAAGTTGTACATTGAGCCTGTCTGTCTGCGTTTCTTCGACTAAAATGCATTACTTCACATTTCTCTGCATTGAAATTGATCTGCCATGTGTCTGCCCATTTGGCCAACTTGTCCCTTTGAAGTTGCTCAGCATCATCCTCATAATTCCCTGTTCTCCCTAGCTTTGGCCTCAATATCCATCTCCCAATTTTTTTATATAAATCAGGAAAAGCAAGAGTCCCAACACTGATTCCTGGGGAAACACCACTTTCAACTCGACTCTAATCTGAGGAATGCCCACCTATACCTACCCTCTGTTTCCTGTCTTCTAGCCAACTTCTAATTTATGCTGCCAAAGACCCATCAATCCCAAACATTTTAATATGCTAACCAAGCTGCCATATGGAACTATATGGATTGCTTTCTGCAAGTCCGAATATACAACATTCATAGCATTATTACCATCATTCACTGCCTCTGTCACTTGGTCATAGTGCTGAATTAATTTATCAGACATGACTTGCCCTTGACAAAGTCTTGTTGGCTGTCTAGTATTAACTTACTTTTCCTCTGTGTATATTCACCTTATTTTCCCATTTATGGCCTCCATTTGTTTTCCCATTATTAATATCAAGCGGCCTGGCAACTTCTCTACCTGGAGAGCTGCCAGCCTTTTTAGCACCTCTTGATCTATTGCTGTACTGCTCAGTTGCTTAATACACACATTTTCAACCAAGCCATTGTCACCATCTTCTAATTTGATAGACAGAAGCAAAATAATGATTTAGTAGTTCTGCTGTGCTCTTTGTTTCAGTGAGCAGCTTACTCTGCTTGATCCTTATGGGCCACACTCTATCATTCACTAATCGTTTACTATTAATATGTTTGAAGAATGTTTTCCTATTTGGTTTAGTGCAGCCTGCCATCCTTTCCTCCTGCTACCTCTTAGCTTTCCTTTTTCTTGCTTTAGCCTCCCCCCTGCATTTGAGATACTCTTCCTGATTTCTTTTGCTATTATTTTTTCAGAGGCATCGTATGATTCCCTTTTTTCTTCCTTATTTTCTCATCAATATCCTTAATCATCCAGGGTATTCTAGGGATCCCCAATTTTATTTCTAATGGGTATGTACCTAGCTTGTGCTCTATTCATCTCTGTTTTGAAATTCTCCTTATTTTTCATCTCTGTTTTATCCACCAAAATGCATTTCCAATCAATCTGCTCCAGTTCAAATTAAGAGCCCTAAAATCTGCCCTTTTTGCTAACCAATCTACTATCCATGCTAAATATTTTACTCCCATGATCCTTTTTCACGTGTACTAATCTTTTGTGTGGTATCTTTATAGAATACAGTTTGTAAATCCAACTATGATACATTTACTTTTTAAAATGTACCCGTGGAATGTGGGGATTGCTGGTTGACCAGCATTTATTGCCTAGTTGCCTTTGTGAAGGTGGTAGCTGCATTCTTGAACCACTGCAATCCATGTGCAGTAGGTTGACCCACAATGCCCTTCGGGAGGGAATTCTAGGATTTTAACTTGGTAACACTGGAGGACATAACCTCAGTCATGTCCTTCTCCTTGGTGAATACCGTTACAAAGTACTCATTAAGGATCTCTCCCACTTCTTGTGGCTCCACACACGACTTCCCTGTTTTGTCCTTGAGTGGGCCTATTCTTTCTCTTGCTACCTTCTTTGAATAAAGCATAAAAAGCTTTGTGATTCTCCTTGACCCTATTTACGAAAGACATTTCTTAGCCCTTTGAAACTTCTTAAGTTCCCTCCTAATTTCTCTGTATTTCTCAAGGGCTTCATCAGTTTGTAGCTACCCAGACCTCTCGTATGCTTCCTTTTTCCTTTTGACTATGCTTACAATTTTCCTTGACATCCATGGTTCCTGAATCCTGCCATTCCTATCCTTTAGTTTTGCAGGGACATGCATGTCCTGCACTTTAATCAACTGGTCTGTAAAAGCCTCCCACATGCCAGAAGTAGATTTGCCCTCAAATAACTGTTTCCAGTCCTGTCTAATTTGGATGTAATTGGCCCTTGCCTAATTAAGCACCCTCACCCAAGGGCCACTCTTGTCTTTGTCCATAATGACTCGAAATCTTATAGAATTATGGTCATTAAGCTCAAAATGCTCTCCTACTGAAACATCAATCACCTGTCCTGGCTAATTCCCTAATACCAAGTCTAGTATGGTCTCCTCTCTGGTTGGATTGTCAACATACTGTCTCAAAATGTCCTCCTGGACACATCTAACAAATTGTTCTCCATCTGAGCCCCTGGCTCTCAGGGAGTTCCAGTCAATATGAGGAAAGTAGAAGTCACCCACCACAACTACCCTACTTTTTTCACACCTTCTGACTATGTATCTGCTGCTTTGTCACCTAAGGGCTGTTGGGAGGTCTATAGAAAACTCCCAACGTTGTGATTTCACCCTTTTCTATTCCTGAGCTCCACCCAATATGCCTCATTGCATGATCCCTCTGATATATCCTCCCTCAATGCAGCTGTGATGTGATCCTTAATCTGCAATGCAACTTCCCCCACCCCTTTTGTTTCCCTTTCTGTCCCATCTAAAACAGTGATATATGGAATGGTGAGCTGCCAGTCATGTTCCTACTTTAACCATATCCTAGAGCTGAGGTGACTGCCCTCTGACAACCTCAACCATCTTCCTTTATGTCAGGTATGATGCCAACCAAAGGGAGAATTTGTCCCCGACTCCCATTGATTCTTATTTTGCCTTGACTCTTTAATACCACACTTAGTTGAAAGTAGACTTGATGTCAAGGGCTGTCATTCTCACCTCCCCTCTGGACTTCAGCTGTTGTCCATGTTTGAACCAAAGCTGTAATGTGGTCAGGAACTGAGTGGCTCTGGCAGAACCCAAATTGGGTATCACTGGGCAGGTGCAGCAGGATAGCACTGTTGTCTAATTATGTCCTCAAAAGACTCAAACAAATTTGTCAAATCGGGATTTCCTTTTTGTCCAACCATATTGACATTATCTGATCATGCAATGCTTTTTGAAGTTCATTGTTAAAGTTTCATTAATAAAATGGATGGTAACAACAAAAGCAAACACTTGCTCAATGATTGATTTCAGGCTATCTGGCCTATAATTGCCCACTTATTCTCTCCCTCTTTGTTTCCTACTATTTGTTTACTGTCATGCTTTTTAGTCTGTACCAGTTCTCCTGTATGCCTATCTGATTGGCTTTAAGCTTAAGATTATTGTATATGATTGGATAATGTCATTTTCAAAATGTGGACGTCAGTTATATTATGATCACTTTCCCAGTGAATCTGTTTTTATGAAATTATCAATTAACATTGCCTCAATTCACAATATTACATCTAAAATAGCTTTATCTCAAATAGTTCCACAATGCATTGTTTGAGGAAACTGTCGTGGAAGCATCCTCATCTTTCACACAGTCTTTGCCAATTTGATTGGTCCAGTCTAAGTGAGGATTAAAGTCACCCATAATTAATACATTGCTTCTGTTATAAGAGCCAATATTTTTGTTTAATACTCTGTCTAGCATGATAATTACTTCTATGGGGATTGAAACTACTCACCCACATTTTCTGATCCTTGCTACTCCTAATCCCCACCCATACTGATTCTACTCCTTAATTTTCTGAGCCGAGATTCTTTCTTACTATCCCAAACTCTCTTTCCATTCTACCTGTTGTTTGGAAATGTTTTCTGCTCTGGAATATTTCCCATTTTGGTGACCTTGTAACTCTCCATAATGGCAATTGGATCTAAGCCATTTATCTTTCTTTTTGCCACTGGTCCATCTATCTTCTCGCAAAGGCTTTGTGAATTCAGATAAAGTGCCTTCTATTGTTTTTTTAAACTACTGTTCCCTGAATAGATCTAACTGTCTGCCCCACCTGGTGTCTTTACTGACATCAGTATACTTTTCTGTTATCTTAACATTTATCTTTGGATTTCAAAAGCTCCTTTTGCCTGAACTCATCTTCCATTATGTTAGTTTGAACCATTTTTCTCTACTCTTGACTGCTGGTGCACTGCTAGCTTTGTACACTGTGTCCCTTACTATCACATTCTGGTTATCTATACCCACGTCATTACCATTACCGCCTTTCTGTATCTATTCCCTGCAGTACTTAGTTTGAAACCCTCACTTTAGCCCTCATTGTATTATTCCTCAGAGCATTGCATCTAGTACAGTTTAGGTATGAATTGAAACCTATTTTCCCCACACTAACCTTTGAAGAATACATTTGATTCTAGTTAAAAATCACAACACCAGGTTATAGTCCTACAGGTTTAATTGGAAGCACACTAGCTTTCAGAGCGACGCTCCTTCATCAGGTGATAGTGGAGGGCTCAATCCTGACACAGAATTTATAGCAAAAATTTACAGTGTGATGTAACTGAAATTATACATTGAAAAATTGATTGTCTGTTAAGCCTTTCATCTGTTAGAATAGAGTGATAGTTTCACTTTTTTCATGTTTAAATCACAAAACCTTTTTTTTAAAAAGGTTGCATTCTCGGGTTAGCTGTTAACAATGGTGATAGCTAGACAATATGCTGAAGGTGTTGGCCCCCTGTGTTCTCTGTCTATGACCTGATGTTTAGATTGATTCTAATCTAAAAAGTGAGAAAACGGAGTTTTACATAAATTCATGCAGTTTTTGAGCTCAGAGTTCTACATGAATGCATGCAGTTTTTGAGCAAAGTACAATATAACACTGCAAGTACAAATTCACCCCACAAAATATGTGCGCGCATGTGGGTCTTTGTCTGTGTGTCTATCTGAGTTGGGGGTTAAGAGTGTGAGAAAGTGTGTGTGTAGTGAGTGCAGAGTGTCTTAAGTCTGTGAGGAGGTGCATGTGGGAGTGTGTGTGTATGCGCGTCTTTGTGTATGTGTGTATAGGAGTGTGTGTGTGTGTAGGTGTATGTTTGTGTATGTGTATAGTGCAATGGTAGTCACCTGTAATGTGACATGAACCCAAGGTCCCGGTTGAGGCCCTCCCTATTGGTACCGAACTTAGCTATCAGCCTTTGCTCGGCCACTTTTCTCTGCTGCCTGTCCCAAAGTCCACCTTGGAGGATGGTCACCCGAAGGTCCGAGGCTGAATGTCCTGGACCACTGAAGTGTTCCCCAACTGGGAGGGAACCCTCCTGCGTGTTGATCGTTGTGCGGTGCCCATTCATCCGTTGTTGTAGCCATTGCTCGGTTTCCCCAATGTACCATGCCTACGTGGATTGTACAGGGGATCTCCAGCTTCTGTCACGACACTATGGATTTCTTACAGAAACTCAGCACCCACGGACCAGTCGAACCGGGAACATTCCTCGTCACAATGGACGTTTCCGCACTCTACACCAGCATCCCCCACAACGATGGCATCGTGGCAACAGCCTCAGTACTCAACACCAACAACTGCCAATCTCCAAACACCATCCTCCAACTCATCCACTTTATCCTTGATCATGCCTTCACCTTTGACAACCAGTTCTTCATCCAGACACATGGAACAGCCATGGGGACCAAATTTGCACCCCAATATGCCAACAGTTTTGTGCCCAGGTTCGAACAAGATTTCTTCTCTATGCAGGGTCTCCAACCAACATTGTACACCATGTACATTGACGACATTTTTTTCCTCTGGACCCATGGCGAGGAGTCACTGATAAAACTACACAGTGACATCAACAAGTTTCATCCCACCATCAAACTCACCATGGACTACTCTCGACTGTCTGTCTCATTCTTGGACATATGCGTCTCCATAGCACCTCAGCACCACACTCTATCGCAAACCCACAGACAACCTCACAATGCTACACTTCTCCAGCTTCCACCCAAAACATATTAAAACAGCCATTCCCTATGGACAAGCCCTACGCATACACTGGATCTGCTCAGATGAGGAGGAACGTGATGGATACCTGGAAGTACTCAAGGTTGCCCTCACAAGAATGGGATACGATGCTCAACTCATCGACCGCTAGTTCCGACGTGCCACAGCAAGGAACCGTAATGACCTCCCCAGGAGACAGACACGTGCTGCAACCGACAGGGTACCCTTCATTGTTCAGTACTTCCCAGGGGCTGAAAAATTACGCCATGTTCTTCGTGACCTGCAACACATTATCAATGAGGATGAGCACCTCACCAAGACCTTCCCCACACCTCCACTGCTTGCCTTTAAACAACTGCCAAGCTTCAAACAGATTGTTGTTCGTAGCAAGCTGCCCGGCTCTCAGGACAACTCAATACAACCCTGTCACGGTGGACACTGCAAGGCGTGTCAGAGTGTGGACATAGATACCACCATTATGCATTCGGGACACCTCCCACCTTGTACATGGCAGGTACTCATGTGACTCAACCAACGTTGTCTATCTCATACGTTGCAGGCAAGGATGCCCTGAGGCAAGGTACATTGGGGAAACCGAGCAAAGACTACGACAATGGATGAATGGACACCGCACAACAATCAACAGACAGGAGGGTTCCCTCCCAGTTGGGGAACACTTCAGTGGTCTAGGACATTCAGCATAGGACCTTCGGGTGACTATCCTCCAAGGTGGACTTTGGGACAGGCAGCAGAGAAAAGTGGCCGAGCAAAGGCTGATAGCTAAGTTCGGTACCCATAGGGAGGGCCTCAACTGGGCCCTTGGGTTCATGTCACATTACAGGTGACCACCATTGCACTATACACACACACAGATACTCCTACACGCACACGCACACGCACACACGCACTCCTATACACACATACATATGGACACACATGCGCACACAGACACCCACACACACTCCCACACTCACACATGCACCCTTTCACAGACTTAAAACTCTCTGCACTCACTACACACACACATACATATACACTTTCTCACACTCAGAACCTCCAACCCAGATAGACACACAGACAAAGACCCCCATGCACACACACATTTTGTGGGGTGAATTTGTACTTGCAGGGTTACATTGTACTTTGCTCAAAAACTGCATGAATTTATGTAAAACTCCATTATCTCACTTTTTAGATTAGAATCAATCTAAACATGGCATAGACAGAGAACACAGGGGGCCAACACCTTCAGCATATTGTCTAGCTATCACCATTGTTAACAGCTAACCCGAGAATGCGACTTTTTAATAAAAAAAGCTTTCATGTGTAAATCGCAAAAAAGTGAAACTATCACTATATTCTAACAGATGAAAGGCTTAACAGACAATCAATTTTTCAATGTATAATTTCAGTTACATCACACTAAATTTTTGCTATAAATGCTGTTAGGATTGAGCCCTCCACTATCACCTGATGAAGGAACGTTGCTCTGAAAGCTTGTGTGCTTCCAATTAAACCTGTTGGACTATAACCTGGTGTTGTGTGATTTTTAACTTTGTACACCCCAATCCAACACTGGCATCTCCAAATTTTGATTCTAGTGGTATTTGCCAATTTACTAATAGCTCAGATAGTAATCCAGAGAATATCATCACTGTTCTGCTTTTTAATCTGCCCCTAGCAGCAGATATTCCTTCAGCAGGACTTCCTTGTTAATAGAACATAGAACATAGAAAAATACAGTGCAGTACAGGCCCTTTGGCCCTCGCTGTTGCGCTGATCCAAGCCCACCTAACCTACACTAGCCCACTATCCTCCATATGCCAATCCAATGTCCGTTTAAATGCCCATAAAGAGGGAGAGTCCACCACTGCTACTGGCAGGGCATTCCATGAACTCACGACTCGCTGAGTAAAGAATGTACCCCTAACATCTGTCCTATACCTACCACCCCTTAATTTAAAGCTATGCGCCCTCGTAATAGCTGACTCCATACGTGGAATAAGGTGCTCATTGTCAACCCTATGTAAACCCCTAATCATCTTGTACGCCTCTATCAAGTCACCCCCAATCCTTCTTTTCTCCAATGAAAACAGCCCGAAGTGCCTCAGCCTTTCCTCATACGATCTTCCTACCATACCAGACAACATCCTGGTAAACCTCCTCTGCACCGGTTCCAGTGCCTCCACATCCTTCCTATAGTATGGCGACCAAAACTGCACACAATACTCCAGATGCGGCCGCACCAGAGTCTTATACAACCGCAACATGACCTCAGGACTCCGGAACTCAATTCCTCTACCAATAAAAGCCAGTACGCCATATGCTTTCTTCACAGCACTATTTACCTGGGTGGCAACTTTCAGAGATCTGTGTACATGGACACCAAGATCCCTCTGTTCATCCACACTACCAAGTATCCGACCATTAGCCCAGTACTCCATCTTCTTGTTACTCTTACCAAAGTGAATCACTTCACACTTAGCTACATTGAACTCCATTTGCCACCTTTCTGCCCAGCTCTGCAGCCTACCTATATCCTGCTGTAACCTGCCACATCCTTCCTCACTGTCAACAACTCTACCAACTTTCGTATCATCTACAAACTTGCTCACCCAACCTTCTAGCCCCTCCTCCAGGTCATTTATAAAAATGACAAACAGCAATGGTCCCAAAACAGATCCTTGGGGAACACCGCTAGTAACTGCACTCCAAAATGAACCTTTACCATTAACTACTACCCTCTGTCTTCTTCCAGCCAATCAATTCCTAATCCAAACCTCTAAAACACCCTCAATGCCATGCCTTCATATTTTTTGTAGTAGCCTACCATGGGGAACCTTACCAAACGCCTTACTAAAATCCATATAAACCACATCTACCCTCTTTACCCTCGTCCACCTCCTTAGTCACCTTCTCAAAGAATTTAATAAGGTTTGTGAGGCCCGACCTGCCCTTCACAAAATCATGCTGACTATCCTTGATCACATTATTACTATCCAGATGTTCATAAATTCTATCCCTTACAATTCTCTCTAAGACTTTGCCCACAACAGAGGTGAGACTCACCGGCCTATAGTTACTAGGGTTATCCCTACTGCCCTGGTTGAACAAGGGACCCACATTTGCTATCCTCTAGTCTTCTGGCACTATTCCTGTAGACAACGAGGACAATAAAAATCAAGGCCAATGGCTCTGCAATCTCCTCCCTTGCTTCCCAGAGAATCCTAGGATAAATGTCATCTGGCCCAGGGGACGTATCTATTTTCACCCTTTCCAGAATTTCCAACACCTCTTCCCTACATACCTCAAAGCCATCCATTCTAATTAATTGTAACTCAATATTCACATTGGCAACAATGTCCTGTTCCTGAGTGAATACTGACGAAAAGTATTCATTCAGTGTCTCCCCAATCTCTTCAGCTTCCACGCACAACTTCCCACTACTATCCTTGACTGGACCTATTCCTACCCTAGTCATTCTTTTATTCCTGACATACCTATAGAAAGCCTTTGGGTTTTCCCTAATCCTACCAGCCAAGGACTTTTCATGTCCCCTCCTTGCTGTTCTTAGCTCTCTCTTTAGATCCTTCTTGGTACCTTATAACTCTCAATCGCCCCAATTGAACCTTCACACCTCATCTTTACATAGGTCGCCCTCTTCCCTTTCACAAGGGATTCCAATTCCTTATTAAACCACGGCTCCCTCATACGACCCTTGCCTCCCTGCCTGACAGGTACATACTTATCAAGGACACTCAATAGCTGCTCATTGAACAAGCTCCACATATTGATTGTGCTCTTCCCTTGAAGCCTACTTTTCCAAGCCACGCATCCTAAGTCATGCCTCACCGCATCATAATTTCCCTGCCCCCAGCTATAACTCTTGCCCTGCAGTGCACACTTATCCCTCTCCATCACTAGAGTAAAAGTCACCGAATTGTGGTCACTGTCCCCAAAGTGCTCACCTACCTCCAATTCTATATTATACGCCCGAAACGTCGAATTTCCTGTTCCTTGGATGCTGCCTGACCTGCTGCGCTTTAACCAGCAACACATTTTCAGCTCTGATCTCCAGCATCTGCAGACCTCATTTTTTTACCTCCAATTCTAACACCTGGTCTGGTTCGTTACCTAGAACCAAATCCAGTATGGCCTCACCTCTTGTTGGCCTGTCTACATATTGTGTCAGGAAACCCTCCTGCACACATTGGACAAACACCGACCCATCTAACGTACTCGAGCTATAATCCTACCAATGCCATTGATATCCACGTGGACCATGAAGTCAGATCCTTTCACTCCTCCATGTTTCTCCACAGCAAGATGTCCTTAACTCTGGCACTGGGCAGACAACACAATTTTCAGGCCTTGTGCTCTCAGCTGCAGAGAGTAGGATTTATGCCAATAATGACATTGCCCTGATACAACCACATTTCATATTATTCATCCCACTTGAATGACTTCCTGTACCATGGTCGGTTTTCTTATTCTCTCTGCAGTCCCTACTCTTGTCCACACAAGCCGCAAAACCTCAGCTTCTTAAGACAGTTGAAAAGGCTAAGGTTCCACCATCGTTACCTTCTGGATTCCCATAGCCCATGGTAATCGCTGCCACTCTCTCTTGTTCCTGACCACAGTTGAATTTAGAAGTACCTGACCTGATATATGTGACTAGCTCCTGCAACTAAGTGTCCAGACTTTTCCCTTCTCTGAAGCTTAGACTCCAGCTTATCAACTCCGAGCTGAAATTGTCCAGGCCGATGATATTTAATGTCGACATGGTTGTCACAGATCATAATGGTGTCCAGCAGTGCCCACCTGCTACAATTGCAACACATCACCTACCCTGGGACTAGATTGGGTTGGGATATCTGGTTGACGTGGACAGGTTGGACTGAAAGGTCTGTTTCCATGCTATACATCTCGATGACTCTAATGAGATTCAAGTTTAGATATATTATAGGAACATAAAAAAAGCAGAGTAGGCCATTTGGCCCTTCAAGCTTTCCCTGCCATCCAATAAAATCATGGCTGATCTGCCACAGGCCTGCACTCCTCTCTCATGCCAGCTCAACTACCTGATATTTCAATAGTCTACTGGTGTTCCTCTTTAAACATATTCCATGATTTCCCCCTCTACAACTCTCTGCGATAGGGAATGCCAGGCATTCGCTCCCCTCAGGGAGAAGAAACTCCTTCACAGCAGTTTTAGAAGAGTGTTATTCTGTAACTATGTTCCTGAGATGGCGATCTTCCCACTAATGGAACCATCCTCTCAATATCGAGCCTGTCAAGCCCCCTCAGAATCTTGTACGTTCCAATAAGATCGGTCCTCATTCTTGTAAACTCTCACGAATAAACACCCAATTTGTTTAGCTCTTTTTGATTAATCAACCCTTTCATCCCAGGAATGAGTTGAGTGAATAGTCTCTTCTGAACCACTTCCAATGCCAGTACATTTTTAAAATTTAAATACAGGGACAAAAACTGTGTACAGTTACTTCAGGTGAAGCCTCACCAATACCCTATAAACTTGTAACAGGACTTTGCTATTTCTAAATTCGAATCCCCTGAGAAAAGTCAAAATTCCATTACTTTCTTAATTACATGCTACACCTACATGCTAACTTCATTCATTATTTGCTGTTTTTTGGAGTGTCTCTCTTTAAATAATGATATAAGTGACTGAACAATTTAATGTATAAATTTAATGCAATAGGTATATCTCCCCATTACCAGGTTTAGAGGGTTAAACTTTCAAACTTGCTGATCGAATTTTGCTGACCTTGAGCTTTCACCAGTTTCTGGAGACTGAATGAAAGCACAGCAGGTGATGCCTCCTTTCCCCAATTTAGCCTTTGTTCATCCATTGGATGATGACGTGAATAGAAATGAATGCAAGGTGTGTGGGGGCTAAACAAGAAAGCTGTACTAAAAAGGTCATAATCTCCAGATTATTACCTGAGCCACAACCAGGTGCTCCAGTTTCCTTCCACAGTCCAAAGATGTGCGGGTCAGGTGAATTGGCCATGCTAAATTGCCCGTCGTGTTAGGTAAGGGGTAAATGTAGGGGTATGGGTGGGTTGCGCTTCGGCGGGTCGGTGTGGACTTGTTGGGCTAAAGGGCCTGTTTCCACACTGTAAGTAATCTAATCTAATCTAATTGGCATAGGGTCAACAAGATTAAAGAGGTAAACATATGGCTCATAGATTGATGTGGGAGAATTTATAGTGATTGGCACCAGTACTGGGGAAAGAGGGAACTGTTTCAGTGGACTCCATATGTATCATGCTGGGACCAGAATCCTGGTGAATTGCAATAACCAGGGCTGTGGAAAAGACTTTAAATTAAATAGTGAGGGGATTGGGGAGGAGCAGTTGCATGGACAGTTATGGAAAAATTTAAAGGTGGAAAGTGGGCAGGCTTAGCAGAGATTATTAAAAAGTTTCCAGAAAAGGTAATAGGACAGAGAATCTTGAAAGAATCAGCAATCTAGGTCCAGGCACAGCAGATAAAAGGACAGTTATGAGAAAGGGGCGGGGGGGGGTCAGTCAATGCAGGATTGAAGGTGTTGTACTCACATGCATGCAGTATATGAAACAAAGTAAACGAGTTGGCAGCGCAGCTTGACATTGGCTGATATGATGTGAGCATCACAGATTTGTAGCTGTAAGGTGATCAAAGAATAGGCATCCTAACGAGAGGGCAGGCAGATAGACCGGTTTTGGGGGGGGGGAGGGGGGGGTTTGCCTTTGTTGATAAGAAATTTAATAAAATTAAATGTTAAGCAAGAAGTAATATAGAGTTGGAAGGTGTAGAATTTGTGCAGGTAGATTTGAGGAATCGAAAAGGGGAAAAGGATACTAATGGGAATGATATACAGGCCTCCTATCAGTGGTCAGGACACATGGGGAAGAATATAACTTGAGAGATAGAAGAGGCATATGTCAAGAAAAAGCACAAAAATCAGGTTGAGAATGAATATTAAGAAAAGGAATTCCTGGAATATCTATGTGATGGTGTTTTGGAACAGTTTGTGGTACAGCTCACAAGGGACAGGCATATCTGGGTTTGGTAGTATGGTGTCATGAGACAGACTTTATTACAGAGCTTAAGATCAAGGAACCGTTAGGGGGCCAGTGACCATAATATGATAGAATTCACCCTGTAGTTTGAGAGGGAGAAGCTGGAATCTGTTGCTCCCGATGCAGTCTCCTCTACAGTGGGGAGACTGGATGCCTCCTAGCAGAGCGCTTTAGGGAACGTCTCTTGGACATCCGCATCAATCAACCACACCGCCCTGTGGCCCAACATTTCAACTCCCCCTCCCACTCAGCCGAGGACATGGAGGTCCTGGGCCTCCTTCACCGCCGCCCCCTCACCACCCGACACCTGGAGGAAGAACGTCTCATCTTCCGCCTCGGAACACTTCAACCTCAGGGAATCAATGTGGAATTCACCAGTTTCCTCATTTCCCCTTCCCCCACCACACCCCATCCACCAAACTTCCAGCTCAGCACAGTCCCCATGACTTGTCCTACCTGCCTATCTTCCTTCCCACCTATCCACTCCACCCTCCACCCTCCTCTCTGACCTATCACCTTCATCCCCACACCCATTCATCTATTGTACTATATTCTACTTTCTCCTCACCCCCACCCTCCTCTCATTTATCTCTCCACCCTGCAGGCACTCTGCCTCTATTCCTGATGAAGGGCTTTTGCCCGAAACGTCGATTTTCCTGCTCCTGAGATGCTGCCTGAACTGCTGTGCTTTTCCAGCACCACTCTAATCAAGAATCTGGTTTCCAGCATCTTGTTTTTACCTAATCATATGTAACAGCATTACAATTGAATAAAGACACGAGGGAGGAGCTGGCCAGAGTTGATCGGGAGGCGGGTCTAATTTGGGGCAGTGGAGCAGCAATGGCAGGGGTTTCTGGGGATAAATCGAGGGAGGCAGTGGGCTTGTGGTTTTATTGCTGGACTGTTAATTCTGGAGACCCAGGTAATGTTTCGGGGACCTGGGTTCAAATCCCACCATGGCAGATATGGAATTTGAATTCATTGAAAATCTGGAATTAAGAGTATAATGCTGACAAAGAAACCATTGTCAATTGTTGGAAAAAGCCATCTGGTTCACTAATATCCCTTTAAGGAAGGTAACTGCCAACCTTACCTGGTCTGGCTTACATGTGACTCCAGGTTCCTAGTAATGTAGGTGACTCATAACTGCCCTCTGGGCAATGAGGGATGGGCAATAAGTGCTAACCCAGCCAGTGTCACCCTCATCCTGTGAATGAATAACAAAAACAATCTGGAGGCACAATAGAAATTCATCCCAAGGAAGAAGCAATGTACTGAGGGGAGGATAAGGCAACTGTGGCCGACGAGGAGTCAGGGCCAGCGTAAAAGTGAAAGACAAAGCAGACAATGTGGTGGAGGTTAGTGGGAAGCTCGAGGTTTGGGAAGCCTTTAAACAGCAGCAGAGGACAGCTTAAAATAAAGACAATCAAGGTGGAAAAGATGAAATATGAGAGTCAGCCAGCTAGTCATATAGAAGAAGATTATAAGGGATTTTTAGATACCTAAAAGATAAAAGAGAGATGAGTGGATATTGGACTTCTGGAAAATAAGGGTGGAGTAGTAGTATTGGGAAATAAATAAGTAGTGGAGGAACTGAATTAGCATCAGTTTCACAGTGAAAGACACGAGTAGGATACCAGAACTTTGAGAGTCAGGGGCAGTGGTGCGTGTGGTAGCCAGCACAAAGGAGAAGGTGCTGGCGAAGCTGACAGGTCTGAAGGTGGATGAATCACCTGAGCTGGAGGCACTACCTCGTAGAAATCTGAAGCAGAGAGCAGAGAAAATTGTAGAAGTGGTGATCTTTCAGGAATCACTAGTCAGGGAGGGTGCCAGAGGACTGGAAAATGACTAATGTAACACCCCTGTTTAAGAAAGGACTGAGGCAGAAGGCAGGAAATTGTTGGCTTAGTTAGCCTGATCTTGGTTGTTGGTAAGATTTTAGGGTCAATTTTTAAGGCTGAGATTGCGGGGTACTTAGAAGTGTATTGTAGAATAAGACTGAGTCAGCACAGCTTCTTCATCAAGGAGAAATCATGCCTTACAAATCTTCGAGAATTCTTTGAGGAGAAAATGAGCAAGTTTAGACAAAGGTGAGCCAGTGGACTTGATCTATTTGGATTTCCAAAAGGCTTCTGACAGGGTATTGCACAGGAAGCTGCTAAATAAGATAAGAGCCCATGGTGTTAGGGGCAATGTACTGGCATAGATAGAGGATTGGCTCTCTGGCAGAAGGCAAAGAGTGGGGATAAAGGGGACTTTTTCAGGATGGCAATTGGTGAATAGTGGAGTTCCGCAGGAGTTAGTGTTGGGACCTCAATGGTTCACGTTGTACATTAACGATCTGAATTAAAGAACTGGCATTGCCCAAAAAGAGGGCATTGTTGCTAAGCTTCCAGAAGACTCAAAGATAGTGGAGGGAGAGGTAGTGTTGGTGGTATATGAAAGTGGGGAGGCTGCAGAAAGACTTGGATAGGACAGTGGGCAAAAAGAGTGGATGGAGAAAGTGTGAGGTTATGTACTTTGGTAGGAAGAATAGAGGTGTGAAGTATTTTCTAATTGGGAAAAAGTTTTGGAAATCTGAAACACAAAGGGACTTAGAGTCACAGTTCAGGATTCTCTTTGGGTTAGTATACAGGTTCACTAGTCAGTTAGGAAGACAAATGCAATGTCACCATTCATTTCAGGAGAGCTAGAATACAAGAGCAGCAATGTATTGTTGAAGATGTGTAAGGTTCTGGCCAGACCACATTTGGAATATTGTGAGCAGTTTTAGGCCTCATAGCTAAGGAAGGAAGTGCTGGCATTGGAGGAGGTTCGGAGGAGGTTGACCAGAATGATTCCAGCAATAAAGGGCTTGGCTTATGAGGAGTAGGTGAGGACTCTGGGTCTGTAGTCAGTGGAGTTTGGAAGGATATGGGAGGGATCTGATTGAAACTTACAGAATACTGAGAGGCCTGGATAGAGTGGATGTGGAGAAAATGTTTCCATTAGTAGGAAAGACTAGGACCTGAGGGCATAGCCTGAGGGTGACCCTTTAGAACTGGGATAAGGAGAAATTTCTTCAGCCAGAGAGAGGCGACCCTGTGGAACAATGCCACAGAGGGCTGTGGAAGCCAAGTTATTGAGTATATATGAGACAGAGATAGATAGATTCTTGATTGCTAAGGAGTTCAAAGTATTATGGGGAGAAGGAAGGAGAACGAGGTTGAGAAGCATGTCAGCCATGATTGAATGGTGGACCAGACTTGATGGGTTGAATGACCTATTATGCAGCTATATCTTATAGTCGTATGGATTGGCACTAGACACTAGGACGGGGCAAAATAACTCCTTCTGCACCATAACAACTTTATGATTCTGTGGTTGATTTTTGTCATTTGTACTCTTTGCTTGGGGTGTAGACTTTGCAGCTCAGGATTGTCTCATCTACAAAACTAGAGACACAGGCTGGATCCCAAAATTACTTTGGGATATACTTCCAAAATACAGAATGGGATTGTATCAGCAGTAGGGGAGAGGGAGATTGGAAGCACAGTACTCTGGAGGAGTTCACAAGCATGGCCTGTATTTAATCATTATTTATAGTTGGGCCATTCTGCTTCAAGCTCTACCCAATCTGATTGTTTTGAGTTTACAGTCTAATCCGTTGGTTGTCCGGTGTCTTTACTGTAGGCTTGAACTATAGTATGAAGTGACCTGAATAACAAGGAGGATTTAGATATTCAAGGGAGCATATGGGCCATGTCAGACTTTTACCTTCACGGTGAGAGAGTGAGGCTCAGGCACTATTGTGGTCAGAGAGTCAGGCTCAGACAACATTGTTATACTTTAGGATCAGTTTTTGTTTTTGCAATGTAATATTATTTGTGAGGGTAAAATTTTAATGCAAAGTTAGATGTCCAACCCCTTTTTACACGCTCGCACATGCGCACACACACATACAATCTTGTAATTGGTGCAGGTTGAAAATCCTGCTTTCCCTGGGAGGTAGTTGGTACCTGACTGAGGCCAGAGGTGAAAGTCTACACCCGAGGCTCAGATCATCATGGGACGTCACTAGGAGTTGCAGGTTGTCTTGTTTAAAATCAGGCTATTCAAATAGAATGATTTATCAAGCATCAGCATCGCAGCCTCTGACTTTTCCACTCCTTCTTAAAATGCATACAGACACATCAGAATTAGGAACAGGAGTAATCCCTTCAGCTCTTTGCGCCTGCTCTGCTATTTAATATGATCATGACTCGTCATCAAAAACCGAGCCCTGTTACCACTTTCTCCCCATACCCTTTGGCCATAAGAATTATATGTAACTCCTTGATTGGTCTCAACAATTTTCAATGGCAGCAAAATCTTCACATTCCTTCCCACAGCCCAAATACATTATCTCCTTGGGAGTTGCCATGGTGACCTACTGCCCACTCACACACTGCCTCATTTTAGGCTAGTTTGAGGCAAATCTGGTCCAATTTTCCCAGCCAATGTACCCAGTCCTTCTGTCTTATTACAAGGAATCAGTATTGTTTCTGACTTTTCAGAACCATTATTTACGAGCTTTTAAATTTCAGAGCTGATTTTTATCCCAACAATACGGCTCAAATCACAGCATTCAACTCTACTTTGAATGTTATTTTGTTTCTCATTCCAGTTTTAGGCAGTCACACATTAGGTGTGGCAGAGTCAAACTTCTTTGTAAGTGTCCAAGGGGATCAATTTTTAAAAAAATGAAATCCTCTGTAAAGGGAAATCTGACAGGATGGGGTGGGAGGTGGATTTTGTAGCTTTTGAAGATCCAACCAGATTTTCCACCTCAGGAATTTAATTGGACAAATAGATAGGGGAGGGTGCTGTGTGCTGGGAGTGCCTTCATCTGCTCAGCAACTTCCCAAATGTGTTGTAAACCCCCTCCCTACCCAGTCTCAGGACATCTCTGTATGTAATGACAGAAGAAGGTGCCGGTTCCTGCACTTATAGCTTTGCTCAATAAGGACCCAATTAAGTGCTAAGCTTTTAAAAAGCCTATTTTACGGAAACATTTTTTACTTTGTGCATTAGTGGCCAAAATTAGCAGACTGAGGGGTGTCCCTGGTTTAGCTGATATACATTGGTACGATTAGGATTACACTTTGTCGAGCATGGTAGATTTGATGCAAGTGAGGCATTTTCTGCACTATGATCAAATTTCAATCTGTATGAACCCTTGTGTTCACTCCATCAACTTGTCACTAGCAAAAGGAAATGAGATGACGCTGTTTCTGCATTCAGGGACTCAGTGACCTCATCCATTCAGCAGTGTACTTCATATTGTAAGATGTTCCTTTTACCTTGGAGGAACTAAATGTACAAACGTTAAGAGGCAAAATCAGCAAGACAGTGGTAGGCAATGCAGTTCCTACCTTACATTCAGGTTGCAGTTATGGTTTCAGCAATTGAACCCCAAATATCAGACTCTATTCATCTGTCTCTGGCCTTCTGGACAATACAAATCATAACTTGCATTTACTTTTCACATACTGTTGGCATCCCTCAATGCTCACAGCACTGGTGTCGACACCCCTCCAATCTTATCCATGTAACACTGCATTTCCCATGGCTAATCCACCTAGCCTGCACATCCCTGGGCCCTACAGCATTGCCAGTCCACCTCACCTGTACGTCTTTGGACAGGGGCAGGAAACCGGATCACCTGGAAGGAAACCCACGCAGACACAATGAGAATGTACAAACTCCACACAGTCGTCTGTCCCTAGCACTACTGAGCCACCAGGTGCTGGTAATGTTTGGTGATGTTGCCCATTTTAGGCAGTGATTTTATTCCTCCCTGCAAAATATTAAGATAAACCATCCCTTTTACTAAAAGTGAATTCCATGGAAGAATTTCATGAGCTTAAATTAATATTTGCACTTGAAGATATAAATGTTTTTGTCTGTAAAGACATCAACACGAGCTTTAACAGGAAGAATCCGAGATTTAGAACCATGAAGAATGGTGCTCTCAATAGAATTGATACAAAATAAGTGTTTTGCTTTTAGTGGATTCAAACATTCATTTTAACCTTTATTTTCTATTTTGAATTAATTCATCGACAGTTGTGGGAATGGATTTTGCAAGAATGTTAGCCTGTATTGTTAAGATCATGAACGATCTGTTCCACGTGCCCATGTACCATGATAACCTTTGATTCTCCAGTCTGGCAAGAATCGATCTTCCTTTATCTTAAAAACATTTATTGACCCTCCTTGTGCTGCCTTTTAATACATAAAATTCCAAAGTGACAAAACTGTCTAAATGAAAAAAAAAATTCCCCTCATCTCTGTCCTGAAATATCCAGGTTTGGGCTGACAAGTGGAAAGTAGCATGTGAAGCATCTCCACTAAGAAAGAATTGAAACATAGTCCTTTGGCGTTCAATGGTGTTACCATCACTGAATTCCCCACTATGAATATCCAACAGGTTACCATTAACTGAACTGGACTAGCTATATAAATATAGTGACTACAAGAGCAAGTCAGAGGCTAGGAACACTATTCTGGATTAGTGGTGCTGGAAGAGCGCAGCAGTTCAGGCAGCATCCGAGGAGCAGTAAAATCGACGTTTGGGCAAAAGCCCTTCATCAGGAATCAGTCTAGGAACACTACACTACTCACCCATCTGATTCCCCTAAGCCTGTCCACCCATTTGCAAGGTAAACGTCCGGAGTGTATTGGGGTACTCCCCACTTGTGTGAATGAGTGAACCTGCAATAAGACTCAAGAAGCTTGACATTATCCAGGAAAAAAACCATTTGATCAACCACCTACAACATTCAGTGCCTCTATCATTACTGCATAGTAGCAGCAGTGTGTACATCTCCAAGATGCAGTGGAGAAGGTCAGTAACTCTTCAGCAGCATTGTCCATAAGATGTAGGAACTGAAGTAGGCCATCCAATCCATTGAGTCTGCTCTTTCCTACCTTTTTCTTATAATTCTTGTTTTCCCTTATTAGTTAAAAACCTGCCATTCAAACCTGTGGCACTTCCATTTAGAAGGACAAGGTCAGCTGATACCACTAACTGCAAATTCTCCTCCAAGACACTCATCATCCTAACTTGGAAATATAGAACGTAGAGTATTACAGCGCAGTACAGGGGCATTAGCCCTCGATGTTGCACCTACCTGTGGAACTAATATGAAGCTACACTATTCCATTTTCATCCATATGTTTTTCTAATGACCGTTCCAATGCCCTTAAAGTTGGCAAGTCTGCTATTGTTGCAGGCAATGCGTTCCACGCCACTACTACTCTGAGTAAAGAAACTACCTCTGACATCTGTCCTACATCCACCACCCCTCAATTTAATCTTCCCTTGTGCTAGTCATCCCCATCTGAGGAAAAAGGCTCTGGCTGTTCACCCTGTCTAAACTTTTGATATCTTATTTGTCTGAATTACGTCACCTCTCAATCTTCTCTCTAATGAAAACAAATTTCAAGTCCTTCAGCCTTTCCTCATAAGACTTCCCCTCCATACCAGGCAGTATCGTAGTAAATCTCCTCTGAACCCTTTCCAAAGCTTCCATATCCTTCCTACAATGCAGTGACCAGAGTTGTATACAATACTCTAAGTGCGGCCACACCAGCTCCAGCATGACCTCTACCAATAAAAACAATAACACACCATATGCCGCCTTAACAACCCTATCAATCTGGGTGGCAACTTTCATTGAACTATGTACATGGACACAGAGATCTCTCTGCTCATCTACACCACCAGGAATCTTACCATTAGCCCAGTACTCTGCATTCTTGTTGCTCCTTCCGAAGTGAAGTACCTCACACTTTTACACATTAAATTCCATTTGCCACCTATCAGCCCAGCTTTGATGCTTATCGATGTCCCTCTGTAACCTGCAACATCCTTCTGCACTATCGTCAACTCACCGACCTTAGTGTCATCCGCAAAACTGCTAACCTATCCTTCTATGCCCTAATCCATGGCACTTATAAAAATTACAAACTACAGTGGCCCCAAAACCAATCCTTGCGATACACCACAGGTAACTGAACTCCAGAATGAATATTTCCCATCAACCACCACCCTCTGTCTTCTTTCAGCTAGCCAATTTCTGATCCGAACCACTAAATCACCCTCAATCCCATGTCTCTGTATTTTGTGCAATAGCCTACCGTGGGGAACTTTATCAAACACCTTACTGAAATCCATATATGCCACATCAATTGCTTTACCCTCATCCACCTGTTTGTTCACCCTCTCAAAGAACTCAATAAGGTTTGTGAGGCATGACCTACCCTTCACAAAACCGTGTTGACTATCTCTAATCAACTTATTCCTTTCTAGATAATTATAAATCTTATCTCTTATAATCTTTTCCAACACTTTACCCATAACCATAGTAAGGCACATTGGTCTGTAATTACCAGGGTTGTCTCTACTCCCATTCTTGGCCAAGGAGACAACATTTGCTAACCTCCAGTCTTCTCGCACTATCCCTGTAGACAATGACGACATAAAGATCAAAGCCAAAGGCTCAGCAATCTCCACCCTGGCTTCCCAGAAAATCCTAGGATAAATCCCATCCAGCCCAGGGGACTTACCTATTTTCACACTTTTCAGAATTGCTAACACCTTCTCCTTGTGAACCTCAATCCTGTCTAGTCTAGTAGTCTGTATCTCCGTATTCTCCTTAACAACATTGTCTTTTTCCAGTGTGAATATTGAAGAAAAATATTCATTTCATGCATTTCACACCTCCCCTATCTCCTTGGACTCCACGCACACATTCCCACTACTGTCCTTGATTGGCCCTAACCTTTCTCTACTCATTCTTTTATTCCTGATATACCTTTAGAAAGCTTTATGATTTTCCTTGATCCTACATGCCAATGACTTCTCATGTCCCCTCCTGACTCTTCTTAGTTCTCTCTTTTGGTCTTTCCTGGCTAACGTGTAATTCTCAAGCACCCTAACTGAGCCTTCACGTCTCATCCTAACATAAGTCTTCTTCTTCCTCTTGACAAGAGATTCAACTTCTTTAATAAACCGCAGCTCCCTTTCTCTACCACTTCCTCCCTGCCTGACAGGTACATACTTATCAAGGACCCACAGTAGCTGTTCCTTGAATAAGCTCCACATTTAATTGTGCACATCCCCTGCAGTTTCCTTCCCCATCCTATGTATCCTAAATCTCGCCTACTTGCACCATAATTGCCTTTCTCCCTGTGGGATATACCTATCCCTTTCTATCACTAAAGTAAACATAACCGAATTGTAGTCACTATCACCAAAGTGCTCACCTACCTTCAAATCTAACACCTGGTCGGGTTCATTAGCCAGTACCAAATCCAATGTGGCCTTTCCCCTTGTTGACCTTTTTACATACTGCATCAGGAAACCATCCTGCACACATTAGGCAAAAACTGACCTATCTAAAGAACTCGAACAATAGTATTTTCAGTCAATACTTGGTAAGTTAAAGTCCACATAACAACTGTCTTGTTACTCTTGCTCCTATCCAGAATTATCTTTGCCTTCCTCCCTCTACATCTCTGGAACGATTTGGAGGCCTATAGAAAACTCCCTTCCTCTCCTTTCCTGTTTCTAACCTCAGCCCATACTACCTCAGTAGACAAGTCCTCAATCATCCTTTCTGCGACTGTAATACTGCCCTTGACTGACAATGCCACACCTCCCCCTCTTTTACCATCTTCTCTGTTCTTACGGAAACATCTAAATCCCAGAACCTGCAACAACATTCCTGTCCCTGCTCTATCCATGTCTCTGAAATGGCTACAACATCGAAGTCCCAGGTACCAACCCCTGCTGCACGTTGACCCACCTTATTCTGGAACCTTGCGGTGTTGGAGTGGCCACACATCAAACCACCTTCCTGCTTGCCGGCGAACTCTTGCGACCTTGAAACCATATTTCTGACCTCGTTATTCTCAACCTCCTGGACACTGGAACTACAATTTCCCCCCCCCCCCACCACGCTGAATTAGTTTAAACCCTTCTAAATGGCATTAGCAAATTCCACCCCCCCCCACCCAGGATATTGGTATCCCTCTGGTTCAGGTGTAGACCATCCTGTTCGTAGAGGTCCCACCTACCCCAGAATGAGCCCCAATTATCTAGGTATCTGAAACCTTCCTTCCTGTACCATTCCTATCGGTATTCCTTCACTGCTGCTGGGTCAGAATCCTGAAACTGCCTTCCTAAGGGCACTGTGGGTCTACCTACAGCACATGATCGCAGCAATTCAAGAAGGCAGATCATTACCATCTTCTCAAGGGCAACTAGGATGGGCAATAAATGCTGGCCAGCCAGCCAGTGATGCCCATGTTCCATGAATAAATTAAAAAAGAAAAATACCCACTCTTCTTCCGTTAACTAGGGCACCATTCCATGACCTTTTGTGTTTATTGAGCCCTGAATGGCCCAGCTCCAATTTTAAAATTATGGTCCCCTTTTCTGGACCTCCCCAACCAGTGATAAAATGTTCTCTAGCGTTTATACGCAAGTGAATATAAGCCTGGCCTGCAACCTCTCCCACCATTTTCCCAGATATTATAGACTACTGCATAGAATACAGCACTATCTTTCTTCAGGTGCATACTTAAAAGTGCATTTACCTCAGATGGGGTTTAATTGAAACTGTACGCATGAATCTAAGTTCCACTTCTTTGTATTTCAGGCCTTTTGGAAGAAAGGCCAACAGTCTTTTAAAATTATTTTTATATTGTCCACTTCTAATGATTTCAATTCCCGGATCTCTGCTTCCCCACAGCCCTGAGCCTCTGACTATTTAAGGAAAGCATTGAATTCCCTTTCTTAGCTCCAAAGAGATAATCTTGTACTTCCCCACATTGAACTCTCCCTGTCAGTGTTTGACATATTTGCTTAATTCTGGTAGCTCAGTGGTTAGCGCTGCTGCCTCACAGTGCCAGGGATCCGGGTTCAATTCCAGCCTCGGGTGACTGTCTGTGTGGAGTTTGCACATTCTCCCTGTGTCTGCGTGGGTTTCCTCCAACAGTCCAAAGACGTGCAGGTCAAGTGAATTGGCCATGTTAAATTGCCCACAGTGTTAGGTGCATTAGTCAGAGGGACATGGATCTTGGTGGGCTATTCTTCGGCGTGTCGGTGTGGACTTGTTGGGCCGAAGGACCTGTTTCCATATTGTAGGGGATCTAATCTAATCTAATCTAATCTAATCTCTGTTCGGTTTCACACAGTTTACTTTTACCCTAGCCCACCTTCAGCAGAAAAGTTGGACATATTGCTGCTTTTTCTTTCAGCAGTCATTAATGAATTGTTAGTATGGATGCTGGAAGATGTGCTGTTGGTTTGAGTAGTATTGTTTTATTCTGAGTTTATGTTCTAGCAGTGAACTAACCTGTACCAACCAATTGGTCAGCTCCAATTCCACGCAGTCTTGTTTTTGCTAAAATATCTCTTACATACGGATAACATTCCTAGGCATTCCACCAATAGAGTCTTAGAGATACACAACACAGAAACTGACTCTTTTTTCCAACTCGTCCATGCCGATCAGATATCCTAAATAAATCTAGTCCCATTTGCCAGGATTTGGCCCATATCCCTCAAAATCCTTCCCAATCATTCTACCCATCCAGATGTTTTTTCAATGGTGTAATTGTACCAGCCTCTGCCACTTCCTCTGGCAGCTCATTCCATGCACGCATCACCCTCTGCTGAAAGTTGCCCCTTAGGTCCCTTTTTAAATCTTTCCCCTCTCACCTTAAACCTAAACAGTCTAGTTTTGGACACCCCCACCCCAGGGAAAAGACCTTGCCTATTTACCCTAATCATGCTCCTCATGATTTTATAAATCTCCATCAGGTCACTCCTCTGTCTCTGAAGCTCCAGGGAAAATAGTCCCAGTCTATTCAGCCTCTCTCTCTATAGCTTAAAGCTTCCAACCCTGGCAACATCCTTGTAAATCTTTCTTGAACGCTTTCAAGTTTGACAACATCCTTCCTATTGCAGGGAGACCAGAATTGCATGCAATATTCCAATAGTGGCCTAACCAATGTCCTGTACAGCTGCAACATGACTCCCAACTCCCATTCAGTGCACTGACCAGTAAAAGAAAGTATTCCAAAAGCTTTCTTCACTATCCTATCTACCTATGACTCCACTTTCAAGGAACTGTGAAACTGCACTCCAAGATCTCTCTGTCCAGCAACACTCACTAGGGCCTTACTAAAAGTCTGTAAGTCCTGCCATGATTTGCCTTTCCAGAGTGGAGCACCTCACATTTATCTAAACCTTCTTCGCTGTCTAGTACGCCTCCAATTTTGGTGTCATCTGCAAACTTAGTAACCAATCCTCCTTTATTTACATCCAAATCATTTATAGAAATGACAAAAACAGTGGACCCAGCACTGATCCTTGTAGCCCACCTCTGGTCTCAGGCCTCCAGTCTGAAAAGCAACCCTCCACCACCACCACCCTCTGTCTTCTATCTTCGAGCCAGTTCTGTATCCAAATAGCTAATTCTCCCTTTATTTCCATGTAATCTAACATTGCTAACCAGACTCCCATGAGGAACCTTGTTGAATGCCTCGAAGATAACGTTCACCACCCTGCCCTCATCAACCCTCTTTGTTACTTCTTCAAAAAACTCAATCATGTTTGTGAGACATAAGTTCCCATGAACAAAACCATGTTGACTATCCCTCATCAGTCCTTGCCTTTCCAAATCCTGTCCCTCAGGATTCCCTCCAACATCTCGACCACCACTGATGTCAGGCTCACTGGTCTATAGTCCAGTCCCTTACCATCCTTCTTAAATAGTGGCACCACGTTAGCCAACTTCCAGTCTTCCGTCACCTCGCCTGTGGCTATCGATGATGCAAATATCTCAGTAAGGGGCCCAGCAATCTTTTCTCTAGCTTCCCACAGAGTTCTAGGGTACACCTGATCAGGCCCCAGGGATTTGTCCACCTTAATGCATTTAGAGACATCCACCGCCTCCTCTCTAATATGGACGTTTTCAAAATGTGGCTATTTATTTCCCACGTTCTCCATCTTCCATATCCTTCTTCACATAAATACTAATGCAGAATACTCATTTAGTATCCCCCATCTCCTGTGGTTGCACACATAGTGGCCTTGCTGATCTTTAAGGGGCCCAATTCTCTCCAGCTAGTCACCTTTTTGTCATTAATGTATTTGCAGAATCCCTTTGAATTTTCCTTAACCCTATTTGCCAAAGCTATTTTATGTCCCCTTTCTGCCCTCTTGATTTCTCTCTTAAGTATACTCCTACTGCTTTTATGCTCTTTTAGTGAATAACTTAATTTCTGATGTATGCTTTTTTTATTCTTGACCAAAATCTCAATTTCTCTAGTCATCCAGCATTCTCTACACCTACCAGCCTTGCCCTTCATCCTAACAGGAATATACTGTCTCCGGACTCTCTATCTTAATTTTGAAGGCTTCCTGTTTTCCAGCCGTCCTTTTACCTGGGGACATCCGCCCCAGTCAACTTTTGAAAGGTCTTGCCTAATACCGTCAAAATTGGCCTTCCTCCAATTGAGAGCTTTAACTTTCAGATCCAGTCTATCTTTTTCCATCACTATTTTAAAACTAATAGAATTATAGTCACTGGCCCCAAAGTGCTCCCCCACTGGCACCTCAGTCACCTGCCATTCATTATTTCCCAAGATTAGGTCAAGTTTTGTGCCTTCTCGAGCAGGTACATCCACATACTGAATCAGAAAATCTTCTTGTACACACCTAACAAATTCCTCTCCATCTAAGCCCTTAACACAATGGCAGTCCCAGTCTCAGTTTGGAAAGTTAAAATCCCCAACCATAACTACCCCTATTATTCTTACAGATAACTGAGATATCTTTACAAATCCCACCCAAGTAACTTCACTGGACATATTCCCAGGAATATCCTCTCTAAATGCAGCCATAATGTTAACCCTTATCAAAAAAGCCACCTCTCCTCCTCTCTTGCTCCCTTTCTATTTCTATAGATCTATACTCGGGAACATTAAGCTGCCAGTTCTGTCCATCCCTGAGCCATGTCGCTGTAATTGCTATGATATCCCAGTCCCATGTTCCTGACCATGCCCTGAGTTCAATGTTCCTTGTTAGTTACTTCCTCAAAAATATCAAGTCATTTCATTAGACATCACTCTGCAAATCCATGTTGTCCCACTGATCAGTTCATATTTATTGAAATGCTTCCCCAATAACAAATTTAACTAACTTCCCAAAAACAGACTACTAATCAACCTATTGTTTCTTGGTTTCTCTCTCTGATCTTTCCTAAATAATGAAGTCTAATTAGCAAGCTCCCCATCCAGGGGAGATTGTTTCCAAATTCAATGAGTTTTGAAAGATCGCGATGATGAATCAACAATTTCTTTTTTTATTACTTTGGGATTGAAACATAGATTTTTGGAGTTTTGTCTACATTTAATCTCATTATATTTATTACTGTTTAATTTTCATTGAATCCAGTCTGTTCCTCCCCTCAGTTTATTTTTCATTTTCTTTGTAAACATGCTATTTTATCCTGAGTGGTCTCCTGCGAAGATTGATGCAGAATTATTATTAAGCAAGACTGCAGTTCCCTGCATCCAGTTACAATATCACTGTCTATTATTAGGGGGCCCAATTGCTCTTAGCCATTCACTGTTAATAGATTTGGAAAACGATTGAGTGCCGTTCCTGATATCCCTTGCATTTGATTTCTGGTATACTTTCTGTAACTCTTCCCATTTTCTTTGTATCTCTTTCCTGTCTTTGTTTTTATCCTGTCCATGGAATCTGTCTGTCTTGTTTCTTTTAAAAGCCCTTTCTTTTAATTTAACACTGATTCTTCTCTTTTTGGCCAAGTTTGTCTAATTGCATGAGTGCCCTTTAGGGATATGTGCAGATCTTATATTCTACCAAATACTTTTGTGAACACCTCACACGATTCATAAGTAGTTTTGTTATTAATAGTACTGCCCAATCTATGTAGTTAATTTCTGTTTCTGGTTCATATTTCCAAATTTGGTCGTCTTGAGTTTTGTGGATTAACCTTCTCCCTGCCAAACCTAATATTGAATTTTATATTCTGGTCACTGGTTACCTCTGTGTTACCTTGCTGATAGATGACTGGGATCATTAGCGGTGGCACTGTGGCTGATAACACCAGAACCTGGGATCGATTCAACTCTTGAGTGATTGGCTATGTGGAGTTAGCACATTCTCCCCATGTCTGCGTGGGTTTCCTCCGGATGCTCTGCTTTCCTCATGGGTTAGGTGGATTGACCATGCTAAATTTCACATGGTGTCCATGGATGTGCAGGCTAGGTGGATTAGCCATGGGAAATGCAGGTAAAAGGGTAGCTCTGGGTGGGCTGTTGTTTGGAGAGTCTATGTGGACTCGATGGGCCAAATGGGCTGCTTTCACACAGTAGGTAAACTATTATCCTACGATCCTATGATTACAAAGTCTAAATTGGATTGCTCTCTTGTTTGTAGTAGGCCAGCCTTAGGACAACCCACAGTGCTTTACAACTAGGGATATTTTGCAACAACTGTATAGGATGTTTGTGAGACCACATTTGGAGCACTGTGTACAGTTTTGGTTCCTTTACCAAAGGAGAGACATACTGTCTTACTTTGGAAGCAGTTCAGTTCACTTAGTTGATTCCACAATGAAAAGGTTGTCTTTTGAGGAAAGGGTGAGCATACTGGGCCTACTCTTATTTAGAAAAATAAGAACTGATCCTATTGGAACACGTGAGATTCTGAAGGGGCTTGACCGGGTAGATGCATGTTAGGATCCCATAAACAACAATGGACAGTTTCTTGTGATGTTGGTTGAAAAATAAATAGAATAAAGAACAGTATAACACAGGAACAGGCCCTTCAATCCACCATGTCTGCGCCGACCATGATGCCATTCTAAACTAATCCCATCTACCCACACATGGCTCATATTCCTCTATTCCCTGCTTTCTCATTGTCTTGTCTAAATGCCTCTTAAACATTGCTAATGTATCTGCTTCTACCACTTCACTTGGCAGCGTGATCTAGGAACCTACCAACTATTGTGTAACAAACATTCCTTGCACATCTCCTTTTAGCTTTCCCCTTCTCACCTTATTTGACATTTCCACCCTGAGAAAGAGACTCTGACTATCCACCCTATCCATGCCTCTCATACTATTATATACTTGTATCTGATTACCCCTACACCTCTGTTGTTCTAGTGAAAACAATCAGGTTTGTCCAATCTTTCCTCATAGCTAATACACTCCAATCCAGGCAACATCCTGGTAAACCTTTTTTGCACCCTCTCTATAGCCTTTTTATCCTTCCTATAGTGTGATGACTGGAACTGCATAGAATACTCCAGATGTGGCCAAAACTAAAGTCATGTACAGTTGCAGCATGATTTGCCAACTTTTATGCTTAATGCCCTGACCGATGATGGCAAGTATGCCATATGCCTTCTTTACTACCTCATCTATTTGTGTTGCCACGTTTGGGGAGCTATGGACTTGTACCCCAAGATCCCTCTGTCCATCAATGCTCCTAAGGGTCCTGTTATTTACTGTATACCTTCCTCTTGCATTTGCCCTCCCAAAATGCATCACCTTACATTTGTCTGGTTTAAACTCCATTTGCCATTTCTCTACTCAACTTTCCAACTGATCTATATTCTGCTGCATTCTTTGGCAACCTTCCTCATTATCCACAAATCCACCAATTTTTGCATCATCTGCAAACTTACCAGTCAGACTACCTGTGTTTTCATATAAGTCATTTATTTATGTATTACAAACAGGAGAGATCTCAGCATTGATCCATCAGAACAGCACTGCTCCAGTCAGAAAAACATCCCTCTACAACTATGTCTCTTCTATGACCAAGCCAATGTTGTTATCCATTTTGCCATGTGACTTAATTTCCTAGACCATAACATTTATCTCAATGCCAAATTATTGTCACAACACCAGGGAGGACTGTCCTTCAGTAATGCCATGGATTCTGCTGCATGTGCCTGACAGAACAGACACTCTGTTGGCCTGAAAACATCTCCAACACTGAAGCACCCAATCAGTGCAGCACTTCAGAAAGTGCTTAACGATGCGAGAGAACTGCTCTTGGATACTGAGAGGTTATGAAACATGCAAAATAGGTTCTTCCTTGGTACTGCATGGGTGTGTAATCCCAGATTGAGAGTGTCTAGAGAGGACATAAAACTTCTCATACATAACTTGAAGTGACATCTCTGAGCTACAGCCAGAGCCATGGGATTGATCTCTTGATGACCTGTTGGATTAGATTCCCTACAGTATGGAAACAGATCCTTCAGCCCAACGAGTCCACACCGACCCTCCGAAGAGTAATCCACCCAGACCCATTCCCCTACCCTATATTTAATCCTAACACTATGGGCAATTTAGCATGGCCAATTCACCTGACTCGCGCATCTTTGGACTGTGGGAGGAAACCGGAGCACCCGAAGAAAAGCCACGCAGACACGGGGAGGACGTGCAAACTCCACACAGTCAGTCGCCTGAGACGGGAATCAAAGCTGGGTCCCTGGCGCTGTGAGGCAGCAGTGCTGACCGCTGAGCCATTGTGCCTCCCTGTTCTAGTGGCTCGGCACAATAGTCAGACTCTTTTAGAATTCATGATCTGCAAGGTTTTCAGTGTAATGTCGGTCCCCTGAAGAGCTTTGCTGAGTTTTACAGCAATCTGCCATTTTATGACCCCAGCTAGTGATATTAAGGAACAGTCAGATTCCAGAATGCAACGTTAGCATTCTGGTGGATTTTAGTGATACAAGATAAGAATTGAAAGTGCTGGAGAAACTTAGCAGGACTGGCAGTGTATGTGGAGAGAGAATCAAAGTTAATATTTGAGTCCTGTAGGACCTTCTTTTGTTTTGATATTACCTTTGGCAGTTTTAGCTAAAACTCTCTACTGTTATACTTTCTTCCCTTTGAAATAAACGATAGCATTCTCTCTGCCTTCCCTCTTACCTGACAAACTTGGATGCTAACGTTTTATGATTCAATCACAAGAACTCCCAAATCCTGTAAATTTCTGCAGTCCTTCTCCATTTAAATAAAGGTCCACCACCTCTATTCAAAGAGGTATTGGTGATACTGTATGAACATGAGCTACTGATGCAGTGTTACCATATGGACACCAGCTAATGTTGCAGAGATACCACATAGATACTAGCTAGTGGTACAGTGATACCAGAGAGACACTAGCTGGTGGTACGATGATGCTACATAGTCTATCGTGAAGCCTATAGTATTATAATGGAGCTGATCAAATGAAGCAAGGATATTTTAAATCAATGACAAAAGAGTATTTCTATATTTGAATCTTCATGAGGTCAGTTTAGGTGTGGCTCTTGATGCATTAAGGAGTGTTTAGAAGAGATTCTTTCGCATAGAGGATTATTAACATATGTAATGCATTCTTGAAGTGGAACTTGAAGTTGAACAATCCAAGAAAGATTTAAATGAACATCTAAAAGAAAGCAGGAATTTTGGGATATGCATTGCTGATGTGGACGCAGCCACAGGTTGAAGTAAAATTTCATGTTTCTCATTCTGACTCTTTAAAGCTGTTTTTCTCATTCTCACAAATTCAATTTGTGAGGTGCTTACATCATGTAATAACAGTACTTTCTATAATGGTGTTAACATAAATCTACACCGGAGCAGAATTAGAAGAATTCATTAATATCCTCAATAATTATCATTCCTCCGTTAAGCTGAAAGTTACATCCACAAGGAAAGACATAGGCGTTGAAGTTGTCAATTATTTTGGGGAAAAGAAAAGTTTTAATTCAACACAAAAGAACATCCACTGCTGCCTCACAGCACCAGAGACCCGGATTCAATTCCTGCCTCAGGTGACTGTCTGTGTGGAGTTTGCACATTCTCCCCGTGTCTGCGTGGGTTTCCTCCGGGTGCTCCGGTTTCCTCCCACAGTCCAAAAATGTGCAGGTGAGGTGAATTGGCCACGCTAAATTGCCCGTAGTGTTAGGTGAAGGGATAAATGTAGGGGAATGGGCCTGGGTGGGTTGCGCTTCGGCTGGTCGGTGTGGACTTGTTGGGCCGAAGGGCCTGTTTCCACTCTGTAAATAATCTAATCTAATCTAATCTAATCTAATCTAATCTAATCTAATCTAATCTAATTCAGAGATAATGCTGACTGATGAGGTCACAGCTAATGCATTTCCAATGTATTTGCGTAAAGTTGGAAGATTTTAAGAAGGGGTTATTAAGCTTTTTACTATTTCTCAGTTCTCAATCTCAGTTTTATATTGAATTATTGAGTTAGTGTTCATATACAATAGCATCCACACACCCTTCCTTCATTATCCTTTAGTGGACCAATCTTTTCTCTAGTTACCCACTTGTTTCTTACATAAGAATAAAAGGCTTTGGGATTCTTCTTAATTCTGCTCGTTAAAGCTATTTCATGACCCTTTTTAGCCGACTTGATTCCTTGTTTAAGACTGGTCCTGCTCTTCTGACATTCCTGTAAGGTCCGTTCTGTCCTTAGCTACCTGGACCTTATGTACGCTTTCCTTTTCCACTTGGCTAGTCATACAATTTCTCCTGTCATCCATGGTTCATGAATCTTGCCTTTCTTATCCTTTGCTTTCAACAGGCCATGCAGTATCTTTAAAAGCTTCCCACATATCAAACGTGGACTTCCCTCCAAATAGCTGTGTCCAATCCACATTTCCCAGCTCCTGCCTAATTTTGATATAATTGACCTTCGCCCAGTTTAATACTGTTCCCTTAGGACCACTCTCATCTTTGTCTACTGTTCCCAAACAAATCCCCCGCCGCAACTTCAACCACCTGGCCTGGCTCATTCCCCAATATCAGGTCGTACTGTTCTAGAAAACTCTCCTAGATGCTTCTTACAAATTCTGCCCCTTCCAGACCTCTGACACTAAGTGTATCCCAGTGAATGTTGGGAAAATAAAAATCTTCCATCACCACTACCCTGTTGCTTCTACATCTCTCCATAATCTATTTACTTATTTGTTCTTCTACCTCACACTCACTGTTGGGAGGCCTGTAATACAGTCCCAACAATGTAACTGCACTCTTCTTATTTCTCAGCTCCACCCATAATACCTCACTGCTCAAGCCCTCCATAGTGTCTTCCTTTAGCACAGCCGTGATATCATCCCTAACAAGCAACTCCTCCCCCACTTTTACTTGCATCCCTGTCTTGTCTGAATTGTCGATATCCTGGAACATTTAGTTGCCAATCCTGCCCTTCCTTCAACCAAGTCTCTGTGATTGCAATAACATCATTCTTCCAGGCACCAATCCAAGCCCTAAGTTCATCTGCCCAATTAATTTGTGAGAAATTAATTGCATCAGTGATTTCAATCTTACCTGGCTGGCAGTTAGTTCAGTATTCTTTTCTGGTAGGCCATCCCACACCTCCTTTCTGTCTTTTTCCCCTGCATCCCATTTTCTTTGGAGCCACCTTCTTCAGCATCGAGACACCTCCTCCCCACTGTTACCATTTCTCCAACACCACTGGCCCCAGCAAAAGACTCCTTGTTGACTCACTCACGAACTACTGCCAATTACTTTCCCAATGTTCACTGCTCCAATCACAGGCTGTTTCTCTCCTGGATTTGAGTCTGATCAACAAGAATGGGAGAGGAACAGCCTGTGATTGGAGGGGCAGCTCCTGACCGATTCTGCCTCTTCCACATGTAGGGCCACCTATTCTCTGATGAATTGCTCCGCGATTGAAATTTCCCTCTGTGTTTTGGAGGTGAATTCATGTAATGCAAAAACAAAAGCAACGTAGTTTAAGGGCAATTAGGGACGGGCAACAAATTTTGGCCTTACCAGTGATGTCCACATCGCTGAATTTTTAGAAAGTGTTGAAAATTTTTAAAAAGTGCTTGAATCATCTAGTAGTTTGAAGTATTTCTGAAGAACTGAGACCCTAACCTCAAAAAAGTATAAATATTTACCAGTATTATTTTAAAAATCATAAACTAATTTCATCTTTCCCTTCTGTTAGGGACATAAGAGGCAACCAGTGCTTGTTTTTAACCTCATTAATGAAACAGAAGTAGTTAAGTGAAAACTTGCATTTCTGTTACATTTCTCACAACCTCAGAATGTACCATAATGCTCTGCAGCCAAGTTTGAAAGACATTAAAGTAGGTAATGCAGTTGTCAGTTTGCACATAGCAAGATCCCATTAACAGAAATGAAATAAATGGCCAAAATCATCTTTTTGATATCTTGTGAAGGATGAGTATTAGCTGGAACCCTGGAGGAACTTGTCATTTCTATTTTTAGTATCTATTATCTCCACCGAAGAGGGCAAACAGGTACTCACTTCAATGAAAAGCGACTTCGGTGACAGTGCAGCACTCCATCCCAGAGCCTGAGGATTATATCAGGGCCCAGAACCTGGGGTCTGAGAGTCGAGAGGCTGCAGTGCTCAGACCTGGGCAAGGAACAGCACCAGAACCTGTGATTTCTGTCACTGCTCCTTCCTTAGCACTGCATTGAAGTGTTAGCCTGGATTAACAGTTCCGGTTTCTGCAGTGGACATGAGCTGACAATGACAACTCAAGGGAGAGAAATATAATTCAGACATGGCTTTCAGCAGACTGCGTTCTCAATGTTCCCATAGCATAGTCCTCTCTTATGTAAAGAAGTAACTGGATGTAATGGGGGAAAGAGTGCTCACATCTTCTATCAGTTCCACCATTGAGTACCAGCTCAGTATTCAGAATCACATCTTCCCCTCTTTCAGGTAGTTAAAAGCATCGAAGAAAATGTATCAGAGAAGTTTAAGGGATCAAAGTCTGATCAATCTTCAGGATCTTCCGGCCTACATCCTAGGATTCTAAAATAAAAAAGGTGCAGAGATAGTGATGCACCTAGAGTCGTAGAGTCATAGAGATGTACAGCATGGAAACAGACCCTTCGATCCAACCCATCCATGCTGACGAGATATCCAAACCCAATCTAGTCCCACCTGCCAGCACCCGGCCCATATCCCTCCAAACCCTTCCTATTCATATACCCATCCAAATGTCTCTTAAATGTTGCAATTGTACCAGCCTCTACCGCATCCTCTGGCAGCTCATTCCATACACATACCACCCTATGCATGAAAAAGTTGCCCCTTAGGTCTCTTTTATATCTTTCCCCTCCCACCCTAAACCTATGCTCTCTAGTTCTGGACTCCCCGACCCCAGACTTTGTCTGTTTATCTATCCATGCTCCTCATAATTTTGTAAACCTCTATAAGATCACCCCTCAGTCTCCGACGCTCCAGGGAAAACAGCCCCAGCCTGTTCAGCCTCTCCCTGTAGCTCAGATCCTCCAATCCTGGCAACATCCTTGTAAATCTGTTCTGAACCCTTTCAAGTTTCACAACATCTTTCCAATAGGAAGGAGACCAGAATTGCACGCAATATTCCAACAGCAGCCTAACCAATGTCCTATACAGCCGTAACCTGACCTCCCAACTCCTGTAGTCAATACTCTGACCAATAAAGGAAAGCATACCAAATGCCTTCTTCACTATCCTATCTACCTGTGACTCCACTTTCAAGGAGCTATGAACCTGCATTCCAAGGTCTCTTTGTGTAGCAACACTCCCTAGGACCTTTTTGATTTTCCAAAATTCCCTAGATTCTAAAACCGTCCTAATGTATTAGAAAGTAGGAAATGCAGTACTGTTTTTCAGGGAGGGAGAGAGAGAGAGAGAAAAAAACCCAGGAATAATAGGCCTGACATCAGTTGTCGTGGAAATTTTTATGAGTAAAATTTTGATACAGTACTGACAAAATTATATAAAGTCATTGTGGTTTTATTGAATAGGGGATTATGTTTGATAAATTTATTTTGAGGATTTAACTAGAAGGGTGGATAAGGGGAACCAGTAGATGTGGTGTAACGTTTCTAAAAGTCATTTTATAAGGTGCCACACAAAAGATTAGTCAACTAAATAAGGGCTAATGGAGTTGAGGCGATATGTTAACGTAAATAGTGGACCACGTAATGAACGTGAAACAGAGAATAGGGATAACTGGAATCTTTTCAAGTTGTCAGGCTGTCATGAGGACAGTGCTGCCAAAATCAGTGCTGGAAATTCGGCTATTAAGAATCATTGAGAATCTATACTCATGACTTTAACAAAGAGACAGAAAGTGATGCATCAACATTTGCTGATGATATAAAATTGGCAGTGAAAACCAGAGTTTGATTAGATTAGATTCCCTACAGTGTGGAAACAGGCCCTTCGGCCCAACAGGTCCACACTGACCCTCCGAAGAGCAACCTACCCAGACCCATTCCCCTCTGACTAATGCACCTAACACTACAGGCAATTTAGCATGGCCAATTCACCTAACCTGCACATTTTTGGACTGTGGGAGGAAACCGGAGCACCCGGAGGAAACCCACGCAGACACTGGGAGAATGTGCAAACTCCACACAGTCAGTTGCCCAAGGCGGAAATTGAACCTGGGTCCCTGGCGCTGTGAGGCAGCAGTGCTAACCACTGAGACACCGTTCCGTCCTAAGGACAGGTGTGAGCAGGACACACGTTGCAAAGAGTTGAAGTGACTGTGAGTGTTTTGTGGAGAATTGTGTTGCTATTCATTTTGGTCATTCTAATAGAAAACCAGAATAACTTTTAGAAAATGCAAAATGTTAATTGCAGCTGCTTTCATACAAAGAACACAGGAAGTAAATTCCTGTATAACAAGCACTTAGGATGAACAAATGGCATGTTGGCCTCTATTCTGAGATGATTGGAGTACAAGAATGAAGAGCTCTTGGGACAAAACTCGCCTGGAATACTGTGCACAGTTTTGATATCCATTTTTGAAAAAGCATAAACTTGTATTGGACACAGTACAGTGAAGATTCATGGGATTGGTTCCTGGGTAGAGGGAATTGACCTTTGACGAGAGGCTGAATAGTTTGCGTCTACATTATTTACAATTTGGAAGAACTAGAGGTGAGCTCATTGAAATATGCAAGATTCTGAAATAATTTGACAGGCTGGACAGTGAGAGGTTGTTTGCACTGATGGAGGACACAGGCACACTGTCTCAGGATAGGGAGTCAACAATTTAGACTGAAATAAGAGAAATCTCTTCACTTAGCACATTGTGAATCTTTGGAATTCTCTGCAATGGATTGCCGAGGTGCTGGGTGATTTTGTTTGGTTAGCTTAGGTGCAGAATAAAGTGAGCAGTGTGGGTTCAATCCCTGCCCCAGCTGTGGTAGTTAATGGAGACCTGTCCCCATACCTTACGCCGAGCTTGCAGAGTGGTTACCTTGAAGCTATAGATAACCAATTGTCTTTTTCCAGGAGGAATACCTGTGATCCTTTGTGGACTCTGGCTTTTTACTTACCCCAGATATTCTATTGTTCAGTATATTTAGGATTAAGATTGAGCTATTTATAATCTCACAGAGTCTCAAGGGGTGAGGAGAGGTGGCAGGAAAGAGAAATTGAGGCAGAATTCAGCACTAATCATCCCGAATGGTGGAGCTGGCTCAATGCTCTACTGTACTCCTGCTGCTGTCTCTCATGTCCTTGTGTTCCCTAGGATATGAACTCAGTTGCTGTATGTTAACTTGTCTTTAATAGTACGATGGAGTTTTGTGGCTATGACACTCTAGAATGTTTCTAATTGTACCAATGCCATCCAAGTGGCAACAAGGATGTCAAAGGGACAGAGTGAGCAATGCAGGGGCAAGTCACCAAGTGGTCGTCATATACACCCGATAGGAAATATAAGGTAACAAAGCAGGAACTACAGGTTTCTTGACTGTTTTCTACCTGGGATGAAAAATGAACTAGAATGAAAAACATTAGTGTGAAAACATTTCAGTAAATCATAAGAATTATTCAATGGAGTGGCTGAGTGATTATGGCCCCTCTGAGTGGGTACCCTTTCTAAGAAACAGACAGACTAAAGCAGGTTCAGAAAACTTACCCAAGGAGATAGTTTGTAGATGTAATGTCACTCGGCTAGTAATCTGGAGAGCTGGGCTACTGCTTTGGGTCTTGGATTCATGGCCCACCTCACTAGCTGATGGAATTTAGATTCATTCAATAAATAAGGAAGATGAAGTTAGTCTCAATTATGGTTACCAGGATGACTATCACGGTTTGATGTTAAAAATGAAGCTGGTCATTAGATGTCCTTCCCTGAAGAGTTTTGTCATCCTGCAGTAATTCTATACCCATAGCAATGCATTGTCTCTTAATTACTCATTGAAATGCCTTAAGAAGCCACTCTATTCCGAGATAGTTAGGGATGGGTAACAAATATTGCCCTATCTGTTGAGTTTCACATTTCACGAACGAATAAAAAAAAACTTCGGTTAATTTACTTGTAAATACACCTTATTTTTTCACTTTTTGCATTTTTGTGTTCACCAAATGTGAGAGGGGAATTGAAGAAGTTAACATGTGTGTACTTATCTGTTTTAGGTATGGAGAGTGCGATCACACTGTGGCAGTTCCTGCTGCAGTTACTGCTTGACCAAAAACATGAACATCTGATCTGCTGGACGTCCAGTGACGGAGAATTTAAACTCCTTAAGGCAGAAGAGGTTGCTAAACTTTGGGGACTAAGGAAAAACAAAACCAACATGAACTATGATAAGCTGAGCCGAGCCCTGCGATATTATTATGATAAGGTATTTATGCTCCTGTGAAGAGAAGAAATTTAAACCATTTTGTTCTGACATAGAAACTGGAGCTGGGAATTAGATTTCACAAAGTAGTGTAAAGAGGGAGGTTGGATAGTAGTGTATTAACAATAGGCTACAGTACAGGAGTGGGGTACTGTGTACTGGGGATGGAGTACAGTGTGTATTTTGTGAATAAAGGTGCAGTATATTGGGAGCAATACCATTGTATTGAAGATTGGGTGCAATATATTGGGAAAGGGGTGAAGTATTTTGAAGACAGTATATTGGGAATGGAAGTACAGTGTCTTACTAATGGCTATAGTATACACGGTATTGATAAAGCAATTAGTAGATTGGGGATCCATTAGTGTGGGATATGAGCTTGTTTCTGCACATGCCTATGGGAATTCAGGCCTAATACTCTGGAGGTGAAGATCCCAATCCCAGTCTCCCAAGGTGATTGATTTATCCCTCCTTTCTTGTGGGAAACAATGTGGGAATCTTTTTCTCCCCAATTATGCATTTTACATTTGATCCTGATTTTAATCTAACTTTGGGAGATTGGGCTAAGATTAGCAACATATCTTGCCCCTGTGTCAGGAAAACCTAAAAATGGAGAGGAGGAAACATCTTGAAGGTGGAGCAGGAGCTCCAAAGGAAAAGAGAATTTGATGGTTTCCTGGTATATAACTGAGATATTTCCTCAGAACTAAGGAATGCAGGAATGCAAGAAATAGGAGCAGAAGTAGCCCTTTCAACCTGTTGAGCATCATTCTCTATTTGAAAATATCCTACTTAGGTTGCACATGAACAACCCCTTCCCACTCAATCACCTTATCCTTAATTCTTTGAGTGTCCAAATGTTGGTTGGTCTCTGTCTTAAATATATCCAGGACTGAGCCCTCTGAGGTTGAGAATTCCAAAGCTTCACATCCCTTTGTGTGAAGAAATCTCTCCTCAGCTCAGTCCTAAATGATCAACCCCATATCCCATGTTCTAGATTCCTCTGTCAAAGAAAACCTTTCAGTGTCTGCCCTGTCAAATCTGTTTTGTTTCTGTGAGAGTTGCTGCCCCCTGCTGGCTGCAGTCACTGTATCACTGGCTGAAAGGTAAACCTGCACATGAGGTGAGTGCATTCAGTATTTATTTTTAAACTGCTGGTTACAACCTTTAAGTCTGCAGACAAACAGAAATCTTTCTTCAGCTGAAATTCTTTCTCTGTTCAAATATCAAAAAATGCCTTTTGTGATGTGCTGCTAAAGATGTTTAATAGTGAGGCAGTTCTGAAGGCAGCTTTTTCTCAGAGAAAGTCAAAACAAAATTATTGACAACGTGATCGATTCATAACTGCACTTCTAATTCACTTCGAATCATTTACAAAATGAGATAACCTGAAAACTAATAATCTGAGGGAAAATTTTCAGTAGCTGGATTAGAACATTGTTCTACAGGCACAGAGAACACATTTTATAATGGTGAGCCTGCTTAAATGTTAAATGGTGTTGGTTTATTCTTTGAGGAGAAAGTGAGGTCTGCGGATGCTGGAGATCAGAGCTGAAAATGTGTTGCTGGAAAAGCGCAGCAGGTCAGGCAGCGTCCAAGGAACAGGAAATTCAACGTTCCGGGCATAAGCCCTTTTTCAGGAAAGAAGGGTTTATGCCCAAAACGTCGAATTTCCTGTTCCTTGGATGCTGCCTGACCTGCACTTTTCCAGCAACACATTTTCAGCTTTGGTTTATTCTTTTACAAGATAAGGGGATCGCTGGCTAGGCCAATGTTTATTACCCATCTCGGATTTCACAGAGGGCTGGGGGATCTGGAGTCACATGTAGACCAGACCAATTAAGGACAGCAGTTACCATCCCTAAAGGACAATAGTAAAACATGTGGATGTTTTGCAACAATTAACAATGGCTTCACGGTCATCATTAGGGTCTAAATTCCAGATTTTTACTGAATTCACATTCCAGCATCTGGCATGACCGGATTCAAATACAGATCCCCAGAATATTCTGCTCTGAAGAAGGGTCACTGGACTTGAATCAATAATTCTGCTTTCTTTCCACAGATACTGCCAGACCTGCTGAGCTTCACCAGCACTTTCTGCTTTTGTCCCCAGACCTTTGTCTAGGTTGCTGGCTTAATAGTCTGTTGATAATACTATCATCATCACCTCCCCCTTTAGAGTGCTGCAGGTTAACTCTGGTTCCAGTGTTGGAACCCAGCTCCAGATCGCAAAGGGTGTCCTCTAGGAGCAGGCTGGATGGATCATTACCTGCACTGGGTTTGATTTTGTCTGTGTATCTTTGCTAATGATAGTCAGAATATAGACTGTCACTTTGTGGGAAATGGAGGAAATAAGCTGGTGCAATTGGAGCCCTCCCAGTGAGTAGGGTTGGCATATATTGAATGGGAGTTTTAATCCTCTCTGCCTGTACTGAACCTCACCTGCAAGTACTTAATGCAGCCATTATTCCTCTCACAGGCCACAATGTGTCCCGCCTGCCTTTCTATTTAAGAATCCGCAACTACTTGCTACAGTTCTTATCCTTTAACAAAATATAGACATCATTGATAAAGTGAGCAATATTGGCCATCACTCAAATTCCTTGTAGAGATCTACAGCACAGAAAAAGGAATATCATGTCCACACCAGTCTTAAATAGCCACCTAACTATTCTAAATCAGTTTTTCAACACTTGGCCCATAATCTTGGTGTCGCAAGTGCACATCGAAATACTTCTTAAATGTTATGAGGGTCTCTGCCTTTACCACCCTTACAGGCAATGAGTTCCAGATTCCCACCACCCTCTGGATGCAAACTTTTTTCCTCTCATCCCCTCTGTCCCTTACCTTAAATCCAATGATCCTGTCACCAAGGAGGAAAGTTCCTTCCTGTCTATCCTATGCTTCTCATAATTTTATATATCTCAATTATAACCCTTCGCAATCTCCTTTGTTTGAAGGAAAACAACTGCAGTCTCTCCAATCCCACTTCATAACTGAAACTCTCCAGGCCCAACAACATCCTGGCAAATCTCCCCTGTGCACTCTCCCAGAGCTATCACATCCCTCCTAGAATATGGATTCCAGAACGGCAGGCGATAGTGGCTCTGTGGGCTGTTTCAGAGGGCAGCTCAGAGTCAATTGCATTGCTGTGTGTATGGAGTCACATGTAGAATAAGGAAGATTTTATTTTTTATTCATTTCTCAGTGGCTAGTTTCATACAACACATTCAAATCCAAATCTGTTTGTTGCATTACCTTTAAAAAAGATGGGCTAAACATATTAGCTTCCTAGAAAGATAGGAGCAGGAATAGGCTATTTGGCCCTTCGAGCCATTCAATCATCCAACTCTGTGGAACCCCACTAGTCACTGCCTGTCACTCAGACAATTACCTGTTTATTTTTACTGTATCCTATCAGCAAGCCAGTTCTCTATCCATGTCAGTACATTAGCCCCCAATCCCTTCCATTTTACCCACCAATCTCTGATATGGGACCATTTTGAAAGTCCAAGTAGCCACATCGACTGGCTCCTTGTTATCGTGTCGATTAGTTAAATCCTCAAAAAATTCCAATAAGTTTGTCGAGCATGATTTCCTCTTTGTAAATCTGTGCTGACTCTGTAACCTCCTGTCACGGTTTTCCAGTTAGCCATTTTTCTTTCATGAACCACAGCAGTCCATCAGATGGAGATACATTCATAGTCCTAAAGGGATATGTAGAACATAGATAGAACGTAGAACAATACAGCACAGAACAGGCCCTTCAGCCCACGATGTTGTGCCGAACATTTGTCCTAGCTTAAGCACCTATCCATGTACCTATCCAATTGCCGCTTAAAAGTCACCAATGATTGTGACTCTGCCTCTCCCACAGGCAGCGCATTCCATGCCCCCACCACTCTCTGGGTAAAGAACCTGCCCCTGACATCCTCCCTATACCTTCCACCCTTCACCTTAAAGTTATGTCCCCTTGTAACACCCTGTTGTACCCGGGGAAAAAGTCTCTGACTGTCTACTCTATCTATTCCCCTGATCATCTTATAAACCTGTATCAAGTCGCCCCTCATCCTTCGCCATTCCAATGAGAAAAGGCTTAACACTCTCAACCTGTCCTCGTACGACCTATTCTCCATTCCAGGCAACATCCTGGTAAATCTCCTCTGCACTCTCTCCAAAGCTTCCACATCTTTCCTAAAGTGAGGCGACCAGAACTGCACACACTACTCCAAATGTGGCCTTACCAAGGTCCTGTACAGCTGCAACATCACCTCACGACTCTTGAATTCAATCCCTCTGCTAATGAACGCTAATACACCATAGGCCTTCTTACAAGCTCTATCCACCTGAGTGGCAACTTTCAAAGAGCTATGAACATAGACCCCAAGATCCCTGTGCTCCTCCACCTTACTAAGAACCCTACCGTTAACCCTGTATTCCGCATTCTTATTTGTCCTTCTAAAATGGACAATCTCACACTTGACAGGGTTAAACTCCATCTGCCACTCCTCAACCCAGCTCTGCGTCATATCTAAGTCCCTTTGCAGCCGACAACAGCCCTCCTCACTATCCACAACGCCACCAAACTTTGTATCGTCTGCAAATTTACTGACTCACCCTTCGACTCCCTCTTCCAAGTCATTAATAATAATTACAAACAGCAGAGGACCCAGAACTGATCCCTGCGGAACTCCACTTGTAACTGGGCTCCAGGCTGAATATTTACCATCTACCACCACTCTCTGACTTCGACCGGTTAGCTAGTTCTCTATCCAACTGGCCAAATTTTCAAACTATCCCATGCCCCCTGACTTTCTGCATAAGCCTACAGTGGGGAACCTTATCAAATGCCTTACGTTTTTCATCAGGATTGGCTTTTAGAATGGACAGGTAACAGATTCTAGAATCTTGGAGGAACTACTCTTGAGACCATAAGACGTAGGAGATGCTGTGCCATTCAATGAGATCATGGCTGATCTGATATAAAAGCAGAAATTGCTGGAGATGCTCAGCAGGTCTGGCAGCATCTGTGGAGAGAAAGCAGAGTTAACATTTTGAGTTCCGAACTGGTTCCAAAACTAGACCCAAAACACTAATTCTGCTTTCTCTCCAAAGATGTTGCCTGACCTGCTGAGATTCTCCACAGGTGCACCACCATCTAAAGAAGAAATTCCTTCTTATCTGTGTCTTAATTGCGTGACCCTTTAATCTTAGATTATGCCATCTGGTCCTCAACTCTTCCCACAAGGGAAAGCAAGTTTTTGGAATTTACCCTGTCAAGCCCCCTAAGAGTCTTGTATGTTTTGATAAGATCATCTCTCACTCTTCTAAGCTACAATGAATACTGGCCCAAGCTACTCAACCTGTTCTCATAAGACAGTTCCTCCATCAGCCTAATTAAGTTTCTATGGACGACCCCCAATGCCAGTATATCTTTCTTAAGAAAAGGGACCCAAAAACTGTTCACAGTATTCTAGCTGTGGTCTGACACGTGCCCTGTATAGTGTTAACAAGACCTGTCTGTTTCTATACTCTATCTCTTCGAAATAAAGGTCAGCATTCCATTTGTCTTCCCTCTTTACTGAACTTGTAAGCTAGGTTTTTTGTGATTTCTTCCTTTATCCCATAGATTTCTACAGTCCTCCATTTAAATAATATTTAGCTCCTCCACTTACCAAAGTATGTAACCATGAGGTTATGTTCAAAGTTTTGCCCGATCGTTTAATCTGTCTCTCCCTCTCTACAGATTCCTTGTGTTATTGTCACAACCTGCCTTCCCATCTGTCTTTGTGTCACGCATAAAGTTGGCTATAGTACATTCATTTTTCTCATCCACATCAGTAATATATTTGTAAATGATTGTGGCTCCAGCACTGATTCTTTTGGCATTCCACTACCATCCTAACAATACTCCCATGATCCCAACTCTGTTTTCCGTTGAGTCTTTTCAAAAAACATTAACTGCTTTCTCGCAACAGACCTGCTGAGTTTCACCAGTAACTTTGTTTCTGCCTCTATCCATACTAATGTATGACCTCCAACACCATGGACTCATATCTTATTAAGTAGCCTAATGTTGGTACCTTATCCAAAGTCTCTGAAACACATGCATTGTGTCCCTTTATCTATGCTGTTTGTTATCTCCTCAAAGAATTCTAATAAATTTGTCACATATTATCTCCCTTTCATGAAGCCATGCTGACTCTGCTTGATCATGTTCTGTGTATTGAAATGCTCTGCTATTACATCCTATGTTAGAAACTCTATATCTCCGAATAGTTCCAGAGATGTAGAGGAAAGGATAGCAAAGATGATTCTGGATAGGATAGCAATAGGATGGTTGTTATGGAGGACTTTGAGCAGGTTTTTCCTGACACAGTATGTAGACAGGCCAATAAGAGGCAAGGCCACATTAGATTTGGTACTGATAATGAACCCAGATTCTGGATTAGTGGAGCTGGAAGGGCATAGCAGTCCAGGCAGCTTCCGAGGAGCAGTAAAATCGACGTTTCAGGCAAAAGCCCTTCATCAGGAATAAAGGTAGAGAGATAAGCTAGAGGAGGGTGGGTAGGGAGAAAGTAGCATAGAGTACAGTAGGTGAGTGGGGGAGGGGATGAAGGTGATAGGTCAGAGAGGAGGGTGGAGTGGATAGGTGGAAAAGAAGATAGGCAGGTAGGACAAGTCATGGGGACAATGCTGAGCTGGAAGTTTGGAACTAGGGTGAGGTGGGGGAAGGGGAAATGAGGAAACTGTTGAAGTCCACATTGATGTCCTGGCGTTGAAGTGTTCCGAGGCGGAAAATGAGGCGTTCTTCCTCCAGGCATCTGGTGGTGAGGGAACAGCGGTGAAGGAGGCCCAGGACATCCATGTCCTTGGCAGAGTGGGAGGGGGAGTTGAAATGTTAGGCCACAGGGCGGTGTGGTTGATTGGTGCGGGTGTCCCGGAGATGTTCCCTAAAGTGCTCTGCTAGGAGGCGGTCTCCTCTACATTGGAGAGACTGGACGCCAGTCCAGAATCTGGTTTCCTGCATCTGCAGTCATTGTTTTTACCTGGTAATGAATCCAGCCAGGTGTGAGATTTGGAGGTAGGTGAGCACTTTGGGATAGTGACCACAATTCAGTTATGTTTACTTTAGTGAAGGAAAGGGATAGGTATATACCGGAGGGCAAGCATTATAGCTGGGGGAAAAGCAGATGGGGAAGGAAACTGCAGGGGATGGGCACAATTGAAATGTGGAGCTTATTCAAGGAACAGCTATGGTGGGTCCTTGATAAGTATGTACCTGTCAGGCAGGGAGGAAATGATCGAGCGAGGAAGCCGTGGTTTACTAAAGTTGAATCGCTTGTCTACAGGAAGAAGAAGGCTTATGTTAGGATGAGATGTGAGGGCTCAGTTAGAGTGGTAGAGAGTTACATATTAGCCAGGAAAGACCTAAAGAAAGAGTTGAGAAAAACCAGGAGGGGATATGAGCAGTCATTACTGGATAGGATCAAGGAAAGCCCTAATGCTTCCTATAAGTATATCAGGAGTAAAGGAATGCCTAGAGTAAGATTACAGCCAGTCAATGATAGTCCGAGGAGATAGGAGAAGCGCGAAATGAATATTTTTCATCAGTATTCACACTGGAAAAAGACAATGTTGGCATGGAGAATACTGAGATACAGGCTATTAGACTAGACTAGATTGAGGTTCACAAGGAAGAGGTGTTAGCAATTCTGGAAAGTGTGAAAATAGATACATCCTCTGAGCCAGATGAGATTTATCCTAGGATTCTCTGGGAAGCAAGGGAGGAGATTGCAGAGCCTTTGGCTCTGATCTTTGTCGTCATTGTCTACAGGAATAATGCCGGAAGACTGGAGGATAGCTAATGTTGCTCCCTTGTTCAAGAAGGGGAGGAGAGACAACCCTGGTAATTATAGACCAGTGAGTCTTACTTCGGTTGTGGGTAAAGTGTTGGAAAAGGTTATAAGAGATATAATCATCTAGAGATTAATAAGTTGATCAGGGATAGTCAACATGATTTTGAAAAGGGTAGGTCATGCCTCACAAACCTTATTGAGTTATTTGAGAGGGTGACCAAACAGCTGGGTGAGGGTAAAGTGGTTGATGTGGTGTATGTGGATTTCAATAAGGCATTTAATAAGGTTCTCCACAGTAAGCTATTGCATAAAATACGGAGGCATGGGATTGAGGGTGATTTAGTGGTTCGGATCAGAATTTGGTTAGCTGAAAGAAGACCGAGGGTGGTGGTTCTTGGGAAATGTTCATCCTGGAGTTCAGTTATGAGTGGAAGGATCTGTTTTGGGGCCACTGCTGTTTGTTATTTTTTTCAACGACCTCGATGAGGGCATAGAAGGATGGGTTAATAAATTTGTAGATGACACTGAGGTCAGTGGAGTTGTGGATAGTGCAGAGGGATGTTGTAGGTTACAGAGGGACATAGGTAAGCTGCAGAGCTAGGCTGAGAGGTGGCAAATGAAGTTTAATGCAGAAAAGTGTGAGGTGATTCATTTTGGAAGGAACAACTGGAATGCAGAGTGCTGGGCTAATGGTAAAATTCTTGGTAGTGTAAATGAGCAGAGGGATTTTGGTGTCCAAGTACATAGATCCCTGAAAATTGCAACCCAGGTTGATAGGGTTGTTAAGAAGGCATACAGTATGTTAGCTTTTATTAGTAGAGGGATTGACTTTTGGAACCATGAGGTCATGCTGCAGCTGTGCAAAACAATTGCACTTGGGTATTGCGTACAGTTCTGGTCACCGCATTATAGGAAGGATGTGGAAGCTTTGGAAAAGGTTCAGAGGACATTTGTTAGGATGTTGCCTGATTTGGAGGTAAGGTCGTAGGAGGAAAGGCTGAGGGACTTGAGGCTGTTTTCGTTGGAGAGAAGATTGAGAGGTGACTTAATTGAGACATATAAGATAATTAGAGGATTAGATCGTGTGGACGGTAAGATTATTTTTCCTTGGATGGTGATAGCTAGCACGTGGGGGTATAGCTTTAAATTGAGGGGTGATAGATATAGGACAGATGTGAGAGGTAGGTTCTTTACTCTGAGTAGAAGGAGCACGGACCACACAGCTTGCAACAGTAGTAGTCTCCCCAACTTTAAGGGCATTTAAATGGTTATTGGATAGATATATGGACAAAAATGGAATAGGTTAGAAGGGCTTCAGATCGGTTTCACAGGTCGGCGCAACATTGAGGGCTGAAGGGCCTATACTGCACTGTAATGTTCTATGTTCTAACGTTTTCCTAATAACAAATGTTAAGCTAACTGGCCTTTAGTTACTGATATTTTTTGTTTTCTGCGCTTTATAAATTAAGATATCACGCTGGCAGTTTTCCAGCCCTCTGTGACTTTTCCAGAATCTAAGCATTCTTGGAACATTACTATGAGTGCATCTTTACCTCTGTAGCTACTTCTTCCAATACTCATAAAGATGCTTCCCATCAGGTCTTATCGCGTTTTAGCCCCATTAGTTTCCGGAGCATCTTTTCCCTGGTGATAGTTATTGCATTTAGAGTCGTACAGCACGAAAATAGGTCCTTTGGCGCAACTCGTCCGTGCCAACCATGTTTCCCAAACTGAACTAGAAGTTTAACAGAAAGTTGCCATTTTGCTCCAGGTGGTACATGGTCAGCTGGAGTCCAACCAGTGGGTAATAACCTTGATGGAGATTTGTATCTATGTCGATCATTGCAAATAACGTGGTTTGCAGTATTCCTCTTGGAGCCTTTCTAAATCAGTTAGAGTAAAACCAAAACTTCCCAATTCAGAAAGTACTAAGTAGTTGTTGAAAAAAAAAGTTGGAAGGCAGAGAAATTATTTCTTAAGTACTGCTTGAGATGTAAATACTGATTTGGGCACAAGGAGAATTTGCTGCTTGTTTTATAAATTGTGCTGCACATACACCTCTGAGGACAGAAGGCATTTGATTTTACATATCATCTAAAAGATGTTACCTGTGATGGTGCAGCACTCTCAGCAGTGCACTCAAATGTCAACTTAAGCTCTGTGCTCAAATCTCTGTATTAGGGTGTGAAAGCCTGAGTGATGGGATATGTCAACAACTTAAAACAAGCTACTACTTTAAAAAGGCTGTCTCAGTATAAAATGTCAGAGCATTTTGAAATAAAATCTGACACCAAGCCACTTGAAGTGTTTTTAGGTCAGATTACCAAAAGCTTGGTCTAAGGACTGTCTTAAAAGATAGACAAAAGAGAAAATTCCAGAGCAATTTTCTCTCTTCTCTCTCCTTGGAGTAATTTAGAGTGTTGAATTTAGTAATTTCAGAGTGACATTAATGTCTTGCAATGTGAAGACTGATGCAAAGTATTTATTCAACTCTTTTGCCATTTCCTCTTGCCTCATTATTATTTCCCCAGCCTCAGTGTCAAAGGGGCCTATAATCAGTTTGGCCTCTCTCTTCCTTTTTTATACATATATTTCTTTGCTGTGAGTAATTAACTATTTTCTTAAATGTCTGCTTTTTTTTCTCAGCCATCTTTGCTACTAACCTCATTTCCCAGTGCACTCCTGTCAGCTCTGCCCTCCTTCTTTTGTAATTGCGCTTAGCATATTTGACTCTGACCAATTTCTTCCCTCTCAAACTGAATGCTAAATTTGACAATGTTATGGTCACTATTTCCCAGAGGGTCTTTTACTTTGACATGATTTATTAAGCCTGCCTCTTTATGCATCATCTAATCCCTGTGTGGATCCACAACATGTTCGAGGAAATAATCCTGAATGTACTCTATGACTTTTTCCTCTGCCAATCTGACTTTCCCCAATGTATTTAAGTTACCCTGATTAATGTTAATTATCCTCATTATCTTCTGATATATTGTTTCCCATCCTATAGCTACTGTTAGGGGACATATAGATGACTGCTGCCAGTGTCTTTCTCCACCCACATGGATTCCATGTCTTCTAATCCAAGATCATTTCTTGAGATCATACTTATACCACCCATCCTAACAATGCTGCCCACCAACATTTCCTTCCTGTCTGTCCTTTTGAGAAGTCACATACTCATGAATATTTAGTTCCCAGCTATGATCTCCTTATAATCACGTAATGACTATAGGCTCATATATATCATTGTAGATTTGTCCCTTTTATTCATTTATTTTGTTCTGAATATTATGTGCATTCAAGGCAAGAACCATTAATTTTGCCATTTTACAATTTTTCCTCCTTTAATCCGATTTACTGCTTTTTCCCCCTGTATTTATACACTCTGTCCCTTCCTGTCTCACTCTGGGCATTGACCATAAGACATAGGAGCAGAAATTAGGCCATTCAGCCCATCGAGTCTGCTCTGCCATTCAAACATGGCTGATAAGTTTCTCAACCCCATTCTCCATTCTCTCCAAAATAGCTGCCCTGCTATCTCCCTCTTGCTTTGTGAGCCTAGATTTCTCCCCTCTCCCCCTTCTCCCCCCGTCCCTCCAACTAATTGGTCCAAAAATGTCTCCATAGCTCTAGTTCCTTGATTCACCAGGACACGTTTTCTCTGATGAGCACTTGAAATGTCATAATGTTCAAGACTGTGGGCCAAGTACTGGAAAGTCAGATTAATGTAGATCGATTCTTTGGATCTGTTCTATATTCTTCCCCCTTCCCACATTTTGAGGAGGTTCTCAAGTTCATATTTTTGGTCAGACTTGATGGACCGAAGGGCTTTTTTGTATTGTCGGACTCCATGACTGGTCCAAGCAAGGATGAAGTGAAGCGTAGCCCACCAGAACAGATCCCTTCTATCCCACGGGTGCCATTGCCCCACAAACTTGAAGCCCATTCCACCCACTCCAGTCCTTGAGCCATGCATTAACTCTTTTTCTTATTTGCTCAGGCAGTAGTCCAAAGATTACCACCTTGTAGGTTCTGACTTTTGACTTATCTCCAAGTTGTTCAAAACTTTTCAGTCGTCAATGATCAACATCAATACTAACTTCACTCACAATATACAAACATGGGTCATCTCACAGAATTGTTACGGTACAGAAAGAGGCCATTCAGCCCATCATGCCCGTTCTATTATCTAGTATCAATCTCCTGCATTTTCCCCATATCCTTGTACACCAAATATTTATCCAATACCGTCCTGAAATTCTCAATTGAACTTGCCACCACCACATTTCCAAGCAATGCAGCCCATACCATAACGACTTGCTGGATGATATTGCCTTTTCTTATGTAACCCTTGCCTATTTTGCATATCACTTTAAATCCCTGTCCACTCATTATTTTCCCTTTACAATAGGAACAGTTTCTCCCTATTTACTCTTTCTAGTCGCTCTTGATTTTGAAAACCTTTATCAGGTCTCCTCTCAGCCTTCTTCTCTTCCTCCTCCTTGTCAGTTTGGAGGAATCATCTGCAAATTTCTGATATCAGAGTGTCCCCTTTCCTACTGTATGGATCTAGTCTACATTCCTACACCTTCCTACATTTTGAGGCAGTTCTCTAATTCTTAGTGTGGCTTTTGCTTGATTTTCTAAACTAGACCCGAGCAATTTTGATGGAACAGGCTCCCACTTCGCACAATGCTAGAGAAAAATTTGGCAGAAATGCCCATTTTAGATACAAACTCCTCTCTGTTAGAATTCCCTCTACTTTTGAAATCAACAGGCCATGTCTGTCCAACAAGTAAGAAACAGGACTGTCACCAACTTGAGCTTCTGAAAATGAGTGATGAGTGGATTACTTGGTGCATAGCTTTAGAACAGTATACAGCAGTTTCCATGGAGGAAACAAGTGGGAGGGTTGCGGTGGTGTAGTGTAATATTACTGGACTAGTAATGTGGAACTCCAAGTAATGTCCTGGTGACACAGTTTCGAATCCCATCAGGCCAGCTGGTAAAATTTGAATTCAATAACAGCTGAATTAAATGTTGGCAGTCAATTCACCAAGTTCACTAATGCCATTTAGGGAATGAGATTTGCCAGTCTGGTTACGTGTGACTCTAGATCCACAGCAATGTGATCAACTCTTAATGCCATCTGAAATGGCTGAGCAAGCCATTCACTTTAACGGTAATGAGGGATGGGCAATAAATGGACATCTATATCCCACAAAAGAATAAAGAAACCTTACTTTTCTCCTTTGACACAGTCATCCTGAAAGCTCAAAGCTCTTCCTTTTGGCAAAATATTTTGACTGTACCAATAGAATATTCATTCCTGGGGTCACTAGCAAGGTTAGAAATTTTGGCCATTCTCCAGTTGCTCTGAATTTGATACTGAGTAGACATTGTAACCTAGTGGATGTTTGAGGTAATGTGTTTGCTGTTGCAGAGGGTGCAATAATTGATGTAATTGTACCTCCCAAAATCACAATTAATCCAACTGCCAAATTTACATTGATTTGTTTTAGGCTTAGAATTGATGTGCAATAAAATAAAACCAGCATTAAAGCACCGACAAATGTGCAGTCAAGATGTTTTGATTACAGTCAAGGTATCCTGAGTCTGACATCCCTCGAAGGCAAGGGTTGAGCTCTTACAAAGAGCAGGGACAAAAAGATGTTATTTTGTTCCCGTGGAACAATTTCGGGAAAACTGAGATTTCAGCTCATCGAAGAGCAGCAAAGCCAGCATAAATGGTGGCTGCGACAAACTTAGCACTTAGTCTCCTGGGAGGTATATTTGTGGGCGGCAGTTTGTGAAATTCTCCAGATATTGCTAGCAGCTCTGTGGAAGGAGATGGCATTGCCGAGTTTCAGGGCTGTGCTAAACCTGGACAGAAGCTCTTCTTTTAAGAGTCTGCAGATGTTTGCACCAACCATCCGCAGAATACAGAACCTCCCGAGGTTATCCTGTAGTGCAGGAAGCTGATTTTCTGTTTCTGTAGGGATTTGTTCTCCTGTGATGTGTTGAGCTTTCTGTCCATGTCCTCTGCCCTGTCAACTGGCATTTGGTGCACTGTAGCTCCTGGTGTTGTTGATGCTTCTGTTCATTGTCAGAGGTCGAAGATGGAGCCGCGTAAGCTCCTCAGTGAACCACACTGCAGGGAATGTTGACAGTGAAGAAGATTAAATTAGTTTAATAACTGTGTCCAAGGTGACAAAAAGGGTCCTTCCTCCCCCCCCCCCCCCCCCCCCCCCAAAGTCTTGGAAATCACTTCCAATGTAATGAAGACACACTCCCAGAACTCATGCTGCAAACAAAAGCCTGTCACTCAGCACCTCTAAGATGACAAGATTTAAATGTTTTATCAGTTTCACATTTTTGCCAATTCTCTGACTTCTCACGTGGTTTGATCTGGTGAAGTCAATTCCCGACTCAGGCGACTGACTGTGTGGAGTTTGCACATTCTCCCCGTGTCTGCGTGGGTTTCCTCCGGGTGCTCCGGTTTCCTCCCACAGTCCAAAGATGTGCGGGTCAGGTGAATTGGCCAAGCTAAATTGCCCGTAGTGTTAGGTAAGGGGTAAATGTAGGGGTATGGGTGGGTTGCGCTTCGGCGGGTCGGTGTGGACTTGTTGGGCCGAAGGGCCTGTTTCCACACTGTAAGTCTAATCTAATCTAAACTTCAGACAATCCAGGAAAGCTCCCCATTGGTCATTAAAGCCAGAATGCAGGGTGAAGTCCGTATTTGAATTTGACTCATAGACCTGTCTGTCCCAGAGGGGTTTCTGGTGCGTGAACAAACACAAGTAAGTTAGATGCAGAGGTTGGAACTAATGGCTATTGATTCTTTAACATGCTGAGCACATAAACCCCCATGGAGCCTTGTGGGTTAAAGTTCAGCCTCTCTGCATTGAAACAGAAGCTTCATGGACCTGTTCCACTGGGAGAAGTGTTACTTGCTCTTAGCAAGGCCATGTTAATGGGCTGCACAGGGCTGTGACTCTGAGTTACAGTGTTCATGGTCAAGTCTCATTCCCAGAGCTTGTGCACAAAATTCCAAGCTGACTCCCAGCACAGCACTGAGGGAGTGTTGCACTGTTGAAGGTGCTGTCTTCCAATTCAGATGTTAAACCGAAGCCCCATTTGCCTGTTCAATGAGTGTGAAAGATCGAGTGGTACTGTTTCAAAGAAGGAATGGGAGAGTTAGCATAGAACAGGACAGCACAGGAATATGCCCTTTGGCGCACTGTGTCTGTGCCAACCATATTATTCTAATCCCATCTGCTTGCTCATAGTCCATATCCTGTATTCCTTTCTTGTTCCGTGGCTGTCTAAGTACGTCTTAAATATGTCGATCAATTCTGTTTTGGCCACCTCTCTTGGCTGCACTTTTCAGGCACCTATCAGCCTCCGTGTAAAGAACTGACCTTTTACATCTCCTTTGAACTTCCCCTGCCTTAAACCTAAACCTAAACACATTTCTACTCTGTGAAAAAGATTGACTGTTGACCCTATCCATACCCATCAAAGTTTTATATACTTCTATCAGGTCACCCATCAGCCTCTGACAATCTTGCCTAAACAATCCATGTTTGTCCAACCTCTCCTTATAGCTAATAAGCTCCAATCCAGGCAACATCCCGTAAACCTCATTTGCACCCTGTTCACAGCCTTCTGGTAGTGTGGTGACTGGAACTGCACAGAATACTTCAAATGTGGTCTGACGAAAGTCTTATACAGCTGCAACATGACTTACCAACTTTTATACTCAGTGCCCTGATTGATGAAGGTCGTCTTTACCAACTAATCCTCCTGTGTTGCCACTTTTAGAGAGCTATGGGATAGCACCCCAAGATCCCTCTGTTTTTCAATGCTCTTAAGGGTCTTGCCATTTACTGTATACTTTCCTCTTGCATTTGACCTCCCAGAATGCATCACCCTATAGTTGTCTGGATTAAACTCCATCTGTAGTTTTGCTGTACAACTTTCCAACTGATCTCTATCCTGCTCTATCCTTTGATAACCTTCCTCACTATTCACAACTCCACCAATTTTCACAAATAACAACAGAAATAGCTGGAAAAGCTCAACAGGTCTGGAAGCATCTGAGGAGAGTAATCTGAAATGACGTTGTTAGTTGAGTGACCCTTCGTCAGAACTGTTTCTGATTTACAGCATTCGCAATTCTTTCAGTTTGCACCAATTTTCATGTTGCCTGCAAACTTACTAATCAGACCACTTACATCTTCACCTACATCCTCTATATATGTATAATATCAAACATCAGAGATCCCAGCACTGATTCTTGTAGAATACCATTGGTTACAGACCTCCAGTCAGAAAAACACCCCTCCACAACGTCTATGACAAAGACAATGTTGTATCCAACTTGCCAAGTCACCATGGATTCAATGTGGCATAATCTTCTGGACCAGCCTACAATGAGGGACCTTGTCAATGGTTTAGTAAAGTCCATGACATTAATATCCACTTTCCTACCCACATCAATGTTCTTTGTCACTTCCTGAAAAATCTTAGTCAAACTGTAAGATAATGCCTCCCCCACATAAAGCTATGCTGACGATACCTAATAAATTCATTCTTCGCCATATGTGAGTGGATGTCGATCTGAGATTTTTCTCCTGTAATTTCCCTACCACTGATGTAAGGCTCACCAGCATATGATTCCCTGGATTATGCCTATTGCCCTTCTTAAACAAAGAAACTACATTGGCTGTCCTTACAGCCCTAATGAGTTTTCTACCAGAGAGTCTGGATGGATATACAAATGGCACAATCTTTGTGATCATTCCTAGTTGCAGTGGGCAGACCTGCTGTATCTGCCAGTACAGTTATTGATAACTCCAAATCTCAATCGTCTATAATGAGGCCCAGGTGACCAGTAACATACACTATTTAAGTGACCCAGAAATGGTTTTCAATGCAAAGTGGAACAAGCTGGTTTGTAAAGTGGCTTTTTATTAGTTGTCACCAGCAGGCAAAAGTCCTGTGTCCGGTATTAAACTAAGTTGCATCTGAAATAATTGTTTTAGTAACCAGGTGAGTGTATGAGCATACCTGCCTGCAAATCCTCAAATGTTCATTCACGAGTCTTATCAAAATACTCTGGTTATTTTGCGAATGTCTGTGCATTAGCTTCTGAAAGTTCCTTGATCTCTCCTCCATAAAAGGTTTGGGTCATATTTGCTGGGACTGTATTCAGAGTAAATATTCACTTTTACATGCACAGGCCCTCACTATTTTTGATCAGGAAATGGTACCAGAATGGGATGATGGGAGATTCTGGAAAACCTGTGTGGTTAACTGGCATAAATAGCCAAAAATTGTGATTTCCATAAAGTAGTCCAAAGTGAAATGGATTTTGTGTTTGATGAATACCCAAAGTGAAGTGCTGCAGGGTCAACCTATTTGTTGCATGGTTAATTCTTCTGTTGCACATAGGCTTCTGTATATTCATATGTACAACAGTTAATAGAGTGCCCTCACTGTTATTGCCAAGTCTGTTGGGTAACAGGTTTTGGGTCATCTGGTGACAGATTCTCTTCTCAAGATGGAAATATTTTTTACACAATCCCTGACACAATGTGTGATCCTACGCACCGCTGTCTTCTCCAGTCCCACACAATGACTTCCCAGAACCAGTCAAGACGAGGTGAATTCTGATATTACGAGGTATGATATTACACCAAGAGTAACCAACATTTTACAAGTTGGTACTCTCCCTATGGACTGGGTGAAAAATATCACAGACGGTGGATTAAAACCAACCAATACAGAAAGAAGTGCTGGGAATTTCACTAGGATTTCTCCAGCTCCATCTGAATTTTATCCATTTGTATCAAATTTCAGCTTATGTTACTTTGGTGGTGTGAGAAAATCTCTAGAAAATCCTGAAGATTGGTTCTTCCTCCGTTGTCCTAAATACCGCAGTTAATCGATTTGCCCCTCTAAGTTTTTTCATTTCTGTAAAGTATATTACCACTTGTTAACTCAAATGTGGTTTAAATTGATCATAGTAGTTCAAAATCTAATGAAAATTATTTTTTTTCCTTTTCTTCCACAGAATATTATTAAGAAGGTGATTGGACAGAAGTTTGTTTACAAATTTGTCTCGTTTCCAGACATTTTAAAAATGGATCCTCACTCGCTGGAATCCAGTCGGGAAAACATTTTGCTCAGGGATAGTGACACTCCAGCAATTTCAGAGAGCAGAGATCACCAGCAAATAACATTATCTAGCGGCAGAAGTCCCAGCCGCAATGATTATATCCACTCTGGGTTATATACTTCTTTCACCATTAACTCTTTGCAGAATAGGTCTGACTTTTTCAAGTCAATCAAAATGGAAAAGCCAGAAGAGAAAATTGCAAGGAAACCCACCTCTGAGGAGGTCAGAACTGTTATAAGATTTGTAACTAATAAAAGTGAAAGGCCAGTTTCCATGCCCATTGGCTCCGTTCCATCATCACATTCTCCGTCCCCAGAAGCTGTAGTCGCATCAACTTTGTTCACTGCTCTCGCCTCTAAAACATCGCCTCCTTTATCATCATGTCATTCCCCTGTTGCCTCGTCATCCTCGAATACCTCCTCCTCAGCAGGGTACCAGAAGGCCTGCATTATCGAACTTGATGCTTATGATTCAGAACAGTCTGTTCAGCCTCTAAACCTCTCCTCAGGCTCGAAGGCCAAATCACCCTGTCCGGCTGAGCAGCGACAAAGCCATCTTCCAAAAGCTAAGAAACCCAAAGGCCTGGAGATTCCAGCTCCTCCTTTAGTCATAACCAACACTGATGCTGGCTCAATTGCCCTCAATAGCCCAGCACTTCCTTCTGGATCCCTCACTCCTGCCTTCTTCACTGCACAGGTTAGTTTATTCATTTTCATCTGGGTTGACGTAAGTGACACTTTCAGCACTGAATCTGATCATTACGCATTGGCTTCTCAAAATGCATTGCATAATGATGTACAGTCATGGCAAGTGAATCAAAAACTTCTCATTTTCTATTCATTAAATTTTTTTTAAAAACTGCGATTTTGGAATGGAACGTGAATACAATTGTAAAATGATATTTTCCATATTGGTTATGAAGCAGGTTATTTTTTAAAGAATGTATTTCATGTCTCTAATGGGATGAATAGGAGTGTTAAGGATTGGAACAATAATTTCACACTCTCAGTAATAGCAGCATAGCCTCCAAGGTTCACCTGAGCACCATTCGATGCAGAGGGAGCTTCCTTGTGCTCACCCTTAACCTCAGAAAACCTTTGCAAACTGCATCACTCTGATCATTGTATCTGACAGCTTGTAGACTGCAGGAGATAGATTAAAAGCTTTTCCCAGCTGATCACTTGCTTCAATTTATTTTTGTAAATATGTGTTATATTTTTTGTTCAGTAGATTCAAATGTTGATATATGTCGGTTCCAACTCTGTGTGTAGCACTTTCAACAGATTCCAAAGCGTTGACCTAGTCCAGACACTTCAGCACATGTTCCAAACTGTCATTTTAATGTGACACTGCATGAATGCTGCATTGTCTTTCAGGTGGGACCACAGAAATGGAAAAGATTCCATCTTAACAATTTGAAACCTTTCCCTCCTCAATCTTATTAAACAGATTATGGGATCATAAATTCAGAGGAGACCCATCTAGCAGTGCAGCTAATCCACTGACCCTCCTGATTCCCTTCTGCCCTGCTGTTTACTATCCCTTGTTACTGGCAAGTAAATTAGACTTCACTCCCCTGTACGGCAGTGCATTCCAGATCACAACCGCTTGCTGTTTGGAAAGGATTTCCTGGTCTCACCTCAAGTTCTCTTGCCACTCACTTCACATTCACGTCCTCTGGTTCTTATCTGTTCTAATAGAAACAGTTCCTCACACTCTACTCTAAACAGACCCTCCCTTGTTTTTAACATCTATATCTCCTCTTAACATTCTGTGCTGAAAGGAGAGCAGTCCCAGTTTCTGCAGTCTGTCATTCTAGCTGAAGTTCTGTACCCGTGGAATCATTCCACAATCTTATACTTTCTCATTCTTTCTAAAGTGAAGAGTCCTGAATTGCACACTTACCTCTGTTGAAGCTAAATCAATGTTTAGTCAAGGTTCATGATAATCTAGCTCTTCTACACTAATAAAGGTACAGAAAAGTATAAGATGCCATAAGCTTCATTCGCTGTTTTCTGAATCTGCCCTGTTACCATCCACATGGCACATTGTGCATAGTTAGGCCCAGCTTCCTCACCTCCTTTACAATGATCTCTTTACTTTATTGCTTCTTTTCATTCTCCCTACCAAATGTATTAAACATATTATACTTCTGTACCTGGAATTTCATCTGCCAGTTTTCTACTCATTTTGACAACCTGTATCCTCTTCAAGATTATTATTATCATCCTAAATTCCCAATACTTATAAGTTTTGTACTATTTCAAAATTTAGAAATTGTACCTTATACATGCCAATTTAAGTCATTAGATAAACATCAGAAAAAGCAGGGTTCCCAGTACCAACCCCTGGCTTCAAAAAAATCCTATCCATCACTACTATCGATAGAAGACTGGATTCCTTTTACGTTAGCTGTATGTCTCTTCTCATATTCACTCTTTGTTTTCTAATCTTTATCACCTTCACTTCTGTACTCTCTATACTCAGCCTGGTTCACACTTGTATTATCAACCTAACATTTGCTGTACACCCAGTTTTTCTGCTACATCTCTCTGTCATTTAAGGAGCTCTAGTTTGGGTTGCCCTACCTTTTCCCCTCTAGGGAATCTGCTTTTCCAATACTTGAACTCCCTCTCCTCCTTAAAGATGTTTATATTTCCGTGTAGTTCACTCTATTTTGGTGCTGTTTGCAGGGTTTTGCTGTGCTCTTATTAGTTGCTGTGTTTCTCTACATTACAATGTTACTTCTTATCTCTCTTGCAGATTGTAACAGCAACAATGCTTCAATATACTTATTCAATTGAATATTTTCTTGGGTAGCTTGAGTTTGTGACAGCCTCTACACATCTGCAAATATTTTCTTTCTTCTTGGTTCCTTCAATAAATCATAATAAATATCAATTTTTAAATGTACAGATAGAGAGCTCAGTTCTAAAATTAAACATGCAGCGCTGGCCCATGCTTTGAAATCTACAGCTTCATTATTTGGGGCAAAGCTGAAAGAATTTGTACACTTATAATTGATGCAGATATCCATAATGGCTGAGACTGGTACATTATATACATTTTCAATATGATGAAAATACAAGAAAATTAATTATTTAATTTGGCTGCACCTAAAGAAAAAGAAGGAACCAGCATTTCTGTAGCGCCTTTCATGATCTCAGGATGTCCCAAACCATGTCATAGGCAATAAGGAATTTTACAACTGTTGGAATATCATTGTCACAGTGATCAATGTATGAACAGCAAGATCCCATAAACATTTAACCTACTCTGATCATGTTTGATCCTCTATCTCAATGCTGTATTCCCGCTTTCTCTTCTTACCCCGTGATGCCTTTTAACGTAGAAATGTATCTCTTTCTTGAGTGACTTGGTCTCCACAGCCTTTTGTGGTAGAGAATTCCACAGGTTCATGACCCTTTGAATGATGAAGTGTCTCCTCATCTCGGCCTGAAATGGCCTCCCCGTATCCTGAGATTGTGTTCTTGGTTTCTAAACTCAACAACCAGGGAAACAAAGCGATAATGACTACGTGGTCTTCCACATCCACCTGAGAGAGTGGGTGGGTCTTTGAATTAACATGTCACCCACAAATTAGCACTTCTAGCATAGTGTGGCATTCCCTCAGTATGGCATAAAGTGTCAGGCCTGGCCTTTGCAAATGATAACCACTCCAAACCTTCAAGCTCCTTGTTGAAAGTGCTGTCACAGAGACATTGCTGAGAAATTGACTTATTGATTAGTCTAATTACATTTTTATTTTATTATTATAGACACCTAATGGCATACTGTTGACTCCAAGCCCCTTACTCTCCAGTATTCATTTCTGGAGTACATTAAGTCCAGTGGCTCCCTTGAGTCCTGCCAGACTCCAGGGGCCAGGGTCTTTATTTCAGGTATGTGTGAATTGTTAAACATTATCAGGGCAATTTCCTCTGATGTTTTAATGAGCTGTGTCTATTACATGTTCATTGTAAGCTTGATTGATGTTGCTGAATGTTCCTATAGAACAGTCCTTCAACAAGAACCTTATGGTTTCTTTGGGGATGGGCTCAGAGGCGGATCGAGTGGTGAAATGATATGAGAAGGCATCAGAATGATGCCCATTGTTTTCAACTACTATTCTATAAGACCATAAGAGCAGAAGTTAGAACATTCGGCCCATTGAGTCTGCTCCATCATTCAATAATGGCTCATAGATTTTTCAACCCCATTTTTCTGCTTTCTCCCCATTACCTTTGATCCCCTTGGCCATCAAGAACTTACCTATCTCTATCTTAACTATACTCAATGAGCTGGCCTCCTCCACAGACCTCTGTGGCAATGAATTCTATAGATTCCCCACTCTCTGGCTAAAGAAGTTTCTCCTTATCTCTGTTCTAAAGGGTCTTCCCTTTACTCTAAGGCTGTGCCTTTGGTATTTGTCTCTCTTGCCAATGGAAACATCTTCCCAATATCCACTCTGTCCAGGCCACTCAGTGTTCTGTAAATTTCAAATTGGATCCCACCCTCATCCTTGAAAACTCCATTGAATATAATCCCAGAGTCCTCAAATGTTTCTCGTATGTTAAGCCTTTAATTCCTGGGATCATTCTCATGAACCTCCCCTGGACTCACTCCAGGGCCACTACATCCTTCCCAAGGTTTGGAGCCCAAAATTGCTCACAATACTCCAAATGTGGTCGGACCAGAGCCTTTTAAAGCCTCAGAAGTACATCCCTGCCTTTAGATTCTAGTGCTGTCGAGATGAATGATGACATTGTATTTGCCCTCTTATCTACCTGCAAGTTTACTTGAAGAGAATCCTGGTCTCGGATTCCCAAGTCCCTTTGTATTCCACATTTTTGAATTTACTTCCCATTTAGAAAATAGTCTATGCTTCTATTCTTTCCACCAAAGTGCATGACCTCACACTTTCCCACGTTGTGTTTCATCTGCCACTTCTTAGCCCACTCTCCTAACCTGTCTAAATCTTTCTGCAGCTTCCCTGCCTCCTCAGTTCTACCTTCCCCTCCATCTATCTTTGTATCATCTGCAAACTTAGCTAGAATGCTCTCAGTTCCTTCATCCAGATCATTAATGCATAAAGTGAAAAGCTGTGATCCCAACACTAACCCATGTGGAATATAACTAGTCATTGGCTTCCATCCTGAGAAAGACCCTTTAATCCCTACTCTCTGCCAGACAGCCAACCTTCTATCCATGCTAGTAACTTGCCTCTAACATCATGGGCCCTTATCTTACTGAGCAGCCTCCTGTATGGCACCTTGTCGAAGGCCTTCTTGAAGTCCAGATAGAACCAATGGATGTTATCTATTTTACCATGCACTTGCAAGTATTCAGAAATCTCATGCTTCACAATGGACTCCAAAATCTTACCAATGACTGATTGTTCGATAATTTCCCATCTTTTGCCTTACTCCCTTCTTAAACAGGGGAGTTACGTTAGCAATTTTCCAGTCCTCTGGGACCCTCCCTGACTCTAGTGATACCAGAAGGATCACTGCTAAAGGCTCCATTACCTCTTCAGCTATCTCCTTCAGAGCTTTAGGGTGTAGCCCATCTGATCCAGATGATTTGTCCACTTTCAGATCTTCCAGTTTTTCTAGCACCTTCTACTCGATGATAGCTACCATACTCATTTCTGCCCCCTAACTCTCTTGAACGTTTGGGGTGTAACTCATGTCTTCCACTGTGACGCAAAGTACTCATTCAGTTCCTCAACCATTTCTTTGTTCCCCATTACTAGCACGGATTTGTGAAGGGTAGGTCTTGCCTTACAAGTCTTATTGAATTCTTTGAGGAGATGACGAAGCATGTGGATGAGGGTAGAGCAGTGGATGTAGTGTACATGGATTTTAGTAAGGCATTTGATAAGGTTCCCCATGGTAGGCTTATGCGGAAAGTCAGGAGGCGTGGGATAGAGGGAAATTTGGCCAATTGGATAGAAAACTGGCTAACCGGTCGAAGTCAGAGAGTGGTGGTAGATGGTAAATATTCAGCCTGGAGCCCAGTTACAAGTGGAGTTCCGCAGGGATCAGTTCTGGGTCCTCTGCTGTTTGTAATTTTTATTAATGACTTGGATAAGGGAATCGAAGGGTGGGTCAGTAAATTTGCAGATGATACGAAGATTGGTGGAGTTGTGGACAGTGAGGAGGGCTGTTGTCGGCTGCAAAGGGACTTAGATATGATGCAGAGCTGGGCTGAGGAGTGGCAGATGGAGTTCAACCCTGCCAAGTGTGAGGTTGTCCATTTTGGAAGAACAAATAAGAATGCGGAATACAGGGTTAACGGTAGGGTTCTTAGTCAGGTGGAGGAACAGAGGGATCTTGGGGTCTATGTACATAGATCTTTGAAAGTTGCCACTCAGGTGGATAGAGCTTGTAAGAAGGCCTATGGTGTATTAGCGTTCATTAGCAGAGGGATTGAATTCAAGAGTCGTGAAGTGATGTTGCAGCTGTACAGGACTTTGGTTAGGCCACATTTGGAGTACTGTGTGCAGTTCTGGTCGCCTCACTTTAGGAAAGATGTGGACGCTTTGGAGAGGGTGCAGAGAAGATTTACCAGGATGTTGCCTGGAATGGAGAATAGGTCGTACGAGGATAGGTTGAGAGTTCTCGGCCTTTTCTCGTTGGAACGGCGAAGGATGAGGGGTGACTTGATAGAGGTTTATAAGATGATCAGAAGAATAGATAGAGTAGACAGTCAGAAACTTTTTCCCCGGGTACAACAGAGTGTTACAAGGGGACATAAATTTAAGGTGAAGGGTGGAAGGTATAGGGGAGATGTCAGGGGTGGGTTCTTTACCCAGAGAGTGGTATGGTGGGGGCATGGAATGCGCTGCCCGTGGGAGTGGTAGAGTCAGAATCATTGGCGACCTTTAAGCGGCAATTGGATAGGTACATGGATGGGTGCTTAATCTAGGATAGATGTTCGGCACAACATCGTGGGCTGAAGGGCCTGTTCTGTGCTGTATTATTCTATTTTCTATGTTCTATGTTCTACTAGTTCTTCAGCATCATTTTCCAGTGGTTCAGTGTCCACTTTTGTCTCTCTTTGGTGGCAGACCAGCTGACCACCAGGAGGCAGATTGGTTAATTCAGGACATCATTGCAGCAGAGGGTTGATTTGATCAATGCACTCATACTTCAGGAGTAGCCACAGCTGACATTGGCAGTGCCTGCCATGTGACTGGGCAGGATCTCTGAAACATGCTGACCTACAGGCGTAGTGATAGCGTAAAAGGGGTGGAGGGGAGTTGTGTGACTGAAGGAGACTGTCATTTTTACACTAAGAGAGAACGTACACTGGAGAGAACATCCAGTGAGGCCATATGGGTGGAAGTTAGGAATAAAAAGGGTGCAGTCACTATGATGGGTTGATATTAAAGGTCTCCATTAGTCAAAGGGAGATAGAGGAACAGATATGTAAGCAGATCAAGGAAAGATGCAAAAACAACAGGGTTGTTGTAATGAGTGCTTTTAACTTTCTCGGTATTGACTCTACTCCTTATGGGACAGAATTTGTTAGGTACATACAGTAGGGTTTCTTGAAGCACTATGGAGATAGTCCAAGTAGAGAAGGGGCCATATTAAACCTGGTGTTGGGGAATGAATCCAGCCAGGTGATCAGTTTCATTGGGGGAACATTTTGGGAACAGTGATTGTAATTCCGTCAGTATTAAAATAGTTCTGGAAAAGGACAAGGCTGGACCTTGGGTGAAAGTGATAAGTTGGGGGAAGATTAATTACAACAGTATTAGGGAAGGAAGTAGACTAAGAACAGCTCTTTGAGGGTAAATCCACATCTGATGTGGGAGTCTTTTAAAGACCAATTGATCAGAGTTCAACGCCAGATGTTCTTGTGAAGACAGAAGAAGATAAAGATGGCAAGATTTGGAAATTTTGAATGACAAGAGATGTTGAAAGTTTAGTCTCAAATAAAAAGAAGCATGTGTAAGGTTTAGGAAACTGCAATCAATCAGGCTCTTGAGGAATATAAAGGAAGCAGAAAAGAGCTTGAACTTAAACAGGAAATTAGGAAGATTAGAAGGGGCTATGAAATGTCTTGGCAAGTAGGATTATGAAGAATCCCAAGGCATTTTAAATGCAAATTAGGAGCAAAAGGGTTATCGAGGGAAAGAGTAGTGTAGTGCTGAGAAAGCACAGCAGGTCAGGCCACATCTGAGTAGCAGGAGAATCAACGTTCCGGGTAAAAGCCCTTCATCAGGGATCATGCCCAAGGGGCTTATGCCCTACATGCTGATCTGCAGTCCTCACTTTCTCCTCGGGAAAGAGTAGGTCTAATCGAGAACAAAGGAAAAAATCTATGCGTGGATCAAGAGCAAGTGACTGAGGCCCTGAATAAGAAATTTACTTTGTTATTCACCAAGCAGAAGGCACTGGACAATGGTAAGATTAGGGAGAGGTATGTTGATATTCTGGGGTATATTAAGAAGAAAATGATGCTGGGTGTCTCAAAGCATTCAGGTAGATACTTCTCCAGGATACTGAGGGAGGCATGTGAGGATAGTCCTGTGGCCTTGACTGAGATCTTTGTATCCTGTTTAGCTGCAGATGAGGTCTCAGAAGACTGGTTGTTTCTTTATTTAAAAAGGGCCACAGAGAAATCCAGGACATTATAGGCCAATGACCCTCACATCAGTGGTCGAGAAGTTATTGGAGAAGGTTCTCAGGGACAGGATTTACCCCCATTTGGAGAAGAATGAATTTATTAAGGCTAATCAGCATGGCTTTGTGCAGGGGAGGTCTTGTCTCACAAACCTGGTTGAGTTTATTGAGGAAGTAATGGAAATGATTGAGGGTGGGGCAGTGGAAGTTGTCTACGTAGACTTTACTAAAGCAGTTGACAAGGTAGGCTGGTCCAGGAGATTAAGTCACATTGAATCCACGGTGATTTGGTGAATTGGACACAAAATTGGTTTCAGAGTGTGGTGCTAGAAAAGCACTGCAGGTCAGGCAGTATCTGAGGAGCAGGAGAATCGATGTTTCAGGTAAAAGCACCTGCTGTGCTTTTCCAGCCCCCATTCTCGAATCTGATCTCCAGCATCTGCAGTCCTCACTTTCTCCTACAAAATTGGTTTGGTCATAGAAGGTAGAGGTTAGTTGTGGAGGGGTGTTTTACTGACTGGAGGTCTGCGTCAAGTGGTATTCCACAAGGATAAGTGCTGGGACTTCTGTTGTTATGAATGTATATAAGTTATGTGGATGAAAATGTAAGTTTGCAGATGACATGAAAATTGGTAGAATTGTGGATAGTGAGGATGGTTATCAAAGAATACAGCAGGATATAGGTCTGTTGGAAAGTTGGGCATAGAAATGCTGGATGGAGTTTAATCCGGACAAATGTGAGGTGATCCATTTTAGCAGGTCAAATACAAATGGGAAAAATATGGTTCATGGCAGGAATGTTAGAAGCATTGGTATTCAGAGGGTTCTTGGGGTCCATAGCTCCCTGAAAATGGCAACACACGTGGGTAAGGTGGTAAAGGTGTACAACATGTTAATAGACAATAGACAATAGGTGCAGGAGTAGGCCATTCTGCCCTTTGAGCCTGCACCACCATTCAATATGATCATGGCTGATTATCCTTAATCAGTATCCTGTTCCTGCCTTATCTCCATAACCCTTGATTCCACTATCCTTGAGAGCTCTATCCAACTCTTTCTTAAATGAATCCAGAGACTGGGCCTCCACTGCCCTCTGGGGCAGAGCATTCCACACAGCCACCACTCTTTGGGTGAAGAAGTTTCTCCTCATCTCTGTCCTAAATGGTCTACCCCGTATTTTTAAGCTGTGTCCTCTGGTTCGGCAATCACCCATCAGCGGAAACATGTTTCTTGCCTCCAGAGTGTCCAATCCTTTAATAATCTTATATGTCTCAATCAGATCCCCTCTCAGTCTTCTAAACTCAAGGGTATGCAAGCCCAGTCGCTCCAGTCTTTCAGCGTAAGGTGGTCCCGCCATTCCAGGAATTGACCTCGTGAACCTACGCTGCACTCCCTCAATAGCCAGAATGTCTTTCCTCAGGTTATCAAACCAGAACTGCACACAGTACTCCAGGTGTGATCTCACCGGGGCCCTGTACAACTGCAGAAGAACCTCTTTGCTTCTATACTCAATCCCTCTTGTTATGAAGGCCAGCATGCTATTAGCCTTCTTCACTACCTGCTGTACCTGCATGCTTACCTTCATTGGTGTACAAGAACACCCTTGTACTGCTCCTTTACCTAAATTGATTCCATTTAGGTAGTAATCTGCCTTTCTATTTTTGCCACCAAAGTGGATAACCATACATTTATCCACATTAAACTGTATCTGCCATGCATCTGACCACTCACCTAACCTGTCCAAGTCGCCCTGTAATCTCCTAACATCCTCATCACATTTCACCCTGCCAACCAGCTTAGTATCATCAACAAATTTGCTAATATTATTACTAATAGCATCTTCTATATCATTAATATATATTGTAAAAAGCTGCGCTCCCAGCACTGATCCCTGCAGTACCCCACTGGTCACTGCCTGCCATTCCGAAATGGAGCCGTTTATCACTACTCTTTGTTTCCTGTCAGCCAATCAACTTTCAATCCAAGTTAGTACTTTGCCCCCAGTACCATGCACCCTAATTTTGCTCACTAACCTCTTATGTGGGACTTTATCAAAAGCTTTCTGAAGGTCCAGGTACACTACATCTACTGGATCTCCCTCATCCATCTTCAGAGTTACATCCTCAAAAAATTTCAGAAGATTAGTCAAGCATGATTTCCCCTTCATAAATCCATGCTGACTGTGACCTATCCTGTTACTACTATCCAGATGTGTCATAATTTCATCCTTTATAATAGACTCCAACAACTTTCCCACCACTGAGGTCAGACTAACTGGTCTATAATTTCCTGCTTTCTCTCTCCCACCTTTCTTAAAAAGTGGTACAACATTAGCCACCCTCCAATCTGCAGGAACTGATCCTGAATCTATCAAACTCTGGAAAATAATCACCAACGCATCCACGATTTCTCGAGCCACCTCCTTCAGTACCCTGGGATGTAGACCATCAGGCCCCGGAGACTTGTCAATCTTCAGACCTAACAGTCTCTCCAACACCAATTCCTGGCAACTATAAATTCCCTTCAGTTCAGGTCCTTCAGCCACTGTTACCTCAGGGAGATTGCTTGTGTCTTCCCCAGTGAACACAGATCTGAAGTACCAATTCAATTCTTCTGCCATTTCTTTGTTACCCGTAATATATTCCCTTGTTTCTGTCTTCAAGGGTCGATTTTAATATTAACCATTTTTTGCCTTTCACATACCTAAAAAAGCTTTTACTATCCTCCTTTATATTATTGGCCAGTTTACCTTCGTACCTCATTTTTTCTCTGCGTATTTCCTTCCTATTAATCCTCTGTTGTTCTTTAAAAGCTTCCCAGTACTCCGATTTCCCATTTATCTTTGCTATGTTATACTTTTTCTCTTTTAACTTTATATGTTTCTTAACTTGCCACGGCCACCCCTGCCTCCTCTTAGGATCTTTCTTCCTTTTTGGAATGAACTGATCCTGCATCTTCTGCATTATACCCAGAAATACCTGCCATTGTTGCTCCACTGTCATCCCTGCTAAGGTATTGCACCATTGAACTTTGGCTCAGAGCTCTGTAGTTTCCTTTTATTCAACTGAAATAGTGTCATTTCCGATTGTACCTCTCAAATTGCAGATTGAAGCTTATTGTACTATGGTCACTACTTCCCAATGGCTCCTTCACTTCGAGGTCTCTGACCAATTCTGGTTCATTACACAATACGAGATCCAGAATTGCCTTCTCCCTGGTCGGCTCCAGCACCAGCTGCTCTAAGAATCTATCTCGGAGGCACTCCACAAAGTCTCTTTCTTGAGGTCCAATACCATCCTGATTCTCCCAGTCTACCTGCATGTTGAAATCCCCCATAACAACTGTAGTAACATCTTTATGACAGGCCAGTTTCAGCTCCTGATTCCACTTCATTGGTTGGAGCATTGAGTATAAAAGTCGGCAAGTCACGTTCCAGCTGTAAATGGCAGGCCACGTTTGGAGTATTATGTGCAGTTCTGGTTGCCGTAGTGTAGGAAGTATGTGGAGAATTTGGAGAAATGCCAGAACAGGTTTATGCCAGGATGTTGCTTGGATTGGAGCATGTTCGCTATAAAGAGAGGTTGGACAAACTTAGATTGTTTTCACAGAGTGTCGGAGGTTCTGGGTCAACCTGATAGAGGCATATAAAATTATGAGAGGCATGGATAGGGTGGAGAGTCGAAGTCTTTTCCCAGAGTAGAAAAGAGGGAGAAGTTTGAAGGAGACGTGCGAGGGTCGATTTTTCTTCACAAAGGATGGTAGGTTTCTGGAATGTGCTGACAGGGGAAGTGGTAGAAGCAGAAATGTTAGCAATGTTTAAGAGTCATTTAATCAGACACCTGGACAAGAGTAGAAGGGTACAGGCCAATTGCAGGCAGATGAGATTAGGTTAGAATGCCACAGACGTAGTGGGCTGAAGGGCCTGTTCCTGTGCTGTATTGTTCTATGTTCTATCAATAGGCCAATAATTCTGAAACCCAGGCTAATCTGCTGGGGGGATGGGTTCAAATACAAACACAGATGCCAATGAAATTTAAACTCAATCATAAAGATTTAGAATTGAAAGCTCCTGTTAATAATAGAGGGCATGACATTGTGATAAAACCCCATCTGGTTCACTCATATTCTTTAAGGAAGAAAAGCTGCCATTCTTACCTGGTCTGGCCTGCACGTGATTCCAGGCCCACAACAAAATGTGGTTGACTCTTATCTGCCATCTGAAATGGTAAGCTTGTCAGTTCAAGGGCGGTTAACAATGGTAAAGAGGTGCTGACTGAAACTCACGTCCTATGAAAGAATAAGACATAAAATTCAGCACTTGGTTGAAATTGTATAATTAGCCTAAGGCTAACGTACTCCATTCCTAGCTGCACAGCAACTTACATTCATGAGCATCTGATACAGAAATGCGAGGTAAAAACAATGACTACAGATGTTGGAAATTGGATTCTGGAAAAGCACAGCAGTTCAGGCAGCATCCGAGGAGCAATAAAATTGACGTTTCGGGCAAAAGCCCTTCATCAGGAATACAGGCAGAGTGCCTGAAAGGTGGAGAGATAAATGAGAGAGAAATGCTGTGCTTTTCCAGCACTTCTAATCCAGATACTGAAGTACTGTTTAGTTACCATGAGTTTTTATCAGTTTTTGACCAAATTGTGAGCTGGGGATCCTCAGGAGAGTTACAGAGAATTGTGTGTAATGTCACATCTCCATCAACAAATCCTCCTTGTCAGTATTGAGTACTGAGCAAGCAATATTGCAAATTTGATTTAAACAATAGAAGAATTTTGCACAAAAGATATGAAGATACAATAGAATAAACCAAACTATGTATGTGTAACACATAGAGTCATAGAGATGTTCAGCACGGAAACAGATCCTTTGGTCCAATTTGTCTAAACTAATCTAGTCCCATTTTCCAGCACTTAGTCCATATCCCTCTCAACCCTTCCTATTCGTTTACACATCTAGATGCCTTTTAAATGTTATATTTATACTAGCCTCCACCACTTCCTCTGGCAGATCATTCCATATATGCACCGCTCTCTGCGTGAAAGATTTGCCCCTTAGGTCCTTTATAAAATCTTTCCCCTCTCACTTAAAACCTCTAGTTCTGGACACTCCCACCCCAGGGAAAAGACCTTGTCTATTTATCCTATCCACGCTCATGATTTTATAAACCTCTATAAGGTCACTCCTCAGCCTCCGACGCTCCAGGCAATACCGCCCCAGCTTGTTCAGCCTCTCCATCAAATCCTCCAACCCTGGCAACATCCTTGTAAATCTTTTCTGAACCTTTTCATGTTTTACAACATCCTTCCTATAGGAAGGAGACCAGAATTGCACACAATATTCCAACAGTGGCCGAACCGACATCTTGTACAGTTGCAATGTGACCTCCTCCCAACTCCCAATTGACTAATAAAGGAAAGCATACCAAACGCCGCCTTCACTATTATATCTACCTGCAAGTCCACCTTCAAGGAGCTACGAACCTGCATTCCAAGGTTTCTTTTTTAAGCAACACTCCCCATGACCTTACCATTAAGTCCTGCAAAGATTTACCTTCCCAAAATGCAACGTCTCACATTTACCTAAACTAAACTCCATAGAGTCATAGAGGTGTACAGCATGGAAACAGACCCTTCGGTCCAACCTATCCATGCCGACCAAATATCCCAACCCAATCTAGTCCCACCTGCCAGCACACAGCCCATATCCCTCCAAACCCTTCCTATTCATATACCCATCCAAATGCTTCTTAAATGTTGCAATTGTACCAGCCCCCACCACTTCCTCTGGCAGCTCATGCTATACACGTACCACCTCTGCGTGAAAAAGTTGCCCCTGAGATCTCTTTTATATCTTTCCCCTCTCACCCTAAACTTATGCCCTCTAGTTCTGGACTCCCCTACCCCAGGGAAAAGACTTTGTCTATTTACCCTATCCATGACCCTCATAATTTTGTAAACCTCTATAAAGTCACCCCTCAGCCTCCGACACTCCAGGGAAAACCGCCCCAGCCTGTTCAGCCTCTCCCTATAGCTCAAATCGTCCAACCCTGGTAAATATCCTTGTAAATCCTTTCTGAACCCTTTCAAGTTTCACAACCTCTTTCCGATAGGAAGGAGACCAGTATTGCACACAATATTCCAACAGTGGCCGAACCAATGTCCTGTACAGCTGCAACATGACCTCCCAACTCCTGTACTCAATACTCTGACCAATAAAAGAAAACATACCAAACACCTTCTTCACTATCCTATCTACCTGTGACTCCACTTTCAAGGAGCTATGAACCTGCACTCCAAGGTCTCTGTTCAGCAACATTCCCTCGGACCTTACTATTAAGTGTATAAGTCCTGCTGAGATTTGCTTTCCCAAAATGCAGTACCTCTCACTTATCTGAATCAAACTCCATCTGCCACTTCTCAGCCCATTGGCCCATCTGTTCCAGATCCTGTTGTAATCTGAGGTAACCCTCTTCGCTGTCCACTACACCTCTAATTTTGGTGTCATCTGTAAACTTACTAACTGTATCTCTTATGCTCACATCCAAATAATTTTTGTAAATGACAAAAAGTAGAAGGCCCAGCACCGATCCTTCTGTGACCCCTCACCCCATTGTCCCATCTGATCAAGATCCTGTTGTACTCTAAGGTGACCTTCTTTGCTGTCCACTATACCTCCAATTTTGGTGTCATCTGCAAACTTACTGACTATACCTCCCATGTTCACATCCAAATCATTTATATAAATGATGAAAAGCAGTTGACTCAGCACACCTCTGGTCGGAGACAGTGAGGTCTGCTCATGCTGGAGGTCAGAGTTGAGAGTGTGTTACTGGAAAAGCACAGTGGGTCAGGCAGCATCTGAGGAGCAGGAAAATCAATGTTTTGGGTTGAATCTTTCCTGATGAAGGGCTCTAGCCCGAACGTCGATTTTCCTGCTCCTTTGATGCTGCTTGACCTGCTGTGCTTTTCCAACAACACACTGTCAACGTATACCTCTGGTCACAGACTTCCAGTCTGAAAAGCAACCCTCCACCACCACCCTTTGTCTTCTACCTTTGAACCAGTCCTGTATCCACATGGTTAGTTCTCCCTGTATTCCATGAGATCTAACCTTGCTAATCAGTCTCCCATGGGGAACCTTGTCGAATGCCTTGCTGAAGTCCATATAGATCACATCTATTGCTCTGCCCTCATCAATCATCTTTGTTACTTCATCAAAAAACCCAGTCCTGTATCCACATGGCTAGTTCTCCCTGTATTCCATGTGATTTGACCTTGCTAACCAGGCTACCGTGAGGAATCTTGTTGAATGCCTTACTGAAGTCCATATAGATCACGTCCACCGATCTGCCCCACATGTTTAAAGATAAAACAGAGCACAGTAAAAATATAATCCCATTAATCCTGAAAACACTCCTTTATGGATCACAAAAGGATCCCTTTATAGGACTCATACCAGAGAGAATCTCATTTTCAATCATTCCTGATAATGACAGCAATTCCTGGTCTGATAGCCTCTTCCTGGAACTTGTAGACACCTGAGCTTCAATTTTCAAATAACACTTTCAGATTTTTACCCAAACACTTCTGGTCTTGATCTATTACTAAACTCCTTACTCAGGTTTTTTTTAAAAACAAATTTAAACTATCTTCTCCCTTTCTTAGAGGCCGACTATTTTACACATCAATTTTCAGCCAGAACCATATTGAACTCTGCAAACCAAAAGTAAAATTGACAGGATTCTCTCCAAGCTTTGGGTGATTTCCCCCAAACTTTAAAAACAAGTTCAGAATCTTTTGTTAGAAATCTAATGTCAGTACACTGTATACCTTGTTCTCCAGCTACCAAAGCTCTCCACAGTACTTTGTTTTTGTCAAAGTAACCTAGATGCTGCCTGATTTGATGAGTGTTTCCAACATTTTAGGATTCTGTAACAGGTTTTTTTAAAAAAAATGATTCTTTGCTGAATTATTTAATCATTACTATTAACCTTATCCAGGATAAACACTCCTATCTTAAAGGAAACACACTCATTATTTTAAAGTTCCTGTTCTTGTAGGCATTTTTCAGTATAATTTGTAAAATGCAAAGATAATAACCTTTATTTGGAAAATAAGTAACATTGCCCAGTTCAAAATTTGCAATATCCCTGGTTGTACAGGAACTATTACTATGTCCACCTATTACATCTGCTGTCCAGGACATTTAATTTAATAGTGACAAAGCAAAACTCCATCATGAATTTTAGGAAATCTCAGGGTGAATTGATTTCATCCTAAATTAAGTGGTGAAAATAGGAAAGGTGATGACTTATAAATTAATGTCTATTCAATTAAAAAGGGATTGGTTAGTTACAGGAGGTTGCTAACAATATTACACCCAGCAACAGATATGAAATGCTTTATATTACCAGCATGTCTCATTTCACGATTGAGTTTTAGGATTGGGAAATCTCAGACAGACCATGGGCTTGTTAGAATGGCAAAACTACATTTTCCTGTCTAAAATTAAAAAAAAATAGGAAATGTTGAAAGCCTTTGCTGTTGAGTAAGAAGTGGATGTAATGTTTCAAGTCAATGTGTGTCAACAGTGACTCAGTTTGGTAGCACCTCTTCCCTCTGAGTCAGAGGTTGTGAGTTTAAGTCTAGCTTCTGGTTTTGAGTACAGCTGTTTGTTCCAGTATAGTGCTGTGAGTGTGCTGCATTATTGGATAATTTTTAAAATCAGTTGAGATGCTAAACCAAGGCCCTTTCTGTTCTCTCGGGTGACTGTATACAATCCCTAAGATTATCTTGAAGAACAGCAAAGTGGTTATCAGCGGTGTTCTGACCTTTATGAATATTATCCATCAATACATTTAGTCACTGTCGTATTACTAGTTTTGGGAGTTTGCTACGTGTACATCAGTTGTTATGTTGCTGACATTACAATAATGATTATACTTGAAAGAATGATGGTTTGAAAATGTTCAAGTAATTCAAGTATTAATTTCTTTCCTTTCCATGACTTTTTACCTGTAAAATGTTAATATGTTTTTAGCAAGTACCGAGACAGGTGTTGGAGAGGAATGAGTGAAAAGAAAGGGTTTGTTGATTTGGGTGGAAAATGAGAGAGGTTGAATGACATTAAGTTTGATGGTGGAAGCCAGAAGGCAGTGGTAATGCAGAATCATTAATAGCCACATTCTGAAAAAAACATTGGACAAACATATGGAAGTACATGGAATAGTGTAGGTTAGATGGGCTTCAGATTGGTATGACAGGTCGGCACAACATCAAGGGCCGAAGGGCCTGTACTGTGCCATAATGTTCTGTGTTCTAAAACATTCTCCCTAATGTAAGACATTACATTGTGAGCAGTGAATGTAATTTATTAGCTTGAACGAAGTACAAGTAAATTATTGTTCCACCCTGTAAGGAGTATTTGAGGCTCTAATGAATAGAAAATGAGGAGGTGAAAGAGCAGATGTCTAGATTAGATTAGATTACTAGATTACTAACAGTGTGGAAACAGGCCCTTCGGCCCAACAAGTCCACACCGACCCGCCGAAGCGCAACCCACCCATACCCCTACATTATCCCTTACCCCTTGCCACTATGGGCAATTTAGAATGGCCAATTCACCTGACCCGCACATCTTTGGACTGTGGGAGGAAACCGGAGCACCCGGAGGAAACCCACGCAGACACGGGGAGAACGTGCAAACTCCACACAGTCAGTCGCCTGAGTCGGGAAATGAACCCGGGTCTCCAGGCGCTGTGAGGCAGCAGTGCTAACCACTGTGCCACCGTGCCGCCCACTAGTGTCTGGTGTCTGCAAGACAAGGCATGGTGGTGAAGAGTCAATCAGAGTCGATCAGTGTGTCACAGTGACAATGGAGGGGAGGGGGACACGTTTTGATGGCAGTATCATTCTGGAGGCAGTGGAAATTGGTCTGTTAAATGTATATGCAGATGAGGTGGTACATAAGATCTAGGGAGCACTGTTGTGATTCTGGGAGTGTGGGGCTTTGGACAGAACTACAAGATTGGGACAGACATAGTTAGAGGGTCTGCTCAACTATGGTGGAGGGGTATCCTTGGTTGAGGATAAGGAAGAAATTGTCAAACTACTGCATTGACAAGTTTATCATCAGAGCACTTGCAATGGAAATGAAGGTACTGGAGAATAGAATAACCCTTCCTGAAGAAGGCTGGTAGGGAGCAAATTCCAAGTAGATGCCCCCCCTCCTGCTGAAATGAAAATAGAGAAGGAAAGGGCATCAAAAACTAAAATTGCTAGAAAAGCTCAGCAGGTCTGGCAGCATCTGTGGAGAGAAATCAGAGTTAATGTTTCAGGTGCAGTGACTTTTTCTCAGAATGGGAAAGGGAATGTCGAGAGGTGCGTTGTGAGAGGGTGAATGAGGCAGAATTGTAAAGTTGATTAATATTTTGAGTTTGATGAGCGAGCAGGAGGTAGCCCTGCTACAGTCACCAGTACATCTGAAAGAAGAGGTGGAGAGGGGATCTCGAGTCAGACTAGAACAAGGTCTGTGTATTCCATGAAAATACAAGCATAGCCAGGACCTATATGGGCTCCCATAACAACACCTTTGCAGAACAGCCAGGAGCCTTATAAACACCCATAAAGTCGAGAGTGTAGTACTGGAAAAGCACGGCAGGTCAGGCAGCATCCAAGGAAAATAAACGTTTCGGGCATAAGCCCTTTATCAGGAATTCCCGATGAAGAGCATATGCCTGAAACATCGATTCTCCTGCTCTTTGGATGCTGCCTGACCTGCTGCGCTTTTCCAGCACCACACTCTTGACTCTGATCTCTAGCATCTGCAGTCCTCACTTTCTCATAGCAACACAAATACAAATTTTTTCCAGCAGGTTGCAGTGAATTCCATCATTGAATTCAGAGCAAACTGGACAGTTTAATGGCAGATTCCTTTGCTCATTCAGCTTAAATTCAAAATTAGATTAGATTACTTACAGTGTGGAAACAGGCCCTTCAGCCCAACAAGTCCACACCGACCCGCCGAAGCGCAACCCACCCAGACCCCCTATATTTACCCCTTTACCTAACACTACGGGCAATTTAGCATGGCCAATTCACCTGACCCGCACATCTTTGGACTGTGGGAGGAAACCGGAGCACCCGGAGGAAACCCACGCAGACACAGGGAGAACGTGCAAACTCCACACAGTTACCTCAAGCAAAAAAGAACTTTCATACAATCCAGAAATTGCTTTAGATGTGCCCCATATATAAACAATTTGGATGTGAATATAGGAGGTATGGTTAGTAAGTTTGCAATTAACACCAAATAGGTGATCAGATTACAACGGGACCATGCTCAGATGGGCCAATGGGCTGAGAAGTGGCAGATGACGTTTAATTTAGATAAATGTGAAGTGTTGCATTTTGGTAAGGCAAATCAGGGCAGGAATTATACAGTTAATGGTATGGCACTGGCAAGTGGTGCCGAACTAAGAGAACTACAGATGCAGGTGTATATCTCCTTGAAAGTGGAGTTGCAGGTAGACAGGGTGATGAAGAAGGCATACTTGCCTTCATTGGTCATAAGTCTGAGTACAGGGATTGGGGTGATGTTGCGGTTTTACAGAATGTTGGTGAGCCACCTTTGGAATACTGTGTACAATTCTGATCACCCTTTTAAAGGAAGGATGTTGTTAAGTTTGAAAGGGTACAGAAAAGATTTACAAAGATGTCACTGAGACTGGGGGGATTTGAGCTATAGGGAGAGGTTGAATAGGCTGGGGCTTTTTTCCTTGGAGTGTCAGAAGTTGAGGGGTGACCTTTATGGAGCTTCATAAAATCATGAGGGGCATGGATAGGATGAATAGCCAGGGTCTTTTTCCGACAGTGGGGAAGTCTAAAACTAGAGGGCATAGGTTTAAAGTGAGAGGGGAGGTATTTAAAAAGGACCTGAGTGATCATTTCTTCACACACAGGGTGGTGCCTGCGTGGAATGAGCTGCCAGAATAAGTGGTGGAGGTTGGTACAGTTACAACATTTAAAAGGCACCTGGATATGAATAGGAAGGGTTTAGAGGGATATGGGTCAAATGCTGGCAAATATTGTAGTGAGAGGGTAGGACATTTGGGGTTCAACAGGCATGTAATAACATTGTTAGGAAAGTTGTAGTTGCTGGAGTTGAAAAGCAATAACTGTACAGATATGAAATGTAGGAAACATTTACAGATTACGAATGACAGGCAGATTCATGGCGATGAAATTTAATGCTGGGTTGACTCTGACTCTGTGAGAGCAAATAATGTATTAGGAGAGGTAGTTTGAACATATTTCCAAAGTGCTGAGAAGACTGTCAAAAAGCCATACAGGATCCTGGTGTTTCTAAACAGAGACCGATAGTAGAAGAGCAAGGAAGATATGTTAAACATTGACAAAACACTGTCTAGGTCTCAGTTGGAGAAATGTGTTTAATTCTGTCCACCACACCTTCTAAAGGATACAAAGAGCTTATAGAGGAGGATTATAACCACTGAGGCATCATGCTATAAAAAAAATTCCAGCTTTCCCAGCCTATCCACATAACTTGAGTTACTCATTCACGGAATCATTTCCATTTCTGACATGGAAATGTAATACTGTTCCTTTGTAGTTGCTAGGTCATTGTAGAGAAAAAAGTCCTGGACTATGACCTAGCAACTACAAAGGAACAGTATTACATTTCCATGTCAGAGTAGAACACAGCTTGGTTGGGAACTTGCAGGTGGAGATGCTCCCATGCATCTTCTGTCCTTGTGCTTCTTCGGAAGCGAGGTCCTGAATTTGGAAGATGATGTTCAAGGAACGGTTTCATTTTTAAGGACAATGTCTTGACCAATCAGAATCAGCATACCTCTTTTAAAATTTTTAAAATTCTGGCAGTCAATAATCAGTCATCACCTGGTGCCTTCTTCATCGCAATGCCTTTGTTAAAACCAACCAACCAATTAACACACACCTCTCGAACAGTATAAATATTATTTTCCCTTTACTCAGATATTCTTGCAAATTGTCCTGATGAGTTCAAGATGAAAAGCTTCAAGAAAATGTCTTTGATTGGATTAGTTTAGATTCCCTACTGTTTGGAAACAGGCCCATCAGCCCAACAAGTCCACACTGACCCTCCGAAGAGTAACCCACCCAGACTCATTCCCCTTCCCTCTATTTACCCCAGACTAATGCACCTAACACTATGGGCAATTCAGAATGGCCAATTCACCTGACCTGCACACCTTTGGACTGTGGGAAGAAACCGGAGCACCACAACCCATAAAAATAGAAAATGGAGGGGACTGGGACTGATGGGATAACTCTGTCAAAGAAATGACAAAGGCACAGGTGTTCTGGAGCCTACTTCTACTGTGCAGTAATCTGATCAATTCTTTGTTTTGCTTCACTTTATTTTACAATGGAAAAAGGATTAGTGGAACAAACAGAAAAGAAGGTCACAGATCATCACTTTCATTTTTTAATGGTGTTACCCAAAGGTAGTGCTGAATAAGTGTATTGAGGTAGAGAATAATTAGACCAAGGACAGCAGATGTAATTCAGTTCCCATTTTAAAGTAATGCCATTGTTTCATTCTATAGTGCTTTTCTCTAAAATGTTAAAAATCACACAACACCAGGTTACGGTCCAACAGGTTTATTTGGAAGCACTAGCTTTCAGAGCGCTGCTCCTTCATCAAGTGGTTGTGGAGGTTAAGATTGTGCTCACAGAACTTAGAGCCACAGGAGTCCAGTGTCATGGAGATGTGATACAGTAAACAATCTTAGATTAAAACTTGCATCTTTTATAATGGGATATGCTGGTTTCTGTTCTTTGATATGTAAATCCCAGAATTTCTTTAAAAATTACATTGTTTAAAAAAAACTGAGCTATCTTGACAATAGGTGTGAAGCCTGTCTGTGCCCCACTGCTGTCAGACTGACAAACCCTCTGTATAGTTTTACGGAGTTTTTCATGGATTAATGCAACTTTTAAGAAAAATCATCAGCCACATCCACAAGGTAGACCAAAACATCACCCAATCACAACGCAACACCATCCAGGCTCTCAAAACCAATTGCAACATCATCATCAAACCAGCAGATAAAGGAGGAGCCATCGTCATTCAGAATATACAGATTACTCTAAGGAAGTATACCAACAACTGAACAACCAGGAACATTACAGGCAACCAATGGCCAATCCGACCAAAGAGGACACCCGTGAATTAAAAACATTGATCAGGACTTTGGATCCAGTCCTTCAGAGTTCCTATGTGCCCTCATTCCACATACTTGTGAAGTAGGCAACTTCCACTGCCTTCTAAAGATACACAAAGATAATACACCAGGATGTTCCATCGTATCAGGTAATGGTACCCTGTGTGAGAATCTCTCTGGCCTGTTGAAGGCATCTTGAAACCCATTGTATAAGGGACCCCCAGCTTCTGTCACAACACTAAGGATTTCTTACAGAAACTCAGCACCCATGAACTAGTCGAACCGGGAACATTCCTCGTCACAATGGACATGTCAGCACTCTACATCATCATCCCCCATGATGACAGTATCACTGCAACAGCCTCAGTATTCAACACCAACAACTGCCAAGCCCTAAGCACTATCCTACAACTCATCTGCTTCATCCTCAACCACAAGGTTTTCACCTTTGACAACCAGTTCTTCATCCAGATGCACAGAACGGCCAAGGAATTCGCACCCCAATATGCCTACATCTTCACGTACAGGTTTGAAGTAGACTTCTTTTCTGCACAGGACCTCCAAACAACACTATTCACTAGATATATTGACAACATTTTATTCCTCTGGACCCATGGTGAGGAGTCACTAAAACAATTACACAGTGATATCAACGAGTTTCATCCCATCAGACTCTCCATGGACTACTCTCTACTATCTGTCTCATTCTTGGACACATCCAGCTCCATCAAGGATGGGTACCTCAGCATCACATTGTACCGCAAACCCACAGATAACCTCACAATGTCACACGTCTCCAGCTTCCACCCAAAACATATTAAAACAGCCATCCCCTACAGACAGGATTCCTGAAGAAGGGCTCATGCCTGAAACGTTGATTCTCCTGCTACTTGGATGCTGCCTGACCTGCTGTGCTTTTCCAGCAACACATTTTCAGCATCCCCTACAGACAAGCCCTCATGTATACATGATCTGTTTCGATGAGGAGGAACGTGACTGATATGCCCTCATAACAACAGGGGACGATGCTCAACTCATCAACTGCCAGTTCTGACATGCCACAGTGAGAAACCGTAATGACCTCCTCAGGAGACAGACACGTGCTGCAACCGACAGGATACTCTTTGTTGTCCAGTACTTCCCAGGGGCTGAAAAACTACGCCGTGTTCTTCGCAGCCTGCAACATATCATCAGTGAGGATGAGCACCTTGCCAAAACCTTCCCTGTGCCTCTACTTGTCACCTTTAAACAACCACCAACCTTTAAACAGATCATGGTTCGTAGCAAACTGCCCAGCTTTGAGGACAACAACACTGTACAACCCTCTACAGCAGCTGCTGCAAAACGTCTCAGAGTATCAACACAGATAATACCATTACCTCCCACCATGTTTGCAGCATGTACTTGAATGAATGGACGGACACCACACAACAATCACCAGGCAGGGGTATTCCCTTCCATTCGGGGAACACTTTAGTGTCTGAGACATTCCGCCTTGGACCTTCAGGTGACCATCCTTCAGGGCAAACTACAAGCAACAATGCAGAGTGGCTGAGCAGAAGCTGGTAACAAAGTTCAGTATCCCTGGGGATGGCCTCAAATGGGACCTTGGGTTCATGTCACACTACAGGTGACCCCACTGCACGATAGACACTCTCTCTCACGCACGCACACACACACACACACGCCGTCTAACATACTCTTACACCCATGCAGACCCTCCCTCATATGTGCACACGTACACCCCACACACTGAGACTGACACACACACCATCTCAGACACCCCCATCACATACACATACACTTAACCAAGTTTACATACACAGACGAAAGGGAGGACTGCAGATGCTGGAGATTAGAGTCAAGGTTAGAGTGGTGCTGGAAAAGCACAGCAGGTCAGGCAGCATCCGAGGAACAGGAAAATCAATGTTTCAGGCAGGATATCTTCATCAGGAATGAGGCTGGAAGCCTCAAGTGTGGAGAATCTGCCCAAAATGTCGATTTTCTTGCTCCTCGGATGCTGCTTGACCTGTGCTTTTCCAGCACCACTCCAATCTTGAATATATACACACACACTCTACCACATACACTCACACCCACACCCACACCCACACTCATATGCACACTCAATCTCTCGCTCCTACATACATACACGTAAGCGCTTATGGGGTGAATTTGTTTTTGCAGAGTTGAGTGTTATTTTGTTTAATAAAATGCATGAATCCATGTAAAAATCTAAAACTAAACAGAGGGTTTGCCAATCAGACATAGCATTGGTACACAGACAGACTTCACACCTATTGTTTAAAAAACAGCTTTCTTGAGAATGTAATTTTAAAGAAATTCTCGGATTTACATATCAAAGAACAGAAACCAGCACATCCCATTATAAAAGATTGCATACTGTATCACATCTCCACGACACTGGACTCCTTTGGCTATAAATTCTGTGAGCATGATCTTAACCCCCACAATCACTTGATGAAGGAGCGGCGCTCTGAAATTTTTAACTTTGTCCACGCCAGAACAGGCATGTCCACATCATCATTTCTCTAAAATGGACTAGATACTGCTTCTGTGAGTGTTTTGTGCCGAAAGTATATTCTTTTGCTAATGATAGTGCTGCAGCATTTTCATAATAAGGATTTTTCATCTTTTTGTGTAAACCACTAACCTTACTGGATTTAGTGGCAACAGATATAGTGGAGCTACACTAAACTTTACCATATATTATTAACAGAATCTAATAAAAATATGCTGGTTCTTTTCTTTGTTTGGTCATTTTTTTTGGTGGTAGTGTGAACTGGGATGATTCAGCTGATCAGTCCTATTACTTGTATTATGTTTCTGCATGTTTTTCAGTTGTTTAATCTTGATCATTGGACATTTTATGTGCTACTGCAGAAAGTTTAATTTTGTTCATTTTTCTGTCTCCAGTTTCCAACTCTAGTGAATGGACATGTGCCGATTCCAATCCCCAGTTTGGATGGGGTTTCACCCTTACTGCTTTCATCCAACGCCCAGAAATCATGATACTGCCTAACTGAAGGAGCAGAAATTAAAGGCACCAATTAAATGCCAAAATGTAGGACAGTGTTCAGCTTTAATTTATATCATTGATCATGCATCATTGATATGAAGTTCTCAGTAATATAATGAAGTAATGTTTAAATATCTTCTTCTTTTGTTGTTTCTCCCCATCATTTTATAATGAAGTTGGCAATAAATATATAACCTTTTCCTGTACCTTGCGTTTTATGCACTGTGCTTTTAATGAATGTTAACCAGCTGTGCCTACTTATGCTTAAGTGTTTTGTGTAACTTGTAAATTTACTGTAAACCTGTTGTAATGGCAGATTATTAGCATTATTAAATAATTGAAACTTTGTATCAGTTTTCAATTATTGGCTCTTAAAGGACATGATACTATGTATTAGTAAGTAAGATTGATGATATTTTCAGTGTAAGTTTTTTTTAAATATAAAGTATTGCAGTTTATATGTATTATAGGCAGGTTTGCCATGTATTTGTACTTTGGCTACAGTTTGTAATTGACATAATTCAATAAATGCGAGTTCTCAGCATACTATTTTCATTTTTTTCAAAATATACAGATAATTATACAATCCCTGGAAGGTACCACTTTAGGGAAAGAGGATAAGAATCAGTAGTTAATATTACACTAACAAAGAAACATGGTACATTGTTTAAAGGAGATGTGAGAAAAACATTTTACACAGAGGTGGTATGTGCCTGGAATGTGCTGGCCAGGGTAGGTGGTAGAAGCAGATATGATAAGTACTTTTTAGAGACATTTAGACAGACATGTGAACAGGTAGAGATTAAAGAGATACAAACCACGTGCAGGCAATGGCATTAGTTTGGAATGGCATTGTAGCTGGGACGCATGGTGGATCAAAGGACTGTATCTGTGCTGTACTTTCCATGTTCTAAGATGACTGTCAGGTTATTGAATACCTCATTATCAAAGCCCTCCTTCATATATGATGGATTCAATCTTAAATCTGTATCCTGAATAGAAGTTGTGTTTTATAGTAAAAGTGTACTTCACAGAAAATCCATTTATCAGTCTTAAAATAAAAGATCCTTTGTAATTTACTGTACACGAACGTGTGACAGTGAGGGCAATACCAATGGGCTGCACTAAGACACAGACATTAGCCGAATTAGCAGACAACTGGCAGAGACAACAATAGACTTAATGACATAATCTTGAAGAGTGTACAGTAACAGAGAAACCCAGGGCTTTACTTACATGAATCTCAACCATATCTCACAAACTTGATTGAGTTTTTTGAAGAAGTAACAAAGAGGAATGATGAGGGCAGAGCAGTAGATGTGATTTATATGGACTTCAGTAAGGTGATCAACAAGGTTCCCTGTGGCAGACTGATTAGCAAGGTTTGATCTCGTGGAATACAGGGAGAACTAGCCATTTGGATACAGAACTGGCTCAAAGGTAGAAGACAGAGGGAGGTGGTGGAGGGTTGTTTTCAGACTGGAGGCCTGTGACCAGTGGAGTGCCACAAGGATCGGTCCTGGGCCCTCTACTTTTTGTCATTTACATAAATGATTTGGATGCGAGCATAAGAGGTACAGTTAGTAAGTTTGCAGATGATACCAAAGGTGGACAGCGAAGAGGGTTACCTCAGATTACAACAGGATCTTGACCAGATGGGCCAATGGGCTGAGAAGTAGCAGATGGAGTTTAATTCAGATAAATGTGAGGTACTGCATTTTGGGAAAGCAAATCTTCGCAGGACTTATCCACTTAATGGTAAGATCCTAGGGAGTGTTGCTGAACAAAGAGACCTTGGAGTGCAGGTTCATAGCTCCTTGAAAGTGGAGTTGCAGGTAGATTGAATAGTGAAGCAGGCGTTTGGTATGCTTTCTTTTATTGGTCAGAGTATTGAGTACAGGAGTTGGGAGGTCATGTTGCGGCTGTACAGGACATTGGTTAGGCCACTGTTGGAATATTGCATGCAAGTCTGGTCTCCTTCCTATCGGAAAGATGTTGTGAAACTTGAAAGGGTTCAGAAAAGATTTAAAAGAATGTTGCCAGGGTTGGAGGATCTGAGCTACAGGGAGAGGCTAAACAGGCTGGGGCTGTTTTCCCTAGAGGCTGAGGGATGACCTTATAGAGGTTTACAAAATTATGAGGGGCATGGATAGGATAAATAGACAAAGTCTTTTCCCTGGGGGGGGGACTCCAGAACATGAGGGTGAGAGGGGAAAGATATAAAAGAGACCCAAGGGCCAATTTTTTCATACAGAGGGTGGTTACGCGTATGGAATGAGCTGCCAGAGGATGTGGTGGAGGCTGGTACAATTGCAATATTTAAGAGGCATTTGGATGGGTATATGAATAGGAAGGGTTTGGAGGGATATGGGCCGGGTGCTGGCAGGTGGGACTAGATTGGTTGGGATATCTGGTCAGCATGGATGGGTTGGACCGAACGGTCTGTTTCCATGCAGTACATCTCTATGACTCTGACTCTGTGGAGACAAATCAGTTAATGTTTCGGGTCAGGTGCTCCTTCCTCCGATCTGAAACGTTAACTCTGATTTGTCTCCATGGATGCCAATAGATCTGCTGAGGTTTTCCAGCAATTTCTGTTTTTATTTCTGATTTGCAGCATCTGAGGGCTTTATGGTAGATTCAGGTACAGATACAATATTTAAAAGACATCTGGACATGAATAGGAAAGATTTAGAGGGATGTGGGCCAAATGCAGGCAAATGGAACAAGTTTAGTTTGGGAAACTTGAGCGGCATGGAGAAGTTGAACCTGAAAGATGGGATAAAAAGGAATATGGGGCATAGTTCTTGTGGTATTATCACCAGTACTGGGGAAGATAGGATTGTTGCCCTTGGCACAATCTAAAGCTACTGCCTACAACAATAGTAGACTCGACAACTTTAACAGAATTTAAATGGTCATTGGATAAACATATGGATCAAAATGGAATAGTATAGATTGGATGGGCTTCAGATTTGTTTCACAGATCAGTGCAACATCGAGGGCTGAAGGGCCTGTACTGCTCTATGTTGTACGTCCTCTGCTGAAACTCGTACTCAAGCCAACTAGAGAAGTGGAGAGAAATTTAAACCGAATACAGAGAAACCTCGATTGTCTGAATACCAATTATCTGAAAATTGGATTATCCAAAGGAGATCTGGAGGTCCCAAGAGAAACATTACATCAAAGACGTGTTTCCAACAGTGATCGTGTCTTTTGTTTACAGTAATTAAATAGGCACCGTCTTCAAATGACTGATCTCCCACCCTCTCTCTCTCCCCACACTCTGGAGTTCTACAGAGGGGCGTACCCTAAACAACACCCCCCTTCCCCAGATAACCTGACCAACATTGTCGTGTACAGGCAGAAGTGGAACCTATCAAAAAGGTGCAGTAAAAAGTTGTGTATGTGCGTGTGCTATTTGAACACTTATCCCACAAAGGCGGCAGCAGCAGTCTTGGTGTACAGTCCGGCTGCCCGGGAGAGGGGGTAGGGGTGGATGGGGGCTGGGGGAGGTGTTGGATGGGGTTTTTTGGGGGTGGGTGCGTGTGTGGGGAGCAATGTTGGAGGGGTTTGGTGGACTGGGGCGGTGGGGGGGGGTGTGAGGTGTTGGACCGAGGTTTATCGCGCTGTGTGTGCTGCTAGTCTCCTGAATAGCGAGCAGACTTTTAAAACTCTGCGCCCCAGAGGAAAGGCATTTTAATCAATTAACCGAATAATTGATTATCCAAACTAAATAGCGTCCTCCTATCCCGTTCAGATAATAGAAGTTCCCCTGTAGTAGAAACAAGGGATCAAATTTGGGAGAGGAGTTCAAACAAAGAGTAGAACCAAGATGTAAGATAAATTAACTTGGGAAATAATAAACAGATGGTGACAGGAAAGAACAGAGTATAAAATCCTTAGAAAAAAAACAACAGATAAGGCCATAAGTTACAAAAATAATATTAGGACAAAACTAAAGGCTTTGTTTAACTGCACATAGCATTCAAAACAAGTGAAATGAGAGTACATATAAAAATAAATATGATCTAATATCCACTACAGTTTGACATGGACTGGAACCTGAATACTGTTTAACATTTGGAAAGACAAGACCACAGGAAAAAGTAAAGTTGGTTGTTAATTAATTATACCAGCACAGTAGACAGGGAAGTCCTATGTTCTAAAAACCAAGATGCGAGAATGGTTGAGAAATAAGAAATGATAGAGGCTAGTGGGCGGCACGGTGGCACAGTGGTTAGCACTGCTGCCTCACAGCGCCTGTAGACCCGGGTTCAATTCCAGACTCAGGCGACTGACTGTGTGGAGTTTGCACGTTCTCCCCGTGTCTGCGTGGGTTTCCTCCGGGTGCTCCGGTTTCCTCCCACAGTCACAAGATGTGCGGGTCAGGTGAATTGGCTAAGCTAAATTGCCCGTAGTGTTAGGTAAGGGGTAAATGTAGGGGTATGGGTGGGTTGCGCTTCGGCGAGTCGGTGTGGACTTGTTGGGCCGAAGGGCCTGTTTCCACACTGTAAGTCTAATCTAATCTAATCTAATCTAAGAAGTCACTTGTGGAATATTGTAACTAAATGCACAGTAGTTCACAGCATAAAGGATCTTGGCAGAAATATACAATGATAATCAAAGCATTTAAATCTATATAGACTGGAAAAGAAGATTGATGAACAGTACTTAAGTGAAGAATTCATAGAATGTTTTCAGAATTGTTTCTTAGAACAACACATTTCAGAGCTGACCAGAGATCAGGCTACAGTAGTTTTGGTATTGTGTTTAATGAATAGCCTCATAGTAAAGGCAACCTGATCTAATACTATATCACTATATTATTGATTTTTACAGTCAGTTTGAAGGAGAGAAAGGTGTGTCTAAGACTATTATTTTAAATTTATTAAGGGAAATTATGAATGAATAAAAGCAGAGCTAGCTGAAGTGAATAGGTCAATAGAGATGCAGTGACAGGCACTTAAGGAATTTCAGAATACACAGAATAGATAAATTCCAATGAGAAAGAAATATTCCAAGTACTAGACTGACCAGCTATGGTGAATTAAAAAAATTTTTTTAAAAGGAATATAATTGCACAAAGATGGATATCAGGACAGAAGAACATAATTATGAAGAACATCAAAGAATGATAAAAAGATTTCTTTTTCATTTATTAGATAGATTAACATTTATCACCCATTTCTAATTGCCATGGGCAAAGTGGAGAAGGTGGTGCGAGATGCTTCCTACTTTATTACTTGTGGTGTGGGAATACCTAGAGTACCGTTAGGAAGAGAGTTTTTGAATGTTGACCAAATAACAGTGAAAGGATAACTATGTTTTTCCAAGTCAGGATGGCCTGTATGCTTTTGAGAGGAACTTGCATGAGGTGGTATTCCCATTCTGAAGGTGCTGCTGGAGAAGAGTCAGTGAATTGCTTCAGAACAAGAGGGAATCAACTATTGAAATGTGATGAACACCATCCCCTTCAGAAATGGGATGGAAGTGTTTGGACATATCTTACCTTGCAATGGTATAGTCAAGAAACATTCTCCAAGATTGTAGGGATAGTGAGGATAGAAGGTGACCAGCAATGATACAGCAGCACAGTAATGTGGGGGCAGTACGGTCTCTGGTAATATTACATTGTTTAGCCTGAATGGTCTGGGCATTAGAGTCACATTCTTAAAAGTCTTAAGTTCTGATCAGTAATGGACTTTGTGGACTGTTATCTTTATTTGGCAAGAATCATGGGATTCCTGATAATTGTTATCAGAAAAGACTCAAGGGGATAGTGTTGACTGGTGACAGGGGCTAAGTGATGAGAGGCATTAAAAGCTGAAGCCACCTGAAAGTGCATCAGTTCCCTGGATATTTTGTGCAGACCTGTAGCATTTAGCTTGTGTGGGCCAACATTGCGATAAAGCCCTTTTTTTGCAGATACTGTTGTTTTTATTTTGGCCAGGATGCTCTTAACACCAGAAGAGTGCAATTAAACACACCTCACACCTGTGGGAAATATACAATGTCAGCAAAACTTACTGCCTTGGCTGCCTGCATCCAAGGGAGAGGCACCCAAATTCATGAACTTAAGCAAAAAACAAATGTTATCAGTCACCTCTCATATAAATTTTTAAAGCCTAACTGCAAAATTCCAGATTGACACAACTTGCTCCTTGAAACCATGCATTTGAATTAAAATTGAGGATTGCTGTTATCTTCAAGGCGCAGGCATCGGATTATCACACAGCCATTGCAACTGCAGGTGTTTGCCTCCTGTATTTGCAAGCTTCTGGATAATGTCCTCAGACCCACTGAAGTGCCTTCTGCATTGCTTACTAGTTGGAGATAGCTGCTATGATGCCTGTGATGCAATTTCGAGCACGTGGTCAGCAATATAGCCCTGGATGTCACACCCTTTCAGGTTGGTCCACAGCCACTGTTGCTAATCCTGTATCCTACAGTGCTGGTTCCTCCTCAGCTGGCATTACGACCAGAATTAATGTAGGTTGATCTGTGCCAATCTGCTGTTGTTTCAGGACATCTGAGAAGTCAGTAGATTGAGGCAAGGGTCATATTTGACTCATCACTTACTCCAGTTTTGCAGAGTTCCATGCGAATCAGAGAGAAAACTCATCACTGGATTGGAGTCATGCCAGCATTAAGGAAAATGCTGGAGGTCAGTCATCTCAGCTCTAGAAATTCCTGAGCGATACTTTTTAATCAACCTATTCAGAGATGTTATTACACATCTCTGGAGTAGGTGGGATTTAAACCTGGGCCCCCAGCTCAGAGTTAGGGATACTACCACTGCACTAGAGCCCCTTAAGTTCCTCAGAGTGGTGTCCTAGCCCCAACCATCTTCAGCTGCTCCAATGACCTTCCCTCTACCATAAACTCAGAAGTGGGAATGTTCTCTGACTGCACAATGTTCAGAACCATTTGTCATTCCTCAGATACTGAAGTAGTCCATGTTCAACTGTAGTAAGATCTTGATGATGCCAGGTTTGGGCCAACAAATGGCAAAGAACAGCCACACCATACAGGTGAAAATCAGTGATCATTTCCAATAAAAGAGAACCTAATCATCACTTCTAGAAATTCAATGGGATCACCATCACTTAATCTCCCAGCAGCAATTCTAGAGGTTGCTATCCGAAAGGCACAAGTCAGGAATGTGATAAAAGAGTCTCCATTTGCCTGGATAAGTGGAGCCCCAATGACACTCAAGAAGCTTGGCACCATCCAAGTCAAAGCAGCCCACTTGATTGGGACTACAAACATTCACTTCCACTAAGATCAACATTCAATATTGTGTAGCATCTATAAGATGCCCTGCAAAATTTAACCACAGCTTCTTAGACAGCAACTTCCAAACCTATCACCACTACCAGCTAGAAGGACAAGAATACCATCACCTGCAATTTTCCCTCTAAACGACTCACCATCCTGACTTTGAACTCTCTCACTATTCCTTCAGTTTCACTGGGTCAAATATCTGGAACTATCTCCCTAATGGGACTGTGGGTCTACCAGCACCAAATGAAGTAGTTCAAGAACACAGTTCACCACCTTAAAGACAACTACAGATGGAGAATAAGCGCTGGCCTAGTCAGCAAAACCCATATCCCACAAATAGAAAAATAAAAATATTCATCATTCTCTTTGAGGTTTGCCAACCAAACCTACTCCAAGCTACCGCAGTTAGGTCCTTCACTGAGCAGCATTGCTCCCCTGGCCTCCTGCCTAACCGCATGTGGACTATAAAAAGGGATATTTTGCGTGGACCCAGAGAACAGTGCCTTATGATTAATGTTCACGTGTATGGAGGTTTTGGCTATGATACTTAAAGCCTGTTAGTGCAATTCCCAGTAATAATAATCAGCTTTCCCTCAGGGAAGCAGCAGAATTATTGTAATTTTGTCTTGGCAGGACCAACCCCAACAAACTGCCCACCTATTCCCATTCCTGCCTAGAGCTTCCAGTCCTTGAGATGGTTACACCATGCCAATCAGTTACTTATGGATTCCATTCATCTCTATTCTTTCATGGTAATCATCTTGTGATGTTAGAGTTATGAATTAGTCCACAATAGATCATGCCTCTAACTTCAAGGAATCCGGTTAGAATATGATATCATGTGCTTAGAAGTATTACTATTTGGAATTGGAACCCAGTTGACCATGATTCTCTATCTACTTGATTGATCACTAATGGGATCAGTTATTCAAAATTTCCATTTTGAGTATGCCTTTTTGCTGCTTTCACTCTAGCCTGCCTTTTCAGCACAGCCATCCTCACCCCTTTCAATTGTAATTCAATGCAAGCGATATTTAAAGCTGTAATTCCATAAGGATAGAGCAGCAAGTATTTACACTGAAGTCCAAGTCGTAAATGCCACCAGGTTGTATGTGGTTAGATATCTGAAGGAAGTAATTCTCTGTGGAGTAAAAATTATTTGGGAATAACCACTTAGTTTCAGTGAATTGTGCTTTTAATAAGACGTAACATAAGACTTTACCCAGCCAGCAAGAATCTGATTGACTGCCACTTGAATATGTTCACCCATGAACCTCCTTTCATCTAGGACAACAAGATTCCATCCAGTGTTTCAGTTCTTCAGCTATTGGAATCATGAAGGATTTGACAGGTTTTGATTTTAAAATTTCCACAGGCAACAATAATGGGAGAACTAAAACTGAAAAGATGCATTAAGCTACAAGTGATAGAAGAAAATAAGCAATTTAGAAAGGTTTTGTAGTAGAATTAGAGAATCTTACAACATGCCAAAGACATTTGACCCTTTCGTCTGTGCCAGTACCTTGAAAGAAATGTATAATTTGTTCTGTACTATCAACATAACCTGCAAATTAATCATTTTCAAAGACACACTCTGTAAAAATAAATAAAAATTCTTAAGTCGCTAAACAGACAACTTTCCCATTTAAAGCATCCATTCAAAAATGTAAACTTACGATAAATAGCATAGATTTCAAAATGACAAGAAAAAACAGAAAAAGGTATTACAGAAATATCTCCAAGTTTTTCTGTTGAAAATTAATGGTCATAGTATATTGGTGAATTAACTCATGGTAAATAATCAAAACCATTGTACAATTAAACTATCTGCCTTCATTACAAATTAATTCTTTTAACAATTTGTTCAATTTATTTGACTTACTGCACTCTATTCATTTCAATTTTAGGTTTCTTCAGTTTGTAGATGTAACAAAATATGTCATTGTACTTAAATAGTAGGAAGGTTCCCATGCAAACTGGACAAATTCTATCAGACTATTAAAAAAATCCCTGTTACCGAAGCGTTGCGAGCATTGACATATTAGCAAACAGCAATTCCAGAATCTTAGAACTATTCCAGCACAGGAGCAAGCTGTTCCACAATAATTTCTGCGCTATCTGTAAAAACAATTTATAAAGTACCATACATCCACTTTCTCACAGTATCCCTGAACATCTTTTTTCCGAAGGGTCTGTTTCCATGCTGTACATCTCTATGACTCTATAACAACCAATTCCTCTCGAATGTCTTGACTGAATTGGCCTCCACCATTCTGAGGTGGTACAATCCAGATATTAACCACTTACTATGGGCAGAGGTTTCTCCTCACCTTGTCATTCTATCTTTTGCTAATTATCTTAAATCTTGTTCTTGGTCCTTCTATCTATGGGAAGTTTTTTTTCCTATCTATTCTGCTCAGGCCACTCATTTTGAGCACCTTTATCAAGTCTCCTGTCAACACTCTGTTCTCCAATTAAAATAGTCACAGCTTCTCCAATTTGTGTAATTCAAAACTCCCATCCTTGAAATTATTCTTGTGAATGTTTTTGTATACACACTCCAATAACTTTATACCTTCTCCAAATGTAGAACTCACAACCAGGCACATCACTCCTGTTGACACCAGACTGGTGTCTATACAAGTATGACATTATTTCCTTGCTTTTATAACCTATGCACTTATAAACAGAAATATCTTTGTCAATTTGTTTTATTACTCTATACAAAGCAATGAGTTGTTCCACACTGACAAGATGTTATGGAGTCCTAAAACAAAAGGTCATAATCTCAACCTGAAAAGTTGCAAATGGTTGAAGAAAAATCAACATGTGACAAGGGAGGTTTTTTTTTGGTTGCAGGTTGAGGAAGGGGAAGAGGAGAGAAGAGGTAGTATGAATGAAGTTTCAATTTAAAGAAAATGAAAACTTAGGCAGATTTTCTTCCCGCTAAGATCTTACAATCCTTTTTCAGTAATGTTAATACAGTAATGGTTAGAAATAAGGGTAAAAAATTTGCAACATTCTTTTCATTAAAAAGGAAGGTATGGGTCCTGGAAGTCTTGAATAATCTGCAGGAAAAAGAGGAGAATGGCAAAATGACTCCATCCCAATAGGAACCTACTATTTTCAAACTGATTTTGGATTTTCTTCAAATTATTCTTAAATATCTACTCTAGTGAAGGAAACACACAAATTCTCCTTCATTCACCTGTAAGGGGAGAAAAACAGAGTTAATGTTTTAGGTCGTATTGCTAGAAGTGAAACGAATACAATCATGTTAAAGGAAGGATGAAGCAAGTGCACAGGCAAGGAAAGTGAGGAGGGGGAGGCACAGCTGACCTGGGTAGGGAATTAAAAGGGAAGGTCTGTGATAGTCTGGTAGAAGGCAAGCTCAAATGCCAAAGTATGGTGCAAGGCAAAAAGGTGATGGTACACTAATGAGAAAGAAACAGAAGATGCAACTTGTGGAGATGTAAATAAATGGACATGTAACAAATCCAAAGCTTTTGAAAGATTTTGGGGGGGGAGGGGCAGGGTGGTTATGATCTAATTTAGTGTTGACTCTGGCAAGCTACATTCAATTGACAAACGAGCTACTGATCCTCAAACTTATGTTATGCTTCACTGGAGGTAGGCTGACAAGTTGAGTGTGAAAGTGGGGCAATTAAAATTTCAGGTAAAATGGTCATAAGAGTTAGAGATCTACATCACAGAAATAGGCCCATTGCATTTACACTGGTCAAGAACAACTATTTTAATCTCATTTTCCAACACTGGCCCATAGTCTTCTTTGCCTTGGCATCATAAGTTAACTTCTAAATACTTCGTAAATGTTACGAGTGCTTCTGCCTCTACTATCCTTTCAGGCAATGAGTTTCAGATTCAACCACCTTCTGGATGTACAAGATTTTTCTCACATCTCCTCTAAACATTCCACCACTTCTCTTAAATCCATGCCCTTGGATGCCTCCATCAATGGGGAGGTTTTCTCTGTCAACCCTATCTAAGACCCTCAATTTTATACATCACAATCATGTTCCCAAGTCAATCTTCTCAGCTCTAAAGAAAACAATCACAGTCTATCCAATCTCTCTTCATAACAAATTCTCCAACCCAGGCAACATCCAGTGCTATTACATGTCTCTTATAATGTGGATTCCAGAACTCCGCACAATACTCTATGGTCTAGCCACATCATACACTTGCAGCATAACCTCCCTGCTTTTAAACTCTGTGTTTTGACTAATAAAGGCAAGCATACTATATGCCTTCTTAATCATTTTATCCATCTGTCCTTACACCTTAAAGTGCTGGTATACTTGCACATCTAGGTCCCTCTGATTTCCAGAGTCCTACTGATCATCATGTATACCCTTGCATTATTTGTCAATAGACAATAGGTGCAGGAGTAGGCCATTCGGCCCTTCAAGCCTGCATCACCATTTTTTTTTATTTTATTAAACAAATTACAAAACAGTTTACAAAAAATATTTACAGCTGTACACAAGAGACAGCAATTTTACAAGGGAGAGGAGCAGCAAAGCTAGGCCCCAAACTCTACCGTTCAACCATTTTATAGGGAGATGAGGACAAACCTCAAATCCCAGTTCCACATATGACAAGACAGTGACAATGACATCTGTACATTAGACAATACTGTTACATACAGAAGTGCAGACAATACAGACCCAGCAAGCCCCCGTCCCTCCCACCTTCTGACCACTCTAAGACATGCATCACCATTCATTATGATCAAGGCTAATCATCCACAATCAGTATCCTGTTCCTGCCTTATCCCCATAACCCTTGATTCCACTATCTTTAAGAGCTCTATCCAACTCTTTCATGAAAGCATCCAGAGACTTGGCCTCCACTGCCTTCTGGGGCAAAGCATTCCATATATCCACCACTCTCTGGGTGAAGAAGTTTCTCCTCAACTCTGTTCTAAATGGCCTACCCTTTATTTTTAACCTGCGTCCTCTGGTTCTGGACTCGTCCACCAGCGGAAACATGCTTCCTGTCTCCAGAGTGTCCAATCCTTTAATAATCTTATACATCTCAATCAGATCCCCACTCAGCCTTCTAAATTCAAGTGAATACAAGCCCTTGCACTCCAATCTTTCAACATATGATGGTCCTGCCATTCTGGGAATTCACATCGTGAACCTACACTGCACTCCCTCAATAGCCAGAATGTCTTTCCTCAAATTGACTGCACACAATACTCCAGCTGCGGTCTCATTAGGGCCCTGTACAGCTGCAGAAGGACCTCTTTGCTCCTATACTAAATTCCTCTTGTCATGATGGCCAGCATGCCATTAGCTTTCTTCACTGCCTGCTGTACCTGCATACTTGCTTTCATTGACTGATGCATAAGAACACCTAGATCTCATTGTACTTCGCCTTTCCCTAACCTGACTCCATTTAGATAGTAATCTGCCTTCCTCTTCTTATCACCAAAGTGGATAACCACACATTTATCCACATTAAACTGCATCTGCCATGCATCCGTCCACTCACCCAGCCTGTCCAAGATACCCTGTATACTCATAACATCCTCCTCACATTTCACCCTGCCACCCAGCTTTGTGTCATCAGCAAATTTGCTACCATTACTGTTAATACCTTCATCTATATCATTAATGTATATTGTAAACAGCTGCAGTCCCAGCACCAAATCTTGTGGTATCCCACTGGGTCACTGCCTGCCATTCCAAATGGGACACATTTATCACTACTCTTTGCTTCCTGATAGCCAGCCAATTTTCAATCCAAGTTAGTATTTTGCCCCCAATACCACGTGCCCTAATTTTGCTCACTAATCTCTGATGTGGGACTTTATCCAAGGTTTTCTTAAAGTCCAGATACACTACACCCACTGGCTCTCCCATGTCAATCTTTATTGTTACGTCCTCAAAAAATTCTAGATTAGTCAAGCACTATTTCCCCTTTGTAAATCCATGCTGACTCTGACCTATCCTGTTACTGCAATCCAAATGAGTCATGATTTCATCTTTTATAATTGACTTCAGCATCTTTCCCACCACTGATGTCAGGCTAGCTGGTCTATAATTCCCTGTTTTCTCTCTCCCTCCCTTCTTGAAACATGGGACATTAGCCAACCTCCAATCCGCAGGAACTGTTCCTGAATCTATATTGAAAACTGATACCAATGCGTCCATGATTTCTAGAGCCATGTCCTTAAGTACCCTGGGATACAGACCATCAGACCTAACAGACCTATCCAACACCATTTCCTGCTTAATACAAACTTCCTTCAGTTCATCTATTTCCCTAGGTCCTTCAGCCACTATTACATCTGGGAGATTGCTTGTGTCTTCCCCAGTGAAGACAGGTCCAAAGTACATATTCACCTCTTCTGCCATTTCCTTGCTCCCCATAATAAATTCACCCGTTTGTGTCTTCAAGGACCCAATTTTAGTCTTAATTTTTTTCCCCACTATCTAAAAAAGCTTTTACTTTCCTCCTTTATATTTTTGGCCAGTTTGCCTTCATACCTCATTTTTTTCTCCATGTATTGCCTTTTTAGTTATCCTCTGTTGCTTTTTAAATGTTTCCCAATCCTCTGGCTTCCCACTCATCTTTGCTATGTCATACTTCCTCTCTTTTATCTTTATACACTCCTTAATTTTTCTCATCAGCCACAGCTGCCACTGCCTCCCCTTAGGATCTTTTTTCCTCTTTGGAATGAAGTGATCCTGCACCTTCTGCATTATACCCAGAAATACCTGCCATTGTTGTTCCACTGCCATCCCTGCTAGAGTTCTGAACCATTGAACTTTGGTCAGCTCCTCCCTCAGAGCTCCATAGATCCCTGTGTTCACTGCAATACTGACACTTCCGATTCTCCCTTCTCCCTCTCAAATTGCAGATTAAAATATTATGGTAATTACCTCCTATTGGCTCCTTTACTTTGAGGTCCCTGATCAGATCCAGATCCAGATCCAGATCCAGGCTCTGCCCAAGTGCATCATCTCATGTTTGATTTCCCTCATGTAGGGTAGACTATATAGAAAGCTGAAAATGTGTTGCTGGAAAAGTGCAGCAGGTCAGGCAGCATCCAAAGATCAGGAGAATCAATGTTTCGGGCAGGAGCCCTTCTTCAGGATTCCTGAAGAAGGGCTCATGCCCGAAACGTCGATTCTCCTGCTCTTTGGAAGCTGCCTAACCTGCTGCGCTTTTCCAGCAACACATTCTCAGGTCTGATCTGCAGTCCTCACTTTCTCCTAGACTATAGAGAGCAAGGATAAAATTATAGGATAAGTGGAATTTGATCATAACTCGCAGAGAAAGGGGTCGAGGTCATAGAGATGTACAGCACAGAAACAGACCCTTCGTCCAACTCGACCATGTTGACGATATCCCAAATTAAATGGAGGGCCCATATCCCTCCAAAGCTGAAAATGTGTTGCTGGTTAAAGCACAGCAGGTCAGGCAGCATCCAAGGAACAGGAAATTTGACATTTCGGGCCAGAGCCCTTCATCAGGAATGAGGAGAGTGTGCCAGGCAGGCTAAGATAAAAGGTAGGGAGGAGGGACTGGTGGTGCTGAGTTCAAGGGAATCGACTGAGACAAGGTGGGGGGAGGGGAAATGAACTCAGATTTCTCCAGTTTCCTCATTTCCCCTCCCCCCACCTTGTCTCAGTCGATTCCCTCGAACTCAGCACCGCCCTCCTAACCTGCAATCTTCTTCCTGACCTCTCCGCCCCCACCCCACTCCGGCCTATCACCCTCACCTTGACCTCCTTCCACCTATCACATCTCCATCGCCCCTCCCCCTAGTCCCTCCTCCCTACCTTTTATCTTAGCCTGCCTGGCACACTCTCCTTATTCCTGATGAAGGACTCTGGCCCAAAACGTCGAATTTCCTGTTCCTTGGATGCTGCCTGACCTGCTGTGCTTTAACCAGCAACACATTTTCAGCTCTGATCTCCAGCTCTGACCTCACTTTTTACCCATATCCCTCCAAACCCTTCCTATTTGATTACCCATCCAAATGCCTTTTATATGTTGCAATTGTACCAGACCGCTTCCTCTGGCAGCTCATTCCATCCACACATCACCCTCTGCGTGAAGAAGCTGCCCCTTAAGTATCTTTTATATCTTCCCTCTCTCACCCTAAGCCTTTGCCCCTCTAGCTCTGGACCACCACCACCATCACCTCCCCCCGCCGCCCCAGGAAAAAGACCTCACCTATTTACCCTATCCATGCCCTTCAGAACAGCCATGACTGAGGAGCTTGTCACCCAGAGTGGACTGAATTTAAATGAAAGACGCATTGGTAGTAGTGGTATAGGAAGTAGTGTGCGATTGAGAAGGTGAGCGTAGTAAAATGCAGGAGACTTCTTAAAGGAATTAGGGTAGGAAGCAATGTAGTCGACTTGGCTGTGGGAGTCAGCAAGCTTAAAATGAATTTTAACCAATCTTTGTCAATGACTGCAGCAATGCTTTAGTTTCAGAAATTTTGAGTGGTTACATAATAGGACACAAAAAACTATGATCGGTTAAAACAAGGAATGCACTGTAATATTTATACTTTCCAAAAATAGTACTGTCAGTCAGAAATAGCACAGCAGTTTTAGTTAGATATACACATCTCTGCCTGGAATCATTTTGATGAGCAGTAGTGGTCCAATGTACAATGTTACCAATGAATCTGTTTCCTTTTCCTTCTTACAAAATTCCAATTAAAATCAAGTCACAAGCAACACAAAATACAAGTAAACAATTTTTTCAACATGCCATCATCACAGTTCACAAATAAAATTAAACATACAAAATATCCTTAATACTGTTAAATAACAAACTATGTAAATTTATGAAAATGATAGGACCCTGAATAAGTTTACAGTAAAAAGTCCAGGAAAATGTCATCAATGATTATTTGCATTTGCTACAAATCTGATTTCTTAACAATTATATATTAACAGTAATCCTAAAATGTAGATCCACTAAAACCATTATTTGTAAAGGCAAACATACATACAAATACTGTTAACAAAAGCCTACTTATGACACTCATTGAGATACATAAGTTTTGTAGTGAAGTCATTATAAAATGATGCAGAAATAACAGCAGAGATCAGATACAAAATTAAACCCTCTAAATTCCCATGTCTTCATAAAGTGACATGGAAAAATAGGTGCAAAGAATTTGCTAATATTTAGTAATGAAACAACATATTTGATGATGATTTCTTTAAACAATTTTTAAAACACTAATCAGTTTCCCTGCTGGTCACAAAATTTCAGACAAAATTTAAATATTCTATTGTATGAGCTCAGAGGGTGCAAGATTCCTCAACACAATCAATTTTTTTTAAATGTGAAGCTCTGCGGATATTTAAATATTCAAGAGCATTTGGAATTAAATGTAACAGTAAAGTCTGCAAAATGCTGGAAATAGTTATCAGAAGAAACAGATGCATTCACATGCTATAAGCCACTCACATTTTCCGCTATACCACCATGATGTGGTTAATGGACAGTAGTCATTTAGCAGCAATGATTCCCAATAAATAAGCATTTTGTTTCCAGTACTGCACAAAACTGCAGCTGAAGTTACAGCAGCAGCTGTAACTACCGGCTATAAAACAGCAGAGGTGAAACAATAAAACTATTTTTTGTGTGTGTGTGGAAATATATATGTGCATACACATATTATACATGTATATACACATAATATATGTATATATACACACACACACACACACAAAAAATGTCTCAATGTGATTTGTGAATATAAAACAATCTACACATCATAATAAAAGACTATATTGCAAGGGCAGTAAAGGAGACATGTTGATATTCAAGTTCTGATCCACGCTAAATTATGGAAATTGCTGTCTTCAAAATCCTGGGTAACTGCGATGTAAAATGGCAAGCCAGTGGAACTCAAGTCTGCAATTTTGCAAGATAGTCTAGAACAGCATGCTCTGTCTTCTGTTTTTTCCATGTGCTATAAAATAAAGTAGGATGCATTAACAACAATTTCATGGCAATCAAGTTATTGTGCTGCAGCCACGCTGTTGCAACATCAATACTTAAAATGCACGAGAATGGATCTTAAAGGACAATATTTGATAACACGTACAAAGATATTCTCATATTGGATTGCTTTGAACCCACAAACCCATGAAATTAGCTTTATTTAAAGTATTAAGCATTGAAAAATTCCTAAGAAGCATGAGCTTTTAGTAAAAAAAAATTGCAGTATATTATAATAATTATTTTCTCCAAACTTTGGAAAGGAATTTGGAAGTAAGTTGAAAAATCATTTTTCTGAACAAGACAAAAACAACAGAGAAGCCTACTTGACTGGCACCCCATCCATCAGCTTCCACATATACTCATGCATCACGGAAAAAGTACATACAATCTACAAGATGTATTGCAGCAACTAACCATGGCTCCTTCAACAGCATCTTCCAAACACACACCCTCTCTCTACGAGGACAAAAGATTGGAGATGTATGGGAACAACAAGACCTACAAGATTCTTTCCAAGCCATCCACTATCCTGACCAAACTCTCTCCTTCAATGTCAATGGGTCAAAATCCTGGAGCTTACTTCTCAACAGCAAAGTGGGTATTTTTACACCTGTTTGACTTCAGTGGCTCAAGAAGGTTGCTCACCAGCTCTTCAAGAGCAATTTGAGATGGGCATTGAATGTTGCCTAGTCAGAGGTGAGAGTTCATTATTAAGGATCCATTATTGCAGAATACTTGCAAGTACATGGTAAAGTCAGTGTGGCTTTATCAAGGGAAGGTAATGTCTGTTAGAATTCTTCGAGAACATAACTTAGACAAATGATAGCCAGTGGGTGTGATCAATTTGGATTTCCAAAAGACCTTTGACAAGGTGCTGCACAAGAGGCTGCTAAATAAGTCAGAAGCCCAAGCTGTTAGGGGCAAGATACTGGCATGGAGAGAGCATTTGCTTATTTGCAGAATGCAGATAGTGGGGATAAAGAGGTCTTGTTCAAAATGGCAGCTGGTGACTAGTGGGGTTCCACAGGGATCAGTACTGGAGCTATAAATATTCATGGACCAAAGGCACTGTTGCTAAGGACAGGGTAGGAGAGTGGGCAAAGAAGTGGCAAATGGAATACAATGTGGGAAAGTGAGAGTTATGAACTTTGATAGGAAGACTAGAGGCATAGACTACTTTCTAAATGGGGAAAGGCTTCGGAAATCTGAAGCAAAAAAGGGACTTGGCAGTCTTAGTTTAGGATTCTCTTAAGGTTAACATGCAGGTTTGGTTGGCAGTTAGGAAGAAAATGTAACGTTAGCTTTGATTTCAAGAGGCCTGGAATACAAGAGCAGAGATATACTGCTGAGGTTACATATTTGGAATACTGAGGGCAGTTTTTGGACACCATATCGAAGGAAGGACATGCTGAAACTGGAAAGGGTCCAGAGAAGATTTACAAGAACGATCTCAGGAATGAAAGGCTCGTCATTTGAGGAGTAGTTGAGGATTCTGGGTCAGTACTCAATGGCATTTAGAAGGATAAGGGGTGATAGCATTGAAATTTACAGAATATTGAGGGGCCTGGATAGAGTGAACATGGAGATGATGTTTTCAATAGTAGCAGATACGGGGACCTGAAGACACAGCATCATAGTATAGGGACAATTGTTTGGAATTCAGATGGAGGAATTTCCTCAGCCAGAGGGTAGTGAATCTGTGGAACTCATTGCTGCAGAATTTGTGTAGGCCAAGTCTTTTAAGAATATTTAAGACAGAGAGAGCATACTAAAACAGGGTCTTGATTAATAGGGCATCAAGGGCTATGGGGTGAAGGCAACAGAATGGAGTTGAGAAACTTATCAGCCATGATTGAATGGTTGAGCGATTCGATGGGCAAAATAGACTAATTTGGCTTCTGTATCTTAATGCAGGACAATATAAAATAGCCATTTATAAATACAAGAAAATGTTCACGTTAATACACACCAGAATGAAATCTCGTTTGTAAGTACAAGTGGTCGTAAGTCAGATGTTTGTAAATTGGGAACCTCTTGTAATCTGTGTCTGCAGCAAGCCTCTTCTCAGTCAAAACAAGGCACAGTGGCTCAGTGGTTAGCATTGTTGACTCTCAGCACCAGGAGCCCAGATTCGATTCCAGCCTCGGACGACTGTCTGTGTGGACTTTGCACATTCTCCCAGTGTCTGCAAATGTTTTCTCCAGGTACTCTGGTTTCCTCCCACAGTCCAAAGATGTGCATGTAAGGTGAATTGGTCATGCTAAATTGTCGATAGTACTCAGCTGTGTAAGTTAGATGCAGTAGTCATGGAAAATATAGGGTTGTAGGGGAATGAGTTTGGATGGGATATTCTTCGGAGGATTGGTGTGGACTTGTTGGGCCAAATGGCCTATTTCCACACTGTAGGGATTCGATGGTATTCTACGTTAATTGTCAGTCAGAGATGTGTCACTGCTGCAACCCTATTCTTAATTTCTTGTACTAGTGATTACTACTGACAGGCTTCCCAAAGGTCTGGTGCACTTTAAGACCATTAGAAAGAGGAACAGGCGTAGGCTGTTTGACCCCTTGAGCCTGTCCTGCCATTAAAAAGGATCATTCATTCATGTTCACTTTCCTGAATTTTCTTCATATTCCTTAATTTGCCGACTGATACACAGGGACTCTGCCCCCACAGCTCTATGTGGCCAGGAGTTCCAAAGATTCTCAATCCTCTGACAGAAGAAATTCTCCTCATTTCAGTCTTGAGTTGGAACCCCTTTATTGAGACTCCCCCATGGGAAACATCCTCTCAATATCTACCCTGTCAAATCCCTTTAGAACCCCTAATTCAACAAATAAGGAGAATTCTATTAAACTGGGGAAAGGTTTACAAGGACACTACCAAGACTTGAGGTTTGAGCTATTAGGGGAAGCTGGATAGAATGTGACTTTTATCTCCTGGAGTGCAGCATGTTGAGAGGTGACCTTATAGAGGTTCATAAAATCATGAGAGGTACAGATAAGGTGAATAGCTAAGGTCTTTTCCCCAGGGCATGGGAGTCCAAAAACAAAAAAGAGTTTAAGACGAGAGGGGAAAAGTTTAAAAGGGACCTTTGGGGAAACTTTTTTCTCTCAGAGAATGGTGCACATATGGAATGAACTGCCAGAGGAAGTTCAACATTTAAAAGACATTTGGACAGGTACATGAACAGTAAAAGGTTTAGAGGGATATGGGGCAAATGGGACTAGTTCAGTTTAGGAAACCTGGTCAGATTTGGATGAGTTGGACAGAAGGGTCTGTTTCTGTGTTGTATGATTCTATGACTCTATACTGCACAGATAGCAAAGCTCCCCAACCAGCTGAAGGCCACAACCAAGTGAACTATCATGCTGTGGTAGAACTATCATGAGCTAACAATGCACAAAGTTAGTGCTGAATCTGCAGAACTACAACAGATGTTTGAAATTCACTTAAGTGTTTGAGAATGCAAGGCTCACCCTGAATGGCAGGAGACCCAGTTTTCTACCAACCTGCACCAAATGTCTCAAACACCTTCAACAGAGATTCATGTAGTAGTTCTGGAAAATCTCACTCAGATTTATATCTTGGAAGTCATCTCTCCTAAAAAGCTAAAACTGATTTAAGTACGCTCTTGAATCCAATTTGCCAGCTTACTCCACAATAATTTAGGTACTTAAGTTTGAGAATTGTACCATCAGACCATATTAAACTCAATATCGGTTAGGTGGGGGTTAACTCAAGCTTTTCTATACTGCTGAAGCTTGATTAACTTATACGCACTATATCAATGTTCTAGACATCATTAATGCTGAATTAAAATAATGAGACAGGTGTGAAGATACAAGAACAAATGTGAAAGTTCTCCAAAACAGACATATCAAAGATAGTGACTGTGATAATGTCACATCAGAGCTGAAAAATGTGTTGCTGGAAAAGCGCAGCAGGTCAGGCAGCATCCAAAGAGCAGGAGAATCGTCGTTTCGGCATAAGCCCTTATTCAGGAATGAGGAGGGTGTGCCAAGCAAGCTAAGAAGAGCTTATGTCCGAAAGGTCGATTCTCCTGCTTCTTGGATGCTGTCTGACCTGCTGCGCTTTTCTAGCAACACATTTTTCAGCTCTGATCTCCAACATCTGCAGTCCTCACTTCCTCCATAATGTCACATCATCAGAGGTAAAGGGAACATGGGGTCAGAATGCACGGAGTAAGACTCACCAAATAGATACTCTTCTTCAGAGCTACAGCAAGGAGTGTGATCATAAAAGTTCAAAGGAAACTTTTCAAGACAATCTTAAAGATTCCATTAAGTCTACTCTACTAACATCAAAGAACAGATGCTAAGGGCAACCAAAACTGTCAATTCATCAAAAAAAAAATCAAGACTTTCTGCACCAACTCTACCGGCTGACAATCAATGTCCTCACTGTGCAAGAACCTGCAAGGTAAAGATAGGGCTCAAAAGATATCTGTAAGCCCACAGCCAATACTGACATCTGACTTCAACCATGCATAACGGATCAATTCTATGCAAGGGATTGTTAACAGATCAGTCCATGCCTACATTTGGGCTTGAGTCGATAAATAGCTCATGAAAGGGGTAAAGGATAATAAAAAATTTTGAATATCTCAAGTAGTGTATCGACAGAAGGTATGAACGTTATGCCTTGATTAAATAATGGCATCTACAACTCTGACTATGATTGGTTAAAATAGTTAGGTGTACTAACTCGAAATGTAAGATACAATGAACACGGTCGAAGAGAAGTAAGAGTGTGTAAATCTTTCACGAGAACTCTATAATCTGTAAGAATCGTATAAAACCATTGTTTCACATACACTGAAGAGTCATGCATCATCTTTGATGGGAAGACCTCCATGAATGCATAAGCATTTGGACAAAAATAACCAAGTCTCGTTTGGTCTTTGAGAGATCAAAGGATCAAAACATTTCTCTTTCAGCATGTAACATTTGAACCGCATAAGTACTAGGCAATGACCATCTCTAACAAGATGTCACAAAAACTGAAATTGCTGTAAAAGCTCAGCAGGTCTGGCAGCATCTGCGGAGAAAAATCAGAGTTAATGTTCTGGGTCAAACAACCCTTCCTCGGAATAATTCAGAGACTGAGAATTCTGCTTTCTCAAAAGAGGACCACCACCTAAAAGGATAGTACCAAATGGAATATAGTCCCTTTGCCTGAATGAATTCATCACTAGTAACACCGTCAAAGCTCAACACCTTCCAAGGCAAAGCAGTCTATTTGACTGACAAACCACCCACAACATTAACTACTTCCAGTTTCCAAACTGGCAAACAGTGGCAGCTATGTGTGCAAATTACTAGATGTATTACAGTGCCAAATCCTTTCAAATGCATAAACCCAAACCTGCATCATCTACCATCTAGCTGAATCAGTTTAATAGGGACATGGAAACACCACCATTAGCCCCCAATATCAACATGCAGCAAGACATGACAAAATCCATGTTGGCTGACAGTAACATTTGTGTCACCCAATAGCAGTGACCATCTGCAGCAAGAGTAAACTGAACTGTTATCTCTCAACAGTCAATAGCATAACTATCACTGAATCCCCCATTAGCAACATTCCAGGGTTTACCATTGACCAGGATCTGAACTGGATAAGGCATATAAATGCTCTGGCATGTCAGATACTAGTAATCCTGCAGCGAAGAAGTAATCTCCTGACTCCCCAAGCCTGTCCACCATTTACAAGGAGCAAGTCAAGAGTGTGATGGAATATGCTCCACTTGCCTGGATCAGTGCAGCTCCAACAGAAGCAGTTTAGACACCATCCAGGACAAACAGCCTGCTTGATTAACACCATATCATCAAACATTCAGTCCCTTCACCACTGATGCTCAGTAATGGTAATGTGAACTGTCTACAAGATGCACCGTAGATCTTTACCAGTACTTTTTAGACAACTGTTTCCAAAGCCACGGCAGAAATTACATGGGAACAACAACATTTACAAGTTCCACTCCAAACCACTCACCAATTCTGATTTGGAAATAGTTCTGGCATTCCCCCGCTTAATGGTAGCGTATGTCTACCCATAGCAGATGGACTGCAACAGCTCAAAAGGAAGCTCATCATCATCTTCTCTAGGATAACTAGGGATGGGTATAAAATGTTGGCCTAGCCAGCAGTGCCTACATTCTATTACTGATAAGGAAAATTACCATTTCTTTCCGGTCAACATTTGAAATTTCCCTGTATGACTATACCACATGGATTGCTATGGTTTGAGACAGTGGCACCTACCATTTTCACAATTAGAAATGGGCTGAAGTGTGTCTACATTAATACAAGAAATGTCAGGAATAACATGGAGAAGCCGGTGTTGGACTTGTGATAACCACCTGATGAAGGAGCAGTGCTCTGAAAGCTAGTACTTCCAAATAAACTTGTTGGAAACCTGGTGTTTTGTGATATTTAACTTTGCCAAGAATAAGAGTGACGAACTTACAGCACGGATCAGTACTTGGAGCTACGATGTTATGACCATTACGGTGACCTGGATATTACAGGGACAGGAATTTATGTCGGATGTTATGGGTTTAGATGTTTCAAATGGAATAGGAAGGGAGGCAAAAGAGGTGGGAGAGTGGCATTGCCAATCAGGGATAGTATAATAGCTGCAGAAAGTGAGGTCATCAAAGTGGGTTTGTCCACTGAGTCAGTATGGGTGGAAGTCAGATACAGGAAAGGAGCAGTCATTTTATTGGGCATTTTCGATATACCCTCCCAACAGAGTCACGGAGGAGCAAACTGGGAAGCAGATTTTGGAAAGGTGCAGAAGTAACAGGGCTGTTGTCATGGGTGACTTCAACTTCCCTAATATTGATCGGAACCTCCTGCATACAAATAGTTTGGATGGAGCAGATGTTGTCAGGTGTGTTTTTGTCAGGAAGGACTCCTAACTCAATATGTAAATAGGCATATACATTCATGTGAATATCAACTAGCCATAAACCGACATGATTCTCTCACACTAGTATCCTTACATACAGATAAAGGAAGGACACCATTTCGACTGGGACAACACACTCATCCTAGGACAAGCCAAACACAGACACGCACGAGAATTCCTAGAAGCATTGCATTCCAACCAGAACTCTATCAACAAACACGTTGACTTGGACCCCGTTTACCACCCCCTTAGAAAATAGGAAATGGCATCATCATAGGAAATGGCATCAACACAGGAAATGATATCACCAACCCAAAGAAACCCAAATATATAAATTGAAAGCAGGAAACATCAGCAGTGCTTCATCTGGAGGCTCACTGAAGAGGTTACCAAGTATGGTGACGAAACGTCTGAAAAGATGACAAATTCCAGCTCAGGGAGCAAACATACATCCAGAACCTCAACCTGAGCTGCAAATCTTCTCAGAACTTGCAAGTAGTGGAATAATTGTACATGGATTTTAGCAAGGCATTTGATAAAGTTCCTATGGTAGACTTGTTCAGAAAGTAAGGAGGCTGATAAGTGAGATACTGGGAAATTTGGCTTCTGGATACAGAATTGGCTGGCCCATAGAAGACAGAGGGTGGTAGTAGATGGAAGGTATTCAGCCTGGACCTCGGTGACTAGCGGTGTTCTTGAGGGATCTGTTCTGGGACATCTGTTCTTTGTCATTTTTATAAATGACTTGGATGAGGAAGTGGAAAGGTAGTAAGTTTGCTGATGATACGAAGGTTGGTGGAGTTATGAATAGTGTGGAGGGCTGTTATAGGTTGCAATGGCATATTGTGAGAATGCAGAGCTGAGCTGAGGAGTGGAGATGGGTTTCAACCTGGAAAAACGTAAAATGATTCATTTTGGAAGGCCGAAATTGAATGCAGGTTACTGGGTTAAAGGCACGATTCTTGGCAGTTTGGAGGAACAGCGGGGTCTTGCCACCCAAGTTGATAGGGTTGTTAAGAATGTGTATGGTATAGGCTTTCACTAGCAGGGGGATTGAGTTTAAGAGCAGTGAGGTTATGCTGCAACTCTATAAAGCTCTGGTTAGACCACATTTGGAATACTGCGCTCAGTTCTGGTGGTCATGTTATAGGAAGGATGTGGAAGCTTCAGAGAGAGTGCAGAGGAGATCTACCAGGATGCAGCCTGAACTAGAGGACATGTGTTATGTTGAGGGAGCTAGGGCTTTTCTCATTGGAGCGAAGAAGGATGGGAGGTGGCTTGACAGAGATGTATAAGATGATGAGAGGCTTAGATAGAGGAGATAGCCAGATAGCCATTTCCGCCCTGGGAATAAGTATCACGAGGGGGTAGGTTCTTTACACAGAGATTGATGGGTGCATGGAATGAACTGTCAGAGTGGTAGTTGAGTCAGATACATTAGGGACATTTAAGCAACTCTTGCATAGGCATATGGATGATTGTAAAATGAAGAGTTTGTAGTAGGATAATAGCTCAGCACATCATCAAGGGCCAAAGAGCCTGTACTGTTCTATGTTCTATATAAATGCTGACTTGCTAATGATACCAAAATCACACAAGAGAGAAGACAGCTAAAAGGTTACCCTTCATTTTAAGTAAATGCTATCCTGGAACATTACAATGGTGGAGGGGAAAAAAGGGTGAGTAAGTTATTGTTTGTTGACAGAAAATGGCTTAATAGAAAATGTTTTTTAAAAAGTCACATCTTCTTACTGCAATATATAGGTGACTAGCTGTTTGCATATGGCACCAATATGAAAATAGGAACAGATTGGTTTCCTGCATAAAAGTGGGTACATGAGGTTCTGCAACTTTTAAAAAATATTATTTCAGTTCAATAACTTATAAATCCTACCTGTGTCTGGATATGAAGAGGTTCTGTAGCCAGGATCCTTTTGCAACTGAATTTCATTTAGTGAAAAAACTGAGGCACCTAGTAGAAATGAGATAAAGAAAAAAATCTTTTAGTCTCACGGTGCTCATCTAAGGACAGAAGTATCAGAGCTTATTATATCTGTACAATTCAACAAAGTGGTAATTCCACTCATAACAGAACTAGGGAAAAAAAATTAAAGTCAAGAAATTACAGTCATTAAAGTACAGCATATGTTTTATTAACTAGCACGTATGGGACTAGGATCAATTGGTAAGCATAACCGCAGTAAACCGTGACCAAATGAAACTTCAAGACATCAACATCCTTCAAAAAAAAATGTAAAAACATCAATACACCTCCTAAACTCAATGTAAAAAAACACAGTAATAGAAACACAATGCAAAGGGAATACTCATCACTGTTATACTTAATTTACAGCAATAATACTCGGACATCATGGTAGATGAGATATATAATTTTTGCTGGTTTATCAAGAATGCCAGTTGAAATAATGCTGCTTATAAGAAAGTTAGAAGTACTTCCTGGTTTCACTCATAAATGGTATGGCCATATTGTACTGGAATGTGAGAAAGGAAGACAAGAAAGCAAGAAAAGCCAAGCTACAAAGGGAAAAAGGAGAGGACAGGTCACTATTTACATGAAATACTCTTATTCATTCAAAAACAAAGCTGTTGAATTTTGAATCTAATTATCTCACAGTAGAAGAGGTCAATTCTAAAGGCTAACTCTTGTGACAGACAGACTTGAACTTCATGGTCACTGCTGATTTCAAGAAATGCTACCCACAAAGATCTCTCCGGTGCAGATTTTCCTCTTTCCATTTCAATTTGGTACCATGTCTTGGGACAGCTACATGTCCAGCAGTGATATCATTGACTGCTAATAGTGTTCAATTACACTGACAGATCCTCTGATTGCAAACCAGCAAATATTGAATTATATCACTATTAAACTAGTCAAATAAATTACTGGAATGTATACAAACAATTATAATAGAATCTGAAATATAATTTATAAAATAAACTTGAAGGTGGAATCTGAAATATCAGAAGTATTAGTTTTCTTTCTTTAACTTAAATATTTTCTCATTTTACACAGTCATTCAGTTTTTCAGAACTGGTGAGGCTTCAAGCATTAACAATTAATTTAGCATGCCATTAAAAATCTACTTTAGATACATTTACCAAGACTAACTTTTCAAGGTTTCTAACAGTGACACCAATAATTTAAAAGAATAAACTCTAGCTAGTTCAGTGACTTCAACTCAACTGCAGCCATGAGAACAGTGTATTCTTGGGCAGAATAGAATCAATGACAAAAACATCTGCACTTTCACTAATTTCAGCTTTGTCTAGACTGGAAAGAGTGGCTTGCAATCAAGCCACAGCGAAGTATACTGGGAGGGGTGGCCTGCAGTCAACATTGCAGTGAGGCCTGCTGTCAACATTGCAGTCTGGGAAGTATGGCATCACAGTGACACAGACCGAGAAGAATGGTCTGCAGTACACATTGCAAGACACACACTGGGAAGTGGCCCACAGTGTAGCAGATTAGCAATTTTGGGTCAGTCAACATTATAGTGAAGCAGACTGGGAAGAGTAGCATACAGTCAGCATTTCAGAGAAGCAGAGTGTCCACAGTCAGCATCGCAGCAAAGCAAACTGGGAAGAGTAGTCCACGGTCAGCAGTGCAGTGCAGCAGAGTGGGAAGATTAGCCCACAGTCAGCATTGCAGTGAAGCAGAGTGGCCCACAGTCAGCACTGCAGCGAAGCAGACTAGGATAGGTAGCCCACAGCCAACATCGCAGTAAAGCAGATTGGAAAGACTGGCCTACTGTCAGTTATTGTTGAAAAAGGCAAGAATGCAACACAGCAAGTCCATAAGTTAATGGGCTGTATCATAAAGGGAGGATTTGAAGGCTGTACGGTTAAAACAAACATCAGATGTGACACAGACGCTTATTTGTCAGGAATGGGTATCTGTTAATTGGTCAAAGAAAATTCTATTCTTAAGTTTTAACATAGCATGCACTTCGTGGTAAAATTAATATAACACATAGAAAGCAACGTAAATAAATGATTATAACTAAATGATTAATTAAATCTCATTATGAAAGGCAGTACAGATGATATGTCAAAGCAGCAGTAGGTGGGAGCTCAAGGATGCCACTGTGATCCAGGGCAAACATACCTGCAGCAACTGCTTGAAGTGTTTTGAAGCAGCTTTAGCTCAGTTTTATGAACTAGAGGCTGAATTACAGGCACTGAAAAGCATGTGGAGAGGGAAAGTTACATGGATTCTTTGTACCGGAGGCAGTCACACCTTTTAGAATGAAGTGGTCTGATGTGCTCAGCTAATGAGGGTATGACTGTTAGTGAAGCAGGTATAGGAACCCAGAGGATAGTTGCAACTACCCAACAAGTTTTAAAGTTTTCTCAAATTTTCTGAATGAGAGTGAGGACTGTGGAATGGATAGAGCTAAATAACTATATAGCATGGTACAAGAAGCCATTCAAGTGAAAGGAGTCAAAATGACCACAGTGGTATTAATGGACAGCATAGTCAGGGAGAATGATTGTTCTTTGCAGCAACGAGTGACAGTCCAGACGGTTGTATCGTTTGCCTGGTGGCAGGACTTAGGAATATGTTATCTGGACCGGAAATGATCTTGCATTGGAAAGGAGAGAATCTGGTTATTGTGGTCCTTATAAACACCAATGACATAAGTAGAACTAGGAAAGAGGTTCTGCATTGCTAGTATGAGGAGCCAGATACCAAATTAAGAAGCAGAACCTCAAAGGTAGCAACCTTTGAGTTATTTCCAGAGCCATGTGCAAACAGGTATAGAGTAAACAAGATTAGAGAGATGAAAGCATGGTTGAAAGGCTTGTGTGGGAGCAGTGGGTTCCAGTTTTCAGGCACTGACACCAACATTGGAGAAAATGGGATCTGTACTGTTGACTTGATCGACATATGAACTGTACTGGAACTGATATACTTGCGAACTGCATAACTGTGAAGCAGAGTGGGTTTTACACTGAATAATGGGGGTAAGGACCCAAATTTGGAAATTGTGGTGAATCAAAGAATGGCAAAAATGCAACAGAGGAAGGAATTAATGTGGAAAATGATAACTAGACAATGAAAGGAAGGGGCAGAGAATACACATTTAAGAGCAAATGAGCAGATAAGATTAGAGGTTACAAAAATAATAGAAGGATAAATTCAAAACAAATCAGATGAACTAGTACTATAAATTGAGATAAATAAGTATGATTCAGTGGCCATTACTGAGATGTGGCTAGAGGATGATCTAGATCGGGACTTGAATATTGAAAGAAATCTAGCATTCAGGAAGGACAAGGGACTAGGAAAGGTTGGATGAGTGGCTCTTCTAACTAAAGGTGATATTGGCTCAATAGAGGCCCAATATACCTAAATTCAGAAAACAGGATAGAAGCAGCCTAGATATAGATGAGAAATGATCAAGGCAAAACACTTTGTAAGGGACATGTTCAGGCCCCTACATGGTTGAACAGGATATTAAGGAAGAAAAATGGGAGCAAGTCAAAAAGATACAGCAATTATCATGGGGGAATTTTAACCTCCACATAGACTGGAAAAATCAGATAAGAAAGTGTAGTCCAGATAGGGATTCATTGAATGCTTCTGGGACTTCTAAGACCAGCATATTATGGCAATAACCAGACTGAAGCCAATACTACACCTAGTTTTAGCCATCGAGACAGGATTAATTACTGACTTAATTACTTTCACAGTGAAAGTGCCCCTGGGCTGCAGCACCCACATTATGTTTGAATTTTACAGTTTAAAGGAGAGAAGTGTGGGTTCAACATAATCATTTTGAATTTAAATAAGGACAATTATGCGGGCATGAAAGCAGAGCGAGCAAAAGTGAACCAAAATTTAGGTCAATAGAGATGCAGTGGCAAACATTTTAGGGGATATTCCACAAATCACAGAATAGATACATTCTAACAAGCAAGAAAAATTCTAAAGGGACAGACCAGCTATCAGTGATTAACTGAAAAATACAGTATCAAAGTTGAAAGAAAAACATAATTGTGCAAAGATACATAGCGGATTGGACAGAACACACAAAAAAGCAAAGGATTACTGAAAATAGAGCATGAGCAAAAATTAGCCAAAAAATATAAAATAGATAGGAAAGGTTTCTACAGTTATTTAAAACGGAAAAGAATTCACAAAGTAAATGCTGGTCCTACAGAAAATGAGTCAAAGAAACGAGCAATGGAAGATAAAGAGTTGGGAGATGAATTGAACAATATTTTGTGCTGGTCATCACCAGAAATGATGCAAGTAGCATCCCAGAAACGGCTGTAAGTCAGGAATTGAAATGGTGAGAGGAACAAGAAAATTACAATTATGAAGGAAGTAGTTCTCAGTAAATTGCAGCAACTGTGAGTTGACAAGTCTTCATATCCTGATGGATGTCATTCTCAGATCTTACAAGTAGCAGTTAGATAGTTGCAGGAAGTAGGAAACTATAGGCTAGTTAGTTTAACATCTGTCAGAAGGAAAATTCCAGAAGCTGTTATTTAAAACTATTGTTAAAGATGTTATAACAGGACACGGATAAGCGTAAGGTAGAGCCAATTTGGTTTTGTTAAAGGAAAGTCATGTTTGTCTAATTTATTGGAGGTTTTTGAAGAAGTAACTTATGCTATACATAAAGGGGAACCAGTGGATTGATTATACTTAGATATCCATAAGGCATTTGAAAACATTCCACATCAAAGGTTACTATGGAATACAAAAGCTCAATGTTTGGGGGGTAATGTATTGGCATGAATAGAAGATTGTCTGACTAACAAGAAGCAGAGAGTAGGAATAAACAGATGTTTTTCAGACTGGCAGGACATTTGGTAGTGACTCAGAGGGGTTGGTGCAGGACTTAGCTCTATTACTCTTCTAAATGATTTAGATGAAGGGACCAAAGATATGGATGCTAAATTTGCTGATGAAACAAAGATAGGTATGAACTTGAATTGTAAAAAGGAACCTATAAAGGGATATAGATAGGTTGAGTGGGAAAAATCTGGCAAATGGAGTACAATATGAGAAAGTGTGAAATTGCTTATTTTGGCAGAAAGAATGAAAACAAGCATTTTATCGAAATTGTGAAAGGTTGCAGAGAGATCTGGGTGCCTTAGCACATGAATTTCAGAAGATTTATTTTGCAGGTAAAGCAAGTAATCAGGAAAGCTAACAGTACTGATCACCATACTTACATAAGGATGTTAATGCATTGGAAGCAGTTCAGAGGTTTACTACACAAACATCTGGAATGGTTGGTTTGCCTTATGAGGAAAGGCTAGAGGGCTGGGCCTGTATGGAGGTTAGAAAAAGTTAAGAGGTGACTTAGCCAGGTGGATGTCAAAAGAATGTTTTCCTCTTTTGGGAGAATCTTGAACCAGGGGTTATAGTTTAAAAATAATCACCCATTTAAGACAGGAGGTGGCAATTTTTTTTTCTCTCAGAGGCTTGAGCATTTTTGGAATTCCTTTCAAGGTAGTGGATGCAGTATATTTAACTATCTTTGAGGTAGAGATAGATAGATTCATGATTACCAAGGGGATTAAAGAATATTAGGATTTGCATAAACGTAGAGTTGAGGTTAAAATCAGATCAGCCATGATCTTATTGAATGGTGCAACAAGCACAAAGGACGGAGTGACCAACTCTTGTTCCCTGTTCATATGATTGTATGTCAAAGTGTATCAATTTCATAGTGCCAGGACTCTCTGGAGCAGTACACTAACAGTAAAGCTCCCCTCTTCTGCAGAATTATCACAAAAATTAAAGATTTTAAATAGTACACAGAATTCCTTAACTTACCTGTCTTTTAAACCCTAGCCAGAAAGCATGGACCAGACTTCTGTATTTAAGTTATGATTTAAGTAAACAATTCTGAACAGTCAGTATATAACTCTGATCCCTTTATAAATTCCCCTTTTACACACACACAGATGGGGAAAATTATTGAGTTATGGACAAGAGGGAAATAAACTGGAAAAGGAGTTCAGTGATTCTTGTTCATAAGGATTACTGAAATAATTCTAATGATCTTTATACTGGTCAGATGTTGATTTTCAGTCATCCTCCTCTAGATATTTCCTCTGTGCATGAGGCACAAGGTGGCTGGCTGGCTCACTTAGAAAAAGTGTCTAGCTTAGTAATTACAAATCACAGCACACAGCAACTGCAGGATGGAAGAGAAAGTGCTTTCTGCAGGTTTAAAGTGACTTAGTGAAGGAAACAAAGAGCGTGAGTGAGAGAGAGATATTAAGACGATGATGGCCTGAAGGCTTTTGTGTATCTTGTTCACAGCCCCAAGTCGTTAGCTATTGGAGAATCAATCATATAACTGTTGTCAGGCTGAAAGCCTTTGTGATTGGTAACTGGTCACTAATCCAATCTGTTACTTGTTGCCAAAGGTCTGTATGTAGACAGCCCTTAAGTTCCAGTTAATCTGCAACAACTGCAGTAACCCACTGCTGTCTAAACAGTGCTAATAATGCTTCTTGCTTTTAAAATCTGCTGCAATCTGGTTCTTTTAGTATACTGACTAAAATTCCCTTAAACAGTTTCAGACAGAATACCTCAATAATTAAACTTATGGGTAAAGAGGGTTGAACTGGCTCCACTTCTTTATTCATCTACCCTGTTGTGAATAGGTTCTCCCAGAACCAAATGAAGTTATGTTTGAAAAGGAACAAATGTTAACTCAAAATTGCCCAGTTAATTAATTAATGAGTTTATTAATCATTAAAAGTGAGAAGAATTAATAACACAAATAGCTAGAGACTAAAAGTAAGAAGTGAGTTTGAAAAGATAAAAATAAAAAACCTCTGAACTGTTCACAAAGAGCGGACAATCAAATGGTATGTTGTTGCAGTGCAGAATCCCGGTGTGGCATTGACTTGATTGTTGAACAGTCGATACCAAGATTTTTATTTTTGCAGGTTGGTTGTGATCTGCTGTTTTGATTCCTTTTCGATTCCAGCATTCAAGGTGAATGTGAGTCCTTTGGTTGTCTTTTTTCCTCTAATCTGGCTTGCTTGCCAGCTGGCTTCTAGCAGACAGAGATAGAAAGCCATGGCCTGCAAGGAAGGGGTGACTAAGGACAAGCACATTAATGCTTGAATCTAGCTAGTATACTTGGATACCATGGTCCCATTAGAATGAACCTTAATCTCACTAGAAAACTTCAACAGAATTTAAACTTTTTGAAATCCATCTCAAAGAAAAGAACACAATAATGATTCTGAAGTTTGGGGCATAATCCACAATGAGTTACTGTTGAGCACGAGGTTGTCAACTCCATATTGTCTTTATGATCACAGTCCAGTCTGTTTTGACTGCCGTCTTCCCTCTTTGAAGGTCTGTTATTTGAAGTTCCCTTCATATCTTTATGCATGACATTCCATGGGTGTGTCTCTCTCGAGACAGCCACCTGATCTGCATTTTCTTTTTGATGTATTCACTTTCTTTTAAAAAGCACATTTTGGAATTACAAATTGAAAACATCCATAGTATTTAGGCATTTACCTATGGTCATGACAAAAGTAACAGAAATACCTCTCAGGGAATTAGGTAGATGGTATGGTAGAAGAGAGGGAGAGGGGTAGAAGATTAGGGAGAGATTTATCTGGCCTCTCACTTCTTTAGTGGGAATTGATGAAAGTTAAAGCTGAGGTGAATCTTTAAACAAACATGCAGAGAAAATACAAGTGGTGAGCAAGTAGCTCAAATGGAAGAGAATACACCAGGAAGGTGAATGGGAAGTGGTACAGTGATACAGTAGGAAATTAATGAAGGCAACGTATTATGGGAGAGATAACTCCACCCCCCCCCGCCCCCCCCACCACCAGGTTCCCATTCCAGTTGTGTTCCGTAGTTCCTTTAACTGCTTTTGCATGTTAAATCGCACATCTCCCACCTGAAATAAAAAGAGCACGGGAAAGAGACAGACTACCAGAAGAGAATGCAGACAGCGCAAACAAGCAAAATCTGTGTCTGTATGCAATTTTTGTTAACACATTAAATGTGGGTATAGGAAACAGATTCAGAATTTAAAAAACTAAACATAAGGACAGAATTTTCAACCTTAAAATAAAGATCTGATTTTGTTTTGTGTGATGTGTTCAAATGATCTTTTACCCTCCAAACAAAATTTTAACTGGAATCTACTTGTAACAGTACTGAAAATTGATTACTGCATATTATTAAACAATGAATGATTTACCATCAGGTAGAGTGTGGGCTCTTGTTCCAAGGCTTTTAAAGTAAAGATGCTTCATTGCATCTTCAGCAGAAATTCTCTTCTTGGCCTGGTACTGCAAAGTAGATAAGATATCTCTGAGATCAAAGTAACTTTTCTTTGTCATTAAAAAAACTATAACGAAAGTCATTAGCAACATTTCAATTTTACAACTTACTTGTAAAAAACTGGATAACAGATCAATTCCATCTGTGTCCAACCTGTAAGAAAATGCAAGTTAAAAGCTGAAGGGAGTTACATTGCACACATTTGTTCTCATAGCGTTTATCTTTTGTGCATCTTGCCAGCAAATAGACAGTTTCATTTATGTAAGTGTAACAAGTAGAGTAACTTCACAAGACACGCACAAGTTATCCAGACATGAATTCTAACAATTTTAATCTATTTAAGGAGACAATCAAATGTTGATTTTAAAAAAAAGCCCAGAGGAAGATAAAGCTCTGTACAATTACATGTAAATCCCTTTAAGGCAATGTAATATATTTATCCAAGTCTTACAATATGTTTTCAGTCTGACCACAGCTGATGAATTCCTGCTCCCACCAGCACAAAATCTTTTTAAGATTCAATTCACACAGGTCTTTCTTGTTTTAAAAGAGCCAATTGACAAAATATTAATGACTTCAGCTTGGAATCAGTTCTGTGTACTCTCAACATTGTGAGAAAAATAATTCCTGGTCACTAACCTCTCAAACATTTTTTTTGCATTAAATCAAGTTTTCCATCAGTACTCAGTTAGATAAATTAACTAGATAATTATGACGTTTCGCAACTTTGAGAAAATGACTTATAAATGTCAACCTAATAACTTCATACAGAGGACACTTAATCCCTTTTTAAAGGTTTTACCAACAAACTACACAAAGTTATCATCTTGTCACAATACTAACTGTCATTCTCTATTTATCCAATTTGACAGTAGGTTCCTCTCTACTTAAAACCTTTAATAGAAACCTCTGTATCGTATGTACACATTTGAGATTTTATTGTCTAAATACAATTGTACTGCATTTATCCCCTTAAAGAAACTCTGCTACACATGGTCATTTCCCCTAAACGTACATCAAAATTGGCCTCTGACGCACTTATTTGTAAATTCTCAATTACCTACACCTTTTGATCACACATTTTCTGTCCATAGCTATCATTACTTAACTCAAAACTGATTGCTTACTTAAACTGACCCAATTAGTTAATGCAATTGACTACCAGTACCTTGGTGCATGATTTATTATAAGCTGTGGCTTATACTTAGGGAAGTTGTAAGCCTTAAATTCCGCATTTGAAGATATGCCTGGCCATGTTTCCTCTGTAGGTGTTCCTGTATTGAATAAAATCCATTAGTATAATGCAGAAAATCACAGAAAATACAGACATGACCTTAAGATTTCCTAGGTTTTTCATTTTGTTTTGCAAACCTGTGCTCAACAAAATGATTGAAGTCACCACATGGAAATGGCATATCGTTTAAACAAAATTTGAACTGCACATGAAAATAGAAATAGTCATCTACCCACAAGTGAGAACTATCTGAGAAAAACCCTTTAAAAAAAAATCAAGCATCACCTAGTCAATTTACACTCTTTTGTGTGGTTTGTTCTGAATTGGTAACATTCTGCATGATAAAAATAATTTATTAACTGACGGAATTTGTCTGTAAAGGTAGGTGGAATTGCTCTCCATGGAGAAGAGGATGATGAGGGAAGATCTAACAGTAATGCACAATTTAGAGACAGTAGAGAAAGAAAAGTTGTTTCCTTTAGTAGATGATAAGAGGATTATGGGACTCAGATTTACAGTTCTAGGCAATGGATAGAGAGGATGCAAAGAAGAACACATGTCCAGTGAGAATGATCTGAAACTCACTGGCTAGGAGACTGGTAGAAGGAGAGACAAAGGAAACTTGATGGGTACTTGAGGGAAATTAGCTTGCAAGGTTCCAGAAATACAGCAGGGTGAACATGACTGACTAGATGGCTTTAAAGAGCTGGCATGGACTGACTGGGTCAAATGGCCTATTCTGTTGCCATAGTGATTCTAGGATTCCATAAAGGGGGAAAAAAAGTCTGCTTAGGAATACAAAGACATTTAGGTACATTTACAATCAAATTTCCAAGTTACCTAGTAGCCTAAAAATCAAGTGCAATTCATCTTCAACAGTGGAACCAGGAAACAAAGGTCTTCCTGATGCCATCTCATAGAAGATACATCCAACGCCCCTGGAAAAATTGTAAGCACAGCATGTTTTAGTTCACACAAGCAAATCTTTCAGAACTTTTTTTGAATTTGAATAAAGTTAAAAATTACACAACACCAAGTACCTGACGAAGGAAGAGTGCTCCAAAAGCATGCACCTTCAAATAAACCTGTTGGACGATAACCTGGTGTTGTGTGATTTTTAACTTTGTCCACCCCAGTCCATCACTTGCACCTCCACATCTTGAACTGGAATGCATACATTACACTCTAACAATCACCTTTCTCAAAATTTAAGGCGGGAGGAGCAAGTTTTTAAAAAGAAATGAGGGGCAATTTGTTTTTTTTTACAGAGAATGAACTTCCAAACGGAATGGTGGATATGGATACAGTTACAATGTTGAGAAGTCATTTGGATAAGTACATGAATAGGAAATGTTTGGAGGGATATGGGCCAAGCGCAGATAGATTTAGTTTGGGATTATGGTCGGCATGGACGAGTTGGACCGAGAGGTCTGTTTCCATGCTGATTGACTGTATGACTCTAAATTTTCTCAACAATAAAGGAAACCTTTTAATAGACAGGCTGACTGTTTAGTGTATTATTATTCAGTTTCAGCAAAATAGCACTTGCAATGTGTTGTGCTTGTTGTCATCAAACCTTTTCTTGCTCCGGCGTCATCTTAAATCAGTAATTTTGCTCATTTGGAACAAGGTCTACAAGACTTAGAAATGATGTTTCCTCTTTCTATTTGATGTCTTTTTACTTTGTTGCATTGTTAATATTTACAGTGTTTTTTTTAGATTAGATTAGATTACTTACAGTGTGGAAACAGGCCCTTCGGCCCAACAAGTCCACACCCACCCGCCGAAGCGCAACCCACCCATACCCCACATCTACCCCTTACTATGGGCAATTTAGCATGGCCAATTCACCTGACCCGCACATCTTTGGACTGTGGGAGGAAACCGGAGCACCCGGAGGAAACCCACGCAGACACGGGGAGAAAGTGCAAACTCCACACAGTCAGTCGCCTGAGTCGGGAATTGAACCCGGGTCTCAAACGCTGTGAGGCAGCAGTGCTAACCACTGTGCCACCGTGCCGCCCACAAAGTTTATACTTCTGTTAACACATTAAGAATTAGCTTTTCTTAGTGGGTAAAGATGCAACTTTGGTGTAGAACTGGTTTCAAACAGTTTAGTCTTTTACCTTGTTATACTTCTGCACTTCATGTATTAACTTACAAGTAATGCATGAGGAAAACGGATGCCCAATATTCCTGCTGTATGTTTTTGACCATTCACAGTAGCTGTCAAGCCAATTTACATTTACAACTGGGCTTAGATTGGAGCTAGAGCATTGTGCTCTGTTCTGGACTCTACATTATAAGTATGCAGTTGCACTGGAGAGTGTGAAGAACATATTTACCAAGGTGTTGCCTGGGCTTAAAAGTTTTAGTTATGATGAAGAATTGGATACATTGTGTAATTTTCCTTAGAACAGAGGAAACTGAGGGGGGGGGAATCTGGATTGAAATGCATAAAATTACGAGGGGGATAGGCAGGATAGGAAGAAATGTTTCCCCTTGGTGTAGGGATCAATGATTGGAGGTAGAGATTTAAGGTAGATAAAGGAGTTTAGAGGGAATGTGAGGAAAAACATTTTCACCTAAAGGGTGATAAGAATCAAGAACTCACTGCCAATAACGATGGGAGAGGCAGAAACCCTCATAACATTTAACTCATATTTGGATGTACATCAATTATGCAAGGCTGGAAAACGCATTCAGAATTTATGTCATTGCTTTTTGACCAGCACAGAGTCTAAAGGCCAAGGGGCCTTTTCTGTGTCGCAGACCTCTATGACGGTGATTGTATTTAATCATGTTCAGGAGATTCTTGAAAAAGATATAATAGATTTTTTGCTCTTCATTATTTCAGAAACCTATTTCTTTTATATCATGCAACGAGAAGTCACTCATTACTGGAATGACAATGATGGAAGTGAAAGGTTGCATTATTTTTGATCTGTGTGACTATCAAAGAGCCTGAAGAAACAGAGTAAAATCTTTGGATAAAGTGACAAGCGAAGGATGGAACAGTTTGTGGGGGAGGGCTCCCTCTTTCAACAAGTTTAGGTGGTGATGGAGCTCTTAATGATCCAGATGAACTGGGATGACATAGAAGCTAGTCTAAGACCTCATGAAGTTGAGCATTATATTGTGCACTACAAGATTATACCAGCTGCGCACAGCTCTACTACCATCAGTCTTCTATGGTGGGGAGCAATTAAACAACTCAATGGAGGAGCCTCCCCACCCATAATGACAGGAGAGGCTCAGTGTAAAAGGTACAGCTGAAACATTTGTAATAATCTTCTTTCCGAAATGCCGAGTGGATGATGCATCTTGACTCCCTCCACTGAGGATTTAAAATTTGAATTTAGGTTGTCGTCAGCAGCAATAAATATATGTAGGTTTTTATGAACCACAAAATGGCTTTTCAATTTAAAATAACACAACAAAATGGCTTCAAGTTATGATACGACACTGTGAACCTGTACTACTGCTTTGCTGAGTTAGGTGAATTAGAAGATAAAGCAGACAATAGAGGTTCCATAAAATGAATCATTAAGACATTAACTGACCACTCAAACTAACCTTGAACTGCCAGCATGAGATGATGATCTACATAAGACAAGAATTATTTCCCAGGAAATATCATTGGATTAACCTGCTGTCAATCATGTCATGTTATTACATTTGATTGGTCTTTTCTTGTAATTAAGGCTGTGCTGTCTCTTTTAAAACCTGTAAATAATATTTAATTTTTGAATGTAATTACGCAATTTTGCCACGGAACACAGAAGCTTTAACCTCTGTACTGGACAAAACTGCACCAGGCTGCTTTATTTTATTCAACTCATAACCTTGCTTTATACAGATCGCATTCCTGTTGATTCTTTTGACCGATTCCAAAACTGAGAGGTCCCTCCTAGGATCTAGATCTTCATTTGGTGCTGTGACTCATATTCGGCATGGACAGATTGTGGACAGCGGTGTAAGAGCCTTCATTATTGAGTGTTGAGGAATTTGGCTGGCCAGACGTGAGTATTTTATATGTATTTGGTTTTCCCCTCATTCAAGTGGTGTCCGACCTGACCCCTTGCTGTCTACTTTTTGGTCCAGCCCGAAAGGATCGGTCTTAGCAAGGATAGAGTCAGGGGAACCATATAAAAAGAGAAGGGGTGGGGTAGAATAAGTGAAGTTGGGACCTTTTTATATTCACGGTTGGCAATTTCCAGGGTTGTTGAACTCAGAGCTTTTTTATGTTGATGGTTGGCGATTTCTGGAGTTGTTGAACTCTGACATTTGAACCCTCTGACTTTATTTTAAATCTAGTGAATGAAGTAGATCCGCTTAAAAAAGGAGAGAGAAGATTGGGAACCTTCTCAGAATTAAGAAAACCTGATTTGGCTGGATTGGCATTGTCTAAATCAACACCTGAATTACTTGATGAAAAGAAAATCCCACAATATTTTATAATGAAAGTTTTGATGGTTTGTAAAATTAATAAGGGTTTTTGGAAATTGGATTAGATCAGATTAGTGTGGAAACAGGCCCTTCGGCCCAACAAGTCCACACCGACCCGCCAAAGTGCAATGCGCCCAAACCCATTCCCCTACATTTACCCCTTCACCTAACACTACGGGCAATTTAGCATGGCCAATTCACCTGACCTGCACATTTTTGGATTGTGGGAGGAAACCAGAGCACCCGGAGGAAACCCACGCAGACACAGGGAGAATGTGCAAACTCCACAGAGTCGCCTGAGGGGGGAATTGAACCTGGGTCTCTGGCGCTGTGAGACAGCAGTGTCTAACCACTGTGCCACCGTGTCGCCCATTGGTGAATTTAAAAAAAATTGAGTCTGTACCATAAAAGGGAAGTGGTTTTAAAATGGGTAATTATATAGATGAAATGGAAGATGAAATGTGAGAATGTGAGAAATTTCTGGAAAAATCTGAAGCTTTTTGAAAACTTTCTGGCGTCTTAAATAAAGCATTAGGTGATGAACAATTGCCACTAGGTGGCCCTAAAACTATTCAATTGGTTAAATCAGCCCAACAATTGATTTGGCAAAAAAATAATTTGGATCAAGAACGAAAGAACTAATCGGACTGTAGTGACAATTTTGTGATGAGTGCCACAAAGAATCAATGTTATGTTCATGGCAGGATACTGCCACTAAATTGGGATTGAATAAACTGATGGTACCATGAAATCTGTCGAGCAACCTCAAATACAAATGTGCTTGAGTTAACGTCAACAGAAACAAAAGGAAAAGTCACTAGTGGCTGGTAAGCAAACAGAACTGCGTAGTTTGATGGTTAGTTTTGGTTTAAACGCGAGACAATGAAAATTCAGATTTAGATGAATGGTGTTATTATTTGACGCCCTATCTTCCTTACAGATTGCTCAGTCTTCAGGATATACAACTTTTTCACCTAATTCTCAAACTCCTGTTGCTTCCCCTCTGTCTACTTCCGTGTTTTCCCAGCCTAATCTTGATTTTGCAAATGTTGCTTCTTCTAATTCTCAGACTGCTGTTAGCTCGGTAGCTGCTGCACAACCCAAATCGTATGCTGCTGTCGTGGGCCCTTCTGCACACTTGCCCCTTCCCCAGGATACTGATCCCGTTGCTTATAGCACTCGCAGTCAGCGAAAATCAAAACCGATTCTTTAATAAGCACCTCATTCAGCAATTTGAAACCGCTTTGAGTCCCTCTTGTGAGGGCGCAGAAGACGAAACACATGTATTAGGAATGTTCCCTGTGGGGGAACTACCGAAGGCACAAGCTGCTGTTGCTGATCAAAACACTACTCTCTATATATTGTCCTTGGAAGCCCCACGAAATTATGTCTATCCTCAGTAATGCACCGGATCGCCACAAGGTGCCTCAGTAATTCGTCGATTTCCTAAATACCACAATTAAAGTTTATGACGGTAATGCTTAGGACCTTTGGGCCCTTCTTCAACAAGTCCCTACCCACTCTGAATATGCCTGCTTTACTGAATGCATTAATCACAATAATTGTACTCCTTTCACTGATGCTGTAAACCAGGAACAACAGCGACAAGATGATATTCCTGCTACTGCATCTGCTATATTAGCAAAGCCTATTGACCTTGCTCGTATCCTCAAACTTCGCCCGAAAATAAGGAGTCTGCTGAGGACTTCCTGGAATGTTTTAGAGAATGTTATGAATCTTATTCCGGAAATCAAAATTGAAGTTTCAATACTGCCAATGCTAAATACAACTATGTTATTGAACTGCTTGCTGCCTTCTGTAGCCATAGCAATCAAGACAAATGACTTGCAATGGGTTGAAGCCACTCCTAATCAACTCCATCGTTCTATTAGGGTTTTATGGAAACAACAAAGTCAAGAAAAACTTCCCATCCCGTAAAATCGGAATTTGTAGTCCGGGAGGAGTCTTCTAAACAACTACTTGTGCGTAGTAATAGTGGTTTTGCACCCAGTTGAAACAACAGTCGTGGGCATGGCTGAGGGGCTCCTCCTCCTCCTGAGAGTATGTCTTTGGGCTGTTTTAATTGTAACAGTCCACAGCATTGGGCCAGTGACTGCCAGATCCGAAGCTGCTTTATTTGTGGCAGCGCTAACTATTGGGGCACTGCTTGCCCTAGAGAGGCAACAAAGGAAGATCCAGGAAACAACTGTGGAAATCACCCTCAGGCCTGTGATAATTGTGGAAAACCTTCTGATAATAAGCACCTTTCAACACAAGCAGGAAGAGGAGGACAGATTACCAATTTTTCCCAAAATAATCCTTTATCTTAATGACTAAATAACTTTTCTCTATGGTTTCTATCTTTAAAACAGGAACCCACAGTCTTACTTAAAGTTAACAACTTTTCTAACTGACACAGGGGTTTCAATGTCTTCTGCGAAATCTGACATAAATGTGCCAATTTCTAAACAGACGAAGAATTTATTTGGTCTCCAGGAGAAAGCCACAGATGTCCACTTTCTGATCCAGTCCCCGTCTATTTCCAAGACTATTCCCTGTTTCATGGCTTTGTGATTACAACCAACTTATCATGTAACCTGACGGGTCGAGATCTGCTGTGTGCCTTTCAAGTTAAACATGCATGTTCCCCTGATGGTGTCCAACTTGATTCTGATTCATCTGAACACCAGCTGGTATGTGTCCACTAAACCATGATGGTGGTCATGATCTTGACCCTCAAGTTTCTGGAGGTCACATTATTCTTGCTTATGATTGAACAGGCCAAAATAAATTTCTTAAAAACTTCTTTGCAGATTTAGTTGGAACTAAATGGACTACAGATTTTGGCTTGTGTTACTGGTCCAGGTGGTGAGGCAGGTTTTGTTGAAATACCTTCTCACCCGTGGAAGCAAGGGGACTCCTCAGCCCCTCATATCACTCGGAAAGTAAATCTGCCTCATCATGCTAAGGAACTGCGCCCTATGGTCCACTGTGCAATTACCAAGGCTGACTTACATTGTTACTTGCTGCAGACATCTCAAGAAGACATGACTATTCTCTATTATCCAACTCCTACCTCCTGCACTCCAGCACCATGAGAGTTGGGACAAACTTGATTTGGTCAACCCGGATGTATGGGCTGAGACATCCTCTCAGGTTGGACTTACAAATTGTCAACCCATTCAAGGTGCTTTAAAACCAATTGTTGATCTGCCATCCATTTGCTAGTACCCACTAAAACAATAGGCAATACCAAGTCTTACTGTTTTAATTGATAACATTCTCCATCAAGGCATCTTAATCCCATGTCAATCGCCTTGTAACACTCCAATTATGGCTGAACCAAAGCCTGGCAAGCCAGACCAATATAGGTTCGTTCAAGATTTAAAAGCTATTAACACCATTGTCCAGCCATTTCCTGTCTTGATTTCAAACCCAGCTCATATCTTATCCACCATACTATCAGATTCTAAATTTTTTGCTGTTGTTGATCTTCAATGTCTTTTTCTCTTTGCCTCTTCATGAGAACAGCCAGTATCTATTTGCCTTCACCTTTAATGGGCAGCAGCTAACATTGACTCGACTAACCCAAGGCTTCATTCATTCTCCAACCCTTTTCTCTCAGATCCTACCGGAACAATTGCAGTTTTTAACCTTGAGAAGTGGATCTACACTAGTTCAATACCTAATCAACCTCCTTGTAGCCAGTACTGGTGAAGAATCAAACCGCTCTGATGTTGTTCTCCTCCTCAACTACTTGAAGTACTTAGGATATGTAGTCTCTCCCCAGAAGTTTCCATTGCGCTGTCAAGTCAAGTTCCTAGCTTTATTATATCTGCTGGCTCATGCTCTCTGGAACAGAGCTGCACTACTCCTATTATCAACGTCCCAGGCCCAATCACTGCAAAGCTGGGCATGATCAACTTCTGCAGACAGTGGATTCCCAACGCGGCTCTCATTAAGAAGTTGACTCCATATTCCTCCTACGAAGGCACGTTTACCCTCTCCTTAGAAGCAAAGCAAGCCTTTGATAAACTAAAGCAAGCTTTGTCACAAGCTCCAGCTCTGGGAAGACCTCTTTATGACAGACCCTTCCAATTGTACTGCATCATTCTGGATGACGATGCCTCTTCAGTACTTACTCAACTTCACGGAGGTAAACATCGCCCAGTTGCCTATTTTTCAACTAAACTTGACCCTGCTGCTTTAGGACATTACTACTGCACTCAAATTTTAACTGCCATTTATCTCAGTTTACAATCAGCAGAGAATCTTACATTACAACAGGACATTGTCATCTACAGTTCTCATTCAGTAGTTGCCCTCTTGGGGAATTTCCAAACTCAACGTTTGAGTTTGAGGTTTGTCTTCTAAATAATCCTCATTTGACTTTTAAGCATTCTACGACCATTAAACCCTGCTGATTTCTTAGCTCATCCTCCTTTACCCTTGTCCACTCCAGAACATGACTATTTTCTCCTCATTAATGCAGACGTCCAAGTTCAGCTAGATCTCTCTGACACTCCAATCTCAAATCCTGATATCAATATATTCACTGATTGTAGTTCCTTTATTGACCATACAGTAACTTGTCTTTCAGGCTATGTTATAGTTGATGACTATGGCTCTATCCTGGAATCTGCTGCCTTTGACACCCCTTTTTCAGCCCAGCAAGCTGAACTTTTTGCACTCATCCGTGCTTGCATTCTAGGGACAGGGCTCCATGCTAACATTTACACTGACTCCTGATATGCTTTTGGGATCGTACATGATTTTGGACAACTCTGGAGTAACAGAGGATTTTTGACATCATCTGGCACTCCCATCTCTCACTGCCAGCTTGTCTCAGACCTTTTGACCATACTCCTTACTCCCAAAACAGATTTCTGTTATCAAATGTACTGCCCATGGAACTGGCCAATCCCCTGCTGATATTGGTGCTGGTGTGGCAATTATGCCCAAAATGATGAGTCGGACTGAAAGCTCTGACAAAAGTGGGTCCACCTCGGATAAACTAATGCCAACCATTCAAGATGTTGTTACCTTACAGAGGGATGCCTCTGAATCTGAAAGGCAGCTGTGGTCCAAAGCCAACTGTTATTGTAATCCTGTTACTAAACTATAGACCACTCCATCTGGACAGATTTGTATGGCTGATGAACTTGTTTTCCGGTAGTTGATTGCCTTCATAATGCGACACACTACGCTCAATGTAGTGCTCGCTCATCATCTGATCTGCTTTTAAAACACTTGGTGGCAACCGTGCCTCCAGCAGATGGCTCAACATGTAAGTGATGGATGCCTCATCTGCCAAGAACACAATCCGGAGAAAGGTATTCCTTGCCCTATGGGATAGACACCCCTCCCTGAGGGACCTTTTCAAACTCTTCAACTTGATTTCATTTTATTAGAAAAGTGGCAAAACTGTAAGTATGTTTTAGTTATTGTTGATTTTTTTTCTAAATGAGTTGAAGCTTACTTTACTTCCAAAGCTACTGCTAAAACTATTGTAAGTATCCTACTTAAGGAAATTATTCCCCGCTTTGGTATTCCCCTTTGTCAGTCTTCTGACAATGGTCCTCATTTTATTGGTGACATAAATGAAGAAATTATGCTCTCAACTCGGCATCCGCCATCAGCTCCACTGTGCGTATTGCCCACATGCTGCGGGTCTTGTGGAGCGTTGTAACCAGACTCTGAAAACTAAACTCACAAAATTAACTTCTGAGACAAGCCTTTCCTGGGTTAAACTACTGCCTCTGGATTTTGTTTCACCTACGCTGCACTCCCGCTGGTAGAACTCATTTATCCCATGCCGAAATAAGTTTATGGCCGAGCCTTTTGCACATGATGCCCCTGCCCCTGTCCACTTTCACCATATGGTGGACGACATGTCCTATGTCCTCTCCTGAGCTAAAATTTTGCAAGGGCTCCATTCTTGAATACGTGCTGCTTACGAAAAGCTCCCCTTCCTTGAACGAGTTCACACTATTGAGCCAGGCTCCTTTGTCCTCATCACAAATTGGACACGCCGTGGCCTCCAACCTCGATGGGAAGGACCATTTCAGGTCTTCCTCACCACCCTAACTGCTGTTAAAGTCACTGGGCATTCTGCTTGGCTTCACACTCATCATTGTAAAGTAATTGGAAATGCACCTAAGAAGGGGAGGGAGATGATGAGAATGAACGGGAACTGAGAAAAGAATCAGAACCAGACTATTAGGATACAGCTGCCTTTTCAAATAGTAATTTTCCTTATGTTTTAGATATCCTAACCCTTGCTATAGATATGACTACAAGGATCAGGATCACTTTCACCCTGACATATGGACTTGCCTTAGCCAACATTAGTACACAAGAAGGGACCATCTATCTGTGTGATCCTGAACAAGAGACTGTATACCACCTATGCCAGGATAATGTTCTTGTATACCAAGAGACTGACTTCTTTGATGTGTGGAACATTACCCAAGATGATTGTCATAATGGTCAACTACATCAACAATATTGAACAATCCATTTACAGAACAAGCTCCAATGGTCTTTACCTTGTCAAGGTGTTATATGTCAGTTGATTTCAGTTGTACTATGGGCAACCCTGGTAAGCCTTGCCCCCATTCAAATAGGCCATGTCGTAAAAGGAAAAAAAGGGAGAATATTATCTTTTACTAACAATTTGTTTCTCGAAAGCCATAATAGAATACTTGGAGAGGATGAAGTGGTTTGTTACGCCCTACTTCAACAAGAGATTCCCTGACCCCTGTAGGAGCACTTTTTCCAACTACTGTTCCCTGTCCAATTACCTGGCAACAAGAATAGAATTCCTCTGTTAAACGTTCAGTCTCCCTGAGTTTTGTATAGAATGGAAGAATCCAAAGGTTCTACAAAACAGTAAAACTCATCTTTGGCATATGCAGCTCTTAGTGTTTTTTCCGTAGGAAGATCTTCAGGAGTTATTAGTCATCAAAACCATAATTATCTCATTTGTGGTCTCACCCTCTTGGGTAATGAGGCAACTGCTGCCCTATCAGAAATTAGGAACATGCTTTCAGATTTGCGCCTATTTACCCAACAAAACCAGTATACCCTCGATTACATACTTGCAAAGGAAGGTGGAGTTTGCGCTATAGTTAAAGGCAAATGTATCACAGGGGTCACTAACCTAATTGAAAACATTATAAAGCATATATATATATATATATATATATATAAAACATGTGTACCTTTGTCAGTCAAATGAATGAAGATGCAGAATGGGGAACTGGGGATTTAGCTCATGGTACAATTGGTTAATCAATATGGCTATGTATGCTGCTATTGTTTTAGTTGGTCTTTCTGTTGGTATTGCTATTGTTAAGTGCATTATTGCTTAAATATTAGCTTCTATTGACAACATTGATTCCACCCAGAAAATGCTTCTTCTCCATTTAGAAAAAGATGAGGAAGCACCATTGCCAGCCCCTGGTCCCGGAGGAAGAGTAAGTATGGCAGTCTTTGGCTGCCATCGAATTGGATTAATTTGATCCAAGCCTTCACATTTATGATGTGGTCATAGAATGACCAAAGAGGGGAGATGAGGATTTAAAATTTGAATTTAGACTGTTGTCAGCAGCAACAAATATATATAGGCTTTTATTAACCACAAAATGGCTTTTCAATTTAAAATATCACAACAAAATGGCTTCAAGTTATGATTTGTCACTGTGAACCTGCATTACTGCTTTGCTGAGTTAGCTGAATTAGAAGATAAAGCAGACAATGGAGTTTTATAAAATGCATCATAAGACATTAACTGACCACTCAAACTAACCTTGAACTGCCGGTTCTACAGAAGACAAGAACTATTTCCCAGGAAATATCATTGGATTAACCTGCTGTCAATCATGTCACCTTACTACATTTGATTGGTCTTTTCTTGTAATTAAGGCTGTGCTGTCTCTTTTAAAAAAAACCTATAAATAATGTTTAATTTTTGAATGTAATTGCGCAATTTCGCCACGGAACACAGAAGCTTTTAACCTCTGTTACTGGGCAAAACGGCACCAGGCTGCCTTATTTTATTAAGCTGGTAACCTTGTTCTATACAGACCGCATTCCTGTTGATTCTTTTGACCGATTGCGAAACCAAGAGGTCCCTGCTGGGATCTAGATCTTCACCAGGAGGTCCATAGTTTCACAGACATCAGTCTTCTGACAAATCAATTCAGTCAATTTGTTATCAATTAATGGCTGGAGACGCTGGATACGGAGAGTCACTAAATACTGCAGTACCAGCAAACAGTCATTGGACTTGAAATGTTTCTTTCTCCACAGAGTATTGTGAATCTCTCCAGTACTTACTGTTCATATTTCAGATTTCCAACATTCACAGTATTTGGTTTTTACCTACCTATAGAATCGGCTATCAGTTCCTTCCCAGTTCTGACCCACTTAACATTGGCCTCATATTTAATGAAAAGGTTGTGGTATGTTATAGGAAACAGCATTGGAAAAATGTTGCAAATCAGCCTTTTTGCTTAAAATTGCAAAATCTAATGAATACATTTAAACAGAAAACTAAGAGAAAAGGTGTGTTATTATATGGTGCCAAGTTTGGACTTTAATGACTGAAGAAGGGTTTACATGTCAGTTTGGCTCATATCAACACATTCTTTTTCATATGACTGCTTTCACAACCTTTTCACTAAGGAAAACATAGGTCCTAAAAGGTAAAATTTTTACCTTTTTACTTTTAGCTGCATTCTGTAAAGCCCAAGTAGAAAAGTTAAAAAGTAAACCCAATTACAATAAAATGTTTCTCTAAAGTCCGTCCAAATGTATTTAAAAATAGTACATATAAAATAATAGTTAGTTTACAGTATAGAAAACTGTATTTAAACTAAATTAGTTTATCCAGTTTTTCTAGTAAAGAGAAGATATTTTTCTCAATTATAGATATTAAAGCACTCTACACAGAATTCTATACAATTTAGTCATTATAACTATAATGAAGTACAGAACTTGTCATAAGTACTACAGATCTGAAGTCTGTTGGAGTTGCAAACTATCATTCCCTAGTTTCAGCTGCATACCTATTTATCCTGCATTCACTCATGTTTCCTTTGTTCTCCTTCAGCTCTCTAATTGGCAGTAGCAATTCTTTACTCAGTTTCCACACCATAACACAACATTGGATTTCTCTCTGATTGATTTGCATTGTAATTGCAATAATTTTTTTGTCTTCTTCATTCTACTATGATGTAGAACTTTAAAAAGGTTTAGACTGGAAGGTTTGAGCCATAGGGAGAGGCTGAATAGACTGGAGCTTTATTCCCTGGAGCATTGGAGGCTGAGGAGTGACCTTATAGAGTTTATAAAATTATGAGGGACATGGCTAGGGTGATTAGCCAAGGTCTTTTCCCAGGGTAGCTGCGTCCAAAAAAGATGGCATAGGTTTAAGGTGAGAGGGGAAAGATTTAAAAGGGACATAAGGGCAACTTTTTCACCAAGAATGGTGCATATCTGGAATAAGCAGCCAAAAGAAGTGGTGGGTGGATAAATTATAACATCTAAAAGGCATTTGGGTGGTTATATGAATGGGAAATGTTTATGAAATATGATTCAAATGCTGGCAAATGGGACTAGGTTAGATTGAGATATCTGGTCAGCGTGGACCAAAGTTGGACCAAAAGGTCTGTTTCCATGTTGTATGTCTATGAGTATGCAAGATAATTATGATGTACATTCTCATACCCCAAACTTAACATGAGGGAAATATGAACGACAGGCAAAGTGTGCTTCAACAGCCCAAAGATCACTTCAAAAACCATTGATAATCTGGCCTTGAAACTCCATCAAAAGCCACTCCATCATGGATTTTCTAAAGACTGCTCACATTTTGATATTTCACCTTCCTTTCCTGCACCTACACTCCCCTGAATTTTGGAAATTACATTCCAGTACTTAATCACAGTACTTTTCTCAAACAGCAAACTTCACGCAGCTAATATTGCCCCTAAACTTTAATCTGGTTCAGCTGCACAATATACAATAGTGCCTCGACATACGAACGACGCCATTCACGAACAAATCGGTTTACGAACAGGATTGTACGTAAAATTTTGCTTCAACGTACGTACGAAATTCAAGGTACGAACGCAAAAAGCCCGTGTGTGACCACGTGGTTTAATTGTTCTGCTTTGCTATGCGCTTGTTGAACGCAAAAGCTCTCGGGCCCCGCGTGATCTCATTCAGTTAGTCTTTGGCGCGTGTGCTGCGAACAGCGTTTGTTGTTATGTCCAAGCATTCTTACGCTATCCGAACAATGGGAAAAATTGATTCAGTTTGCAAACTTTTTGGTTCGCGAACCGGGTCCCGGAACGGATTAAATTCGTAAGTCGAGGTGCTACTGAACAACTAGATTTTTTTGATCCTCACTAACAGCTGCACTCAGTTACTAGTAGCACACAGCTTCTTCTTGAGTCCCCACTGCTCCCAGTTATTTTCATGGAGTTGACTCCAATATTTAGCTGCCTAGTAACTTTTAGAACTTTCTCCTGAGGTAGAACAAAGCGCAGTCATCTAATTGGTCTCCACTTGCCACTGTTGCACAAAGTCCACAGCATATGCCATCTCCCTGGCCCTTGGAACATCTGAATATCAAGGTCACATATGTCAGACTCCTTCAACACCATAATTCTAGTCAAACTCATTTTCAGACTCTTGAGACCTAGGACCCTGGTCTATCCTCTGCAACTGGATCCTTGACTTCCTGACCCACAGACCACAATCAGTAAGGATTGGTGACAACTCCCACTCCACAATAATTCTCAACATCTGTGACCTGCAAGGCTGTGTACTCAGCCCCTGACTGTACTCTTTAACCACTCATAACTATGTGGCCAAATTCAACTCTAGCCCCATTGACAAAATTGCTGATGACACTACCAAGAGGGAAATCAGGAGGGCAAAAAGGGGATATGAAATAGCTTTGGCAAATAGGATTAAGGAGAATTCAAAGAGATGTTATAAATACATTTAAGGACAAAATGGTAACCAGAGAGAGAATTGGGCCCCTCAAAGATCAGCAAGGCAGCCTATGTGTGGAACCACAGGAGATGGGGGACATATTAAACAAGTATATTTCATCAGTGTTCACTGTGGAGAAGGACATGGAAGATATAGGATGCGGGGAAATGGATGGCAACATCTTAAAAAAATGCCATATTACAGAAGCAGAGGTTCTGAATGTCTTAAACAACAAAGGTAAATAAACACTCAGGACTTGATCAGATGTATCTTTAAAACTCTGTGGGAAGCTCGGGAAGTGATTGCTGGGCCTATTGCTGAGTTATCTGGGTCACTGATAGTCACAGGTTAAGTGCAGGAAGACTGGAGGTTGGCTAACATGGTGCCACTATTTAAGAAAAGTGGTAAGGAAAAGCTAGGGAATTATAGACAGTGAGCCTGACATTGGTGGTGGGCGAGTTGTTGTGAGGAAACACTGAGGGACACATCTACACTGAGGGAAAGGCAAGGACTGATTTGGGATAGTCAACATGACTTTGCGCGTGGGAAATCATGTCTCATGAAGTGGACTGAGTTTTTTTTGAAGTAGTAACGAAGAGGATTGATGAGGGCAGAGCAATGGACATGATCAATATGGACTTCAGTAAGTCGTTCAATAAGATTCCTCATGATAGATTGGTTAGCAAGGTTAGATCACATGGAATACAGGGAGAACTAGCCATTTGGATACAGACTAGCTCAAAGATAGAAGACAGAGGGTGGTGGTGGAGGGTTGCTTTTCAGACTTTTGTTTTTTCAGCTGCAGCAGCAACTCGAAGGACGGGAGCTCGGACCAGGGGTCTGCCGGGAACGGTGAGTCACTGATTTGAGCTTTTAAATTTGAAGTCAGAGAGCAGAGGTATCTGGGAAAGGAGGGACTTCTTATTTTTATTTCCGTCCAGTTACATAAGTCAGTGTTTCCTCAACCCGAGTCCAAACCGTTGCAGGGCCTCCCACCCAACCACCTCCTCTAACCTTAAAGACGAGGGACACATCAGCTAAGCATCTATTCTTTTTTACTTTGAGGTAAGGGGATTAGCAGGGATGGCAGTGCAGGGAGAACAATGTTCCTCCTGCATGATGTTTGACTGAGGGATGCGATTAGTGTCCCATCCAAGTACATCTGCAGGAGGTGCACCCAACTCTCGCTCCTCCAAGACCGTGTTAGGGAACACGAGCGGGAGCTGGATGAACTTCGGATCATTCAGGAGGCAGAGGCTGTTAAGGATAAGAGTTACAGAGAAGTAGTTACTCCTAGGCACGAAGAAAGCTGGGTGACTGTTCGAAGGGGGAGAAACAGTCATTCCCCTGAAAAACATGTATACCATTTTGGATACTGTTGAGGGGGGCGACTTACCAAGGGTATGCAGTGGGGCCCAGGACTCTGGCACAGAGCCAGTCTATGTTGCACAGAAGGGAAGGAGGGAAAGAGGAGAGTTTTAGTCATTGGGGACTCAACAGTTTGAGGCTCAGTTAGAAGGTTTGTTGGGAGTAAATGAGACTCGCGGTTACTAGTGGTGTGCCACATGGATCTGTTTTGGGACCACTGCTGTTTGTCAGTTTTATAAATGGCTTAGTCACAGGCATAGGTGGATGGATTAGTAAATTTGAAGACAACACTAAAGTCGGTGGAGTAATGGACACTTTGGAAGAATGTTACAGGTTGCAGGGGTCTTGGATAAACTGCAGAATTGGGCTGAGAGGTGGCAAATGGAGTTCAATGCAGCTAAATGTGAGGTGATCCACTTTGGGAAGAATAACAGGAAGGCAGAGTACTGGGTCATTGGAAAGATTCTTGGTAATGTGGATGTGCAGAGGGATCTTGGAGTCCATGTGCATAGATCCCTGAAAGTTGCCACCCAGGTTGATAGTGCTGTTAAGAAGGCATATGGTGTGTTAGATTTCATTTGTAGAGGGATTGAGTTCCGGAGCCACAATATCATGCTGCAACTATACAAAACACTAGAGCAGCCACACTTGGAATATTATGTACAGTATTGGTTGCCATATTTCGGGAAGGATGTGAAAGTATTGAAAAATATGCAGAGGAGATTTACCAGGATGTTGCTTGGTCATGAGGGAAGGTCTTATGAGGAAAGGCTGAGAGACTTGGATTTGTTCTTATTGGAAAGAAGGCTAAGAGGGGATTTGATAGAGACATACAAGATGATCAGAGGATTAGACAGGGTAGATAGTGAAAGTCTTTTTTCCGAGGATGATGACGTCAGCTTGTACGAGGGGCATAACTACAAAATTGAGGTGTGATAGATTTAAGACAGATGTCAGAGGCAGGTTCTTTACGCAGGGAGTAGTAAGGGCGTGGAATGCCTTTCCTGCTATTGTAGTCAACTCAGTCACATTAGGGAGATTTAAACAATCCTTAGATGAGCACATGGATGATGATGGGATAGTGTAGGGGGACGAGCGGAGAATAGCTTACAGGTTGGCAGAACATCAAGGGCCAAAGGGCCTGTTCTGCGCTGTACAGTTCTATGTTAAGTCTGTGACCAGTGGTGTGCCTCAAAAATCAGTGCTGAGTCTACTGCTTATTGTTATTTATCTAAGTCTTTTGGATATGAACACAGGAAGTATAGTTAGTAAGTTTACAGATGATACCAAATTTGGTAGTGAATATCGAAAAAGGTTACCTCAGAGTACAATGGGATCTTGATCAGATGGCCAACGGACCAAAGAATGGCAGATAAAATTTAGTTTAGAAACATGTGAGATGTTGTATTTTGGAAAGGCAAATCAGGTCAGGATTTATATACTTAATGGTAAGGTCCTGGGAGCATTGCTGAACAGAGACCTTGGGAGTGCAGGCTCATAGTTCCTTGAAAGTGGAGTCACAGGTAGATAGGATAGTGAAGGTATGCTTTCCTTTATTGGTCAGAGCATTGAGTGTAGGAGTTGGGAGGTCATGTTGCAGCTGTATAGGAATACTGTGTGCAATTCTGGTCTCCCAAGGATGTTGTCAAACTTGAAAGAGTTCAGAAAAGATTTACAAGGACATTGCCAGGGTAGGAGGATTTGTGCCATGGGGAGACGTTGAATAGGCTGGGGCTGTTTTCCCTAGAGTATCAGAGGTTGAGGAGTGAGCTTTATAGAGGTTTATAAAATCAAGAGGGGCATGGATATAGGCACGGTGAGGAAGTTCAGAACTAGATGTCATAGGTTTAGGGTGAGAGGGGCAAGATTTAAAAGGGACCTAAGGGGCAACCTTTTCATGCAGAGGGTGGTGAGTGTATAGAATGGGCTGCCAGAGGATGTGGTGAAGACTGGTCCAATTACAACATTTAAAAGGCATCTGGAAACGTACATGAATAGAAGGGTTTAGAGAGATATAGGCAAAGTGCTGACAAATGCGACTAGATTAATTTAGGATATCTGTTCAGCATGGATAAGTTGGATTAAAGGATTTGTTTCGAAATGTACATCTCTATGACTCTATATATCATAACTCTTAACAAGGTGATTAGAAAATATATCTTAAAAGATGTCCTGAAAACTGCCAACATAAGTGAAACTGGCCATGCTCACCACCCAATTAATCACCACAATAGGTTTCCGTTAATTGCATCCATTTGTGGGCCTTTAATGGAATGGTCAGTGAATTGGTTTTTTTAAAGCAACAACATATTTAGTTATTGAATTCTGTTGCGCAGCAGGCACTATAGATTGTCTAATTGGTAATCTTGAAAACAGGACCTGAACCACTGGTGAAAAAACGTTTTCCTAATTGTCAACTTTAATCAGTAAAACTGGACCAAGCTTTTTTCTAATTGCTCAAGGAATGTGCAAAGTTAAAAATCACACACCACCAGATTATAGTTCAACAGGTTTATTTGGAAGTACTAGCTGGTGTTGTGAGACTTTTAACTCTGTCCACCCCAATCCGACACCAGCACCTCCTCATCAGTGTGGGCATTATTTCTGAAGCCAGCACTTAATACTTATGCCTAATTGTCACAAAGAAGCTGGCAGTGAGCTGCCTTTTTAAACTGCTGCAATCCTTGGGATGCAGGGCGTTATGGACCAGGCCAGACTCCCTCAAAATATTTTAAGAAGGTAGCCCAGACGTCCACCTTTTCGTATTTTAAAGGCAGATATGACATTGATATTCCAGAAGTGATGTAGCTGGTCAAATCACTCGGCTTTAACAAAAAACAGAATTTAGAATAACAACTATTTGAAAACCCAACCGTCTTGATACAGCAACTTATCTTAAGAGCTGTTCCAATTTCCATAAATCCCATAAACACACACCTTGGCAAATAGCAAATTCAAACTCTTGTTCTAACAGGAAGGAAAGATTTTAAATAGCCAGTCAGAAATCATCTGCTGAAGCTTGGAATCTTTCTCCAGGCGGCAGCAGATTCTGACTGTTACAACTAAGCCAAACTAGAAAAAACCTGAACTGGGAGAACTGAGCACACCCCTGCCATTGTTAAGGTAGACATATCTGCACCTCTGCCTTTATGACCCCTCTTGGAAAAGTATGACAAAATAACCTTCTTAAAATAATAGGACCGTCACAAAGTACACCTGTTGTGCTGTCAGGAAGGGACTTTAGGATTTTGACTCAGTGACAGAAAAGGAACAATGATATAGTTCCAAGTCAGGAAGGATTGCAGATGGTGGGTTCACATGTATCTGCTGCACCTGTCCTTCTAGAAAGCAGTGTGTGTAGATTATGAAAGTGTCAAAGATGCTGAAGGCGCCTTGATGAGTTGTTGCAGTGCACCTTGTAGATGGTACATAATACTGTTGACACTGTGCATTCGAGGTGGAGGACTTCAATTTTGAAGGGGTTGAATGGGGTGCCAATCAAACAGGCTGATTGTTCTGGATGCTTTTAAGCATCTGGAGCACTGGAGGAGTTGCACCCATCCAGTTAAATGAAAAGTACTCTTTTACATCATGATTGTTACCTGTATAGTTAGCAAGCAATGGCCAGGAAAATTCCAAGCGTTTGGCCTTTTCTTGAATTTATCTGGTTGGTCTAATTAAATTTGTGATTAATGGTGACCCCAAGGGGGAATTCACTAACAGTAATGTTATTGGATGTCAAAAGATAATCATTAGATTCCTTCCTGGCAGAAACAGTGCCTGGCAGTTACATAGCTTGAATGTTACTTGCTACTTATCAGTCCAAGCCTAGATCCAGTCCAGGCCTTTTGCCTAGGAATACAGACAGCATCAGTGTGTGCAGTCACGATGATGGAGGCATGTAATTGATTAAACAGCTGAGGTTTAGGACACTACCCTGAGGAACATGCTGGGATGAAGGAGAATAATCTTCAAAAATTACTATCTTCCTTTGCATTCGAAATGACTTTAATCAGCATATAAGTCCCATCTGTCCTTGATTCCCATTCACACCAGTTTTGCTGGGCCTCCTTGATGCCCTATTTGATGAAAAGCTGCCTCAACAATGAAGGCAGATGCTCTAACTTCTTGCTGAGTTCACTCTTTAGTTTGTGCTTGGACCAAAGTTGTAATGAGGTCAGGAGCTGAGTGACCCTGACAAAGTTTGTGGAGATTCTTGTTGTTTGTTTAATTGCCTACCTTGAATCAGGATTGGACATGTATTTGTATTACTGCAGAGTGTAGATCTGATCTGTTGGCTGTGCGATTGCTTTGCCCTGTCCATTGCATGTTGTTTGGTACAAAAATAGTCCTGTGTTGGACCTTCACCGGGGCCCCCAGCGCATTTTTAAGTATGTCTTCCATACCTTTCCACTGAACCATGGTTGATCTCCCAGTTTGATAGTAAATTGCAGAAGTGGTGGATGCGCATGGTATAAGCTTACAGTTTGTGACTGAATATAATTCTGCTTCAGCTGATTGGTCTAGAGTGCCTTAATGATGCAGAGTTTTGAGTTGCCAATTATGTTCAAAATGTATTTCTCAGCAGGGTGGTAGCATTACAATAGTGGGTATCCTCAACGTGAATCTTAGAATCCCAACGGGGTGTAAACAGGCCAGTTAGCCCAACAAGTCCACACCGACCCTCCGAAGAGTATCCCACACAGACTCATTCCCCTACTCTACTACTCTACATTTAGGAGAAAATGAGGACTGCAGATGCTGGAGATCAGAATCAAACAATATGGAGCTGGAAAAGCACAGCCAGTCAGGCAGCATCCGAGGAGGAGAGTCGATGTTTTGGGTGTAAGCCTTTCTTCAGGAAGGATGATTTCCTGATGAAGGGCCTATGCCCAAAATGCTGACTCGCCTGCTCCTTGGATGTTGCCTGACTGGCCGTGTGGTTCCAGCACCACACCCTGACTACTCTACATTTAGCCCAGACTAATACATTTAACCCACACATCCCTGGACACTATAGGTAATTTAGCTTGGGCAATTCACCTAACCTTGTCACAAAGCTGGTTCTTTTTCTCAAAGTTACTATGTCCTTGATTTTTTTCAGAGGAGTCGTAGCACGGTGGCTCAGTGGTTAGCACTGCTGCCTCCCAGCACCATGGTCCCAGGTCCGATTCCAGCCTCAGGTGACTGTCTGTGTGGAGTTTGCACATTCTCTGTGTCTGCGTGGGTTTCCTCCAGGTGCTCCGGTTTCCTCCCACAATCCAAAGATGTGCAGGTCAGGTGAATTGGCCATGCTAAATTGCCCAGTGTTAGGTGCATTAGTCAGATGGAAATGGGTCTGGGTGGGTTACTCTTCGGAGTGTCGGTGTGGACTTGATGGGCCGAAGGGCCTGCTTCCACACTGTAGGTAATCTAATCAAAACAGACCAGGCTCTGAAATGGCTGATTTGGTGCAGAGATGAATGGCTTATTGGGGCCCTTTTTGTTTATTCCAAAACAAATGATACCTCAGGCCAAGTTTTAGAAATAACTTGTATAATGGTAGCTGAGGTTTTTTGGTTCAGTTGCAGCAGAGGATGCGTGAAACAGGCTGCTGACGTCTCTCTCTGTCTCTCTCCTTGCAAACTAAGCATTTGCTTGATTTTACCTTCTGTTCTAAGGGATATGCATAATGGGATTGTTGCACATATTTTCAGAACAGCATCATTAAGTCAGGTTTGGATAAGATAAGTTATATGGTATTCTGTTTTCTGTTCTTTGTGTTTCATTCCATAATCTTGTAAATTTTTTGTTTAAAATTTGGCAGTCAACCCAGCTAATTTACACCGGGAATATCCACTATACACCTCACTAAACAAATAACAAAGTTACTGTCTGGGGCTACCTGCTTAAAAATGTTCTGAGGAGTCTGGCCTAATCCATAACAACCTGCATATCTTTGGATTGTGGGAGGAAACCCAACCACCCGGAGGAAATCCACACAGACACAAGAGAATGTGTAAAGTCCACACAGGCAGTTGCCCGAGGCTGGAATCAAACCCTGTTTCCTGGCGCTGTGAGGCAGCAGTGCTGACCACTGAGCCACCATGCCACCCATACAAGGACTTTATCTCCACAAGGAGTGATCACTCCTAATACAGTCATGGAAAGATGCACCTGCGACAAGCAGATCAGAGATTGAATTCAAATTTCACTACCCCTCAGGGTGGGATGCACATCTTTGAACAGTATTATTACTACTACATGACTGCCTTCTATTTCGCAGCCTTGATGTGGTGGTGCCACTGTTGGATTGGAGTGAACAAAGTCAGAAGTCATACAACACCAGGTTTAGTCCAACAGGATTATTTGAAATCACAAACTTTCAGAGTGCTGCTTCTTCATCAGGTGAACTGGAGCACAGTTACTCAATCTATAGCCACGATGTGGAGGAGCTGGTGTTGAACTGGAGTGGACAAAGTTAAAAACTTGATGAAAGACCAGCGCTCCGAAAGCTAGTGCTTCCAAATAAAACTGTTGGAGTATAATCTGGTATTGTGTGATTTTTAACAGAAATTATAGGCAGAGAGATAATGGCAAGATAATTTCAGGTAACGGATTGTCAAAAGATATATAAATTTATTGTGTGGGATTTCGACAGGCTGAATTACAAGTCACAAGACTTGTAGCTGCCTGATGAGGGAGCAGCACTCCGAAAGCTTGTACTTTCAAATAAACCTGTTGGACTAACCTGGTGTTGTGATTTTTAACTTTGGCCATCCCAGTCCAACACTGGCACTTTCATATTATAAATTCTGTACCTGCTTCCCTCGATTTCACCTGACAAAACAGCAGCATTCAGAAAGCTTGTGATTTCAAACAAACCCATTGGACTCTAATCTGGTGTCATCATCTTTAATCAGTATCCTGTTCCTGTCTTATCTCCATAACCCTTGATTCCACTATCCTTGAGAGCTCTATCCAACTCTTTCTTAAATGAATCCAGAGACTGGGCCTCCACTGCCCTCTGGGGCAGAGCATTCCACACAGCCACCACTCTCTGGGTGAAGAAGTTTCTCCTCATCTCTGTCCTAAATGGTCTACCCCGTATTTTTAAGCTGTGTCCTCTGGTTCAGCACTCACCCATCAGCGGAAACATGTTTCTTGCCTCCAGAGTGTCCAATCCTTTAATAATTTTATATGTCTCAATCAGATCCCCTCCCAGTTTTCTAAACTCAAGGGTATACAAGCCCAGTCGCTCCAGTCTTTCAGCATAAGGTAGTCCTGCCATTCCAGGAATTGACCTCGTTAACCTATGCTGCATTCCCTCATTAGCCAGAATGTCTTTCCTCAAATTTGGAGACTAGAACTGCACACAGTACTCCAGGTGTGGTCTCACCAGGGCCCTGTACAGCTGCAGAAGAACCTCTTTTATACTCAATCCCTCTTGTTATGAAGGCCAGCATGCTATTAGACTTCTTCACTACCTGCTGTACCTGCACGCTTGCCTTCATTGACTGGTGTACAAGAACACCCAGATCTCTTTGTACTGCTCCTTTACCTAAATTGATTCCATTTAGGTAGTAATCTGCCTTCCTGTTCTTGCCACCAAAATGGATAACCATACATTTATCCACATTAAACTGCATCTGCCATGCATCTGACAACTCATCTAAGCTGTCCAGGTCACCCTGTAATCTCCTAACATCCTCCTCATATTTCACCCTGCCACCCAGATTAGTATCATCAGCAAATTTGCTAATATTATTACTAATACTATCTTCTATATCATTAACATATATTGTAAAAAGCTGCGGTCCCAGCACTGATCCCTGCGGTAGCCCACTGGTCACTGCCTGCCATTCCGAAATGGAGCCGTTTATCACTACACTTTGTTTCCTTGTCAGCCAACCAATTTTCAATCCAAGTTAGTACTTTGCCCCCAGTACCATGCACCCTAATTTTGCTCACTAACCTCCTATGTGAGACTTTATCAAAAGCTTTCTGAAAGTCCAGGTACATTACATCTATTGGATCTCCCTCGTCCATCTTCAAGTTACATCCTCAAACTTCTGATCTTGTCATATTTAGTAGAAAGGTTATTAATACTCTCAAATACATCATATTTTACATGAATTATATTTAAGTGCATTGACCCATGAGAAATTTTGTTTGTTGATATGCTATAGGTTGAGCTTGAGCAAACAAAAGCACTTCTTAAGAATTACAGTAATGTAGGCTTGGAATACCAAATACATCCAAAGCCTAAACATTACACCATTGTATTACAGCTGTAGTAATTCCATATTATTAGATATTGACAGGATAACGCTCATAGCAGAGGGCAGGCTGGATTATGGATGTGATCCTTGATATAGAATAAGAGACCCTTAAAGATATAACATTGTTGGCCCCCATCAAACAAAATTAAATGAAGTCAATTATACATACCACATGTCAATCTGTGTTGAATACTCTGAAGAGCCCAGAAGAACATCTGGAGGCCTGTACCACAAAGTTACTACTTCATTTGAGTATGTCTTTGTTGGAACAGACTTGGCTCTTGCCAAACCTGTGAAGACAGAATATACAATTAAAGTTCCAAAGAAGAGTCATATTAAACTTGAAAAATTAATTTAGTTTCTCACTTCACAGATGCTGTCAGACCTGATGTGCTCCAGTACATTTTGATTTATTTAAAAAAAATTTAATCTGTAATATGATGAATTACACATTTTGAACGATTCTGCGCTCAGTGCTGAGGTGAAATAAGTTTTTAATCTTGGCTAATTTAAAAATTCTTTTGTTATTTATATCTATACTAAATGAGTTGTACAGCATGAAAACAGACCCTTTGGTCCATCTCGTCCATGCCGACCAGATATCCTAAATTAATCTAGTTCCCTTCCTATTCACACACCATCCAGATCTCTTTTAAATGCTGTAATTGTACCTTCCTCAATCACCTCATCTGGCACTTCATCTCATTCATACACGCACCACCTTCTACATGAAAAAGTTTCCCCAGATCCCTTTTATATTTTCCCTTCTCATCTTAAACCTATGGTTTTGGACACCCCCACCTAAGGAAAAAGACCTTTACCCATGTCACCCATGACTTTAGAAACCTCTATAAAGAGCACCCCTCAACCTTTGATGCTCCAGGGAAAACAGTTTCAGCCTATTCAGGTTCTCCATCCAGCTCAAATCTCCAACCCCGGCAACATCCTTGTAAGTCTTTTCTGCAACTTTTCAAGTTTCATGACTTCTTTCCTATAGCAGGAAGGCCAGAATTGAATGCAGCTTTCCAAAGTGGCCCAACCAATGTCCTGTACAACACAACATGACACCCTAACTCTATTCTCAATGCACTGACCAATAAAGGCAAGCATACCAAACACGTTTTTCACAACCCTCTCAAACTGTGAGTCCACTTTCAAGGAAATATAAACCAGCACCCCGAAGTCTCTTTGTTCAGCAACACTCCCCAGGACCTTACTGTTAACTATTTCAGTCCTGCTCTTATTTGCCTTACCAAAATGCAACACTTCACACGTATCTAAATTAAACTCCATTTGCCATTGCTTGGCCCATTGGCCCCTATGATCAAGGTCCCATTGTAGTCAGAAATAACCTTCTTCACTCTCCACTACAACACCAATTGTAGTGTCATCTGCAAACTTACTAACCATTCTTCCTATTTTCATATCCAAATCATGTATATAAATGACAAAAAGCAGTGTAACCAACACGGATTCTTGCAGCACACTGCTGGTTACAGGCCTCCAGTCTGAAAAACAATCCTCCAGTATCGCCCCCTGACTACTACCTTCAAGCTAATTTTGTATCCTAATGGTCAGCTCTCACTGGATTCCATGTAATCTAATCTTAGTCTACCATGCAGAACCTTGGAATTGTTGAGAAACTGTGGGAGTCAGTTTTTCACAAATCTTCTTTGTGGGACACTGCACTTCTGTACTTTGCCGGTACAGATACAACAGCTGAGGAACTTGTATCTATACTGCACTGTATATTTCTTTAAAGACTCCTATTTGCCTGCTTTATTCACCGAAGCTTTTCTTGCTTTGTTTTGCACGTTATTTCAGCTAGGAACACAGACTTCAGTAAAAGTATGGCATAGCATTTCAAGTTTTATGTTGGCTTTTACAGCTAAAACTTGGTCCTCAGGAACTTAACTTTGGGTATAGTCTTTTGTCATTATTTGCTGTTTGCTGTCATTATTCCCAATCAGCCACATTTCACCAGCTACTATCCATGACAAAAAGCTCTATACCCACAACATGCAGGATGAATGTGATATATAAAATATATGCAGCAGCTGCGAGAAGCATTACGTAGGACAAATGGGCAAGAAACTCACAAGCAGAACACACAAGTATCAGCATGCAACAAAATTACACGACCAGTCCTCCCTCATATGAATAAACACTGACAATGAAGAACACCAATTCAACTGGGATAACGTTACGAAACTGGAACAGGCTAAACAAAGACAAGCTTGGGAATTCCTGGAAGCCTGATATTCATCCACCAGTTCCATAAACAAACATGTTGAAATAGACCCCATATACAGACCACTACCGTACAAAATGAAGTAGAACCACCCACCACAACAGACAGAACCGTGTAAATTCAGGGCAGATCACAACGACAGCACTTCATCTCTAGGCTACACAGCACTAAGGGGTCACCAAGGAGGGAGACTAAATGCAAGAAAATCAACCAGCTCAGTGTATTGACAATTTGTTTTAAACTGAAAATTAATAATGGTAGGATTAGATGTTTGTAGACAATATAGCCAGATAAGACATTCCTTCAGTATTAGGCAGACTGAAACAGATCATAGACATTTTAACCCTTACTGATTAAAATCACATTCCTCTCTGAAACTTTCTCTTTGTATGCATAGTGTGATTTTATGTCCTCTTGTCAACACATTAGAGCTGTGACTTCCAAAGAAATCATGCTTCAATTCATAGTGACTTCGTAGAAAAGGTCAAAGAGCAACGGTTCTGTAGTAACCATTTAAATATGTATGTTTGATGGCTACATTGACAGCTAACGTCACCGCCTTATTTGCAGCAAATTTGACTCTGGGAGGGTGGCTGCCAATTTTGATTTGAAGCTGGATCTGTGACAGGCATAAATTAATAGAAGCAATCCAATTGAAAAGAGGTACCCAATCAGTGCTGTAGCAACTGGTGACTGACTAACCAGTTTTCAAACAAACAACCTTTGTGAACCAATGCATTATTTACAAATGAACCTCCTCGGCTTCGAGGGCCCAAATCATGGCCCAGGCTCCCATCCCTAGGCCCCACTGGGCGGTGACAGTCAATTCTCGGCCGACCAGCAAAGATATATCGGAGTTGGGAGATCATGTTGTGGCTATACAGGACATTGGTTAGGGCCACTTTTGGAATACTGTGTGCAATTTTGGTCTCCCCTGCTACAGGAAGGATGTTCGGAAACTTGAAAGGGTTCGAAAAAGATTTACAAGGATGTTGGAGGGTTTCAGCAATAGGGAGAGGCTGGATGGAATGGAACTGTTTTCCCTTAAGCATTGGAGACTGGGGCCTTATAGGAGGTTTATAAAATCACGAACTGGCACAGAAAGATTTAAAAGGGGCAACTTTTTCTCACAGAGGGTGGTATGTGTGTAGAACATGCTGCCAGAGGAAGTGGTGGAGGCTGGTACAATGACAACATTTAAAAGGCAGCTGGATAGGGACATGAACAGGAAGGGTTTAGCAAGATATGGGCCAAGTGCTGGCAAATGGGACTAGATTAGGTTAGGATATCTGGGTTGGCATGGGTCTGTTTCCATGCTGTACATCCCTATAGCTCTATGAACCACTTCAGGGATGTTATTACACATGTTTGAAGCTGGGAGAGCTTAAAACTAGATCTCCTGGCTCTAAGGTAGGAACATTACCAGTCCACTACAAAAGCTCTCCTCCTGGCCAGATTCCCATTCAATTATTATATGGAACAGGTGAAAAATCTATGAAGAACAGGGAGCAATAGTTCATATAGCACCATTTAATTGTTCCTCTGGGGATAGACACTGTGCTAACTGTATATCCCATGTTGCACTTTTCAATGATGTTTATAGAAAAAGCAACATAGTGATGGCTTGGAGTGCTGTCAGCCCCTACAGATTTAACGTTATCTGTACAACATTGAAATGATTTTTTTTTTGCACATACTTTTATTTCCCCCAAGGAATGTGTTACCTGACCTTAATTGTCTTTGAAAAGGTAGTTGTGAACCACCACCTTGAACTACTACAGTCCATCTGATCTAGATAAGTTTTTAGTGCTGTTAGGAAAAATGTTCCAGGACTTTGACCCAACCACATCAAAGAATTGCCATTATATTTCCAAGTCAGGATGGTGAAGGCTTGGCAGGAAACTTGTACAGATAGACAATCCTTTATCCGAAATCCTGAAATCTGAAAAGCTCCAAAATCTAAAGGCTTTTTGTGAAGTTTTTTTCTCATTAGTAAGGCTGTTTGGCATGCAAACAGTTAATCCAAGTCGACACCCACAAAAAATTCTGAATTCCAAAACCACCTGGTCCCGAGCATTTCGGGTAAAGGATTGTGCACCTGTAGATGATGGTGTTCCCATGCGTCTACAGTCATTGCATTGCAAGGTGTGGTTGAAAGGTGCTGCACTGCATTGTGTATATGATACACATTGCAGCTACTACCTATTAGATTTAGGAGGAGTGAACGTTTAAGGTGGTGATGGGGTGCCAATCAAGTGGTTGTTTGGTCTTGGATGATGCCAAGCTTGAGTGTTGCTGTAGATGCACACATCCAAAACGAGTGGAGAATATTCTACAGCACTCCTCACCAAAATTCCCTCTAAGAGGTTGGAGATTGAAAGAGTTTTCTGAAGATTCTTAACAGCCTTCTTTTTGTACTCTATGCATCTCTCTAATAAGCCTAGAATCCTACTTACTTTTTTAATCACTGTCTAAACTTGTCCTGCCCTTTTCAACAATGTATCCCAGCTGAATGGCCAATGCTATTCCTATTTTCCCATACACCTTCCCCCGACTAGTATCACTGTTTCTACTTTAGAATTGTGCCCTTTGTTTCACTATTATCTCTCCTCATTCTTTCCACCAAAACAAAATTCATGTCATTGGTATATTTGCCAAGCTGGGAATTTCATTTGCAGACATTTCGCCCCTCTTCTAGGTGACATGTTCAGTGCTGTGAAGCCTCCTGTGAAGCATAGCTGTACTGAGTTGGTTGGAATTTATTTGGTTTTGTTCTCGCTGTTTCTGGTTGGTGGTTCTGATTGTTCGTTGCAGTGGTCTGTATTGGGTTGAGGTCAATGTGCTTATTGATGGAGTCCGTGGATAAGTGCCATCTTCTAGGAATTCTCTGGCTGACCTTTTTGGTTTGTCCGATTATTGTTGCATTGTCCCAGTCGAATTTGTGGTCCTTGTTGTCTGTGTGTATAGATACTGGGGATAGCTGGTTGTGGCATTTAGTGGCAAGTTGATGTTCGTGAATGCAGATCGCTAGTTGTCTGCCTGCTTGTCCTATGTAATGTTTCGTGCAGTCTCTGCATGGAATCTTGTATACCACTGTTATTCCTGCACATGATGGGTACACAAACCAGACATATCACTAGACCCATTTTGGCATTTCCAGGAACTCCATCACGCAAACTGGCAAAAGAACTTCAACAAAAACCTCAGACGTCTAATAAGTGGATCCAAGCACTCCATATAATCATCACAGGAAATCCTAAACAATATCAAGAACATAAACATAGGTAAGGATGAAGCGATGGTCTCATTCGTTGGAAAGACACTGACAAACGCTTAGGCAAAGAGACAATAACCAACCTCCTGGACAAACAGAACAGACGATTTGACAAGGAACAAATCAACAAGGACTGCACACACAAACTGCTGGACCTGTGCTTGATGACGCACTTCATATTCAACAGCCAGATATATGTACAAATCAATGGGACACCTCCGGGCTCACCCATCCTAAGGCTCATAGCAAAGCAGTGATGCAAAGACTAAGACAAACAGCCCTCCTACAAATCCGACCCAAACTTTGGATCGGATATGTGGATGATGCTTTCGTAAAAATTAAAAAAACGAAGATCAATAGCACACACTGGATTATCAACACCATGCTCACAGGGATCAAATTTTCGAGAGAGGAGGAAATTAACAACTAACTCCCATTCCTAGATATGATGATAGAAAGAACAGAGTGGGTAATGCACAACAAAAGAAAGTGTACAGAAAAGCCACATGCAGAGAGCAGAATTATAACAGCAACCACCCAAACACACACAAGAGAAATTGCATTAGGATCCTGTTCAAAAGGGCTACATCACACTGCAGCACTCCCGACCCGTGAAGAGAAGAGGAAGAACCTTGTAAAGAATGGATATCCCTTAACATCATCCACAGATGCCACGGCCCAAAACACTAACTACTCTAACTTATATAAAAAGCGTCTCAGAACTGACAGCCAGAGTCCTCCGACTACTCTGATTTGTGACAGCACATAAAATGACAGCCAACCTCAGATGATTCACCAGACCAAAAGACCCAATACCCATCACGTGCAGGACAAACATGATGTCAAAGATTCCATGCAGAGACTACACGAGAAACAACATAGGATAAACAGGCCGAAACCAGCAATCCGCAGTCATGGACATCAACTAACCACTAAATGCCTCAACCAATTTTCCCTAGTATCTATACACACAGGTGACAAGGACCACAAATTCGATTGGGACAACACAAGGACAAGCCAAACAGAGGACAGCCAGAAAACTCCTCAAAGCATGGCACTCATACACATTTTGACCTCAACCCAATATACCGACCACTGCAACGAACACTGAAACCAGCAACTGGAAGCAGCAGGAACAAAACCAAATAAATTCCAATCAACACAGTACTTCACAGGACGCTTCACAGCACTAAGGATGTCACCTAGAAAAGGGACAAAGCGTCTGCAAACGACATTTCCAAGTTGGTGAATGTACCCACAACAAACTAGCACCCGAAGTACAAATCTGTACACAAACCTTGAAGAAATTCAGGTGTCTAGCCATCTCATCAGCCCATATCATCCTAAACTGCATCACTATCCTCTTCATTGTTCACAATATTTCCAAGTTGTGTGACATCTGCAAACCTTGAAATTGTGCTCATCACACCCAGATCTAGGTAAATAATATACTTCACAAAAAACACTGATACTGATGTCAATCCTTCTCAGGTATCTTCTTCCAATCATCAAAACAGCCCTTCACCACCTCTCTGTTTCCTGTCAATGTCACCAGTTTCCCTTTTATCCCATAGTCTTCTAATCTGTTGACAAGTCAATTATGTCACATTTCAACAAAAGTCTTTTGAAGACTGATATTCAATATCAAATGCATTAGTCTCATAAACATCATTAAAACCTTAAGCAAATTAGTCAAACACCATTTAACTTTAACAAAGTTATGCTGGTTTTTCCTAATTAAGACCATAAGACATAGGAGTGGAAGTAAGGCCATTTGGCCCATCGAGTCCACTCTGCCATTTAATCATGGCTAATGGGCATTTCAACTCCACTTACCAGCATTCTCCCCGTAGCCCTTAATTCCTTGTGACATCAAGAATTTATCAATCTTAGCCTTGCAGCCATTTAGCGTCCCGGCCTCCACTGCACTCCCGGCAATCAATTCCACAGGCCCACCGCTCTCTGTTCTGAATTTACCCCCACTAATTCTAAGGCTGTGCCCACGGGTCCTAGTCTCCTCGCCTAATGGAAACAATTTCTTGGTGTCCACCCTTTCCAAGCCATGTATTATCTTGTAAGTTTCTATTAGACCTCCCCTTAACCTTCTAAACTCCAATGAATATAATCCCAGGATCCAAAGTTTAACCTGCACATCCACTATTATCATTTATTGTATCCGTTACTCCCAATGCAGTCTCCTCTACATTGGGGAGACTGGGCGCCTCCTAGCAGAGCGCTTTAGGGAACATCTCCGGGACACCCGCACCAATCAACCACACCGCCCCATGGCCCTACATTTCAACTCTCCCTCCCACTCTGCTGAGGACATGGATGTCCTGGGCCTCCTTCACCGCCGCTCCCTCACCACCAGACGCCTGGAGGAAGAACGCCTCATCTTCCACCTCGGAACACTTCAACCCCAGGGCATCAATGTGGGCTTCAACAGTTTCCTCATTTCCCCTTCCCCCACCTCACCCTAGTTCCAAACTTCCAGCTCAGCACTGTCCCCATGACTTGTCCGGACTTGTCCTACCTGCCTATCCCCTTTTCCACCTATCCACTCCACCCTCTCCTCCCTGACCTATCACCATGATCCCCTCCCCCACTCACCTATTGTACTCTATGCTACTTTCTCCCCACCCCCCTCTAGCTTATCTCTCCACGTTTCAGGCTCTCTGAATTTATTCCTTATTCCTGATTAAGGGCTTTTGCCCAAAAATGTCGATTTTGCTGCTCCTTGGATGCTGCCTGAACTGCTGTGCTCTTCCAGCACCACTAATCCACAATCCCAGGATCTTCAGCCGTTCCTCGTATGTTAGACCTGCCATTCCAGGGATCAGGGAGAAAGTGATGACTGCAGATGCTGGAGATCAGAGCTGAAAATGTGTTGCTGGAAAAGCGCAGCAGGTCAGGCAGCATCCAAGGAGCAGGAGAATCGACGTTTTGGGCATGAGCCCTTCTTCAGGAATCCTGATTATTCCTGAAGAAGGGCTCATGCCCGAAACGTCGACTCTCCTGCTCCTTGGATGCTGCCTGACCTGCTGCGCTTTTCCAGCAACACATTTTCAGCATTCCAGGGATCATCCGTGTGAATCTCCGCTGGACACGCTCCAGTGTCAGTATGTCCTTCCTGAGGTGTGGGGACCAAAACTGGACACAATACTCCAAATGGGACCTAACCAGAGCTTTATAAAGGTCAGTAGCACATTGCTGCTTTTATATTCCAACCCTCTTGAGATAAGTGACAACATTGCATTCACTTTCTTAATCATGGATTCAACCTGCATGTTTACCTTTAGAGAATCCTCGACTTGCACTCCCAGATCCCTTTGTACTTTGGCTTTATGAATTTTCTCACCGTTTAGAAAGTAGTCCATGCTTGTATTCTTTTTCCCAAAGTGCAAGACCTCACATTTGCTCACGTTGAATTCCATCAGCCATTTCCTGGACCATTCTCCCAAACTGTCTAGATCCTTCTGCAGCCTCCCCACTTCCTCAGTACTACCTGCCTGTCCACCTAACTTCGTATCATCGGCAAACTTCGCTAGAATGCCCCAGTCCCTTCATCCAGATCATTAATATAACGTGAACAGCTGCTGCCCCAACACTGAACCCTGTGGGACATCGCTTGTCACCGGCTGCCATTCCGAAAAAGAACCTTTTATCCCAACTCTCTGCCTTCTGTCAGACAGCCGATCCTCAATCCATGCCAGTAGCTCACCTTGAACACCATGGGACCTCACCTTTCTCAGCAGCCTCCCGTGTGGCACCTGATGAAAGGCCTTTTGGAAGTCTAGATAGACCACATCCACTGGATTTCCTTGGTCTAACCTACTTGTCACCTCTTCAAAGAATTCTAACAGGTTTGTCAGGCATGACCTCCCCTTACTAAATCCATTTTGACTTGTTCTAATCTGACCCTGCTCTTCCAAGAATTTAGAAACCTCATCTTTAACAATGGATTCTAGAATTTTACCAACAACTGAGGTTAGGCTAATTGGCCCATAATTTTCCATCTTTTGTCTTGATCCTTTCTTGAACAAGGGGGTTACAACAGCGATCTTCCAATCATCCGGGACTTTCCCTGACTCCAGTGACTTTTAAAAGATCTCAACCAACGCCTCCGCTATTTCCTCAGCCACCTCCCTCAGAACTCTAGGATGTAGCCCATCAGGGCCAGGAGATTTGTCAATTTTAAGACCTTTTAGCTTTTCTAGCACTCTCTCTTTGTAATGGCAACCATATTCAACTCAGCCCCCGACTACCTTTAATTGTTGGGATGTTACTCATGTCTTCCACTGTGAAGACTGACGCACAGTACTTATTAAGTTCTCCAGCCATTTCCTTATCTCCCATCACTAGCCTTGCACCATCAGTTTGAAGTGGCCCAATGTCTACTTTTGCCTGTTGTTTGTTTCCTATGTATTGAAAGAAACTTTTATTATCATTTCTAATATTACTGGCTAGCCTACCTTCATATTTGATCGTCTCCTTCCTTATTTCTCTCTTTGTTATCCTCTAATTGTTTTTGTAACCTTCCCAATCTTCTGATTTCTGGTGCAAGGCTCTTGGCCACTTTATAGGATTTCTCTTTTTCTTTAATACATTTCCTGACTTCCTTTGTCAGCCATGGCTGTCTAATCCCTCCCCGGATAATCTTTCTTTTCTTGGGGATGAACCTCTGTACAGTGTCCTCAATCATACCTACAAACTCCTGCCATTTTTGCTCTACTGTCTTCCCCGCTAGGCTTTACTTCTCGATTTATCTATACTGTCTATGATTGTTAATTTTGACCTAGATTATCATCTCCAAAGCATTTGCACAAAGTTTAAACCAGCAATGTTAAATCATTGTTGAAAAGTGCAACACTGGAAAAGCACAATAGGTCAGGCAGCATCTGAGGAGCAGGAGCGTCGATGTTTCAGGCATTAGCCCTTCATCAGCACACTTTTCGACTCTGACTCTCCAGCATCTGCAGTCTTCACTTTTTTCTAATGTTAAATCATTGCTGAGTTTATCCTTATAGTCTTTTCAAACATATGCAATTTCCCAATCCTCTGGAATCAACCTATAATTAAGGAAATTGGAAGCTTATGGGCAGTCTCTCTACAACTTACACTCATAATTCCCTCAGGCTTAATGCATATAATTTAGTCTTGATGGTGTATCATTCTAAATATAACCAGCCTTTTAAATTACTTCTCTTCATTAATGAAGACATTTATCATAAACCTTTTTTAAAAATTTTGTTTTAGTTTTGCATTAGTTATTTAGGAAACTTCATCCTTGGATGTCCTTTCATTCCCGAACTACTCACTCTTGAAGGCCTCTCATTGCATATTTACTGTATTAATGCAGCTCTTTTGACAGCACCATCTGAACTCTAACTTCCAACACTGTGAAAAAATGCCACCCTGATGTCTTCCAGTTTCTTCACTGGTGGTTTACTGCCACCCTTTACAAATCTCTAGCTTTAACCAATGCCATTATAGTTTTTTTTTACATAAAGTTTGTCATTTGCTTTCCAAGTAACAACTGGTAAAACGTATCTCAAATTGCATTCTAGAGAAAATATCAACTGACTGCAACTATAACATATGACTGTGTTTTGGCATTCAAATTAATTTGATTAGGTGCCACCTCAGAAACAGCCTGAACGTGTTTTGTTTGATCAGAATCACTCACCTATCCTCAAGGTATAAGAGTAATTTCTAATTGTATACAGGAATTAAATAAATCAGAAACAAAACTGAAAATGAGAAGTAAGATGCAAAATAGATTAAAGAAATTAATACATACAAGACTTTTCACCAGTGCGTACTATTTAATTATTACTTCATACCAAAATCAGCAAGCTTTAGTTCTCCCTTTTCATTTATCAACAGGTTCTGTGGTTTCAGGTCTCGGTGTAACACTTTTCGCTTATGACAATATGCCAAACCCCGTAAAATCTGGAATAAAAATATCTACAAAACAAAGCAGTAAGATTATTCTAACATTGCCTGCACGTAACAAATAATTCAAAAGTAGCTGTTTGTTCAGTTTTGCCCTCACCGTCACATTGTGCATGCTCATTATGCTTCCACAGTCATCCATATACTGTTTAAGGTCTTTGTCCTACAAGATGCAGAAATTCAAAATATTAAGTCAGATTCCTTAATTTTTCATTATAATTAACACATACGCAATGACTAGTACAAAGTCTATAAAAACAAACCTTACCAAGTACTCGAACACTAGTGTCAATGACTTTTCCGTGTGAATAATATCATGTAAAGTGACTATGTTCGCATGCTTCAGGTCCTTGAGTAATGAGACTAGAGAGACAAAAATAAAGCAATTAACCAATACCTTTTTACTAAACTTGAAATCATGTCTTAATGCAAAACACTTTATCTGGAATGTGTACTGCACTTCCAATTAATACGACAAAAAACTTAGTTGTCAAATCTACATTTTTAGACTACTTTATTGACAATTGATTCTATATATATTATAAGTTGCATAAGAGTACATAACATTCATTACATGACAATGGTACAATGCATAACTAAATGATTATACCTTCCCGTATTGCTGTGCAAGGTGCACCTTCCTCATGTTCCAGCCTGATTTCTTTCAATGCTACCAGATTATCAGTCAGCTTACTCCTTCCTTTAAACACCGTTGCATAGGTACCCTGGAATAAGGAATGTTAGCAACAAGAATTTTAAATAATACAATAAAATACATACTATGCAATCACAAACACCCTCCATCACTCTCCACATAAATTTGGCACCACATCGCTACACATTTACAAAGCATACTGTTTGTTATTGACTCAGGACAGTTAGGAGTTCCAGCTGATATTAGCTTTCACCTCAATGAGTTTAATAGGAATGATCATCATCAGCAAAGCAAACTTCAATGAACCCACTCTCTCTCTTGATTACATCAAACCTAATGGTGTACATATCCATTTTCAAACGACTAACCCATACATGGTGTATTCAACTTCTTTAATAATTTCCCACACCAAAAATATTAACTAAACATTTACTAAACCTAAGATTTTGTATCTAGATACCTTTGTACCTAAGGTGGTTCTGGGAATGGTGACATTGTACACTTTTCACTGTATTCTTGTATCTCTGTATTACAGTACATGTGGCAATAAATTCTCATGCTAAATGCAAAGAACATAGAACAATACAGCCCTTCGGCCTTCGACGTGCCAGCCTTTTACCCTACTCTAAAGATCAAACCCTTCATTGTACTATTTTCCATGTGCCTAGCCAAGTGTCGATTAAATATTCCTCATGTACTTGACTCTATTACCACTGCTGGCAGTGCATTCCATGTATCCAATACTCTCTGTGTAAAGAACCCAACGCTGACATCTTCCCTAAACCTTTCTCCAATTACCTTAAAATTATGCACCCTAGTGATAGACATTTCCGCGATGGGAAAAAGTCTCTGGCTATCCACTCTATGCCTCTCATCATCTTGTACACCTCTATCAAGTCACCTCTCATCCTCCTTCGCTCCAATGAGAAAAGCCTTAGCTCCCACAACCTTTCATAAGACATCCCTCCAGTCCAAGTAAATTTCCTTTGCACTGTCTCTAAAGATTCCACATCTTTCTTATAATCAGGTGACCAGAACTGAACACAATATTCCAAGTGTGGTCTAACCAGCGCTCTACAAAACATAACCTTGCAGTTCTTAAACTCAGTTCCCCTGCGAATGCAAGCCAACACACCATTCTCCTTCTTAACAATCCAATCAACTTGGGTGGCAACCTGACAGATCTATGGACATGGACCCCAAGATCCCTCTGTTCCTCCACACTGCCAAGAATCTTGCCTTGAACCCTGTATTCCGCATTCAGATTTGACCTTCCAAAGTGAATCACTTTAGACTCCATTTGCCACTTATCGGCCCAGCTCTGCATCCTGTCACTGTCCCACTGCAACCTACAACTCCACCAACTTGGAATCACTGGCAAACTTACTAACCCACCTTTCCACTTCCTCATCCATCAAATGTGGGCCTAATTTAAACAGCCCATTACTGTGCCTGACATCTCACTGCTTTAACTTCTGATTTGAAAATTATTGAATCATACAATGTCTCAGAAAAGGAAGAGGCCCAGAACCTGTGGCAGGGAAGACCCAAGTCACAATGAGAACTTGGAAGTCCTCGAGGCCAAAATGAAGAGGAGACAAGTCCGTCCCACAGGTGGCAGGATATGGCCACCCACACAAACTATCACAGCTAAATAAAGTTAGCAGCACTTCAGAAGTGGTGAAGCTGTACCCAAATTGACTAGATCTAGTAATGACTGCTCACTAGAAATCATTCGATGCCTCTTTATTGGGCTCCCAACAAAGGACAAGTAGCCACAGCTTCAAAGGATATTTCTTCTCTCTCATAATCCATCTGTAGAGTGAAGAGCTGTGATAGCCTGGAGGAGTGGAGGATGAAGGAATCATAATGGCATCATGTTTGGCACAATATTGTGGACTGAAGGGCCTGTTCCTGTGCTGTACTGTTCTTGCTCTATAACAGTTGCCAGGAAAGAAAATATTCACAATGAGGAATACCTTGTTGTGGTCACAAACCAGCTGGACTTCACTGGCTGGTCACGGGTACTTTAATGGTCACAGTGGTACAATCATTCAATGATGCACCTATGGGAATCTAGCAATGGAGGCAAACTCATTTCCTTCTGTCCATGCGAGGCTGCAACTATCACAAAGAAAACATTGGTAACTTGTGTGTGTTGGACTGGTGTGAGGCAGCAGTAGAGATGTCACCAAGTCTGCAACTAATCCTTTGAAGAAATCAAGTGATTTCAGAAAGGCTAAATAGCCCTCATCTGTAAATATCTTGTAATCAATTGAAGAGTAACATTCAGCCTATTTATGCAGAAACATTCTAACTTTCATTGTTTCTTATATAAAATTAGATTAGATTACTTACAGTATGGAAACAGGCCCTTCGGGCCAACATGTCCACACCGACCCGCTGAAGCGCAACCCAACCATACCCCTACATTTGTCCCTTCACCTAACACTAAGGGCAATTTAGCATGGCCAATTCACCGGACCTGCACATCTTTGGACTGTGGGAGATAACCGGAGCACCTGGAGGAAACCCACACAGACATGGGGAGAATGTGCAAACTCCACACAGTCAGTCGCCTGAGGCGGGAATTGAACCCGGGTCTCTGGCGCTGTGAGGCAGCAGTGCTAATAACTGTGTCACCGTGCCGCCCAAAATATAGCTCTATGATTTTTAACATTTTACACTGGTTGCGTTCCATAAAGGAAATAAAACAAAATGGGAAATAAAGGACATTTAAGCATCAATCCTAAATTTGTCCTTTACTGGTTTAAAGCTGTACTTGTATATAATGTGTCACAGATTAGTCTCAAACCCTGCCTAAGAATTACTTTAGCTCTTCTATTTCTCATTTTGTCCATAAATTTCAATTTTCTATTGCTCCCTATTTAAAGAGTATTCTCTTTGTAAATCAGTCTTCTGGAATTGCCAAGGCCATCCTTGACCTTAAACTGGCACTTGAGTATCAGAGCAGCAGACATTCAAGAGTGGTCTAACCATTAAACCATATTGGTTAAAAACCAAAAGAACTCTGGATGCTGTAAATCAGAAACAGAGTTAGAAGTCGCTGGAAAAGCTCAGCAGGTCTGTCAGCATCCATGAAGAGAAATCAAAGTTAATGTTTAGGGTCCGGTGATCCTTCAAGGGTCACCGGATCTGAAACATTAACCTTGACTTCGTTCCACAGATGCGTTCAGACCTGTTGAGCTTTTCCAGCAACTTCTCTTTTTGTAATGTGATAATGAGAATGGAATGTAGCAGAGAACCGATACACTGTGCTGAAAGTGAACCATGTAATGGGATCATAAGCCTGAAAGTGGTGAAAATGTGTTGGTTGTACTAAAGGCAACCAAGATCATAACAGGACTGGGTGTGGGTGGATTGTGTAAAAATCATGAAACTATGTAATCAAGTTCCAAAGTTATTGAACTCGATGTTGTGTCTGAAGGGCTGTAACGTCCCCAAGCAGTAAACAAGGTGCTGTTCTGAGAGTTTACATGGAGACTCATTGGTACACTGCACCAAGCATATGACAAAAACATTGACATGGGAACACTGTGATGTGTTGAAGCAGAAGGCGGCTGAAATCTCTGGGTCATTTTTAAAGACAGAATGCAGGTATTCGGCAAAGTAGCCACCCAGTCAACATAATACAGAGGAGACAACACTCCTGACAGCATCCTGAGATCCACACTCAGTGCTACGCGCTGCCACATGCATAATCATAATCTCTCTCCATCAGCAATACCTCACACTGTCTCAGAGCTATACTGCCACCAGTCCCACTTCATTCTCTGCTTGTTCAATGCTCTAATGAAAAATGTTTTCTCTTCCTTTCAGTATTAAGTAATGTAAGCTGAAACAACGGAGATACCCACACCCCTCTGGAATCTCCCACTGCTCTTACTCCATCATTCCTCCTGATAGCACCTATTGTCCCTCTGATACCACCTTCCCTAGGAACGGCCTCAGAAACACCCACCCTTTTCCTCAATCAGGGATTCCCCACTACGGTGGTTGACAGGGACCGTAGCCATGTCTGACCCATTTCCCACACTTCTGCCCTCACCCCGTTTTCCCTCCCACAATAATGTTGGTCCTTACTTAACATGCCATCTGCCTTGGAAGCCAAAGGATCATTTCTGTCACCTCCAATGGGATGCCATAGCCAGATATATTCTCCTTCCTTCGTCAGCATTTTGCACAGACTATTCCTTGGGGCACACCTTGATGTACTCCACCTCCATTCCCAACACCACCTCACATCTTTGTGGCATCTATTCATGCAATCACAAGTGACCTGCCCAATTACCTCCTTCCTCATCATCCAAGGCTGCAAACATGACTTCCAGGTCAAGAAGAAATTTAATTGCACTTCATTCAGTCTAGTCTACTGTAGTCGCTGTCCATTGTGTGGAGTCCTCCAAACAAAGTTCCTCTTTGCAAAACACCTTGTCCATAAAAATGGTCCAGAACTTCTAGTTGCCTGCTACTTCAGGACACCACCATGTTCCCATGCCAATATTTCTGTCATAGTTTTGCTGCATTGTTCCAGCCAGCCTTGGTGCAAACTAGGAGAACAACACTGCATTTTCCACTTGGGAGATCTTCAACCTCTGGAACTCAACATCAAGTTCAACATCATCAGAGCTTGATTCCATCCTTGCACATTTTTAACACACCCTCTCACTCATTTTCACATCACAGCTAACCTATTTTCACCCTTTTCAGACTTATTATCACATCACATGATTTGCTTATCCCACAGACTACATTCTCTGCTACCCTCAGCTACCATTTATTCCGTTTCTCTTATGTACCGGTCTGCCATTTGCAATCCCCTCAGTTACCCTGTCCTCTCTCATCATCCATTTGTTCACCTCCCACTACCCCTCAAGCTGAAGCTGGGATGGGAATTAAGTATCAGTTACTAGTTCTGACGAAGAGTCACCAGACTCAAAACTTTAACTCCACATTCTTCACACAAATGTTACTAGACCAGCTCAGTTTTGCCAACAAATTTTGCTTTTGTTTCAGATCTCCCACATTCATAATTCTTTGGGTCAAATGACCCTTCCTCAGAACTGAAATGAACAAGGGTCACTTGACCTGAAATGCTAACTTTGATTTCTCTTCATTGGCCTGCTGAGATGTTCCAGTAATTTCTGTTTTTGTCCTGAGGAACTACCCTGCCCTTATGAATACAAACCCAGTTGTCAAGTGTCTCATTACACAATCTTCCATTTGGACACGTAAAGTTACTTAGCATATTTTCCAATGATTCTATATCCTTTCTCTATTGTGCAAACTGCACAAAATGCTCCAAATGCTGCCTAATCAATGTTTTGCATAAAACCATGCTTTTGCATCCAGGGTCCATATTTACAACAAAATATGTGTCCTCTTCTCTCAATTGCAAATGGTTGAAGATTTTACATGTGTATAATTTATTTTTTTCTTTGAAGAATATTGTTACTAAGGTCTCATTTACTTTTCTTAAAAAAGAACACATCATTTAATGGCTCTATAGCTACTCATGCTCTTAAAGTCTCTCTGTAATAGTCCACAGCTTGCCATACCTCCTTTGCGGTCTTCAGCATACCGTATATACTAGAGTAATAATCGATCTCATGTAAAAGTAGACCCTCTATTTTTGGCCAAATAACCTGGAATTTTCCATTTGTCTCATGTAAAAGTCAATCCTAGTTTTTCACAGATAACAGATCAACATTTATAAATCAGTGTGTCCGCCGTCACGTCCCCCTCCAGCATTCCAGTCTGCTGGTTATTCCACTTGGTTCCCGGTCTTCCAGTCCACCGGTTGTATTCTATATGGGTTTTCAGATTTACATAATTTTTTTTTCTAATTTGTTTTAGAGATCAGTTGGGCTTCTGCTAATGATATGGTAAGAATTTTGATGGGCATGAATTTCAGCCCCTCAAAAGTAGTATCTATGTAATAGTCGAATCAATAAATTTAACTTTAAAAAGTAGTCAAAAAAATTTGACTATTATTCGAGTATATATGGTATTTAAATATTGGTCCTTTGCTTTTCATGTTCAGATCACTTCTGTGTATACTTAAATTCAAAGATAGATAAAATAGTGAAGGTGGCGTTTGGTATGCTTTCCTTTATTAGTCAGGGTATTGAGTACAGGAGTTGGGAGGTCATGTTGCGGCTGTACAGGACATTGGTTAGACCGCTGTTGGAATATTGCGTGCAATTCTGGTCTCCTTCCTATCGGAAAGATGTTGTGAAACTTGAAAGGGTTCAGAAAAGATTTACAAGGATGTTTACCAGGGTTGGAGGATTTGAGCCATAGGGAGAGGCTGAACAGGCTGGAGCTGTTTTCCCTGGAGCGTCGGAGGCTGAGGGGTGACCTTATAGAGATTTACAAAATTATGAGGGGCATGGATAGGGTAAATCGGCAAAGTCTTTTCCCTGGGGTCGGGGAGTCCAGAACTAGAGGCATAGGTTTAGGGTTAGAGGGGAAAGATAAAAGAGACCTAACCTTTTCCACACAGAGGGTGGTACATATGGAATGAGCTGCCAGAGGTAGTGGTGGAGGCTGGTACAATTACAACATTTAAAAGGCACCTGGTATATGAATAAGAAGGGTTTGGAGGGAAATGGTCCGGCTGCTGGTGGTTGGGACAAGATTAGGTTGGGATATCTGGTTGGCATGGACGAGTTGGACCGAAGGGTCTGTTTCCGTGCTGTACATTTCTATGACTCTATGCTTGCTAATCTTCTGTTATTTTACCTACCAATGGCATTAACCTTTCACTGATCATGCATGATCAGCACAAGGTATTTTAAAATATTCAACTGTCTTTATGTAATGTGATGGGCAACCCCCAATTTGTGCACGTTCTTTTCCATTCATTGACTTTTTGGAAAAAGATTGCTTACTGGTATTTTGGTCTTGGACTTTTCTGCATCTTAAATCAGACTAAACGTAATCATTCTGTCATTATTATCACATGAATTCCATTTGTTTTCAAAGTTTTTTTGGCATCAAATTTAAGTTGATTGTGCAAAATGACAGAACTGCATAAACAAACTCAAAATGCTGCAGAATTTAGTATTTTTAAATGTCAGAATCAAAAAATCCTCCAATTAAATACTTTCAATTATGTTTCAAGGGCCAAACATTATGAAAACAAATACAAAGGAAACAAATCTTCAAGGCAAGTTGCAGAAATTAACAGAAAAGGACCTCCACATTAAAATGATGTTTTTCAAGGGTTAAAGTGGTATTCTAAAATAATCCACTTTATAACTTTTACTTTAAAAAAGCACAGTGATAATTTATGCACAGAAATTCAATTAATAGCAGATAGCCCAGTAAAAATACTTACAATATCCCACATAAGAAGAAAGTACAGGACTTAAGTACAGAGGAAGCTCGACTATCCAAAGGACAGGGGCGGGGAGTATTTTGTTTGGTTTATCAAATTCTGGATTATCAAATGTCAGATAACATAGTTTAGCTAAGCATTGGGACCTTGCAATCTTACCAGATAATCTAATATTCGAATAATCGAATGCCGGATAATCGAGGTTCCTCTGTATTGTTATAATTTCGCAGAACATCTTACCAATGATCATTTATACTGGAAATCTGAATTACATTAGTCAATTTGCAATATAGTGAAATGCACCACCCTTTGAATGTAAAATAAATATCAAATAAAAAATGTACAGTGCAATTATTCCTTGGGTAATTGAAGCAATAATTCTTTTATTTAGTAGAATTCACTGCTCTACCATGTTATTGTATATTCTCAGTTGTAAACTATTAAGTCAGCAGTTACTCACCTCTCCAAGTTTATCCAGCTTAACGTAAGTTTCTAGTTTTCCAAATCCAATTTCAGACTATAAAAAAAATTGAACTTAGATCACATGATAGCAATTGATTGCTGATCGCATTAAATGTGATTATTTTCTTAACCGAATAATGTAAAGTAGCAATCATTTCAATATATGGAAAATCAAACCATAGAATTTTTCCAACAAATTTAACAGCATGGTCAAAAATGAGACTTGCAGGATTACCATTCTCAACTGCTCTCACTACATTCTCTCATATTTCATGCCTTTGGCAGGCAGGACTATTATTACATTAGGGTTTATTCTGCTTTGTCCAGAAACTGTTTTTTAAATTTTATTGTCCTATATGTTTGCTTTCTGGGTTTGTTTGACACACCAAAGTCAAACACACAAAGCAAAGGGAGCCACCAAGACTGCTCTCCTCAAATACAACAAAAATGTAATACAAAATTTCCAAGTGCTAAATTTATTGATTCAATTTTTGTTCACTTTTAAAATTTGATCTTCCAACTATTACACAATTTTCATTGTTAATGATTTACTCATTATCAACAATAGCCAGGAGATAAATGAGATAATTGTGGCCTATCAGGTTTGGTCTTCAACTGGAGGCAATAAAACATTTGATTATCAATGGAATTCACTGGTACTTAACAACCATAAGCAGCAAGCACAGCTGCTCAACTGGAGTGAGCTTAAGCTGGAGGCAGTATCTAAACTGACATGCAATACATCGAAAAGTTCAACTGAGTTGGTCTCAGACTGAACAGGTCATATTTGATGTTGCATAGAATTGTATCTTATCTAATGAATTAATCATTTGCTTTGACTCATTCCACGTTAATTAAACATTTGTTGCAAAAAAAATAAAATTACTTTCATCTATGGAAAAGATCAGGCAGCAGGTTGGTCACAGAGACCAAAGTCAGCAAACAACACCTATAAAGTTTCTCTGTTTTCACAACTACTACCACTAGCTCTTTAACCTCAGTTTTCAAACCAAATAATTGTTTGGAATTTTGTATTGTTGAAGTCCTATTAACACATAGCTATTTGCTGAACTAAGTTCATTGGAGCCATTTTGATTGATTAATTAAAAAAGTTTGAATACACCAGCCCTGAGATTTTGTAACCCTGAAATAATCACAAGGGCTAATGTTTGGAGATTTCATTTTGCAACTGTGATCTGCAGGATGCTATGCAGCACATAAGAAAAGACAGAATTTAAAATAAATTGAAGTTTTTCCATTAAATGAAGATTATATTTACTGTGTTAAAAACGTTTATTCAATTTAAAGTAGCAAAAATTGAGAAATTAAATAGAAAACAAAAGAGACATTCTCTGCTGTATGACCTTTTGGTTGAGACCAAATTTCTGCTGGCACTAATATTGCATTAAATTCAAGTGACTTACTGAAAATTCCCCACAATCAATCCTCCAAAAACCTATCACAGACTTAGGATAACTTGAAGAACAGATGAGACATAAGAGATGCTTGCTTTAGCAGCACACATACAAAAAGCTGGATCTAATCTTGAAAACTGAAGGAAGGGTAAATGTGGCCAAATTACTTACACCACAAGGAGAAACTGAAACATTCTCTCGTCACCCACAAAAATAGTCTATAGAAGACTTAATGGGTCAATGCACAAAGCAAAAATACTTCCTTCAAAAAAATTTTACAAGGTCATTCAACAGTACAGTGACACAAAATAAAGTGTGTTTTGATTAGATAATTCAAATTAAATACAAATGAATTTGAAAACTCCTCAAATATGCTCTGAACAATTTTGTGTTAAGGCCATTTTAAAAATATGCAAAATTCGTAGGAAACCCATAATGCATTAAGTCTGAATGCGAGTTAAAACGTAACCTTTGATGATGTGCAAACTCTGTTACACCATTTCAAACATGTCAGTGTTGTTCACCTCTATATTCTAGGATAAATAACTGGTAAAAATGTTGAAAACAGAGCAGGTTGAGACCTATCCCAACAGTCACTGCATCAGAGGTCAGATCAGTTTTCCTTCGTGTGAATCCAAGGAAAGTGATGGGACCAGACCGAGTACCAGGCCGTGCACTCAGAGCATGCGCAGATCAACAGGCACAGGTCTTCTTGAACATCTTCAACCTCTCCCTGCAGATGCCACTGTCCCTCCCTGTTTCAAGAGAACCAACATCATCCCTGTGCCTAAGAAGACTCATGTAGCATATCTCAATGACTATCGCCCAGTGACCCTAACTTTGGTGATCATGAAGTGCTTTGACAGACTGGTCATGGCATTAATCAACTCCAGCCTCCCCACTACTCTTGACCCACTCCAATTTGCCTAATGGACCAAAGGTTCCACATCAGATGCCATATCACTTGCCTTTTACTCCTCCCTAGAAATCTTGACGCCAAGAACAGCTACATAAAAACGCTACTCATTGACTATAATTCAGCCTTCAACACTATTAACTCCTTGAGACTGATTATGAAACTTTGTGATCTCTGACAAAGTCTCACTCTCTGCAACTGGATCCTTAGTTTCCTGATCCACAGGCCACAATCAGAGAAGACTAGGGACAATATTTCATCCTCACTAACAGTCGACATTGGAGCCCCGCAGGGGTGCATACTCAGCCCCCTACTGTACTCACTGTATACCCGTCACCAAATACCAGACTAATGCCATTTACAAGTTCGCTGATGACACCACCATAGTCCGTCGAATCTCAGATGGCGATGAAACAGACTACAGACGGGAGGTGGAAGATCTGGAAAAATGGTGCATTGAGAACAACCTAGCTCTCATTGCCGGCAAAACCATGGAACTCACTATTGACTTATTCATGCCCCCCTAAAAATTAACAGCAGCACAGAGGTGGAGCGAGTGGAGAGTGTCAAGTTCTTGGGAATGGTCATCCATAACAAACTTTCTTGCACTCTTCACTTGGACGCAATGGTTACAAAGGCCCAACAATGTTTCTTCTTCCTCAGGCAGCTGAGAAAATTTGGCATGATGGCAAATACCCTTGCCAACTTTTATAGGTGTGCCATCAAGAGCATTCTGACTGGATATATCACCAACTGTACCACCCAAGATCGGAGATGGTCACAGAGAGTGGTGAACTTGGCCCAGACAATTACAAAGGCCAACCTCCCATTTCTAGAATCTATCTACCAGGCCCACTGTCAAGAAAAGGCTGCCAGCATTCTCAAAGATCCATCCCTCACTGGCAATACTTTTCTACAACCTCGACAAAAGCCTGAACACACGCACCAGCGGGTTTCGTAACAGTTTCTACCCTACTGTTGTTAGAATACTGAATGGACTCTCAAACTCATAACATTTGCCTGTACCCAAGTTTTTATATTTGCCGCTAATTACCTATTATTTACTCATCTATGCTACTTTACTCTGTGATCCGCTTGTATTGCTCGCAAGGCAAAGCTTTTCACTGTGCCTCTGTACATGTGACAATAAATTCAATTCAATTCAAGGTCTCTCTGCACAGTGGAGAAGTAGAAAGTGATTTGTGAATCAAGTGTTAAGTCAGGAACGCTGTGTAAGTGGAGTCTCTGTGTGAACTATTTTTCAGGCTATAATTTAAAACAGTGTTTCTAAACCTTTCCGTATTCAACGCCCCTTTCTTATTCTTGAAATCACACAATGCCCCCAAATACCAAACACTGTTTTTGCACATATAACTGCAATACACTGCAGTGCTGAAAACGGAAAACTTTTGTGAAATATGTTTTATATACATCAAAAAATACATGTTATCATTTATTACTGTTCTTACTGTTCACCTACTTTTGGCTCACTCTGTATAAAATTTAGTCTGTGATAGCAAAATAGTCAATGCGATCCTTGTGGTTCATGTTGTCTTGCTCAATCATATACATTTGGTTCAATTTTTGTCAAAAGCAATCTCAGGTAACCACGCTGAACAACATCCATGCGATAGCGGGTCTTATCTTGTATTCTAGTGACGGCACCGATTCCTTTCTCAACCAAATAAGAGGTAGGAAATCCAGAGCAAAAAGAAGTTCTTCTCGAATTTCATTTTTGTCGAGGAAACGTACCGACCCCAAAAGTAAAGCTTGATTTCCGCAAATAGCACATCCATCAATTTGTAAGGCGATTTCATTCGCTATCAAAAGGGAACATAATTTAGCCTCAACATTTGAGGCCATTTCATTGATGCACCTTCTCATGGAATCGTTGCTAAGAGGAATATGATTGATAGTCATTGAAGGTTCCTGATGTAGCATGGTTGATAATACTTCGGCAACAGCTGGAAGCACCAATGATTCACCCACGGAATGAGGTTTACCACATTTATGCAATTAGCTTTGCTTTGTTGTATGATGCCACACGGCCATCCACATTTGTGGCTCCCATCTTTGAAAAAGCAGTGGAAATCGTTGGTCGCTGATTGAATTTATTCTTTAATGTTTGAAAATATGTCAAATCTTTGTCCTTTTTGGCACTGTGTTTCTTTTCAAAATGTTTAAGAAGACGGAAAGGCTTCCTGGCCTCGTTGGAAAAACTTTGTTCACAGAGCAAGCACAGCAGTAACTGTTTATTAGATGGAGATTGAATAAAGCCATATCGCAAGTAGTCCATGCTATATTGCCTGCACTTTTTCTTACTCGATGAGGCCATTTTTACACTGTCACTCGAATACCCTGATGGAATCATGGGTATTACCTTATCACGATAATTTTAAGACGCTCAGACAAGTGGCAAAATTTGACTGGCTCTTTAGCTATAATGTGCATTCATTCTGCCACCTGGTAGAACAGTTGAAAAGCTGTGTTTTGTCTTCCTAGAAGCGACACAAGTTAGGTGATATTGATCTTGGCGGTAGAATCAGTGTCAACTGCGAATGAGTTCAAATGGTTTGCCATTCACAGAGAAGACTATGAATAATAGTGCAGCAACCAATCAGAGCACATGCCTTCATGGGTGCAGAGAAAATAACAGACTCGTGTTATGTGACTATCCATCTGACAACAGCAATGCCCTTCAAGGGCACGGCAATCTTTCAAGCTCTCTACAAAGTCGTTCAGTGCCCCCTTGGACTTCATCACCCACCGAAGGAAGGCAAACGCCCCTCAGGAGGCGTTTTCGTCCCAATTGAGAAACACTGATTTAGATCTACAGTCAGAATCTGACTTAGAACTTTACAATTCCTTCAGATACCCAATTCACAGAAATTGCCTAGTCAGGGAGTTAAGTATCAATCACTGACAGTGGCTATCCGAATGAGTGTTAATTACTGTATCAAAAGGTAACATAGCAGTTGGGTATTAGTCATTGGCTCTCTACAAAAGTATTTTGCTACTACAGTGCTTTGATAACAAAGTGCATCAGGAACCAAATGTGAAGTGAATTTGGCTCAATGGGAATTTTCTTTAGAAGCGAGTATAGCTCTTCGTGCTTTTTATTTTACCTCCTGCACATGATGACCATTCTTTTATTTCTAAGCTGTAACTTGGTATTACTTCAGCTAAATAAACAGTAATTAATTGAATAACTGAGTAAATAAGTTTAGACAGACATAGCAGGTGTTATGGAGTGCCATGACTGCAGCATGTGGCAATCTGAAATGTACTGAAGTCACAGACAACCAAATCAACAGTAAGTGCCTGCAGCTTGGTGGCATTCAGAGTTGTGGTCAAGGGGGGAGTTATCAGGACAATCTGTTCCAGGAGGCAGTTACAACCCTTAGTCCAAACAAAATTTTATACTTGGTCATGGGCCACAATAGGATGGTATGACCAACAGTCAAACAGGTATGGGGGTCCAGCAAGTAATGACGGAGAAGGAGCAGAGTTCCAGTGAAAGGAGAATTAGAAATCTAAAGAAAAAGTCAAAGCAATAAAACAGAGTCCTGATGTGGGTAAAGGCATGCAGAGTTGGACAGGAAGAGACTGGGAAGTAATAGTCCATCCCTGAACACAATTCATGCAGAAAATGGGAGCCAAAAAGAAGTCAAAAGCTCTATCTAAATGTGCAGACCATCTACAAAGATAATGAACTATCAATACAGAATTATGATTATAACGCAACCAAGGTTGGGAAATAAATATCTTATAAGTTACTTGCTACTTTTTACATTTGGTGGCATATTAATATCATTGGAATAATAATCCAGTGGCCAAGACTAAGACCATTGCTGTGGGGACATTGGTTCAAATTCCACTCCTGCAGCTGATGAAACTTAAATTCAATTAATAAATCTGGAATATAAAACCAGTCTCAGTCAAGATTCCAATGAAACAACTGATTACCACAAAAAGAAACTCCAAAAACCATCCACGAATGTCTTTCAGGGAAGGAAATCTGCAACCATAATTTAGCCTTGTCTATATATGATTCCAGTACCCACAGCCAAAGAAGATGGTTAATGTGGTTCTTTTATTCAACAAGGGCAGTAGAGATAGATGAGGTAAATTGCAGGCTAGCTATTCTGACATCAATAATGGGGAAACTATTAGAAAAACATTCTTCAGAACAGATTAATCAACACTTGAAAAGGCAGGGATTGATCAGGGATAGTCAGCATGGATGTTTTGGAGGGAGTTCCTGTATATTTAGTTTAACTGAGTTTTTCAGAAAAATGACTAAATATACTGATAAGGGTAGTGCAGGAGACATGGACTTCAGTAAGGCCTTTGACAACGTCCCACATGGAAGGCTGGTCCAAAGGTAAGAGCCCATGGGATCCAAGGAAAGTTGGCAAACTAGATTCAAAATTAGCTTGCAAAAAGGAGGCAAAGGATTATGATGGAGAGTTGTTTTGTGATTGGAAACCTGTGACCAGCAGTGAACACGGGATTGGTGACAGGATCCTTACTGATGGTCATGTACGTTAACAACTTGAATGTGAATGTCGAAGATATAATTAATAAGTTTTCAAATAATACAAATACTGGTAGTGTTGTAGTTATTGGGGAAGATTGTCTATGATTGCAGCCTTATATTGATTAGTTGGTAAATTGGTCAGACCAATAGCAGGTGAAAGTTAATCCTGATAGTGAGAGATGATGCATTTTGGAAGATCTAATCAGGGAAGGATTTACGTGATGAATGGTGGGCCCCTCGGGAGTACTGAGAAACAAAGGGACCTTGGTTTTCAAGTCCACAGAATCAGAACATGACAGCACAAGTAGATTAGGTGGTAAGGGTGGCAATGAAGAGGTTTGCCTTCATTAGCCTGGGTCTAGACTGTAGGAGAGTCTAGGAGCTGGAAAGTCTAAGACTCCTGTGTGAAGGAGCTGGAAATTCTGTTGCAACTTTATAAAGCATTAGTTAGTCCACAAATGGAATACCGTGTGCAGCTCTGGTTGCCACACAATTAGAAGGATGTGCCGACATTGGGAAAGGTGCAAAGGTGATTCCCCAGGATGTTGCCTGGGATGGAAAGTGAGGAGAGACTTGGTAGACTGGAGGGATTGTTTCCTCTGAAGCTGAGGAGTGTCTGATTGAGGTATACAAAATTATAAGAGACATGGACAGAGTAGATCATGTGAATCTTTTCCCCGTGACAAACATATCTAAGACAAGAGGCATAAATTTAAGGTGAGGAGTGAGTGGTTTAGAAGAGATCTGAAAAAAAATCTTTTCACCCACAGACAGCGGTGGAAACATGGAATACGCTTCCTGAGGGGGTGATGGAGAAAGGCATTCTCACAAACTTTAAGAATCTGGATGAGTATTTAAAACACTAGAAAATAGTACGCAATTGACCAAGTGCAGGTAAATGGGATTAGTATAGTTTGGTGCTTGTAAGCTGGCACAGACATGGTGGGCTGAAGGACCTGTTTCTATTTTATATGACTATCACTCTAACGTGGTTGACTATTGACTATTCCCTCTGAACGACTGAGCAAGCCACTCAATTCAAGGGACAACTAGAGATGTGTCATAAATGCCTGCTAGCAACACCCATATCCCAAGAAATAATAAATGAAAAGTAGACCAGGCCTGGACACCACATAATGTTAATTACAGATAATGAAATCGAAACTCAATAAAAGTCTTGAATTGAAATCTGTCCAAATTACAACCATGTAACTACTGTTGATTATTGTAGAAACCCATCTCGTTCATTAATCTTGCATGCAACTCCAGACCCAGAGCAATGTGGTTAACGCGAACTGTCCTCTAATTTGGCCTTAACAAACCACCTAGATCAAGGGGCAACTGAGCATAGGCAATAAATGCTTGCCCAGCCAGCATCACCCATACTGCATGAAAGAATAAAAAGAAAAATGCCATGCCTTTTTAAAAGAGTCTAGATAGTTTGCTCAGTGTTTGTTATTGGGAAAATGCCTTTTACAAAGGATTACTAACAGAATATTTAGAAATACATTATATGATCAAACAGAGTCAGCATGGATTCATGAAGAGGAAATCATGACTGACAAATTTACTGGAATTCTTTGAGGTGGTAGTAAGCCAGATAAAAAAGTGGAAGTAGTGGCTGATATTTTTATGGATTTTCAGAAGCTTGTTAAGCTACTCAAGATAACAGACCATGGCATTGGAGGCGTATATCTGCATGGACAAAGGATTGGCTAACTAATAGCAGACAAAGTTGGGATAAGGACAGCATTTTCAGGACACCAACATTTGGTGTACCAAAGGAATCAGTGCAGGGTACACAATTATTTACAATACATATTAATAACTTGGATCAGGAAAACAAATGTACTAAAGTCAAGTTTGACGATGACACAAAAATAGGTAGGAAGGCAAGTAGTGAGGATGACAAACGGTAGAGACAGGTTAAGCGAGTGGGCAGAAACTTAGTAGATGGAATATATGTGGAGAAATGTGAGGTTATGTACTTTGGCAGGAAGAATGAAGGAACTGAATATTATTTAAATGGAGAAAGATTGCAGAAAGCTACAGAAAAAAGGGAATCCTCATCCAGGAATCACAAAAGTTCAGCAGGGAAAAGGGAAAGTAAATGGAATATTGGTCTTAATTTCAAAAGGAATGGAGTATTCACATAGGGAGTTTTTTTTCAAACTACATAAGGCATAAGTCAGACCACAACTGAAAAACTGAACAGTTTTGGACCCCTTATCGCAGTAAAGGCATACTGACATTGGAGGCAGTGCAGAGAAAGTTCACCAGATTGGTATCTGCCTCATTCCTGATTAAGGGCTTATGCCCAAAACATCGATTCTCCTGCTCTTCTGATGCTGCCTGACCTGCTGCGTTTTTCCAGCACCACACTCTCAACTCTGGTAACAGGAATGCCACATGAGGACAGGTTCAGTAGATGGCACCTGTATTATTCGAATATAGAAGAATGACAGCCAACCTTATTGGAATATGCCAGATTCTTTGGAGACCTGACAAAGTAGATGCAGAAATATTGTTTTCCCTTGTGGCAAAGTCTAGGATCGGAGCATAATCTTAGAATAAGGGGTTGCACATTGAAGAGAGAAATGTGGAAGAACAATAAGTATACAGCTTTGGAAACTGTTGGGGGGGGGGACAGCCTTGCAGGTGTAAGCTGCAGTCACTGGGTCTGTGGCGTGAGGTCTGGCTCTGAGATTCAGAAGGGAAAGGGGGAGAGGAGGAGAGCGCTAGTTATAGGAGACTCTCTAGTTAGAGGGACGGACAGGCGGTTCTGTGGACGTGGGCGAGACTCTCGGATGGTTTGTTGCCTCCCAGGTGCCAGGGTCCGAGACGTCTCGGACCGTGTCTTCAGAATCCTTAAGGGGGAGGGTGTGCAGCCAGAAGTCGTGGTACACATTGGCACCAACGACATAGGTAGGAAGAGGGGTGGGGAGGTCATTCAAGAGCTCAGGGAGTTAGGCTGGAAGTTAAAAGCTAGGACAGACAGAGTCGTCATCTCTGGGTTGTTGCCGGTGCCACGTGACAGTGAGGCAAGGAATAGGGAGAGAGTGCAGTTGAACACGTGGCTGCAAGGATGGTGTAGGAGGGAGGGCTTCAGGTATTTGGACAATTGGACTGCATTCTGGGGAAGGTGGGACCTGTACAAACAGGACGGGTTGCACCTGAACCAGAAGGGCACCAATATCCTGAGGGGTAGGTTTGCTAGCACTCTTCGGGGGGATTTAAACTAATTTGGCAAGGGGGTGGGATCCGGACTTGTAGTCCAGCAAGTAAGCTAGCTGTTTGTCAGGATGTCCAAGAATGTAGGGAGGCTGTGGAGAAGGTAGCACTGACAGGGAATACTTGCGGACACAGAGATGGGCTCAAGTGCGTATACTTCAATGCAAGGAGTATCAGAAATAAGGTGGGTGAACTTAAGGCGCGGATCGGTACCTGGGACTACAATGTTGTGGCCATCACGGAAACGTGGATAGATGAGGGACAGGAATGGTTGTTGGAGGTCCCTGGTTACAGATGTTTCAGTAAGATTAGGGAGGGTGGTAAAAAAAGGAGGGGGGGTGGCATTGCTAATTAGAAATGGTATAACGGCTGCAGAAAGGAAGTTTGAGGGGGATCTGCCTTTGGAGGTAGTATGGGCTGAAGTCAGAAATAGGAAAGGTGCAGTCACCTCGTTGGGTGTTTACTATAGGCCCCCCAATAGCAGCAGAGATGTGGAGAAACAGATTGGGAAACAGATTTTGGAAAGGTGCAGAAGCCACAGGGTCGTAGTCATGGGCGACTTCAACTTCCCAAATATTGACTGGAAGCTCTTTAGATCAAGTAGATTGGATGGGGCAGTGTTTGTGCAGTGTGTCCAGGAAGCTTTTCTAACTCAGTATGTAGATTGTCCAACCAGAGGGGAGGCCATATTGGATTTGGTACTCGGTCATGAACCGGGACAAGTGATGGGCTTGTTAGTGGGTGAACATTTTGGTGATGGTGACCACAATTCTGTGACTTTCACCTTGGTTATGGAGAGAGATAGGTGCGCACAACAGGGTAGATTTTACAATTGGGGGAAGGGAAATTACGATGCTGTAAGACAGGATTTGAGGAGCATAAGTTGGGAGCATAGGCTGTCAGGGAAGGATGTGGTGGAACTGTGGAACTTTTTCAAGGAGCAGATACGACGTGACCTTGATATGTATGTACCTATCAGGCAGGAAAGAAATGGTCGTGTGAGGGAGCCTTGGTTGACGAGGGAGGTTGAATGTCTAGTAAAGAGGAAGAAGGAGGCTTACATAAGGTTGAGGAAACAGGGTTCAGACAGAGCAGTGGAGGGATACAGGATAGCCAGAAGGGACCTGAAGAAAGGGATTAGGAGAGCTAAGAGAGGGCATGAAAAATCTTTGACGGATAGGATCAAGGATAACCTCAAGGCATTTTATGCATATGTGAGAAACATGAGAATGACGAGAACGAGGGTAAGTCCTATCAAGGACAGTAGTGGGAGATTGTGTATTGAGTCGGAAGAGATAGGAGAGGTCTTGAATGAGTACTTTTCTTCAGTATTTACGAACGAGAGGGACCGTATTGTTGAAGAGGAGAGTATGAAACGGACTGGTAAGCTAGAAGAGATACTTGTTAGGAAGGAAGATGTGTTGGACATTTTGAGCAACTTGAGGATAGACAAGTCCCCCAAGCCTGACGGGATATATCCTAGGATTATGTGGGAAGCAAGAGAGGAAATTGCAGTACCGTTGGCAATGATCTTTTCATCTTCACTGTCAACGGGGGTGGTACCAGGGGACTGGAGAGTAGCGAATGTTGTGCCCCTGTTCAAAAAAAGGGAATCGGGATAACCCCGGGAATTACAGGCCAGTTAGTCTTACATCTGTGGTAAGCAAACTAATGGAAAGGGTACTGAGGGATAGGATTTATGAGTATCTGGAAAGACACTGCTTGATTAGGGACAGCCAGCACGGATTTGTGAAGGGTAGGTCTTGCCTGACAAGTCTTATTGAATTCTTTGAGGAGGTGACCAAGCATGTGGATGAGGGTAGAGCAGTGGATGTAGTGTACATGGATTTTAGTAAGGCATTTGATAAGGTTCCCCATGGTAGGCTTATGCGGAAAGTCAGGAGGCGTGGGATAGAGGGAAATTTGGCCAATTGGATAGAAAACTGGCTAACCGGTCGAAGTCAGAGAGTGGTGGTTGATGGTAAATATTCAGCCTGGAGCCCAGTTACAAGTGGAGTTCCGCAGGGATCAGTTCTGGGTCCTCTGCTGTTTGTAATTTTTATTAATGACTCGGATGAGGGAGTCAAAGGGTGGGTCTGTAAATTTGCAGACGATACGAAGATTGGTGGAGTTGTGGACAGTGAGGAGGGCTGTTGTCGGCTGCAAAGGGACTTAGATATGATGCAGAGCTGGGCTGAGGAGTGGCAGATGGAGTTCAACCCTGCCAACTGTGAGGTTGTCCATTTTGGAAGAACAAATAAGAATGCGGAATACAGGGTTAACGGTAGGGTTCTTAGTCAGGTGGAGGAACAGAGGGATCTTGGGGTCTATGTACATAGATCTTTGAAAGTTGCCACTCAGGTGGATAGAGCTTGTAAGAAGGCCTATGTTGTATTAGCGTTCACTAGCAGAGGGATTGAATTCAAGAGTCGTGAAGTGATGTTGCAGCTGTACAGGACTTTGGTTAGGCCACATTTGGAGTACTGTGTGCAGTTCTGGTCGCCTCACTTTAGGAAAGATGTGGAAGCTTTGGGGAGGGTGCAGAGAAGATTTACCAGGATGTTGCCTGGAATGGAGAATAGGTCGTACGAGGATAGGTTGAGGGTTCTCGGCCTTTTCTCGTTGGAACGGCGAAGGATGAGGGGTGACTTGATAGAGGTTTACAAGATGATCAGAGGAATAGATAGAGTAGACAGTCAGAAACTTTTTCCCCGGGTACAACAGAGTGTTACAAGGTGACATAAATTTAAGGTGAAGGGTGGAAGGTATAGGGGAGATGTCAGGGGTGGGTTCTTTACCCAGAGAGTGGTGGAGGCATGGAATGCGCTGCCCGTAGGAGTGGTAGAGTCAGAATCATTGGCGACCTTTAAGCGGCAATTGGATAGGTACATGGATGGGTGCTTAATCTAGGATAGATGTTCGGCACAACATCGTGGGCCGAAGGGCCTGTTCTGTGCTGTATTGTTCTATGTTCTAATTTCTCCTTTGTGGAGTGTAAATCTGTGGAATTCTTTACTGCAGAGGGATATTGAGGCTGGGTCATTAAATATGTTTTGGGCCAAAATAAGAAAGAGCTTTAGTCAGTAAGGGAATCAAGGTTATGGAGAAAAAATAGGAACATTGAGTTGAGGATTATCAAATTAGCTATGATCTCACTGAATGGGGGAGCAGACTTAATGGACTGAATTACCTACACATCTTATGACCTTATAATTGAAAGTAAATATTGGCACCTTAACAGCAGGGACATGTAAGGTTTCATGGGGAATAACGAAATGGTAGACATATAGTTATGAAATATTTGTTCAGTCTTCATAGGAGAGGAGACCGCAACCTCAGGGATAATATGGAAAATAAGGTAATTAACACCAGCAGAGAGAAAAGTATGGGAGAAACTGAAGAGTCTAATCTCTGACCATATCCCAGGACTTGAGGCCTACATCCTAGTTCTCTACAGACAATAACTACAGAAATAGTGATGTGTTGCTTAAATTTTCCAAATTTCTTTAAACTGTAGAATGATTACAACCGATTGAAAATTATCAAACATAACACTGAATCAAGAAATGAGAAAAGATACTATATCAGTCCACAAGTAAGTGTTGGAATCTATTATTAATGAAGTCCTAACAATACACATACAAAGTCTTTAAGCAAGATCATACAAAGGCAACATGGTTTTACGAAAGGCAAGTGAGTTTAACAATTTGAGATTTTTTTAAAAAAAAGATGTAATAAATAGGGTAGATGAGAAAAGGCGGTGTATGTAGCATACTTGGAATTCCAAAAGGCGTTTAACAAGAGAAAAAAAGATAAAGTTAATATAAAAACTGAAAGAACTGCAAATGCTGTAAATCAGAAACAAAAACAGAAGTTAATAGAAAAGCTCAGCAGGTCTGGCAGCATCCGTAAAGAGAAATCAGATTAATGTTTTGGGTCCATTGACCCTTCCTCAGAACTGGAAGGGTCTACAAGAAAACAGTCTGAGGAAGGGTCACTGGAACCGAAATGTTAACTCTGATTTCTCTACACAGATGCCACCAGATTAGTCGAGCTTCTCCAGCAACTTCTGTTTTTGTTTCTGATAAAGCTAATTTATAAGCCAAGGGCTCTTTGATTTGGAGTAGTATAGATAGTGGATTGGTTAACATACAGGGAGCACAGAGGAGGAATACATGGGGCATTTTCAAATTTGTAGCTTGTAACCACTGATGTTCCACAAGCATCAGTGTTGGGCCTCAGCAAATTGCAATGTCTGTTAATACTTGGATGAAGAGATAGAGAGCTTGTTGAAAATACAAAGCTTAATGGAAATCCAAGACGCAAAAATGCAGAGGTAAATGGGTTGTGGGCAACAAGGTGGTATATAGAACATAGTGTGGCTAAGTGTGACAACATTCATTTCAACTGGAAGAAACAAAAGTTTTTTTTAGATGAAGGTGTGAAACTTGTAAATATTGATGTTTAGAAAGACTTGGATAAACTACTCAAAGTTTACATGGTGGCACAGCAAACAATTCAGGATGCAAATAGTAAATTAGCCTTCATTGTAAATAGAATGTGTACAAGATTAAAGAATTCTTGCTAGGAGTTTGAGTGAAACTACACATAGGTTAATACTGTGCACAGTTTTGCTCTCCATATTTAAGGAAGGATAGACTTGCATTGAAGTCAGCTAGGGCATCCTGATTGGACAGGTTAACAGCCCCAATCAGGTAATTCCTTTTATGAGGTCCACCTGGCTGACCTCATTACAATCACTACATCTCTCCCACTCTAAGTCCAAGGATGGCGCTGGTGCAGGAGAGAAGGGTTCATATTTTTGGATCATTGGAATCTCTTCTGGGGTAGAAGTGATCTGTATCAGAAGGATACGATGCATCTGAATTGGAAGAGGACTCATACATTAGCCAGGAGATTTGTTAGAGCTGCTCAGGAGGATTTAAACTAGTAAGGTGGAAGGTGAGACCCAAGGAAATAGTGAGGAAAAAGATCAATCTGAGACTGGCATAGTTGGGAGAAGGAGTGAGTCAAACAGTCAGGGCAGGCAGAGACAAAGCAGTGAACATGGTAGGACTGATAAATGAAACTGCATTTATTTCAATGAAAGAGGCCTAACAGGGAAGGCAGATGAACTCAGGGCATGGTTAGGAACATGGAACTAGGATAAAATAGCATATACAGAGACATGGCTCAGGGTTGGACAGGACTGGCAGCTTAGTGCTGTAGGAGGAATTGAAAGGGGGGGACAAGAGAGGAGGATGTTGCTTTTTTGATAAGGGTCAGCATTATGGCTACTTGGGGAGGATATTCCTGGGAATACGTCCAGGGAAATTATTTAGGTGGAACTGAGAAATAAGAAAGGGATAATCACCTTATTGGGATTGTACTATAGACCGCCTAATAGTCAGCAGGAAATTGAGAAACAAGTTTGTAAGGAGATCTCAGTTATCTGTGAGAATAATAGGATGGCTATGATATGGGATTTTAACTTTCCAAACATAGACTGGGACTGCCAGTGTTAAGAGATTAGACTGAGAGGAATTTGTTAGGTGTGCACAAGCAAATTTTCCAATTCAGTTTATGGATGTAGCTTTTCAAAATAGAACATAGAATCCCTACAACGTGGAAACAGGCCTTTCGGCCTAACAAGTCCACACCGATCCTCCGAAGGGTAACTCATCAAGACCCATTCCCTTACATTTACCCCAGACTAAACCACCTAACCTGCACATCTTAGGATTGTGAGAGGAAACCCACACACACATGGGGAGAATGTACAAACTCCACACAGTTGCCACAGGCTGGAATCGAACCCAGGTCCCTGGCATGGTGAGGTAGCAATGCTAACCACTGAGCCACCATGCTGCAGACCTACCAGACAGGATGCAAAACATGACCTACTCCTGGGAAAGTGATGGAGGTGTCAGTGGGGAGGTACTTTGGGGACAGCAACCATAATTCTATTAGTTTAAAATAGTGATGGAAAAGGGCATTCTGGATCTTAAAAGTTAAAATTCTAAACTGGATAAAGGCCAATTTGACAGCATTAAGCAAGAACTTTCAAAAGTTGACTGGGGGCAGATGTTGACAGGTAATGGAATGGCTTCAAAAATGAGATAACGAGAGTCCAGAGACAGAATGTTGCTGTTAGGGGAAAGGCAAGGCTGATGGTGTAGGGAATGCTGGATGACGAGAGAAATTAAGATTTTGGTCAAGAAAAAGAAAGAAGCATGTGTCAGGTATTGACAGGATAGATCGAATGAATCCGGAGAAGAGTATAAAGGCAGTAGGAGTATACTTAAGACGGAAATCAGGGGGTCAAAAAAGGGGGCATGAGATAGCTTTGACAAATAGAGGTAAGGAGAATTCAAATGGATTTTATAAATACATTAAGGGCAAAAGGATAACTTGGGAGAGAATAGGGCCCCTTCAAAGATCAGCAAAGCAGCCTATGTGTGGAAGTGCAGGAGCTGTGGGGTGATACTAAACAAGTATTTTATCTCAGTGTTTACTGTGGAGAAGGAAATGGAAAATATAGAATGTGGGGAATTAATGATGACAACTTTAAAAATGTTCATATTACAGAGGTGGAGGTGCTTAATGTCTTGAAATGCATAAAGGTGGATAAATCCCCAGGACCTGATCAGGTGTACGTTAGAACTCTGGGAAGCTAGGGAAGTGACTGCTGGGCCCTGTGCTGAAATATCTGGATCATCCATAGTCACAGATAAGGTGCCAGAAGAGTGGGAATTGGCTGATGTGGTGCCACTATTTAGAAAAGATGGCAAGGAAAAGCCAGAGAACAATAGTCCGGTGAGCCTGACATTGGTGGTGGGCAAATTGTTGGAAGGAATTCTCAGGGACTGAATTTATTTGTACTTGGAAAGACCAGGATTGATTTGGAACAGTCAACACAGCTTTGTGCATGGGAAATCATGTCTCATTAACATGATTTAGTTTTCTGAATAAGAAACAAAGAGGGCTGATGAGGGCAGATCAGATTATGTGATCTGTATGGACTTCAGTAAGGCAATTGACAAGGTTCCCCATGGGAGACTGGTTAGCAAGGTTAATCTCACGGAATAAAAGGAGAACTAGTCATTTGGATACAGAACTGGCTCGAAGGTAGAAGACAGAGGGTGGTGGTGGAGGATTGTTTTTCAGATTGGAGGCCTATGACCAGTGGAGTGCCACAATGATTGGTGCTGAGTCCGCTACTTTTCGTCATTTAGATAAATGTTTTGGATGGGAGCGTAAGAGGTAGTGCGAGTCAGTATGCTGATGACACCAAAATTGGAGGTGTATTGGATAGTCAAGAGGGTTACCTCAGATTACAACGAGATGTTGATCAGATGGGCCAATGGGCTGAGGAATGGCAGGTGGAGTTTAATTCAGATAAATGCGAGGTGCTGCATCTTGGAAAAGCAAATCTTAGCAGGATTTATACACTTAATGGTAAGGTGCTAGGGAGTGATGCTGAACAAAGAGAGACTTTGGAGTGCAGGTTCATAGCTCCTTGAAAGTGGATTCGCAGGTAGATAGGATGGTGAAGGCAGCATTTGGTATGCTTCCCTTTAATAGTCAGAGTATTGAGTACAGAAGTTGGGAGGTCATATTGCTGCTGTACAGGACTTTGGTTAGACCGCTTTTGGAATATTGCAGGCAATTCTGGTCTCCTTCCTATCAGAAGGATATTGTGAAACTTGAAAGGACGCAGAAATGATTTACAAGGATGTTGCCAGGGATGAAAGATTTGAGCTATCGGGAGAGGCTGAATCGGCTGGAGCTGTTTTCTCTCACGTTGGAGGCTAAATGGAACTGCCAACTTCTCACTTATCTATTTGTATATGCTGATATCTGTATTTCCAGAACTGTGCTTTTATTTCAAAGTTTCAAATTATGATTTTGCAAGTGGAAATTTGAGTAGCAGCGAAACAATAAAAATGGTTGCCGAATAAAAGGAAGATTCATCATCAGCCTGGCTAACACTGGCCAGGTGACTTCAAGCTCTTGTGCCTTAAACTAGTTAGATATGCACCTTTTAAGGGACCCATGAAGAACCAGTTAGGTCAAATTAATATAGTCAAATCTAATGTCCATTTTCAGACATGGAGCTGAGGACATACAGAGATAATGCTGGACACACTCAGCAGGTCTGGCGGCATCTGTGGAGACAGAAACAGGATTAATGTTTCAAGTCTGTTACGATAGTTCTTTTGCATGCATTGAAGGACAACTGGTTACCATTAGTCACTACCCAGTTTGGCAGTTGATAATATCTGTGCCTAATTTCAAGGATAATGTACAATATATATCAGCACTTTTACATAAGAAACGTGATACGTTTTGATATGATCCTTAACATTGTTGCAATATTCTGATTGATATTTCATCCTGAAAGTTTATCCAGAGGGACAAACAATAGAGGGACAGATCCTGTTCCTCAAAGTTCTTCAACTGCATTGGCTACTCTGTGATATACATTTTGGATGCACCAGAATCCAGCAGCATTTGTTTTCAGTTAATTTAAATGTTCTCAGCGAGAATTTGGCAGGATAGATGGCTTGGATTCTTAGTCACTACTGCTTCCAGTCATATGCATGAAGGCGAAAGCCCCAACATAACAGAGGTCTGGCATTTTTTTGTTCACAATAGAAGAGGAAAATCAACCCTATTTTGGCACTACAGATCATTTCTGTTGTATATACATTTATTGCACATCATGTTTTTACACATGTAACATTTACATAAACAAAAGGGGTAACCAGACAATAGTTTGCATCCAAGAACATGGCTGTTCTCCTTTTCATACAACAGAGGTGGAAGGGGTTATTCTCAATCACCAATTACCACTGTAACCAAGAATCAACTCCACAGAGTAATCAAACCATGACTGTGTTTGTATTTTCCTGTTGACTCCTCCAATAAATTAGTTGAAACGTTAGAAGCTAGAATCTTACAAGGCAGTTTGACAGATTGAGGGATTATGAAAGGATTTATGATTATTGCAAATAGCAAAGTGTGTATTTACAGGGATAAACAAATTGAGCTATTTTACAAAACTTTCTAGAATCATGGTAGATAGATAAAATCCAGGATTTAAACAAGAGGAAATATGGTGGTCAAAAGGTAACAAATTTCACAATATTAGAATGCTGATAATCAATAACTGGCAACAAAAACTCACTAGAGAAGCTCTGCGGGATCTTCTACTCATAGGCTGATCAAAAGGTGGACTACTCATCTGCAGTTTTTCCAAATATCCATCAGGCAATCTAATGTCTGCAGGCAGTGATAGCCTCTTATTGACATCCTGAAAATAGAAAAAGAAACAAATCATTGGCCCAATATTTCAAAGAGCCTTCCAAATTCAGAGTCACAACCCTATCATACCTGAACTGCTTTGCAATTATTTCTCCAACTGTCTATTTTCAGCCTCTTCTCTTCCTCAGCTACATGCTGACTCCTTGGTGAACTCACCTGCAAACTTTGGCAGTTAATGACAGGTCAGCATTTCCAAGAGTTTGACAGAGTTGAGATGAAGGTCCAGTGATATAATTTCAAGGCAAGAATGTGTATGAATTGGGAGTGAGACTTGCAGGTTACAATGTTTTCATGTGCCTATGGTTACAGGTTTGGCTGTCAAAAGGTCGGTGAACTACTGTAAATCATCTTATAAATGTTGTATGATGTTACTGTGTACATTGGTAGTGGAAATCAAATGATGCCCATCAAGGGTGCTGCTTTCTCCTGGAGGGAGTTGAGTTTTCGACAGTTGCTGGAGAAGTGAGGATTTCTCTGTCAGGTTCCTGACTTTTATTTTCAAGTGTGCACAGGCTTTGGAGAACCTAGATGGAAGTTACTTGCCATCGGTTGTCCAGTTACTTGTTCTTAAAATATGAGCAACACTGGCAAGATTAACATTTTCAGTTCATTCCTAATTGTCCTTGTAAAGTTGATGGTGAGCCATCTTCTTGAATGGTTGCAGTATTTGTAGTGTAGTTACGTTGTTTGGAATTGAGTTCCAGGAATTTGGCTCAGTAACAATATATTTTGAAAGGCAAATAGTTCAAAGCCAGGATTGTGTGCAGCTTGGCTGGGAACTTGCAGGTAGTGGTGTTCCCATGTACCTCCTACACACTTCCTTCTACATGGTACAGATCACAGGTTTGAAAGTTATGACCTGGAGGATTGTTGCTGTGCATTTTGTGCATGATATACACTGGTGTGATAATGTGAGTGATTAATATTTTGGGTGTGGAAAGAGTACCAAAATAAATGCTGCAATATCTTGGATGATATCAGGCTTCTTGAGTCATGTTGAAGCTGGTCTCATCTGGGAAAGCAGAGAGGATTCCATTGTGTGTTTGACTTGAGGCTTGCACGTGGTAGACAGGCTTTGAGAGGAATTACTCACTGCAGACTTCTTAGCCTCTGACTTGCTTTTTTGGTGACAGTATTTATATTACTGGCCCGGTTAAGCTTTTAGAGTCAGAATTATACAACATGGAAACAGACCGTTTGGGTCCAATAAGTCCATGCCAATCATAGACCCAAACTAAACATTCCCATGCTTGCACCACATCCCTTCAAACATTTCTTATTCATGTACTTATCCAAGTGTCTTTTAAAACATTGTAACTGTGTCCATATCCACCATGTCCTTTGGAAGTTCATTCCACCCATAAACCACTCTCTGTGTAAAAACGTTACCCCTCACGTTGTTTTAAAATCTTTCTCCTCTCACCTTAAAAAAAAGCCCTCTAAGTCTTTAAATCTCTCATTCTATGGAAAAGACATCTGCCATTAAGGGGCATTAAGGTCAAGAGTCAAATGGTCTTGGTGGAAGCCAAATTTAGCTTCAGTGACAGGTTACTGGTAAGTACCAGATAGAGTTGCCAAAATGAGGGCCCTGAACTCATCTAAAAATTTCAGAGGATTCTATAAATGGGAGAAGGAAGCTGACGGATGGATGAATTCAGGTCGGCCATGGCTTCTATCATTTGTAACCATCTTTAATTCTGATAACTAACTCCATCTCCTGCATGATCTGTTTCACGGAAGGAACATCCATGACAAATAACTCAGTCCTGCAGTTTAAACTAAAATTAACCACATGAGGGCAGCAAAGACCCTTCTTCTGAACTGTTAGCATGAGCAATTCCACAGCTTTTAGATTAGATTCCCTACAGCGTGGAAACAGGCCCTTCAGCCCAACCAGTCCACACCGACCCTCCGAAGAGTAACCCACCCAGATCCATTTTCCCTCTGATTAATGCACCTAACACTATGGATAACTTAGCATGGCCAATTCACCTGACCTGCACATTTTTGGACTGTGGGAGGAAACCGGGGCACCCAGAGGAAACCCACGCAGACACAGGAAGGATGTGCAAACTAAACACAGACAGTTACCCACAGCTGGAACCAAACCTAGGACCCTGGTGCTGTAAGGCAGCAGTGCTAACCACTGAGCCACTGTGCCGCCCGAATTAATTCAAATATGAACAAATGGTTAAAGTAGAAAATTATTAATAAGGATAATTGACTTGCAGACAATTGAACACATACATTCATTTTTTTTCTACCAGCGCCAATTGCTAAAGAAACCAAGGTAAGATAATCAGAAAGTTAGAGAGTGGACAGTGAGAGCTCTTTTCCTCAGATGGTGATGGCTAGCATGAGGGGGCATAGCTTTAAGTTGAGGGGTGATAGATATAGGACAGATGTCAGAGGTAGTTTCTTTACTCAGAATAGTAGGGGTGTGGACCGCACTGCCTACAACAGTAGTAGACTCATCAGCTTTAAGGGCATTTAAATGGTCACTGGATAGACAAATGGAATAGTGTAGGTTGGGTGGGCATCAGATTGGTTTTACAGGTCGGCGTAACATCAAGGGCCGAAATGCTGTAAAGCTCTATGTTCAATCATATGCTGAATTTCTTTACACCAGGTATGGTGGTCTTTCAGCTGGCATGGTGGTCAACGGAGAAATAAGAAAAGGATGACCACCTTATTGGGATTGTACTACAGACCCCAATAGTCTGAGGTAAATTGAGTGAGGTAAATTGAGAAACAAATTTGTAAGATCTCAATTTTCTGTAAGAATAATAGGGTGGTTATAATAGGGGATTTTAACTTTCCAAACATAGACGATGACTGCCATAGTTTTTGAGAGTTTAGATGGAGTGAAATTTGTTAAGCGTATACAGAAAATTTTCTGATTTGGTATGTGGATGAGAAAGTCTGTATTCCTGATTAAATGCTTTTGGCTGAAACGTCGATTTCCCTGCTCCTCGGATGCTGCCTGAACTGTTGTGCTTTTCCAGCACCACTAATCCCGAAGCTGGTTTCCAGCATCTGCAGTCATTGTTTTACCTAGGTGCAATACTTGACCTACTCTTGGGAAATAAGACATGGCAGGTGATTGAGGTGTCAGTGGGGGAGCACTTCGGGGCCAGCGACCATAATTCTATTAATTTTTAAATAATGATGGAAAAGGTTAGACTGGATCGAAGGCTAAAGTTCGAATTGGAGGAAGGCCGATTTTGACATTATTAGGCAAGAACTTTCAAAAGTTCATTGGGGTCGCATGTTCACAGGTGAAGGGGCAGCTGGAAAACGGGAAGCCTTCAAAAATGAGTGCAGAGACAGTATATCCAGAGACTGCAAGGTTGGTTGGTGCAGGAAATGCCAGATGACTAGAGAAATTGACGTTTTGATCAAGAAAATGGAAGCATATATCAGGTATAGACAGCAGAGATGGAGTGAATCCTGACAGTAATATAAAGGCAGTAGGAGTATACTTAAGAAGGAAATCAAGAGGGCAAAAAGGGGACATGAGATAGCTTTGCAATAGGGTTAAGGGGAATTCAAAGGGATTTTATAAACACATAAGGATAAGAGAGTAACTAGGGAGAGAATAGGGCCCCACAAGCCTATGTGTGGAAACACAGGAGTTGGGGGAGATACAAAACAAGTATATTGCATCAGTGTTTAATGTGGACAAGGACACGGAAGATACACAGAATGTGGAGAAGTAGATGGTGACAGCTTGAAAAATGTCTACATTACAGAGATAGAGGTGCTTGATCACTGAAAAAAGCATTAAGGTGGATAAATCACCCCTAATCAGCTATACCCTCGAGCCCTGTGGAAAGCTAGCAAAGTGATTGCTGGGCCCCTTGAGATATTTAGATCATCAATAGTCACAGGTGAGGTGCCAGAAGAGTAGAGGTTGGCTAACGTGGTGCCACTATTTAAGAAAGGTAATAAGGAAAAGTCAGGATACTATGACCTCTAAGCCTGACATCGGTAGTGGACAAATTGTTGGAGGGAATTCTGAGGTACAGGATTTACATGTACTTGGAAAGGCAAGGACCAATTTGGGACAGTCAACATGGCATTCTGCTTGGGAAATTGTGTCTCACAAACTTGATTGAGTTTTCTGAAGAAATAACGAAAAAAATTGATGGTGGCAAATCGGTGGACGTGATCGATATGGACTTCAGTAAGGCGTGGGACAAGGTTCATTATGATAGACCAGTAGTCAGGTTAGATCACATGGAATACAGGGAGAACTTGCCATTGGACACAGAACTGGCTTGAAGGTAGAAGACAGAGGTTGGTGGTGGAGGGTTGCTTTTCAGACTGGAGGCCTGTGACCAGTGGTGTGCCACAAAGATTGGTGCTTGCTTCACTGCTTTTTGTCATTTATGTAAATGATTTGGATGTGATCATAGGAGGCAATAGTTGCAAGTTTGCAGATGACACCAAAATATGAGGTGTAGTGGACAATGAAGGAGGTTACCTCGGAGTACAACGGCATCTTGAACAAATGGGCCAATAGGCCGAGGAGTGGCAGATGGAGCTTAGTTTAGATAAATGTGAGGTGCTGCATTTTGGAAAGGCAAAACAGGGCAGGTCTTAGTTACTTAATGGTAAGGTCATGGGGAGTGTTGCTGAACAAAGGCCTTGGTGTGCAGGTTCAAACTCCTTGAAAGTGGAGTCGCAGGTAGATAGGGTAGTGACGGTGGTGTTTGGTATGTTTTCCTTTATTGGTAACAGTGTCAAGTATAGGAGTTAGGAGGTCATGTTGCGGCTGTATAGGACATTGGTTAGACCATTTTTGGAATAGTGTATGGAATTCTGGTCTCCCTCTGATCAGAAGGATTTTGTGAAACTTGAAAGGGTTCAGAAAAGATTTACAAGGATGTTGCCACGGTTGAGAGTTTGAGCTGGAGTCTAGGCAGTTTCCCTGGAGTATCGGAGGCTGAGGTGTGACCTTATAGAGGTTTATAAAATCATGAGGGACATGGATAGGGTAGATGGACAAGATCTTTTTGCTGGGGTGGGAGTGTCCCGAACTAGAGGGCAGAGATTTCGGGTGAAGGGGATAAATTTAAAAGGGAATCTAAAGGGAAACTTTTTTTACACAGAGCATGGTGTGTGTATGAAATGATCTGCCAATGGTGGAGGTTGTACAACTACAACATTTAAAAGCATCTGGATGGATATGTGAAGAGGAAGTGTTTCGAGAGATATGGGCCAAGTACAGGCAAATGGGCTAGATTAATTTAGGATGTCTGATTGGCATGGACGAGTTGAACTGAAGGATGTGTTTCCAGGCTGCACATCTCTATGATTCTTTTTGATGATCAGCACCTGAATTGAGGTGATCCTGGCCAACTGACCCTGAGCAAGATGGCAAGCATACTCAGATCTGCTCAGCTATACAAACTAAAATAAGGTCAAACAACTTTGCCTCAAAATTTCTACATAACCACTAAAATGTGTAGCATATTGTTAAAAGTGAGATATTTAATTTTTGATTTCCTATTTTTCAATTCTGTCTATTCTCAGATGACTTTTCTAATTGATTGTGACAATACATACTTTTATTGCATGTTTGCAATGTGAAAAATCCCATGGTCCAAATGAAAATTCCAGGATCTGTATGTAGAAGCTATTTTCAAAGCAATTTCTTGCACTACACTAAGACTTGAGCATAGAATTCAGTGCCCTTTCCCTAAGGTTGTGTAACTTTGCTTAGCCATTCAATAAGATCAGAGTATACCACATATCTGCCTATTCCTGATAAACAGGGAGTGAAAGGTTATCAGGGATCTATTTATTGCTACCTTAAAAATACTCACAGACCTATTTCCGCCACCTTTTGAGGAAGAGAGTTCCAAAGATTCAATGAAACAATTCTTACCTCAGTCTTAAAAAGGCAACCCTTCATTTTTAAACCATTACTCCAATTGAAAATGCTCCCACAACTGGAAACATCCTTTCTGTATCCATTCTGTCAAGATCCCTCAAGATCTTGTGTGTTCGTTGAATGCAATTTTTAGCTCCATGTACTTACTTGGACAAGAAAGGAAAATAGCATCTAAAATCTGTGCTCTAAATATTACAGATTTTCTTGGTGAGCTTTGTACTATTAATTTGTAAGTGGTAGCTTCCAAATGAAGAGAGTGATTTCTCCATGATAGTTCCACTTATTCATTTTGCTGCTTTAGATATTTTTCTCAACTTTGAAGGCATTTAATTGGTCGCTCAATAAACTGTGATCATTTAACTGTATTTTCCTTTTTATTAAATCAGTTGCAGCACGAGCAAAATTGCAGTTTAAGATCATGCATAACTGAAAATTAAGAAGTTAATGATGTGCATGAAATAAAAGATACACTTGTATAGATATTCTACTTCTGCTATTATTGCATATTGAAGGCCTATTCTACTTAGATCCATACACAACTGTCTAGTTTCCTAATGTAGAGTTGAGCAAATGCAACTTCACCATGTAACTGATCACACAATCAAATGGTAAATTTAAGGCAACTGCATTTCGTAAATTGTTCTACAAAACCTACCTCCACAGAGATTCTCCTGTGTAAGTGGTTCCTCATACGAACACGGGTAGGTGACTGTATCTCATCAGATGACGTTCCAGAAGCTTGGTCACTCTCACCATCTGAACCTATTTTCAAATTCTCATGGACTATATCTGAACAGGAAGGGCAGAAAGACAAATCAGCCACAGTTTCTTGAAACCTGAGAATGGAAATATTATATAAAAATATGCAGAAAAATAAATTATGAAATATAACAACATTCTGACACAATGCTATGTTACTGTACTTCATTACAACCTATAATTCCTAATTTTTATTTCATTTTCAACGAGTATTTGGTTTGTTTTACTGGTGGAAAATTATGTTAAGTTGGTTCAATTTTTTTTGTGCGAAAAGCTGGTCAAAGCTTGATGCAATCAACTTTGTTGCAATAACTAATTTACAACAAAATAAATATTTCAACAACTAATAATTTATTTTTCAATGCTGTCACAATTGTAGACTACATGGAATATATTTTCTGGGTATCTGTTCTAATTCAGTACGACCACAATAAAAACAACAATAGCACGTAGACAAGATAAAGGCAGTTCAAGCAGGATTTCTATTACAATTCAAACAATATTTTGTTTCTGATTCCTCCAGAAATCAACACAAACTAATTATGAAAATTATATATGCTGTTTTCCATTATAGTGGCAGGAAATTACTTCACTAATTAGTTTCAATTAAATACAAAAACTACTTCCGAAATCAGTATGTTTTTAGCCCAACAACTATATGTAATGAATGTCCTAAATTTTGAAGCAAAATTAGACACTTGGTCATTTTGGAAATATTACAGCAGGTGGCTAAACACTTGGTCAGAGGAAAGCTTTAAGAACTATTATAAAGCAAGAAAAAACAATCAGAGAGATGGAGAGGATCCAGGAATTTAGAGCCTTTACAGTTGACCATCAATGGCAATGTTGTGAAAATAAAGCATCTTCAACAGGCCAAAACTGAATTGCCCATTTTAATTCAGGGAAGTATAAAATGAAGAGAAGGGAGCAAAGAAAAATTGGGAAATAATTGTACAATTGTTAAATTCCCTGTAAAATTTTTAAAAATGATAAACGTAAAAGTAGCGCCAAATCAAAAGAGTAGTTGAAGAAAGGGATGTCATTGAGGAGAGTTTGTCCAATGAATCATTATGGGTGGAAGTGAGAAATAGGAAAGGAGTCGTCATTTTACTGGGAGTTCCTGTAACTCCCCTCCCAATCTGCACTGCAACACAGGCAGATTTTGGAAAGGTGCAGAATCAACAGAGTTGCTGTCATGGGGGACTTCAACTTTACTAATATTGATTGGAACCTCCCTATTGCAAATAGTTTGGATGGAGCAGATTTTGTTAGGTGTGTCCAGGAAAGATTCCTGACTCAATACGTAGATAGGCTGACTCGAGGGGAGGCCATATTGGATCTGATGCTTGGCAATGAACCAGGTCAGGTGTCAGATCACTTGGTGGGAGAGTATTTCAGTGATAGTGATCACAACTCCTTGGCCTTTACTACAGTCATGGAGAGGGATTGGAGCAGACAGTATGGAAAAGTATTTAATTGGGGGAGTAGGAATTATAATGTTATCAAGCAGAAACCGGGGAATTTAAATTGGGACCAGATACTCTCAGAGAAATGCATGACAGAAATGTGGAGGTTGTTTAAGGAGGACTTGCTGAGAGTTCTGAATAGTTTTGTCCTACTCAGGCAAGGAAAGGATGGTAGGATGAAGCAACTTTGGATGACAAGAGATGTGGAAAATCTAGTCAAGAGGAAGAAAGAAACTTACTTAAGGTTGAGAAAGCAAGGATCAGACTGGGATTTAGAGGGTTACAAGGTAGCCAGAAAGGAACCGAAGAATGGATTTAGAAGAACTAGAAAGGGGCATGAAAAAGCTTTGGTGGGTAGAATTATGGAAAAACCCAAGGCATTCTACACTGATGGAAGGAGCAAGAGGATGGCCAGAATGAGGATAAGTCCGAACAGGGATAGTGAGGGAAATTCTGCCTTGAGTCGGAAATGGTAGGGGAGATCCTTAAATGAATACTTTACTTCACTATTCACTAGTGAGAGGGACCTTGTCGTTTGTGAGAATAGCATGAAACAGGCTGATATGCTCGAATAGGTTGATGTTCAGAAGGAGAACATGCTAGAAATTTTGAAACACACGAGGATAGGTAAGTCCCCTGCGGGATATACCAAGGTTACTACAGGAAGCAAGGGAAGAGATTGCTGCACCTTTGGCAATGATCTTTGCATCTTCACTGCCCATTGGAGTAGTACCAGATGAATGGAGGGTGGCAAATATTATTCCCTTGTTCAAGAAAGGGAATAGGCATAATCCTGGGAATTACAGGGTGAAGAAAGGACCCCCAACTAAATAAAATGGATAGATGTTAGAAAGCAGGTAGATGGATCAGGAGCAAGAAATCTTAAAACAAGACAGTCGAAGCACAGATAAATATACTTTATGAGGTTAAAAGGGGATAGAATGAAAAGTTCTATGAATAAATTGAGAACAAACAAAAAGTTGTTAGTTTTGACAACTATAAGTCTAAAATTAATTGAGGATTATGAGAAGCACCATGGGGAGATGAAAATTAAGATTACACAGACTGAAAGCTAATAATCTAAGGATTCTCCCACTTCAAGTCATGATATCAATTCTATTTGGTCTCCTTAATGTCACACTCTGTACATGAGGGGAATCATCTCCCTCAACTCTGGAATTCAGCCTCCATCCTTTTTTGGATAAAGGCTGTACTCAACAGTCCTGGCAGAACCCACACTGAGCATCATTGAGCAGATTACTGGTGAATAAGCATTCCTTGACAGCACTGTGAACACCTTAATTAATTTTGCTGATGATTGAGACTATACTGACCAATTTTCTATTGATGCAGTTGCCCTGGAACAGCTTGGCTTGGGACAAAGTTAGTTCTAGAGCTCAAAGTATGCAACCAGAATTTTGTCAGGATCTTAGATATATTCAGTGATCTCAGCTGTTCCACTTGTGGAGCAGACTGAATTCGCAGATGACTGGCACCTGATAGGATGTCAAGAGGCCACCGAAATGGTACTTATGATTGACGGTGATAGTAAATATTTCAGCCTGGCATTTGGCAGAGGCATGCTGAGTTCCGTCATCACTGTGGATTACAGCCTCCCCACATTGTTCTCTATCACGATTCATGACTGGATTGTAGTGCTTTGCTCAGGTCATTTAGTTGTGGGATTGCTTAGCTTCATCCACAGTATACGGCTTTGGTTGGGAGAAATCTGCACTGTGTTGTAGTCAGATTCGAAAGGTGTGCCCTGGAAAAGCACAGAAGATCAGGCAGCATCAAGGAGCAGGAAGAGTCGGCATTCGGACATAAGCTCTTCATCAGGAATTTGGAGGGACTGGGGGCAAAGGTAGCTGGGAATGCGATAGATGGATGCAGGTGAGGAGGTAATAGTGACAGGTCAGTGGGGAAGGTGGAGTGGATGGGTGAGAAGGAAGACGGACAGGTAGGACAGTTCAAGAAGGTGGTGCCGAGTTGGGATCTGGAATGAAGTGGGAGGGGAGGGGAAATTTGGAAACTATTGAAGTCAATGTTGAAGCCGTGTGGTTGAAGGGTCCCAAGTCAGAAGATGAGGTGTTCTTCCAGTTGTTGGGTGGCTTGGATTTGACTCTGGAGGTAGCTGAGGACTTGCATGTTCTTAGGGGAGTGGGAGGGGGACTGGAGGTGGTCAGCCACAGGGTGATGGGGTTGTTTGGTGCATGTCCAAGAGATGTTCCCTGAAGTTGGTGTTGTGTCTCTCTGATGTAGAGGAGACCACATCGAGAACAATGGACACAGTAGATGGATGTGCAGGAAAATCTCCGCCAGGAGTGAGCGTTTCAGGGAACATCTCTGGGATGCCACCTTGCAGAGCATTTCAGGGAACAACACAGATTACCAACCTGCAGTGTTTCAGCAAACATTTCTGGGACACATGCACCAAACAACCTCACCACCTGCAACCTTAACAGATGTCTTTTCATCTCCCACCTACCACCTAATTTAAGCTAAATTATTTATGTATTTCACAAACAATAGGGACACAGCACTAATCCGTGTGGTATGCCTCTGGACACTAACCTCCAGTCACACCAATAGTCTACTATCACAACTCTGTCTCTGCCACTAAGCCAATTTTAGATCCAACTTGCCAAGATACCATCGAACCATGTGCTTTTACTTTCTTAATCAGTCTTTGACATGGAATTTTGTGAAGTTCTTTATGAAATCGATATAAATGACATCAACTGCACCATCTTCAACTCCATACTTGGTCACCTCCTAAAAAACCTCAACCAAATTTGTTAGGTAGGAAGGGCTCTGGTCATAAGTATTCAGTCGTCTATAACGTGTATGGTCTGTTGAAATATTAGGGGAGGCTATCCCTGCCTCTTTATGTGCCATCTCAAGCTTCCAGCTAACAATCCAATGCTCAGGGTCAGGAGTTTTGACCAACAGCAGAGCAATAGAATTATCCATGGTGATGGTGACAATCATGGCTGATCTCATCTCGGCCTCAACTCCATTTTCCTGCCTGCTCTTGCTAACCATTTCTCATCTGTTTTAAATCTGCTACTCATTTATTCTAAAACCATGACTTCTTATTCTGAATTTCCCCATGAAGAAACATTCTTTCCTTTCTCCGTTAGCATCTTATATAGCTCAATTAGATCTCTTGTCATTACAGGAATAGTGCCAGAAGACTGGAAGATAGCAAATGTTGCCCCCTTGTTCAAGAAGGAAAGTAGAGATAACCCTGGTAATTATAGACCAGCGTGTCTTACTTCGTTTGTGGGTCAAGGTTTGTCGGAAAAGGTTATAAGAGATAGGATTTATAATAATCTAGAGGGGAATATGCTGATTAGGGATAATCAACATGGTTTTGTGAAGGGTAGGTCGTGCCTCACAACCTTAGAGTTCTTATTGAGGGTAAGGCCATTGATGTGGTGTACACGGATTTCAGTAAGGCGTTTGATGAGGTTCTCCATGGTAGGCTATTGCACAATATATGGAGGCATGGGATCGAGGATGATTTAGTGGTTTGAATCAGAAGTTGGCTAGCTGTAAGAAGAAAGAGGGTGGTGGTTCATGGGAAATGTTCATCCTGGGAGTTCAGTTACCACTGGTGTACCACAAGGATTATTCGAAGGTTGCTGCTGTTTGTCATTTTTATAAATGACCGAGATGAGGGCATAGAAGGATGACACTAAGGTTGGTTGAGTTGTGGGTAGTGTTGAAGGATATTGCAGGTTATAGAGGGACGTAGATAAGCTGCAGAGCTGGGCTTAGAGGTGGCAAAAGGTGTTTAATGCACAAAAATATATTGCGATTCACTTTGGAAGGAGCAACTGGAATGAAAAGTACTGGGCTAATGGCAAGAATGTTGGTAGTGTGGATGAGCAGAGAGATCTCGATGTCCATGTACACAGATTCCTTAGAGTTGATTCCTAGGTTGATAGGGTTGTTAAGAAGGCATATGGTGTGTTAGCTTTTAATAGTAGAGGAATTGTGTTTGGAGCCACGAGGGCATGCTGCAGCTGTATAAAACTCTGGTGTGGCCACACTTGGAATATTGCGTACAGTTCTGGCTACTGCATTATAGGAAGCATGTAGAAGCTTTGGAAAGCATTCAGAGGAGATTTACTAGGATGTTGTCTGGTATGGAGGGAAGGTCTTATGAGGAAAGACTGAGCGACTTGAGGCTGTTTTCGTTAAGAGAAGAAAGTTGAGAGGTGACTTAATTGAGACAGATAAGATAATCAGAGGGTTAGATAGTATGGACAGTGAGAGCCTTTTCCCTTGTATGGTGATGGCTTGCATGAGGGGACATAGCTTGAACTAGACACAGGATAGATGTCAGAGATAGTTTCTTTACTCAGAGTAGTCGGGGTGTGGAATGCACTGCTTGCAACAGTAGTAGACTCGCCAAGGTTAAGGGCATTTAAATGATCATTGGATAAACCTAGATTCCCTACAGTGTGGAAACAGGCCCTTCGGCCCAACCAGTCCACAGTGACCCTCCGAAGAGTAACCCACCGAGACCCATTTCCCTCTGACTGATGCACCTAACACTACGGGCGATTTAGCATGGCCAATTCACCTAATAACCTGCACATCTTTGGACTGTGGGAGGAAACCGGAGCACCTGGAGGAAATCCACGCAGACATGGGAGAATGAGCAAACTCCGCACAGACAGTTGCCCAAGGCTGGAGTTGAACCTGGGACCCTGGTGCTGTGAGGCAGCAGTGCTAACCATTGAGCCACCGTGCCGCCCTGGACATGTGGATGAAAATGGAACAGTGTTGGATAGATTAATATTACTTAGTGTGGAAACAGGCCCTCCAGCCCAACAAGTCCACACCGACCCGCCAAAGCGCAACCCACCTATACCCCTACATTTACCCCTTTACCTAACACTACGGACAATTTAGCATGGCCAATTCACCTGGCCTGCACATATTTGGACTGTGGGAGGAAACCGGAGCACCCGGAGGAAACCCACGCAGACACAGGGAGAATGTACAAACTCCACACAGTCAGTCGCCTAAGTCGGGAATTGAACCCGGGTCTCTGGCGCTGTGAGGCAGTAGTGCTAACCACTGTGCCACCATGCCCCCACGATGGGCTTCAGGTTGGTTCCACAGGTTGGTGCAACATCGAAGGCCAAAGTGCCTGTACTGCACTGTAAAGTTCTATGTTCATTCTTATAAACTCCAGAAAGTAAAGGCCTAAACTGCTCAATCTCTTCACAAGTTAAAACCCTCATATCCGGAATCAATCCTGTGAACCACTTCTAAATTATCCCCTATATTTAGGGGATCCTTTCTCAAGAAAGGATACCAAATTGGAAGAAAAGCTCCAGGGTGCAGTTTCACGAACCCCTTGCATTGTTGCAGCAACACTTCCCTACTTTTGTACTCTATTCCTTGAGCAAAGAATGTCAAAATCCCATTTGCCTTCCTCATTACTTTTCTGTGAAACATACATGAGGATACCCAAATCCCTTTGCACTGAAGCATTCTGAAGTTTTTCTCTAATTAGATAATAAATTGCCTTTCTATTCCTCCCACCAAAATGGATACTCTCACACTTAGCCACGTTAAACTTAAACGGCCAGGTTTTGGCCTTTATCTTTATATCCAAGTCACTTATTATAGATTATAAATAGCTGGTGCCTGAGGACCGAATGCTATGCAACCCTACTAGTTACGTTTTGTCAAGATATAGGAGCAGAATTACGCCACCAAGTCTGCTCCACCATTCGATCATAGCTGATATATTTCTCAACCCCATTCTCCTGCCTTCCTCCCATAACACTTGATACTCTTGCTGCTTAATAACCTATCTCTATCTTAAATACAATGACATGGATTTCACAGATTCACCATCCTCTGGCAGAAAAATAAGTCCTCCTCATCTCAATTCTAAAGGTTTGTCTCAAGACTCTGAGGCTGTCCCCTTGGGCTGTCTCTCCAATAGTGGAAAAATCTTGCAATGTCCACTCTGTTCTGGCCTCTCACTATTTTGTAAGTTTCAATGAGATTCCTCCGTCCCCAATCTTTCTAAACTCCACTATAAGACAGTGTCCTCAACCATTCCTCATATGATAAGCCCTTTATCCAGAGAATCATTCTTGCAAAACCACTCTGGACCTCTCTAATGCCCGTATAGCCTTCCTTAGACACAGGGCCCAAAACTTGATATTCCAAATGCAGTATGACCAGAGCTTCATGAAGCCTCAGCATACATCTCTGCTCTGTATTTTAGTTCTCTTGAAATGAATGCTAACATTGAATTTGCCTTCTTAACCACCAAATTAACCTGCATGTTAATCAGAAAAGAATCTTGAACGTGGACTTCCAAGTCCCTTTTCTGCATTTGGAAAATAGTCTCTGCCTCTATTCTTCCAACCAAAGTGCATAACCTCTCACTTTTCTGCATTATATTCCATCCACAATTTCTTTACCCACTATCCGAGCTTGTCCATGTCCTTCTACAACCTCTCTACCTGTTCTCTAGCTTTGTGTCAACAAGAAAAAGATCCATTTATCTCAACTTTGATTTCTGTTGATTAGTAACGCTCTAACCAGCATAATCCTGCTCCCACATTCTCTATTCCCAGGCCCCTAGCCCAGGTCTTCAACAGACTAGGTCCTGTACTTTGTTATTCTCTCTCATAGCTCTCTGCCTCTGTGTTTTACACACTTCATAAATCATGTCTAACTGACTTTTTTAGTTTCTGATTTTTTGACTCAAGAACACAGCGCCAGAGACCCGGGTTCAATTCCCACCTCAGGCGACTGCGTGGAGTTTGCACGTTTTCCCCATGTCTGCGTGGGTTTCCTCCCACAGTCCAAAAATGTGCAGGTCAGGTGAATTGGCCATGCTAAATTGCCCGTAGTGTTGGGGGCAGGGATAAATGTAGGGGAATAGGTCTGGGTGGGTTATGCTTCGACGGGTCGGTGTGGACTTGTTGGGCCGAAGGGCCTGTTTCCACACTGTAAGTAATCTAATCTAATCTAAAAAGAACACCTGTCTGGAACACCTTGGTGAAAAATATTTGTTGTATATTATTCTTTGGGAACCTGGATTAGAAAATGCAGGAAAAATATATCAGTTCTCAGTTCCGTTTAAAAAGAAGTTGTCTTCACAAAAGTCAAAATCCTTTAAGTCCTGTGGACTGAAGATAGCTTTCCCAAGATTTAAGCGAGATAATTCAGTCAGCTACCTGGAGATTTATTTGCTGAATATTTACAAAGTTGAGTTTACAAAGGTGACTCTCAACTGCTCTGAAATGGCTTAGAGAGCCAAACAATTCAAGGGCAAGTAGTATCAGGCAATAAATACATGTCTACATCTCATACAAAAATAAAAAGAAAGATAGTCAGGACCACTAGTAAGTTGAGTTCAGAAGAAAAGAGTCATCCTAGTGGAAGGGCAGTCCTGTAGTTTGTAGAAGTTTCCAGATCATTAGAGTTTAGTTTGTAGCAGTTTTCAGACTGTGAAGGTTAGTGGCAATCTCCTGGCTGTGAGAATGAAAAATATCTCAGCCATTTGAGCTGAAAAGAAGTCCTCAGGCAATTGGAACCAAAAATAATTATTAAGCTGTTTTAGCTGTCCAAGGAGAAGAGCTGGAAAACATTGATTTGGGTAAGTAAAGAGTTGACGTGAGAACTTCGCTGACATTGAGTTTTTATTGGATATTGCTACAAAAAATACTAAATTTATTTTGATAGGAGAAAGTGAAGACTGCAGACGCTGGAGATCAGTCAAAAAGTGCGGTATTGGAAAAGCACAGCTGGTCAGGCAGCAACCGAGGAGCAGGAGAGTCCATGTTGAGCAGAAGCACATTCCTGATGAAAGGCTTACGTTCAAGACATTGACTTTCCTGCTCCTTGGATGCTGTGCTTTTCCAGCATCACACTTTTTGATTCTTTCTTTTTGCTGTACATGCTATTTCTGAATTGTCCCATACATTTATATGTCCTTTTTCTTTTATGTAACACATTAATTTAGTTAAGGAAGATATCAGTTAAATGTGAATGTATTTGGTGACTAAACTGCAAAAATAAAACTATGACTTCTCAAGCTAGATTTCAACACAAAAGCTGACCGGCTCAGCATTCCCGCCAGCTGGGATTGTGAAATCTTTCAGTATTTTGCTATGTTAAAAACTCCGTAATAAATGCAAGTTGTTGTTGCTAAATGATAAGTCTTTGTCAATTCAGAGATAATTTCTGAGTGAAGAAAGATGGGTGTTATCCCACACGTTTATCACTTGGTAGAAAGGGGAGGAGCAGCTGGACCACGTCAAATTTTAGCCTTAACTAAAATCGAGTGATTTCAAATTCAGGACACAGAAACACTTGTGGAAAAATCAAACTGTTTCCATCTAAAACTCTCACAAGTCAATCACTGCCATTGTCTGTTAACTATAACATTTTACGATGTTGTGACAAATATTCCGTAACTAATAATCTTTACTAGACACAACTGAATGGGTGCTTTTTTTATGGGCTGCATCACCAATTCTGAAGGGAGAGTCAAAAACTAAAGTCACTCATTAAACTTTAAAAAAAAACTTTCCACACTCTATTCGTACAACACTATCAGCGAGACCATTCTCCATAACTGGCATGTCAAGATGTCAAAGTAATCCAAAAATATTAGGAAAATCACAGTAATGTATAAAAGATTTTTATTTCAAACAGATTACTGAAAAATATTACTTCCCAAAGTATACTTCAGAAACCGGTATCATAGGACAGGTGGCCAAGTATCAATCCCCCAACAATTAGGCTAAGACAGTTAAAACGGCATTTAAACCAAGTCCATTTTACTCAGATATCATAATATCAGTTATTTTAATTAGCTTTGACTAGCTAAAAGAAAGACGAGTTTTTTACTTTCAAATTTTTATAAGTAATTTTTCAAAACACACAAGTTGGAGCTGTTAGAGTCAACACGGCCTGTCACATATCAGCAAGGGCATCCTGATGTTTTCATTCCCGAAACTACCCTGTGACTAAGAAGTTATTTGAAGAGTTGAAAATTTTCACAGCCAGGTATGACACGACATGCATATGTATTCAAATTAAAGTCAGTGAACAGTATTCACTTTAATTTAAAACAACATGGATGTAGAATTTAGTGAGAATATAGTTTTTCAAAATGTGATTCACGCTTGCATTTTTTAATGTTATCTAGTCAGACATGATGTGTTTTCAATTATTTCGTGGAATAAAATAAACTTCATGAAAAGATGTACAAGTAAGTATTTTGCAGGTAAAACCTATAGTATTTAAGAATGAATTATTATCATTTGTTTATATATGTTTTAACAATCAAAACAGACTACAGCTTTAAACATCATGGGATAAAGTTCAACCCTGGTACAATCAATATCACAGAATTGTACAGTGCTGAAGCAGGCCATTTGGCCCAGCAAGTCCACACTAACCCTCCGAACAGCAACACACCCAGACCTATCCCCTACCTATCCTTTCCCATGGCTAACCAACATAGCATGCATATCTCTGGACACGAGGGACAATTTAGCATGGCCAATCCCCCTAAACTGCACATCTTAGGAGGAAATGTAAGCACTTGGGGGAAATCTAAACAGACAGAGGGAGAATGTGCAAAATCCACAAAACCTTCACCTGAAGGTGGAATTGAACCCCGTGAGGTGAGAAGCTGTACTAACCACTGAGCAACCATATTTCAGGAGCAGAGTAATCTACTGAAGTTAATCTTTTCATGTTATACCAATTAACTGAACCAGTTTTAGTACTAAAGTGCTTGTCACTTCAGTCTAATATTATTTACCACATAGTTCAGTCTAAAAGTTACAATTTAATTTTCACACAAATATAATTCATCAGATTTCAAATAAATTCCTACTTTAAACTTTTGGTCTAATAAGTCACAAGACAGAATAACACTGTCTTCCATAATGCACAGCAATGGTATTTCAAGAGAAATAGCAGTTCTACTTGTTTGTACTCAAAAAGATTATATGATTTTGATCATTCCATTAGAGGCATTCAACTGCAGTCACTTATGTAACTAAAGAGATGGCACAATAGATTGAAAGACTTTCCCATTGGAACCAACATGTAATAGCACTTATGTATTCTGTTGATTCAGATGGTGATTATAAAGGTTTTTGTTCCTGCTCACTAAATGGAAAGTTTATAGAAAATGGGATGTGGGCATTGCTGGTGAGGCCAGCATTTATTACCCATCCTTAATTGCCTAGGAGAAGAAGATGGTGAGCCATCTTATTAAATTGCTGCGGTCCATGACGTACAGGGATGCCCAGAGTGCTGTTTGGGAGGGAGTTGTAGGATTTTGATCCGTCAACATTGAAGGAACAGTGATAATAATCCAGAGTCAGGATTAAATGCGGCTCAGAAGTGAATGTGCATGTATACATCTGCTGAGCTTGCCCTTCTGGACAGTAGAGGATTGGATTTCAAGGTCGCTGTCAGAGGAGCCTTGGTGAGTTATTGCAGAGCATTTTATAGATTATTCACACTGCATCACTGTGCATGGTGGTAAAATGAGTGAATGTTGAAGGTGCCATCTGGCTGCTTTGCCCTGGATGGTGTCAAACTTGTTGGATCTGTTCTCATGAAGGCAAGTGCAGGGTATTCCATAACATTCCAAGCTTGTGCTTTATAGATAGCAGGCAGACTGGGGGATGGGGGGTTAGAATTATATGGCACAGAAACAGATCCTTTGGCCCAACTTATCCATGCCAATCAGGTTTCTGAACTATTATCATTTGCCTGCATTTGGCCCATCTCCATCTTTCCTAATTATGTACCTGCTCAAATGTTTTTTTTAAAAATGTAGTTTTGCTTGCCTCTACCACTTCTTTTGGCAGCTCATTCTATTTAAGCACTATCCTCTGTGTAGAAAGGTTGCCTCTCAGGTCCCTTTTAAATTATCTCAGAATTCTGAGCCCCAGACCTGCTTTCGTAGCCACAGTATTTATATGGTTGGTCCCATTCTCTCCTGTTGGAGATAATTATTGCCTTCACTTGGCACAAATGTTACTTGCCAGTCGAGGCCAATATTGTGCCAGGTCATGATAGATATTACACTGCTAAATATTAACATAATATTACCAAACTTCAATTCTACCTGTGAAATTAATGCACATGACATTTTGGCCTATGAAAATTTATATTACTTATGATCAGCCCCCCTCGTCCCAAAAACTGCCTTTAGAAGCAGGCTTTCATTACAGAATTTTCAGTCAAAGTACTTTTTCCAAAAGGTTCATGCAAAAACCTTGCCAGCCATAAGTTCACTTACTGGATTCCTATTGTAAATCTGAAATAATGCAATCTTTAGAATACATTATTGTAAAATATTTTGAAAAAAAAAATTGACATTTATAAACTATATCCTTTCTCAATTCAACCTAGATAAATATATAGTGTTCTTGCAAAATTTTGAAAGTCAGCTTTAACTCAATCGATTTCAAGTTCGTTTCACAAAGTTATTCTTTGCTAATTTTAAAAAAAAAGTAGCTTTGGGGATGAGTCAACTTTAAACTACAATATATAGTTATATATCTGTTAGATTAGCAGATGTAGTATCACTCAATAATTTTACTAGCACTCACCTGGAAGACTGGAAGTTAGACTTTGTAAAGTAATAAAAATCATGCAGAAAATAACTCCAAATAAATATTATTTTACAATAATTTTGTAGTAAATAAAATATGCATTAAAAATCAAAAAGATAACAAACTACCTCATGCACAAAACAATTCAATACTGTGCAAAACATTAAGGTGTAACAAAACTGTACAGACAGACAATCTCTTGGTAATCACCTAGTCTACCACCACCATTCCTGGGCATGGAAATGAAAGAGCCGAGGCTCCCACCAATCACGCTATGGGGTCTCCGCAGTGGGGGCTTTTTGAAAGAGCCCGTGTACTGGTGGAGAAAGGAGTGCATACTGTGCGATGTTGCAGGCCTGCCGTTCTTCACAATTGGCTCTGATTTTTGAAAGCCAACGGTTTTGTCCCAACGAGGTAATCCATAAAGCAGAAACAGATCAGAAGGAAAGGTAAAATGGGTGGTTGATTGAAAGAAAGAAAAAAAACAATATAAACATACTGTTTGGTGTCTGACAGGTAATGTATTGTGCATTAGTATATTCAATAGCAAGAGAAACTCCACTTCGTATCAATATAATTGCATTTAAACATACTGCTGTTACATCAACAGTAGCTGAACTTTTAAAAAGCTACATAAATGTCAAATATGATCAAAGTAGAATAAATCTCACTTCACCAACAAAATCATTAGCTCTGGACAGTCTTGGTTACAAAAGAGAATATTAAAGAGGCAATTAGTTCTCAAGAAAGCGCACTGTTGAGCACATTATTCCAATTCAAAAAACTGTAAAAGTTTTCAGAAACCTTTGTCATAATTTGGCTGCTGGTAGTTGTTTTGAAATAAATAGTTCTGAGACAACAATCTTCTTCAAGCTTCAAGTTTATTATATAAATTATTTATGCCCAAGATCAAAATATTCAACTGCAGCGCTGGCATGACATCTACCAAATACAGTTCGGTTTAAAACTATCCATTCTGTGCATACTTATATTCATTCTGGTTATAATCAGAAATATCTTTAAGAGGGTTAGGGAAGGAGGAAGATAAAATAACAGATTTTCTGAAATGGCAACTTAACTGCAAGACAAAATATTAATGGACATCTTTGTTGATTTATTATGAAGGTATTCAATACTTCTCTTGGATCAATAATAATTTTTTTTAGGAAGAAAGATTTCCACCGTAGATCGTTTAGGCTGAGTTCAGTGTACTCCTGGTGTGTTTACCTGAGCTTTCACAACTTCGTTTTTGTACTTACAAAGAATTAGAATAAACTTCACTAAAATACCACTGTCAAAGAAAGTTTTAGCAGATAAAAGGGACTCTTGATAGAATAGGAATGGCGAGTTCTATGTTGTTTGAGGAAGCATCAACCATCGGAATGGAAGCAAGACTTGAAAATGGCTTGCTCCAACTGCAGCACTGTAATCCCTTGAACTGGGATACAGTGCCACAAGAGGTTCAAAAAACCTAGTGGGGAAAGAAAGGTGAATGGCATAACACTTTCAGAAACTAATGCACGTACACTTTGCCCCAGTATTCTCATCTACAGTTTCCTTCAGAACAACAAATTTTGCAGTGACACTAACGTCTATGTCTCATTCTCTCTCTCCAGACACCTACTGTCTCGAATGCCACCCATCTAAACAGCCAATCCTCTCTCTTACCCTCATCTTATTTTGCCTCAAACCTCAGTTGATCCTTTACAATTCCCTCTATAAAAGTGCTTTCTTTCAGAAATAACATTTGGTTTCTCTTAGATACATACTGCATAGAAGAGGTTCTTCAACTCATCAAATCTGGGCTGACTTAACAACAGTAATCTCACTTTCCAGCACTTGGCCTATAGGCTTGAACGTTGACATTTTAAATTCTCATCCATATAATTTTTGAAAGTTATCAGGTTTCTTGCCCCAAACTATCATCCCAGGCAGTGCATTCCAGATTCCCACGACCCTCTGGGCAAAAAGAACTTCCTCAAATCCCCTCCACACCTCTTGTACCTCATCTTAAAATTATGCTTCCTCATTATTGCCTTCTCCTCTAAAGGGGAAAAGTTGCTTCCTATCCATCCTCTTCATAATCATATAGACCTCTGTCAAATCTCTCTTCAGCTTTCTCCGTTCCAAAGAAAACAACCGAAACCTAGCAAGCCTTTTTTCACAGCTAAAACGCACCATCTGAGGTACCAACCTGGTAAATCTTCTCGACAGTCCCTCCAGCACAATCACATCCTTACTACTGTAAGGTGGCCAGAACTGATACAGTTCTTCAGCTGTGGGCTAACTAAAATGTTGTACAGCTCCAACATAACTTCTTCACTGTCATAATCTAGGCCACAAAGCCTTCAAAAACAACTTCCGCACCATTGATGTGGTATTTCAAACTCCCTGGTTTATTTCTACAACCCTTCAGTACTCTGGCATGATCCCTGTTGCCAGACAGGAATTAAAAACGTGCTTCAAAGTCCTTACAATTTCCTCCTTCATCTCCCACAATAACCTAGATAAAATACAACCAAATCTGGGGATTTGGACACTCTTAGGCCCACCCAACCTCCAATACGTCTTCACTTCCTAGATTAAATCTGCTCCGTAACCCCTCAGTCCTGCTTTCTGAATTCAGTACCTACATCCTCCTTTTCACAAGTGAAGGCAGATGTGATATATTCATTTAACACTCTACTAATGTTCTCCAATTTCAAACTTCCCCTTTTATATTTTTTTTCAGATTCTCAATAATTTTACCCACAACTGTTTTCTCTTACCACTTCTTTGCTTGTCTAATTGCTTTCTTAAAACCCCACACCACAGATAGTGGGGAACCATTGTTCAATGAAACTTAGACTTAAATTGAAACTGCATATGTGAAAGATTGGGTAGGCCATTTGAAAATTTGTGCTCTTAGAACTTGTTCAGAGGTCCATATCTACTCCTCTATTGCCAGCTGTTGTTGGGTCCTATAATACATACTGAACAATAGGGCTGCCTCCATTTTAACCCCTAGTTCTACCCACAGACTCATTTGAAGCTATCATCTCTCCTTACCGCTTTAATTGATTCCGTAAAATACAATACCGCTTCTTTTACATTCTCCTGTCTCACCGAAATATCCCACAGCGTATACTGTGTCCCTAGTGTACTAACACTGTGTCCCCATCACCTGCTGAGCTAGTTGAAACTTCTTTCAATAGCATGAGTAAATCCACTCACAAGGATGTTGGTTCTATTCTAGCTCAAGTGAAGACTGTCCCACTTGTACAGACTCCAGACCTACCTCCAGAAAGGTCCCAGTGATCCGTGATTCTAAAACTCTCCCTTCTGCACCAACTCTTCAGCCACGCATTCACCAGCCCTATTTATTACATCTGCAGTCATGAGTTCTTCTTGCAGACAAAGACAGTACACAACTTCAGGGTGTGGCAGAGAACCAGGACGGTCCCCAGTGATAGTTAGTGTAATGGCTTTTTGGTAATAATTCACACAAATCTAAATAACTAATTGTCTACTTATGGACACTTTGTTGGGCATATTGCCGAGAACTGGATCTGTGTAGCCACTATCTATGGTTGCAAAGAAAACAGCTAATATGGTTGTTTGTATGCACCTGCTCCTTTGTCAAAAATCAGAGGCAGAATGTTATAAGTTGCTCTCAGACTGCATTAAAAACTGACATCAAGGTGAGTAAATTCCATGAAATGACTTCCAACAGTTGGATCTCTGAACAATTTCTATGAGCACAAATTTTCAAATGGTCTACCCAGCCTTTCACATATGCACTTTCAGTGTAAGTCTAAGTTTCATTAAACAATGGTTCCCCACCATCTTCTCATTGCTGACCCTGGTGAACTTTGTGAGCGGTTAAAGCCAAACTGTTAGGGTAAGTCTATAACTCATTCCTGAAGAAGGGCTTATGCCCGAAATGCGAATCTCCTGTTCCTTGGATGCTGCCTGACCTGCTCCGCTTTTCCAGCAACATATTTTCAGCTAAGTCTACAATTAACTGACCATGTAAGTACTGAAATAACTTAACTGAAATAACTACAGCAGTTTTTTGTTTGCTTCTGAAAAACAAGTTTAGAGGCTCTAAACAACATACTGGAAACCCAGAAGTGGGTGGGATCATAGCCCACCAGTACTTTTTGGGGGGGGGGGGGGGGGGGGGGGGGGAGGTTTCAGCATCTACCACATACTCCATCTTGGCAATTAAAAGTCTGCCCATGAAAAGTGCAGCAGTGGAGTCCAGCAGTTTCACCACACTCTCTTGAAGAGGAAATGTATCCATGCTGTTTGACAAATAGCGATCATTTTTAAAAAAGTGAATTATTCACTTAAAGTTACTAAGGCATTCATGACCCACAGTACTATTTGTCCAAATTAGGCGACTTAAGTTTGTTGGAGATAGTGAGGAGCGCAGATGCTGGAAAGTCAGAGTTGACAAAGTGGGGAGCTGGAAAAAGCACAGCAGGACTGATGAAAGGTTCCAACTTGAAACATCTTCTCTCCTTTTCCTCTGATGCTGCTTGACCTGTTGTGCTTTTTCCAGCTCCACACTTTATCTACTACTTGAGTTTGTTGTTGATGTTATTGGGAGACTTAATCCATGACTTGCTTTATACTAGCTAGCAAAGTACAATGTACTCAACAGGTCAATTTATTTTGGTTTGAATTCAAGAGGTTTTCTGTAACATTTTTAAACACAATTTTCCTGTTTACATTTGATTGTTGAAGTAACAGTTTACTGCTATGCAGCAGTATCGATGTTCCTTTTTACATCTGTGGAGTAAACATGAAATTAGCATTTTAGATTTGTGGGTCACACAGAACAACTATTACCCAGGGCAAGAATTTCACAGAACATTAAAACTCAGCATCCAGCTTACTGGCTCATTAGGTTTTAGCAAATTCTAGGAACACCATTTTCCAGTAACTGGGAACTCATTGCTTAAAAGGGGACTCCTAACAAGTGCTTTATAGAATAAAAGAATACTGAAAAAGTTTACTCAGGTAGTTAAGTTGTGGATTATTAATTTGATATTGTAAGTATTTTAAAATGACAAATAATTTTATCGTTTGGTGAGATGCTGCAAAAGTTAGTCTTGCCTCCTTTTTCATATCAACTACCTTTAAAATAATACTAAGTAAGTTTCCTATTATGGGAGGAGGAACAAAACTAGAATTTGAACAGAACATGTACTAAGATTGATGCAGATAATTTTATAGAGTTTTAAACTTCAGACGATAGAATGCTACGAGGTTTCCTACTTGTATCCATTTCTGCACACCAGAACAGCTAAGTTTCTTCTTCAGAGAGGAGTAGGAGAGAAAGATGAAAGAATTTAAGGAGCTTCTTAACAAGGAAAAGGAGAGGCAAAAAAACAAAATAAAACTCTATGGACATTTTTACTGTTGAGGACTAATGATACAGGGACACAGTAAAATAAAATATTTTTGTTACAGTTGGCATGGGGTAAATAATAGAATTTATGAAATATAGGAGCAGGAATATGCCATTCAGCCTCTCAAATCATTTATCTAAATTGTGAAGTGTTAAGGCCCCAGTTCCATCATTCTATTAGATTGTAATTTATTCTATATCACAACCTTACTGTGCATGTACTGTACTTAAGATTTCCAGAAGGCATTTGGTGAGGTGGTACAAGAATATTATTGCATAAAATAAAATAAAAGCTCAAGGTGTAGAGGGTGGCATATGAGCATAGATGGAAGGCTGCTGGCTAACAGGAAGTAGACTGCAAGTATAAATAGGTCTTACTGCAACTGTTCAAGGTATTGCTGAGACCACATCAGGAGTACTGAGAGTAGGTTTAGTCCCCTTAGGAAAGGGATATTTAGGAAAGGAAAGATATTATTTCACTGAATGCAGTTCAGAGGAAGTTCATTAGGATGAACTCCAGTACGCAGGGATTGTCTACCAGCAAAGGCTAAACAGGTTTGTGACTCTTATTTCTGAAGTTTAGAAGTATGAGGGGTAATTTTATTGAAACATTCAGAATTCTTAAGCAGCTTGATGGGGTAAATGCTGAGAGGATGTTTCCCCCAAGAGAAAGTTTAGGACAAGAGGGCATAGTCTCAGAATAAAGGAGCTCAATTTAAGATTGAGATGAGGATTCATTTTTCTTACAGGATTGTCTTTCTTTGGAATTCTTTGCCACAGAGAGATGGGGGACAGAGACTTTGCACACGGTTCTTCTATAATGAGATGGTTGCATTCTTGGGTAACCCCACGTTATAGAAAATTTGTGCTTTAGAAACAGCACTTAAAGTGTTGGCGATGTAATCGTGTTACAGCCAACATATATTTTAAAGCATTCCCAATTCTTCAATCGCGTTATAGCAAATGCGCATTAATAAAACACGAGTTATAGTAGAACACCTGTATAGTTAACATTCAGAAAGATAGATCTTGACCAATAAGGGAAATTAAGGATCGAGGAGAAAACACAAAGTGGATGTGAGGAATGCCAGATCTGCTATGATCCTATTGAACGTTGAGCAAGTTCAAGGGACTGAATGGCCTACTCTTGTTCCTATTTCTTTTGGCTGGCAGGGTGGTAAAAACAGTGTCACAGGAGTTTGTGTGTGTCACTGGGGCTTCGACTCTGTCCAAATCATTTATATAAATTGCAAAAAGGTGCCAAAGATATGGTGGCTACATTTGTTGATGATACAAAACAAGTAGGAAAGTGAGGTGAGAGGAGGAAATAAGTCTACAAAAGATAGGTAGGTTGACTGAGTAGGCAAGACCTAGCAAATAATTATGTGGGGAAAATGCGAAATTGTCTATTTTAGCAGAAATAATAAAAAAAGCACTGATCTAAATGTGAAAGGTTGCAGCACTCCGAGTTGCAGAAATGTCGGGAGTGTCCTTGTGCATGAGATGCAGAAAATTGGTAAGTAATCAGGGAAGCTCAGATAATGTTACGTTTTATTGAAAGGGAAATTGAATGTAAGAGGAGGAGAATTATGCTTCAATTATGTGGATGGTGTTGTGGCACAGATGTTAACTTTGGTGCCTCACAGTGGAAGGGACCCCCGTTTGATTCCAGACTTGGGCAGCTGTTAATGTGGAGATTTCACATTCTCCCTGTGTCTGTTTGTTCCTCCCACAGTTTTTGAATATTTTTAATGCAGAAATAGATAGGCTTTGGTAAGCAAGGGAGAAAAGAGTTCTTAGGGGTAAGTGGGAATGTGGAATTGAAATTAGAATCAGATCAGCCACGATCTAATTAGATAGCAAAGCAGATTTAAGGGCAGAGATGGCTTATTTAGATTAAAATGTGCAAAAATCTGCCTTATACTATATATCTTTTAAGAACAGTTGCTAAGATTTCCAACCGAGGGAAAATATTTTGCTTTACTTCTGTTTCAAATCAGTGACTTTTTTTTAAAAATAGTATCTGTTATTTTTAGATGTCCCCATTAGAGGAAACATCCTCTATTCTATTCTCTTTTTCTTTAGCATTTTCCTGACTCTCTTTTGCAGTATTCTAAAATTCTTACAAAATGTCCTCTTTGGCTCTGACCAAATGACTTTGCAACCCTGGTGATTTCAGCCTCCATCTTGACTCATGGTGTTTTCTCTCTCTCACATAAGTTCACCTCCCTCTTATGCTCCCCAATCTCTCCTTTCATGTAAATTCCCCAATCCATTTAAATCGATCTTGTCATCTCATGTTCCTGCCAAACTAATTGCATTGATTATAGAGATGAAAATGTGTTGCTGGTTAAAGCGCAGCAGGTCAGGCAGCATCCAAGGAGCAGGAAATTCGACGTTTCGGGCAAAAGCCCTTCATCAGGAATGATGCCACCCATCTCTGGTCACTTCTTTTTATTACTCTCTACTCATATCCCCATTTAGCTTTCCCCAACTCCACCTCCCTGCTCATCCTTGTATTTCTCTCTACCCATGTTTCCAATCACTTATAAATGCATTTTCAAAAGACCAACTGTCTTGCCTTTGTTTCCCATTTGTCACATTTCTGCAGCTACCATGTATGCTTGACCTTTATTTCTAATTATTAATGCCCTATAAAACCATTACTCATTCTCACCCTGGCCGTTCCTTTTGTATGGCATGCAGCTCTACTACTGTAAGTGCATGAAATGCATATCTGGTACCACTGATTTAGGCACTTACGGTCAGATCTGGCGAAAGCTCATTGTAAACTGAACTTCAGTGGAAGAGGATTTGAGTACGGGAGCAAGTATATTTTACTGCAGCAGCACAGGGTCATGGTGAGACCATACCGGGAGTACTGTGCCTCACGTTAGTCTCCCTACCTAAGAAAGAATATTTGCCATAGAGTGAGCGTACAGGAGGTTCACCTGCAGATTAATGGAATATTGTATAAGGAGAGATCAGGTTGACTAGGTCTGAGTTTACTGGAGTTCAGAGAAATGATTGGGAACCTCGATTATCCAAAAGATATGGGCGGGGAGTATTTCATTCGGTTAATCAAATGCCGGATAACATTGTTAGCCAAGCATCAGGAGCTTGTGATCTTGTTCAGATAATCCAAAATTCAGTTAATCGAATGTCAGCTAATCGAGGTTCCTCTGTTTAGAAAATTCTGACAAGGCTATACAGAAATTTTGCAGGGATGATGACCTGGCTAGGGCCTCTAGAACACAGGGTCATGGTCTCAGAATGCAGGGTCAGCTATTTAGAACTGAGATGAGGAGAAATTTCTTCTATCAGAAGGTGAACCTATGAAATTTTCTCCCACAGATGTGGATACTAAGTCACTAAATATATTTAAGAAAGAAATATAGATTTCTCAACACTCAAGGTATCGAGGGGTCTGGGGAGAGAGCAACATGATCTTGAGATGGAGAATCAGCCATGATCATCTTGATGTGCAGATCCAGATTGATGTGCTGAATGGCCTGCTCATTTTTCTAAATTCCACATTCTATGGGTGAGAAAGCATTATTGGCTTCTGTTCTCCTCTGTTGAAACTATTCCCTGTCTTCTTTTCTCACCTCCAAATCTTCTCAAACCTCTTGCCCATCTCCTTTGACCACACTTCCAGAAATGTGCACAAAATTCTGTGTTTCTTGTTAGCAGAAGCCCAACTGCTTCCCTACTGCCATGGCTTGTATTTGAATCCTTCTTTAGTTTCTCTCCTATTTGCTCTTATCCACTCTCTTAACTCATCTAGGAGACTAGTATCTTAATCGCTTGATCCCAATACCGCGAAATTTGCTTTTAGTTAGCTGTTATCATTAATATTCAGCTGCCACCTCTCTCATTTTTAAAATTCTATAATCCTATAAAAGCAAACAAATTTATCCTCCCAAACTTCAGCCTCCTTTTCTTCTCCAAAGTCCTTACACACATGTTGCCATTTCCCAAATATGTTCCAATCACTCCCAGAACTCAATGCTTGAATCATTAATAATAACGATTTTGGTCCTACAATAGTATCAAAATAGCTGTCAAAATCACTGTGATATTTAATATCATAGTGACAAAGATAAACTTACCTTGCTCTTCTTTCTTGCCTTGTCTTTGACTTCAACAGTTTCTACTGTCTTGCGTGGGTGGGACAGCTTTCATCTAGTTCCAGATTCTCTAACTGAAGCCAGAGAATAACTTGATGTTGGCTGAAAATGTGTTGCTGGTTAAAGCACAGCAGGTTAGGCAGCATCCAAGGAACATTCCTGTTCCTTGGATGCTGCCTAGCCTGCTGTGCTTTAACCAGCAACACATTTTCAGCTCTGATCTCCAGCATCTGCAGACCTCACTTTTTACTCTAATAAAAAAGGGCGGCACGGTGGCACAGTGGTTAGCGCACGGTGGCACAGTGGTTAGCACTGTTGCCTCACAGCTCCAGAGACCCGGGTTCAATTCCCGACTCAGGCGACTGACTGTGTGGAGTTTGCACATTCTCCCCGTGTCTGCGTGGGTTCCCTCCGGGTGCTCCGGTTTCCTCCCACAGTCCAAAGATGTGCAGGTCAGCTGAATTGGCCATGCTAAATTGCCCGTAGTGTTAGGTAAAGGGGCAAGTGTAGAGGTATGGGTGGGTTGCGCTTCGGCGGGTCAGTGTAGACTTGTTGGGCCGAAGGGCCTGTTTCCACACTGTAAGTAATCTAATCTAAACATGATGTTGCCAGGGTTGGAGGATCTGAGCTACAGGAAGAGGCTGAACAGGCTAGGGCTGTTTTCCCTGGAGCACTGGAGGCTGAGGGGTGACCTTTATAGAGATTTACAAAATTATGAGGGGCATGGATAGGATAAATAGGCAAAATCTTTTCCCCGGGGTCGGGGAGTCCAGAACTAGACAGCAGAGGTTTAGGGTGAGAGGGGAAAGATATAAAAGGGACCTTAGGGGCAACTTTTTCACGCAGAGGGTGGTACGTGTATGGAATGAGTTGCCAGAGGATGTGGTGGAGGCTGGTATAATTGCAACATTTAAGAGGCATTTGAATGGGTATACGAATAGGAAGGGCTTGGAGAGATATGAGCCGGGTGCTGGCAGGTGGGACTAAATTGGGTTGGGATATCTGGTCGGCATGGAGCGGTTGGACCGAAGGGTCTGTTTCCATGCTGTACATCTCTATGACTCTATTTTCTCCTCCACACCATTACTACTGGTATTGCAACAATCTATCTGTGGTCCCTCCCCTATTTCTCATTTTCATACTGTCCCAGGGTAACACCATCTAAAAATGCTACATTAGTTTTCACATGTATGCTAATGAAGCCAGCTCCACCTCATCATTCTCAGTTCTTCTACCGCTAAAATTCAGACTTATTACTTGACATACAGTATTAAATTATCAGAAATCACTTCCAATTAAAGTTTGGGAAGACTGAGGCCACAACCCCTCCCAGCCATAAACAAACCAGAACATCACCTTACCTTCATCACCACTAGGTCAAAATCCTGGAACTCTCCACAAAACAGCACTTTGGGCATACTTCACAAGGCCTGCAGAAATTCTAGCTCATGTCAGGGTCAAGTATGAGACCAACTCGTGAACAATCTACTTCAGCTTTTTACAGTTATCAGGAAGACAGGTGGAATGGAGTCTATGGCAAAGGTTTTATTCTTCCTAATATTTAGCTGAAGCAAAGTTTGAAAACACAGTGTTACAGGCATGAAACCCAGCTGAAGGAAAAAAAAGGGTAGTCTCGACATGATTAGATTTATTCACAGAATTGGCAGAATGGTAAGATCAGAGCTTGAGGGAAGTAGTAACTCCAAAGATTGCAGACAGATGGGTGACAGTGAGGGGGACTGAGAGGAAGCAGCCAGTGCAGGGACTCCCTGCGGTCGTTCCCCTCAAGAACAAGTGTACCATTTTGGATACTTGTGGTGGGGTGACGACTTACCAGGGGTAAGCAATGGGGTTCAGACCTCTGGCACGGAGCCTGTCTCCGTTGCTCAGAAGGGAAGGGTGGAGAAGAGCAGAGCAATAGTTATTGGGGACTCGATAGTTCGGGGCACAGATAGGCGGTTTTGCGGGGGCGAGAGACTCGCGATTGGTATGTTGCCTCCCAGGTGCAAGGGTATGTGACGTCTCTGATGTTCTCCAGGTTCTTAAGGGGGAGGGGGAGCAGTCCGAAGTCGTGGTCCACATTGGCACCAAAGACATAGGTAGGAAGAGGGATGAGGATGTTAGGCAGGCTTTCAGGGAGCTAGGTTGGAAGCTCAGAGCTAAAACAAACAGAGTTGTTGTCTCTGGTTTGTTACCCGTGCCATGTGATAGAGTGTCGAGGAATAGGGAGAGAGAACAGTTAAATGCGTGGCTATAGGGATAGTGCAGGAAGGAGGGATTCCGGTATCTGGATAACTGGGGTTCTTTCTGGAGAAGGTGGGACCTCTACAAACAGGATGGTCTACACCTGAACCTGAGGGGCACCAGTATTCTTGGGAGGAGGTTTGCTAGTGCTTTTTGGGGGGTTTAAACTCACTCTGCAGGGGCATGGGAACCTGGACTGTAGCTTTAGGGTGCAGGACCTGGAGTGTTGGGAGGTTAGGAACATGGCATCATTCTCGAAGGAGGGTACCTGTAAACAGGAAGGTGGCTTGAAGTGTGTATACTTCAAAGCCAGAAGTATACGAAATAAGGTAGGTGAACTTGCAGCGAGGGTTGGTACCTGGGATTTCGATGTTGTGGCTATTACGGAGACATGGGTAGAACAGGGACAGAAATGGCTGTTGCAGGTTCCAGGGTTTAAATGTTTTAGTAGGGTCAGAGGTGGGGGGTAAAAGAGGGGGAGGTGTGGCATTGCTTGTCAAAGATAGTATTACAGCGGTGGAAAAGACGATGGATGAAGACTCGCCATCTGAGGTAGTTTGGGCTGAGGTTAGAAATAGGAAAGGTGAGGAGTTTTCTACAGGCCTCCTAATAGTCCTAGAAATGTAGAAGAAAGGATTGCGAGGATGATTCAGGAGAAGAGTGAAAGTAATAGGGTGGTTGTTATGGGGGACTTTAACTTTGACTGGGAAAGCGATAGCTCGAGTACGTTAGATGGGTCGGTGTTTGTCCAATGTGTGCAGGAGAGTTTCCTGACAATATGTACAGGCCAACAAAAGGTGAGGCCATACTGGATTTGGTTCTGGGTAATGAACCAGGCCAGGTGTTAGAATTGGAGGTAGGTGAGCACTTTGGGGACAGTGACCACAATTCGGTGACTTTTACTCGAGTGATGGAGAGAGATAAGTGTGCACTGCAGGGCAAGAGTTATTGCTGGGGGCAGGGAAATTATGATGCAGTGAGGCATACTTGGGATGCGTGGCTTGGAAAAGTAGGTTTCAAGGGAAGAGCACATTCGATATGTGGAGCTTTTTCAAGGAGCAGCTATTGTGTCCTTGATAAGTACGTACCTGTCAGGCAGGGAGGAAAAGGTTGTGTGAGGGAGCCGTGGTTTAATAAGGAATTGGAATCCCTTGTTAAAGGGAAGAGGTGGCCTATGTAAAGATGAGGCGTGAAGGTTCCATTGGGCCGATTGAGAGTTATAAGGTAGCCAGGAAGGATCTAAAGAGAGAGCTAAGAGCAGCAAGGAGGGGACATGAAAAGTCCTTGATTGGTAGGATTAGGGAAAACCCAAAGGCTTTCTATACGTATGTCAGGAATAAAAGAATGACTAGGGTAGGAATAGGTCCAGTCGAGGATAGTAGTGGGAAGTTGAGCGTGGAGGCTGAAGAGATTGGAGAGACAGTGAATGAATACTTTTCGTCAGTATTCACTCAGGAACAGGACATTGTTGCCGATGTGAATATTGAGTCAAAATTAATTAGAATGGATGGCTTTGAGGTATGTAGTGAAGAGGGGTTGGAAATTCTGGAAAGGGTGAAAATAGATAAGTCCCCTGGGCCTGATGGCATTTATCCTAGGATTATCTGGGAAGCAAGGGAGGAGATTGCAGAGCCATTGGCCTTGATTTTTATGTCCTCGTTGTCTACAGGAATAGTACCAGAAGACTGGAGGATAGCAAATGTGGTTCCCTTGTTCACGAAGGGGAGTAGGGATAACCCTAGTAACTATAGGCCGGTGAGTCTCACTTCTGTTGTGGGCAAAGTCTTAGAGAGAATTGTAAGGGATAGGATTTATGAACATCTGGATAGGAATAATGTGATCAAGGATAGTCAGCATGGTTTTGTGAAGGGCAGGTCGTGCCTCACAAACCTTATTGAATTCGTTGAGAAGGTGACTAAGGAGGTGGACGAGGGTAAAGGGGTAGATGTGGTGTATATTGATTTTAGTAAGGCATTTGATAAGGTTCCCCATGGTAGGCTACTGCAAAAAATATGGAGGTATGGCATTGAGGGTGCGTTAGAGGTTTGGATTAGGAATTGGCTGGCTGGAAGAAGACAGGGGGTAGTAGTTGATGGTAAAGGTTCATCTTGGAGTGCAGTTACTAGCGGTGTTCCACAAGGATCTGTTTTGGGACCATTGCCGTTTGTCATTTTTATAAATGACCTGGAGGAGGGGCTAGAAGATTGGGTGAGCAGGTTTGTGGATGATATGAAAGTCGTGGAGTTGTTGACAGTGAGGAAGGATGTGGCAGGTTACAGTGGGATATAGATAAGCTGCAGAGTTGGGCAGAAAGGTGGCAAATGGAGTTCAATGTAGGTAAGTGTGAAGTGATTCACTTTGGGAAGAGTGACAAGAAGATGGAGTATTGGGCTAATGGTCGGATACTTGGTAATGTGGATGAGCAGAGGGATCTTGGTGTCCATGTATACAGATCTCTGAAAGTTAATTAGATTAGATTGCTTACAGTGTGGAAACAGGCCCTTTGGCCCAACAAGTCCACACCGACCCATTCCCCTACATTTACCCCTTTACTTAACACTACGGGCAATTTAGCTTGGCCAATTCACCTAACCCGCACATCTTTGGACTGTGGGAGGAAACCAGAGCACCCGGAGGAAACCCACGCAGACACAGGGAGAATGTGCAAACTCCACACAGTCAGTCGCCTGAGTCAGGAATTGAACCCAGGTCTCTGGTGCTGTGAGGCAGCAGTGCTAACCACTGTGCCACCCATCTCTGAAAGGTGCCACCCAGGTAAATAGTGCTGTGAAGAAGGCATATGGCGTACTGGCTTTTATTGGTAGAGGAATTGAGTTCCGGAGTCCTGAGGTTATGTTGCAGTTGTATAAGACTCTGGTGCATCCGCATCGGGAGTATTGTGTGCAGTTTTGGTCGCCATACTATTGGAAGGATGTGTAGGCACTGGAACGGGTGCAGAGGAGGTTTACCAGGATGTTACCTGGTATGGTAGGAAGATCGTATGAGGAAAGGCTGAGGCACTTGGGGCTGTTTTAATTGGAGAAAAGAAGGTTTGGGGTGACTTGATAGAGGTGTACAAGATGATTAGGGGTTTAGATAGGGTTGATAATGAGAATCTTTTTCCACGTATGGAGTCAGCTATTACGAGGAGTCATAGCTTTAAATTAAGGGGAGGTAGGTATAGGACAGATGTTAGGGGTAGATTCTTTACTCAGCAAGTCGTGAGTTATGGAATGCCCTGCCAGTAACAGTGGTGGACTCTCCCTCTTTATGGGCATTTAAACAGGCATTGGATAGGCATATGGAGGATAGTGGGCTAGTATAGGTTAGGTGGGCTTGGGTCGGCGCAACATTGAGGACCGAAGGGCCTGTACTGTGCTGTATTTTTCTATGTTCTATATCCCCAAATCAGAATGGAGAAGTGTTTTTGAATGTACTGTGTTCCATGCATGTGCTGTTCTTGTTCTTCCGTATGGAAGGGATGATGAGTTTGGAAGGTACTAAGAATCTTGTGAATTTCTGCAGTGCATCTTGCAGATGGTGCACTACCACTATGCAATTGGAGGAGGGAATGGATGTTTGTGGGTGTTGTGACAATCAAGTGGATTGCTTTGTCCTGGATAGTGCCAAACTTTGATCATTGTTGAAGCTGCACTCATCCAGGCAAATAGGGAGTGTTCCATCACATACCTGATGGTGCCTTGGGGACAGGCTTTGGGGAGTCAGGAGGTGTGTTATTCACTGCAGCTTCCATTCTTCTGACCTGTTTTTAGCATCAATGTATTTTTATGGCTAGTACAGTTCAGTTTCTGGTCAATGGTGACATCAAGGAATGTCTCTTATTGGAGATGACAATTTCCTGGCGTGTGTGCGGTGTAAGTATTACTTGCCACATTTCAGCCCAAGTCTGGATATTATCCAGATTTTGGTGCACTTAGACATGGACTGCTTTATTATGTGAGGAATGGGAACGTGGTAATGAACATTTTGCAATCATCAGACATTATGCTAAACGGAAGGTAACTGAAGAAGCTGTTTAAGAATAGTTGGGCCGAAGACACTAACGTGAGGAACTCCTGCAGTAGTGTCCTGGAGTTGAAATGATTGGCCTCCAACAACCACAATCATCTTCCTTTGAGCCAGATGAGATTCCCATTGACTCCACTTTTGCCAGTGCTCCTTAATGCCACAATCAAGTTCAGCCTTGATGTTGAGAGCAAAAACTCTCATCTCCCCTCTGGAAGTCAGCTCTTTTATCTACATTTGAATTGAGGCTGTAATAAGGTCAGAAACTGGGGAGCCCAGGCAGAAACAAAATTGGGATCAGTGATCAGGTTATTGCTGATTAGATGCTGCTCGATAGCACTGCTGTTGATACCTTCCATCACATTACTAATGATTGAGCTATTTAATGCGGGTGGTTACTGATCAGTTTGGACTCGTTCTGCCTTCTGTGTATAGTACACACCTGACAGACTTCCACATTGTCAGGTAAATGCCAGTATTGTACCCTTAATGGAACAGTTTGGCAAGGGACGTAGCAAGCTCTGGAGTACAAGACTTCAGAACTATTGCTGGAATGTTGTCACGGCACATAGTCTTTGCAATATTGAGTGCCTCCAACTGTTTCTTAATAGGATATGAAGTGATTTGATTGGGGCAAAGGCTGGTAATTGTGATGTCGGAGACCTCTGGAGGTGGATGAAATGGATAATCCACTTGGCAGCTCTGGCTGAAAACTGCTTCAAATGCTCTGGTCTTATTTTTAACACTGATGTGCTGGTATCAGTGAGAATGGGGACATTTGTACAGCCCTCTTTTCCAGGGATTGCTTAATTGTCCAACACCACTGGATGTTGCAGAACTGCAGTACTTAGATTTGATCCATTGGTAATAAAATTGCTTTACTTTATCATTTAGTGCTGATGCTGTTTGGAATGCAGATAGTCTTGTTTTGTAGCTTCCTCAGGTTGACACCTCTTTTTATAGTATGCCTCATGTGCACATGGCAAGCCCTCCTGTGCACTCCATTGAACAAAAGGTTGATTGCAAGGCTTTACAGTAATGGTAGACTGGGGGAATTTGCTGGTCCATGAGGTTGCAAATATGTTGGAATATAATTCTGCTGCTGTTGATGGCCACAATGCCTCATGCATGCTCAATTGAGTTGCTAGATCTGTTCTAAGTTCAATTGATTTAGCACAGTGATAGTTCTACTCAACATAATATAAAGTACTCTCAATGTGAAAGCAGAACTTTGTCTTCACAAGGACTGCACAGAGCTCACTCCTACTGGTGAGGATAAGGTCAAGGATGCTTTTCCCCCTTGTCAATGCCCTCAGCACTTGCTACAGACCCAGTCTCGCAGAAGTGTTCTACAGAACTTGGCCAGCTCTATCAAACTTGCTGGTTCTGAGTCACTCTCGGTGGTGGACATTGAAATCCCCACCTAGAGTCCATACTGTGTCCTTGCCACTCTCAATTATTCCTATTGTTCAATATGGAACAGCACTGATTCATCAGCCATGGGAGCAAAGTATAGCTCCTTGCCCATGTTTAATCTGGTGCCATGAAACTTCATATTGTCTGAAATCAATGTTGAGGTCTCCCAGGGCAACTCATTCCTGACTGTATATACCATTGTGCTGCCATCTCTGCTGGGCTCATCCTGTCAGTGTTACAGGGCAGCACAGTGGCTCAGTGGTTAGCACTACCTCAGTGCCAGGGACCCAGGTATGATTCCAACCTTAGACAACGGTCTGTGGGGTTTGCACATTCTTCTCCTCTGTGTGGATTTCCTCCAGGTGCTCCAGTTTCCTCCCACAATTCAAAAATGTGTAGTTTAGGTGAATTGGCCATGCTAAATTCCCCATGGTATTAATGGATGTGTAGATTAGGTGCATTAGTCAGGGGAAATGTAGAGTAATAGCGTTGGGGAATGGGTCTGGTGGGATACTCTTTGGAGAGTCAGTGTGGACTTATTGGGCTAAAGGGCCTGTTTCCACACTGTAGGGATTCTATGATTTCCAAGGATGGCAATAGCGGTGTACACAACATTGTCATCCTTGAGGAATTCTATGCTACTGGAAACAAAACGATTTGCGAAATAGCAGAAAATAATGGTAGTAATGAGGGTTTTGGGAAACTGGAACTCTCTGTCTGTATGGGTTGTAGATGCAGATAACATTTTAATAGTATTTAAATATCCACTTATGATGCCAAGATATACAAGGTTATGGGCTAAGGGCTGGATAATGAGATTAAACGAGATAGGTAGTTGTTTTTGACTGGCGCAGACTCGATGGGCCAAAAAGGCCTCTTTCTGTGCAGGAGAGCTCTATGACTATGCTTCTAAAACTGAAAATAATCAAGATAAATTCTTATACTAAATGAAGCTGAATGTAGAATACAACCATACAATCACAGAGCACAATAAATATGCGGAGTTAACAGTGATCCCAAAGAATGAAATTTTGCCCATTTTAATAATTACTACCAGCAACCAAAATTATGAAGATTTTGAAGGTTTTTGTCTTTCAACAGATGTTGGCAAATTTGGATATACGCCATCTAAAACACTCTACATCTGGTGCAAAATAAGTGGTTTAAACCTGGTTAGTTCGCAGCTTTTGATCAGATTACTGCAGCAAAAAGCCTGTCAGCAGACCAAAGCAGTATTAAAAAGCTAAACTCTTGGATGCAGTTTACTACAGAAAGAAGCCACAAAGAAGGTATTATTCCATGTGTGTTTAGGTTAAAAGAATTGAAAACATGTAAAGTAAAAATTACAAAATAAGTCACCTCAATAATGTAAAAAGCATATTTTTTAAATGAAGCCAATGAACACAAGAAATAGACAAGTTTAAAAAGACAGTATTCTTTGACTTAATTCTTCCAAGAAAGTTTTGTACAAAGTATCCAAATTAATATTTTACCTACAAAGTGGAATTGATCTTTGTACTGTATTGCATCAAATTATATTTTTATTCAGGATTTACAGCATTTGAAAATAAAACTAATCTCTCACGTCTTGTTTCTCCCATTATGATTGTTCTATTGGGGTTGCCAATAATGAAAGTCCCATCTGCTTCAGAGGTATGTAGTAATATCTCTGAACAGACAGATTGGAGAATATCTACAATAATTTGGTGCTGGCTCAGTAAAGTCAATAAAGTTTCTCAAGACATCTGAATGTACTAAGCTGATAAAACATATAATGTATGCTGAATTGTTCAATAACTTTCACAGCACTGAGCTGTTTTGCCCTAGCATATCGAACTTCCAGCTGAATTAATTATTTGTTTGACATATTTCAAAACATCTCAAATTATATATTTTTATCATGGTTAGGAAGACCCCAGTTTATGAAGTGTTCTAAGGAATCATCAGGTAAGAGACACCAATTTCACCAAGGAAAACAGCAAAGCTCATAAATTGGCTTTAACCAAATTATCCTCAATAATGACACTGGTGACAAGACAAATGGAGATTAGGAAAATTATGACAATAGTTCTAGGGACTTGGAATTTCACTTAGATAGATAGATTCTATCAAGTGGGACTGTTCCTTTGGAGAAATGGAAGTTGAGAGGAGATTTGATAGAGGTATTCAATACATAAGGAGTAAAATAGGGAAAACGTTTTCATTTGGTGGAAGGATCAAGAACAAGATAGCACAGAGTTAACTGGTAAAAGAAGCAATGGTAATGTGTGGTTAAAAAAAACCTTTTCATGCAGCTAGTCGTTTGGATCTGAAATGCACAGAGAGGGAAGTGTGGAGGAGACAGGTTCAATCAAATCACTCAAGAGGGAATTGGATTGTCTGAAAAGCAATAGATAAGGTAGGGAAATGGCTCAGTTTGAGTGTTGGCACAAAGCTGAATGGCCTCCTTCTGTCCTGTTGCCATGTGATTCGAGCAGACTAACAGAATCTCACAAAGAAATGTTGAGATGAGAAATATTTTTACATATGATATACATGAAATAAGATGGAGAAACAGAAGACAATAGGAATAAAAACGAATGCAACTGAAGCAGACAAAAAGGGAACTCCCACAAAAATGAACTGAAATGACGTTTACACTCATGAACAGTTTCCTTCAACTCAAAGTTAATTTAACTTTGCCTATCAGTGAGACAAACACAGAAACCCACTTGTGCCATTTCATACAGGGGGTCAAAGAGAAGAAAAGTGTTGGGGTGGTGGGTAGGGGGTGAGGGAAAAAAATCGACAAAGCACTAGAGGGTGAGGTGCAGGGTGAAAATCACGTAAAGGGAAGCTGTAGTCTAATATCAACATGCTAAGACAAAGAATCAGAGTTTATAGATTAGGAGCATAACTTTGACACAGGGAAACCGACAAATTGTGACACAGAAGTCTCAAAAATTAAAGCAAGAGTGAACTCATGCCATTAGTGGAAGACAAAATTATTTATGTGCTATCATATACTCAGAATTAAAAACAGTGATATAGTGTAATTATATATTGATGAGTTTCATCAGCTGATTATTGATGATAAGCTTGACAGACTGTTAATAGTGCACTGGATCCTTATAAATGCAAGGAAGTTTTGCAGCTTAAAATCAAAGCACAATTACATAGTTATTACAAATTTGTTATTGCTGTGCTTTCAAATTAGTAGCGTTAAATCAATTTCTTTTAAATACATTACCCTGGACATTAAAAATGTAACTCATTTGACAGCATTTATGAATTAACATGTAGCAACGCTCATTCCTCAGGATATCTATTACATTGCACACACAAATGACCATGTATAAGATGATGCTTTTAGAAAAGGAAATGCAGAAAAACAGTACTATTGTAATATTCTATTAAGCTTTATTATTTTCCATTCTATTATATTAATATGCATAATCACTTCATTATTCTCAATTAAACTGTAAAAGAGATTTGTAACTGGTGCTTTTTAAATAGAAGGTCTCCTCTACAGATCATTAATTTAACTTCAAATCAACATTTAAATAGGAAGCAGCCACGTGCATGCTCTCATTTCCTTTGATTCATCTTCTGTCGTGGTTTTCCTATTTAGTAAACAATTCTGGGAAATTTTTAATAGAGTCATCTAAATCCATCAATCGTGAATCTGTCAGATTGTTACAGCTGTCACATATTTTTAGAAGCTATAGTGGTTGATTGAGCTTGGATTATCTCAGGTGGTATCAGTATCTGTGTTCACCTTACGCCACAGAAATTGTCATGGAAGTAGTCTTTATACTAATTTACTGAGAAGCAAACAGTCTATTCAGCAATAAATTTGCTCTCATCAATGTTCAATAACATGCTTGTTTCTACCATTTCCTGAGAGGTCTAACCATTGTATTTACATTGGGGCACCGATAATACTGGCAGTAGACTCAGTGCAGCAACATAGAACTCATTTAGTCTGTCCTTGGTGTTTGACATGAAACTGTACTGTAATTTTAAACGTTAGAATAACTCCACACATTGCTTTACAGTGGAAACAAGGTATCTTCCTTCTCTTCAGTCCAATGTTTACTTGTTACTGTGCAATGGATCTTAGCAAAGAACACTAATATAGATTTTCCCTTATGGGAAATGTTTAGCGACAAACCATTAAATCACTGGAGAAAAGATATACTTCAATAAAGATGCAACCTGAATAAAGTACCAATATTTTGAATATAGCATTGGTGTGAAAGTCATTAGTTGGTCAGATGAAATGGCCAATCTTAATTTTTATTTAAAAAAAACAGGCATGTGGCTCTTCCCTCCCTCATGTTGACAGTCAAATATAGACTTAATAAAGGAGATATGACAATGGAAAAATATATTGCTACGCCTCAATATGTGAAGGTAAAATTCATCAGTATCACATTCAGCTGTGGTATTAAACCAGAAAGATTCAACAAAAATTACAAAGTTAGATCACAGTTCTGGATTAAATGTCAGTTGGCTAGCAACATTCTTCCAATCATATCTTACTTATTTATCTTGCCAAAGAACCCTGTCAAAGTACATATGGTTGAAATAAAATTAAAGATGTATAGATTTAAATACAATACATAAAAGTCATTAATTATCTGTAATTTATTGCATATTAATGCCAAACTAATATTAACTTTGTAATTTATAATAAATACTTTTAAATAGACAGTGAAAGTTCACAGAAAATTAGTTATACCTAAAAGTGTAGCTGGTGACTGCTGTAAAGTTCAGTTAGAGAAATTTGGACAATAAGACTAGATAATATGACTTTAAACAGTACCCTAAACAGCTCTGCTTCATGTAATCTTGCAGGAAAGTTCACAAGAATGAAACACATCTGAGATTGTAAGCAATGTTGTTTCTTTGGGTTAAGTGTCCTATGCCCAGAGAGAAAAAATAACAATGAAAATTTAATAATCCAGTCTTTGTAAAGTGAATGCTAAACTACATCATAACTTTATGACTGATGTCAAATATAATTGTTGACTTGGGTGGCAACTGCTTCAATATCAAATGGACAATGGAGTTGGGGGTCAAAGCTGCACTTCAAGCTGAGTTTATGCTGGTTTATCTCATTGCAAGGTATAATCAGAAACATGTGTTGTTGCCTTCTTTGAAATTTTAGGAAAGTACTTCCGCACTTTTCAGTTGCAAATAGTAACATACACTTAGCCAGTCAGAGTGAAATGGGAGAAAACAGCATTTTGTTTTGAGGACATGGCAGCATTACTCAGTCTTGAACACTGTTTTCCTTAATAACTACATGTCTACAACAGCCTACTGGTCTATCAGAGTTAAAACGAGGTTACCAAAGTAAGGTCATGCAGCATAAAGTCACTTGTTTGGTAGGTGGAAAATAGTGATACTCATATAGGAGAAAGTTAATAAATATTCATGAATCACAAGACACAGTTACCAACACTGCTTCAAGCTCCAGTGCGTAGACAGTGGTTATTAGTGTAGAAACAGATATTAAGAAACATATATCGAACATGTAACATGAATTGAAAATAACACCGTAAAGTACTGTCACTGAGACCAACTGCAGCTTAAAACTGTACTTTGTAGTTTTATATTTGGTAACAATTTGTTTTCCTTGCTAAATTTTCCCCCATTCATTTTAATGATCAGTGCAATGAAGAGACCTTCCTTCATTTTATTCACTTGACGCTTGTACTAGATGCATTATAAATCCGATTTTAAAATCACAGAATCCCTGTAATGCAGAGAGGGGACATCTGGCCCACCGGGTCCGCACCAATCTTCCGAAGAGTATCCAACCATAGATAGGCACACATCCTATTTTCCAACCCCACATTTACCATGGCCAATCCACCTAACCTGCACATCTTTGGACTGCAGGAGGAAACCGGAGCACCCAGAAGAAACATGTACGGACACAAGGAGAATGTGCAACCTCCACACAAACAGTCGCCTGAGGCTGGAATCAAACCCGGGTTCCTGGTGCCGTGAGGCAGCAGTGCTAACCACTAAGCCACCCTGCCTCCTTTTACGATCTTCTCCAGAACAAAATTAGTTGTTACTTCTAATGTTACTTTAATTGTTTTAAAATCAGACATTTGATTATCTGATTGAAGCAAGGGTAAGGTAAGGAAAAACCTTTTGAGTCAGCTGGTTTAGGTGTGGAATGCACTATTTGGAAGTGTGGTGAAGGCAGGTTTAATTGTGGCATTCAAGAGGGTATTGGATGGTTATTTGGATAAAAATAAAAGGGGGAATAAAGCAAAAGATTGGCATGAAGTAATGATGTTCATTTCTTGAGCTGATGACAGGCACAATAAGACAAATGGCATCCTCTTGCACAGTAACACTTCTGTGATTCAGTCTTCCGCTTAACTGCTGGGCTTGTAATTATCACAGTGTTGCTCGTACGCAGCAGCTTTTATGGATGCATTGTACACTTGCTATTTAAGGCTATTAGTTCTGGTGCTCACTAAAATACAATCATGAAATAATTAACTCTTGTAGCAACAATGTTGATTTCATTATTTGTTCTGAGTGTGGGCACCATGTATTGTTCATTCCTAGTGCCCTTAAGGAGGTGACTGTGTGCTACCCTTCTTAAGCCATTGCAAATTAAGGGGTGCAGGTGTTACCCAGAGTGCTAATTAAAATGGAGCACTTGGAGTTTGACCCAGCTACAGTGAAGGAACAGCAATGTAATTTCAAGTCAGGAGGGGAACTTGCATATGGTTGTGTTCCTATATATCTGCTGTCCCTGTCCTTTTCAGTAGTGGAGATCATGGGATTGCGAGATGCTGTCAAAGGAGCTTTGGTGAGTTACTGCAGTGCATTTTGTGCATACTACACAGCTGGCACCATGTGTCAGTGGTGGAGGGAGTGAAATCTCTTAAGCAGTTAGAAACACAGTTAAACAGATAAAAACAAATGGTACCAAATAAGCCAAGTTGAAAGGATGTCAGTCCTTAAAGAGACTAAACGTGGTGATGGGTGCCAATCACGTAAAGTAAATTGCTGCGAATGAGTGGTACTAATGCTGTACTCATCCAGGCAAGCAAGCAGATTCCATTAAACTTCTGATTTCTGCTGTGTAAATTGGACAAGCAGTGGAAGAGTGGAGGAAAGTTACTCCCTGCAGAATTTTCAGTCTCTAACCTACTCTTATAACTAGACAGTATTTATACGTCTGGTCCAATTCAGTTTCTGGGCAGTGATAGCCTTCAACATATTGATATAGTGGAGGATTCAGCGATGGTAATGCCACTAAATGTCATAGGGACATTCGATTCTGTTTTGAGAATGTCATTGCCTGTAAATATTACTTGCAAATTTACAGCCCAAACTAGAATGTTGATCAAATCTTGCTGTGTATGGGCACGTGTATTTGAGGAATAACAAATGATGTTAACCATCATGAAAATGATCACTATCATCCCCTCCAACTGATGGAGGGAAGGTCATGAATGAAGCTGAAGATGGTTTGGCCAAGGATACTACTCTGCAGAAGATATCCTGGAACTCAGATGATTGACCTCCAACATTCACAACCACTTAAGAACATAGGAGCAGAGTTAAGCTATTCACCGAAGGGTCTGTTTCCATGCTGTATATCTCTATGACTCTAAATCTGCTTTTATCATTGCTATGTTTTTCAACCCCATTCTTTTGGCTTCACCCTGTAATCCGTCATCTCCTTACTAATCAAGACTCTATCTATCTCTGTCTTAAACACACAAAGACTTGGCCTTCACAGCCCTCTGCATCAATGAGTTCCTCTGGCTGAAGAAATTGCTCATCATCTCAGTCCTAAAGGGTTGTCCCTTTACTCTGAGGCTGTGCCCTCAGGTCCAAGTCTCTCATACTAGTGAAAACATCATCGACCATATCCATTCTAAACAGACCTCTGTGTACCCTCAATGTTTAATTTAAAGCTTACCCACACTCCCTCTAATCCTTTTAAACTCTGAGTACAGACCTAGAGTCCTCAGCTGCACTTCATATGACAGGCCTTTCCCCATTTAGAAAATAGTGTATACCTCTCTATTCTTCTCACCAAAATGTATAACCTTAAACTTTGACACACTGTATTCTATCTGATAGTTCTTTGCACACTCACCTAGCATGTCCAAATCATTCTACGGTCTACCTGATGCCTCAACATTACCTTGCATCCATCTATCTTGTGTTATTTGTAAACTTAGCAACAATGCCCTCAGTTCCTTCATTGAGATCGTTAATGTATAATGTGAATAGTTATGGTACCAACGTGGACTCCTGCAGAATTCCACTTGCCACCGACTGCCATCTTGAAACAGACAACTTTATCCCTTCTGCTTTCAACCATTTAGTCAATCCTATATCTATGCTAGTACCTTGCCCGTAACGCCATGAGCTCTTATTTTATTTAGCAACTGCCTGTACAGCACCTTGTCAATCCAAATAGATCATGTCCACTAGCTCTCCTTTGTCCAACTTACTTGTTACCTTCTCAAAGAATTCTAGCAGATTAACTCATTAAGTCTTCGCAAGCTGATTAGACTAGCTACCCAATCCAATTCTACTTTTTAGCATCAAATCCATGGACTTGCAGATTAGAGTGCCTCAGATGCAGTTTCAAACTCTTTATAAATGAATGGAAGGTTTCCCAACTCAACCATCGAACTGCGCAGTGGATTCTAGACACCCACCGCCCTCTGGATTTCTATTGATTCCTACCTCGCAACAGGTCACTGATGCCATCAAATGCTGCCTTGATGTCAAGGACAGTAACCTTACAATACCTACAGGCAAAAATAAAATCACAACACCAGGTTACAGTCCAATGAGTTTATTTGGAAATACAACCTTTTGGAGTGCTGCTCCTTCGTCTAGTAGCTACTAGCTACCTGACAAAGGATCAGTGCTCCGGAAGCTTGTATTTCCAAATAAACCTATTGGACTATAACCTGGTGTTGTGTGATTTTTACTTTGTCCACCTCAGTCCATCCAAATCAGAAATACGTCTGGGGTCAGGTCATTTGTTCATATTTGGATGAAGGCTATAATGACGTTAATACTAGAACCAAATGAAGCTACTATCATTTTGCTGATGATGGAGCGCAGACTAGGTCAGTAGTTGGCTGGGTTGAATTTGACCTCTTTTTAATGGACAGGGTACACTAGGAAATTTTCCACACTGCTCAGTGGATGTCAATGATGAGGCTCTACCAGAATAGTTTGCCTAAGGGGTGCAGTAGAAGTCTTCAGTACTTTTGTCAGAAAATTATCAGGGCCCATACTCTTTCAAGTATCCAGTGCCTTAGGTGGTTTCTGACAGCACCTAGAATGAATTCAATTGACTGCAGACTGTGATACTGGAAACATCAGGTTATGCTGGGCGACACGGTGGCTCAGTAGTTAGCACTGCTGCCTCACAGCACCAGGGTCCCAGGTTTGATTCCAGCCTCCGGCAACTGTCTGTGTGGAGTTTGCACATTCTCCCCGTGTCTGCGTGGGTTTCCTCCGGGTGCTCCAGTTTCCTCCCACAATTCAAAGATGTGCATGTCAGGTGAATTGGCCATGCTAAATTGCCCATAGTGTTAGGTGCATCATTCAGAGGGGAAATGGGCTGGGTGGGTTATTCTTCGGAGGGCTGGTAAGGACTGGTTGGGCCAAAGGGCCTGTTTCCACACTGTAGGGAATCTAATCTAATGCTACATCACCCATTCAGTAGTTCTGGATGAAATTAGGCTTTCTGTCTTGCATATATAGGTGTTGCCCATATAACCATCACAGCACTCCATCACCCACCCCCACTTCTCATCATTGAGGATTTGAGGGTTTTGATATTTCCTCCTCCTGTTAGTTGTTTAATGTTCCACCACCATTCACAATGTGATAGGACTGCAGATCTTACCTGTTGATTGTGGAGTCACTTGTAGAATCTGTCTATCTCATGCTGCTTATGCACTTTGACACATTCATAGTCCTGAGATGTAACTGGACTGAGTTGACACCTTTGGTTTGAAGGTGATGGTAGAATGGGGAAATGCCAGACTACGAGGTTACAGACTTTGTTTGAGTAGAATTCTGGTAACCTACAACACCTTGTGGATGTCTAGCTTTGAGCTATTTGATCAGTTCAACATCTATCCTGTTTAGCATACTACAACAGAGGCTATCCTAAGTTGAAAATAGAGTTTTGTCTCCACAAGGACTACGTGATGGTAACCACAATTATAGATGGATACACCTGGGACATTATATTTGCGAGAATGCAAGTAAGTTAGTTTTTCCCTCTTGTTGGCTCTCTCCCCTCTTGCCATAAACCCCATCGCCCATCATGACTTGCCCAGTTTAGCCAGTATTGGTGCTACAATATGACTATTGGTGAACATTGAAGTCATCAGCCAGAATTTATTCTGTGTCTTAGTCACCATTAGTGCTTCTAATGAGTGGTGTACAACATGGAGTAGTGCTGAATCTTGAGCTTGTGGGGAGGGCAAGGGATGAGTAAGGCCCCATAGGTAGAATCAACTGGAGATTTTCTTGCCCATGATACCATGAGATGGGAGTCCAGTATCAATCTTTAGAAATCCTAGTAGAACTTCTTTTTAACTGTGCCACCACTTCTTTGAGTCTGTCCTGCCATAGCCAAGATTGTGATGGTGACGTACGTTATGATCCTGTGATTACATTGTTCAAAAACTGTTGTTTGGGATAGCTGTCCCATTTTGGCACAAGACTTCAGACATTAGCAAGGAGGACTTTTCATGCGGGCTGGATTTGCCATTGCCGTTCTAGTACAATATGATCCATTGGGTGTCATTCCTTTTCTTAAGCTCTGTAGCAGTAAAATACATCTGAGTGTTTTAATGTGTCCCTTCAGAAGACATTTAATAATATTGTCTGGAGTCATCAGGGAAGGATAGCAAATTTTCTCCCCTAAAGGACACAAGATACAACATTCTTGGATTTATTTCTCAGGGCAATATTGCTCACTCCCTCATGGCAAAATTTAAACAAAGCTTCACAGTTAATAGCTAATTATCATTAACTGGCGCATTAGCATTCTCCATGGCACACATGCATCAACGTCCACTTGACAACCAATCAGCTTTCTCCTCTCATACAGTACGAACATCGTTTTCCCTTTAACTTGATAATTCTTACAACTTGTTCTGATTTGAGCAACATGAAATATTGTAAAAGAAAAACCTTCTCAGCAATACCCAATTTCAGATTTGTTAACTGGATTCTAATTCCACCAAGATATGTCCCCGGAAAATGGAACTGTGCAAGTGTATGGATTAATAGTCCAGTAATATTATCATAATCCCACCACCTCCCATAGTTTGCTAATAAGATAAGGGTTTCTCTCCACCAGTTCAGGTGTTAAGTAGATTGCAAAGAGAATGCCCATGCTGTCAGTCCACTTTTGGAACCTGAAGTTAAATCCACTCACTCTAAAGATCAGTTTAAAAAATTAACACTAAATGCACTTGATTAACTTGGAACTTTCAGCACTGCCTACTCTGAAATCAATGGTGTCATCAAAAAGATGATGAAAGAGAAAATGAATATTTGCATTTACAAAAACAAGATTAATTTGCTAATATCTCGAATGGAAAATATATAACTAAATTGCACTTGCACACAATTCTAATACTAATTATCCTACCCAGCACTCCACAAATGACTGGTAGAAACACATTCAAGTAATTAACAACCTGATTTCTCAAATGTTCATAGCTACTGTTTTAAAGATTTTCAGAATAAATCTGTTTTAATTTGGATTGAATTTTGTTGTTCAAAACTAGTCGATGGCAACAGGCATTATTCCCTCAAATTATTTTCGGAGTGCACGGGAAAGTCATTTAAGTCAGCGTCACTTGAAATTTTCAGCACAGCTACATATGTGCAATTCCTAAGGAGCTGACTTGTGCACAAATGCTTGATTACTTGGAACATTGATTATAGTTAAAGGATGCACTGGAGTAAAAAAAATACACACTCTTAGCTAATAAATAAAATATCTAAAAAGCATTTGGTAGGCTAAAGAGACTTCTTAAGTTTTCCGAGTTCCTATGGTTCCACAGATTTTATCTTGGAATTCTACCTTGTAAACTACTCTTGTTCTAATCAGGCTTACATAAAAAAGTACTTAAATAAATACTGGAAGAGGGCAAAAGCAGAAGAATTTGAAGCCAGTCATCAACATCAAAGGAGAAAGAGAAAGAAGGATCCAGAAACACTCACAAATTTCCAAAAGAAAGAAATAAAGGAGGACCCTATGCTTCTGAACAAAATGAGGGGGAGGGGAATGGGGTCAGCTTCATAATTAGTGGAAGAGTGCAAGGTCAGTAGCTTCTCAAACAATACAAGAGAGCACAGGGACAGCAACTTCAAAAAGAGAACAGTGAACCCACATGAGAAGGACAGCAGGAGATAAAGCAAGAGGCAAACCTAATTCAACGTATTTTTATCTGCTAGGAGTGAAATGCACTGTCACAGGAAAACGGACAGCAGATTGGTGGATAGTTCTTCCATGTTATGTTTGATTGGTCAAGAGGTTGAAATCAACATACATGATTGCAGTTGAATAGTAGAGTTATCGTTTAAAATATTTAACATCCAAATTAACTAATTCAATAGAATAGATATAGCTCAGCAGGCAATGTGCAGCAGTTGTAGTATGTGAGAGCTGTGGCTGTCGATGCGATCCAGAGTGACCACATCGGCACTAAGTGGTATGTGTGTGTGTGCGTGTGGAATATAGGTGTGTATAGGTGGGACCAGGAAAGGATTTTGCTAAGTGCTAACAAACAGCTCAGAACCAAATTAAAAATCAGAACCATACAGATAATAATCTCCACATTACTACCTGAACCATGTACAAATTGGCATAGCATAAATAAGATTACAAAGTTAAATATCAGGGTTAAAAGATTAGTGTGGAAGAAATGTGGGTTCAGATTCAATCAGCACTGGCACCAGTACTGGAGAAAGACAGAACTATTACAAATTGAATAACTACAGTTGTAGATAGGGCTTTAAAGTCATCAGTGGAGCAGGAAGGAGGCTTCAATTGAAGAGTTTAAATACTCAAAAAGAAACGAGAAAACAGAGGCGTAGATTAATGAAGAGATGAACTATAATCAAAGTGTGAATCAGAGAATCCCTACAGAGTGGAAATAGGCCATTGGGCCCAACACGTCCATACCGACCCTCCGAAGAGTATCCCACACATACATGTTCCCCTATCCTACTCCTCTACATTTAGGAGAAAGTGAGGAGTGTAGATCAAAATCGAAGAGTGTGATGCTGGAAAAGCACAGTGACAGAAAAGATTGCAGTAATTAGAAGCAAATGTGGAGGATGCTGGAGAAGCTTAGCAAGTCTGGCAGCATTTGTGCAGAGAGAAACTGAGTGACAGTTTTAAGCCCAGTATGACGTCTTCAGACTGAAAAATGTTCGAAAATGTCTTTTTATGCTATTGACAGAAACAGAGAAGGAGCAAAGGAAACAGATGGAGTAGAGGCCCAGTGTAAAAAATCAGAGGGGTTGTCAATGGTGGAAAGAGAAAAAGTGATGTAAAATGGGTGCAAATTAAAGTGTGAAAGGAAGAGGATAGGTCCTCTCTACTGAAAGAAAAAGTAAACAACACAGGAACAGGGTAAGACTGGAAAGTGGGAGTTGGAGGAGAATATAAGGAAAATCAAGAACAGACATTGTGCAGTCAGTGTTTAAAGTTATGGAATTCAATGGTGAGACCTAGAGGCTGTAAAGTGCCTCAGCAGAAAATTCGGTGGTGATCTTCAAGCTTGCATTTTGCTTTGCTGGTACGTTGCTTTTGGCCCAGGACCAAAAAAACATTTAGACAAGCTGAGCCAGTGGGCAGTGGGCATAAAGTGGATAAATATAAGCTTATCCTGTTTGGTCACAAAAAACATGAAGCCAAATTAATATCTAAATAGTGATAAATGGAGAGAGACCTGGGTATCCTTGCACACCAATTGATGGAGGTAAGAATGCAGGTGCAGCAGGTGTTAAAGAAAGTAGTTTGTATGTTGATCTTCATAGCAAGAGGATTTAAGTGCAAGAGGAAGAGTGTCTTCTGCAATTATGCTAGGCCTTGGTGAGACCACACCTGGAATAGTGTGCACAGTTTTGGTCTCCTTGTCTGAGGAAGTTGTGCAGTGAAAGTTTACCAGACCAATTCCTCGGGTGGTGGGATTGACATGCGAGGAGAGGTTGAATCGGTTAGGATTAGAAGAATTAGAGGGACCTCACAGAAATATATAAAATTCTAACAAGATTAGACAGGGGAGATACAGGGAGGATGGTCTCAATGGCCCAGAACCAGAGGTCATAGGTTAAGGATACTGGGAAATAATTTAGAACTGAGATGAGGAGAAATTTCTACCCAGAGGGGCACAAGCTTGTGGAGCTTGCTTTCACAGAAAGTAGTTGAACACTGCATGATTTCAGGATATTATTATGGAAGTAGATAGAGCATTTGGGACTAAATGGATTAAAGGAAATTGGAGGGGGGGGGCGGGGGGTAAATAGCAGGGACAGGTTATTAAATTGGACGATCAGCCATTGTAACAATAAATGGCAAAGCAGGCCCAAAGAGTCAAATGGCGTACACCTGCTCTTATTTTCTATTTTTATGAAACGTTAGCATGACAGCAAGGTGGTTTATTGAAAAGGCAAGCATGATCTGGGTCATTTCTACTGACAAAGCAGGGGTGTTCTGCAAACCTAGTCTGATTAAATTTAAAGATGCATTCATAAAATACTGCCTTACCTGGAAAACATGTTTGAGGTCTTGAACACTTAAGAGGGAGGACATGTAATAGGCAAGTGTTACACCTATGATTACATGGAAAGTTGCCACGGGGGAGTCCGCATGTGTTATGTCTGATGGAGAACTGGATCAGGATACTGTGGAAGCAAGGCTACCTGCAGAATGCTTGCAGTGGAGGGGAGAAAAAAAAAATGGGTTTGGTGGGAAATCCTGCTTGAGGTGCTGAAAATGGCAGAGAATGGTCCTTTGAATGAGGAGACGACAAGGGTGGAAAATAAAGGCATGGGGAACTTTATGTTGTTCTGGGAAGGTGTGGAAGAGCATTGCGTAGGCAAAGAACCAGGAAATGAAGGCCCTGTTCACCAGTGGGGACAGTGAGGAAAAAGGTCTCTGAGAGTCAGCTCCACCAATAGTGACAACTGAACAGATGCTATTGAGATAGAAAAGCTGAGAGAATGGAATGCAGTAGAAATTAGAACTGGAGTAAATAGAAGTAGTAAGTCAAACTTAAGGCTCAATATCTAAATGCACACAGCATTATAACAAGATAGATGAGCTGACATCATTAATAGAAATTAATAACCCTTTGTCAGAAAGCTTTAACTCTGTTTCTCTTTCTACAAACGCTATCAGACCTGACTTTCTCAACCATTATGCTTTTGTTTCAGATTTCTTTTATTTTATTATATTTACAATGTTAAATGCCATTTAAATGCATGGCAAGTCAACTAATTTCACTGTCACTTTCAACTGCTCACTTTGCAAGTTCTAGCCTCCTCATGGAACACACGTGCTTTCCATTCTTACTTCTTCGAATGCTTTGACTATGAAGTTGCGAGCAGCCCCAATATTTCATCTTTTTTTCCAAGATATCCAATTCTTTTACCCATTTGTTTCAAATTTCCCAGTTCATACACTTAGACATTTTTGGTTACTTTATGCATCTAGGTGCTTATTTCATGGAACTGTACATTCATTCTAATATACCTGAGGTAGATCTTCAAAACAGCTATTCAGATACTCCCACTCCCCTGCTAATGTCCATAGTCTGTATTTTCACTCCTTTCTATTGAATTGATGTTTGAATGTCACAGCTCAAATCTATTTTCACTAGCCAAACAGAAAGTGCCTACAGACACCTTCTCAGCTCAAAGAAGAGCAATTCCAACTTCTATTGTTGTTCCAATAACTTGAGCCCTTCACGCTTGGAATGCTTCTAATAAACTGTCTCCAGACTGGAAACTGTAAAGAATGAAAGTGAGCTGATAACCCGGCATGGAGACCAATTTTTACATGGATATTTTTAGGTCTGTTCCTAGGAAACAAATGAGAATAACCTTTAAAACTGAGGGAGCATGAAGACAACACTCCTAATCCTCATATCTGCTCACCACCTCCACGGTTGGTGGAGGTGTTGGTGTTGAGCAGGCAGTACCTCAAACAGAATATTGAAAATGATTAACCATTTTCACTTGAAGACATAGCTCAAGGGGCCTGTCATCAACTGGTGTTTGGGCGTCTGGCAGTGTGCAGCCAAGTATCTCCAATCAAATTATTGCTGGATTCATATTGCAGCCGAGAGAGGATAAACCCCTACTGCAGTAAATGGAAAAAGTATGGCCACAGTTTTAAAAGCAGTTGGCGCTGGAACTTCCACTTCTCCACTGACCACAATTCAATGAACAGTATTTCAAGTGAGGGCTAACACATGATTTATAACAGCTTAGCAAAATGTCCTTACTTTTGCACTTTATGCCTTTATTAATGGAGTGATAATTTACTGTAGTCAATCAAGTAACATCTCTCAGAAACATGACAAGCTTTAAGCTTTTAACGGTGCAGAAAATTACATGAAGCAGAATAAATTTGACCAAAATTCACAGTCTGGATTGAATGACTAAAATTAACTTTTGTTTTCCCATAAATGATGAAGACTGCTGTGTCGTCTCAGTGTCTGATTTTAAAGTTACCTCAATGAAAAGCTTTTCATAAAGAATAGTTAGTGATTTATGTCCAGGATTCTATTCAAAACTGAATATTACAACAGACAACAATCAAATAAATCACTTAACAAATATTGCATTACGTGGATTCTAAACCTTTCCTAAAAAGGTAACTCACCATTATCTTTATTGCTATTTTCTTCAATGGTCATTTGCTCTGCAAGCTCAGACAGAGACTCATCAATTGTTTGGCTGCCTCGCAAGGTCAGAGAAAGTCGTCGCTTGAATTTTTTCATTTTTTCCATGAAATTCTTTATTCATAGAAGCCTGAAATTAAACATATTACTTTGTTAGTTGGCAGCTCATTTAATTCCACCAGTTAAAAAAATTGAAGGAAGTGCAGAATTCAGCTTCATTTCAACAAAGCAAATAAAACTTTGCTGGAAGTTCTTTACTTCATATATCAACTGAAACAAAAAATACTTACATATTGTCATTGTTATCTGAATTTACAAGACTTTCCCAAATCACTGAAGCTCAAAAGAATTTACAGAAATTGGAAAAGTCTTTCTCCAGAGGGCATATCAACCCAAGAAATCCAAGGTGTGGACTGTTTTCAGACATTTATCCCATTCTAGCCAAAATTGCCACAAATAGGAATGGGAGATAAAATCCTGAAATCTGGTCCTGCACGTCATTTTTAAAGCTTTTTCATTTCTATTCCAATCTAGATGGTGACATGGTACTCTGACTTTCATCTCAGTTGATGCTAGAATCCAGTATTTGGAAGAGGTTTCAAACTAAGGAGGCCTCCCACATCCTCCCCTCCAGTATCTTCCCCATTTAAACGATCCCTGTGGCATCGTTTGCTGAGGAGTAAGATAGTTCTCAGGGTTCTGCCTGATACTCATCTTTCAACTCACTCCATCACAGATTATTAAATCACTTGCCTCATTGCTTTTGTTGTGCACATACTGACCATCTTATCTCCTTGCAAAGTAATAGTAACAACAGTTCAAAAGCACTTTTTTTGAATGGTAAACCACTTTGGGACCTAAATGGTGCAATATGAAGACAGGCTCATTGTTATTTTACAATGAAAGAAATAAAGCTTTATTCAATTAACATAATGAAAACTGGGAACAACAATGCTTCCCATTTGTTTTGACATCTGGATCAGGTCTTCAGCTCTGTGTAGCCTAGATTTTCAAAAAACAACAGAAGAATTGATAAGCATAAATAAATATACACTTAGGATCATGTTTTTGTTCTCCCCATTTATCACAATACCACACTGAACACACTGCACTTGCGCCTGAACAAAGTAGTATAAAACTGGTTTCAAACTGATCTTTAATGGTTAAGAATTGCATTATATCACTAATTGATTCAATGTCTAGCTGTCTAGTCTTCACTTCCCTGTCAGCCAATTATACGAAGTTTGGCTTCTTTATGCCAGTCAGTTTGACTACAAAATTATTACTTGCCACCTAACTTAGACAGAACTGTAAATTTAAGGAATTTCAGACATATCAGCAAAGGGATTAATACCTGTGAAGGCATATCCTGCTCACGCTGTGATTCAGGCTTTTCATAAGCACTCCCACTAAAACCATTTTGAAACATCTGCAGACCAGGACCTACCAATCCAACACAAGCTGACTTTGTTGGGTTAGCACACATTTACAAATCTTGTTACAACAGGACCCAGGGTAATGCTTTTCAATTTATTCTGGTTCCAGACGAGAACTCTAATTAATTAAGCTCCCCGCTGAAGAGGGATAAACATCCACTCTCTCAAATGGCCGCAACAAGGTTAACTTAAAATCGATTACTTGACTTGAGTTTATCTTCTTCCTAGACCCCAATTAACTTGTGTTTTAATAGGAGCCAATTTAACAAGTTGTACTTGAGTTAGCAAAGTACATTTAATAATTATTATCTGCGAAAAGAAATACTAACATAACACATGCCCCTATTTTTAATCTTTGGATAATTCCAAAAAAAAAGTTAAAAATGAACAATTTACAGAGCAGTATCGGAATTGTTTGTGAAGAGTGAATAGCTTAACATTATCGTTGTTAGTGATGGTTACTAGTATGTTTGACACTGGTAGTTGGAACAGTTGGTTTCACAATCCTTAGTTACAGATTGTTGAGATTCTGTAGTTCTAGTTTCTTTTGAGCACGACTGAATTCCAGCAAGGAGAGACGTTCCTTTTGTTTGACTGCTAGCAAGCTGACCTGTAGCACTTAGTGAGAATTTGGAATTGTTTTGCCACTCTGTACACTGTCAATATTCATATTGTTGTCCCATATTGTCTGATGCAGTATATGTATGGCTGTTCCAAATTCGGAGATAATCATTCTCGGTCTCATTTTTTGGCTCACAGAAGATCAATGATTTCCTATTTCTCCTGAATGTCCTTTCAGTTATCCTGACATTATAAGACTGGCTGATGTTTCTCTGATGACCAAAGTTTCTGACTTTATACCGAGGTTAACAGAGTTTTCACCATGTCTGGAATAGTAGCACCTCTGCAGCTTTTTGCTGTTGATATTTCCTAGATACTTTGCCTTTTTTATATGGTCAGATTATAATTGGCTTGAGATTCCATTCTGAATTATGTATATCTGTTTTTAAACCTCCTTTGTAATTCTGCTGGGAAGTATTCACTTCTTAATGACATTACTCTGTAACTAAATAGAGGTAATTTCTATTGTGTGGTTCTTGTGCATCATTGAATTCACAATTTTGACTTCTCTTTCTGCTTCTTCATTCAATTGAAGGTGAAGGTCTTATCACCCAGTTGATGCCTGCCTCCAAAGTGAACTTCCCAAAATTCTCGTCCATCAGTTGAAGTCCATTGTCCTATACTAATTCTTCCAGGAAACAGTGTACGACAAAGATCCTTTTCAGTGCTCTGATCATTAACACTGCCGTGGTTAAATGAAGTCTTGCCACTGTAGGACTAAATACATCTATCTGCTAAAGATTCTAATCTGTTTTACGAGCCTTTTTCATCACTTCTTTGGAAATCTTGATGAAAGCATCGGCTCTGTTGGCACTTGGTTATGTATGGGACACAGCCGACAACAAAAGGTTGCCTTTCGGAATAATTGGTCACCACACAAGGTCTTCCAGTTACTCTTTTCTATATCCTCTCAACAGGTACAATATTCTTTTCATACTGTTGTACCACCCTACTTCTAAATTAATTGCACTAATTTATGAATTTGCAAAATTACTTCAACAAGGGTACAATTTTTCTGAGGACTTCTTTTGGGATTTTCTAGAGGGCTACTTTTTGGTTTGCAGGACTTCCTTTTCATTTTCACTAGGTCACGTTGTGAATACAAATGTTATGTATGCATGTAGACATAGGCGGGTTTTAGATTACATATAATTTGAAAACATTGACTTTCTAGGCAGCACTCCATTTAAACGCAGCAGGTCAGGCAGCATCCAAAGAGCAGGAGAATCGACATTTCGGGCATGAGCCCTTCTTCAGGAATGCTTTTCCAGCAACACATTTTCAGCTCTGATCTCCAGCATCTGCAGCCCTCACTTTCTCCTCGAGCACTCCATTTAACTTTGTTTGACAGCATTCCATTCAACGTTTTTTGCAGCAAAACAACTGATACACAAAATATCACCCACTCCTTCATCAGGTGGTTGTATTCTGCCATCTTATGCATTAGTTAAATTAATTTTGTCTTAATCTATTTTAATTAATAAATCTCATCTCTGAATAAGCTTTAACACTGCTAGTAAAGCATGCAACAAGCTATTTGGAAGGCTAATGGAATGTTAGCCTTTCCCACAACAGGTTTTCAGTTGAGAAGTAGTGAGGTACTGTTTGAATTGCACTTGGAATCATATGTCAGTTTTAGTTTCCTTATCTCAGGAAGGATATCACTGCAGTAGAGAGGGGCAACAAAGGTTGTTTTGAGGATGTCAGGACTGTCCTGTAAAGGCAGTGGGCAAATTGAATCCGTATTCTCTAGAATACAAAATACTTAAAGGGATGGATAGGGAAGATGGTGAGCAAGTTGTTTCTCCTCATTGGGGAATGAAGAACCAGGGGACACGATTTAAAAACAAGGAGATATAATTTAGGACTGAGAATAAAAGATTTATTTTTAATTTAGAGTTGAGAATCTTTGGAATTCTCCACACTAGAAGGCTGTGGAAGCTCAGTCTATGAGTATGTTTAAAAGAGAGGTTGATAAATTTATGATTTCCAACAGCATAAAGAGTTATGTGGATAGTTTGGGTAAAAGGTTTTGAAATAAAAACATGTAGATCATTTTGCAGTTTCAATGTAAAATGATAATGTGGCTAGTAATCCAGGACTCCAGGTTAATGTTCAGGACACATTGGCTTTCATACCCAAGTGGCAGATGGAAAAATTTGAATTCAATGAAAATCGGGAATTAAAGCTAACTGAATGGTAACCATATAACTACAGTTTCAATTGATATATATGAAAATGTATTTCTTCTTGGGAAGTGGGTGTTGCTGGCTTGGCCTTTTGTCATCCATTACTAATCACTGTTTGCATTGTTTGGCTTGCTACAGCCATTTCAGAGGGCAATTGAGAGTCAACCACATGGCAGTACATCTGGCGTCATATACAGGCCAGACCAGGTAAACATGACAAATTTTCTTCCATAAAGGGTATTAGTGAACCAGATGGGGTTTTACAAGAATTGGTAGTGGTTACATGGGTCACCATTAGGCTAGCTTTTAATTCCAAATTTTCATTTAAATTTCACCATCTGCCACAGTGGAAGTCAAACCACATTCCCCAGAACATTAGCATGGATTTCTGAATTACTAGCCCGTAACACTACCACTACACCACCAACCCACCCTTAAAGTCCGCCCTGATTCATTTTACGGAAGGGAATCCACCCTGTTTACCCAATCCAGCCTACTCATACCTCCAGACTTACAGCAACGTGAATGACTCTTAACTGCCTTCTAGGCAATAAATACTGGCATAGTCAACGATGCCTTCACTCTTTCAACAGAAAAGGCTGGGAAGTGCAGGTGTCCAAAGGGAGCTGGGTGGTCTTCTCTATTACCCTGCTAAAGTTAGCAAGCAGATGCAATAACTAGTTAGAAAGGAAAACAGTTTGTTGGCATTTATTTCAAGTAAATTTGAGTAGAGGAGTTGTTGCAGTTGCACAGCATCTTGCTGAGACAATACAGGGGAGTAGTGTGTACAGTTTTGGTTTCATTACTTAAGGAAGGAGATGGGGGGGGGGGGGATCAAATGAGGTTCACTAGATTAATTCATGGGATGATAGGGTGATCTTTTGAGGAGGGATTGAGGAAACTGGGTCCATACTCCATAAGGTTTTCAAGGATGAATGGGAATCACATTGAAACTTACAAAATTCTTACATGATGCAACAGGGTGGATGCAGATAGACTGACTGGCTGAAAACGTGCTAAGACCAAGGATATAATTTCAGTATAAATGGTAGGCCTTCTAAGACTGAGACAAGAAAGAACTTCTTCATTCAGGGCTGGTGAATCTTTGGAACTCCCTACTCCAAAGGAAACTCAAATCACTGATCATGCTCAAGACAGAAATTAATTGATTTCTGTAGGTCAATGCATTAAGAGATATGGAGAAAGTGGCATTGAGGTAGCAGATCAACTATGACCTAACTATATGGCAAGACAGGCTCGGTAACCTTTTCCTAGGTTTCTATGCACAAGGTCAAAATATTATCCCTCATCTTATAAATCAATTGGCCTATAAAAGCAGTTTAAGACAATATGCACACTCACAATGTCTTCAAGCCATTGCTCATGCACCTTTAGAGATCAATGCACTATAATGCCAAGATCTTTCTCTACCTTTTTAAATGCTTCTCTCAAAATGGTGTACATTGGGTATTCGCTCTGCCCACAACCATAAGCAGACGAGGAGAAATCTCCTTTCGGAGGGCAATTAATCTTTGGAATCCTTTATCCCAATCAGCAAGCGAGATCAGGTCACTGAATATACTCAAGGAAACATCTGTCGACAATGAAGCTAACACCAATAAATGGTCTGCATGAAAGTGTCCACAATCTTAACACTTACATTAGTCTTTATGTGTGTAATTGTGCAGATTATATCCCAAATTACATCCAAATTATTGATAAAAACCAGGACAGATCTGCAAAACATGCACGATGAAATTCCAAGTTTATTGCAACAGTATTTTTCAAAATGGGTTTTGAGTGCACTCAGCACCACTCACCTTACACAATCCACCAAACAAAAACTAAATCTAAAACAGACTAAAAAATCTAAATCAATCTCCTTCTTTGTTTTAACCTGTTCTTGGATGTTACTGGTTAGGCAAGCATCCATTGTCATATGTTGGCTAGACCAGGTAAGGATGACATAAAACTAGATGGGTTTTTAACAACAATCAACATGGCTGCCATTAGGTTAGCTTCTAATTTAAGATTTTACTGAATTCAAATTTCACCATCTACCGTGGTGGGATTCAATGTCCCAGAACATCAGCCTGGATTTCTGAACTACAATTCAGTGACATTGCTATTATACCACCTCCTCAATACCTAATAAAGAACAATGGTCCCATCTGTAGGTGCTCACTAGTCACTGAACTGAAACAGAACAAAATCCATCTGTAATTGTTGTTAACCCACATTCTACTGTGCATCACATTATATGCTCTTTACATTTGCAGTAGTACCAAAGACTTTGACATTGCAGAAAAAAAAATCTTGCGCTCTACCTTACCAAAAGGATTTTTTTAACGAGTCAAAACAGGCAACATACTACTGAACTTCCCTCAACCGACACCTTGATGACTTCAAGATAGGACAATTAAATTTATAAGTAACAACCTCCTTTAACATTAGTAACAATTCTCTCATGAATCTGTCCCATGCCGGATGTCAAACTAATGAACTGATAAATATCAATTAAGTTCATCTTGGAACTTTCCTTCCAAAGTTGTGAACCATATTAGCCTCCTTCTAGGTTGGAAAATACAGGTTGGAGGCTTTAATATGTTCCAGTAGACATGTCTCATCTTCCAAAGGATCCTTGGATGGAAATTATCCAACTCAGTTGCTTTATTTTTATGCTCTTTATTCTATTAGTGTGGATGGGAGAGATCTCAGTCCAACTGTTTGATTTTTCTCCTCTTTAGTCTGTGAGCAGAGATTTTTTTAAAGAAAGTTTTATCTGTTCCAATTTTTGAAATAGTCTGCGATTTCACCAAATCCTCAGCTTGTTATATCCAATATAAAAAGTGATCAGGTACAAACTCATTTTAGAGTTAAACAGAAGTATGGCTTATTCATTTATTGAAACTCTGAATGCTTGTCACAACACAAACACACATACAAAGGTTGGAGGAAAAGTATTTTAAAACTAAAAATAACAATTTTTTTGGTTTTTCATTGGGGATGAGTGAGTCATTGACAGGACTAGCATGTTCCACCACCCCTAATTGCCCTGAAGAAGGTGGTGATGGACTGACTCTTGAACTGGTCCAGCCCTCAGGGTTTAGTGTCACCTACAACACTGTTAGGGAGGGAGTTGCAGGATATTTATCTAGATGCAGTGAAAGTGCAATATAATTCCAAGTCAGGATGCTGTGTGGTTGGGGGGATTTGCAGGTGGCGTTCCCATGTATCTGTTGCCCTTGACCTTCTAAACCACAGGGTTTGGAAGCTCCTGTCAAAGAAAGTTTAGAGAATAATTGCAATATACCTTGAAAATGGTACACATTGCTGCCAGTACGTGTCATGGCGAAGGGAAGAGATGTTGAACAATGCACTGGATGGGGGGCCAATCAAGCAGGATGCTTTGATCTGGATGGCATTGAGCTTGAATGTAATTGGAGTGACATCCATCCAAGCAAGTGAAGAATACTTCTTCACATTTGCGACTTGTGGCTTATGTCCTGCTGGTAGTGTACAGTTGTGTTTTTACAATAATCATGATAAGTTGCCAGATTACCATTATCCAGACAGCTTTATAGTTCAATTAATTTTATTCAAAGTTCACTAATTGGGTTTGACCCCCAAGGCATTTGCCCAGCCCTTTGGATTACAACTGCAATGACATTACTACTACTCCATTAATGTCCCAATTATGTTATTTCTTCTTTATATTAAAAAATGCTCTAAACTTTTGTGATAAACAATTGTATAATGCAGGGGTTTTCAAGGAGCATGCCATAAAAACTATGCAAGGTCTGCTGCTAAACCAATGTAAAAGAAATCTAAAACATTAATGCATTTGCTTCTTTAGCTTGTTGTATGCACCGTATTGTAAACTTCTCTAGTAAACCTCTAACTATAGTAGATGCAAGTAGATGCAATGTTTATGAGCAATCAATTCAGCTGAAGAAAGTGGGTGTGCCATGGAACTGTTTGGCTCATTGAACTGTGCCATGTTTCTGAAAAGTTTGGGAACAACTGGTGTACAATATCTACTGATAATATCTAAATTTGACTCTAAAATTAACTGCAAAAATATACTAAAACTGCTTAATTACAAATCCAAAACGTACGTTTCATCATATTGATTCAAAGGATAATAATGGATGTAGGTTTTTGGCTCAGTTAGTTCAAATACTGTCAACTGTGTACATGTGAGACGGAATGTAGTAATCCTTTATTTACCTTTTATCAGTTCAAACCCCTGTCTCCAGCTTGTGTGCCAACTGAATTTAAAGTAATACATCAAATTAAATTTCTGAATATACTTAGACACATTTAGGATCACCTCTCAGAGGTATCCTTTCCATACTGAAAATTTCAAGTTCCTCCATAGTTTTCTGATGACTCGAATTCCTAGCACTGGAGATCAGATGCAGCTGTTCTCTGAACAGTTTCTAACTTTTGACAACCAGAATTGGATGCAATTTTCAATGGTCCTGTCTGTCCAGAGCAAAGAGTACAATAATGACTCTGATTTAACTTTGTACTTCAACATTCTATTACTGTCTTTTTTTTGATTGCTATATTTAGGTAGAAACATTTTAGTCTAATCTTGAAACATCTCTTTCAACGTCACCTTCAGATAATTCAATGCTATTCATCAAATATGTACATCATTTATTTTTCTTTGAGTATGTAACTAATTTCATTTATATCAAATTTCATCAGTCAGTGCTTCACTTTTTTCTAGAGTTTAAAATCATTCAGCAAGTTTTGAGCTTCCATGATCGTTTGGTATAAGCTTTAAATTGGACTGCCCCACATAAACGGCCTGGATTCAGAAAACTGATGCAAAGCACAAAGCGGTAGAGAGCCTCAGCAACAAGCCCAATCAGGACTTCGTACCAGCCTAAAAGATTTTTCCAACCCATACTTATCATTACCCAACTTTGAGCCAGTTTTTTTTATTTAAATGCATTCAGAGTTTCATTACATTGTCTTGAAATTAACAAATCACTTTATTTCATTACTTTTACATGGAAGGAAGGCAAAACTAACAAATCCGTATATATGGCGTTTAACATCTTTTTAAATCTGACTACCACATGACTATTTCAAAATTGTTGCCATCTTCTCAAAGTTCAAAGAGTCCTCCAAAATTGTCAGTGTGTCACAACCACACTCTTGATGTTTCAGTACACTGGAAAAATATCTATTTCAAAAGATTTATTTGTTTTATGCCAGTTTAGTCTGCCTCAAATCTTACCTCATTTAAAGTGACACTACTGATACTTTAATTGGGATAAGCTCAAAGATGGCATTTGCTAATATTTTTCCTTTGAATACTTGTAAGAGGTATTAATACAAAACATGCAGTACTTTGTATTCATTTTGTTTCAAAATGTTTGCATCGTCTTGCGATATTCACATTTTTTCTGATTACCTTTTTGGTAGGTGGGATTATTTATTTTTTTTATTTGTATTCTGGACGTCAGCTTACATGCATTTTTTCTTCAAAAGCTCCTCAGCAGGGGTCATCCCTTAAATATTTTATAGTCATACCAATGAGCCCCTCTATTTTGCTGCCTTCAAGGATTTCTACAAGCAATTATTTTCTCTTCAATTTGAATTCATAAAAGAAATTTTCCATGACTATTTTCACCATCAGCCCATTTGCTGAATGGAACATTTGAAAACATTCTACCTGACAACTGTCCCAAAGCATTCCCTTTGGGGAAAAAAAAATTGAACCAAAATACAGGTATAATACGAGGGGTTCTCGTGGTGCAGCCGTAGTGTCCCGATCACTGGACCAGGAGGCTCTGGTTAAAGCCCTACTTGAGCACGTAACAAATTCTCTGGATAGGCTGATTAGAAAATACCTGCAACCATTAATGATTCACACAATATTATAGATAACAAATCAACAGTGGAGTATACTAGCATAAGATTCAGCAATTTTTGCTATACAAGTGGTGGAAAATATAGTCATGGGGGAGGTTTCAATAAGATATTAGCAAGTGTAAGTTTTCATCAAGGCCACAATGCCAATGCAATCATTTGCAGTAATGATATGAATAGCAAAGATTGTTTGTTTACAAACAGGCAGACTCTCTCTCTGTCTCACCAGAGAAGAGTTGGAACTAAAAGCTTAGGTCCAGTCAAGTGATGATTCAAACTGACCAGGTGCAGTGGGCAAAAGAGGCAATATCAATTTTTTAAAAAAAGGGTCAGTATAAAGAATTAGGATGGAACACAAAATGGTTCTAAAGGAAAAAGCTGGAGAGGTGAAAGACTATGAGATTATCAAAGGGATTATAGGGATATGATTAAAATAGACACTAAAGAATCGTACCAATGTGCTACTACCAGGCCAGTGGTATAACCTTTACAACATGGAATGATGCAGAGAAGTTTCAGGAAGAGGAATGGAACCATTGACTCTAAGCCAGGCTTCTGGCATCTGTCACAAGATGTAAAGCAGACCTGGGCAAACACCAGCCTGGGCCACATGCAGTCACAGGAGCATCCAATTCAGCCTGTGGCTGTAGCATTAATGAATGTAGTGCACATGCTCAATTGTTCCTGGTCAGTTGGAGAAAGGAGCTGTGAAAGTAAAACATAGGTCCCAGAAAACTTCAAGGAATGTACTTCAGAACAATGGAAGTACTTCTTGCTATAGTAAAAAATGAGGTCTGCAGATGCTGGAGATCACAGCTGCAAATGTGTTGCTGGTCAAAGCACAGCAGGCCAGGCAGCATCTCAGGAATAGAGAATTCGACGTTTCGAGCATAAGCCCTTCATCATTCCTGATGAAGGGCTTATGCTCGAAACGTCGAATTCTCTATTCCTGAGATGCTGCCAGTACTTCTTGCTAAACAGGAATTGGACAGTGATTGAAGGCCAGAGGTAAGTCTTCCTTGAAAACTGCAGCTACCATTATAAGAGGATGAATGAACAAAATTATCTGTTAAAATTTCAGTAATTTTGATTTTTTTTATATTTTTGCAAATATTGATGCTGTAATGTCAAAACTTCAATTTATTTTGCACTTAAAATTTTATAAGTAGTAAAGTGATTCCTTCACAGTTTAGTTTCTCCAATTTTCTCATTCCATCAGTGAAGAGGCTAATTGTTGTTAAAGTCTGGAATCAGCAATTTGTGATTTGAACCTGGTGCATTGAAGACTTGATTGGTAAAAAGAAGAGTCTCTTTCTCCCCAACTAGAATTGTTATAAATCTCTAATTCATTAACAGAATCATGCATCACAATGTCAATATTTTTAAATGATTGATTCATACAGCCAAATTTTTGATGATACCAGAAAAATGGAACTTCAGTAAAAAGTGAGAAGATGACAAAAATTGTGGTTGAATTCCTCTGCTCTGAAGGGAATAAGGCTAGCTTTACAGGTGTTCAAAATCATGGAGGTATTATTAAATAAATAAGAGGAAATAGTTTCTAATGGCAGTAGGGTCAGTAGCCAGAAGACAGAGACTAAACGCAAATGTCAGAAGCACCAGAGGACAGCAGATACGTAGACCAAAGGCTTCATATGTAATTCTGCTTTGGACAAACAATTGAAATATTAAAGCACGAATGTTGCTGCCTGCAATGCCAAGGGGTGGCACGGTGACACAGTGGTTAGCACTGCTGCCTCACAGAGCCAAAGACCTGGGTTCAATTCCCACCTTGGGCAACTGTCTCTGTGGAGTTTGCACATTCTCTCAGTGTCTGCGTGGGTTTCCTCCGGGTGCTCCAGTTTCCTCCCACAGTTGAAAGATGTGCAGGTTAGGTGAATTAGCCATGCTAAATTGCCTGTAGTGTTAGGTGAAGGGATCAATGTAGAGGAATGGGTCTGGGTGGGTTGTTCTTCGGAGGGTCAGTGTGGACTTGTTGGACCGACGGGCCTGTTTCCACACTAAATAATCTAATCTAAATGTCTCCACAAGCAAATGTGGTTTAACATTTGGAGATCATAACTCAGTGTTTAGTTGTTGCTGCACTTCTGAAAATAACTGTTGAAAAGATATCTTAGCTGGAGGGCGGTGTTCAACCCTCCTAGATTTCAGTGAATGATTGTCTCATGTTTCAGGTTGATCGTTGTGGAAATACAATGTATTCGATATTTTCAACATTTAAATCTTGTGCATTCACAGTATGCACTCATGCATTGCCCCCAGAATGAATAGAAGGACATATTGTAAGAATAAATGAAAGGTGATCATGTAGGGAGTAATGTCACTGAATTAGTTATCCAAAGTTGCAGACTAATGTTCTGAGAACATGCATGCAAATCCCCTCATGGCAGATGGTGTAATTTAAAATCAATAACAAAAGAAGTCTGAAATTAATACCTAGCTTACTGGCAACTGTGCAACCAAGATTGACTACGGTTCTAAAAATGCATTGCTCGCTAATGTCCCTTTGTTACTGATCGAAAGGAGGTACTCTATCAAACAGCACTTAACAGCGCTAGTAACCTGCACCAAGATGTTCACCTGGGTTTCCACCAGGACCTATTGACTCCAGAAAAAAAAACTGAATTCAAGAGCAGAGATGACTGCCTCTGACATCCACAGTACTTGACCAAGCTTGGCAGCAAAAAGTCTAATACTTCAATTAATGGGAGTTTGGGATGTGGGAGAGGGTGAGCGTGAGGAACAGGCTTGCCTGATGCCTAACACAATAGAAACAACGTGCTATACACAGATCCAAGAGATCCACAAATGGATCAATTGAGAGCTTTTCAGTACTGCCACTTGCAGTTGTAAATAGTGATGGATAATTAACTAATCGGAGAAGGTGGCTCCACAAAAATACCTTTCACCAATTGTTCCTTTTGAGATTTATTATTCTATCCTTGAATGCAAGAAGAGGGTTGATCACTTCACAGATGTATCAAATACTTCTAGGGTGATAAATAATTAGGAGGATCACACTAGATTACAAGAAAATGATCAATGGCGAACAGAATTCAATGTGGATAAAATTTTGGGTGATGCACTTTGGCAGGACACACAAGGCAGGGGCAAACACGATGATTGGTAGGATTCCGGGAAGCACCTAGAAGCAGGAAGGTTATGTTAGAACTGTATATAACATGGGTTACGCCAAAGCAAGAATATTATGTTCAGTTCTGAAACTCATATCATAGTATGAATGTGATAGTATGAGAGATGGTGCAGAGGAGATTTATCAGGATGTTACCTTGGTTGGAGAGCTTCAGTTAGAAAGAGAAACTGGACAAACTGGGGTTGTTTTCCTTGGAGAAGGTTGACAGAGGACATGATGAAGATGTATAGAAGAGATGCAAGGAATTTTTTTCATCCAGAGGGTTGTGGGAATCTGAAACTCTCTGCCGATAAGAAGGATAGAGGCCGAAACCCTCAGAATACTGAGAAAGTATTTAGATGTGCACATGTGATTCCAAGGCAGTCAAGGCTATGGGCCAAGTGCTGGAAAATGGAATTGGAATACTTAGATAGTTGTTTTTGACTGGCACAGATTCACTGGATTGAAGGGTCATTTTCTGTGCTATAGGTTTCCATGACCTTAAGACTATGATGAGGGAATTTCAGAGTTATTATTTTCATAAATAGGAAATTCAAGAGGATTTTCAGTAGAAATCAATAACATTTTCGACAAGAGCAGACCTCCTTTTGCAGCCAATGTTTTTTTCCTTGGGTTAATTAATGTTAAATAAAAAGAGACTTTCAGAATGAGATTTACTCACATATCTCAGTCACAGTTTCCAATCCTTAAATATGGTCATTCCTTTACGTTTTCATTCTTCAGCTTCAGGATTCTAAAGTTCAATATTTGTTCCCACAATCTAGATTGCTATCTACTTTTCAATCTTCCAGAAAATTATTGAAATAGTGAGATATGGAAACCAATAGTTGCTCTATTCTTCTTGTAGATAAGCACGTGCTGTAATGGGAAAGAGATAGTTATGAATAGTTATACGAAACAAACCAAACACAGTTAAAAATAGTATGCTAAGAATAACTGGGTGGTGAAAAGACATCCCAATTACAGTTTTATGATTCACTTTATGGTACTTACTTGTTCAGAACAAATATTAGAACAATTTCCAATCTTGAGCTCACAATATCAGCATTAGGGCAACTGTGCCAATAGCAACTTACATCTATTAGAACATCATAGTGATATGAATAATCATCACTTCAGAACATCATCGACAGAATTGTAACCATCAGGTAAATGATTCCAAGAAATAATTAATAGAATAATAAAGAAAATGGTTAAGAGCTATTAATAAAACAAAAGATTCAAAGTTACATTTGAAAACTAAATATTCAATCATTGTTTTAAAACAATTAGCATTAGATAAGGTAAAACATTTCACATTTTTTCCACCTTTCCATCACCTGAAAAAATAACTACTGAAAGACAGGCCTTAGTGTGGAACAAAAAAGAGCAAAGTCTTGAAAAATATGCTATGCAATGATAATCCATTTATTGAAACTGAAGGATCCAAGACAGGTGTAATCAAGAGAGAGAGCCCTGTATGCTGTGACGCCCACAATCAAGCCAGGGTACATTGATGGTCCCAACATGTAGTTATCTCACCCAGCGTGCCACTCAATTTGTGCACCACTCTCTCCCAGCCTGATGCTGGGGTTTTGAGGGTTGGGGGAAAGAATAAATGTAAGACTACAGCCCTTAGAACAAACCTTTAATGTGTCAAAAGCATTAAATGTATCTCAATGCCAGCAACAACTCATTCACAATAAGTGAATGTGCTGAATGCTGAGCTGGACAGCCGATCCATTATTGGATCTTCTCATCAGTGGGAGCCTTTGAAGCCTTTTGAAAGAGGTAGCTGTCATGGAGGTGACAGAGTTTAAAGTGTTTCCATCGAGGCAGTATATAATACTCTCACTGAAGGGCAGGTGATCTTTGAGTAGAATAATAAAAGTCAGGTGTATTGTGAATGGTATGGCAATGTGCACACAGACTTGGTCAGCACCAATCTGGTTTCTGGAAACACCTGTTGCAGTCTTCCCACTCAAAGATGTACCAAATAGAGAGGGTGCAAAACATGACCTACTCTTGGGAAATAAGTCAGGGCAACTGGCGGAGGTGTCAGTGGGTGAGCACTTTGGGGCCAGCAACCATAATTCTATTAGTTTTAAAAATGATGATGAAAAAGGATAGACAGGGATCTAAAAGTTGAAGTTCTAAACTGGAGTAATAGTCATAGAGTCAGAGATGTACAGCATGGAAACAGACCCTTGGGTCCAACCTGTCCATGCCGATCAGTTATCCCAACCCAATCTAGTCCCACCTGTCAGCACCTGGTCCATAACCCTCCAAACCCGTCCGATTCATATACCCATCCAAATGCCTCTTAAATGTTGCAATTGTACCAGCCTCCACCACATCCTCTGGCAGCTCATTCCATACATGTACCATCCTCTGAGTGAAAATGTTGCCTCTTAGGTCTCTTTTATATATTTACCCTCTCACCCTCAACTTATGCCCTCTAATTCTGGACTCCCCGACCCCAGGGAAAAGACTTTGTCTATTTAACTTACCCTTGCCCCTCATAATTTTGTAAACCTCTATAAAGGTCACCCCTCAGCCTCCGACGTTCCAGGGAAAACGGCCCCAGCCTGTTCAGCCTCTCCTCATAGCTCAAATCTCCAACCCTGGCAACATCCTTGTAAATCTTTTCTGAACCCTTTCAAGTTTCACAACATCTTTCCGATAGGAAGGAGACTAGAACTGCACGCAATATTCCAACAGTGGTCGAACCAATGTCCTGTACAAGCGCTTCATGACCTCCCAACTCCTGTACTCAATACTCTGACCCAAGATGTTCAAAGGTTGTTTGGAGGCAGATGTAAAGGGATGGATGGAAAATGGGAAGCCTTCAAAAATTAGATAACAAGAGTTTAGAGACAACACGTTCCTGTCAGGCGAAGAAAGGCAAGGCTGTTAGGTGCAGGGAATGCTGGATGACGACAGAAATTGAGATTTTGATGATCAATAAGAAGGAAGTATATATCAGGTAGAGACAACAGAGATTGTAAGTGAATCCTTAGTAGAGGATAAAGGCAGTAGTATACTGGACAACCAGCCATTTTGATACAGAACTGGCTCAAAGGTAGATGACAGAGGGTGGTGGTGAAGGGTTGTTTTTCAGAATGGAGGCCTGTGACCAGTGGAGTGCCACAAGGATTGGTGCTGGGTCCTCTACTTTTTGTCATTTAGATAAGTGATTTGGATGTGAGCATAAGAGGTATAGTAAGTTTGCAGATGACACCAAAATTGGAGGTGTAGTGGACAGTGAAGGAGGTTACCTCAAATTACAATGGGATCTTGATCAGATGGGCCAATGGGCTGAGAAGTGGCAGATGGAGTTTCATTTAGATAAGGTTTGGAGGGACATGGGCTGGATGCTGGCAAGTGGGACTAGATTGGGTTGGGATATCTGGTCGGCATGAACGCATTGGACTGAAGGGTCTGTTTCCATGTTGTACATCTCTATGACTCTACTCAGTGTATCTCATGTCATCTTTTATGCTTTTGCCAAGTGGCATGACAAGCTTCTCGCAAGGCAGCGACAAGTTGCCAATTAAGGGGATTAAGGTTGCTGAATAACATCCCAACCCACCTCATTAATATTCAGGTTCCTGTCTTACTAAGAACACCAAAAAGGCTACACAAAAGACCATAAGAGCACAAGTCACTGGAACAGAAATTAAACCATTTGGCCCACCGAGAATACTCCGAGAACAAGGTTTCTCAATCCCACTTTTTTCGCTTTCTTCCTGTAACCTTTAATCCATTTGGCAATCAAGAACTTACCTCAATCTGTTTTAAATATACTCAATGACCTGGCCTCCACAGCTTTCTCTGGCGATTAATTCCACAGATTCACCACTCTATGGCTAAAGAAGTTTCTCCTTATCTCCATTCTAAAAGGTCTTCCCTTTACTCTAAGGCTATGACCTCAGGCCCTCATCTCTCCTGCCTATGGAAACATATTCCCAAAGTTGATTCTGTCCGGGCCATTCAATATTCTGGAAGTTTCAATCAGATTCCCCTTTATCCTTCAAAATTCCACCGGGTATAGTCCCAGAGTCCTCAAACATAGAGAAATCTTGACAATTGAAATCGCCACATGCTCTGAAGGACTTCCATGCTGGACACCAGGAATCAACACTTCAGGACATGCTCCTTGGAGTGCAGATTCATAGCTCCTTGAAAGTGGAGTCGCAAGTAGATAGGATAGTGAAGAAGGCATGCTTTCTTTAGGAATGTGGACACTCTCAGTCAGTACTCAAAGTGGTGAATGTCAGGATATGAGGAGCCAAATGTTGGACAGTCCATCAACCATCTTGGCTCTTTCTGCACTCCTGGAATCAGTTTTCAGGTGCCTGCAGATGTCTTCCTAACAACACTGTGGATCAGCCTACTGCAGTTGGACAGTAGCAGATCAAGAAGGCTGGTCACCATTACCTTCTTAATGGTAACTTGGGACAGGCAATAAATGCTGGCCAGCCTTCAACAACCGCATCCCAATAATGAATAAAGAAAAAATAAATGCAGAAAGCTACTAATACCACCGGTTAAATTCTTTCGTTGGTTGAGCTCACCATTAAAGGTTAGGCTTCTCAGCTTCCCCCTTTGTGGAAGGCACAGGGACCCTCAGGTTTAATTTACTATAATCAGTCTCATGAGAGAGAAGCCTATGGGTCTTCTGGGACCATGGTGACTTTCATTCACTTGGATGTGAAGCAGTGGGCATCAGACAAGCAGTCTAATCTTTCAGTAATAAAAAGGATGAACATACAGCATATGTGCTGCACAGTGGAATATATTATTAACTACAGAATCCTAGTTCACAGACCATGTACTAATTGATAGTGGGGTTTAAGTTCATAGGACCAAAATATGCAAAAAACTGATATTCAAGACGCATTCCTAAAAACTTTTCATTTCAATGATCACCAAAAAAAAGTCAATACATCTATTAATATTTATAGTACATGTACCCGACCGAATCCTGATCAATCACAATCAATGTATTTCACTGCGACCCACTGTCAAGGGATACGTGGGTTGCAATTCTGCCGGAAAGAATTGCTCTTCTTAGCCAAATGCATCATGGTTCATATTAATAAAAAGAATGCACAAAAAAAATGGAACTACTCTGCAATGAATGCAATGCTGTTAAACAAACTCTTCTTTATTTTCTAAAAAAAAGTGGGCCGCACGGTGGCAGTGGTTAGCACTGCTGCCTCACAGCGCCTGAGACCTGGGTTCAATTCCCGACTCGGGCGACTGACTGTGTGGAGTTTGCACGTTCTCCCCGTGTCTGCGTGGGTTTCCTCCGGGTGCTCCGGTTTCCTCCCACAGTCCAAAGATGTGCAGGTCAGGTGAATTGGCCATGCTAAATTGCCCGTAGTGTTAGGTACGGGTAAATGTAGGGGTAGGGGTACGGGTGGGTTGCGCTTCGGCGGGTCGGTGTGGACTTGTTGGGCCGAAGGGCCTGTTTCCACACTGTAAGTCTAATCTAATCTAATCTAATCTAAAGTACAGTAACCAGGTGTACAGTCTTGGCTGCCCTGCTGTTGGAAGGATATTACTAAATTGGAGAGGGTGCAGAGAAGGTCTACAAGGATGTTACTGGGATTGGACGGTTGGGTTATAAGGAGTGGCTGGATAGGCTGTCACCTTTTCATTGAAGGGTAGGATGTTGAGGGGTGACCTTAGAGGTTTATAGAATCATGAGGGTCTGAGATCAGGTGAATAACAAATATCTTCACCCTAGAGTAGGGAAGTAGGTGAAAGGGGAAAGATTTTAAAAAAAAACCTGAGGGGCAACGTTTTCAAACAGTTGCCACATTCGTATGTGGAATGGACTGCCAAAGGAAGTGATAGATGCAAGTAGTTACAACATTAATCAGACATTTAGGCAGGTACGTGAATAGACAAGGTTTGGAGGGATATGGGCCAAATGCAGGCAAATGGGACTACTTTAGTTTGGGAAACCTGGTCGGCATGGAAAAATTGAACTGAAGGGTCTGTTTTTGCGCTGTCTGTCTCTATGACACTATAACAGATTTTTCTTCGGTTTTCATACTGAAGTAACAAGGCCATATAACAAAGCACAAAAAATCACACTGGGCTAACTTCACATGTGATTTGCTTCTTGGGAACTTAACAGATGCTGTTGGGTGGAGGAGACTGTGCAACAAAGCAGTCTGTTGAACAGCTGCCAAAAAATTGCAAAGGAAGGAATTTCAAAAAGGTTGGTGAGTATAGACTGAAAATTGCTGCATATCAAAAGCCCACAAATTTATTGTGTACTTTTCAGACCATCCGTGATGATGGATACGCAACTAATGGGAAAAGTGTACTTAACTTCATTTCACCGATTTGCCAGCCACAGATGCATTTGTTTACGACAGTATTAGCAGGAGTGACCACTACACAATCCTTATGAAGAGCAAGTCGCATCTTCACAATGAGATTACCCTTGAACATGTTGCGTGCCATGACCACTGTGCTAAACAGGATAGATTTTGAGCCCATGTTGTAATTCGAGGCTGGGCATCCAGAAGGCATTGTAGGCCATCAGGAATAACAGAAATGTTTCCACCCACAATCTGCAAACTCACTGCCCAGCATATCCCCCACTCTACCACTACCACCAAGAGAAAGGATGAACTCTGGTTCAATGAAGAGTTCAGAGAGATCAGAAGCAGCATCAGGAATAACTAAAAATGACCATATATACTCATGTATAGATTGATCTCATGTATAAGTGGGCCCTTTATTTTTCATATATCTTGTGTATGAGTCAACCCTAGTTTTTCAGAAGTCTCTTCCTGACAGTATATACAGCCTTAAAGGACATGATTTGCACATTTTTGATTCAAATGCTATACCTGTATACATGTTACGTGCACCAGTATGAATTTGCACAATACGATTTTCAAATCGTTAAATTGAATGCTGATAAGTATATATACTGTATACAGAGGTATCTCAGTTATCCGAATAATGGATTATCCAAAGAAAATTTCAAGGTCTCGCAAAAACATTTCACCAAAGAGGTAAGTATATTCGATTTACCTGTACTATAGATGTGAAAACGCCGGCAAAATCAAAGAAACACAAGCAGGTCAAGCATCAGTGACTGGATACCTTTTAGGTAAGGGTTGTTACACAGCCCTTTGCAAAAGTAAATGTTTTACAGTATTCCCAGCACTTTACCTGACTGTTCATTTTTTTAAAAAACGGCAAAGAACGCAAATGCATGTGCAAGGCAGAGCTTCAATCTTTCTATCACATGACTGAGTTCCCGGAAACTGATATTGTAAATGGTCATGCGATCATTGTTTTTGTTTGGGACCTTGTTTAATGCTGGGATTTCATGGTAAGGGTTTAGTTCTTCTCATTTAAACCCGTATTTTGCAGACTGTAAAGATTAGTTTGTTTAAATGGCAGATTCATTAAAATTATAGATTTAAACAATTCTCCGTATTGCGTTAGATCAGTATGGCCCACCCCGTTTAACCTAAAATCAATTATCCGAATGATCAATTAACCACTGAGCGACCCTACTTCTCTGCAACTTCAATAACTAAAAATTATTGAAGTTGCAGAGAAGAACAACAATAGCGTAGCTGCAAGGGAGTTCTGTGTTTTTGAAAAACGTTTTGGAGATTGGAGGAAAAAAGCCACACAGTTAAAGGCTATGCCAAAACAGAAGTATGCCAACCAAGGAAGCTGAACAAGTGGCCACAACTAGAAGAAAAAATTGCTAACTAGGTAATTCAGTGTCGTCAGAACGGAAGCATAGTGACTCGACAACGTATAAAAAATATGCACCGTAAACGAAGCAAAAAAAAGATGCATTTAATAAAGATAGTGCAGGATGGTACAGTAGGTTTATGAAAAGGTATGATTTAGTGCTTAGACAGAAAACCAAGATTGCCCAACGACTACCAGAACTTAATGACAGTTTAGTTGGGTTCCATCGCTTTGTAATCAGAAATCGGACAAGATTGGAACAAAAGCAGTTTTGTTTAAGACTACTGGCCATTGAAGGAGTCGATTCACTGTGACAGTTGTTTGTGTGGCAGATAGAACAAAGTTAAAGCCTATGGTGATTTTTAAGCAGAAAACTCTGCCCAAACAGAATTTTCTGTCAGGCATTGTTGCCCTCATCCATCCAATCTTTTTCATGGACGAGGGTGGCTGCAAAACTTGGATTAGGGAGGTCTAAAAGATGCAATCAGGTAGACTTAGAAAGGAAAAAAAAAACTTACTGGTTTGAGATATGTTCAGATCATACAGAATGAAAAGTGTTATCAGTGAATTTGAGCTAACAATACTGACATTGCAATGATTTTTGGAGGCCTTTCAAGCATGGTGCAGCCATTGGATGTTAGCATCAATAAAGCTTTTAAGGAATTAGTATGGAAGAAGTCAGACCCTTGGATGCAAGAAGAGGAAAAAGAGCTTCACAACAACATGCATGCTCAATTCCATGCACAAAAATTTCTAATGCTTTAGATAGTACAGAGGATGACTATTCATAGTCAGATGGAAGTGATGACAAATCAATTGATGATTGCCTTGAGAGTGCAGATAAAGATGATCCATACAATTATATGCTTGATCCAGATGACTGGAATGAATTATTCGGTGAAGCGAGTGCTGATAACAGTGAATTTGAAGGATTTTAATGGACTTTTGCATATACCAGTAACTTTTGTTTTAAGCAGCAATCTCATAATATTTGTGATATACGTTGAGAAGAGTCTTTTTGCTGTGAATATCAGTTTTTTGATGTAAAGTGTTTATTATATATTATTAACAGTTTCATGCAATCTTTTTTCAATAAAATACGAGCAGTCTTTTTTTTGGTTTTACTGCTCCTGTTTTTATTTCATGAATTGTGTGCTGTACAAATACCATCGGTAGATGCTGGACCACCTGCTGGTATGCCTATTAACTTTTGTACATAGGTGTAGATCTACATGCACTTACGGTACTGGTAAATGGAATACGGTATGACAACACCATTTGACTGCAGCAGATAGAATGGAGACAGTGATTTTGTAGATGAATATTCAATAATGGCCATAATTCCTTTTCCTTTTCTTGTTCATTATTTTACGTAGAGATCTGGCTCGTTTGTCCATATTTTGACTCGTGCCAAGCATGAATTTCATCCTCTCAAACAATTATAGGACACAATATTCCAAATGTGATCTAAATAAAGTCCTATGCAACTGCAACCTAACTTGCTAATTTTTATAGTCTGTGCCTTGACCAATGAAGGCAAGCATGCCTTCTTGACCAACTTATCTATTCATGTTGCCAATTTGAGGGAACTGTGAACCTGTCTACATAGATCCCTCTGTATGTTGATGTGACTTAGGGTTCTGCCATCTACAGTATACAGTGCAGCAACCTTTTTATTAACCAGCACCTATGGATGAGGAGTATGCTGGTTGATCAAGTGGTCCACATATTCAATGTAAAAACACACACTCAATAATGTAGTGCAGGGAGTACACACATCATCGTCATACTTCATTGACTGCATAAATCACTTAAATAATAATGCACCTTTGCCTTAAAGTAAAACTAACCGGCAGACAGCCTTCCCACTCGTACCCTCAACTGACTACTCAGTCACTGTGGAGATCACAATAATACAGTAAACTTAGCAGTATTTCTGGGAGATAATTTTTGCCCGTTTATTGAAAGTGCTGATTAAAACAAAGTTTGCTATACTTTCCTCCTGTATTAGATCTTCCAAGATGTATCACCTCACATTTGTCTGGATTAAACTCCATCTGCCCTTTCTCCAGCCAAGTCTCCAGCCTATCTATATCCTGCTGTATCCTCTGGCAATCCTCCTCACTATCCACAATTCCACAATCTCTGTGAAGTCCACAAACATATTAATCAGGCCACCTACATTCTCCTTCATTTACACATATTACAAACAAGGGTTCTAGCACTGATCCCTGCAGAACACCACTGGTCGTAGATTTCAAATCACAAAAATTACCTGTTACTCTGTCTGCTATGACTGTCAGTTCTGTACTATCCTTACCAGTTCAGCATGATCCCATCTGACTTCACCTTTTGTATCAGCCTGCCATGAGGGACCTTGTCAAAGGCCTAGCTAAAGTCTACATCGACAACATCTACCATCTACCCTTAAAAATCTCAATCAAATTTATGAGACATGACCTTCCCTGTACAAAACCATGCTACCTTTCGCTAATAGAACCATATTTTCCCAAATGCGAGAAAATCCTCAGGATCTTCAATAATTTCCCTTCCACTGATTTAAGACTCACTGACCTATAATTTGCCAGATTATCCCTGTTGCCCTTCTTAAACAAAGGAACAACATTGACTATTCTCCAGTCCTCTAGCATCTCCCCTATGACTAAAGAGGATACGAAAATTGTGTACAAGCCTCCAGCAATTCATCATCTGCCACCCTTAGCATTCTGGAATAGATTCGATCAGGCCCTGGAGACTTGTCTACCTTAATGCTTTTCAAAACACCCAACTCCACCTCTTTTTTTTTAATACTGATACATCCTAGACGATCAACAAAAGCCTCCAGACACTCACCATCCACCACATTCTTTTCCTTTGTGAGTACCAATGCAAAGTATACTAAGGACCTCATCCACTTCCTCTGATGCTGAGTGTACCTACCCTTTCCCTTGTTAACTAGGTAATTCAGTGTCATCGGAATGGAAGCATAGTGACTCGACAACGTATAAAAAATATGCACCGTAAACGAAGCAAAAAAAAGATGCATTTAATAAAGATAGTGCAGGATGGTACAGTAGGTTTATGAAAAGGTATGATTTAGTGCTTAGACAGAAAACCAAGATTGCCCAACGACTACCAGAACTTAATGACAGTTTAGTTGGGTTCCATCGCTTTGTAATCAGAAATCGGACAAGATTGGAACAAAAGCAGTTTTGTTTAAGACTACTGGCCATTGAAGGAGTCGCTACCTCTTGCTCCTTATATATGGATAAAATGCCTTGGGATTTTCCTTAATCCTGTTTGCCAAAGGTATTTAATGGACCCTTTTGGCCCTCATAATTCCTTAGTTGAGTTCTTTCGTATTATCTTTGAATTCTTCAAAGGCTGTCTGTCTTCAAGTTTCCTAATTTTATGTATGCCACTTTTTTCTTTTTGACTAAGCTCTCAATTTTTCGTCAGCTAAGATTACTGAATCTTGTCACCTTTTCCTTCATTTTCATAGGAACATGTGGCTCTGAAATCTAAACCACCTGAAGATTTCCACAGTCCAGGTGTGGAAAATGGTGATTGTTCTCAAAATGCTTCCCCACTGAAACTTCGATCACCTGGCTGGGCTCATTCTCAATCTAACATGACTATTTACATATTGTTTCAAAATACTGTCTTGGACACAGCTAACAAATCCAATCCCAAAAGCACCTAGCAGTCAGTATAGCATAAGTTAAAATCACTCATGACAACACTGTTTTTACATCTGTCCACAAATATGTTCCTTTAACACCTGTTGGGAGACCTAGTACAATCCCAAAGTGATTGCACCCTTTCCATTCCTGAGCTCTACCAAGATGTACCCTCCATGGAGTCTTCCTTGAGTACAGCTGCAATATTCTCCCTAATCAGCCCACCTCTACAAACCACTACAAATGCCGGAGGAAAGATCACAGAAGCGCTTCACAGGAGGCTCCCAAACACTGAGGATGTCACCTAGACAGGGGACGAAACGTTTGCAACACAAATTCCCACCTCGGTTAACAGAACCACAACAGCCCACCTCTAAATTTAGCTCTATACTTCTGCTGTTCAAACCCTGGTTTGCTCTCCTTTCTCTGTTGCTGCTGCTCAGACTGAAGTCAGTCCAAGCCCCACCCCAAGGTATTTATTCTCATGCTGCTGCTGCCATTCACACTCAGCCATGCATGGTGGTGAACAATTAAACTACTCACTGCAGGAGGCGGCTCTACAAATTTCCCAATCATCAATGAAGGGGGAGGTCTAGCACATCACTGCAAATCAAAAGACTGAAGAATACACAACAATCTTCAGTGACAAGTACTGAGTGAATAATTGGTCATTTAGTGAGATTCCCAACATCGCAAGTGCTGGTCTTCAGACAATTCAGTTCACTCCATGTGATATCAACGAACAGTTGTAGAGTCATAGAGACATACAGCACGGAATCAGACCCTTTGATCCAACTAGTCCACGCCGACCAGATATCCTGACCTAATGTCGTCCCATTTGCCAGCACCTGGCCCATATCCTTCCAAACCCTTCCTATTCATATCCCATCGAGATGCCTTTTAAATGGCGTAACTGTACCAGCCTCAACCACTTGCGCTGGCAGCTCATTCCAGAAGTTGCCCCTTCAGTCTCTTTTATATCTTTCCCCTCTCACCCTAAACCTATGACTTCTAGTTCTGGACTCCCACACCCCAAGGAAAAGACTTAGCCTATTTATCCAATACCTGCCCCTCATGATTTTATAAACCTCTATAAAGGTCACCCCTCAGCCTCCGACGCTCCAGGGAAAACAGCCCCAGCCTATTCAGCCTCTCCCTAAAGCTCAAATCCTCCAATCGTGGCAACACCCTTGTAGACCTTTTCTGAACCCTTTCAAGTGTCACAACATCCCTCCAATTGGAAGGAGACCAGAATTGCACACAATATGTCAAAAATGGCCTAACCAATGTCCTGTATAGCCGCAACATGACCTTCCAACTCCTATACTCAATAAAGGAATATATAACAAATGCCTTCTTCACCATCCTATCTACCTGCAATTCTACTTTCAAGGAATTATGAACCTGCACTCCAAGGCCTCTTTGTTCAGCAACACTTCCCAGGACCTTACCATTAAATGTATAACTCCTGATCTGATTCGTTTTTCCAAAATGCAGAACCTTGTATTTATCTAAATTAAACTCCATTCGCCACAGATTGTTGGTGCTGGATACCAAAACCATGATAACATTATGGCAATACATCTGAAGATACATGCTCCAGAACCAGGGCGGCACGGTGGCACAGTGGTTAGCACTGCTGCCTCACAGCGCCCGAGACCTGACTCAGGCAACTGACTGTGTGGAGTTTGCACGTTCTCCCCGTGTCTGTGTGGGTTTCCTCCGGGTGCTCCGGTTTCCTCCCACAGTCCAAAGATGTGCGGGTCAGGTGAATTGGCCATGCTAAATTGCCCGTAGTGTTAGGTAATAGGTAAATGTGGGGGTATGGGTGGGTTGCGCTTCGGCGGGTCAGTGTGGACTTGTTGGGCCGAAGGGCCTGTTTCCACACTAAGTAACCTAATCTAATCTAAACATGGCACACTCTAAGCCAAATTCTTCCAGTACAGTTATACCTGGAAGTGGAAAATTGCCCAAGTATGCCCTATACACAACAAAGCAGGTCAAATACAAGTCAGGATTTCGGGCAAAAGTCCTTCATCAGGAATAGAGGCAGAGTACCTGCAGGGTGGAGAGATAAATGAAAGGAGGAGGGGGTGGGGAGAAAGTAGTATAGGGTACAACAGGTGAATGGGGGTGGAGATGAGGGTGATAAGTCAGAGAGGAGGGTGGAGTGGATAGGTGGGAAGGAAGATAGGCAGGTAGGGCAAGTCATGGGGACAATGCAGTTTGGAACTGGGGTGAGGTGGGGGAAGGAGAAATGTGGAAACTGGTGAAGTCCGCATTGATGCCCTGGGGTTGAAATTTCCGGAGGCGGAAGATGAGGCGTTCTTCCTTCAGGGGTCGGGTGGTGAGGGAGCGGTGGTGAAGGAGGCCCAGGACCTCCATGTCCTTGGCTGAGTGGGAGAGGGAGTTGAAATGTCGGGCCACAGGGCGGTGTGGTTGATTGCTGCGGGTGTCCCACAGATGTTCCCTAAAGCGGTCTGCTAGGGAGCGTCCAGTCTCCCCAGTGTAGAGGAGACTGCATCGGGAGAAACGATACAATAAATGATATTGGTGGATGTGCAGATAAAACTTTGACAAGTCAGCCAATTAATGCCACATCAGTTCAAAGTGAAGGAAAGCGTAATCAATAGTATTATCAAGCAACACTTGCTTAGCAATAATCTGCTCATGGATGCCCAGTTTGAGTACAACAGGACCATTCAGCCTCTGACCTCAATATAGTCTTGGTTCAAAGGTGGACAAAAGAATTGAATACCAGAGGAGAAGTGAGTGACTGCCCTTGACATCAAAGCAGCATTTGACCAAATGTGATGTCATGGAGCCTTAGCACAATTATAGCTAATGGAAATCAGGTGAACACACTCCAACTGGAGTCATATCTGGCACAAAAGAAAATAGTGGAGATTGTTGGGAGGTCAGTCATGTCAGCTCCAGGACACCTCAAGCAGTTCCTCAAAGTCATGCCTTGAGCTTAACCATCTTCAGCTGTTTATCAGCTGCCATCCCTCCATCATAAGGGCAGAAATGGGAATAAGGTCAGGCTTTTCCAGCCTTATCTAGACTCAGAAATGGGAATGTTCAAGTATGATTGCATAATATTCATTACCATTTAGAAATCTAAGATAAGTAATCTCTCTATATGCAAATGTAACAAAACCTGGGCAATTTTCAGGCTTTAGCTGAAAACTGACAAGTAACATTCATGCCACAAGTTGCAAGCGATGATCATCTCCAACGAGAGAATCTAACCAACTTCTCTTGACATTGGGGCACTAAGTATGGGAGTCAGGAAGTCAACTTGCAACTTTATAAAACTTTGATTAGGCCACATTTAAGAATATTGTGTTCAATTCTGATCACCACATTACAGGAAGGATGTGGAAGCTTTGGAGAGAGTGCAGAAGTTTACCAGGGCTTCCCCAGAGTTGAAATGTCTAACACTAGAGGGCATGGATTTAAGGTAAGAGTGGGAAAATTCAAAGGAAATGTGAGGGCAAGTTGTTTACACAGAAAATGGTAGGTGCTTAGAATCAGTGCTGCCAGGGCTGGTAGTGAAGACAGATACAACAGGGGCATTTAAGGGGCTTTTAGATAAGCACATCAATAAGCAAGATATGGAAGGATATGGACCATGAACAGGCATAGTTTAAATTGGCGTAATATTCGGCTGTACAGATTTGGCATCGTGGGCTGTATAGTTTTATGTTCTATTCAATGGTGGTACTGAATTCACCAATTTTAAAATATCTTGGGTGTTCCCATTGACCCGAAACTGAACTGGTCTTATCATATAAATACACTGGTAGCTACAACAGCAGTTTAGAGGCTAGCAATCTTGCAGCAGGTAACTCACCTTCTGACTCTCCTATGCCTGTCCACCATCTACAAGACGCACGTCACAAGTTTGCTGAAATACTCATTTGTCTGAATGAGTGCTCCAACAACATTTACTATCCAGATCAAAGCAATCCAAATGATTGGTATTGTATCATAAACATCTACTCCCTCCTCCATTGATGCTCAGAAGCAGCAGTGTATACATTTAGCAAAGATTCATCAAGCCTAAGACAGTACCTTTCAAAATGTCAGCATGAAGTCACTGCCTTTTCTGACAGTCATTGCCAAGGAGTGGTTGGGTGACAACTTGTAAGTGGCATTAGTAGTTTACTGGCAATTGCAGACGGTATGACTCTGTTGCCTGCTAATCGGTCATGGCTCCTTGTTTTATGTGTTACTATGTCATTATATGATATAACTGAAGAAGAACTTTTAAATAATTCTAGTAATTAATTTTGACTTGACTCCAAGTTCTATTAATTTAAAAGTTTCCCAAGATCTTAATTCTCATCCATTTTATTAATTCTTCCTATCCAAGTCTTGGAGATAGTTCAAACCAGTAAACTGGCAAACAATGATTGTTTTGGAAGTATTTTCTCTCCATTAAGTAATGTTACAATTCAAGTAAACTAACAAAGATTCACTGGCCTTCAAAGAACAGAACATAGCAACAACCACCTTTTATCACAAACATATTCTGCGCCATACTTGACCAAATAGAACATTACTACCACTAAGCATGATTTACAGTTCCCACTGCTTGCACAGTTCAAGGATGGAGAGTTTTCTCCCTTTAAGAAATACAGTATGTCATTATCTCCTGAAGACATTGCTCAGGTTCATTTTAAATTTCAAACAAAGCAGAACTTTCTGGTGTCTCTCCAAATTGACCATCTTTCATTTACAAGTTTGGAAACCAATTGACAGCAGTCTTTTTTGATCACTGTGTGTACAAAATTTTCTCTGCAACCAAAATCTACACAAATCAACACAATTATGGAAAAGATTTACTCAATATCCCTCCTTTTAGCTCAAGCTACAAATATATAATCCCTAATTCAGTATTGACTGGAATTCAAACATACATACTTTCTAATCAATGTGAATTTTTCTATTATATACTGAACCTTTGAGAGGACATTGGTGGAACAGGGTGGATTAACCTAATTTCTTTTCTCATCTGGCAGAAATGATCTGTCTAAGGAAATCCATTAAAACAGCAAATTACATCAGATATCAACCATCTTTAATAACAGCCCAGAAACAGGAGGAACTCAGCCTTTGAGCCTTTCAAGCTTGCTCTGCCATTCAACATGATCATTCAACTCAACATCCTCTTCCACTTTCTCCCTATACCATTTGGTTCTCTTTGGCCCCAAGTATTCTAACTCCTCCTCCAAAACATTCAATATTTTGGCCTCAACCATTACCTAAGGTAGAGAATTCCACAGGTTCAGCACTCTTTGGGTGGAGAAGTTTTTCCCCATTTTGGTACCCACCCCATATCCTTAAACTGTCACCCCTGGTTCTGGACTTGCCTGTCATTGGCAACATCCTTTCTGCATTTACCTTGTCTAGTCCTGTTAGAATTGTATAGCTCTCTATTTAATGCCCCTCGTTTTTTGAAACAACAGTGAACATAGTCCTAACTGATCCAGTGTTTATTCATACGTCAGTCCTGTCATCCCAGGAATCAGTACGTAAGCCTTTGTTGCACTCCTTCCTATTGCTCCTCAGATAAGGAGACTAAAGGTGCACAAAATACTCCAGGTGTGGCCTTACCAAGGCCCTGTATAATTGCATTCAATCGAAGATCTCCTGTAGCAGCAGCACTTAGGAATCAGAGATGAGCTCCATACCAAACTCTTAAAATTGAGCCAAGTGTCCCAATCAACAGGTTTCTTAATTTCTATCCCTACTGGCCAGGATTCCTTCAGGCCACCGACCTCAGCAAACCATCTCAGGAGAGTCTGCAGTGAGAAAGGATGGTCAATCAAGTTCCAAGAACTTGTACAGAAATGAAATTCTACTTCTGCAAAGGTTAGTCTTCAGGACAGTCTGTGCTGTAGAGTTTTTGAGTTTTATCTACATTTCAGTTTTGTGAGCTTTTAGTCTTTACTTACGAGAAGGGAATGATTCAATTTTAAAGCAGTAATTGCTGAAATTTAGAGTGGAAGCTTAGAGTGAAATTTAGAGTGACCATGCCTCTGGTTCACTTTCAGAATAGAACACAAAGACACAATCTAGTCTTGCAAACAAGGTACTAACTGGGCATACATGCTTTTAAATTGATTTTTAAAAAAATGGAATAAAGAAGTTTAGTCAGTTTAACCTAATGTTAAAGAATTCACAACAGCCATTTGAGGTTTTACTTAACACAATAGCATTGAAAGTAAAACTTGAATTTTTAAAATGCCTGTCACAATGGCATGATATCTTGAAATACTTTGGGGTGTAAAACAATTATAGAAAGCTGGAAACTAGAAAAAATAGGCTACTTTGTCGTTCAGGCCTGCTCCACCACTCAATATGAGAATGGTTGACCGTCTATCTCAATGCCATATTTCCACTTTCTCTCCTTTCTGGGCTTGAAACGTTAACGCAGTTTTTTCTTCACAGGTATTGCCAAACCTGCTCGGTTTCACCAGCAATATTGGTTTTTGTTTAAGCTTTACAGCATCTGCAGTTTTTTGTTTTATTCCAGAAATATGGCTTTTCATTCCCTCATCTAGGCATTTATACATATTGTGAATAGCTGGGGCCCAAGCACTGATCTTTGTGGTACTCCACTTGTCCCTGTCTGCCACCCAGAAAACAACCCAATTATTCCCAACCAATTCTCATTCCATGCCAATATATTACCCACTACCCCACATGCTTTATTAACTCAGCCTAACCTCTTATGCAGTACTCTATGAAAGCTCGTTTTAAAATCCATGCATTTTTCATCTGTTCTACTTGAGTAGCGCCTCGACATACGAACGACCCCATTCGCGAACAAATCGGTTTACGAACAGGATTGTAAGTAAAATTTTGCTTCAAAGTACTTACGAAATTCAAGGTACAAACGAAGGTAGGAATGCAAAAAGCCCGTGGTTTCATTGTCATCGTTCTGCTTTTCTACGCACGCTTTGAACGCAAAACCTCTCGGGCCCCGTGTGATCTCATTCAGTTCGTCTTTGGCGCACGCGCGCTGTGAACATCCAACGTCCAAGCATTCTTACACGTTTTTTTTTGTTTTTCACATTAAATTAGCCCTCACTATGGCTCCCAAGAAAGTGAAAAGTGGTAGTGTTAGTGGTTTTAAGAAACCTAAACGTATTATTGTAGAAACGAAGAGGGAAATAATAGCTAAACACGAGAATGGTGCCCGTGTATCTGATCTCGCTATGCAGTATGACAGAGAAAATCGGCTATCTTTACTATCCTAAAGAACAAAGAGGCACTAAAGGTAGCTGACGTGGCTAAAGGAGTGACTATTTTAACGAAGCAAAGGCCTAGATTGTTAGACAAGGTTGAAAAATTATTATTAGTTTTGATAAATCAAAAAGAGCTTGCTGGAGATGGTGTTAACAAGACTATAGTCTGCGAGAAGGCTCTACACGTACACTTTGATTTGTTGGCGATACAGCCGAGTACAAGTACTGCTAGCGTTGAAGAATTTAAAGCCAGCAGAGGCTGGTTTGATAAATTTCATTGACGAACTGGAATCCATAGTGTAATAAAGCATGGAGAAGCGGCTAGTTCGGACAAAAAAGGCAGCGGAGGACTTTATGAAGGAATTCAATAAATTTGTCGAAGATGAAGGTTATGTCTCACATTAAGTTTTTAACTGTGATGAAACTGGATTTTCTGGAAAAAAAAATGCCCAAAAGGACCTACATAACCCAAGAGGAGAAGACACTACCAGGCCACAAACCAATGAAGGACATGTTAACGCTTTTATTGTGCGTGAATGCAAGTAGGGATTGCAAGATTAAGCCTCTATCAGTCTACCACTCTGAAAATCCTCACGTTTTTAAACGCAATGTGTTGAAGGCTAAACTCCCAGTAACATGGAGGGTGAATAGCAAGGCTTGGGTCACGCGAATGATTTTTATGGAATGGTTGACAGAAGTTTTTTGCACCTGCTGTCAAGGAAAATCTTGAAACAAATAATTTGCCACTTAAATGTCTTCGAGTAATGGACAAAGCTTCTGCCCATCCTCCAAATTTGGAAGACGATTTGGATATTGAATACGACTTCATAAAAGTAAAGTTCCTTCCTCCCAACACCACTCCTCTCATCCAACCCATGGTCCAGAATGTCATTGTAAACTTCAAAAAAATTATATATGAAGGCTGTGTTCGCCAGGTTTTTCCAGGTCACCAACGACAGATTTGATCCTTGGTCAGTACTGGAAGGACCATTCCAATGTCCTCCACTGCATAAGCTTTATTGATAAGGCATGGAATGAGGTCTCTTTCCTTACGTTGCAATCAGCCTGGAGGAAACTTTGGCCAGATTGTGAACCTGAGAGAGTCTTGAGGAGACGACATCAGTAAATGTAGTGAACAAGATCGACCTGGGGCCAAAATATGGGCTTGGAGGATGATGTGGCGGAGCTGGTGGAGGACCACAGACAAGACCTCAGCCCAGAAGATCTTGTTGAATTACAACAAGAGCAGATGAAGGTTATGCAGCAGGAGCATTCTGGAGAGGAGGAAGAAGAGAGGGAAGATGTATCAAGTGTTCAAATCAAAGACATTTGTAGCAAATGGAGTGAAGTGCAGGCTTTTGTTGAGAGGCATCACCCTAACAAAACTGTATCCAACAGAGCAGTGAACATTTTAAATGACAATGTGATGTCCCATTTTCAGAAAATTCTGCAATAAGTTTCTCTGGATCTTTTTCTTGTGGCATGACCAACCTCCAAGACACAAAAAAGAGAAAAGACTCTGAAAATACCCGAACAATGGGAAAATTGATTCAGTTCGCGAACCGGGTCCCAGAACGGATTAAGTTTGTAAGTCGAGGCGCTACTGTATTTAAATCCTCAAAAAAATCTCCAGTAGCTATGTTAAGAATAATTTGACTTTCATAAACCCATGCTAGATTTGTCCAATTTTGCTAATGCTTTCCTAATTGTTTCATTATGCTTTCAAGTATTTCCCCCAATACAGATGATGGGCTGACTGACTGAAAATTCTGTTTTCTTTAGTCTCCCTCCCTTTTAAATAGTAGGGTCACATTTGCGATCCTTCACTCTAAGAACTGCTCCACAGTCTTTCCTGAACACTTTCTGCTTGTGGGTGACCACCTCCTGGAACACTACATTTACTCCAACTGTCCCATAAGCTGGGAATTCCTGAGCTCCACTTGAAGCTCCTGGAGATGTTTCCAAAAAAACATGAACCCAAAACATAGTTAAAGCAAAACTATTGAAAACTGATCGAGTTAACCTACAGAACAAAAATCTATTCAAGGAAAAAAAAGTCTTGTTTAAAGTTATTCACAGGGAACAAGTTTAAACAAATGTATAATTACATGATGTAGAAAAACATGAATTGTCACTATGAAAGGGGAGAAATATGGCAAACCTAATGAGCATTTGATTTTTAGAAAGGTCTGATGAACTTGTTGGGTGCAAGAAAATAACATGTTTGAATTCCCTATCTCTGCATCAAATGTGGTTGCGTGCTCCTATAGGACAAATTGTAAGTTTAATAAATTTCTAACTTCTAACTGCAATATTCAAATACCCAAGAACAGTTGGAATGTCTGAAATTATAAATAAAACCTTACTTTCAACATTTCCACTATCACCGGAAACCAGCAGCCCTGAAGAGACCTAACCACCACCACATAACTTTGATTCACTAAGTACACTGTGAATTATTTTTAAATCACAATCATTTTTGCAGAAAAAATAATTTTCTTAAAGCCTTAAGTATGAAAATGATCGGTTTCAACTATCTTTAAATATTCAGTATGAATTCCTTAACCATGTAGACTATCTTGAGGACCAATACCTTGCAGGTCAGGGAAATTACGTGTGAAGAGTTGTCAAATATTTTAGCAAAATGTACTGGAAATATAATGCTATTCTATATTAATTGATATAGGTACATATTTAATAACACTGGTCCACAAAGACTTCAATAACTGCGAACTATTTTTGGTTGCTCAAGTAATATGAATGTCAATCATCTACATCAAGGCTATAAAATGTGAACAGGAAGAGGAAAATAAATAAAATCACTAGAGAAGACCCCAATGGGATTTTAAAATTCTTCAATAATAAATTTCCACATCAATGATATTACATGATCTGATTTCATTTTTGAGGCAAGCTCTTTTAGAATCCTGGGTATCAGTAGGGGAATAAAATTAGTGCAGGAAACACAAATGAAATTGACAAACTAGGCATAGATTCGCAGCAAATTATATAGATTAAAACTAAGTAGCTCATTTTCACGACTGTTGTGTCAAACATTAGGCGTGCAATCAGAAAACAAGGATATTTGTGTGCGAAAATTCAAATTTCAAGAATAAAAGCTTGAATTACAGTTCATAAACTAGTTAAAATCTCACTGCTCCAGAACAGTGTAAAGTTAAAGTCACTATTGTCCTACCACTTATGAGCAAGAGAACAGTAGTGGTGGTTTAACCGATAGGTCATGATACCTCAGGCAAGAGGAGAGGTTGAGAAGGGAGCGTCCTTCGTAGTAACGCTCTGAGTTGACACGTAGCCCCCAAAGTTTAGTCAGGAGGGCTTCATACAGTTGACTGTTACTACTTTAATTTCTGGCGCCTTATTGTTGCCAGGTGGTCCATCCAGTTTAGTTTTTTTTAAGACTTTCTAGCAATTGATACAACAGTGGCTTGCAACGCTATTGGTTTCATGATCATCACTAGGTCCTTAATTCCAGATTTTCTTTATTGAAGATAGTCTAGACCTAAACTATTACTTATGTTAAAGGCAGCTGTAAGGCTTGTGTTCAAGATGCAATTCGATTGGTCAAATTACCAATTTGAAATGAAACACACTTTATTCATACACTATAATTAAAATATAGACAAAATAAAAGAACTGCTTAACTGTAACTGTACCAAAATGCTTAATAAAAAACATGTATAAAACTACTAATTCATTGTTTCATATAATAACTGTTCCAATATCCCATAAACACACTCTTGGCAAAGGCAAATACAGTAAGATAGATTGTCTCGCATGCCTCGCAGCAGGAACAGAACCCGAGCTTTTATCTGTAAGAGAGAGGGAAATAAGAACTTCCACATTTAGTTTCAAGACCTCAGCAAATACTCCTGAAAGCTAAATAAAAATCCTTGTTCTGTGGGAGTTTGACCCCACACACCCATCCGGGCTGCTTCTTTGTTCCACCTTCAAAGAAAAAAGGCCTCACAAGCTGTTTACTTTATTGGCTTTGGAGCAGACTGCACAGCACCTCTGCCTCAACCTTTCTTCATTAAAAAAAGGATAAAATACACTCCTTGAAGCCGTAGTATTATCACATAGTCTATAATTTGGGTCATTTTTTTGTGTGAAAGTCACTATTTAAGTATATATTGTGTGGTCAAATGCATGAATGAGCTACAGCTATTGAAAGAACAGCTGAATAGATTAGGGCAGATCAAGCAGCTCAACCACCACTCCAACAATTGAGAGGACAAGCCACAAAGGTGCCACTGTACTTGTCTGCCGAGAATAGCATTAATCACAATAGTGGTGTGGAAGCCCTTATATCATTGTTAAGTGACCACTTAGGAGCCTTTAAGTGCTGGTGAAAGATATCCAACTTACATCACATTTGTTGTGTTCTCTTCGAAAATTCACTGCACAGATTGAAACTGGCACGACAATGGTCATGTATGGACCCAGCTCAGTCAGTCATGATTGAGAATACCGGAATTGGCATTAACATGACGTTTGATAATCATCGTTAAAATAAAGCTCCTCCTGCAAAAGCATTCACACAATCTACATTTGCAACTGAAAAAATCAAAATTATGAATATCTTTTAAAAAATTGCCATCATTCTGGGTAATCCAAGATGGGAAAACTTCTGGTTGTAACAGGCTGCTCCTTTTATGAGGTATTTTAGGTGTTTGAGGTGACTTTCTCCAATTCCAGGAGCAGCAATTACTGTTTTATATGCAGTTGCATTTTTTTTGGACCTTTGGAGAAAACAAAAGTCAAAACAACAGCACTTTGAAAAGGAAGAGGAACAGACAAAGGCAGCACATGGTGAGGTCAGTATAGGAGAGAGCGAGTGAGGAAGAAAGAAAAAACCCACACTGCTAACTGACACAGCAGTGAACCAGCAGAGTTACTGTCTTTGCTGTTTGAATTCATGTATCGCTGGACATCAGAGGGAGTCTGGGAAAATTAACCAACAGTGAAATTCACAACTAATCTTAGAGGAACCTATTTGGGAGAGGGCATAGCACAAAAACAGATATGTGAATATTTTTAAGTATGGTCTTACAGTAAGTCTGCAGCAGTGAGTAGAGTGGGTTCTTTCTTGATTATATGCTTTATTGAGGTTCGTCTCTTGATTAAACATAAGCCATAAGTATTAAGTTAGCCTGGAGCAGTATTTTGTAGAGGAATAAGGCAGTGCTATTTTCTAGGTCTATAGATTGAAAGAAGCAAAAATGGCCTTTAGTAGAGTTATATACTCTTCTTGTCGGATGTGGGAATTGAGGGAGAGTTTACATGTTACTGAGGATTATATCTGCCAAAAATGCCGTTGGTTGCAAATCCTATCATCATATCAAATGGATCGGTTGGAGACAGAGGCAATGAGGAATTTACAAGATCAAGGGAATGTGATGGATGGCAATTAGAGTTTTGGATAAAAGTTGCAAATACAGTCACATAGATGGGTTAACTCCACGAAAGGTGAGAGAGGAAAGCAGGTAGTGCAGGAGTCTTCTGTGGCCATCCTCATTTAAAGCAAGCATGCTGTTTTGGAAAATGTAGGGACTGATGGATTCTCAGGAGAATGTAGCACGAATGGCCAAGTTTCTGATATCGAGACGTGCCCCTCATTGCATTGGAGCCAATCAGGTTCCAAGAGATCAACTGCGTTAAGGGATTCTCTAGTCCGAGGCACAGACAGACATATTGTAGCCAGCAGATAAAATACAGAATGGTGTGTTACCTCCCTGGTGCGAGGAATGAAGGATGTCTCAGACAGGGTGCAGAATGTTCTCAAGGGGGATAGGGACCAGCAGGAGGTCAGTGCACACATTGGAATCAATGGCATAGGAAAGGAAAAAGGATGAGATTCTAAAGGGAGAATAAAGAAAGTTAGGCAGGAATTTAAAAAGGAGATCCTCGAGAGTATTAATAACTGGACTACCCCCGGTGCTGCAAGCTACTGAGGGTAGGACTAGGAGGATACAACAGATGAATGCATGGCTGAGGAGCTGGTGCATGGGAGAAGGATTCACATTTTTGGATCATTGAAATCTCTTCTGGGGTAGAGGTGACCTGTACAAGGAGGACGGATTGCACCTAAATTGGAAGGGGACTAATATAATGGCAGGGAGATTTGCTAGAACTGCTCAGGAGGATTGAAAACCATTAAGGTGGAACCCAGGGAGATAGTGGGGAAAGAGATCAATCTGAAACTGGTACAGTTGATAAAAGGAGTGAGTCAAACAGTCAGGGCAGGCAGGGACAAGGCAGAGAACAAGGTAGGACTGATAAATTAAACTGCATTTATTTCAATGCAAGAGGCCTAACAGGGAAGGCAGATGAACGCAAGGCGTGGTGAGGAACATGGAACTGGAATATCATAGCAATTATAGAAATGTGGCTCAGGGATGGGCAGGACTGGCAGCTTAATGTTCCAAGATATAGGGAGGACAGAAAGGGAGACAAGAGAGGAGGGGGAGTGGCATTTTTGATGCGGGATAGCATTACAGCTGTACTGAGAGTGGATATTCCTGGAAATACATCCAAGGAAGTTATTTCAGTGGAACTGAGAAAGAAAGAAAGAGATGGTCACCTTATTAGGATTGTATTACAGACCCCCCCCCCACCCCAAATAGTCAGAGGGAAATTGTGAAACAAATTTGCCAGGAGATTTCAATTATCTGTAATAATAATAGAGTGGTTATGGTAGGGGATTTTAACTCTCTGAACATAGACTGGAACCACCATATTGGTAAGGGTTCAGATGGAGAGGAATTTAAGGTTGTACAAGATTTTTTTTCTGATTCAATATGTTGATGTACCTACTCAAAAGGTGCAAATCTTGACTTACCTTTGGGAAATAAGGCAGAGCAGGTGACTGAGGTATCAGTGGGGGAGCACTTTGGGGCCAGCAACCATAGTTCTACTAGTTTTCAAAGAGTGATGGAAAAGGATGGATTGGATCTAAAAGTTGAAGTTCTAATTTGGAGGAAGGCTAATGTTGACAGTGTTAGACAAGAACTTTCAAAAGCTGATTGGGAGCAGATTTCTGCAGGGACAGCTGGAAAATGCAAAGCCTTCAAAAATGAGATAACGAGAGTCCAGAGGCAATATATTCCTATTAGGGTGAAAGGAAAGGCTAATAGGTGTAGAGAATGCTGGATGACTAAAGACATTGATAGACTGGTTAAGAAAAAGAAGGAAGCATGTGTCAGGTAGAGACAAGATAGATCGACTGAATCCTTAGAAGAGTATAAAGGCAGTAGAAGTATACTTAAGAGAGAAATCAGGAGGGCAAAAAGGGGACATGAGATAGCTTTGGCAAATACGGTTAAGGAAAATCCAAAGTATTTTTACAAATACACTCAGGACAAAAGGGTAACGAGGGAGAGTATAGGGCTTCTCAAAGATCAGCAAGGCGGCCTTTGTGTGGCACCGCAGATGGGAGAGATACTAAACAAATATTTTGCAGTGTTTATAGTGGAAAAGGAAATGGAAGATATAAAAGGTAGGGAAATAGTTAGTGATTTCTTGAAACATGTCCATATTACAGAGAAGAAAGTGATGATGTCTTGAAACAGATAAAAGTGGATAAATCCCCAGGACCTGATTAGGCGTATCCTGGGAAGCTACAGAAGTGATAGCTGGGGCCCTTGGTAAGATACGTGTATCATCAATAGTCACAGTCATAGAGTCATAGACATGCACAGCACGGAAACAGACCCGTCAGTCCAACTTGTCCATGCTGACCAGATATCCCAACCCAATCCCAACTGCCAGCACACAGCCCATATTCCCCCAAACCCTTCCTATTCATATACCCATCCAAATGCCTTTTAAATGTTGCAATTGTACCAGCCTCCACCACTTCCTCTGGCAGCTCATTCTATGCACGTACCACCGTCTGCGTGAAAAAGTTGCCCCTTAGGTCTCTTTTATAGCTTTCCACTCTCACTAAATCTATGCCCTCTAGTTCTGGACTCCCTGAACCCAGGGGAAAAAAAACTGTGTCTAGTTATCCTATCCATGCCTCTCATATGACGTCACGCCTCAGTCTCCAACGCACCAGGGAAAACAGCCCCAGATAGTTCAGCCTCTCCCTCTAACTCAAATCCTCCAACCCGAACAACATCCTTATAAATCTTTTTGAACCCTTTCAAGTTTCACATCTTTCCAATAGGAAGGACACCAGAATTGCACGCAATGTTCCAACAGTGGCCTAACCAATGTCCTGTATAGCCGCAACATGACCTCCCAACGCCTGTACTCAATACTCAGACCGATAAAGGAAAGCATACCAAACACCTTCTTCATTATCCCGTTCACCTGCGACTCCATTTACAAGGAGCTATGAACCTGCACTCCAAGGTCTCTTTGTTCAGCAACACTCCCCAGAACCTTACCATCAAGTGTATAAGTTCTGCCCTGATTTGCTTTCCCAAAATGCATTTATCTCAATTAAAGTCCATCTGCCACTTCGCAGCTCAGTGGTCCATCTGATTAAGATCCTGTTGTAATCTTGGTGTCATCTGCAAACTTACTAACTGTACTTCTTATGCTCAAATCCAAATCATTTATATAAATGACGAAAAGTAGTGGTCCCAGCACTGATGCTTGTGGCACTCCACTGGTCACAGGCCTCCAGTCTGAAAACAACACTCCACCACTACCTTTGAGCCAGTTCTGTATTTGGCAATGGGGAAGTTGTTGGAGGGAATTCTGAGGCACAGGATGTACATGTATTTGGAAAGGCAAGGACTGATTAGGGATAGTCAACATGGCTTTGTGGGTGGGAAATCATGTCTCACAAACTTGATTGAGTTTTTTGAAGTAACAAAGAGGATTCATGAGGGCAGAGCAGTAGATGTGATCCATATGGACTTCAGTAAGGCATTCGACAAGATTCCCCATGGGAGACTGGTTAGCAATGATAGATCTCAGGGAATACAGGGAGAACTAGCCATTTGGATACAGAACTGAAGGTAGAATGCAGAAGATAGAGGGTGGTTGTGGAGGGTTGTTTTACAAAATGGAGACCTGTGCTACAAGGATCGGTGCTGGGTCCACTACTTTTAGTCATTTAGATAAATTAGATTAGATTTACAGTGTGGAAACAGGCCCTTCGGCCCAACAAGTCCACACTGACCCGCCAAAGCGCAACCCACCCATACCCCTACATTTACCCTTTACCTAACACTACGGGCAATTTAGTATGGCCAATTCACCTGACCCGCACATCTTTGGACTGTGGGAGGAAACCGGAGCACCCGGAGGAAACCCACGCAGACACGGGGAGAACGTGCAAACTCCACACAGTCAGTCGCCCGAGTCGGGAATCGAACCCGGATCTCAGGCGCTGTGAAGCAGCAGTGCTAACCACTGTACCACCGTGATTTGGATGTGAGCGCAAGAGGTAGAGATGAGTTTGCAGATGACACCAAAATTGGAGGTGTAGTGGACATCAAAGGTAGTTACCTCAAGTTACAACGGGACCTTGAACAGATGAGTCAATGGGCTGTGGAGTGACAGATTGTGTTTAGATAAATGTGAGGTGCTGCATTTTGGGAAAACAGATCAGGTCAGGACTTATACACTTAACGGTCAGGACCTAGGGTGTGTTGCTGAACAGAGACACCTTGGAGTGCAGGTTCATAGTTCTTTGAAAGTGGAGTCGTGGGCAGATGGGATAGTGAAGAATGCTTTCTTTTATTGGTCAAGAGTATTGAGTCCAAGGATTCAGTGGTCGTGTTATGGCTGTACTGGACATTGGTTAGGCCACATTTGGAACAGTGTGCGCAATTCTGGTCTCCTTCCTATCAGAAGGATGTTGTGAAACTTGAAAGGGTTCAGAAAAGATTGACAAGGATGTTGCCAGGGTTGGAGGATTTGAGCTTTAGGGATAGGTTGAATAGGCTAGGGCTGTTTTGCTTGGAACCTCAGAGGGGTGACCTTATAGAGGCTTATAAAATCATGAGGGACATGGATAGGATAAATAGGCAAGGTCTTTTCCCTAGGGTGGGGGAGACCAGAATTACAGGGCATAAGCTTAGAGTGATGGGGGGAATGATTTTAGACAATAGGTTCAGGAGTAGGCCATTCTGGCCTTCGAGCCTGCACCACCATTCAATATGATCGTGGCTGATCATCCTTAATCAGTATCCTGTTCCTGCCTTATCTCCAAAACCCTTGATTCCACAATCCTCGAGAGCCCTATCCAACTCTTTCTTAAATGAATCCAGAGCCTCCACTGCCCTCTGGGGCAGAGCATTCCACACAGCCATCACTCTCTGGGTGAAGAAGTTTCTCCTCATCTCTGTCCTAAATGCTCTATCCCATATTTTTAAGCTGTGTCCTCTGGTTCAGCAATCACCCATCAGCGGAAACATGTTTCCTGCCTCCAGAGTGTCCAATCCTTTTATAATCTTATATGTCTCAATCAGATCCCCCCTCAGTCTTCTAAACTCAAGGAGAAACAAGCCCAGTCGCTCCAGTCTTTCAGTGTAAGGTAATCTTGCCATTCCAGGCATTGACCTTGTGAACCTATGCTGCACTCCCTCAATAGCCAGAATGTCTTTCCTCAAATTCGGAGACCAGAACTGCATACAATACTCCAGGTGTGGTCTCACCAGGGCCCTGTACAGCTGCAGAAGAACCTCTTTGCTTCTATACTCAATCACTCTTGTCATGAAGGCCAGCATACTATTAGCCTTCTTCACTACCTGCTGTACCTGCATGCTTACCTTCATTCACTGGTGTACAAGAACACCCAGATCTCTCTGTACTGCCCCTTTACCGAAATTGATTCCACTTAGGTAGTAATCTGCCTTCCTGTTCTTGCCATCAAAGTGGATAACCATACATTTATCCACATTAAACTGCATCTGCCATGCATCTGACCACTCACCCAACTTGTCCAGGTCACCCTGTAATCTCCTAACATCCTCATCACATTTCACCCTGCCACCCAGCTTAGTATCAGCAGCAAATTTGCTAATGTTATTACTAATACCATCTTCTATATCATTAACATATATTGTAAAAAGCTGCGATCCCAGTACTGATCCCTGCGGTACCCTACTGGTAACTGCCTGCCATTCCGAAATGGAGCCGTTTATCATTACTCTTCGATTCCCGTCAACCAACCAACTTTCAATCCAAGTTAGTACTTTGCCCCCAATACCATGCACCCTAATTTTGCTCACTAACCTCCTATGTGGGACTTTATCAAAAGCTTTCTGAAAGTCCAGGTACACTACATCTACTGGATCTCTCTCGTCCATCTTCAGAGTTACATCCTCAAAAAATTCCAGAAGATTAGTCAAGCATAATTTCCCCCTTCATAAATCCATGCTGACTCTGACCTATCCTGTTACTACTATCCAGATGTGTCATAATTTCATCCTTTATAACAACATCTTTCCCACCACTGAGGTCAGACCAACTGGTCTATAATTTCCTGCTTTCTCTCTCCCACCTTTCTCAAAAAGTGGTATAACATTAGCCACCCTCCAATCCGCAGGAACTGATCCCGAATCTATCGAACTCTGAAAAATAAAAACCAACGCATCCATGATTTCTCAAGCCACCTCCTTCAGTACCCTGGGATGTAGACCTTCAGGCCCCAGGGACTTATCAACCTTCAGACCTAACAGTCTCTCCAACACCATTTCCTGGCAAAAAAATTCCCTTCAGTTTAGGTCCTTCAGCCACTATTACCTCAGGGAGATTGCTTGTGTCTTCCCCAGTGAACACAGATCTGAAATACCAATTCAATTCTTCTGCCCGTAATTTTTCCCCTGTTTCTGTCTTCAAGGGCCCAATTTTAGTCTTAACCATTTTTTTGCCTTTCACATACCTAAAAAAGCTTTTACTATCCTCCTTTATATTATTGGCCAGTTTACCTTCGTACCTCATTTTTCCTCTGCGTATTTCCTTCTTAGTAATCCTCTGTTGTTCTTTAAAAGCTTTCCAGTCCTCGGTTTTCCCACTTATCTTTGCTATGTTATACTTTTTCTCTTTTAACTTTGTGTTTCTTAACTTCCCTCGTCAGCCACGGCTACCCATGCCTCCTCCTAGGATCTTTCTTCCTTTTTGGAATGAACTGATCCTGCAACTTCTGCATTATACACAGAAATATTTGCTATTGTTCCTCCACTGTCATCCCTGCTAGGGTATTGCACCATTGAACTTTGGCCAGCTCCTCCCTCATAGCTCCATAGTTCCCTTTATTCAACAGAAATATTGTCACTTCCGATTGTACCCTCTCCCTCTCAGATTGCAGATTGAAGCTTATTGTATTATGGTCACTACTTCCCAATGGCTCCTTCACTTCGAGGTCCTTGACCAATTCTGGTTTGTTGCACAATACCAGATCCAGAAATGCCTTCTCCCTGGTTGGCTCCAGCACCAGCTGTTTTAAGAATCCATCTCTGAGACACTCCATAAAGTCTCTTTCTTGAGGTCCAATACCATCCTGATTCTCCCAGTCTAGCTGCATGTTGAAATCCCCCATAACAACTGTAGTAACATCTTTGCAACAGGTCAATTTCAGCTCCTGATTTAACTTACATCCGACATCCAGACTACTGTTTGGGGGCCTGCAGATAGCTCTCAAGAGGATCTTTTTACCCTTAGAATTTCTCAGCTCTGTCCACACTGACTACATCCCCTGATTCTAGGTCCCCCCACGCAAGGGACTGAATATCATCCCTTACCAACATGGCCATCCAACCCCCTCTGCCCACCAGTCTGTCCTTACGATAGCACGTGTAGCCTTGAATATTCATTTCCCAGGCCCTGTCCACTTGAAGCCATGTCTCAGTTATCCCCACAATATCGTATCTGCCAATTTCCAAAAGAACCTCAAGCTCATCCATCTTATTTCTAATGCTTCGTGCATTCATGTATAGTATTTTTAATTTGTTACTGCCCTCACCCTTCCCATCCACTCCTATTTCACTCAACCTTACAGCATGATCCCTTTCTGAGTTTTCTGCCTCATTGATACAGTTGTCTTTCTTGACTTCCCTTGCTCTAACTTTCCCTCCAATAAGAGGCCTAAGGGGCAACTTTTTCACTCAAAGGTATATGGAATGAACTGCCAGAGGAAGTGGTGGAGGCTAGTACAACTGCAACATTTAAAAGGCATTTGGAAGGGTATATGAATAGGAAGAGTTTGGAGGGTTATGGACCAGGTGCTGGCAGGTGGGACTAGATTTGGGTTGGGATATCTGGTCAGCATGGACAAGTTGGACGGAAGGGTCTGTTTCCGTGCTGTACATCTCTCTAGTATTCTAACTCCCATATTATTGTGTAGGGAGTTGAAAGATATAGCAATGTATAACAATACGTTATACCATATGGTACAGAATGCATTGAGAGAATTTGTCTCCTTGGGAATTTTCTGATTTCTTTTTGACATTTGCTTGGCTGCTTATTTCTTGCTTCCCAATTGACATATTGCTGCTTTTAGTCTACCATTTATATTGACCGGTGCTTTACCACTATGAGGTAAGTGCGTCATAGTCCCAGAGAATCATAATGTGACTCTTTCATTAGCGGGATGACTAGCTGTGGTTTAATCAGAGAGTCTTCACGTCTCAGGTGAGGTGGTGGCAAACATTGTTCCCTAAAAAAATTCAGAAAATCTAAACTACCTAGTTATTCTGAAAGTAAAAAGGAAAAATTAAAATGAAAACAAACTACTTTGTTCAAGTAAAGTTGCTGTGCCTTGCTCTGGCATCTCTAAAATCATACTTGTGTCCTCAAGCACATCTGGTCTGTACTTTATCCAACTGTTCTTTCAATAGCTGTAGCTCATTCATGCATTTGACCTGTAAGGTTATTTTTTCTTCAGATGCTTACACACTTGATGCAATTGCAATATGCCAACTTCTGTGAACAGCCAAAATTTATTCAACAAGTACAAGCTGTGGAGGAACCCTTAACACTCTTTGCAGGTTTGCAACGCCATGTCAAGGTGTCTCTCTGAACTAAAGAAACAGTCCTTCCTTTATTCAGTAAAAGAGTTTCACATTGCAGTCAGTAACACCCACAAGACGACCCTCGCCATTCTCCCATGGTCACATGCCACTCAAGACACAATGGATGTAATGTGTCCAGAAAGGATGTAATGTAAATCATCCCTAATGGCCAGATATGTTGTGAATTGTATTTTTTAACTGCAGGGAGTAGTCAGAATTTTAACTGCAATGTTTTTAATGATTTCTGAATTTCTGAATAGATGATGATAATATAATTCTTTTACTCTGCATAACTAGGAAATGGCAACGGATGGAAATGTAAATTCCTTACATTCTACTTGTAAGACAGAGATATATCATCCTAAGACAGAGGTATACCACCCGAGCCTCAGGACATCCAATTTCTCCCAGATCAACAGAGCAAATTAACCCTTTAATATCTTAGACCACACAATTTATAATTAAATAGCAACTTTAATGCAAAGACATGTCTCAAAGCACCCATATCAAAACGAGACACCGAACAAAATAAGGCCAAAAGCTTGGACAAAGGGAAGGAAGAAATATGTGGAAAGATTTTGAGATGGAACTGAAGAGCTTTGGGTACAAAGAGAAGGTTGCCTATATCCATCAGTAATGCAGAAATTAAAAAGTGATATGCTTTAAGAGACTGGAATTAGATGAGTGCAAATATATCTGTGGGTGAGCGAGGACAAAGGCATGGAGGTTCAGACTATCTCATCTTTGCACAGCATAATTAGGGAGGAAAGCTTGAAGTGAGTTGGACAGTCTCGAGGCAAACAAAAACATGAACGAATGACTGTTTCAGCAGCAGATGAACTATGACAAAGAGAAGGTTGGGTAATTAAGTGGAAATAATGAAAACAAGTGGAAATAAACAATCGATTGCATGGTTGGAAACTCAACTCTGGCATCAATGTGGTGACCAGTTAGATTTAGTCTCGGTTACTACTCTCAGCGATTCAGTCGCTAAACAAAGCTATTTCTTCGAAAGCACCTTCCAGATGTGCAGCCTCTATCATCAAAAGACAATATCAACAACAATGGGAATACCACCTAGAGGTTTTTCTCCAAGTTACTCATCCTCCTAGCATGCAATTATATTGCACTGTCATCGTCGGTCAATATCCTAGCAGTACTCACAAACAATACCATGGCATTCATATCACTACACAGAATGCAATAGTGTAAGGAAATGGTTAACCAACATCTTCAAATAAACAAACATAAAAAAGGACTCATGTGATTCAAGACAAGTTGGAAAATACATGGTTAAATCAGCTTTGGAATTTTGGGCAAAAGATGAAACTAAATAAAAAAGGAACGACTTTACCACAATTGGAATTGACTGCAGCCAATCTTCTATACGCAAATATTTCCCCTCTTTAACTTCTCATTCCTTTTGTGAATTATTTAAATGTATGCACTGTCATTCTGCATTTGCCAGAAAAGTTTCTCCCTATTTGTTCCAATAAAAAGCTCTCAATTTTAAAACATATCAAGTTTCTCGTTAAACCTCTTTGCTTTAAAAGATCAATCCCCAATTTTACAGGCTTTACACATAAAAGTGACTTGTGATGGCCTGAAATCTCCAAAGTCCAGCATTGTAATACCTGTATGTCGTCTCATCTCTTCTGATGCATGTCACAAATCTACGTATCTTATGAAAGAGATGAAAGAATTATTCAATAAGCAATTTCTTGAATAAGTTCCCATGATACAAATAATTTAGAGTGTACTCTTCCAACAGATGCTGTAAGGTTCCCAAACTCAAGAGTGATAAAATTATACTTTACATAACAAATATACTGAAGGTTAGAGGTTACAAAGATTACAACTATTACAAAATAGTTTATTTGTTGCTTCTATATACTTCTTGCTCAAAAGAGCCAAACATCATATTTCTAAGTGCACAATCATCCTTTCCAAACATAGTACAAACACTTTAATATAACAGCTTCACTTCATCACAAGCTCACTGGAAGTCATAGTTGTATGAACAACGATTTTCTGCACTAGCATGAAAATTCCATTTTTTTTTAAACTGCGCACATCACATTCATTTTTCCTAACATTGTGGACCTGAACAGAAAGAACCTCACTGTCTATGTTAAAGAAGATTTGACTACAGGAGAAGAGAAGTTTTGTTTCAAATTGTAAATGAGTTTTGTTAGATTGGACATTCCTGATGAAGGGCTTATGCTCGAAACGTCGAATTCTCTATTCCTGAGATGCTGCCTAACCTGCTGTGCTTTGACCAGCAACACATTTGCAGCTGTGATCTCCAGCATCTGCAGACCTCATTTTTTACTCTTAGATTGGACCTAGAATAATGTGTAATTTTGGTCTCAGAAAAGAAAACATTGCAGTAGCCAGAGTGCAATGAAGGCTCACCGGACTTGTCCCAGAATGGCAGGACTGTACAAGGAACAAAAATTGGGCAAACTGGGCCTGCATTTTTGAGATTTTGAGGAATGAGAGGTGATCTCATTGAACTTTACAAAATACCTAAATGGATAGACAGGATAGATGCAGGTTGATATTTCCCCAGTTGAGAAATCCAGAACTGGGGACACAATTTAAAAATAAAGGTGGATGCCATTTAGGATCGAGAGCATGAGGTTTTTTTTAAAACTCGAAGGATGGTGAACCTCAGGAATTCTCTACCCAAAGAGCTGTGAAAGCACTGCAAGGATCGCATTGAGGGCTCATGCAAGGGCCCTTTGCTGAGGTTTTGGAAGCATCATCTTTTCTGGAGACAAATGCAAAACACTTATTTGAAACTGGCCCAGACAGTTGCATACATTGGATAAATGGAGGTAACAATTTGCTATCACCATAGGAATCAATTGCAAGACATGCATTTAAACTTCGTTAAGCATGTTGCCTATTTGGGACAGGTCAAGTATCTTATTCTCTCGCATTAAAGAGTAATTATCTATTATTAAGTCATTGCAGCTAATGTTTCAGGCTTTACTCATGTATCCATCCATGTCCCCATACTGGCCACTAGCCCTTCATTCACCTGTGACCTGTAATGGCTACTAACAAAAATCAAATGCAGGGGACTAAACTGATCAAATTACTATTTCATTCTCATTCACCCAGATGAAACAAACAATCTCATAAATAATTGCTCCTGTCAGGTCAGAACGCCTTTGGAATATTGAGGGCTGTTTGGGCCCCATATTTAAGGAAGAATGCGCTGACAATTCAGAGGGTCCAGAGGAGATTTACAAGAATGATCCTGAGGATTAAGAGCTTGTCATTTGAGAAGTAGTTGAGAACTCTGCATCTGTACAGATGGGAGTTTAGAAGGGTGGGGTGGGGTGATGGGAGAGATCTCATTGAAACCTACAGAACATGGAGTGGCCTGGATAAAGTGGACGTGGAGATAATGTTTCCACTAGTCAGAAACACTAGGATCTGAAGGTACAGCCTCAGATCGAAGGGACGACGCTTTAGAAACAAGGACAGGACATGTGCAACTAATGGTTGGGCCCTTGGTATTTTTGTATAACAGAGACACCTGGGGATTCAGGGTCATAATTCTATGAAATTTGCATCACAGGTAAACAGCGTAGAACGCATTTAGCATGCTTGCCTTCATTGCTCAGACCTTTGAGCACAGGACTTGGGATGTCATGTTCAGGCCTCTTCTGGAGTAGTGTACAGTTCTGGTTGCCCTGTTATAGGAAGGATATTATTAAATTCAGGGGGTTTGGATGTTGCCAGGAATGGAGGACTTGAGACATAAAAATAGACTGGAAAGGCTGGGAGTTTTCACACTGGAGTGTAGAAGGTTGAAGGGTGATGTTCTACAGGTTTATAAAATCATGAGAGGCATAGATATGGTTAATGACAAGGACCTTTTCCCGAGGGTGGAGGAGTTCAAAACTAGTCAGCATATTTTGAAGGTGAGAAGAGAGAGATTTGAAAAGGATATATGGGGCAACTTTGTTTTTAAAAGAGAATGGTTCGTGTGTGGAATGAACTACCAGAGAAAGTGGTGGATGCAGATACAGTTACAGACATTTGGATAGGTTCACGAATAGGAAATGTTTGGACATGTATAGGCGAAGTGCAGACAGGTGGGACTAATTTAGTTTGGGAACATGGTCTGCCTGGACTGGTTGGACCAAAGGGCCTGTTTCCACACTGTATGACTCAACAACAGAGATGAGGAGGAATTTCTTCAACCAGAGGGTGTTTAATCTATGGAATTCATTGACACAGAAGGATGTGGAGGCCAAGCCATTGGAGTGTATTTAAGACAGAGGTTCTTGATTGGTAAGGGGATCAAGGGTTATGGGGAGAAGGCAGGAGAATGTGGTTTAGAAATGTATCAGCCTTGATTGAATGGTGAAGCAGACTTGATGAGTCAATTGGTCTTATTCTATCCTACATCTTATGGTCATTAGAGCGCACTACAATCCAAATTCTCTAGTATGCTACATAGTAACCAATTTATTGCAACCATAAACTCTTTTAATGCTTAGAGTGAACACTCATTTGATTCAACTTGAACCGGCATGTAAAATGCTAACTTATGACAGTTTGATAATGCAATTCGTTAAGCCGGTGCCATCAAATAGAATGCAGAAACTTCTAGAACGGATTTGGTTTAATTCAACAGATACACTATTCCATTTTGAAGCTTTTAATGGAAGCAAGACTCATCGAGAGATGGCAATAATGCATTTACCATATATCAGTGACGTGCACAGACTGTAGTGCTAATTTCCTGGTTACAGTGGCCACTGCACATACCAAGCATACCTAACACAGCCACTGCAAAAATGTAGGAATTGGGGTACTCAATTTACACACTGGAAGCTCGCAAACAGGACATATAATTAGGATGTGAACCAAGAAAGAGAGAACGAAAAGTCTTTTCTTTCACTTTTTCCAAATTCTCAAAACCATGTCACAAAAGAGTAGATAATTTGTTTTTGGGTGCCAGTTTAAATCTGGCACAGAAGTTAACAAAAAACAAAAAAAGGTTTGTGAACAGAAATTGGAAGGGTGTGCGCCCATTACTGGCAGTTATCTCCACGATCATCACGTCATTAGTAACAATAGGAAAATATTTACTACTGAAGAGTACTATTTACTACTATTGAACTAGATGATTGAGAAATTACAAAAATGACAAATTTAAAATGTTTTTGGTTGTAACTTGAATTACTCCTTTGCATTGAGAACACACTTACATGACTCTTTAGGCTTGCTCAGGGCATCCCAACATGCTTCATACCAGTAAACACCTTTGAGAGTGTAGCCAATTTGATTTTTACATAAATGTGGCTGCCAATTTAGAAGTTATAGAATTCCTACATGCAGATAGAGGCCATTTGGTCCATCGCGTCTGCACCGCCCTCCTGAAGAACATTTCACCCCTTACCCTATCCCCGTAATTCCACATTTCCCATAGCTAACCAAGCTCGCCTGCACAACCCTGGACACTATGGGGCAACTTAGCATGGTCAATCTACACAACCTACACATATTTGACTGTAGAAGGAAACCCAAACAATCAAAGGGAGAACATGCCAACTCCACACAGTCACTGAGAACAACCTAACTCTCAATGCCAACAAAACCAAGGAACTCATTATTGACTTTCAGGAGGATGTTAATCATGCCCCCCTATGCTTTAACAGCACAGAGATGGAACAAGTGGAGAGTGTAAAGCTCCTGGAAGTGGTCATCCACAATCGGCTTTCTTGAACTCTTCATGTGGACGTACTGGTTACAAAGGCCCAACAATGTCTCCTCTTCCTCAGGCAGCTGAGGAAATTTGGCATGACGGCGAATACTTTTGCCAATTTTTATGGGTGCGCCATCGAGAGCATTCTATCTGGATGTATCTGAATGGCAACTGTACCATTCAAGATCGGGGACGGTTACAGAGGGTTGTGAAAGTGGCCTGGAAATCACAAAGGCCAACCTCCCATCTGTAGAATCCTTCTACCAGGTGCATTGACAAAGAAAAGTAGCCATTATTCACAAAGATCCATCCCTCCCTGTCAATGTTTTTCTACAACCTCTACCACTGGAGAGAAGGTACAGAGGACTGAACACACGCACCAGCCAGTTTCGTAACAGTTTCTACCGTACTGTTGTTAGAATACTGAATGGACTCACAAACACTTAACATTTACCTGTATCTGCGTTTTCGCTTTTGCCGCTGTTTGCCTATTATTTACTTATCTATGCTACTTAACTATGTGATATGCCTGAATTACTTGCAAGACAAAACTTTGCAGTGTGCCTTGGTACACGTGACAATAAATTGAATTCAATTCAGTCAGTCACCGAAGATTAGAATGGAACTTGGATCCATGGTGCCATGAGGCAACAGTACTAACCACTGAGCTACCGTACCATCAGTGCACAGCAAGGTTCCATACAGAGTAGCAAAACAGATGACAAGGTGCTGATTTTGGGCAATAGATATTAGGGTACAATGTTTTGTTTTTACACAGTAAGTGGTAAGGTCTTGTAACATGTCACCTACAAGAATGATAAAAGTGAAAATGATGAACGATTTCAAATGAAACTGCATGGACACTTGAGGAGAATAATTTTACAGCAAGGGAGATACAACAAGGGCTCTAACTTTACTATCTGTTCTAACGACACTAGTTGAATGAAAATATTGGCCAGGACGCTGGGAGAACCTCACTTGCCCAATTTCATGATTTATTCAAAAGATTACTCCAAAAGTACTGCAAAGCTTATTTGGTACAATTCTAGATGCTAGCCTAGATATGAACCCAAGAAAATTGGCACACAAGTGGCTGAAATCTCCACTTTTCCAATTCAGACACAGAGCTTTCACTGAGCCAAAGATGACAACTGCATTTCCAAAGTCATAATCTCAAATGTTTAAACTGGTATAACTCTAAAATAATTAATAAAATAACACTAAGGGAAACAGCTACTTTCTGTCTACCCTGTCCTTGTCCCTCTGTCAGGTGCCTGCTCTACCTTCTCAGCTCCAAAGAAAACAAATCTCTTCATCCTGCTTCTCCTCATAGACAAAGCTATAATGGCTGAAGTCCCATACACCTTAACTACTTTATTAACTTGCCCTACCATCTTCACAGATTTGTGAATAGCCACTCGAAGATCCCTCTGAGCTTCTCAGTACCTAATCATACTTTGAATACTCCCTCGTCTTGCTACTTCTTCCAAAGTGCATTTACCATTAAATTCTATCTGCCATTGATCTGTCCAACTAACCAATCTACTTACATCCTCCTGTAACTTAAAACATTCTTCTTCACTGTTAAACCAACAATGTTCATGTCATCTAAAGAAACTTATCACTCTCCCCAACATTCTCAGTTATATACCACAAACAATAAGGGACCCAACACTGATACTTGGGATGTGCCACTGGACACTATCCTCCAGTCACACAAACAGCCTTCTATCACTGTGTCTCCTGCCATGGATCCCATGAGCTATTACTTTCTTGATCAGTCGCCCATATGCGACCATGTCAAAGGCTTGCTGAATTTCATATAAACTACAGGCAGTCCCAGGTCATGAACAATTTCCATTGTGGAGTCCATTTGCAAATCAGAACACAATGCAGGACAATGTAAAGCAGCGGTCTATAAGAATAGAAGTTCCTATAATGGGTCTTTAAAACTACACACCAGTATGGAATCACTTTCATAATTAAGAGCATTCATCAGTCAGATATTTGTAAAATGGGCACTGCCTATACATTAACTACACTACCCAGTGGAGGTGCTGCTGAGGTTAGAGGGTTTACCCAGTCATTCCCACGAATGTGGAGGTGCTGCTGGTGGCAATTTTTGTTCTTGTTGGCACTCTCAACACTGCTTCACTAATGCAACTACCTTGGCATCCAATCCTGGCCACCAGACATACCACAGTAGTGGACTCACCAACTTTAAGGGCATTCAAATGGCCATTGGACAGACACAAGGATGAAAATGGAATAGTGTAGGTTAAATGGGCTTCAGATTTATTTCACAGGTCGGCACATCATCGAGGTCCATGCACTGTAACATTCGATTTTCTATGTTCTACCCATATTTACAAATCTGTTCACATCCTTAAAAAAATTCAACTACATTTGTTAGGCATGACCTCCCTTTGACAAAACCATGCTGACTATCTCCCTGTAAATCTAGCTGAAATAACAATTAATTTTCTCCTTCATAATTTTCTCCAATAGATTCCTTACCACTGATATGAGACTCACTTGTCTGTAATTCCTTGTTTTATCTCTACCACCTTCCTTGAAATGTGGAATCATATTTGCTGTCCTGCCATCCTCTGGCATCTCCCTTTGTCAAAAAGAAATTAAAATATGTCAGGGCACCCATGATTTCCTCCTTAACTCCCACACCAGCCTGGGATACAACTGAGCAACAAGTGAGCAGGAGAATCGACGTTTCGGACATGAGCCCTTCTCCAGGAATGAGGAAAGTGTGTCCAGCAGGCTAAGATAAAAGGTAGGGAGGAGGAACTTGGGGGAGGGGCGTTGGAAATGCGATAGGTGGAAGGAGGTCAAGGTGATGGTGGGGGTGGAGAGGTCAGGAAAAAGATTGCAGGTTATGAGGGAATGCTGAGTTCGAGGGATTTGACTGAGACAAGGTGGGGGGAGGGGAAATGAGGAAACTGGAGAAATCTAGGTTCATCCCTTGTGGTAGCAACACGACGGCTAGAGGAAGAGCGCCTCATCTTCCACTTAGGAACCCTCCAACCACAAGGGATGAATCTAGATTTCTCCAGTTTCCTCATTTCCCCTTCTCCCACCTTGTCTCAGTCAAATCCCTCAAACTCAGCACCGTCTTCCTAACCTGCAATCTTTTTCCTGACCTCACCGACCCAACCCCCACTCTGGCCTATCACCCTCACCTTGACCTCCTTCCACCTATCGCATTTCCAACGCCCCTCCCCCAAGTCCCTCCTCCCTACCTTTTATCTTAGCCTGCTGGACACTTTCCTCATTCCTGAAGAAGGGCTCATGCCCGAAACGTCGATTTTCCTGCTCTTTGGATGCTGCCTGACCTGCTGCGCTTTTCCAGCAACACATTTTTCAGCTCTGATCTCCAGCATCTGCAGTCCTCACTTTCTCCTGGGATACAAGTGATCCAGGCATGGGAATATGTCAAATTTTAAGTGTGCCAAAACCTCTAATACTTTCTCACTCCCTTTTTCACACTGCTCAAGAGCCCCAATGTCCCAAATTCTGCAACAACATCCTCCTTCTAGACAGAGTGAAGACAACTGTAAATATAATCATTGAGTCCAAGCAGAAAAAAAGTTTGCACTTTTGAATGATGTTGCTAAGGGATAGTATGTAGATTTAAAAAGTGAAACGAGCTTGAGATGGTTCAGTTATTCTTCAAAATGTTCTCCTACCTGCTCAATGAAACTCATCTTCGCTAGTCTCCGTTGGATCACTGTACTCATTTTAAATTGCTGGCCTCATACAAAGTATTGTACTCTGCAACCCTTGCCTGCTACATGACCTGACAAACTCTCTACTTTTCTGAACGAGGCTTAATATTTGCCATTCATCTTGTTAAAATGCTTCTATATCCCTCTATTCTTGACAGATTTTTAAAGTATGTAAAATGGTTTTTAAAAAGTTGTCCAAACTTTTCGACAAGTTTGGTTGAAGTTTGGGGGAGGGTCACATTTCAACATTTCTCTTGTTCTGGGGCTTAGGGGGGGGTTTGATTAGATTCCCTACAGTGTGGAAAAAGGCCCTTCAGCCCAACAAGTCCACACCGACCCACCGAGGACCCACCCAGACCCATTTACCCCTGACTAATGTATCTAACACTATGGACAATTTAGCATGGCCAATGCACCTAACCTCCACATCTTTGGATTGTGGGAGGAAACCCATGCAGACACAAGGAGAATGGGCAAACTCCACACAGACAGTCACCCAAGGTGGGAATCAGACCTGGGTCCCTGGTCTGTGAGGCAGCAGTACTAACCACTGTACCAGGCAATTAGTCAATTTCAGAAAGATAAGGTTTACTACAATATTTTACTACAGTATTTTTTAAAAATCTAAAGCAATAAATTTAGTGTTCAAAAGAGCAAGTTATCAACAGAACATTAAATAAAATTTTGGCTCTCCTTTTTGGTTAAGGAGCAAACCCAGAAGGGAAAGAAACACCAGGACACAGTCTGGATCACCAAAGGAAGAGGAGGAGATCATTTTTATGGACCAGATGAAATACCCTCAAAGTATTCAGAAGATAGTCTGAGCCCAAACCTTTTCTTATTTTAAAGGTAAATGCAAGCTGTTATCTTCCATAAACAATTCAATTGATCAAACTACCAAATTTAAAGCAAAACCCACTTTCTGTATCCACTATAATTATAATGCAACAGAAGAAAGAAGAAAAAAAATGGCTTTGCTGTAACTCCATTGGAATACTTGAGAAAGTAACAGATATGGTAACTATTAACAACTAACTGCTCCAATATAGTAACATCCCAAAGACACACCCTTGGCAAAAAACAAATTCAGAAAACAGATAGTCTCTCACAGTTTTCTATTCCAGGAGGCAAGAACATCAAAAGTCAATTCTGACAGAGAGATAACTCCAGTTTTAAGCTGTAGCAAAGAAAGATTTGGCAGCTTTTCACAACCCCAGCTGAAAGCTAAAGATCCTCACACCCCTTCAGGTTCCATTGCTTCTATTGTTCCAACTTAAAAAAAAGGCTTCACAAGCTGTTAACTCCAGTTGTTCTGGTAGACTACTCTATACCTCTGCCTCTATACTCCTCAAAAAATAACCTCTTAAAACCACAGCAACATCACACCATAGCCTAGCTAAGGAGTTGGATTTAACTGGAGGAGAAAGTGAGGTCTGCAGATGCTGGAGTATCAGAGCCTAATGAAGGGCTTATGCCCGAAACGTCGAATTTCCTGTTCCTTGGATGCTGCCTGACCTGCTGCGCTTTTCCAGCAACACATTTTCAGTTGGATTTAACTACCTGACTTTTGTTCACTTCTTGTGGAGCACATTCTGAGTTGGCCTCAGCAAAACTGATATGAAAGTGGGGGTCAGATGCAGTTTGCTGCTTTGTGGATTGGGTTTTGCAGGGGAGGCAGCTGCCCTTTCAGGCCTGTTGTTCTCACACCCACACAAGCTCCATCTGCTCGTTCACACATCTACTCTTCCCCCCCACCCCAACTTCTCACAGCGAAACCATCCATACCCTAGCTACTCACTCATGCACCCTATTCCACAAACTCCTCCTTATGGATCATCCACTTGACAGCCCGTTCACTTATTACCCATGGACCACCCATTCTTGGCAGTGAAGTGCTCTTTCCAGTGTTCTTAAAGCCTGTATCCCTCTAAATTCCCTGCCCCTGTCTCAGATTCAGTTCCGTTAAACCATTCGCATTGTGCTATTTCTCCAATCACAAGCTTACAAAAGACACGAAATAGTAGCAAAATACATGAGACATAACTGGCCTCTGATTGGAGGATTAATTCATTTCAAAATCTTCAATTATGCTTATCGGGATTTTAAACGGTGGGCTGGATAATTCGTGGGCCAAGTTTTGGACAAGCCTGGTTTCAAAGCTAATTGTTCTCATCATAGCACTCTGATTATATATTTTTTAAAAAATTAATATATATGCTATGCTAATGTTCGGTCTTTTCTAACTCTGGTAAGACCATTTTTAAATCAGCTATTAGCAAATGTGAAAAATGACAGCAGAAACGATCTTTCTCTTGAGATTAAACCAGATCTACATCACATCCTCCTTATAAAACATAGCTGAGCTGAAACACATTTTACATTGCATCACACCATTTTGTACCATGGACATTAATGTTTTCACCCACCATGCATTTTAGCACAGCTTTTATTTTTCTACATTGGTGTTTTGACATAAATAGCTCCCAACTCCTACACTCCTACCACTCCAAACCTTACTGTTGTTTTTAACAAGAGATTTCACATTACATAAGCCTGCAGCTTTAGTGATAGTGTTAACAATACACAGATTATTTAAACCTCGCTCCTGCACAATACAACCTATTGTTTCATCCCAAAGTACCTTTCACATCCTAACCATCTTCACCTTACTCCATCTTACATCGTCTTTATAACTGTGTAGCAATTTCCATGTTGTGCAGCCATGCTCTTAATCACAAACATTTTTTTTTAGTAATACCTCATTAGATTTCAGGTTTGCATAATAAGCAGCAATAACACAAAATTACTCCTTTAGCATTGCTGAAAAGAAACTGGCTAAATTTAGAGACATTTAAAATTTACAGCCTGATATCATGCAAGTCTAACTGCATCTGAAACAAATGCATATTTTTGGATTATAAAATAAACCAAGCAATTGCAGAAACAGGTCAATCATAGTTAGAAGCATGTCCATTGAGATATGTGGTCCAAGCAGAATACTTTTCTCAGTAGTGCCTACACATGCGCATGTCATTCCACCTGACTCCTTCACGTAAGTTTCAAAATACAAAGTGTTTACAATCACACATTGTAAAATAACACAAAGCACATCACAAAGGAATGGGGGGGGGCATAAATTATGCCAAATGCAAACATGGAGACATTGAGAGAATAATCAAAGCCTTGGTCAAAAAGTGGTGACTCAAGAAATACCTTAAAAGCAGGTGATGTATATTGAGAAGCTGTGGTTAGAAGATAGTGGAGAATGGGACCTAGCCAGCTAAAAGGCATGGCTGCCAATATCAATGTGATTCATTGTGGGCTATGTGCACTCAAAGAAAATACAGGTCTTTCTGTTATAACACATGTTTCACCAATGCAAATTCACTAATGCAATTAACAAATTGGGGTGCTTTTTATACAGCATGAACATTTAGGACGTGTGTTAACTGCAATGTGATTGCAGTGCCAACACTTTAAGCACTGTTTCTGAAGCTCAATTTTTCTAAAGAATAATTTTTCTATAATGTGGGATTGCACAAGAATGCAGCCATTGTTTCATAGAAGAACTGACTGTACTGAATTAATCATGCAACTCCAATATTCATCGTGCAAGATCTCTTAATCAATAACACTTCATGGTTAAAAAAAATTATTATTTCCAAAAGGTAAAGTATTCTAAAGAATTTAGAAAGTAAAATCAAATTAAATTTAATTGTGATAACATACATTTCCAGTATTGCTAGGTGCAACATTTAATTCTGTCTCGCGCAGTAGCTTATTGCAAGATTTTTGATAAGTCACTCAGATAGTTCAGGAGTCACTGAAGGTGAGTTCATTAGGACACAGTTAGAAGAGAGAGAATAAACTCCATGTTAGGGAACTCAAGGAAAAAAGCCTGGAGTAGTTTTGGTGAAACAAGTTGTTAGCAAAGAGCTGGAGTTATACTTGTGAACAGTCCAGACAGCAAAAAATAAAGGATGTAAATAGCAAAGATTAAAAGATTAAGTGCTGGTCTTTCCATTAAATATATTACAGTTAACAATGAAAATTGATTGGAAAAAATGCTGCAGAAAAATCCCTTGTTTGGAAAGACATTAGTAATGTTTGAGGATATTATGGGCAGCAAGGTGGTTCAGTGATAGCACTGCTGCGTCACAGGACTAGGGACCCGGGTTCGATTCCGCCCTCAGGCGGATTGTGTCCATTGCAGGTATAATTCAGTGGATGTCCTACGGGTACTCCTGCTCCCTCCCACAGTCCAAACATGTACAGGTTAGGTGGACTGGCAATGCTAAATTGCCCATAGTGTCCAGGGATGTGTAGGTTAAATTGATTAGCTGTGGAAATGCAGGGTTAGGGTAGGAAGGGAGTCAGAGTTGAACTCTATTCAGAGGCTTAGTGTGGACTCAATGGGCCACATTATAGGGATTCAATGATTATGTAAGATGTTACTATCATTATTCCTGTATGTTCAGTCATTGCTCTTTTATTAATCTTCGGTAATTAAACTTTAAACTATAAGACAGGGATTAACATTTTCGATTTAGTAAACACACCTGTTCACATTTTACACTTAATTTGAATAGTTTAAACAATATTCCTAGATTAAACCAAGGAACAGATTGTGATAAACTAGAATGCGAACAGACATCAGCGCAGTCCATTAGAGAGGCTCTTGATGTGGAGTTCAAAGCCAGGTCAGCAAAAATGAAGTGAAATTGTGACTCCTTGTGAAGTTTAAAGAGGTTGACTGATCCATTGAGTAATTAACATCTGGAGTGAACCACTAAGAAATCTATGGGATCCATCTTGTATATATTTGTTATTTGAGGTGCACTGTGGGCTGTTTGATCACAGTCTGTTTCCTATTTGAACAATACGTTAATTCAGGCTGTTAGAATACAAGTTGTACATAATGGTCTAACATTGAGGAGTCAAGTTTAGTGTCGCTTGTTCCAAAACATTGAAACTTGCGGCTTCATTCTCCTTAAATGTACCCCGAATCTCACACTGTTTACTTTTCAAAAAGTATCGTCCCTTAAAACCAAATATTAAAAGTGAATAGGTTCTGAAGTAAATATTAATCTACTGTAAGCACTTTGTGTCAAAAGTTCAAATTCCATCAAAAAATTCAAATCTAACATAGATGAACATTTACAAAATGATTGCATTTTCTCAACACTTTTTGAAAGAAAAATTAAATTTGTACAAAGCACAAAATCTGCAAATTTTACATAATACGGTAATGTCCAAAAAAGTATTGAATAAAACTGTACAAGCGCATAAGGATTGTGATTATTATCTGGTTATGAAATCCACTGGATTAGTGAGGCAATATCATTGTAAATATAAAATTGGCTGCAAAACAGAAAGCAAAAATGTAGTAGCGAATGGCTGTGCCATGGACTGGAACACAAAGTACTGTGGTATTCCCTCACAAACAGTTTTGGTATTGCGGCCCTGCTCTATATATTAATTATCTGGATTCTGATATCGAAAACATAATTTCCAAGTCTGCATCTGACTAAAATATCATTTTTTAAAAATTAATTAATTCAGGGGATGTTAGCTTAACTGGCTCGGCCAGCATTTACTATCTGCCCCTATTTGTCCTTCAGAAGGTGGCAATGAGCCATCTTCTTGAAGTGCCACAGCCTATTTGGTGTAAGTAGATCCACAATGCAGGTATCAGTTCCAGGACTTTCACCAGGACACTTAAGGGAAAGCAATATACTTTCAAGTCAGGATGGTGACAGAGGGTAATTGGTAGGGGGTGGTGTTCCAACCTATCTGCTGCCAATTCCTTTCTGGATGGTTGAAGCCATGAGTATGGAAGGTGGTGTCTAAGGAGCACATGTCAATTTCTGTAGTTCTTCTTCTAGATGGTAAACACTGCTGCTATTTAGTGGGATTAAATTTTGTGGAGATGGTGCCGATAAAGTGAGTTTTGTTTTGGAGTCATAGAACTCCGACAATATGGAAGGTGGCGATTTGGCCCATCAAGTCCACACCAACCCTCTCAAGACCCACTCAGACCGAGCCCCCTACCATAACTCTACATTTACGATGGCTAATCCACCCAGCCTACATATCCCTGAACATGACAGACAATCCACCTAACCTGCCACATCTTTGGACTGTGGGAGGAAACCGGAGCACCTGGAGGAAACCCATGTTGACATATGGACAATGTGAAAACCCCACACAGTTGCCTGAGCCTGGAATTGAAATCAGGTCCCTGGCACTGTGAGGCAGCAGCGCTAACCACTGAGCTACCATGTCAAGCTATATTAATGTTGTTGAAGCTGCACTCATCCAACCAAGTGAGAACTACTCCATCACTATCCTGACTTATGCCTTGTAAGATGGTAGACAGGTTTTGGAGAGTAAATAAGTAAATTACTTGCCACAGGGCCCCTAGCTTTGGAGCTACTGTTATAGCTACTGTACTTAGAGTCATGGAGATGTATAGTACAAAAACAGACCCTTCAGTCTAACTCATCCATGCCGACCAGATATACCAACCTAATCTTGTTCCATTTGCCATCACTTGGCCCACATCCGTCTAAACTCTTCCTATTCATATACCCATTCAGACGTCTTTTAAATGTTATAATTGTACCAGCCTCCAACACTTCCTCTGGCAGCTCATTCCATACACGCACCATCCTCTGTGTGAAAACATTGCCCTTAGGTGCCTTTTATATTTTATCCCTCACCCAAAACCTATGCCCTCTCGTTCCGGACTCTCCCACAGCAGGGAAAAGACCTTGTCTATCTATCCTATACATGCCCCTCATGATGGTATAATCCTCTATAAAGTCACCGCTCAGCCTCTGATACTCAAGGGAAAACAGCCCCAGCCTATTCTGCCTCTCCCTATAACTCAAAACCTCCGGCTCTAGCAACGTTCTTGTAAAGCTTGCTGAACCCTTTCAAGTTTCACAACATTCTTCTGATAAGAAGGAGACCAGAATTGCATGCAATATTCCAAAGGTGGCCGAACCTATGTCCTGTACAGCCGCAACATGACCACCCAACTCCTCTACTCAATGGACTATAAAGGAAATCAATAAAGGAAAGCATAACAAATGCCTTCTTCACTATCCTATCTACCTGCGATTCTACTTTCAAAGAACTGTGAACCTGCGCTCCAGGGTCTCTTTGTGATTAGATTAGATTAGATTACTTACAGTGTGGAAACAGGCCCTTCGGCCCAATAAGTCCACACCGACCCGCCGAAGCGCAACAACCCACCCATTCGCCTACATTTACCCTTTTACCTAACACTACGGGCAATTTAGCATGGCCAATTCACCTGACCTGCACATCTTTCTGACTGGGAGGAAGCCCACACAGACACAGGGGGAATGTGCAAACTCCACACAGTCAGTCGCATTAGTCGGGAATTGAACCCGAGTCTCTGACGCTGTGAGGCAGTGGTGCTAACCACTGTGCCACCGTGCCGTCCTGTTGTTGAGCAACACTCCACAGAACCTTACCATTATGTATATAAGTCATGCTCTGATTTGCTTTTCCAAAATGCAGCACCTCATACTCATTTAAATTAACTCCATCTGCCACTCTTCAGTCCATTGGCCCATCTGATCAAACTCCCGTTGTACTCTGAGGTAACCTTCTTCGCTGTCCGTTACACCTCCAACTTTGGTGTCATCTGAAAACTTACTAACTATACCTATGTTCATTTATTTGGCTAGTTCAATTCAGTTTCTAGCCAATGGTAACTAGGGGTTTCAGTGAGGATGATAGAAAGACATTAGGAAAGACATTGATGAAATGGGCAGGCATAATGCAAATGAAATGCAACACGCATGTGTAAAGTTATTCACTTTTGAAGGAAAACGAGTGACAAGCAGTATAAAGTCAACAAAACAATTTTGAAAGGGGAAACCGAAAAGCTGGGAGATTCACTTATAAAAATCTTTAAATGGTCTCAGAGCAAACTTAAAAAGTTGTTTTCGAAAATAAAAATGGAAAGGAGCCTTGGGTTAATAGATTTAGGCACAGAAGACAAAAGCGAGAAAATGTTAAACTATTATAAATCACAATTGGACCAGTATGCCCAACTTGGCACCACCTTTAGGAAGGTGGGCAAGGCCTTGTACAGCATGCAGAGGTGATACAGAACAACCTTCATTATCTGAACGAGATGGATCAGATCACGGATTGTTTGGATAATGGATAACATTTTTACAGGACTTGGAGGTATTGTTCAGCTAATCCAAAATTCGTATAATTGATGTTCGGATAACCAAGGTTGTTCTGATTACTGGAATGGTACTAGTGATTATCTGTTCCAGTTTACTGGAAGTATTATTTTAAACATGAATTCAATGAGTTATGATGCCCTGCCTGAATGGACATTAAATGCAGGTTCAAATGATTACTTTCTAAAGGCAATGGGTTCTCAACCTAAAAAAGAAAACTCTCTTGTTGGAGATGATCATTGCCTGGTATTTCTTTAGCATGAATACTACTCGTCACTTAACTGATCAAGCATGAATTCTGTCCAGGGCTTGTTGAATATGGACACAGTCATGGGGTTGTGAATGGGACTAAATACATCATGTAATCATCAATGAATATCTCCACCTCTGATCTGAGCATGTTGGATAAAAGGTCTTTATGTTTGGGGCCAGACCACCATCATGTGAAATATTTGTAGTGACCAATCTCCGAAAACCAGAAGCATCTTCCCATGAGCTCAATGACTGCAACCAGTGGAGAGTTTCCCTACCCTCCAGTTCCAAACAATTTAATTTTGCCAGGATTCCTTGAAGTCTCACACAGCAAATGCAGAGCAAGCAAAATGTTGTTTCTGACCATGGAAAGGTTAAAGATACTACAAATTCACCAATACTGAGATGTTAAAGGGTTAAATTTGTTCTGCTGACATATAAGAAATTGGATGTCCTGGGGGATGTGTTTTTGTCTTGCAGGCAGGATGTGACAATCTTTGTAAATGCTGCAGTTGAAGGAATAACCTGATCAGGCATCATTTTAAGGAAATAATCTAAACACATCATTGTCTTTGGGTGGCATGTGACTATAGGACAGTGGCAAGGGGCTGCGTCTTGCATACATGACTGACTGTGATGTAAAACCCTGTCTAAAATGAGGACGTTCCCTTGTTCAGGAAGCCTGGCTTGACACGCTCCGCAAACATCGTAAAGAGTGTTAAAGTGATCTCCAAAAACTAGTACTTGCTTAAATAAATTGTGGCTGTTCTCAGTAGTTAGCGTATTGCTGTTACATCAAGCCTGTAAGGATCTCAAGAAGGGAACCTAACAGTCCTTTTTTTCAAATTGTGGGTATGCATTAAATTTCTCCAGTCAATGGAAAGTTTCATTAGCCAGATTTCAGCATGAGTGTTTTGTTTATTTTCTGATACAATTGGAAGCATTTAATTAAGCTGAAAACAAATTCAATAATAACTTTCAATATGTAATGAGATATTTACTGAAAAGAAGATATTTTCAGGGTAGGGGACATGATTTCCTTTTGTCCTGGGCAAATGTTATGGACAATGTACAGCAACACCAGACTGATTGTGTTTGACTGGGTGATCAACATGCTGGTAACCCAGATATTCCAGCACTGATGAGGACAGTGAGAGTGGCACAATGGCTAGCACTGCTACCTCACAGCACCAGGTTCAATGCCAGACAAATCAGGCAACTGTGTGGAGTTTGCACATTCTCCCCACGTCTGCATGGATTTCCTCTGGGTGCTCTGATTTCCTCCCACAGTCCAAAGATGTGCAGGTTAGGTGGATTGGCCATGCTAAACTGCCCATACTATCCAGGGATGTGTAGGTTGGGTGGATTCGCTATGGGAAATGCAGGGTTACAGGGACAGGATAGGGAGTGAGGTTGGGTGGGATGCTTTTCAGAGGATCAGAGAAGGCTCAATGAGCTGAATGGCCTGCTTCCATACTGTAGGAATTCGAGAATCTACTTCTGGCTCTGACAAATGTAAAAACAAGCTAATATTGGATGAGGGATCACCATAGGGGAAGGGTAGGTAGTTAGAAGCAGTTTTGGGACAGTTGTGTGAAAAAACTCATTGGACTTCATGGATAAAGATCCTTCATGAAATTAGTCAAAAGTGACACTGCTAAAATATGCTAAGGTTCAGCCCTGTACATTTATGTGACATTGACCTGTAAGAAAGAGATGCATTTTAAGAGCAAGTATTAGAAAACACTGATCAAGTCTTGGGATAGGAAAACAATACAATTAAAGTCATACAGTGCTATCTATTCACTCACCTAGGACACCCTGTTAGCTCTGGCTGAGCAAGTAAGCTGGAGTTGCCAGGCACCCTCTCCAACTTTCATGTTACAAATTTTCAATATCTTGTTTCTATTTACCCATTGGTAGGATGGGAATCAATCCTGCATGTTAAGTAAGGTGAGATTAGGAAGTAACAAAGATAATAATGAGCAATGATCTTCTTTAGTAGGCCTCTTGCCACTCATTAACAAGAATCTTATCTCAACGTTGGGAACTTAGTTGAAAAATACTCAAATAAAGGTCTCACTGGACTTCTCAGACAATACTCACAAATTTGTGCTAGAATTGTGGGCGGCACGGTGGCACAGTGGTTAGCACTGCTGCCTCACAGCGCCTGAGACCCGGGTTCAATTCCCGACTCAGGTGACTGACTGTGTGGAGTTTGCACGTTCTCCCCGTGTCTGCGTGGGTTTCCTCCGGGTGCTCCGGTTTCCTCCCACAGTCCAAAGATGTGCGGGTCAGGTGAATTGGCCATGCTAAATTGCCCGTAGTGTTAGCTAAGGGGTAAATGTAGGGGTATGGGTGGGTTTCGCTTCGGCGGGTCGGTGTGGACTTGTTGGGCCGAAGGGCCTGTTTCCACACTGTAAGTCTAATCTAATCTAAAAAAACCTTTATCTTTCATGGCCTGGGAAGATTCCGTCCATTGGCAATAACTAATGGCAGCCATGATTCAACAACCAGACGGTTAGACAATGTGTCAAGCACCATATCAAGAAAATAAAATTCTGAATGAAATGAGATCAGCAGAATATTAGCAGTCACAGTACATGCTTCCTACCAGAGCCTTTTAAATCTTCTGGAGTCCCAAAACATTTTACAGCCAATTAAAAGTGTAGTCACTTAACTCAGAAAATACAGTGGTCCAGATATGCTCATGGCTGGACTTAAGGGAACTCCCAAGAAATGGAATGTTCTGACAGGTAATTACCTTGCCTCGGAGTCTTTCTGAATCACTTAAGCTTAAAAAAAATTCCCAGGAGATGTTAAGAGGATTAAAAACATTCTCTAATTCCTTGGTAGCTATTAACCTGAACCCTCAACTCACCAGCTGTCCAAACCCTGATCGGACTGGATCCAAGATGGAGGCAGAGTAAGACGCTCCAGTTCCTCTGCTCCAACCATTCTTTTTCTTTTGTTTCGAACTTTTAACTGAAACTTACCCAGAGGCAAATGGAAGAGAGTGATGGTCATTGCTGGCAAGTCCTGGAGGTAGTCTGGAAGGCAAGTCCCAAACCAGGCCTGCAAGTCCTGGAGCAGATGTTCGCGAGTCCTGGACTGGAGGTGAGCGCACGTGACAATAAAGGCTAATTCAATTCAATAACTGCCTTCATAACCTGCCCCTTACCTCCAGCACCTGGCAATCACCCACTCATCCACCTGCACACAACACCACCTACCTAGGGGGCCAGGCAGCATCTGAGGAGCAGGAGAATCAACATTTCGGGCATAAGCCCTCCTTCAGGAATCCGCTCCTCGGATGCTGCCTGGCCTGCTGTGTTTTTCCAGCATCACATTTTTCAACTCTGGTCTCCAGCATCTGCAGTCTCACTTTCTCCCACCTACCTAGGCACATGTTACCCTATCCTTTCACTCACTTTTACTCAATCACTGCCAAAGTGGCTTTTGGACCTTGTATTTCAAAGATTAAACTGTTTCAACAGTATCAAAAAAGGGGATAATCTTGGCCTGCGACACTATTCCTCCACTGACTGAATTTCTCCCTGGTTGTCTCTGCAGATGCATTCAGGACAGGATAGGCTCAGAATTTTGATCAGCCAAACTGCCACAGGTAAGCAGGTAAATCTAAAGAGGACTGTCATTGGTTGAATCTATTCCAATTGTAACTGGAATTTCTAGGATAACAAATTTACATATGGTTTCATCATGCAACCCAAAAATGAATGACCAAATAATTTGATTTTGCTATAGACTAAGAGAGAACATTCTTCACATTGGACTATGACAGCGTTCACAAACAATATCTAAGTTTAATAGCCCAAAAAAAGCCTCTTCTGATAGCAATTCTTTCAGTATTGTACTGAAATATCAGGTTAAATCATGTGCTCATGAATTATGAACCAGTTTGAATGCACAATGACCAGCTCAGGGGCAAGACTGCTACCAACTCAGCCATGGTAACAAATTGAAATACACAATTAGTGCTGAAGTCCTAGTTAGTTTGAAATTTGCTAATTGTAGTCAAAGTGGTTGTCAGCATGACTGTATTTTTAAAAATTCAATCCTGATGGGGACATCACTCCAAAGTCAGCATATACTGCTCATTCCTAATTCATATATATACTTTTGATGCTAATGATAAAGGACTATTAGCATAATGAAAAACTGAAAGAACCGCAGATGCTGCAAATCAGAAACAAAAACAGAAACTGCTGAACAAACTCAGCATGTCTGACAGCATCTGTGGAGAGAAATCAGAGCTAATGTTTCAGGTTCTGTCCCAAAAACATTAAGTCTGACTTCTCTCCACAGATGCTGCCAGACCTGATTTTTTTCAGCAATTTCTGTTATAGTATCATCATATAAAATGGTCTGAAGGAAAACCATATAGCTAATGAAATGATGGAATAGGTAAAGGATATTTAAGCGTTAATAATGCTTGAATTGGTTGTATAAAAAAGGGAGACTGATGAATCAGTAATCCTCCATGTCGAACACTTGAAGCAAGAACGGAGGATAGCAAGGATTGCAAAACATACTCTGGGTGGAAGATTTCAATATCCACCTCTAAGAACGGCTCAGCAGGAGCACTACTGATCGAGCTGGTCGGGTCCTAAAAGGCATATCTGATAGACTGGGTCTGCAACAAGCAGTGAGGGAACCAACAAGAGGTTAAACATACTTGATCTCATCTCTACTAACCTCCCAACTGCAGCTACATCTGTCCATTACAGGTCAGCATGGATGCTGAGTGGTTAGCTCTGCTGCCTCACAGCGCCAGGGACCAGAGATCGATTCCAGCCTCAGGCGACAGTCATGTGGAGTTTGCTGATTCTCTCAGTATCTGCATGGGTTCCCTCCCACAGTCCAAAGATGTGCAGATTAGGTGAATTAGCAAGGCTAAACTGCCTGCGGTGTTCAGGAATATGTAGAGTAGGTGCATTAGTCAGGGGCAATGTAGAGTAATAGGATAGAGGAAATACGTCTGAGTGGGTTACTCTTTGGAGGGTGGGAGCACTTACTGAGCCAAATGGCTTGTTTCCACACTGTAGGGATTGTATGATTCTATTGTTAAGAGTGACCACTGTATAGTCCATTTGGAAACGAAGAATACCCTCCATCATGTCATGTGGAACTATCACAGTGCTAAATGGAACAGTCTTAGAACATATCTAGCAATTCAATCGAGGCATTGTGGGCCATCAACAGCAGAATTGTATTCCAGCATAATCTGCAACTTCATGGCATGGCATATTCCCCCATTTCCATCATTCCCATCAAACCAAAGGACTAACCCTGGTTCAATGCAGAGTGAAGAAATGCAATACCATGCATACTTAAAAATGAGGCTTCAACCTGATGAAGCTACCAAGTATACTCATATGTCAAATAGTATAAGCAAGTGATAGACAGACCTAAGTGATCCCACAACCATCTGATTAGATCTAAGCTCTGCGGTCCTGCCACATCCAACTGAGAATGGAGGTGGATAATTAACAACTCACTGGGAGGGGCAGGCTCCACAAATATCCCTCTCTTCAATGATGGAAGAATTCAGCACACTGGTGCAAAGGATAAGGCTGAAGCATTTGCAGCAATATTCAGCCAGAAGTGACAAGTAAATGATCCATCTTGGCTTCCTCCAGTTCCTAGCATCACAGATAATAATCTTCAGTCAATTCGATTCACTCTGCGTGATATCAAGAAACGGTTGGAGGCACTGGATACTGCAACGGCCACGAGTGAGAATGTATACAGGCAGGGAAAGAGTTAAGTTTTGAGTTTTGTGAAACAAGAGGTTCAGTTGAGCATGACTCAGATCAGATAAGAACTTACAGTTAACAATGGGGGGCTACAGGCTAGGATAATGGGTTAACAAGGTGAGAAATGCATTCATATGTAGAGCCATTTGACAAGATGAAGTAGCATTCAGTATATAATGTCAGTTAACAAGGTGAAAAGTATTCATTATGTGAAGCCAGTTATTCATTGTCTAATAGTAGATGGCTTAATATTTACTGTTGATGCTCGCTGATTGTTATGGTCACCCAATCAATAGGTAAGTTGCATGATCTGGATGCTCCTCCCTGTATAACGACTACATAGTTCATTGAGAAACTGCAGTTCCAGAGAAAACTGTGATCTCACGTCCCTGTGCATGTGGGCGATCGCGCTCTCTCCCTCCAGGGCCCGGAATTTTTTTTTAGATTAGACTTACAGTGTGGAAACAGGCCCTTCGGCCCAACAAGTCCACACCGACCCGCCGAAGCGCAACCCACCCATACCCCTACATATTACCCCTTACCTAACACTACGGGCAATTTAGCTTGGCCAATTCACCTGACCCGCACATCTTTGGACTGTGGGAGGAAACCGGAGCACCCGGAGGAAACCCACGCAGACACGGGGAGAACGTGCAAACTCCACACAGTCAGTCGCCTGAGTCGGGAATTGAACCCGGGTCTACAGGCGCTGTGAGGCAGCAGTGCTAACCACTGTGCCACCGTGCCGCCCATAAAGCTTACTTTATAGAGATGAAGGAGGTAAAACCACACTGTCTGAGTGTTTGCTTTGACTGAGAGGGGAATATGGGACAACACTAGGACATTGCAGCAATAGGGCTGAAGTCTTGTGCTCTATAATTTACCATTCTCTTTGCCTCTTCCATTACAGTTAAAACACAAGAACAGGTCAGAGCTTAGGAATAATGTGGCAAGTCACTTTCTGACTCCCCAAAGCCTGTTCACGATTTACAAGGCACAGTTAGGAATGTGATTGAATACTCCCCACTTGCCTGGATGGGTGCAGCTCCAATAACACAGACAGATTGATACCATCCAGGCCAAAGCAATCCACTTGATTGGCGCCACTTTCACAAACGATTACTCCCTCTTACTGATGTCCGTAACAGCAGTTTGTACTATCACCAAAATGCACCACAGAAGTTTACCAAGTGAAGAAGGTGTTTAGTAAGCTTTTCTTGATTGGTCAGAGCACGGAGTATAGGAGTTGGGAGGTCATGTTGCGGCGTACAGGACATTGGTTAGGCCACTTTTGGAATACTGTATGCAATTCTGGTCTCTCTCCTATCGGAATGTTATTCTGAAACTTGGAAGAGTTCAGAAAAGATTTGCAAGTTGTCATAATTGGAGGGTTTCAGCTCTAGGCTGTTTTTCCGAGAGCGTCGGAGGCTGAGAGGTGATCTTATAGAGGTTTATAAAATCATATGGGGCATGGATAGTGTGAAAAGGCAAGGTCTTTCCCCTGGATTGGGGGTGTCCAGAACTAGAGGGCATAGGTTTAGGGTGAGAGGGGAAAAATACCTGTTCTGCATGGACGAAGTGAACCAAAGGTCTGTTTCCATGCTGTACATCTTTATGACTCTATGACTGTACAGTGGCATGAGGTTTTGAAGGAAAACTGGGGCATCAAGACACCAGAGTAGATTCACTGGCAGTAAGAAAAACAATGTTGAAGATTTTCTTAGCATTATTAACAAATGCTTGAGTGTGTAGATCAATTCATATTAAAGCAGCATTTCTGCAGTGAGCTCAGCTCAAGGGATTTATTCTTCTTCAAAATAGGCAAAAAACACACTCTGGAATTTAAACTACAAAGTGTATAGTGGAAAAAGAATAGAACAAGGGAGTGTTCAATGATGGCAAGACACTAGGAAGCTCAGAGGAACAGAAGGATTTTGGGATACTAGTCCACCGATTCCTGAAGGCGGCAGGAAGCTTAATATGGTAGTTAGGAAGGCAAATGAGATACTTGCCTTTATCAGTCATGAATTATCTTATGGGAGCCTAGAGGTCATATTGGAGCTGTACAGATCATTGGTTAGGCCACAGATGGAGTTCTGGTCACCACACGACAGGGAGGAGATTCACAAGGACATTGCCAGGGATGCAACATTTCAGTTATAAAGAGGCTAGATAAGATTGGGTTATTTTCTTTGGAGCAGAGAATGTTGAAATGTACCTGACAGAGATTATGGGGGCATGGATAGGGTGAATGTAAAGCAGCTGATCCCCTTAGTCAAAGAGTCAATATAAAAGGCACATAATTTTGAAGTGAAAGGCAGGAGGTTTGGAGGGATTTAAGGAAAGGTTTTTAATCAATCCAGAGGATGGTACAGGATTCTGGAATGCACTGCCTGGGAGGATATTTTAGGTGGGAAACCTCAATGTTTCCAAAAGTACCTAGATGAACACTTGAAGTGGCGTAATGTTCAAACATTTGGGCCCAGTACGAGTAAGTGAGACTAGTGTAAGTGGTAGTATATTTTTGTCAGTACAGACTTGATGGCCTGAAGGACCTCTTCTATTCTGTATGAGTTTGAGATACTAGAATTTGCTAACTTCTTAGTAATGTCCATCTTACTAAAATTGGGTTCTCTTCAGTTAAAACCACGCCAAGACATGTTTTACTAGCAGAAGAGGCAGCTTTCAGACTTATGATGCACGTAGATGCTTTTTCTGTGGGGTGGGAAGAAGTGAATTTGAAAACATTGTCATGAGCGAGTTTGAAGCAGGATTCAAAATTCAAAGTCGGGCTTTTCAGGCTTGAATCGGAAACCAGGCAGAATGGATCAGCTATCATGTTGTATCTGTAATCATACTTGGAAAATGTTAGCCGTGTTGCTATTAGTCAGAGTAGGGCTTCACAAAATGATACAGTGGCTTCCAAAACAGAAATGCAGGAATTACTGTCATACTGGACAGCTGAAATGGGTGGATACCCAATGGCTGCCAGATGCCAGTTTTGAAGTGTTAATGAGTAAAAATATGAAAAATCCCAAGGAGGAAGATTTTATTCAGGTGAAGAAAAAAAATCATAAAAATTAAATGTAGCATTACACTGGTGCAGGGGGATGGGGGGGAAGAGAGTGAGAGCAAATATTCTAAATGTGTATATAAAGTTAGATTTGCTGATTGTCTTATGGGAATTATGACTAGTTATGGATGCCAAAAGCAATCACAGCCTGACAACTATTTAATTCACTCATGGGTCAGAGGAGGTAAGTTCAAAGCTGAGATGTTGAGAAACTGTGATTCTGTCGAACTCATTGCCCCAGTGTGCAATGGAGACAGAATCAATCAACAGATCCAAGACAGAAATAGGTATGTTTCTGATGAAAAGTGGGACAAAGGATTATGGGAAGTAGGCAGGAAAGTGGTTTCAGACCCGGATAAGATCAGCCATGATCATGTTAAATGGCAAAACAGGCTCAAAGGGCTGAATTGTTTATTGTTATTGGATTTAACTAATAAGACACACTATAATTTGAAAACCAGTCACTCTGTGCCTCCCATGAAAATATGACAGAAGCTGAAGGGGGAGATAAAAAAATCAATGAACAGAAGACTTAGCAAACAAGAGGAAAATTCCATCCAATCATGACGAGTGGTGGTGTTGAACTGTTTGCTGAGTTTTTTTGCCTAGCTCCACACATAATGACGTTTCTTTGTCTGCCTGTGGAGTGTCTGCCTGTGGCAAGAATTAGCACGGAACAAATTGGCTGCTGAATGGTCGCACCCACATTGCAGAAAGCCAACCAAAGCAAGAGGGAGTTTAACCCTATGACCTCACAACAGGTACAAAAACAACCAGTAAGGAAAGTTTTATAATCTGGAAGGAAAAATTACAGGGTGCAGTTGCAAAGCCAAAAACTAGTGTGCATAGTTGATGGCAGGAATTTGATCAGTGAGTATAAGAAAGACGGATTGCACCTGCATTGGAAAGGGACGAACAAACTGGCGGGAAGATTTAAACTAGTAAAGTGGTGGGGAGGATCCAGGGAGATAGTGAGGAAAGAGATCAGTTTGAGACTGGTACAGTTGAGAAAAGTCACAACAATCAGCGCAGGCAAGAACAAACCAGAAAACAAGGTAAATTAACTACATTTATTTTAATACAAGAAGCTGAACAGGGAAAGCGGATGAACTCGGGGCATAGTTAAGAACATGTGACTGGGAAATCACAACAATTACATATACATGACTCAGGGATGGACAGGAGTAGCAGCTTAATGTTCCAGGATACAAATGCGACAGGAAGAATAGATAGGGGACAGGAGGGTGGTATTTTTGATTAGGGATAACATTATGACTATACTTAGGGAGGATAATCATGGGAATATTTCCAGGCACATTATGTTAGGGTGGAACTGAGAAATAAGAAAGGAATATTCACCTTACTGGGACTGTACTATAGACCTCACAACATTCAGTGGGAAATTGAGAAACAAATTTGTAAGGAGATTTCACTTATCAATAAGAATAATAGGGTGGTAATGGTAGGGGATTTTAACTTTCTAAACATAGACTGGGACTGCCATAGTGTTAAGGGTTTAGATGGAAAGGAATTTGTTAAATGTGTACAAGAAATGTTTCTGAATCAGTATGTGGATGTACCCACTACTCTTGGGAAATAAAGCAGGACAACTGACTGAGGTGTCACTTTGAGACCAGTGACCATAATTCTATGGTAATTAAAACTTTTAGACAGGATCTAAAAGTTAAAGTTTAAATTGGAGGAAGGCCAATTTGATGGTAAACTTTCAAAAGTTGATTGGGGGTGGATGTTTACAGGTAAAGGTATTGCTGGAAAATGGAATGCCTTCAAAAATGAGATAACGAGAGTCCAGAGACAGTATGTTCATGTTACGGTGATAGGAAAGGCTGGTAGTTGTAGGGAATGCTGGATGACTAGAGAAACTGAGGCTTTGGTCAAAGATAAGAAAGAAGAATATGTCAAGTATTGACAGCAGAGAGCGTGAATCCTTCGAGTATAAAAGCAGTGGGAGTTTTCTTAAGAGGGAAATCAGGAGAGCGAAAAGGGGACATAAGATAGCTTTGGCAAACAGGGTTAAGGAGAATCCAAAGGGATTTTATATATACATTAAGGATAAAAGGGTAACTGGGGACAGAATAGGGCCCCTCAAAGATCAGCAAGGCAGACTATGTGTGGGGCCACATGAGATGTGGGAGATACTAAACGAGTATTTTGTATCATTTTTACTGAGGAGAAGGACATGGAAGATGTAGAATGTGGGGAAAATGTCCATATTACAGAGGTGGTGGTGCTGGATATCTTAAAGGATAAAGGTGGATAAATCCCCAGGACCTGATCAGGTATACCCTAGAAGTTAGGGAAGTGATTGCTGGGCCCCTTGTTGAGGTAATTTGGATCACTGATAGTCACAGATGAGGTGCCGGAAGACTGGAGGTTGGCTAAAGTGGAGACATTATTTAAGTAAGGTGCTAAGGAAAAACCAGGGAATTATAGACTGGTGAGCCTGGCATCGTGGTGGGCAAGTTGTTGGAGCAAATCCTGAGGAACAGGATTTACATATACTTGGATTGGCAAAGACTGATTAGGGACAGTCAACATGGCTTTGTGCATGGGAAATCACGTCTCACAAACTTGATTGAGTTTTTTTGAGAAAGTAACAGAGGATTGATGAGGGCAGAATGATAGACATGATCTACATGGACTTCAGTAAGGTATTCGACAAGTTCCTCATGGTAGACTGGTAAGCAAGGTTAGATCACATGGAGTACAGGGAGAACTTGCCCCCTGGATACAGAAAGGGCTTGAAGGTAGAAGACAGAAGGTGGTGGTGGAAGGTTGCCTTTCAGACAGGTATGACCAGTGGTGTACCACAAGGATCGGTGCTGGGTCCACTGCTATTCGTCATTTATATAAATGATTCAGATGTGAACATAGGAGACATAGTTAAGATGTTTGTAGATGAAAATAAAATTGGAGATATATTGGACAGCAAGGAAGGTTACCTCAGTACAAAGGGATCTTGATCAGACGAGCCATTGGGTCGAGGAGTGGCAGATGGAGTTTAATTTAGATAAATGCAAGGAAAGGCAAATCAGGGCATCACTTATGCTCTTAATGGTAAGATTCTGGGCAGTGCTGCTGAACAAAGAGACCTTCAAGTGCAGGTTCATATTTCCTCGAACGTGGAGTCTCAGGTAGATAGGATAATGAAGAAGGCATTTAGTATGCTTTCCTTCATTGGTCACAGCATTGAGTATAGGGGTTGGGACGTCATGATGCAGCTCACCAGGACATTAGTTAGGTAACTTTTGGAATAGTGTGCACAGTTCTGGTCTCCCTGCAATAGGAAGGATATTGTGAAACTTGAAAGGATTCAGAAAAGATGTACAAGGATGTTGCCAGGATTGAAGGGTTTGAGCTTTAGGGAGAGGCTGAATCGGCGAGGGCTGTTTTCCCTGGAGCATCAGACGCTAAGTAGCGACCTTATAGGAAGGATTTAGAGGGAAATGGACAAGTGCTAGTAAATGGCACTGGATTAGGTTAGGATATCTGGTCGGCATGGACAAGTTGGACCAAAGGGTCTTTTTCCGTGCTGTACATCTCAATGACTTTAGAGAAAGGATTGCTTCTGGGGAAGAGACTCAACATGAGTGCTTGCTTGGCAAAGAACCACGGGAAAACTGCTTGAAGCAAAGAACAGATAACTATGACTGGAGCAGTAAATGTCAAGCTTTACTAGATGTGTCGGGAAGAGATAATTTAAAACAAGGAGCCGTACCACATGTATCTAATTGGTACTGTACCATGACAAGGCTGTCCAGAAAAAGAAACCAACCTAATCCAGCAATTCTTTCCAAGGCTTAAACTCCTCTATCAGCAAACTGCTATCAGGTTGCTTAGAAGATTTTGGAACATTCGGAGGTCAGAAATATTTGCATGAGATTCAAACATTCTGGGTCCAGCCAAGTGAAACTTGAAAGGGTTCAGAAAAGATTTATTAGGATGTTGCCAGACTTGGAAGATTTGAGCTATAGGGACGGGTAGAATAGGCTGCGGCTGTTTTCCTTGGAGCATCAGAGGCTGAAGGGTGACCATTATTCAGGTTTATAAAATCATGGATAGGATAGATAGACAAGGTCTTTTTCCTGGGGTGGGGGAATCCACAACTATAGGACATAGGTTTAGAGTAAGAGGGGAAAGATATAAAAGAGACCTAAGGGGCAACCTTTTCACTCAGAGGGTGGTACATGTATGGAATGAGCTGCTAAAGGAAGTGGTGGAGGCTAGTACAATTGCAACATTTAAAAGGCATCTGGATGGGTATATGAATAGGAGGGGTTTGGAGGGACATGGGCCAGATGCTGGCAGGTGGGACTAGATTGGATGGGGATATCTGATTGGCATGGACAAGTTGGACCGAAGGATCTGTTTCCGTGCTGTGCATCATTATGATTGTGACTCTATGTGGCTTATACTTTTCTCTCTATCTTTAACTAATTATCTAATCTTCACTACTAACCTTTCATTTTGACTATCAGGTCTAGGTACCAACTTGGGGGAAAAGGAGGATTTTGGGATAATAGTCCAGGCAGCTAGTAGTTTTAACAGGTTTATTTTCATTGCCATTCTGAGAATTTTGCAAAGTACCTTTTGTTAGTAATAAATAATTATTCCTGCTTTACATCAAACAAACAGTGCCAGAAATTTCATGCTAAGTATAACTTGTGAAGCAGGTCAATTGACAGGAGTTATTGTGATGACTTCACAGAACTTTCATCATATTATAGACCCGTAATTCTGCACTTTGTTTGTCTGTGGTTAATTCAGTGTCCATGACATAACGTCGATAGTTCATAATTGTTTACTTATGGTCAGAATCTATTTGTAATAAATAGTAGTTATCAAGTACTGAAACCTGGTCCATGCATTAACTTGAGCCTTGCCAACAGGTGAATTGGATGACTCCAAGAACAGTAAAGTTTGATATTCAGTGACAACATACTGGCAAAAGGCTGCTTGGAACATTGATGTAAAAAGAACACGAATTAAGCTGATTATTTTTTTAAAAAACAAAAAATTAAGACAGGTTTATCTGGAAGGAAAACAGAGAATCTTATCAACTAACAGTCCGAATGAAAACCCGAGACCTTATGGAAGGAAACAGATGGTCGACACATTGAGAGTTAATTGGATTTGAATTGGTGGCATAAATATGGGAAACTAGCATTCAGTGGGGTGAGTTTTGTGAAGTGTGGCCAGCTTAAAGCTCTCATATGGAAGTGTGGAGTCGAATTCTATTTAAATAGTTACCTTTGGAGTACAACAACCCAGAGCCCTGGACTATTGATACAGAAACATAATTTGTCATCACAGTGGAATTTCAAGTGAAGTAATTAAACAAAAATGGGATTAAAGTGCAAGCATCAGCAATAGTAATCACCAAACTAATGAATATATTAAAAATTTATCTGGTTTACGAGCATCCTTTAATGCTGGGCCGGTATTTATCACCCACCCATAACTAGCCTTGAACTAAGTAGCTTTCAAAGGCAGCTAAGAATTAAGCACATGACTGAGAGTTTGGGAGTCACAAGTAGGCCAGACTGTGTAATGACAGATTTCCTTCCCTTAAGTGGACCACATAAGTTTTTAAACATCAATCAACAGTGGTTATACAGTTGCCATTTAAGCAGCTTTTAATTCCTGACTTATGAAATGATTTGAAATTTCACCATTTGCCATGAGTGGATACAAATCCATAACCACAGAACATTCATCTAGATTATTAGTCTAGTAACAGTGACACAATGCAACTGCCTCGCCATGACGTTATATGGTCCAAATAAATAAAACTGATTAATTACCGAGTATTGACCTATGCTTCAGCCAAAACAAATGCCTCAGAATGCTTGTCAACATCAGAGAATGTACAAAAATTAGGAGAACTGTCCAACAGATTAGTCAAGCAACAACCACCTAATACCATGCAATTAATAACTCCAAATTTGCACCACAATTTCTGCACAGGAGTAATGATGCACTATCATACTGTCAAGAGGGAGTTGCTTTGGGAGTCGTCAACATTGAATTCAGACTCCATGAATTATCATGGCATTAATATAACATTGCTGAAAATGTGTTGCTGGAAAAGCGCAGCAGGTCAGGCAGCATCCAAGGAACAGGAAATTCGACGTTTCGGGCATAAGTCCTTCATCAGGAAATTAATATAACATTGGCAAGAAAACCTCCTACTGATGATTATCCAAGGTTCAGGCAAATTGACGTTTCGGGCATTAGCCCTTTAAAAGGAATGAGGGAACACTGTATCCTCACTGTGAAGATGTTGCTTCATCTTCACAAAGACAGGGTGCATAGGTCACTTAACGTTGTCATGGATAGATGCATCTGCACAGCTGGATTGGTGAGGCTTTTTTGCTTGTGTTTTCATTATAAACTGTATTCTTCCAGTGTTCATTCAAAAATGATCCTACTGAGCCACTCTTGGTGAAAGAAATTGACATCCCCGCACCAACTGATGAATCAATGACATCTCCATGTTGAACACTATTTCGAGGACTTGTTGAAGATAGCAAGGGTGGGAATGACTCTAGGTGGGTGCAGGGATGTCCTAGGCCCACTCATGTTGAGGTGCTTTATTGATAACCTTCCCTTTCACATGAGATCAGAAGTGGAAATGTTCACATAAATGCGGTGTTCAGTTCCATTTGTCCTGAAGACATTATTCAGAAATATTCAGGCTTCAGCTACCTAGACTACACCTCCTCCCATCCTACCCCCAGTAAGAACGCCATCCCATATTCCCAATTCGTTCGTCTTCGCCGCATCTGCTCCCAGGAGGACCAGTTCCAATACCGAACAACCCAGATAGCCTCCTTCTTCAAAGACCGCAATTTCCCCCCAGACGTGATTGACGATGCTCTCCACCGCATCTCCTCCACTTCCCGCTCCTCTGCCCTTGAGCCCTACCCCTCCAATCACCACCAGGACAGAACCCCACTGGTCCTCACCTACCACCCCACCAACCTCCAAATACATCACATCATCCGTCATCATTTCCGCCACCTCCAAACGGACCCCACCACCAAAGATATATTCCACCCCCCCCCTCCGAGTTCCAAAAAGACCACTCCCTCCATGACTCCCTCGTCAGGTCCACACTGCCCCACTCCTGGCACCTTCCCCTGCAACCGCAAGAAATGCAAAACTTGCGCCCACACCTCCCCCCTTACTTCCCTCCAAGGCCCCATGGGATCCTTCCATATCTATCACAAGTTCACCTGCACCTCCACACACATCATTTACTGCATCCGCTGCACCTGACGTGGCCTCCTCTATATTGGGGAGACAGGCCGCCTACTTGCGAAACGTTTCAGAGAACACCTCTGGGACACCCGGACCAACCAACCCAACCATCCTGTGGCTCAACATTTCAACTCCCCCTCCTACTCCACCAAGGACATGCAGGTCCTTGGACTACTCCATCACCAGACCACAGCAACACCACAGCAACACGACGGCTGGAGGAAGAGCGCCTCATCTTCCGCCTAGGAACCCTCCAACCACAAGGGATGAACTCAGATTTCTCCAGTTTCCTCATTTCCCCTCCCCCCACCTTGTCTCAGTCCCAACCCTCGAACTCAGCACCACCTTCCTAACCTGCAATCTTCTTCCTGACCTCTCCGCCCCTACCCCTACTCCGGTCTATCACCCTCACCTTAACTTCCTTCCACCTATCGCATTTCCAATGTCCCTCCCCCAAGTCCCTCCTCCCTACCTTTTATCTTAGCCTGCTTGGCGCACTCTCCTCATTCCTGAAGAAGGGCTCATGCCCGAAACGTCGATTCCCCTGCTCCTTGGATGCTGCCTGACTTACTGCACCTTTCCAGCAACACATTTTCATTTTTGAGCTGATCTGAACCAATTAATATCCGTATCACATGAGAGTCACACAATGACCATCTACATTAAGACAGAATCTCACCTTTCATTTAGCAACATTACTAAACCCCAGCAACATCTGGGGGAAAAGTGAGGGGTGAGTTTTGAGGAGAAACTTTATTGGACCAACCAAATAAATACTGCAGCTTCAGAAACAAAATAGATGCTGGATTCTTCAGCAAATAATTTACCTTGATTCCCAACCTAAAAGTGAGGAGAGTCTTGGAATACTCTCCATTTGTCTGGATGAATGTAGCTCCAGCAACACCCAAAAGCTCAACATCAAGCTCAGGAAACCAGCTTGTGTTAGCATCCCATCCATATTCTATCCACCAGTGAAAACAGTATGTACCACTTACAGATGCATTACAACACCTTCCAAAACCACGACCAATACTAGAAGACAAACAGTAGCAGAGGCATGGAACATTATTATGTGCAAATTCCATTCCTAATGGAAAACCATCCTGACTTTGAATTAACTATATAGCCACTCCTTTGCCACGTCTGGATCAAAATGCTGGAACTTGCTTTCTAGCAGTTCTGTGGGGCAACCACATTGCAAAGCAGATTGTTCAAGCCAGCAGTTCCCAATACTTCCCCAAAGGGCAATTAGCAATAAATTACAGTCTTGTCAGTGAGAGGCACATGAACAAGTTAGAGAGAGTGGCTTCATATGGAAAATAGGATCTTTCATACCCAACTGAACAGCAGGCTAAATCTCAGTCAAATGACTTATCTGACAGATGGAACCTCTGACGGCACAGCACTGCCAGAATTTGTGCTCAAACTATCTGGTGTGTGATGTGAACCTGCAAATTTCAGACTTAACTTCACTCAGCAAGTCAAGCTGAAATTAGATACCAATTTAAACAAACATAAGTAAATCATAAAGAAAAACACAACAGAGGTGCAAAAATGCCTGTTATGAGGGGTAACAAAGAAGATAGTTCACTCATAGGTAACAATTGTGAAACAAAACATTAATTTTTATTTTTGTACAAAGAGCTATATTTCTATAAATCGATGAAGTAGCTTGAATTTATGTTGCACTTGCTGCAAATGTGTTGCTGGTCAAAGCACAGCAGGTTAGGCAGCATCTCAGGAATAGAGAATTCGACGTTTCGAGCATATTTACTTTTTATGTTGCACTTGTAATGTCACAAATACACCCCACAAGCTACTTCAAAGACTTGCCATTGAAGTTCAGAACTGAGCTGAATAAACAGCATCAGGACAGATGACAAAAAGCTTGGTCAAACAGCTAGGTTGAGGTGCATCTTGAATGAGGAAAACAAGGTAAAGGGATTTTGGGAGGCAATTTCAGAGCCTAGTGTCATGGGACACTATGATTAATAAGAGCAAGAGCCAGAATTGGAGGAGTACAGTTTCTAAAAGGATTATAGAGTCAGGCAGATTAGACTTTGTGGGGGTGGATGGGTGCTGGTGAAATAAAGCTTACAGAAAAATGAAAGGGAGTGATGCCATCCAGAGATGTGGATTATGTAAAAAAAAATCTGTTGCTCAACTGGGAGCCAATGTCGATTTGCAAGCACAGAGAGCAATGGATTTGATGCAATAGAGTTTAATCAGTTCAAAGTCTCAAAGTTATTAAAGATGAAAGGTGGGAAGCTAGCCAGGAGAGACCAGGAATAGCCAAGTACACAAATGCAAAGGCAAAAAAGGCACAATGAGTCTCAGAACCAATGAACTAAGAAGGTTAGATAGGGTGGGGCTTAACTGAAGGATTTGGGAATGGAATTGAATGATGTTACAATGATGAAAGTAGGTGGTCTTGGCGATGGGAGTAGATATGTGGTATAAAGTTCATTTCCAGGTCAAATCTAATAGTAAGGTGTGACTGCAGCATAATTATTAATTAGGAATCCTTGAACTATTTAAACTAAATTATCTCTAACAAAAAGACATTACTGGAGGCAGGTCACAAGATTCATAGTTGTTCGGAAATCATAACTGCCACTAAAAAAAAAATCAGAAGCACCGTCTGCTATGCAATTTACATGCCAAGGTTAGAAAAAAAAACAATTCACTTAATTGGTTATGACTGTAGGTACAGTATTTATTCTTAGTATTGCTATTAATGAGTATTCCATCAAAACCAGAAAACATATTTTCCTGACAGTATCGCTAAGAGTTTACTCATGATGGGGACCATGTTGTTTCTTTGCACAAGCTCAGTGTACAAAGTGTCTCTTTGTACAAGATGTCTTAATTCTTGTCTGGATAAGGCAAGAAATCAATCAGGGGACTTAAAATACGTACAAATGATTATTTGTGAACAGGAAGCAGATTTGCACCACAGCACAGGAGGAAAGTGAACTTTCATTTAGTAATAATGTCAAGCAAATTAATCGGAACAAAAGCTAAGCTCTAAGTTAAGTTGTGTTCAGTCCTTTGGAATATTTTTATAAATAGAAAACAAATGTTTCCAATAAACAAAAGGAGGCACAAGTCACTTGATATCTGGCTTCTGAATTGCAGAAGGTTGAAAATCATTGGTTAAAATTTGCTGACTTGTTACTGTGGCCAATTTCCATGGATCATTTGTTCTGTGTGCCACATACAATAAATGTCAGACATTCGCTTTTGTTTAGATCTGGTGCAAATCCTGAAAAGAAAATGATCTTGAAAGTTTGAATTTGTATTTTGGAAAGGATCTGAAAATATTTTCATGATATAATTTGTTTTTATTTGAGTGAACTTTCCACAGTTGCTGTTAAAATAAACTGTACCTTTTTTCAATGTTCGAGAAGGTCTCATGTGCAGTAGTATAATATCACATATGCAGAATGCATTACAATTGTAAGAGGATATCACTAACACTAATATTTGAACAAGAAACAGCAGATACAGCCATATACCAAATATAATCATGTTTAATATTTTTCAGACCAACTATAGTTTGAAGATGATTCAATTATATAAAATATTAATGCCTTTTCATCAATATTCTGTTCCTATTTCCTATGATATTATTTAAATTACACTAGAATATTATATATATTAGTTATTTTGATGTACTTTTGATCCAATTGATTTATATGATTGAAATCTACGGTTTAAGTTTCAGATTAGACAGTAATATGTCCATTAAACTGCCGGCTGGAACTGCTGTATTCCAATCCAGAAGAATTTCTATTTATTTGTGTTTATGTGCATGCTGAAACGCTTCCACTGATAAAATTTAAATTTGAAGTGTAAACAATTCAAGTCAAATTTAAACAGTTATTAGAAAGTCCAAGGGTACTCCCCAGACACATGCTGTGTCAACAAAAAATGCTGGAGATCATAGCAGGTCAGGCAGCATCCATGGAGAAAGCAAGCTAATATTTTGAGTTGAGATGACTCTTCTTCAGAGCTCAAGTGAAGCGTGAAAGGAGTAGCATTTACCAACATTTCTCCCCTGCACTCAAGACCACCACCCTCCCATATAATTGCATAAATGCTGCCCCTTCCAAACTTCACTTTAGCTATGATGAAGAATTATCTAGACTCAAAACATTAGCTTGCTTTCTTTCTACGGATGTTGTCTGACCCACTATAATTTCCGTGTATTTTGTTTTCAATTCTAATTCCAGGATCTGCAGTGATTTGCTCCTACATGCTATGTCAATATATGTCATGTCATTCATGCAGCATCAGATCTGACATGGCTTTCATCCAGATTTGGGTTATTCCCCAATTTTATCATCTGCATGAACTGGAAACCATACAGACAGAAATAATTCTTGATTAAAAATGCTTCCAACTATGATTCTGAAGGTTTGGCTATGTGAATACGTTTTAAAATATTTCCAAACAGCAGATTTGAAGATAGTGTAAATTGTAAACTAATTGATAGAGAAAATATGTACACATACTATCACGCAAAAGTTTGAAGGCAACGATCCTTATTACGATCCTTAGTGTCTCACTGGGCCTTCAAGATTTAAAAATCCAAGTAAACTTTCTAAGTTTCAGCCTCCATAATTGCCATAAATGTTTGTTTGTTCAAGTAGATTTTGTTTAATATATTTGTTCTCAGAGTGTGAACGACAAAGCCATTTATTACTCACTTCCAGGTGTCCTGAGAAGGTAGTGGATCTCCTAGCGATTCTATTACTCTTAAAAGTGAATGATTCACAAGGTTCCTACATTCACCATAGTCGTCAGACTGGTAGGGCTGGCATGTTCCCATTTATGAAAGGGATCAGTAAACCAAAGGAGTCTCTTTTAATCCATAATCATATTTATTTTCAATTTTACAACATGCTATGAAGAGTGTTAAACAACTAGAGAGGTTTCTTCTTACAGCCAACCAATTATCATGATGAGGAAACACTATTTAATACATAGTCTTTATCCAATAATGTGGCAATATAGACTACAGAATAGGGATATAAAACTAATATCAAAAGGTTTTGGGCTCTGAAATTATACAGCCATGAAATATTGATGTATAAATGTGTTTATTTGAAAGTGCTCTTTTTAAAGGAAAGGAGCTACCTGATTTTAAATACAGCCACAAAAATTGTCGAGAAAAAAATTGCACGTAAGTGCACTAAACATTTGTGTGGAACGTAGTAATGTAAATTTAGAACCACAGTAAATCAAATGTCCAGTGTCCACTTCAGAAAATACTCCTTTACATCCTGAACTTGGCTAGTCCTATGATCTCCAGGACAGCTTGATTCTCAGAAAACTAAACTGGAGAAACGTCTTCTCACCTGCCTTAACTTTGGAGGAGGATGTCAGTACAGATTTCAGGAAGAAGGCAAGGTTCCTGAGCAGTTTGGCATGGCGGACAAGGTAGCATTGGAAGTTTTGAAAATGTGTTGCTGGAAAAGCGCAGCAGGTCAGGCAGCATCCAAACAGCAGGAGAATCAACGTTTCGGGCATGAGCCCAGTCCTTCTCCTGCTCTTTGGATGCTGCCTGACCTGCTGCGCTTTTCCAGCAACACATTTTCAGCTCTGATCTCCAGCATCTGCAGTCCTCACTTTCTCCTCGAGCATTGGAAGTTTTGGCAGGCTTAAAAATGGACAAATCTCCATATCCGGATTAGACGACTTCTATTGGAGGGAGGAAATTACATGGGCACTAAATCAGATTTTTAATATATTTCTGGGCACAGGGTAGGTGCCAGTGGACTGTGGATAATGTGGTCTCACTTATCAAGGGCAGTAGCAGTAGAGATAAACAAGTGAGACTGACATCAGTAATAAGGAAACTACTGGAGAAAACTATGAAGGAGAAAATTAATCTTTGCATGGAAAGGCAAAATTTGATCAGGGACAGTCAGCATAACTTTGCCAGTCGTAGATAATGCCTCACAAATCTTGTGAAATTTTCCAAGACGGTTGACGAGTGTAGATGAGGATAGTGCCATTGATGTAGTTCATATGGGTTTCAGCAAAGCTTTTAACAAAGTCCCTGTTAGGAGACTGAGTTAGCTTTGTCACAAGTACTAAAATGAGTATAGTGAAAAGTTTACAAGTTGCTACTTATGTATCATCTTAGGAAAAAAATACCCAGGTACAGATTGAGTGCAAGTTGGCAGAAAAAATATAAATTTTAAGAAATAAAGAAGTCCAGCATTACAGATCCTAGAATAAATTATAAAGTAGAGAAATAAAAAGTTCACAACTCACTGGCACTCAGTCAACGTGTGGAGTCCACCCTAACTCCACACCGCTCTGGATTCACCATGAGGCTGCAAGTCCATGCTGAGGTCTTGCAAGGCTGAAAGGCCACCAAGCCCACCACAGTATTGTCTCACCAGGCCTGTGCTGAGGCCAGGAGTTCAGGACATTGATGAGCAGGAAAAGAACAAAACAGAGGTGGAAAAAGAACCAGAAGGATCAGGTGATCTCTAGCTGAAGTGTCCTATCTTCTTGGAAAGAAAGTAAAGATAAAAGCACATGGGATCCAGGGTAACTTGGTAAGTTGGAGGTGGGGGGAGCTAGTAGTACATAAATCTGCACAGGCAGCATACAGGCCTTTATCAGCCATGGCACTGATTACTACAGCAGGACGGTTGTGTGAAACTGCACAAACTTTGGTTAGGCCACAACTGAAATATGTGTGATGTTCTGGTCACTGCACTATCGGATGTGTGGGTTTAAATTGACAGGGGTGTAGAGCAATTTCAACAGGACATTGCCTGGGATGAAAGTGAGGACTGCAGGTGCTGGACTGTCACAGAGTCGAAAACTGTGACACTGGAAAAAGGCTGCAGGTCAGGCAGCATTCGAGGTGCTGGAGAGTCTATGTTTCTGGCATAAGCCCTTTATCAGGAACGAAGCAGTTTAGATTTTAAGAGAATAAGTTCAGGTTGTTTTCTTTGGAGCAGATTTGTTGTTAGAAGTGGACACCTGCACATGAGGAGTTTTCCATTATGCCCACAAAACTCACCCACAACCAGAAATATTTCTCTATGGCAACCCTATAAATCACTTTCACCCCGTAAACTTATGCCCCCAGTTTTCTTTTGTGTTGATGGAAGAGCCTGATAGATATAACCTCTGGTGTCATCCCAGTAACTTTTGTTTTTGCACTGTATCCAGTAACTGAGTCTTTTTTTGGTATGTGATGTGGTTTACCAAAGCTTTATGCAAGTTCAACTTAACATATTAAATTTTATCCCTCCAGTAACCAAATGTTTCATTTTTCAAATGATGTGGCACTCTTAGTGATCTATTTATGTGTACCCCTTTATTATTTTAGCCCATGTGAAATCCTATATGAAATCCTGAGTACTTCATTTGTCAAAGTTCAGCTATTCAAGTAATTCCACAATCTCCACTTTCTCCAATGATCAAGATATTTGATCAATGTAAAGTCCAGAGGAAATTGCACCTTACTTCAGATTATTCATTTCAGATATTGATTTGAAAGGTAGCATAAGGCCAGGGTTTCAACATGATGAAATAGTAACTCTTTGTGACCATGGTCATATTTTGCTGGCTTGAAGGACTGGCAATGTTTCAGTATTGAAAATTCAAGAAGAACATATTTCATGCTGACTTGAAACAGCAGAAATAACAGTCACGTCAAATTCCTCATTTATAGAACAGAGAAATAAAATTGGAACTTAGCATACTTAAAATTATTTTTACAAATCAAGCAACTTAATATATCCTGCAAATTATTAATACAATGCCATGCATGTTGGTGCAACATGTCTGATAATTAGAAACCAAACACAAGAATGAACTCTGTACCTTCAAATACAGGGTAAATAACAGGGCTGCTTTAAATTATCAACGAATAGATCATTAAAACGGCTTCAAACCCAACCCTTCTTGAAGAAGGGCTCATGCCCGAAACGTCGATTCTCCTGCTCTTTGGATGCTGCCTGACCTGCTGCACTTTTCCAACAACACATTTTCAGCTCAAACCCAAATCAATCAAGCTTCGAGTGTCGTTGTGTGCCATTAAAAAAAACTGCAAGTCTAGAGAGCAGAGACTTACAAGATTCCTAACATAAAAGGGGTACCATTTACACCTCTTGGCGTGACAAAGGCCTGTGAATTGTCCCAATCGCCAGTTTAGTCACATTGTTAATAAACAGAGCTGAACCTTGGACGAGACCCTAATTAATGAAAGATGAGATCATGGGCCGGGAATGCTGAAGCGTCAGCTTCTTCCCACGGTCCCTTTCTATTTTGCTATAATTCGTTCCTACAGTCGCAGGACTTGTTTCCATGACAGGCTGAGACATCCGCTTGAACAAAACGTTTCCCCTCAGCAAGATATAAAAACTTGTATTTCCTGTCATTGAACCCGAGCCTTAACGAGCGGCCGCCGGGCGACAGTTGGAAAAGGGCAAGGCCGGTCGCAGTGAAAAATAAACACACGCCCACAAGCTCCCTTTGGAGAAGCGTTATATAGAAAACAAACACCTGACTGCACAAGATTTAAAAAGCGAATGTTACCTGTTTGGATGACAATAACCAACGGCCACCCGGTGAAGAGAACTTGCGGCCGTCAGTGGTTGAGTTCTGGCCACTCAGCCCGTCTCCCTCACTTCACTCCGGCTCCTCGCGCGCCGTAACAAGGGCTCCCGTCGGTCGCCCCGTAGCCACGCGCCGCCCGCCCGGTCTCCCGGGTAACCGCGCTCCCGCCTGGCTCGTTGGCGGTGACCGTTGACGGTTTCTTTTCGAGTTGCCCCCTCCTCGGGGGCTGGAGCACGGTCCGTCGGGAGAACGGGGAAATCAGTGCTGCCGGACTTGTCGCCGTGGCCGAAGCTTCGTCAGTCAGCAACAGCCGGGGCTCCGGGAAGCTGGCCGGGCTGGGTCGCTTTCTGCTATTTCGGAGACCAGAAAAGGACGATTCATAGACACGCTCCAAGCGGCGGGGACAAACGTCGACCTGGCAGCGCACAGCGGTCAAAGAATGGAGCGTCCGATGGAGACGCCGGGGCTTCTTCGCCCGGTCCAACCGACTCCCGTCTTCGCAAGGAACAAGGCCCAGCTCCCCCTAACGCTCCGGGCACAGGCTGCAGTCCAGGCAGAGGGAAAGGGGTGGGGAAGGAAGTGGAGGCGGCCCGCAGGAGCTGCTGGTGGCTCGGGTGGGTGGGGAATACGGCGGCGAGGAAGGACGAGAGAAACGACAAAACAAAATCTGCAAATACTCGGGCAGCGCCTATAGAGAGAGAGAGCATTGAAGTTTTGGGCTTGTAATCGTGTGGGGAAAATTTGAACTGTCCAGGTTTTTGACGAAAGGCTGGTTTGCACAAGGACAAAAGAATAGGTTCAAGACAGGAAAGGCTAAAGGGAATCAAGTAGTGGGGCAAGAAAAGAAACAAAAGATGTTGGCGCAGGCGTCAGAAAGCAAACATGAAAAGAAACAAAATGGTCGTCGGTGTCAGTTTATGGCTTGACAATTTCTTGAGTCACACCCGACCATTTCATTAGGCATATTGCACTGACTTTAACAATTTCGAAACGTAACCCGCTCAGGTTGAACATGAAATACCACAAAGAAGAAGGGAAGAGAAGTTGTAGCCAATATTTATCAGGCATCTAATGAGATCAGATTTTCTGGGCATGAGTGCATTGCTATTTAAGGAATGCTACTTTGTGCAGTTTGGTTGCTGTGGTTCCTACATTACAACAATGATTTAATTGGATATAATGAGTTTATTTTAAGATATCCGTGAAACAGACACAAGAAGAATTGCTCTGCAGTTCAAATTATGCCATTTGTTTTCTGTTCACCAAAATGAATAGAGTTTTGTAGAGTCATGGAAATGTACAGCATGGAAACAGACCCTTTGCTCCACCTTGTCCATGCTGACCAGATATTCAACATTAATCTAGTCTCATTTGGGTAAAACCAATGAGTGTAGATGCTGGAAACCAGATTCTGGATTAGTAGTGCTGGAAGAGCACTGCAGTTCAGGCAGCATCCAAGGAGCAGTCTCATTTGGCACATATTCCTCTAAACCTTCTTATTGACATACCTATCCAGATGCCTTTTAAATGTTGTAATTGTACCACCCTCCACCACTTCCTCTGGAGGTGGAGAAGTCAATATTTCAGGTGTAACCTTTCTTCAGTCCTGAAGAAGGGTTACACCCAAAATATTGACTTCTCCACCTCCTGATACTGCCTGTCTTTCAGTTTTCTTCCATTCTCCTGCTTGTCTACATTGGATTCCAGCATCTGCAGTTTTTTGCCTCCAGCACTACTTCAGGCAGTTCATTCCATATGTGCACCGCCTTCTGTGTGAAGAAGTTGCCCCATAGGTCCCTTATAAATCTCCCCCCCCTTTACACGTGCTTCCATTTAACACTTCATCCAAATCGGGTAATGGTTTTGGAGGGGTTAATTTTCATGCGTTGGCTCCACTCTTTCTACTGATGTCACACAGTCTATGGGTGAAGGAAAGGACTTAGATTCTAGCTTTTCGGCAGAGCAGATAGATCTGTAAAATCTCCATATGCCTGATCAAACGTAGTTGTACTTATAGCTATAATGCAATTTGCTTGTTTGTTTCTTAAAAACTGTGCATCTTTGATAAATACTCTGTAGTGGTGTATCTAATCCTTAGGCCCAATATAAAGCAAAGACAAAGATGTCAGCTAACTCGCTCAAACAACTCCACATACTAGTAGAGATGGCAAGTACCACAACTAGGATAATGGATTCAGAAGGACAGGGGGGAAAAAAATCAAGTGAGTATGCTTACCACTTTAGGGAGACAAACAGTTATTGAAGGTAATTAACAAAGTTAGCAGTTGCCCCAGAGGCAGCAAAAGGGAAGCTCTGTGCATCAAGGTAAAACTTAATCCAAAAACTGGTAAGAGCTGCTGTGTTAAGTCTGAACTTGAAATAACCAACTACATTTGGAAAATATGCTTTAGCGAAGATGGGCTGTGTAAGGAACAATTGACTCCTCCAGGGAGTAAAGTTAGAAATCCCTAAGGAAAAAGGGATTAACTTTATATTAAAAAATTAAAGACAGGAAAGAGAAGGAGGTATGAAAGAAAATTCTCATCGTTTATAAAGGGCATTGCTGCCATAGACAGTTACAAGGAGCAATGGAAGGACTTTTAAAAAAAACTATGAATAGGCTACTGAATCAGGAATTCCTCTATTTTAAGCAATCAACCAAGCAACTTTAAAGAAAAGTAGTCTGACACAAGGAGAAAAGTTAGGAAGAATTAATTAGTTGAAGTTCCACCATTAAACTGTAACTGTGGTGAGGCAATTTATAAAGGGTGCAATTAGAAAACATTATTTAAAAATATGTGTAAAGGAAATTGCTTGGAGTTTGAGATCATGAAATATGGGAAGAAGTCAATATTCTCCTAGAACATGTGGGAATACTCCATGTTGGATGCAGAAGGCAACAAAACTCAAGAAGTAAGTATGATTTGTGCTTCCAATTAAACCTGTTGGACTATAACCTGGTGTTGTGTGATTTTTTTTAACCAAGAAATAGGTAGCCACCATTTTTATAATTTAAAAAGTGGTGGGAAGACCAGTGAGCAGTACTGAAAAGCAATGTTACAAGGAAAAGTTTTGAAAATTTTGAAAGTAATAAATTGTGACAGAACATCTATTAAAACAATTGATAGTTTAAATTCTTGAATAAAACTATTAAAGCAATGCTGAGTTTTTTTTGAATGACAATGTTTTATAGTCATTAAACAGCATTAGTGAATACAAGCTTAAAGTAAAACAGATTCAAAGCAATATTGAAATGATACTGATTTAAAATGTCTTCGCAGTAATAGGGTTTGTCAGCACATTGAAAATTAATAGAAAGCGACAATAAATACAGATTCAGGGTCAGAAAAAGGCCATACACAGCACAAGATTGGACTTGACAGAGACAAGAATTCTTAAGTTATGCATTACCTCAAATATCAAGAATAAAGCTGAGCAAATAAATATGCTATTTTAGCAGCAGGTCTGATTGTGAAAAATGTTATTTACCGATTAAAAAAAACTAAAGAAAGTGCAAACACTTTTTGAAGGTGTCTAAAAACCTTGATCGTTAAATTGTAGAACTAAGAAACCTCTTGCATCATAGAATAACACAGCATTGAAACAGACCCTTTGGCCCAACTTGGTCCATGGTGCCCACTCAGCTATTACCTTTGCCTGCATTTTAAAGTGGAGCAAATGAATACTTTTTTTTAATCAATGGGTCTGATTGTGAAAAATGTTATTAACAGACAAAACACAAAAGAGTGCAAACACTTTTTGAAGGTGTCTAAAAGCCTTAATCATTAATTTGAAGAACTAAGAAATCTCTTGCGTCATAAAGTAATACATCATGGGAACAGGCCCTTCGGCCTAAACTGTACATGCTGACCTTGGTACCCACTCAGCTAGTTCCAATTGCCTGCATTTGGTCCATATCCCTCTAAACCCTTCCCTTCCATGTACCTATCCAAATGTTTTTTAAATGTTGCTATTGTACCTGCCTCAAACACTTTCTCAGGCAACCCATTCCATACAAGTACCACTCTCTGTGTGAAGAAGTTGGCCCTCAGATCCTCCTTAAATCTTTCCCCTCTTACCTTAAACGTATGCCCTCTAGTTTTCAATTCCTCATCCCTGGGGTAAAAAGACTATATGCATTCATCCTATCTATGATTTTATATATCTGAGTAAGGTCAGCCTTCGTTCTCCTATGTTTGAAGGAATAAAAGTTCTATCCTGGCTAACCTTTCCCTATAACTCAGGCTTACTACTCCTGGCAACATCCTCGTAAATCTTCTTTGCGCTCTTTCCAGTTTAATTGTCTTTCCTTTAACAAGGTAACTGAAACTGTACACAATACTCCAAGTATAGCCTCACCAATACTTATACAACTGTAACATAATGTCCCAACTCCTATACTCAATGCCTCGACCAGTGAAGGCCAGCAGGCTAAATACCTTCTTCAACACCCTGTCCAGTTCTGATGCCATTTTCAATGAAGTATGGACTTTTACTCCTGGGTTCCTCTAGTCCACAACACTCCTCAGGACCTTAACATTTACTTTCCAGAGTGCAACACCTCACACTTATCTATATTGAATTGCATTTGCCAACCCTAGTCAACTTCCCCATCTGTTCAAGATCCCTTTAATTTTTGAGACCTTTCTTCGCTATTATTGATACCTCCTGATTTTTGTGTCATCAGCAAACTTACTAATCATGTCTTGTATATTCACATCCAGTTCATTTACATAAATAACAAAGGTCCTGGCACCTCTGTGGCACACCACTAGTCACAGGCCTCCAGTCCAAGAAACAACCTTCAGTCATCACCATCAGGCTAATTTTGGATCCAATTAGCTAGCTCTCCCTAGATCCCATGGGACCTAACCTTCATGACTAACCTGCCAACCAAGATTTAATAGAAGAGTTCAGCTTCCAGGAGAATCTGAACACAATTAATAACCTCTTTAGATAATAACTCTTGACTAGAACTCTGAAATCAGAATTCACAAGAGACAAAGTTGGATAAAAAGTTCAAAACATTCTGTCATGTTTGTTACCGTCCAAGGAAGATTTAACTGGAGAAACCTAGTCAGATTGTGCTTGATGCAGAGATTTGTATATGCATGCTGGGGGGAGAAGACCAATACTTTCTCAAAAGGGCAATATAACCTACTGACTCTATAAGATACAGGCACTTTAGTGAGCACAAGAGAAAAAAAAATCTGTAACAAAAAAAAGTGTCATTGCTATGCGATGACAAACCTTATGACCACACACAATGTCCAACCGTCACAAAGGAATGTTATGTTTGGAAAACTAGGTCACTTCTGTACAATGTGCAGAAGTAAGACACAGTTTCAAAACAGTGAAAATACTGGTGCTCACAGACATAAAGAGACCTACACAGAGCATCGACCCCCATTGGAAAAGCATAACTAGGGTAACTAGACAATCCAGAAGAGACATAACTTGTCTATGTCAAATTTGTGCTTGATACGGAATCAGTTACCATGGCTGAAGAAGCAGAAGTTACAGCCTATAGCAGTGGTTCCCAATTCGTTTAGTGTCAGGACGCACTTCAATGAGATTAACAATTCCACAGCTTAGCCACTCGCTTTCAAATGCTTATAATTACTTATAAATGCAACTTTTATTTGCATTTACTGTGGTGATGGCCTTACTAGAGATGTTTACAACATAGTGCACAGAAGGAGCTTAAGAAGGACCAAAAGCTTGAATGTTTTAAATCCACTAGTTAAAGTACACTATCTTCAATTGCAAACAAAGACCCATCTTCAAAATCTGTTCAATTCATCAATTGCTAATTATTTATGAACAATAGAGCATAATATAGAGTAAAAAGCAACTCACTGGGTCATTGAGAAACATGGGCCTGTAGGTGTGTGAAGAGCCTTTTGATCCAAGGAGAAATTGATGTGAAGGTCAACTGCAAAACATGCTCCACTGTCACTTTCTCTCTCCTGTTGTTTTTCACGTATGCCAATATTGGAAATGTATGCTTGCGGAGGTATGTTATTGCAAATGGCAAGAATACAGCAATAGCATGGTCGGACGTTGTTGGATATGCATAAACCAGAGTCAGCCAAAACATATACGAAGACTCCTCTCCAAACTTTAGCTTCATTGTACAATCTATCTGTAGCTCTGTGTATTCCTCTTTGTTTTAAATGTCAGCTTTTTGATGAATCAGAAGAGGGTGAGCTAAATGGTTCACATATCCAGTCATGGCCTTTCACATTTGTTCAGGAGAAGTAGAATTTGAAGTTCTCTTTCAATTCTTTGAGATTTGATTTGATTTGCTATTCTCACATGTACCTTTTTGCAGGTACAGTGAAAAGTTTTATGCGTAGTGCAAGCAGATTATATCATACAAAGTGAATAAGGGCAATAGAACAGAATGAGGAATACAATGTTGTTGCTGCAGAGAAGGTGCACAAAGAGCAATGTCAACATTAAATCTGAAATTTATGTGGTCCATTCAGAAGTCTAAAAACAATGGGGAAGAAGCTGTTCTTGAATCTGTTTGCATGTGTGTTTAAGCTTTCTTGTATCTTCTGCCCAATGGAAGTAGTAGGAAGAGATTATAACTGGAGTGGGAGGGGTCTTTGATTATGTTGGTTGCTTTTCTGAGGCAGCAAGAAGTATAGACGAGAAGTTTGAATATGATGCTGTACCCTTTGATAGCTGTATCTACCACTGATGATGCTAGTGGAAACCTCTTAAGTAAACCCTTGCCACTGTCTTTTTGACAAAGGCCCAGGTTTGATTTGAAACCTTGAAGTTTTTTTCCGTAATGGTTAGGGTCGTCTCGTTCTTCCCCTGCATTTTAGTATTCAGCTCATTTAGATGGCTGAAAATGTCTGGGAGATATATCTACTTGGCCCACTAGTAATCATCAGATACTATTTCTTTATAAGTTTTTAACTCTAATTCTGCAGCTAACTCTGGTGGCACCATTTTGGCGACAAGAACTTCACAGTGGAAGATACAATGGACAATCTGAATTCAAGGATTTTGCTGTTTCACCTTACAAGTCCTTTGACTTTCTCTGTCTTGGAGGCTGCTCCATCAGTGCAAAAATTCCAACACATATTCCAGGTAAGTTTGTTTTCACCAATCACATGATCCTTACAAATTAATGGACATACTGAACATTGGCTAGCAGCTGGCAATGTCTGCTTAATTCAATTAACTCATCAATCTGCAAAGTAAACTTTCCACTAGTAATTGACTTCTTTTGGAGCATTTCCTCAATAACAGCTGACATGTCAACTTGCCATTTAACTATGTTATCAGAAAGTGGAGTTGTGTCAGTCTTGCAGCATCAGCTCCTAACATCACATCTATTTTTTTTACATGTAGGCAATGGTTTTCTTTGATTTTGCTGTAAGCTCAGCTACCAGACAGCTAGCCTGTTGATCTTTATTCAATACCCACAAACTCCATTAGCCATTGGATTTACTTGCTTTGTTCTTTTGTTCCCTTAAGCTCTTGGAGCACTGAATGTGTTCATTTGCAAGAGATGGAAGTTTCATGTGTAAATGGCGTCTTATTTGGTACAATTTCAGTGTTTGCCAACTTCTCTCTGCAAGTGAGACATTCAGGTAAATGGCAATGGTATCCTGGCCATGAAAATTCAAATGCCAGGTAGATTCTCATTCTACTATCTCTGAACTGGTCTTGCTTTCTTTTCTCTGGGCTGAAATGTTTTATCGACTGAATTAGAGCAATTGGGTCTTTTGACAAGAAATATATCTATTTCTTCTTAGAATCTAAAGTTTAGATAAGTGGTAACAGTAAAAAATCAAAAGTATTCACTTTGAAATTGACACTATCATGGAAATGTGTCCAGGCAGGCAGGCCTGTTCAACAGCCATTTCAATGATGTGCCTCTTTACTGAGCATGCACAGTTTCTTCTTAAAACATGTATGCTCCAGCAGATGATGAATCTCCACAAATGCAAGGTATTGGAAGCCACTGCACAATTGTGCTGCTGCTGAGAATTTCACAGCACATTACTCACCTTGCCAAAGCACACCAGTGTAACTGGCACACGAGTTGAAAACCTGTGGCCAACAGAAATAAGACTACATGGCATAGGTGGAATAACTAACATGCATAGGAATACTTCAAGTTAACCTGATTTGGAGATGCTGGTGTTGGACTGGAGTGTACAAGGTTAAAAATCACACAACACCAGGCTATAGTCCAACAGGTTTACTTGGAAGCACTAGCTTTTGGAGCACTGTTCCTTCATCAGGTGGTTATGCTTGATGAAGGAGCAGTGCTCTAAAAGCTAATGCTTCCAAGTAAACCTGTTGGACTATAGCCTGGTGTTGTGTAATTTTTAACTCAGTTTACACTACAATACAAGACACAAGAGTTAAAAATGTGTACATTGTTTGCAATCACCTTGAGCCTCCAGTCAGGATTAATCCTAATCTCCCAGAGAACAACTGATCCAGGAGCAAGCAGCTGATTTAGGAACAAATTATTATTGACCAACCAGTCCAGAGGTATTCAGGAAACATAATTATACTTGCCAAACTTGTGGCAGAACCCAAAACTAAGATACAATCAAGTAAGATCACTTCTATCAGCAGAAGCGATCTGTTTAACAATGTGATATACTGTAGAGGAAATCACAGATTTCACAGGGTTGATGAAAGTATTCTGCCTTCTAAAACTAAATAGTCAATGTTAGTGGCAGAGAGAATGCAGAGTGAGCTGATATCTTTTAGTAACATGACTGAGAGTGAAAAAGCTTATTTCACCAGTCAAACAACTACAATGTACAACTGAAGATATCTAATCATGGGAAGTAAGCTGCATTTGACTCCATGGAAGCCAGGTCACTGTCCACAGATCCAGGTCACAGTCAAGAAGTAGAAACTGCATGGTATAAAGCATCCAGGATAGTGCAAAAAAAAATAGAAACCACCTTTTCCAACTAGAAGGTAGTTGTCTGATATCTAGCTCACTATAAGGAAGAAAGTGCCTATTGTAACAGAGTAGCTGCCTTCCAGAAAGGAAATTCACTAGTCTAGGGCCCTCCAAATAAGATAATGGACCAACAAACAACATCTACAAAAATCAATGTCTTCTTGAAGGTCAACTAAGAGGCTCCTTGACAGCTCAAAACCAAAGTCAACGGTTCTCAAACGAAAGACCTATCTATCTATTGTTCTTCTAAGTTCAAAGAGAGTGTACTGAGACAGAATTGTGAAACATGCAAACCACCTAAATATGTGAAGTCAGAAATAAGAGGGAAATAGAGTAGTATCAGAAACATTATGCACGCATTGTATATTAGGTTAACTTTGGGGAAAAAGGCTTGGTGGGAGATGTATAAGTTAATAGTTCTGGATGAGTTAATGTTCATGTTACATTGGTTCCACCTTTTATAATGATCGCATACATAGTCTGTGGCCTAGGGTTTCAGAGCTAACAGATATACAGGGTATCTATCAACTTTCTATAGTCCTAGTAATTATGTCTGACCAAATATAATTGTGTTTTTTGCTATCACATAATTATCCTTCTGGTCAGCCATGAATAGTGTTTTTTTCCTCTCTAGATGTACAAGGGAGCAGTATTCCTCTCCTACTAATCACTAGATAGGCCCAAGACAAAAAAGGATCGGTGGCAGTGACTTACTTCAAATCACAACCAGTACTGCACAAAGTAATAGTAGTGGTCATCTGAGAAATTACCACAATCTGAAAGCCAAAATCTTTTGGCAGTATAGCACTTCCTTTGTACTAGATTGTGCTCAGTCAATTCAACTTACTCACTTAGGAAGAGCCTTGAATTTGTAACCTGGCTAAAAGTTCCCACATATCCTCTGAAGTACTAAATAACTAATGTCTGATGAAAAATCATAACCTGGCACATTAACTCCTGTTGTACTTTGCATTTCTGTACATGTTTCAACTTTATAACTCTAATCTTTTATCACAAGTCTGGTTCCCCAAACCCAGCATGCGTCCCAGCAGGACTTCAAGTACTCCAAGATTTCAGGTCATTCTTGGTCCAATACCTCATAGTGCCACCAACTAGCATTCTGTTCAGCATTAAGGGCGGCACAGTGGTTCAGTGATTAGCACCGCTACCTCACAGCACCAAGGTTCCACGTTTGATTCCAGCCTCGGGCGACTGTCTATGTGGAGTTTGCACATTGTCCCCAGTCAAAAGATATGCAGGTCAGGTGAATTAGTCATATTAAATTGCCCATAGTGTAAGGCGGGTTGCTCTTTGGAGGGTTGATGTGAACTTGTTGGGCTGCAGGGCCTGTTTCCATACTGTAGGGAATCTAGTCTAATCAAGGCTTGCTAATATCAATTTTCACATTCACCAAATGTAATAACTACACATACACGCCTGTGCTTCTCCTAACCTGCAATGGTCAGGAAACCTGTTTTAGGGATGAGTGCAAGATATTTGTATAAGCATACTGCGAGGAAATGTGTATTTGTTTTATTTGGCAGGAAGCTTAGAAAATACTACTATTTAACTAGAGAATGATTGCAGAATTCGGAGGAACAGAGGGATCTAGGTGTGCTGGTGCAGAAAACGTTAGTGTGCAGGTACAATAAGTGATTAGAAATGCAAATGAAATATCATTTATTACAAGAAGAATTAAAAATAAATTAGTGAGGTTCTGCTATAGGTGTGCATATATTGAGTACAGTATATTTTGATCTCCTTATTTAAGAAATAATGTAATTGCATGATAAGCACTTCAGAAAATGTTCACACACTGATTTCTGGGATGAAGGGATTACGTTAAGAGGAAAGATTGGACACATTGGATCTGTATCCATAGCAAAGAGAGATGATCTTACTGAAACTTGTAAGATCTTAAGGGGTCTTGATAGGTTGAAAGACCCCAAATGGAAGAAATTTGAAGTAAGGAACCCAATTTAAAAAATAAGGGATCTCCCATTTAAAATTAAACTCTTTTTCTGACATGGTAATCTGTGGAATACATCATCCCAAAGAGCAACAAAGTGTGAATTGCATAAATTCTTGCTGACAACAGAATCAAAGGGTCGAGAATGTAAACAGAAAGTTGAACTGATATCACAATCAAATCATATCAAATTGCAGAGCTGGTTCAATAGCATGCTCCTGTTTCTAATTTGGATATTTGGATTGACTTGTGAAAGGAATCTTTGCTGATCACTTATACATCTCACCACTCTTAAACTCTGGTTGTGTTATGGAGATTGCATGACATGGAATTCCAATAACCCTGGAATAGTATCCAAATCTACTGAAAAACTAATTAAACAGTTATATTCACTGAATGGCTGAGCCCAGATTTTCTGATTACCACTGAATCTGATTTGATCAATGTTGATCCTTTTTAAGAATATCCACTTACCTGGTTGCAATTTTCTAGCCAGATATTTTAATCTTACCTGTCTTGTACGTGTCCATTGAAGAAAACCAGGGAGAAATCCATTGAATGCAAGAGCAGTTCTGCAGGCTGACACACCCTTTTTTATAGGTAAAAACAATGACTGCAGATGCTGGAAACCAGATATTTGGATTAGTGGTGCTGGAAGAGCACAGCAGTTCAGGCAGCATCCGAGGAGCAGTAAAATCGACGTTTCGGGCAAAAACCCTTCATCAGGAATAAAGGATTGCTGCTATATGTCAGCAGTTAAATTGTTTAAAGATTCCAAAAATATTGACAACTGCTGAGGAAAGGTCAAAGGTTAGGTCATGCAGGTTTGAGGGATGGTGGTGGTTGTGAATGGAAGAGTGTTCGGTCAGAGACTGTGTTTAAAGCTGCATTGTTCAGTCAAGAGCAATTTGTGGGGAGAACAGTTGTTCTGGCTGCAACATTGCACTTGGGAAGGGGAAGTGATACTAAGTCGGGGGAGGGGTGTGAATGATGGTAGTGTTAGGGATGGCAAAGTCAGAGTGGCGGGGTAGTGCTGGGGCCAGCAGGGTTGGGTAAGGCATGGATGGGTCAGTTAAGGGTCAGAGAAGTGTGGAGGGGTTCAGTGGTAAATTGAGGGTTCTGTTTGATAGTTGTCCACTTCCTTAATCCGCAAACATCCATGGATAACTGTTAAGTGAGCCAGAACTTAATATAGTTATCTTGGAAGTCTCCAAATTCAAGAGGCTATTTCAGAAGATTCCAGGATAATAGGAATTACCCCTTGAAATATTACTTTCCCAGGCTGTGTTTGTGTTTTCTGATTCTATGTAATATTCTCACACATAAATAATTCTAGCTATTTTAACCTGAACTTAAAAGTTTGAGAATCTGCCATTTATGATCTTTTGAAGTAGGCTGGTTGGCATTCATAAAGTCCTGGAGTCCTACAGCATGGAGACAGGCCCTTTGGCTCAAACTGGTCCATGCTGACCAAAATATCCATGCACGCTAATCCCATTTCCCTATGCTTGGCCCATATCCTTTTAAACCTTCTAATATCTCCGTGTATTTATCCAAATGCCTTTTAAATGTTATTAATGTACTCGCCTCGACTACTTCCACAGGCAGCTCATTCCACATGCGTACTACTCTCTGTGTAAAAAGAAGTTGCTCCTCAGGTTCCATTTTATTCTTTCTCCTTTAACCTTAAACTAATGCCCTCTCGTCCTCGATTTCCCAACCCTGGGAAAAGACTGGTTGCATTTGCCCTCTCTTTGCCTCTCATGATCTTATACACTTCTATAAGATCCACCTTCAGTGTCCTACATTTTAAAGAACAATGTCTTACTGTGTCCAACCTCTCTCAGATCCTTGAGTCCTGGCAACGTCCTTGTAAATTTCTTCTGCACTCTTTCCAGTTTAATAATATCCTTCCTATAGCAAGGTGACCAAAACTGAACACAATAATCTTAAGTGCAGCCTCACCAACGTCTTGTCCAACAGTAACATAACTTCCCAACATCTATTTTCAGTGCTCAACTCCAGAACCAACCTCGTGAACCTCCTCTGCACCATTTCTGATGCCAGTACATCCTTTGCCAAGTAAGAAAACTAAAATTGCATGGCATGGTTGCTCAGTGGTTAGCACTGCTGGCTAACAGCGCCAGGGACCTGGGTTTGATTCCAGCCTCAGGCAACTGTCTGTGTGGAGTTTGCACATTCTCCCCGTGTCTGTGTGGGTTTCCTCAGGTGCTCCAGTTTCCTCCCACAGTCACAAAGATGTGCAGGTCAGGTGAACTGGCCTTACTAAATTGCCCGTTGTGTTAGGTGAAGGAGTAAATGTGTGGGTGGGTCGCGGGTCGGTGTGGACTTGTTGGGCTGAAGGGCCTGTTTCCACACTGTAAGTAATCACAGCTGCAACACAACCTCCCTGCTTTTAAACTCAAACCCTTTAGCAATGAAGGACAAAATTCCATTTGTCCATTTGATTATGCCTGAAACGTTGATTCTCCTGCTCCTCGGATGCTGCCTGGCTTGCTGTGCTTTCCCAGCACCACACTCTCGACTCTGATCTCCATCATCTGTAGTCCTCACTTTCTCCAAAATTCCATTTGTCTTAATTACCTGTTGCACCTGCAGATCAAACTTAATACGATTCATGTACAAGGACACCCAGGTTTGCCTGCACAACAGCATGCTGCATTTTTTTTACCATTCAAGCAATAGTCTTTTTGAATGTCTACACCTGTTCCTATTTCTTATTTCTTATGGCTCAGCAATTCTGGCTTAAGATCATTACAAAGGCCACTGATTTGCTTGGCTCCCCTGTCATTGAGGATCATAAGACCATAGACATAGGAGTGGAAGAAAGGCCATTCGGCCCATCAGGTCCACTCCGCCATTCAATCATGGCTGATGGGCATTTCAACACCACTTACCCGCACTATCCCCATAGCCCATAATTCCTTGCAGGATCAAGAATTTATCAATCTCAGCCTTGAAGACATTTATTGTCGCTGCCTCCACTGTGCTCCGTGGCAATGAATTCCACAGGCCCACCTCTTTCTGCTGAAGAAATCTCCTCATTTCCATTCTAAATTGACCCCCTCTAATTCTAAGGCTGTGCCCACGGGTCCTAGTATCTCCACACAACGGAAACAACTTCCCAAAGTACACCCTTTCTAAGCCATGCATTATCTTGCAAGTTTCTATTAGATCTCCCTCAACCTTCTAAACTCTAATGAATACAATCCCAGCATCTTCAGCTGTTCATCGTATGTGAGGCCTATCATTCCAAGGATCATTCATGTGAATCTCCACTGGACACGCTCCAGTGCCACAATGTTCTTCTGAGGCGTGGGGCCCAGAATTAGACACAGTATTCTAAATGGGGGCTAACTAGAGCTTTATAAAATCTGAGTAGCACATCACTGCTTTTACATTCCAACCCTCTTGAGATAAATGACAACATTACACTTGCTTTCTTAACCACGGACTCAACCTGCAGGTCAACCTTTAGAGAATCCTGGACTGTCACTCCCAGATCCATTTGTACTTTGGCTTTAGGAATTTTATCACCGTTTACAAAATAGTCCATGCCTGTATTCCTTTTTCCGTGACTACCTGGTCAGGTCCATGCCCCCCTACAACCCACCCTCCCATCCTGGCACCTTCCCCTTCCACCGCAGGAATTGCAAAACCTGTGCCCACATCTCCTCCCTCACCTCCATCCAAGGCCCTAAAGGAGCCTTCCACATCCATCAAAGCTTTGCCTGCACATCCACCAATATCATTTATTGTATCTGTTGCTCCCGATGTGGTCTCCTCTACATCGGGGAGACTGGACGCCTCCGAGCAGAGCGCTTTAGGCAACATCTCCGAGACACCCACACCAATCAACCACACCGCCCTGTGGCCCAACATTTCAACTCCCCCTCCCATTCTGCCGAGGACATGGAGGTCCTGGGCCTCCTTCACCTCCACTCCCTCACCACCCGACGCCTGGAGGAAGAATGCCTCATCTTCTACCTCGGAACACTTCAACCCCAGGGCATCAATGTGGACTTCACCAGTTTCCTCAATTCCCCTTCCCCCACCTCACCCCAGTTCCAAACTTCCAGCTCAGCACTGTACCCATGACTTGTCTGGACTTGTCCTACCTGCCTATCTCCTTTTCCACCTATCCACTCCACCCTCCCCCATGACCTAGCACCTTCATCCCCTCCCCCACTCACCTATTTTACTCTATGCTACTTTCTCCCCACCCCCACCCTCCTCTCATTTATCTCTCCACCTTTCAGGCTCTCTGCCTGTATTCCTGATGAAGGGCTTTTGCCCGAAACGTCGATTTTACTGCTCCTCGGATGCTGCCTGAACTGCTGTGCTTTTCCAGCACCACTCTAATCTAGACTCTGGTTTCCAGTATCTGTAGTCATTGTTTTTACCCTGTAATCCTTTTTCCAAAGTGCAAGACCTCGCATTTGCTCATGTTGAATTTCATCAGCCATTTCTTGGACTACTCTTCTAAACTGTCTAAATCTTTCTGCAGCCTCCTCACCTCCTCTGAACTACCTGCCTGTCTAACTACTGGCAAACTTCACCAGAATGCCCCAGTCCCCTCATCCAGATCATTAAAGTGACCAGGTAGTCACGGAAAAAGGAATACAGGCATGGACTATTTATATATTAAAGTGAACAACTGCGCCCTCAACACTGAACTCTGTGGGACACCACTTGTCACTAGCTGCCATTCCAAAAAGAACCTTTTATCCCAACTCTCTGACTTCTATCAGACAGCCAATCCTCAACCAATGGTAGCACACCTCGAATACCATGGTCCCTCACCTCCCATGAGGTACCTTATCAAAGGCCTTTTGGAAGTATAGGTAGATTAGATTAGATTTCCTACAGTGTGGAAACAGGCCCTTCGGCCCAACCAGTCCACACTGACCTCCAAATAGTAACCCATCCAGACCCATTTCCCTCTGACTAATGCACCTAACACTATGGGCAATTTAACATGGCCAATTCACCTGACCTAAATGGGCTAGGAAGGCTAAATGGGCCACATTCTAGAGTTCTGAGGGAGGTAGCTGAAGAAATAGCGGGAGGCGTTGGTTGTAATCTTTCAAAAATTACTGAAGTCAGGGCAAGTCCCTGACTTGTTATGGGCCAGTAGATAACATCCACCGGGTTTTCATGGTCTAACCTATTTGTTACCTTTTCAAATTATTCTAACAGGTTTGTCAGGCACAACCTCCCCTTACTTAATCCATGCTGACTTGTTCTAATCCAACCCTGCACTTCCAAGAATTTAGAAATCTCATCCTTAATGATTTTAGAATTTTACCTACAACTGAGGTTAGGCTAATTGGCCTATAATTTTCCATCTTTTGTCTTGATCCTTTCATGAACAATGGGATTACAACAGTGATTTTCCAATCATCTGTGATTTGCCTTGACTCCAGTAATTTTTGAAAATTTACAACCAACTATTTCTTCAGTCACCTCCCTCAGAACTCTAGGCTGTAGCCCATTTAGCTTTTCTAGCCCATTAAGAACTTTTAGCTTTTCTAGCACTTCACCTTTTGTAATGGCTACCATACTCAACTCTGCCCCTTGATTCTCCTTAATTGTTGGGATATTACTCATGTCTTCCACTGTGAAGACTGACATTAAGTATTGATTAAGTTTTTCAGCAATTTCCTTTTCTCCCATCATGAGCCTTCCTGCATTAATTTGGAGCAGCCCAATTTCTACTTTTGCCTCTCATTTGTTTCTTATGTATTGAAAGAAACTTTTACTATCATTTTTAATATTACTAGCTAGCTTACCTTCATATTTGATCAAAAAGTGAGGTCTGCAAATGCTGGAGATCAGAGCTGAAAATGTGTTGCTGGTTAAAGCGCAGCAGGTCAGGCAGCATCCAAGGAACAGGAAATCGACGTTTCAGGCACAAGCCCTTCATCAGGAATGAAGGGCTTGTGCCCGAAACGTCGAATTTCCTGTTCCTTGGATGCTGCCTGACCTGCTGCGCTTTAACCAGCAACACATTTTCAGCTTCATATTTGATCCTCTCCTTCCTTATTTCTCCCTTTGTTATCAGCTGTTTGCTTTTGTAGTCTTCCCAATCTTCTGATTTCCCAGTGCTCTTGGCCACTTTATGGGCTCTTTCTTCTTTTATGATACATTACCTGACTTCCTTTGTCAGCCATGGCTGTCTACAGGATTAATACCAGAGGACTGGAGGATTGCAAATGTTGTGCCCTTGTTCAAGAAGGGCAGAAGAGATGATCCAGGTAATTATAGACCAGTGAGCCTTACTTCTGTTGGAGGAAAGGTTTTGGAAAGGATTATAAGAGATATGATTTATAATCATCTAGCAAGCAACAATTTGATTTCAGATAGTCAACATGATTTCGTCAAGGGAAGGTCATGTCTCACAAACCTCATTGAGTTTTTTGAGAAGCTAACCAAGAATGTAGATGAGGGTAGGGCAGTTGATGTGGTATTCATGGACTTCAGTAAAACCTTTGATAAGGTTCCACATGGTGGGCTGTTGGAGAAAATGCAGAGGCATGGAATTGAGGGTGATTTAATAGTTTGGATTAGAAACTGGCTTTCTGAAAGTGGTGGTTGATGGAAAATATTCAGCCTAGAGTCCGGTCACTAGTGGTGTGCCACAAGAATCTGTTTTGGGACCACTGCTGTTTGTCATTTTTATAAATGACTTAGACGCAGGCATAGGTGGATGGATTAGTAAATTTGCAGACAACACTAAAGTTGGTGGAGCAGTGGACAGTTTGGAAGAATGTTACAGGTTGCAGGGAGACTTGGGTAAACTGCAGAATTAGGCTGAGAGGTGGCAAATGGAGTTTAATGCAGCTAAATGTGAGGTGATGCACTTTGGGAAGCACAACAAGAAGGCAGAGTACTGGGTCAGTGGAAAGATTTTTGGTAGTGTGGATGTGTAGTGGGATCTTGAAATCCATGTCAATAGATCCCTGAAAGTTGCCACCCAGGTTGATAGTGCTGTTAAGTAGGCATACGATGTGTTAGGTTTCATTCGTAAAGGGATTGAGTTCCGGAGCCGAAATATCATGTTGCAACTATACATAACGCTAGTTGGAATATTGTGTACAGTTCTGGTTGCCACATTTCGGGAAGGACGTGGAAGCATTGCAAAAGATGCAGAGGAGATTTACCAGGATGTTGCCTGGTCTGGAGGGAAGGTCTTCTGAGGAAAGGCTGAGAGACTTGGGTTTGTTCTCATCAGAAAGAAGAAGGCTAAGAGGGAATTTGATAGAGACATACAAGATGATCAGAGGATTAGACAGGATAGATAGTGAAAGTCTTTTTCCAAGGATGATGACGTCAGCTTGTATGAGGGGTATAACTACAAAATTGAGGGGTGATAGATTTAAGACAGATGTCAGAGGCAGGTTCTTTATGCAGGGAGTGGTAAGAGTGTGGAATGCTCTTTCTGCTATTGTAGTCAACTCAGCCACATTAGGGAGATTTAAACAATCCTTAGATAAGCACATGGATGATGATGGGATAGTGTAGGGGGACAAGCAGAGAATAGTTCACATGTTGGTACAACATCGAGGGCCGAAGGGCCTGTTCTGCACTGTATTGTTCTGTATTCTATGTTCTATATTATGATCACTGCCTCCAAAGTGTTCCCTCACTTTAAGATCGTTTATGAAGTCTGAGTCATTACATAGCATTAAGTTCAGAATAGCCTGCTCCTTTGTGGGCTCCATCACAAGCTATTCCAAAAAGCCATCCTGTAAGCATTCTATGAATTCCCCTTCTTTGGATCCACCGGCAACATTATTCACCCAGGCCATTTGCATATTGAAGTCCCCATGATCACCGTGACCTTGCCTTTCTGACATGCCCTATCTATTTCCTGGTCCATCTTGCGTCCCTGGTCCTGACCACTGCTGGGAGGTCTGCACATAACACCTACTACCCATTATTGTTTTTTTGCCTTTGTGGTCCCACACAGACTCCATATCATCTGACCCTGTGTTTCAGTGCCATAGATTTAATTTCTTTCTTAACTAACAAGGCAATCTTGCCTGCACTCCCCACCTCCCTGACTTTTTGATAAGTTGTAAATCCTTGGATGTTTAACTACTAGTCCTGCCAAAATATGCCAAATGATGTTGCTGTTCATGGACCCTTTAACTCTAATTAGATGCCTAACTGTCCAGAACTGTTCATGATTGGATATGGTACAACCAGTGAACTTTTCAGTCTGTTAATTCTGTTTCTCTCCACATAGATGCTCCCTAACCTGCTGCGTATTTCCATGATTTTTTTATTTCTAAAATTTTCAGCATCCACAATATTTTGCTACAGTAAAAGTTGGATAAAGTTCAATTATGCTTTGATACGATTTGACAAAAATGTACTGGAAACAACAATTTGAAGCAGTCAGAGTTTCCAAAGAGGAGATTGAGATAGCTAAGAACAAGAGAGAGTTAAAAACAAATAATTCACTACATAGAAAAACGTTAAGGGCTTACAATTATAAACTTCTCCCGGTTGTCAGAGATTTAAAAATGAAGTTTATGAGAGGTGCCAAACCCTCAGAACTGTAGAAATCTTAATGAGCAAAACGTAGTTAGGATTAACCTATGTTGGAACTTATAGAAGCAATAGAAGACATGAAAAGATTGGAAAGCAACATCAAGGAGAACAATTTCAAAAGAAAATTCGTTGGACACTTGAAGGGAATATGAAAAGGTCGATAGGGCTGAAGCAGCAAAGAGGACTGACTGAATTTCTATGAAGAGACTCAATGCACCAAATGACTTCCTTCTGCGCAAGAAATGACTCAATATATGGAAAAAAAGTACAGAGCAAACTTGAAGGGCCTAGGGACCAGGCTCAAAGGGCCAAATAGACTACTAATAGCTCCTAAGTCCTGTGTTTCACACATACCTAAATAGTCAGAGAATTGGCAAGAAAAGAGTAGAATCAATCAGGTAATATGTATAGAGGCGGAATAATGTAGGCATGATTCTTAATGAATGCTTTTTGTGTGTCTTGAAAAAAGAGAGGGCTGAAGATAGTGTGAAGTATTAGATGAGAGAAATGTAGTGAATGAGGAAATATTAAAATGTTTAGTGTCCTTGAAGTTTGTCCCAGTGGTTAAGGAAGCGAAAGAAAAATAATGGATATTCTAAGGCTATGAATTGTCTCAGCACCACCTAGAGATGGTACAAAGTGTGTGCATGTGCAAAGAGGTCAAGAAAGAAACCTATTATACAGTGAAAGTAACAAATATTATATTCAAATGAAATTCAACATTTGCTGTATTTTACTGTTGTATTCATGTAAATTAGTGCAACCTGGGACCAGGGTAATTTTCTTGTGGGTTCAGTACTGTTCACAGAAATGAGGAGCTCCGACAACAATCTTTGGCTTGAGACGTTTACACCTGCAATGTTTTATTTGTGCTGATGGGTTTCTGTATCACTGTTTCTTCTGTTTACTTCTTCATCTTTTCCATTTTCCCTGAGTTTCCTTCTTCTGAGATTTGAAGGAACTGGAGGTGTCCTGCCCCATTATTTGCATGAGAGGGTCTTTCTTAATTACACTGGGGATATTTCTTGTGATTGCTGCAACATGATGTATTCTCATATTGATTCACAGCCTTGACAAAAGCTGCCAAGTCAGCAGTGCCATCTGCACATATGCAGTTGGTGGTTATCTTTGATAGCTACTTCGACATTTGTAGCGGACATTCCAGTACTCTAATCCTCTCTAACTATAGGCATGGTGCCAGAGGACTGAAATGCTGCTAATGTTGTACCATTATTTAGAAAGGGAATTAAGAATGGGTCTAATAGTTACAGGCCAGTCCGCCGAACCTTGAGGTGGACAAATTATTGGAAAGAATTTCCAAAGGCAGCATAAATCATTGATTTAGAAAAGTTTGGTTTAACCAAGGACAAAGTGGTATAGACCTTTTGAAGGTATGAGACTCATAGAGCATACACACAGGCCCTTCAGGCCACCATATCTATGCCAACAAACACCAAACTGTTGTAATCCTATTGACTGCACATGTTCCATAGCCTGCTATGTCCTGACATTTTAAGTGAGCATCCAGATGGTTCTTAATGTTGCCTCCACCACCCTATTAGGCTGCACATTCTACGTTTCTATCACTCATTGGGGAAAAGGTTTTCCTTGGAACTCTTCTAAACTACTTATTCCTCACCTCAAACTTATGCCCTCTGGTCTTAGACACATTGGCCATGAGGAAAAGATTCTCACAAATCTTTGCTACTCATAATTTTGTATACCTCAATGAAATCCTCCTGAGCTTCCTCTGCTTCAGAGAAAACAAATCCAGCTGATCCAGTTTCTCCTGAGACTTTCCACCCCATGCAATATCCTGGTGAATCTCCTTTGCAACTTCTCCAGTACAATCACATTCTTCTGATAGTGTAACAATTAGATAAAGACTATATAACTCAACAAACAAAGATGATATCATTTGAATTCAGTCAAAATCTGGAATTAAGAATCTAATCATGACCAAGAAACTATTGTTGATTGTTGGGAAAAGCCTATCAAGTTCACTGATGATTTTTACTGCTGTCCTCATCTGGACTGGCCTAGATATGATTGACTCTCAACTGATTTGCTGGGCTCCCCTGTCATTGAACATGTTACTGTTCATGGAGCCTTTAACTCCAATTAGATGCCTAACTGCCCAGTTATTCATGATTGGATATGGCAAGTCCAGTGAACTTTTCAGTCTATTTCTCCCTAGATAGATGCTTTCTAACATACTGCAAATTTCCATGATTTTTTTCTTTCTTAAATTTCCAGAATCCACAATGTTTTGCTGCGGTAAAATAAATGCTGGTCCGGCCAGCAATGCCCACATCCAATCAACGAATTAAAAAAAAACAAGCAATTCCAAGAGTAATCCATTCCTGTGATAAAAGCTGTACAATCAGTAAATGCAGGTATGACATTCCAGAATTCAGGTTGTTAAAAATGCAAAACCATTTTGTGATTGTGTATGAAACTGCATTTTGAAGCTGGCAAAGACATTCCAATCTGTAAAATGCCATGACTAAATATAACAATTAATTCTATTTAACCTGAGTCTTGACCTTAGCAATCAAACTAAAAATAGAATAAAAGATGGTATAACCTGTAGTTTGCAGAAGCATTTGTTTTATATTTAGAATAATTGTATTTCATAGCCGTAAGAGATGCAACTTCATGCAATTTTGCTGCAGAATAAACATCTTTTATTACATGTTAAAAATTCATCTGTCCTGAAACAACTTTTAACTGACTAAACAGGACTACAGGATAACCATTAGTAATATTTTTAAATATAAATGATATTCTGCAGATAGCAAAATCGGTGATTCACACAAATTACAAACATATGACAGCATAAAATGTTGATAGTTTACAGAATACAGCCTGCAATAATTAAACACATCCAAGCTTGAAAATTTTATAGATCTATAATTAAACTAATTGCTCAGAAACTGTATTTACTTAACAGTTAAATGTTCTTAGTAAGATGCAGCTCCTCCTTGCCAGAAGAATACTACATATGCAAAACATGCCTTTTCATATGAAACAACAGTAAATTGTTAAAACTGATTTACTAATATAAATGAAAGCTTTGTGTCTTGTCTGTATTTTGCCTGTAAAATTTTCATCTCTCAATGTTAATGTGAATGGTTCATGCAAAGCTGAACTTTGTTCATTTTAGCAAAAATTACTACTTTTTTTGAATCACTACAGTATGGAAACAGGCCCTTTGGCCCAACAAGTCCACACCGACCCTCCGAAGCATAACCCACCCAGACCCATTCCCGTACCCTATATTTACCCCTCACTAATGTACCTAGCCTACCGATCCCTGAACACTATGGGCAATTTAGCATGGCCAATTCGCCTAACCCGCACATCTTTGGATTGTGGGAGGAAACCAGAGCATCTGGAGGAAACCCATGCAGACATAGGGAGAATATGCAAATTCCACACCTGAGGAATCAAACCCATGTTCCTGGTGCTGTGAGGTAGCAGTGTTAACCACTGAGCTGCTGTGCCACTCCTGATCCTACACTATTTTCATGGATCACTACGGATCATTAGCCACTAATTCTGCCATCTCCAGCGAAATACCACAACCAGACACATATTCCCCTCCCCTCTCTTGTCAGTCTTCTGCAGGGACCATTTCATCCAGGACATCCTGGTCCACTCTTCCTTCACAGCCCACAGCCTCATGGCATCTTCAGGTGCAACTGCAGAAGGTGTAACACCAGGCAGTGGCAATCCTCAGTGGAGGGTTCTCTACGTGGAAGTCCTCTCCCTTTCCCTTGGGGATCTGGGGGGGAGGGTGTTGCACACTGCAGTCCCATGCAACTGCAGATTGCAGTGTTCATAGATTCCTGGCCCAGCAGCTTGTTCTGTGGTGCTGTGGCCTGCTCCTGGGCCTGGCCAAACTATCCATAAACAGTGCAGGCAGCAGGCAGTGGAGAGGACTGTAATGGCCGATTGCCTGCCCCTCTTCTATGGTTACGTACGTGCTCGGATGTCCTTACAGAAGGAGCACACAGTGTTAACCAACACTCTCAAGGGGATGTGGAGTGATTTTTTTTACCCCTCTGACTCTATTTTGATTTATTTCTTTCCCCCCCTTTTCACTTTTTGATCAAATAGCATTGCCCTTTGATGAGAAGGGCACTGCTGGTCAGTGGCCACTCGGATGTTTCCTTTCTTTCTGGTGGTGGAAAATGAAGAAGGATTTATGCACTTGTTGTTTTTCACTGTGTCCTAAACCTGCACACACTACATAGCTGCTGCGAGAAAATAAGGACTACCTCTGTTAGGTGGTAGTACAGGAGTTACATTAAAAAAAAGAAAATAAACAGGAGTGTCAGACATCCTTTTCACTCTGAGAGCTGGAAAAAAAGATATAAACCCAAGTATAGTTTTGTCCCCCTTAGTGATGTAAAATCGTGGGCCCGATGTCGACTGCTACTGCACACCATCTAGCTATTCTCCCTTATCCAAAGCCTGGACATGCCATGGTGTACCCATTTGCCACCTGGCGGTGGGGACCCCCAGTGGAGGACTCTCTACTTGGGAATCCTCCCCCTTTCACTTGGGGATCTGGGGTGGAGGGTGCTGCAGCCAACTGTGCCTTACAACCATATACTATTGTGGTTCACAGACTCCCAGTCCAAGTGTTTGTTCTGTGGTGTTGTGGTGTCCCTGGAGAAGGAGCATGTGGTGCCCACCAGTACCCTCGAGGTTTTCCGGGAGAGGTGGGTATGACAGAGAAGTGTTTTATTTCCTTCTGATTCTATTTTGATTTAATCCCGACCCCCAATTTTTTCATCACTTTGGCATTACCCTTGACTGAGAAGAACTCTGCTTTTCACTGGCCACTTGGGTGTTTCTTTTCTTCCTGGTGGTGGAATGTCAATAAAGTTTTCAGCGCACGTTGTTTCTTCACTGTGTCCTACACCTGCATGCACACGACATGGGTGCGGGGACAAAAACGTACTACCGCTGTGTGGCAGTAATGTGGGAGTTTACACACAAATAAATAAAAACAGGAGTGTCAGGCATCCTGTCACTCAAAGAGCTAGCTCTGTATCAAGGACTCTCCACTTGGCAATGGGATACTGGCCTCTGAGGAGTCATTTCAGTGGCGATGAGAGAAAAAACATACTCCTGAAGAAATTTGCTCACAAAGTCTTCTTTGAGTTGGGGTAAGTATTTCTGGCATCATGCCAGAATTAAAAAAGCTTAACTTGTCCCATCCTGCCATCAAAGACTGGCCTAATATTTTGCTTTTGTCACTTCAGTAATAGGCTGGGTTTCTTGTGGTGCAGTGGAAATCTGGGTTTAAGTCCCATTTGTGAAGTGCCATAGCATAAATGAACAGGTTGATCAATAATAAATGTTAAGCTTATTGACTACAATGAGTTCTGGAGATGGGTAGTTCAAACAGCTTCCAAATGGAGTTTATTGGACAGGTTATGGTTGAGTAGGCAATATGATAAAACAAAGAACTGTGGATGCTGGAGATATCAAGCTAACAAAAACAGAAATTGCTGGAGAAACTGAGCAAGTCTGGCAGCAATAGCTAAGAGAAAATAGTGTTAACACTTTGAGTCTATGACCTTCAGAGCTTTCTCTTCAGAGCTTTATCTTTGCCATTGATGCTGTCAGACCTGCTCAGTTTCTCCAGCAATTTCTATTTCTTTTTAAATGGATGATTAGATATGGTTTGATAACACTATTGATGACTTCTTTGTGCTCAATGATGGTTGTTGACTAAGTTAGACTTCTTTTGTGAATAGAATTAGGGTTGTTGTCATGTGTACTCAAATACAGGAGTACAGTAAAAAGTTTGCGATGTCACCCCACATGGTGCCATCTCATGTACAAAGTATGCAGGTACAAACCTTAAATACAAAATAGAGAAATAAAGGAAAAAGATACATTAATTGACAGTTATTCATAGTATTTGTTAGAAAAATAAGAAATAAAGTTAAAAAGACAAACATTATATTCTTTCCATAAGGGGCTTGCCGTAGATCAATGCAGGGGACTTCCACACTTGTCTGACTGGCTTGCAAGCCACTGACCGACTGCCCATACTGGACGCCAGTCTGACAACTGTCCCTTATACACTGGGCCTCCGGCCTGCTGGCCATCCTGCTCGGGTTGGGCATGCATCACGTTGACTGTACTGTTCCATTCCTTGCTTGCAGCCCACTCCATTCTGGCCCTCAGCCACTCTAATGATGGCACTGCAGCCTCCAAAAACCCTGAAAAATAAAACTTAAAAAGTGAGAAAAGAATAAAAAATAATTCAGGCAATAAAGAATAAAAAATAATCGATGACCCCCCAGGCTGAAGAAACTGGATGCTATCTACTCCAGTGCCACCATCTTGGAACTAGCGGACTGTGGAACTTGGAACATGATGCAGGGCATACCTAGGCAATCCTATGAATTGTTGTACAAATGTCAATATTTTAGCTGTAGTGGAACAGCATGTCTAGTGGAGTAACTAGCTCTGATGTGCTATACTGGTGTACAATTACAGCATATGCCCTAAAGCTTTTATTGTATGTGGTGCACCAATATCTTTTGCAGTGGATAAATGAGATTATACAGGTGTTTATTGGATTTGGCTAAATACATGTCAAAACACTTTAGCCTTTTTTTATACACTTACAAGCTTAGTTCTTTCATGGCCATGATGAATGCTCTTCCTCCTGTCTGTTGTCTGTTTTAGCACCATTTTCACCTAGATATAACATGTCTACAGAGCCTTGCCCTGTTCGGTTGATTGTGAGACTGCTTATGTTCTGTCTGTAGCTTGCAGTTAGCCTTGTGCTGTAACTTCGTTAGAATCATATCTCATTTCACGATATGCCTAATGCTCTTCCAGACATACCAGGTTTTTCCTGCTGGTTCAGGAATTAGGGATGTTTAGAATGTGGTGATGTACCATTCTGTGGGAACAAGCCTGTATGGAGCAGTAGAGAATAGTGCTGAAAGAAGCACCATTTATATAATAAGCTGTATGAAAAGACATAGGCCATTCAGCCCATTGAGTGTGCTCGGCCAGTCTATAAGATCACTGAGAAGCACGTACTGCTGAAAAGGATCAATCACAGATATTTCACTCTAAACTTAGGCAAGAGCTATAAACTCCGTGGATGAGCATGGCAATTACACTTAACAATAAGCCTCTTTTTTTTTGTCCTGCTGCTGGTTGATTGTGGAAAAAATTATTTGATGTTTTTCTGAAATTACAACGAGTAAAAACAATTTAGTCATCGACTAATACACTGAATTACAGAGTAGATATCCCCTCTCCTTTAACTCCTAATATGTCTGGCAAGTCCATGTCACAGTTCTTGATCACATTCTACAATTTCTCAGAATAACAGATTGTGCAAAATCCAGTAACATTCCCAATCATAATGAAGATATGGTTACAAGGAGATTGTAGTTGGGAACTAAATATTCAGGGGTGTGCAGCTTTTTGAAAGGACAGGTGGGAGGTATGGTACGGTAGTATTGTCAGTATGGTATGGAATAAGTTTGATAGCAAGAAATGGTCTTGGGCCAGGTTATGTGAAATCTATATGCATGAAGAGAAGAAATATCAAGGGGACGGTGATACTGGTGGGAGTGGTCTGTAGGCCTAACAGTAGCTGTTCCGTAGGACAGAAAAAAACTGATAATGAGGATATCTAGTATGTTAAGCATGGATGTCTATAATCTTTATTTGGATTGGAAAAATCAAGTTGGCAAAGCTAGCCATGATTTAAGACATTTCTCTTGAAAAATATGCTCTGAATCTAAACAAGGGATCAGGCTATTTTGGATCTGGTGATGTAGAACATAGAACATTACAGCGCAGTACAGGCCCTTCGGCCCTCGATGTTGTGCCAACCTGTGAAGTCAATCTGAAGCCCATCTAATGGAAGGGCACTATTCCATTCTCGTCCATGTGCCTGTCCAACGACCATTTAAATGCCCTTAAAGTTGGCGAGTCTATTACTGTTTCATGCGGTGCATCTCATGCCCCTACTACTCTCTGAGTAAAGAAACTTTTGACATCGGTCCTATATCTATCACCCCTCAATTTAAAGCTATGTCCCCTCATGCTAGTCATCACCATCCGAGGAAAAAGGCTCTCACTGTCCACCCTATCTAACCCTCTGATTATCTTATGTGTCTCAATTAAGTCACGTCTTCTTTTCTCTAAAGAAAACAGCCTCAAGGCCCACAGCCTTTCCTTGTAAGACCTTTCCTCCATACCAGGAAACATCCTAGTAAATCTCCTCTGACCCCTTTCCAAAGCTTCTACTTCCTTCCTATAATGCAGTGACCAGAATGGTACTCAATACTCCAAGTGCGACTACACCAGAGTTTTATACAGTTGCAGCATGACTCCATGGTTCCGAAACTCAGTTCCTCTACTAATAAAAGCTAACACACCGTATGCCTTCTTAACAACCCTCTCAACCTGGATGGCAACTTTCAGGGATTTATGTACCTGGACACCGAGATCTCTCTGCTCATCTACACTACCAAGAATCTTAGCGTTAGCCCAGCACTCTGCATTCCTGTTACTCCTTCCAAAGTGAATCACCTCACACTTCTCTGCATTAAACTCCATTTGCCACCTCTCAGCCAGCTCTGCAGCTGAATTATGTCTCTCTGTAACCTACAACATCCTTCATCACTATCCACAACTCTATCGACCTTAGTGTCATCCACAAGGTTACTCACCCAAGTCATTTGTAAAAATGATAAACAGCAGTGGACCCAAAACAGATCCTTGTGGTACACCACTAGTAACTGAACTCAAGGATGAATATTTCCCATTAACCACCACCCTCTGTCTTCTTTCAGCTAGCCAATTTCTGACCAAACCACTAAATCATCTCAATCCCATGCCTCCATATTTTGTGCAATAGCCTTCTGTGTTGATTGATTGAAAGTTATCAATCGCCTTACTGAAATTCATGTACACCACATCAACTGCTTCACCCTCATCCACCTGTTTCTCAAAGAACTCGATACGGTTTGTGAGGCATGACCTATCCTTCATGAAACCGTGTTGACTATACCTAATCAATTTATTCCTATTGAGATGATTATAAATCCTTTCTCTTATGACCCTTTTTAAAATTTTACCCACAACTGAAGTAAGGCTCACAAGCCTTTAATTTTCAGCTTTATCTCTATTCCCCTTCTTGAACAAGGGAACAACATTGTGTAACGAGGCAGTTCTAATCCCTGATTTCAGAGTTGGTGATCCCTAGGGAATAGTGACCATAACATGCTACAATTTACCATTCATTTGACAGTGAGAAAGTTGGGTCAGACTTAAATAAGAGTGATTACAAAGCGATGAGGCAGAGTAGGCCGATATCAATGGTGAAAGGTGTTTAGCAGAAAAGACAGCTGAGCAACAATGACACACTTCTGAAAGAAAAGGGGGAACTTTTTAATACAGAATGTGGTACGAGCACGGAATGAGCTACCAGAAGATGTGATGGAGGCTGGTGTAATTAGTACATTTAAAAGGTATCTGAATAGGTATATGAATAGGAAAGATTTAAAGGGATCGGGCCAAGTGCTTGTGAATGGAACTAGATTAATTTAGGATATTTGATTGGCATATCTAGCTCTGACATCCATCATTATGAAGTACTTCAAGAGGTTAGTAATGGCACATGAGAACTCCAGCCTCCCAGACTGCCTTGAGCTGTTACAGTTCACTTACTGTCTCAATAGATACATGGCCGACTCCATCTGTATGGCCCTCATTGAAACATCTGGATAACAAGGGTATCTACGTCAGACTCCTATTTATTGACTTGAGCTATGCCTTCAACACTATAACTCCGACAAACTTCACTTGCATTCTCCAAGACCCTGGAATCTGCTTCCCCCTGCTCTCCCCACAGCCCCCCATGACCCAGATGGAGCTTTGACTTCCTGATCTGTAGATCTGAAGTGGTGAGGATAGGTGACAACACCTCTATAATAATCTTCAACACTGGTGCATTTAGAGGTGCGTACTCAGTCCCTTACTATGCTTATGCACTTTCAATTGTGTAGTCAACTTCAGCTCCATTGACAAATTTTCTGATGACACCTTGGTAGGTCAGAAGTCAAACAACGACGAGGCAGTGTACAGGAAGGAAATCAACGCTACAGTAAAGAAAGCACATCTGCCTACTCAGCAGGCTAAGGAAATTTGTCATGTCCACAATGACTCTTACCAAATATTTATAGACTCACCTGTTATGGCGGGGAGGTCAAACCACTCTAGTAATTAAAACCAAGCACCCAGAAAAGCTTGCCTTGCCTCGTAATCTGTTAAAACTGGGATAGTGAAAGAGAACTCATAATTTCCATTATTTAATGAAAAATGTATTTTTCTAACTCTAATAGTGAACTCTAAACAAAACTATTAACAAATTCAAGCCCTTTTTCTTAATTAATTACTATCAGATCCCAACTCTATAAAATGCTGCTCTAATAACTCAATTATTAAACATTATATTAATTTGCTTTCTCAAAGTCCACACAAATGGTTTTCTCTTCTCCCTTCAGCCAGCCTCCCTCTTCTTCTCGAGTCTCCTTTCTTTTCCTTGGGTCATCTTCCTTCTTTTTGCTGCTTTTACAGGAAAAGGTATCTTTTAGATCGTGCCTTCTGAAATTTCTTTAAGAGCAAGGTGTTAGATGGGCAGTTAGCTTTCTGGCTCTATGGCAATTGCTCTACTGTTCAGTGGCAGTTGCTCTGACCAATTTTCAAATTTTTACACCCCTAACATTGTTCCCTCTCATTGGTCTGATGTTGTCAATACAATAAATTCAAACTCAATTGGGTTTAGTGTCCTGGGCATAACTTAAATTAATTGATTAAATTTGAATTGTTGTCCAAACAGCAACCAAAACTCAGGTATCCATTTAACATCCATTTGCTACATGTATCTATTTTGGAACAGCCCATCTCTTAGCTATTCTGTATTCTGGCATCAATGGCTGTACTTTAAATTTACTTTAAAATTCAGAAAACACTTCCTATCTTAAAGTGTCAACTTTGTGACACACCATACAAAGCATCCTCTCCAGAAGCATTGCAGTTTGGTATGGCAACCATTCTGCTGAAGGCCACAGGAAATTATACAAAGCTGCCTATTTCATCACAAAAAACCAGCCTTCCTTCCATTGATTCCACACTTCCTGCTACCTCAAAAGCAGCCAACATGATCAAAGACCCCTCCTACCCTAGTTATTCTTTGTTGCACCTTCTCCCATCGAGCAGACGATGCAAAAGTTTAAATACATTTACCAACAAAATTCAAAAATATCTTCTTCCACACTGTTACCAGATTATGTATGGACCTCTCATTTGTTAAAGTTGATCTTCCTCCACACCTTTACTGTGGCTGTAACACTATACATTCTGCATTCTGTTCTAGTATCTTGACGTACTTCTGTAAGGTATGATTTGTTTGGCTAGCACTCAGTACAATACTTTTCACTGTATCTCAGTACATCTGACAATAATAAATCAAATCAATAGGCCAATCAGACCTTTGCACATGAACTACAGGTCAATAAGTTCATCACTGATCTAATGAAACCTTGACTCCACTTTCCTGCCTGTCCTATACACCCTTAGACTCACTTGTCAATTAAAAGTCTGTCCAACTTAGCCTTAAATATATACAATAACACAGCCCTCCAAATCTTTGGAGGAGAGAATTCTAAACAGCAATGACTACTTGAAAGAAGTCAGATTCCTCCTAAGTTCCTCCGCACCTCTGTCTTAAATGAGAGACCCTTATTTTTACATCATGGTCTCCTATTTCTCGACATATCCCCTCAGCATCTGATCTGTCAAGGCCTGTCATCATCTTTTGTGTTTTTGGTCCTTCACTGCTTTCTGAAATGTTTAAAACTTGCTCCAGTTTACTGCAACATTATAATCCTTTCATTTTAATCTAATACTATGCTTAACCTCATAATTAAGCCACAAATGGATCTTTCTTGCTGAGTTTTGGCTTTTTAATGGAATTTATTTTTGAATGTTATGAACTTCTTCCATAAGTGTTTCTCACTGTATATTTGCTGCCATACCTTTCAAACTTTTTCCCCAATCAGACACAGACAGCTCTCCCCCATACCTATGTAAATGGCTTTCAGGGAATCGCAGAACTGTTACATGAGGGAAAGCTGTTCAGCACATCATAGCTGTCCAGCTCTCCAAATGAGTAATTCTCTTTGTACCATTCTTTGCTTTCCCCCTGTAACCTTTACCATTCTTCCTTTAGAGATAACAATCTACCTTCCTCTTGACTGCTTTAATTGAACCTGTTTCCATCACACTTCTGGCAGCACGTTCCAGATCAAACATTTCTTATCTCACAATTTGTTTCTTTTGCCAATTACATTAGATATGTGATTTCTTGTTTCCAATACTTTCATCAATGGAAATAGTTTCTCTCAAGGTCTATGTCCAGACTGTCTATGATTTTGAAGATATCTATCAAATCTCATTTCAACCATCTCTTTCCTAAAGAAAGTAGTTCTAACTTCTCCAATCTGTCTTCATAAATGAAACTCTTTAATCTTTCAAACAACCTCCTTAAATATTTCTATTGTCTCTCCAATGCTCCTACAGTGCAGTGCTCAAAACTGGATCCAATGCTTCAGATGAACCAGTGATTTAAATAAGTTTAACATTGCTTTTGTACTCTATGACTTTTGTAATAAAGCTGAGGATGATTTAATAAGCTCTCTCTCAAATTGTACACCTCAGAGCCTGTGCACCTGTACAATGGACACCTGTTTAGAATTATATTCCTCAGTTTGTATTATCTGTCTGGATTCTTTCTACTGAATTGAATCACTTCATGCTTCTCTGCATTCAATCTATTCTGTCTCTTGTCTGCCTGCTCCATGAACTTATCATAGTGAGGACAGCTGAGAAGATCATCAGGATCTCTCTTCTCTCCATTACAGCCATTTAGATTAGATTAAATTACTTACAGTGTGGAAACAGGCCCTTCGGCCCAACAAAATCCACACCGACCCTCCGAAGAGCAACCCACCCAGACCAATTCCCCAACAATTACCCCTTCACCTGATACTACGGGCAATTTAGCATGACCAATTCACCTAACCTGCACATTTTTGGACTGTGGGAGGAAACCGGAGCACCTGGAGGAAACCCACGCAGACATGGGGAGAATGTGCAAACTCCACACAGGCAGTTGCCCAAGGCGGGTATTGAACCCAGGTCTCTGGTGCTGTGAGGCAGCAGTGCTAACCACTGTGCCACCGTGCACTTAACACACTGCATCCAAAAGGCTAAGAGCATTGTGGACTACCCAACCCACCCCTCACTCAAACTCTTCTCTCTCCTGCCATCTGGCAGAAGATACAGGAGCATACTGTCTTACATGACCAGCCTGTGCAACAGTTTCTTCCCCCAAGCCATCAGGCTCCTTAACACAGTAGAATAGGACTCTTTCCAATCTGAAATTTTTTCGTACTGTTGCTAGAAAAATGTCTGTAATCCATCATTCTTCTGTTAGACTGTAACTTGTGTGTTTTGCACTTCTTACGTACTTTATGCCATGTATGATTGGGTGGTTGTGCTGTCCATGTAGCACCCTCGGTACTGGAGGAACACTGTCTCATTTTACTGGGTCAGCGTATATGATAGAAATCTTCTAGGAGAAAGTGATGTTGGAGATCAGAGCTGAAAATGGGTTGCTGGAAAAGCGCAGCAGGTCAGGCAGCATCCAAGGAGCAGGAGAATCGATGTTTCGGGCATGAGCCCTTCTTCAGGAATGAGGAAAGTGTGCCAAACAGGCTAAGATAAAAGTTAGGGAGGAGGGACTTGGGGGAGGGGCGTTGGAAATGCGATAGGTGGAAGGAGGTTAAGGTGAGGGTGATAGACCGGAGTAGGGGTAGGGGCGGAGAGGTCAGGAAGAAGATTGCAGGTTAGGAGGGCGGTGCTGAGTTCAAGGGTTGGGACTGAGACAAGGCGGGGGGAGGGGAATTGAGAAAATTGGAGAAATCTGAGTTCATCCCTTGTGGTTGGAGGGTTCCCAGGCGGAAGATGAGGTGCTCTTCCTCCAGCCGTCGTGTTGCTATGGTCTGGCGATGGAGGAGTTCAAGGACCTGCATGTCATTGGTGGAGTGGGAGGGGGAGTTGAAGTGTTGAGCCACGGGGTGGTTGGGTTGGTTGGTCCGGGTGTCCCAGAGGTGTTCTCTGAAACATTCCACAAGTAGGCGGCCTGTCTCCCCAATATAGAGGAGGCCACATCGGGTGCAGTGGATGCAGTAAATGATGTGTGTGGAGGTGCAGGTGAATTTGTGATAGATATGGAAGGATCCCTTGGGACTTTGGAGGGAAGTAAGGGGGGAGGTGTGGGCGCAAGTTTTGCATTTCTTGCGGTTGCAGGGGAAGGTGCCGGGAGTGGGGGGTGTGGACCTGATGAGGGAGTCACAGAGGGAGTGGTCTTTTTGGAACGCTGATAGGGGAGGGGAGAGAAATAGATCCCTGGTGGTGGAAATGACGACGGATGATATGATGTATCTGGAGGTTGGTGGGGTGGTAAGTGAGGACCAGTGGGGTTCTGTCCTGGTGGCGGTTGGAGGGGCGTGGCTCAAGGGCAGAGGAGCGGGAAGTGGAGGAGATGCAGTGGAGACATCGTCGACCACGTCTGGGGGAAAATTGGGGTCTTTGAAGAAGGAGGCCATCTGGGCTGTGCGGTGTTGGAACTGGTCCTCCTGGGAGCAGATGCGGCGGAGACAAAGGAATTGGAAATATGGGATGGCGTTTTTACAGGGGGCAGGGTGGGAGAAGGTGTAGTCCAGGTAGCTGTGGGAGTCAGTCGGTTTATAGTAAATGAAATATGATAGAAATGACAAGTATAAGCTACTTTCTCTCTTATCATTGTCCTTTTTGAAATTCAGCAATATCCCATAGAGTTTACAATATTTCCAAGTTTCACATCATTAGCAAACTTTGAAATTATGCCCTGTAGTCCATGGTGTAGGCCCTTAATATGTCAGAAAAAGTAGGGGTTTCAACACCTGAGAAACAACACCTACTCCAACCTAGAAAACAACCAAAATGACTCTTTGTTTTTTGTCATTCACTCAGTTGTGTCTATGTTGCTACTGTCCCTTTTTATTCCATGTGCTTGCACTTCTGTTTGCAACACGAAATTCCAAAACTTCTTTAGATACAATGTACATCTCATCAACAGCATTATACTTATCGACTGTTACCATTTCATTGGCTGGACTGGTGTTGCTGGGTTTACCTGAGCTCCCTTCTTTGAACAAGGTGTAACATTTACAATTCTGTGGAAGGGTCACTGGACCTGAAATGTTAACTCTGATTTCTCTCCACAGATGTTGCCAGATCTGCTGAGCTTTTCCAGCAATTTCTGGTTTAGTTTCTAGCATCAGCAGTTCTTTTGCTTTTAACATCCGTTCTTGCATGTCAACCCTGAGTCTGATAAAGACTGGGAAACTACAGCGGTTGAATTTTAAAATTGGTGGTGCAGATGTTTGTAGTGAAGCCTGGAGTGAGATTTGAACTTAGAACCAGAACTGTGACAAAGTGGAACATTTATTTTTTGTCTCCTTTTATTTTAAACTTACCCTTCTTAGTGCCGAAGTTACACATTTTTGACAGGTAATAATTTTCTCTGTTTAAACACAGCACATTAGTGAATCATAAGTTAAAGAAATAATTACCAATACAAGTCCCCTAAGCAAGTATTTATCTTTTCTTTCTTTTGTGAAATGGAAATAACTGTTTGATTATAGATGTCCCTTGTACAGGTTTACTTAGTTTACCTAGTACAAGCACAGAAAATGCTGGAAAAATTCAGCATGTCTCGCAATATCTGTGGAGAGAAAAAGTTAAAGTTTCCATTCCAGTTTTTTTAGAATTGGTTTACCTGGACCCAGCTATCCTAATCATTGTGGAGACTCCACAATCACCTGATGAAGGAGCTAGTGCTTTCAGATAAACCTGTTGGACGATAATCTGGTGATTTTTAACTTTGTCCACTCCAGTTCAACACCAGCTCCTCTAATCATAGTTAAAAGTCACACAACACCAGGTTATAGTCCAATAGGTTTAATTGGAAGCACACTAGCTTTCAGAGCAACACTCCTTCATCAGGTGATTGTGGAGGGCTCGATCGTAACACAGAATTTATAGCAAATATTTGCAGTGTGATGTAACTGAAATTATACATTGAAAAATTGATTGTCTGTTAAGCTTTTCATCTGTTAGAATATAGTCATTGTTTCACTTCTATCATGTGTAAATCACAAAACCCTTTTTTAAATGTTGCATTCTTGGGTTACCTGTTAACAATGGTGATAGCTAGACAATATGTTGAAGGTGTTAGCCCCCTGTGTTCTCTGTCTATGACCTGATGTTTAGATTGATTCAAATCTAAAAAGTGAGATAACAGAGTTTTACATAAATTCATGCAGTTTTTGAGCTCGAGAGTTCTACATGAATGTATGCAGTTTTTGAGCAAAGTGCAATGTAACTCTGCAAGTACAAATTCACCACACAAAATATATGTGTGCATGTGGGTCTTTGCCTGTGAGTGTGTGTGTCTGTCTGTCTGTCTGGGATGGAGGTTGTGACGTGAGAAAGTGTGTGTGTGTGTGTAGTGAGTGCAGAGTGTCTTAAGTCTGTGAGGGGGTGCATGTGTGAGTGTGGGAGTGTATGTGTCTTCAAGGGTGTGTGTGGGTGTCTGTGTGCGCGTCTGTGTGTATCTGTGTCCATGTGTATGTGAGAGTGTTTGTGTGTGTAGTGCAATGGTGATCACCTGTAATGTGACATGAACCCAAGGTCCTGGTTGAGGCCCTCCCTTTGGGTACCGAACTTAGCTATCAGCCTCTGCTCGGCCACTTTCCTCTGCTGCCTGTCCTGAAGTCCACCTTGGAGGATGGTCACCCGAAGGTCCGAGGCTGAATGTCCTGGACCACTGAAGTGTTCCCCAACTGGGAGGGAACCCTCCTGTCTGTTGATTGTTGTGTGGTGCACATTCATCCGTTGTAGCCTTTGTTCGGTTTCGCCAATGTACCATGCCTCCGGGCATCCTTGCCTGCAACGTATAAGATAGACAATGTTGGCTGAGTCACCTGAGTAACTGCCATGTACAAGGTGGGAGGTGTTCCCACGCGTAATAGTGGTATCTATGTCCATAATCTGACATGTCTTGCAGCGTCCACCGTGACAGGGTTGTATGGAGTTGTCCTGAGAGCCAGGCAGTTTGCAACGAATAATGATCTGTTTGAGGTTTGGCGGTTGTTTAAAGGCAAGTAGTGGAGGAGTGGGGAAGGTTTTGGTGAGGTGCTTATCCTCATTGATAATGTGTTGCAGGTCATGAAGAACATGGCGTAATTTTTCAGCCCCTGGGAAGTACTGAACAACGAAGGGTATCGTCAGTTGCAGCACGTATCTGTCTCCTGGGGGGGTCATTACGGTTCCTTGCTGTGGCACATTGGAACTGGCGGTCGATGAGTTGAGCATCGTATTCTGTTCTTGTGAGGGCATCCTTGAGTACTTCCAGGTGTCCGTCACGTTCCTCCTCATCTGAGCAGATCCGGTGTATGCGTAGGGCTTGTCTATAGGGAATGGCTGTTTTAATATGTTTTGGGTGGAAGCTGGAGAAGTGTAGCATTGTGAGGTTGTCTGTGGGTTTGCGGTAGAGTGTGGTGCTGAGGTGTCCGTCCTTGATGGAGACACACATGTCCAAGAATGAGACAGACAGTCGAGAGTAGTCCATGGTGAGTTTGATGGTGGGATGAAACTTGTTGATGTCACTATGTAGTTTTATCAGTGACTCCTCGCCATGGGTCAAGAGGAAGAAAATGTCATCAATGTACCTGGTGTACAATGTTGGTTGGAGATCCTGCATAGAGAAGAAATCTTGTTCAAACCTGTGCATAAAAATGTTGGCATATTGGGGTGCAAATTTGGTCCCCATGGCTGTTCCGTGTGTCTGGATGAAGAACTGGTTGTCAAAGGTGAAGACGTTATGATCGAGGATAAAGTGGATGAGCTGTAGGATGGTGTTTGGAGACTGGCAGTTGTTGCTGTTGAGTACTGAGGCTGTTGCTGCAATGCCATCCTTGTGGGGGATGCTGGTGTAGAGTACGGAAACGTCCATTGTGATGAGCAATGTTCCCGGTTCGACTGGTCTGTGGGTACTGAGTTTCTGTAAGAAATCTGTAGTGTAGCGACAGAAGCTGGAGATCCCCTGTACAATAGGTTTCAAGATGCCTTCCACAGAGCCAGAGAGATTCTCATGTAAGGTCCCAGTGCCCGAAACGATGGGACGTCCCGGTGTGTTGGCTTTGTGTACCTTTGGAAGGCAGTAGAAGTTGCCTACATGAGAAGTACGTGGGATGAGGGCACGTAGGGAACTCTGAAGGCCTGGATCCAAAGTTCTGATCAGTGTGTTTAATTCTCGAGTGTGTTCTTTGGTCGGATCAGCTGGTAGTTGCTTGTAGTGTTCCTGGTTGTTCAGTTGTCGGTACACTTCCTTGCAGTAATCTGTTCTATTCTGAATGACAATGGCTCCTCCTTTATCTGCTGGTTTGATGACAATGTTGTGATTGGTTTTGAGAGCCTGGATGGCATTGCATTGTGAACGGGTGATGTTTTGCTCTACATTGTGGGTACGGTTGATGAATCTGGCATTTATATATTTCCTGACAGTTTGAGCATACATTGAGCAGCAGCCCTCCGGTGGGGTCCATGTTGACATCTTCTTTGGTCGCTCCTCTACAGATCCCTGTGATGACTGTTCCAGTTCATCAGTGGGCTCAGTGGGATCACTGCCAGCACCTTGAAAGAACTCCCGGAGTGTCATTTGTCTGATGAACTCCTCTGTGTCTGTGTCCATTTTGGTGGTTGGGCAGAAGTTGAGACCCCTACTCAGGACTTCAATCTCTTCCGGTCGAAGGGCGTGGTCCAATAAGTTGACAATAGACTTCCCCGCAGTGATAGTGTTGTCTACTGTGGTTCCAGGGTGGGCTTTGCTATTATTGGTAAGAATGCCAAGCTTCTCCAGTTTTTTGTTCTTGGTGTGCATGTACGTGGTGTAGTTTTGTCGCCTTGTCTGTTTGGCAATGTCACGTAATTGTACTGATGTATCCTGTGTGCAGGCTGTGAGTGTGAACTCCATCTCAATTTCAAGGTTGTGGCGCCTGCTGTAGAGTTGGTACCGAGCAAAGACTACAACAATGGATGAATAGGCACCGCACAACAATCAACAGACAGGAGGGTTCCCTCCCAGTTGGGGAACACTTCAGTGGTCCAGGACATTCAGCCTCGGACCTTCGGGTTATCATCCTCCAAGGTGGACTTCAGGACAGGCAGCAGAGGAAAGTGGCCAAGCAGAGGCTAATAGCTAAGTTCGGTACCCAAAGGGAGGGCCTCAACCGGGACCGTGGGTTCATGTCACATTACAGGTGATCACCATTGCACTACACGCACTCACACAGATGTTCCTATACACACACACACTCTCACATACACACGGACACAGGTACACACAGACGCGCACACAGACACCTACACACACCCTTATAGACACACACACTCCCACACGCACCCCCTCACAGACTTAAGACACTCTGCACTCACTACACACACACACAGACACACACACACTTTCTCACACTCACAACCCCCACTCCAGGCAGACACACACACACAGACAGACAAAGACCCACATGCACACATATATTTTGTATTGTGAATTTGTACTTGCAGAGTTACATTGCACTTTGCTGAAAAACTGCATGAATTTATGTAAAACTCTGTTATCTCACTTTTTAGATTAGAATCAATCTAAACATCAGGTTATAGACAGAGAACACAGGGGGCTAAAACCTTCAACATATTGTCTAGCTATCACCATTGTTAACAGCTAACCCGAGAATGCAACTTTTAAAAAAAGGGTTTTGTGATTTACACATGATAGGAGTGAAACTATCACTGTATTCTCACAGATGAAAGGCTTAACAATCAATTTTTCCTGATGAAGGGCTTTTGCCCGAAACGTCGATTTCGCTGCATTTTGGATGCTGCCTGAACTGCTGTGCTCTTCCAGCACCACTGATCCAGAATCTGGTTTCCAGCATCTGCAGTCATTGTTTTTACCTAATCAATTTTTCCAAGTATAATTTCAGTTACATCACACTGCAAATATTTTCTATAAATTCTGTGTTACCATCGAGCCCTCCACAATCACCTGATGAAGGAGCGTCGCTCTGAAAGCTAGTGTGCTTCCAATTAAACCTGTTGGACTATAACCTGGTGTTGTGTGATTTTTAACTTTGTACACCGCAGTCCAACACAGGCATCTCCAAATCATGTCCTCTAATCATGGCTAATTGACAACGCTCTCGCTCATGGGCGGGATCAATTACTGTCAATCACCCCAAGGCTAAACATTGAGTGGCGAGCTGTCACCATAGAGCAATGAGCAGGCAGAATCCTGTCAATCATTCCATCGTGTTAGTCCTGTGTGGCGTTTCTGTCACCATGGAGACGATGGGCGGGTCGGACGGTGTCAATCACCACAGCGTTTGGCGCTGAATGGGCGAGCTGTCACCATGGCGGCGGTGGATGGGTGCGGCTGCTGTCAATCACCCTATGGATGAGTCCTGAGAGGACGAGCTGTCACCATGGAAACGGTGGGCGGGGGCAAACACGGTCCATCTCTCCAACGGTCGTGTGGCTCTCCACTCTGGGCGGTTTGGTTGAGGATGGTTTCCTAAGCAACGGGTTGTTCCCCGCGGGGGCTTGATCGGGGCGAAGGAGTCCACTGTCCCGGAGCAATGGAGCCATTGCCTGCCAGCTTTTATGGGAAATTCGACGAGAAAAATCCCGTTGTAGCTTCACTTGAACAAAAGCTGAACCACTTTATGAAAGATATGGAGAGAGTGACCTCCTACCGCTCATACACAAGGGGGTAAGGCCTGGAAACACACCTCTCGTTTTTACAGAGCTGACTCTTTCCCCTCCCTGTCCCCATTTACCCCCTCCACCTTTCCTCTTCCCCTCCCCTCTTTCCCTTACCCCTCCACCTTTCCCCTTGCCCCATTCCTCCCTCACCCCTGCCCCTGTTTCTTCCCTACCCCCTTTCCCCGTTTTCTCCTCAACCCCCCCCCCCCCCCCCCCCCACCTTGCTATCTTGTCAGGCCATGTTTCAGTAAAGAAATCCAAGGGATTTGGGAAAAGGTACAAAAGTGGAGTTGAATATTATTGGGCATGGTTACAAGGACATCAAAACTGGGAACTTAACATTGAGAAATATTTAACCTTTCAGAAGGATGGCGGGGTAGGTGGGGTAGCATTGTTGATAAGAGATGAAATGAGGACAGTTGTGAGAGATGATCGAGGCTCTGATGATATGGAGTCCACTTGGGTGGAGGTTAAAAAAAGACAATGTAGAGAATACACTGGTATTACAGACCCCTCCACAGATGTCATGTTCAGGAGAGGCTTTACATCAAATGGATCATGTTTTTATTAAAAGACCAAAAATTGTGGGTGACTTTAATTTTCAAGTTGATTGGAATAATCCAATTGGAAGGGGTAGCTGCAGCAACAAATTCATGGAGTGCATTTGGGAGAGTTTCCTTGATCAATTTGCCATGCAGGCAACAAGGGGACAGGCTATCTTGGATCTGTTAATGAAGCAGTTTTAATCAATGACCTCAGGGTAAAAGTTCCCCAAGTGATCAGAGCAAGATAGAATTTAATATTGGGTTTGAGAGTGGGAAACGTGGGTCAGAAACAATTGTGTTTAACTCAGATAAGCAGGATTGACATTAAGAAAGCAATGGCAGACATTTAAAGGAGTAATTCATGACTCTCAACAAAAATATATTCAGTTAAGGAGGAAACATTCTGAGAGTGATAAACCAACTATGAATAACCAAGAAGTTAAGGAGAATATTAACTTGAGAGTGCAAGCATATAAGGAGACAAAAATCAGCTTCAAAAACTAGGATAAGTTGATAATGCAGCAAAAGCAGACTAGAGAGTGAGAAATTACACGGATGAACTAGTGAGGATAATAAAAACTGACAAGAGCTTCTTTAAATCTATAAAAAGGAAGAGGAAGGTCAAAGTGAACATAGGCCCCTTGAGAAATGAATTGGGGGTGGTGATGATTATGGGGAACAAGGAAAAGGCAGAAGAATTAAGTGAGTATTTTGAACATTCTTTATAGTGGAAGATACTTTTGAGCATCCCATTACTACTTTTAAATATGTGGGAGGAGGTAAGTTAGAGAAGTAGTTTTAGACAAACCAATGGGGCTAAAGGTAGATAAGTCTCCTGGCTCTGATGACTTGCATCCTATGTTGGTAAAAGAGGTAGCTATGAAAATGGCGGATGCATTGGTTGTAACTTTACAAACAGCTTTGGGTTCTGGAGAATTAAAAAGGTTTGGAAAACTACTGATAAGACTATTCAAAAAAGAGAGGTAACTAAAATTTGGGTTACTATAGACCAATTAGCACAATATCTATTGCTAGAAAAGTATGAGAATCATTTAGTGTGGAAGTATTATAATCTAATCAAGCAGAGTCAGCATGATTTCATAAAAAGGAAATTGTATCTTTATTAGAGATTTTTAAGTAAGTCATAACAGGAGCTGATAGAGAAAAATCAGTACAGATGTTGTATTTGGATTTCCAAAAGGTGTTCAACAAGGTACCTCACAAAAGGTTGTGAGGTTATGAAAAGTGAATTTGTTAAAACATAGAACTTTACAGCGCAGGACACGCCCTTTGATGTTGCACCTCCCTGTGACACCAATCTGAAGCTCACTCTTCCATTCTCGTCCATATACCTATCCAATGACCATTTAAATGCTTCTAAAGTTGACAAGTCTACAACTGTTGCAGGCAGTGCATTCCACGCCCCCACTACTCTCTGAGTAACGAAACTGCCTCTGACATCTATCCTATATCTTTCACCCCTCAATTTGAAGCTATGCCTCCTTGTGCTTTCCATCACCATCCTAGGAAAAAGGCTCACTGTCCACCTGATCTAACCCTCTGATTATCTTTTAAATGTCTCAATTAAGTCGCTCCTCAACCTTCTTCTCTCTCATGAAAACAGCTTCAAGTCCCCCAACCTTTCCTTGTAAGACTTTCTCTCCATACCAGGCAACATCCTAGTAAATCTACTCTGAACTCTTTCCAAAGCTTCCACATCCTTCCTATAATGCGGTGACCAGAACTGCACAATGCTCCAAATGTGGCTAAACCAGAGTTTTGTATAGCTGCAGCATGACCTCATGGATCTGAAACTCAATCTCTCTACTAATAAACGCTAACACATCATATGCCTTCTTAACAACCCTATCAACCTGGGTGGTAACTGTGAAGGATCTATGCACATGGATCTCTCTGCTCATCTACACTGCCAAGAATCTTACATTCGCCCAGTACTTTGCATTCCTGCTACTGCTTCCAATCCCATGCCTCTGTATTTTGTGCAGTAGCCTACCATGGGGAACCTCATCAAATGTCTTGCTGAAATCCATATGCACCACATCAATGGCTTTACCCTCATCTACCTGTTTGGTCACTTTCTCAAAGAACTCAATAAGGTTTGTGAGGCACGGCCTACCCTTCACAAAACCATGTTGCCTATCCTGAATCAAATTATTCCTATCGAGATGATTATAAATCCTATCTCTTATAACCTTTTCCAATACTTTACCCACAACTGAAGTAAGGCTGACTGGTCTATAATTACCAGGGTTGTCTCTACTCCCCTTCTTAAACAAGGGAACAACATTTGCTAACCTCCAGTCTTCTGGCAGTATTCCTGTAGACAATGATGATATAGAGATCAAAACCAAAGACTCGGCAATCTTCTTCCTGGCTTCCCAGAGACTCCTAGGATAAATCCCATCCGGTGCAGAAGATTTATCTATTTTCACACTTTCCAGAATTTCTAACACCACCTCCTTGTGAACATCAATTCCATCTAGTCTAGCAGCCTGTTTTGCAGTATTCATCTTAACAACATCGTGTTTTCCAATATGAATACTGATGAAAAAATTCATTTAGCTCTTCCCCTATCTTCTCTGACTCCACGCGAAACTTCCTGCTCTGGTCCTTGACTGGCTCTAACCTTACTCTAGTCATCCTTTTATCCCTTGTACCTGTATATCTATAGAAAGCTTTAGGGTTTTCCCTGATCCTATCCGCCAACAACTTCTCATGTCCCCACCTCACTCATCTTAACTCTCTCTTTAGGTCTTTCCTGGCTACCTTATAATTCTCAATTGCCCAAACTGAGCTTTCACATCTCGTCCTAACATAAGCCGCCTTCTTCCTCTTGACAAGAGGTTCAATCTCCTTAGTAAACCACGGCTCTTGTGCTTGACAACTTTCTCCCTGTCTGACAGGTACATACTTATCAAGGACACACAGTAGCTGTTCCTTGATTAAACTCCGCGTTTCTATTGTGCCCGTGCCTTGCAGTTTCCTTCCCCATCCTATGCATCCTAAATTTGTCTAATCACATCGTAATTGCCTTTCCCCCAGCTCTAGTGCTTGTCCTCCGGTGTATACCTATCCCTTTCCATTGCTAAAGTAAACATAACTGAATTATGGTCACTATCACCAAAGTGCTCACCTGTCTCCAAATCTAACACCTGATTGCGTTCATTACCCAATACCAAATCTAATGTGGCCTCGTCCCTTGTTGACCTGTCCACATACTGTGTCAGAAAACCCTCCTGCACAAAATGGATAAATGCTTAATGAGCAAGAGCCCACAAATGGGGATAAGGGTTCTTTTTCAGTGTGAAAATCTGTTACAAGCGGGGTTTCACAATGATCAGTGCTGGGACAGCAGGTGTTTGTAATATACATTAATATTTGCAGAAAGTTAAAAATCACACAACACCAGGTTATGGTCCAACAAGTTTATTTGGAAGCATTAGTTTTTGGAGCGCTGCTCCTTCATCAGGTGGTTGTGAAGTATGAGATTGTAAGACACAGAATTTAGAGCAGAACTTTCCAGTGTGATGCAACTGAAATGATATATTGAAAAATATGTGGATTGGTTTGTTAAGTCTCTCATCTTTTAGAATGACCATTATGGTTTTAGTTCTTTCATATGTAAATTCCGGAACTTTCTTAAAGTTACATTCTCAAGTGAATTTAGCAATAGATGCCTTGTCAGCTCAAATAATGCATTGAAGGTATGAGGCTAAAGTCTGTCTATCTGTGTCCCACTGTTCAGACTGATTCCATCCCTAAAAAGGGGATTTACAGAATCTTTGGATTCATGCAGTTTTTGAGCAAAATAAAATGTAATTCTGCAAGTACAAATTCACCCCACAAACCTATATGTGTGCGCTTCCATGTGAATGTATGTGTGTACATAGAGGAGTGTGAATGTGTGTGTGTGTGTGTGTGTGTGTGTGTGTGTGTGTGTGTGTAAAGGGGTATAAGTCTTTGAGAGGGTGCATGTGTGGGAGATGTATTTGCAAGTGTATGAGAGAGAGCTTGTGTATGAAAGAGGGTCTGCATGAGTATGGGTCTGTCGGTGTGTGTGTACGCGCGTGTGTGTGCTTGTCTACGTGTGTGAGAGTGCTGTGTTGTGCAGTGTACTGTATTTTGCTCAAAAACTGCATGAATTCATGAAAGATTGTGTAAATCCCTTTTTTTCAAAAGAGCATCAGTGTGAACATTGGTACATAGGCAGACTTTAGCCTCACACTTTCAACGCATTATCTGAGCTGACATGGCACCTATTCTTCAAGTTCACTTGAGAATGTAACTTTTAAAAAAATAGTTCTGCATATTTAGTTTACATTATGAAAGAACTGAAACCAGCATGGTCATTCTGAAAGGCGAGAGACTTAACAAACAATCCAGGTATTTTTCAATATAAAATTTCAGTTGTAGCACACTTTAAACCTTTGCAATAAATTCTGTGTCTATGATCTTATACTCCACAACCATCTGATTAAGGAGCAGCGCTCCAAAAACTACTGCTTCCAAATAACCCTGTTGGACTACAACCTGGTGTTGTGATTTTTAACCTTGTACACCCCAGTCCAACACTGGCACCTCCAAATCATACTTGCAGGAAGTAAACAAAATACTGTAGGCAAATTTGCAGGTGATACAAATAGGTGGAAAGGCAGGTTGTGAGAAGAATATGGACAGTTTTTTACTGAGATATTGATAGGGTAAGTAAGTGAGCAAAAAAGTTAGCAAAAGGAGTATAGTTTAGAAAAATGTAAAATTGTTCACTTTGAATGATAGAACGGGGTATTATTTAAATAGGAGAAAACAGCAGAAAGTGGCAACATAAAGGGACTTGAGGGTACTTATTCAAAAAACACAGGAAGTTATTTCACAGGTGCAGCAGGTAATCAGGAAGGTTAAAGGAGTGTTCACCCTTATTTCAAGGGGGTTGGAGTACAAGAATTGGGAGGTCTTATTGTAACTGAAAAAGGAGCTGGTGAGCAGTTTTGGTCCCCTCATTTAAGAAAAAGTTTGATTTCATTGAGAAAGTTCACCAGGATGACCTCTGGTACGGAGGGATGGTCTTACCAAGAACAAAGAACAAAGAAAATTTACAGCCCAGGAACAGGCCCTTCGGCTCTCCAAGCCTGAGCCAATCCAAATCGACTGTCTAAATCTGTCGCCCAATTCCTAAGCATCTGTATCCCTTTGCTCGCCACCTACTCATGCATCTGTCCAGACACATCTGAAATGAATCTACCACCTCTGCTGGCAATGCGTTCCAGACACCCACCACCCTCTGCGTAAAGTACTTGCTGCGTGTATCCCCCTTAAACTTTTCAACTTTCACCTTGAAAACGTGACCTCTTGTCATTGGATCCTTCACCCTGGGAAAAAGATTATTGCTATCTACCCTGTCTATACCCTTCATGATTTTGAGAACCTCAATCAAGTCCCCCCTCAATCTCCTTTTCTCTCATGAAAACAAATCTAACCTACTCAATCTCTCTTCATAGTAAGCACCTTCCATACCAGGCAAACTCCTCGTAAGCCTTCTCTGCGCCTTCTCTGTACCCTCTCCAAAGCGTCCACATCCTTTTGGTAATGTGGTGTACACAGAACTGTACACAGTATTCTAAATGCGGCCGAACCAATGTCTTGTACAATTTTAACATGACCTGCCAGCTCTTAGGGTAAAAAATGAGGTCTGCAGATGCTGGAGCTGACTTTTTAGCTGCCAGCTCTTATACTCAATACCCCGTCCAATGAAGGTAAACATACCGTATGCCTCCTTGACCACTCTGTCCACCTGTGCAACAACCTTCAGGGTACAATGGACCTGCACTTCCAGATCTCTCTGCCCATCAACTTTTCCCAAGGCCCTTCTGTTCACTGTAAAATTCACTCTAGAATTAGACTTGCCAAAATGCATCACGTCACATTTGTCTGGATTGAACTCCATCTGCCACTTCTCCACCCAACTCGCCAGTCTATCTATATTCTCCTGTATTCTTTGACAGTCCCTTATACTTTCTGCTACTTCACCAATCTTCGTGTCATCTCCAAATTTGCTGATCATACCAACAGTGCCCACTTCCAGATCATTTATGTATTTCACAAACAACAGTGGCCCAGCACTGATCCCTGTGGAACATCACCGGTTACCTTTCTGCATTTCGAGAAACTCCCTTCAACTATTACTCTCTGTCTCCTGTTGCTCAACTAGTTCCTTATCCACCTAGCTAGAATACCCTGCACACCATATGATTTCACTTTCTCTATTAGTTTACCATGGGGAACCTTCTTAAACGCCTTACTAAAGTCCATGTATATGACATCAACAGCCCTTCCTTCATCTGTCAACTTGGTCACTTCTTCAAAGAACTCTAAGTTGGTAAGGCACAATTTCCCCTGCACAAAACCATGTTGCCTGTCACTGATAAGGCCATTCTTTTCTAAATATAAATAGATCCTATCCCTCAGTACCTTCTCCAGCAACTTTCCCAGCACTGACATCAGGCTCACTGGTCCATATTTACCTGGAATATCTGTACTACCCTTCTTGTCCAGGGGTACAACATGAACAACCACCCAGTCCTCCGACACCCTATCGGTGTATAAGGATGACACAAAGATATCTGTCAGGGCCCCAGCTATTTCCTCTCTCACATCCCCATCTGGTCCTGGGGATTTGTCCATATTAATATCTTCCCTAATTATGTCAACATGATCCAGACTAATCAAATTTCTATCTCTAATCTCAACATTCATCATGTTCCTCTCTCTGTGAATATGCAAAATAATCATTCAGAATCTTACCCATTCTCTCCGGTTTGACACACAGCCTTCCTTCATTATCCTTGAGTGGCCAATCCTTTCTCTAGTTACCCGCTTGCTTCTTATATAAAAATAAAATGCTTTGAGATTCTCCTTAATTCTGCTCACTAAAGCTATTTCATGACCCCTTTTAGCCTGCTTGATTCCTCATTTAAGACTGGTCCTACTCTTCTGATATTCCTCCAGCGCCTACTCTGTTCTTACCTGCCTGGACCTTATATGTGCTTCCCTTTTCCTCTTGGCTAGTTGTATGATTTCTCCTGTCATCTACGGTTCATGAATCTTGCCTTTCCTATCCTTTGCCTTCAATGGGACATGCTTATCATTATCTTTAACCTATCTTTGAAAGCCTCCTACATATCAAATGTGGACTTCCCTTCAAATAGCTGTGTCTGATCCACATTTCCCCGCTCCTGCCTAGTTTTGATTTAATTGGCCTTGGCCCAGTTTAATACTCTTCCCTTAGGACCACTCTCTTCTTTGTCTATGAGTATTCTAAAACTTACAAAATTGTGGTCACTGTTCCCAAAGAAATCCCCCACTGCAACTTCTACCACCTGTCCTGGCTCGTTCCCCAATATCAGGTCCAATATGGCCCCTTCCCTCATCGGACTATTGACATACTGCAGTAGAAAACTCTCCTGGACACTTCTTACAAATTCTACTCCATCCATACCTCTGACGCTAAGAGTATCCCAGTCAATGTTGGGAAAATTAAAATCTCCCATCACCACTACCCTATTGCCTCTACATCTTTCCATAATCTGTTTACCTATTTGTTCTTCTACCTTACGCTCACTGTTGGGAGGCCTGTAATACAGCCCCAACAATGTAACTGCACCCTTCTTATTTCTCAGCTCCACCCATAATGCCTCATTACACAAGCTGTCCATAGTGTCCTCCTTTAGCACAGTTGTGATATCATCCCTGACCACAATGCAACTCCACCCCGTCTTTCACTTCCCTCCCTGTCCTGTCTGAATTGTCAATATCCTGGAACATTTAGTTGCCAATCATGCCCTTCCTTCAACCAAGTCTCTGTGATTGCAATAACGTTATACTTCCAGGCACCAATTCAAGCCCTAAGTTCATCTGCCTTACACATTATACTCCTTGCAGTAAAGTAGATGCACTTCAGGCCACCAGCTATTTTGTGTTCATCTGCTCTCTGCCTACTCTTCCCCTTATTAATGCTATCTTCATGATTCTTACAGTCTCCAGTTTCCACCTCGCTGTCTACTAGTCTTCCCCTCTGGTTCCCAGCCCCCTGTCACATTAGTTTAAAACCTCCCCATCAGCAGTAGCAAAAACTCCCCCCCCCCAGGACATTGGTTCCAGTCTGGTTCAGATGTAGACTGTCCATTTTGTACTTGTCCCACCTTCTCTAGAACTGGTCCCAATGTTCTACAAATCTGAACCCTTCCTCCTACACCATCCCTCAAGCCACGTGTTCATCCTGCCTATTTTTTCATTTCTATGCTGGATAGCTCGTCACACAGGCAATAATCCCAAGATTCCTACCTTTGAGGTCCTCCTCTTTAACTTTTCTCCTTGCTCCCTGAATTCTTCTTTCAGGACCTCATCTCATTTTTTACTTATATCATTTGTGCCTATGTGCACCAAGACAACTGGCTGTTCACCCTTCCCTTTCAGAATGGTCTGCAGCCGATCGGTGACATCCCTGACTTGAGCACTTGGGAGGCAACATATTATCTGGGAGTCCTGTTTTCGGCCACAGAACCCCTCTACTCCCCTCACAATAGAATCCCCTCTGACTATGGCCCTACGAGTCTTTTTCCCACCCTTCTGAACAGCAGTGCCCGCCACGATGCCATGATCTTGGCAACTGCTGCCCTCCCCTGGTGAGCCATCTCCTCAACAGTATCCAAAACGGTATACCTGTTTTGGAGGGAGATGACCGCAGGGGACACCTGCACTGCCTTCCGACTCTTTTTCTGCCTCTTGGTCACCCATTCACTGTCTCCCTCAGCAAGTCTAACCTGCGGTGTGACCAGTTCACTAAACGTGCTATCCACGACCTCCTCAGCATTGTGGATGCTTCAGAGCCATCGTACGGTCAAACAAGAGCTGCAGCTGGATATACTTCTTGCAAGTGTAAGAGTCAGGAATGTCAGCTATGTCACGGAACTCCCACATCACGCAAGAGGTACATGCCACGGGTCTGAGGACCCTGCCGTTGTAAGCCTTAACTTATGTCAACTAACTAAAACCAAACAATGCACTTAAATATAGGAAAATAAAAGAACAAGAAAAAATAAGAGCCTGACCTTACAGAGTCTTTTTTCTTCGGGTTAGAGGAGGAGGGGCAGGAGGGAGATACTACACGTGTAGTATCTTGGGTTTAGCCGCTGCCCAAATATATACTAAGTCCTTACCTTCCCGGCACCCTCGTGGTCTTCCCATCACCTCCAGTGTGTTTCCTGCTGTTCTTGGACAGGAAAAAGGCTGTGGGCTTCGAAGGTAAGAATATAAACAGTTTCCTTACCTTCCCAGCATCCTCGTGGTTTCCACATCACCTCTGCTGTGTCTCCCGCTGCTTCTGGACAGGAAAAAAGGAATCTTCTGAGCAAAGATTAAACAGTTTGGTACTCGACTCGTTGGAGGTTAGAAGAACAGACGTGATCTCATTGAAAAATTATAGGATTCTTGATGGGCTAGATAGGCAAATACTGAGAGGATGTTTCCCCTCATGAGACAGTCTCCGTCCTGAGGGCACAGTCTCAGAATTAATGGACAGCAATCTAAGATTGAGATGAAGAGGAATTTCATAGTGTATCTAACTTGGCTTCCCTGAGAATCATGGACCACATTTGCGATTTGATTTGCTCTGTAGAGTGTTCAAAGTCAATTTGTCTGCTACCCGTATTTACCTCATTAATTCTCAGTGGATGTTAGAATATAAGTTATAAGGAAAGCTCCAAGTTCAAGTCCCTTCTATTATGGAAGTGTGTCTTAACACATTTAAACAGGTTTATACAAAACGTTTACAAAACATAGTAGACTGTATTACTGTTCTAAATTTGCTTACCGTTAGTCATACAGCACGGAAACAAACCCTTCAGTCCAACTCGTCCATGCCGAACAAGATATCTAAAATTAGTTTCATCCCATTTGACAGTACTGGGCAAATTACTCTGAACGTTTACTATTAATATACCCATCCAGATGCCGTTTAAATGTTGTAATTGTACCAGCCTCCACCACTTCCTCTGGCAGCTCATTCCATACACACACCACCCTCTGTGTGAAAAGGTTGCCCCTTGGGTCCTTTTTTAAATCTTTTCCATCTCATGCTAAACCTATGCCCTCCAGTTCTGAACTTACCTACCCCAGGGAAAAGACCTTATCTATTTACCCTATCCATGCCTCTCATAATTTTATAAACCTCTATAAGATCACCTCTCAGCCTGTGATGCTTCAGGGAAAACATCCCCATCCTATTCAGCCTCTTCCTAGAGCTTAAACTCTTTGACCTTGGCAACATCCTTGTTAATCTTTTCTGAACCCTTTCAAGTTTCACAACATTCTTCCTATAAGAGGGGGACCAGCATTGAAATACTGTGTGCAATATCTTGTACAGCCGCAACATGATCTCCCAACTCCTAACTCAATTGTCTGACCAATAAAAGAAAGCATACAAAAATGCCTTCTTTACTATCCTGTCTACCTGCAACTCCACTTTCAAGGAACTATGACCCTGCACTCCAAGGTCTCTTTGTTCAGCAACACTCCCTAGGACCTTACCATTAAGTCCTATCCTGATTTGCCTTTCCAAAATGCAGCACCTCACATTTATTTAAATTAAACTCCATCTGCCACTCCTCGGCCTATTGGCCCACCTGATCAAGATCTTCTTGTACTCTGAGCTAACCTTCCTTGCAGTCCACTCCACCACCAATTTTGATGTCATTACTAACTATACCTCATGTGATGTGGAGGTGGAAGTGTTAGATGGGGTGGACAAAGTTTAAAAATCACACAACACCAGATTATAGTCCAATAGATTTATTTCAAAGTATGAGCTTTCTGAGTGCTGCTCATTTGTCAGGTAGCTAAAGGCGCATAGATCATAGGACACAGAATTTGTAGTAAAAGATCAAAGTATCATATAACTGAGACAATGTATTTAGTAAATCTAGTTTGCAGTTAAGTGTTTAATCACTTAGAATGGGGTGCAGATTTCAATTGATTAATATGTAAATCCCAGCACTTCTTTCAAGTCACAATCCTGAGATAACTTGAGGTTTCATAAAAAAAACAAGGTGACATCAGAAAATGCAATAAAGGTCTGAAGTTAGAGTCTGTCTGTACTCCAACCTTGAACCAGACTGGTCCTATTTTCAAAATAGTAATTTATAAAATATCACATGGACTGCCTACATTTTTGAACAAAATAGCATGTATCTGCAAGTACAAATCTGCAATTGCAAATTTGCCCCATAGACTGTTGTGTGTGTGTGTGTGTGTGTGTGTGTGTGTGTGTGTGTTTGATTGATAGAATGTGTATGTGAGTGTGAAGGAATATATGTAGGAGAGAGTGTATAGTGTAGTGAGGTCACCTATCGTGTGCCATGAACTCAATATCCCAGTTGAGGCCATCCTCATGGGTATCACACTTGGCTATCAACCTCTGCTCAGTGACTCTGCGTTGTTGTGTATCCTGAAGTCTGCCTTGGAGGACGGTCACCCAAAGATCCGAGGCCGAATGTCTTTGCTGAAATGTTCCCTGCTGGAATATCCCTGCCTGGCAATTGTTGCGCGGTGTCCATTCATCCATTGTCGCAGCACTTGCTTGGTCTTGCCAATTAATCATACTATGGGACATCCTTGCCAGAGATAGACAATGTTGGCTGAGTCAGATGAATACCTGTTGTTCCCATGTGTGGTGGTATTATCCATGTTGACACTCTGACACGTTTCGCAGTGGTTGCTATTTCAGGGTTGTGTGGTGCTGTGCTCAATGTTGTCCCGAAGGCTTGGTAGTTTGCGTCAAACAGTGGTTGGTTTAAGGTTTGGCGGTTGTTTAAAGGTGAGAAGTGGAGGAGTATGGCAGACCTTGGCGAGGTGCTGATCCTCATCGACACTGTTGCAGGCTGTGAAGAACATAATGTTTTTTTTCTCCACTTATGGGAAGTATTGGACAACGAAGAATACCCTATCAATCATATCCTGTGTCTTGTCTCCTGAGGAGGTCTTTCCAGTTTCATGTTGTGGCACATCAGAACTGGTGATTGATCAGTGGAACATCATATCTTCTTCTAATGGAGGCATCCTTCAGCACTTTCAGGTGTCCGTCATGTTCCTCCTCATTTGAACAGATCTTGTGTATACATGGGGCTTGTCTGTAGGGAATAAATGTTTAGGGTGGATGCCTTGAGGCATACTATATTGGCAAGACCAAGCAGACGCTACAACAATGGATGAATGGTTGTAGCCAGACAAGGGATGTTCCTGCCAGTGGGGGAATACTTTCACAGTCGAGGACATTCGATTTCGGATCTTCGGGTGAACATCCTGCAAGGTGGACTTTGGGATATGCAACAATGCAGAGTTGTCGAACAGAAACTGATAGCCAAGTTCAGTACCAACCGGGATCTTGGGTTCACGTCACACAACAGGTGATCACATTATACTATACACTCTCTCACACTCTTACACGCTATCACACTCACCCATACAAACCCTCTCAGACACTCTCACTTGCGCTCACCCTCTCACAGGCATATACTCCGTCATACTTGCACACACTCTATCAAGCACACGTGCGCACACTCTCTCTCCCTCACATTCACACATGCCACCCATAGAAGTCTGTGGATGAATTTGCATTTGTGTTTAAAAAGCACACAATGTGTAGGCAGTCAGTCCATGTGACATTTTATAAATTCCTACTTTGGAAATAGAACCAGTCTGATGCAAGGTTGGACCACAGACAGACAGTCTCTAACCTCAGACCTTTAATGGATTGTCTGAGCTGAGATGGCACCTTGTTTTATTCATAAAACCTTAAATTATCTCAGGACTGTGAATTGAAATAAGTTCTGGGATTTGCATATTAATCTTTCGAAGCCTGCATCCCCATTCTTAGTGAATATACACTGAACAGCAATCTAGGTTTGTTCAATACTTCGCATCAGTTGTCTGACACTTTGATCTTGCACGATAAATCCTGTGTCCTATGATCCTGCCCCACCAGTTACCTGACGAAGGAGCAGTGGTCCGAAAGCTTGTAGTTCCATGTAAACTTGTTGGACCGTAACCTGTTGTTGTGTGACTTTTAATTTAAAAAATGATTTGGATATGAAGATAGGGGATATAAGTACAGTATATACAGTAGTCTAAGCAACTGACTTCTTCTCCAACTGTTGGTAAACAGGTCTTCTATTTCTAGTATTTAAAATATCTTTTAAAATTTAAAATATCATTTAAAATATCTTTGGGGAGGTGACGAGAAGTAAATTGACAATCTCCCGACCTCATCACATCAAAGCACGATTCTGTGAAGGGTCAATCATAAAAATTAAATTTATGTGCCCTTGTTAGATTATCTCCCACTCCCTAAACTGATTTTGTCAGATACTTGGTCTTGAGTCTCAGTGTGTGACCCTACAGTTTATCAACTTGTGTTTTAAATGTGTGACTTCATGCAATATTTTTAATGGTTGTTGCACAATATTATTGATCGTTATCAATGAGTTAAGATATCTGTTTGCCTCACCCCTGGTATGGGAGATGACTTATTAGCATTCCTCTATTTCTATTTAAGAGCCAGTGAATTATTTTGCATTTGGAATGAGTATGAAAAACTGTTGCCAGTTCATTATTACCAAGAAAAACTATTGAAGATTGGAACTTTTTTACTACAACTGAAGGTACTTCATAATAAATTAATGTTTTGATAGAACCAGCACTAAGTTTTTGGAATAAAATATTAATGTTGAAATTGTGTCACACTGTGTTAAATTAATATTTATTTATATTGGATCATTTGTATGTCAGCTTGGCTCCATCCTGCTCACTATGTCAGGAACTTCTGGGTAAAAATCCAGTTCAGATATGACATTTAATTGGTCTGGCATCTCTTCTCATGTGGATGTAATAGATTTAGTGGCATTGTGTCAAGAAGGATTAATGAGCTCACCTGATCTAGCCAACATTCTTCCACTCATACTATCAACAACTGATAAGTCAGTCACTCATGTCAAATTGTTGTTTTGCATTCCTAACAGTGTTACCCCACTCATACTGGATTAGTCGGCATTGTCAGTTCAATTTACTTGAAAATCTCAAACTTTTTTTTAATAAACAAACTAACTTCGGGTTATGCGGCAATTATTGAACACAATATAGCATGCTGTTTTCTGGGCTCAATGGTTCTGGTGATGTGTGTCATCTGGCCGTTGGCTCACTCCACTCTTAAAGCAGCACAGCTCTTAAAGTGATAGCACACTTCATCTTTATCAAAGATAAAATTCTATGAACTAAGAGTGAAAAAGCATTGAATGGATAGTTGTAAAGAATATTTTATACAGAAACAGGATTTGTGCAATTTAGGCATCTGTACAGTACATTGGTGGTTTGGCAATTCTTCTGGACCTCGGGAAGGCATAACCTTTTGAAGATTTAATCTTCAAATTGATTCTTCTTAATCTGTTGGTGTGCTGGTCTCTTGTGAGTTATGTTGTTACAGTGTTGGTTGTTTTCATGATGGTCTTTTGTATCTCCATTATTCAGGTGTATTTTTGTTTTTATTTGACGCATAGTTAGAACACTGTACACTTTTTCCTGAGTTGGCTTATATGTTGCTCGATTAGGTGTCGGGAGTTTGTAATTTGACCTCTCCTATGCACTGAATAAGTCATGCACCTGTATATTGTTAGGAAGTTGAAGGCGTTTACTATACTTTTAAGAGAGACCGAATGCTGTTCTGAACTGTGAGTTGACAAGCACCTGTGATGACTAACTAGCACTTTCAGAGTGTACTAGAAAATTGAAAATATGTAATATTTGGCTGTGAAATGGATTCCTGAGTTGGTTGCTGTTTTGACAACAATTCAAATTTGACCAATCGGTTAAAATTATGTTCCAGAATGTTAAAACCCAATCAAGTTTGAATTTATTATTTTTGCCAGATTTATTTGGATGATCCAACGACTTTTCTCAGATTCATTTTCCTGTATTTTTGCCCATAACCCTTGAGGGGTGACCTAATAGAAGTTAGTATAATTGTGATAGAGTGAAAAGTATAAGGCTTTTTTCCCCAGAGTGGAGGGGGCACAGGTTCAAGGTGCAGTGTGGGGGTGTGATGTTTTAAAAGAGATGAGTGAGGCAAGTTTTTCTCAAGGTAATAAGTGTCTGGAATGTGATGCCGGAAGAAGAGATAGAAGCAGACACAATAGCAGCATTCACACAGCACCTGGACAAATACGTGAGTAGGACAGGAATAGAGATACAAATCCTGTAAGTGAAGACTGTTTTGGTTTATGATGGAAGGCCACAATGTGTCGAAACAGGCTTGGGGGGCCAAAAGGCCTGTTCCTGAGCTGTAGTGTTCTTTGTGATCATGCTTAATTCCTCTCCTGGATTCTTCTGAAGACTGGACTTAAAATGTTAATTCTGGTTCTCTCTCCATTGATGTTGCCAGACCTACTATTTCCCCAGCAATCTTTAGTTTTTATTTCTCTTTCTATTTGGCTGGCTCCCCAACTTGTGAGCTGTAAATTGTTAAGTCCTTGCAATATTACACTTCCAGTTCTGACCCTCGCCTAGACTGCCATGCTATCCACTTTACAAAGTTAGCGAGTTTTGAGAAGATTTGTAACTTAGGTTGAGATTCTGGATGTAAGTTTGCTCACTGAGCTGGAAGGTTCGTTTTCAGATGTTTCATCACCATACTAGATAACATCATCAATGAGCCTGTGGCGAAACACTGGTGGTATGGCCCACTTTTTACTTGGTTAGGTTTCCTTGGGTTGGTGATGTTATTTCCTGTGGTGATGTCATTTCCTTTTTTTTCTCAGGGGTTGGTAAATGAGATCCAAGTCAATGTGTTTGTTGATAGTGTTCCGGTTGGAATGCCATGCCACTCGGAATTCTCGCGCATGTCTCTTTGCAAAGTGACATTCAAATTTCGTTAGGTTAAAATCCTGGCCATCACCATGGTTTACTGTTTTGAAATAGCATTGTGTATATATTGTTCACTTAAAGCTTATACATTGAGCAACGCCAGAGATGGAGTTGTAAGAAGAATTAGGAAAATGCATGTTGTAACTGTTAATAAAGGAGTCTGTTTTTGTGGCTCATACACTTATCTTCTGATCTGTTGATGACTATACTCTTATCCCCAAGAAACCCACACCAGATAAGAATCTCTCAGCCATAGTGATTGACATGGAAATGAATTCTTCTCACACTAAGTAAAATATGTTTCTTATAAGCATTTTGACATACATGTGTTAGTAATGTGGTATTTGAATAAGTGTCGGTATTCAATTTCAGTTCTATAAATTGGCTTCGTGGCAATGTTTTGGACGATGTCTTCAACAGTTTGGTTCTTTCAGGATTGATGACATTACAGATGTAAATACATTTAAGACCACCTTTTTACCAAGTCCATTTGAAATCGGTAGTGCCAGCTTAACGGTATGTACAGATATGTATCTACCATAAGATGAAGTATCAAAATGTAGTTCTTTAATGCTTGTTATTACTGAATGCCTAAATCATTTGTGTTTTTAAACTTTGTTTCTATATTTCCTGCAGTTTTTCTTATTACAGTTAGACCTAAACTGGTAGTTTTTAACAATCCTCAAGCGCTCACTATTTTTCTTTAAGCTGCTGAGTCACTTAAGGGTGCTTAATCAATGTATTGCTTTGTGTGTTTCCGAATCACTTGAACACTGTATCCTGTGGGATATTATAAACTAAAGATAATCAAAGTTTAGAAGCATTGCAATTGTGTTTATTTTTCTAAATTTAAATGAACTGTCCACAAGCGTTCTAAATTTGGTTTTTCTATTTTCATATCCAAGCAATATGGAAAATTGAGTTCAGTTGGTTCTGATATAGTGCCATAGAACTGTTATTGTGCAATCTTGCATTAAGAAAATTGCACAGTAGCCGTGCCATTTTAAGTAATGGGGCCAGAACAACATTATAGCCAATACAGGTAAGGAAATCATGTTCTACAAATAACAATCTAAATTCTTCAATCGCATTAAAGCCAATTCACATTGAAAAAACATGTGTAATAACAGAACCGACTGTATCACAATGGCCTAGTTTTCCTTCAAAAATCCATTTAAACACAGTAACAGACGTAGGCCATTCAGCCCTTGAAGACTGTTCTGAGGTTCTATGATCATGGCTGACTTGTGGCTTAACTCGATACATCTACCAATATCCCTTTTACCTTTGCTTTACAACGATTTATTTGTAACAGTTTTTACAGTAATAACTTAATCTGGCATCCGTTGCCATTTTGAGTCATAGAGATGTACAACACGGAAACTGGATCCTTTAGTCCAGGCCGACCAGATATCTTAACCTTACGTAGTCCTAATTGTCAGCATTTGGCCCATATCCGTCTAAACCCTTCCATACACGTAGCTGTGTGTGAAAAAGTTGTCCTTTGGGTCCCTTTTAAATTTTTTCCCTCTCACCCTAAACCTATGTCCTCTAGTTCTGGACTTCCCTGCCTCAGAGAAAAGATCTTGTTTATTTACCCTATCCATGCTCCTCACACTCCAGAGAAAACAGCATGGCCTATTCAGCCTCTCCCTGTAGCTCAATTCCTCCAACCCTGGCAACATCCTATATATATCATTTCTGAATCCTTTCAAGTTTCACAACATCCTTCCGATAGGAGGAAGACCAAAATTTCACAAATATTCCAAAAGTGGCCTAACCAATGTCCTATATAGCTGGAACATGACCTTCCAACTCCTATGCTCAATTCTCTGTCCAATAAAGGAAAACATAACAAATGTTCCTTCACTATCCTATATATCTGCGACTCCATTTTCAAGGAACTATGAACCTGCAATCTAAAATCTTTGTTCAGCAACACTCCCTAGGTCCTTACCATTAAGTGTATAAGTCCTGCTCTGATTTGCCTTTCCAAAGTGCAGCACCTCACATTTATTTAAATTCCACTCCTCAGCCCATTGGCCCATCTGATCAAGATCCTGTAGTACTCTGAGGTAACCTTCTTTGCTGACTGCCACACCTCCAATTTTGGTGTCATCTGCAAACTTACTAACTATACCTCCTGTGTCATTTATATAAATGATCCAAATCATTTATATAAATGACTAAATACAGTGGACCAGCATAGAGTTTTGTGGCACCCCACTGGTCACAGACCTCCATCTGAAAAGTAATCCTGCCCCACCACCCTCTGTCTTCTACCTTTTGAGCCAGTTCTGTATCCAAGTGGCTAGTTCTCCTTGTATTCCATGAGATCTAACCTTGCTAACCAGTGCCTCATGACAAACTTACTGAAGTCCATACGAGTCATGTCCACTGCTCTGTCATCATCAGTTCTCTTTGTTACTTCTTCAAATAACTCAATCAAGTTTGTGAGACATGACTAATCAGTCCTTGCCTTTCCAAACACATACAAATCCTATCCCTCAGGATTCCCTCCAGCAACTTGCCCACCACTTATGTCAGGCTCACTGGTCTATAGTTCCCTGGCTTGTCCTTACCACCATTCTTAAGAAGTGGCACCACGTTAGCCAACCTCCAGTCTTCCACAACCTCACCTGTGACTATTGATGATACAAATATCTCAGCAAGGGGCCCAGCAATCAATCCCCTAGCTTCCCACAAAGTCCTAGGATAGACCTGATTAGGCCCTGGAATTTCATCTCAAATAGTATTGTGGATCTACCAAGAAATGTCTAAAGCACTGAGTACTGCAAAGAAGTGGAACTTGGAAACACTCCAGAAATAGTACTGATAATTTATACTTCTGAAGTAGCCACACCTTTAGTCAAGCTGTTCCAGTCAACTGTAACAATATCTACTTGACTATGTAGAAAATTGTCCATATCTATCTTGTATGGTCAGAGTACTGAGTACAGGAGTTGGGAGGTCGTGTTGCGGCTGTACAAGACAGTGGTTCACTTTTGAAATATTGTGTGCAATTCTGGTCTCCTTCCTATCAGAAAGATGTTGTGAAACTTGAAAGGGTTCAGAAAGGATTTACAAGGCTGTTGCCAGTGTTGGAGGATCTGAGCTACAAGGAGAGGCTGAACAGGCTGTGGCTGTTTTCCCTGGAGCATTGGAGGCTGAGGGGTGACCTTATAGAGGTTTGTAAATCATGAGGGGCATGGATAGGATAAATAGACAAAGTCTCTTCCCTGGGGTGAGGGAGTCTAGAAATAGAGGGCATAATTTTAGGGTGAGAGTGGAAAGATATAAAAGAGACCCAAGGGGCAACTTTTTTACACAGAGGGTGGTACATGTATGGAATGAGCTGCCAGAGGAAGTGGTGGAGGCTGGTACAATTGCAACATTTAAAAGGCATCTGAATCTGAGTAAGAAGGGTTTGGAGAGATGTGGGCCTGGTGCTGGCAGGTGGGACTAGATTGGGTTGGGATATTTGGTCGGCATGGACGAGTTGGACCAAAGGGTCTGTTTCTGTGCTGTACATCTGACTCTATGACTAATCCAACTTGGCTAAATGCTGACCCATCAGACTACTTTGAATCACCAGCAAAGTGATGGGAGGTGTTGTTGACAATGCTGTGAAGGGACACTTAATCAACAATAACCTGGTTATTGCTGCTCAGTTTGGGTTCTACCAAGATCACTCTGATCCTTAACAACAAATTATAACATTGATTCAAATGTGGAAAAGTGAGCAGAACTCAAAAAGAGAAATAAGTATGGCTGCACTTGACTGAGTGTGGCATTGAGGAGGCCGAGCAAAACTGGAGTGAATGGGATTCAAGGGGAAAACACTGTGCTGCAAAGAGTCATTCTTCGGACTAAAAGGTGATTGAGTTCAGTCATCTCAGACTTAGATCATCAGTACTCAAATTCCTCCATGCCCAACCATCTTCAGTTTCTTCATCTGTGATCATCTCACTGATGTAAAGGAGACCTTTCTTGCAATGGCTGATTTGTCAGCTCTAAAACATTTTTTTCCTATCTCCCTGAGTACATGATCCCATTATCAAACAGCAAGCTGTTGTTTCCAGGATTGTCAGTGACTTGTCCTATCACCTTCCCTAATTGGACAAACAGGACTGGCCTGGAGGACCTACTGTTTTCAGCCTGTTCTTGTCCCAGATAACTTATTTCTTCTTGTTTAGACTCAACATTTTCTTTGACTTCATTTTTTTGATCCTTTTGATGCTATGTATCAGTTCCACAATTTCCAATTTCCTGGCCTTAGCCACATTCTCTTCACTATGCAGTCCTCCTATGTGTAATCTAGATGGGCATTGTTCAGGCCTTTTTTCATGGGAGAAGCAAAGAGTATTCAGACCATCCTGAAGGGGTATCGATGTAAGACCATAAGAAATAGCAACAAGATGCGGCTGTTTGGCCCCTTGAGCCTGCTTTGCCATTCAACAGGACTGTGGCTGATCCAGTACTCCTCACATCCACTTTCCTCCCCTTTCTCCATAATCTTTTTTACCCTGATGCGGAACCTCTCTACCTCAACCTTAAACATATACAAGGACTCTGCCTCCATAGCTGTCTGTGGGAAAGCGTTCCAAAGACATTATTTTCCGCATCAAAGGACTCTTCCTACCATTGCTGACAGGGCCCTGAGCTGTGTTTCATCCATTTACCTTCTGCCCTCACTCCTTCCCAGAACCACAGTAGGGTTACTCTTGTCCTCTCTTTCCACCCACCAGTTGCTGCATTGAAAGGATCAGCGTCCACCATATCCGGCACCTCTAGCAGATGCCACCAACGAGCACATCTTTTCTCTCCTCCACAGATGGAATTCTACAGGTGCCATTCACTTCATCACAACCTGGTTCACTCCATCTCTCCTCACGCTTCCTCAACCCCATCTCCATCCTACATAGGACCTTCCCATTCAATCACAGAATTTGTAACATCTGCACTTTTATCTCTTCCCTTCCCTGCTTTCAAGACCCCCAAACATATTTTACAGATGAAGCAGCAGTTTATTTCTGTCTTCTTTCAATCTAGTTTCTTGTTGGTGATAAATTTGTGACTGCTTTGTGGAACACCATTACTCTATCGATAAGAATGACTCAAACTTTTCAGGTTGCTTGTCATTTCTCCTGCTCGTTTTGTTAATATTAGTGTCTTATGCTTGCTGCAGTGTTCCAGTAAAGCTGAACTCAAGCTGAGAAATAACACCTCATTTTCTGTTTAATTGGTGGAAAGTGAATCCACGTAACAGCCTTCAGGACTCAATGTTGAGTTCAGCATCTTGAGCGTAATTACCTCCATCCTCCATTTTGATTACTCGCCACTTTGTTCCATGCTGTCAGCCTATCTACGAACTTAGTACTTCATCTGTCTTCATTGCCATCTCATTGGGATTATTCTGATTTTTATTTCAAGAATATGCAACTTTCCTGCACAGATATTAGCCCCAGTCCTCCTAAGATATTCCTGTGTACCCATGCTTGATGCTGACTGCATGTTGAAAACATGTAATCAGGCTGCACAAAAGTTGCATGCTGGCTTCATAAACATGAGTAAATTGAGCATCACTATCCATGTTTTGTTTTCAGTCGTTAATGAATTTTACTCCCCTCTCTCTTCATTGAATAGTGGCAATAAATATTTTGAATCATCAGTGGATAAACAGAATTAAATAAATAAATCAGCTGATTACAAGTCATGTTTATATAAGCTCTTATGACAACCTATGTTAAAATTGGGCTTGTTAATTGTTGAAACCTAAGATTTTTAAATGCACGCATTAAGCAGCATTACAAGATGGATTATTTTTCAAATTATTCAGCAACAGAAGGAGAATGGAAGTTGAATTAAACTTTCATTGATATGAATTATTCTATTATTGTTTACCTTTTTTCAGAAATTAGTTATGTCGTATTGTCCCATATAAAGTTGTAGAGATCTAAGGAAAATAGCTCTTTGGCCCATTGCATTGGCACAAGTCAAACACAGCCACCTGACTATTCTCTATTTGCCACCCTGTAGCTTCATGCATTGCAAATGAACTGCATCTGCAGTTACTACATGGTGAAAGAAGCTGATTCAAGACTGCTGAAAATGGATTCACAAAGGAAGTGCACAAGCATTCTTAAGTTCCTTCGACTTATTATGCAAGTGGCCCTACCTAAAGAACAGCTTTGCTGGCTTATTTACAATGGTATTGTATTATCTTCTATATCAGATTTATCTCATTTAAACAAATGTATTAACTGGGTGAGAATTTTTTTTTCCCTGTTGCAGTGTTCAAATACCACAGTTCTCAGTCAGGATATTGTTTTTTCTTTGTCTCGTATTTAGCTGAATTATCTAAAGGTTACTTTTCAGAGCTTTTAGGCTGATGGGGAGTCTTATCCATGAGCTACACATATTTGGATATTGTAGGAACACTTACCTTTCTGTGGAACACAATTCAGAACCAAGACCTTTTCATAGCAGCATATAATCAATAATAATACTCAATACTATAAGAATAAAAATATTCATTAGTATTTTCTTTGAACAGAATTATTGACTTATAGTCAGCATATTTATTGTTTTGGGCTGGATGATGATTCTGATTCAAGCAGAAGGGGAGAAGTGAGAAAATAAATAGAAAGGGCAAAGTGTTTGTTCGTTTGATAAAAGATTAATAAACCTGCTAAGTCAATTATAAACATGGGAGGAATATAAGAAGAGTCAGAAGAATTGCAGAGCTTCTCAAGAAAAATATAGTTAAAAATCACATGCACTGCTGCCTCACAGTGCCAGGGACCTGTGTTCAATTCCCGCCTCAGGCGACTGACTGTGTGGAGTTTGCACGTTCTCCCCGTGTCTGCGTGGGTTTCCTCCGGGTGCTCCGGTTTCCTCCCACAGTCCAAAGATGTGCGGGTCAGGTGAATTGGCAATGCTAAATTGCCCGTAGTGTTAGGTAAGGGGTATATGTAGGGGTATGGGTGGGTTGCGCTTCGGCGGGTCGGTGTGGACTTGTTGGGCCGAAGGGCCTGTTTCCACACTGTAAGTAATCTAATCTAAGATCCAACAGATTATTTTGGAAGCACTAGATTTTGGAGAATAAGATCATAAGACATAGAATTTATAGTAGAAGGTTACAGAGTCATGCAATTAAAATGATATATTGAACAGATCCAGATTGTTGTTAAGTCTTTCATCTTTTAGAATGGTTTCCAGGTTTTGTTCATTAATGTGTAAATTCTGAAACTTCCTTCAAGTCACCTTCTCAAGATAACTTAAAGTTTTATAACAATGCATTAAAGGTGTGAGGTTAGAGTCTATATCTCAATCTTGAGTCAGACTGGTTATATTTTCAAAGTGAAATGTACAAAACATTACATGTATGACTGCCGGGAGACTATGCATTTTTTGGGCAAAGTAGAATGTATCTGCGGGGGGGGGGGGAGAGAGAGAATGTGTTTGTGTGTGAGAAAGCTTTGTAAAGTGCGTGTGTGTGTACGTATGTCGAGAGTGTGGTGCTGGAAAAGTACAGCTGGACAGGCAGCATCCGAGGAGCAGGAGCATCAATGTTTCATCAGGAATGAAGCTTGTGGGTCGGGGCGGAGAGATAAATGGGAGGGAGTTGGGTTGGGGGGAGGTAAGTAGGAAAGCAATAGGTGAATGAAGGTGATAGGTCAGAGGGGGCAGTGTTGGATGGGTCCAGGGGGCGGTGCCGAGTTGGATGCTTAGGACTGGGATAATGTGGGGAGAGGGAAATGAGGAAGCTATTGAAATTCACATTTATCCAGTCTGATTGTAGGGTTCCAGGGTGGAATTCCAGGGCGGAATTTGAGGCGTGCCTCCTCCAGGTGTTGGGTGGTAACAGTTTGGAGGAGGCCCAGGACCTGCATGTCCTTGAAGGAGTGGGAGGAGGTGTTGAAGTGTTCAGCCACGGGGCGTTGGGATTGGTGAGTGCGGATATCCCCAATGTAGAGGAGACCACACTAGGTGCAACGGATGCAGTAGATGACATTGGTAGAAGTACAGGTGAATTTCTAGTGGATGTGGAAGAATCCCTTGGGCCCTTGGAAGGAGGTGAGGGGAGTGTGTGTGGATGCAAGCTTTGCACTTCCTGCGGTGGCAGGAAAAGGTGTCAAGAGTGGGGTGTGGACTGATTTGGGGTGTGTACCTGATGAGAGAGTTGCAGAGGGAATGGTCTTTTTGGAAAGCTGATAGGGGTGGGGAAGGAAATATATCTCTGGTGATGGAATCCGTTTGTAGGTGGCAGAGGATGATGCTTTGTTTGCGGAGGCTGGTGGGGTGGAAGGTGAGGACTGGGAGATTCTGTCCTTGTTGTGTTGGGAGAGGTGACGTTCAGGGACGGTGGTGCGTGAAGGGGAGGAGATGCATCGGATGGCATCGTCAACTTTGTGGGAAGGGAAGTTGTGATTGTGGAAGACTTCCGCCACCCCTGAGAGGGTCTGTGTGTGAGTGAGTGAGAGAGAACAGTGCAGTGAGGTTACCTGTAGTGTGACATGAACCCAAGGTCCTCGTTGAGGCCATCCTCATGGGTACTGAACTTGGCCATCAGCCTCTGCTCGGCCACTTGGCATTTTTGCCTATCAAGAAGTCCACCTTGGAGTACGGTCACCTGAAGATACGAGGTCAAATGTCCCTGACCGCTGAAGTGTTCCCTGACTGGCAGAGAACACCCTTGTCTAGTGGTGGTTGCACGGTGTCCATTCATCCGTTGTCGTAGCGTCTGCTTGGTCTTGCCGATGTATCATGCCTCGATGCATTTTTGCCTGCAGCATACAAGATAGGCAACGTTGGCAGAATCATATGAGTGTTTGCCACGTACACGCTGGGTAGTGTCTCCACGTGTAATAGCAGTATCCATGCTGACTCTCTGATACATCTTACAGTGGTTGACATGACAGGGTTATACAGTGTTGTCCTGAAGGCGAAGCAGTTTGCTGCGAACAATTGTCTGTTCAAGGTTTGGCAGTTGATTAAAGGGGAGAAGTGGAGGTGCAGGGAAGGTCTTGGTGAGATGCACATCCTCATTGATAATGTGTTGTAGGTTGCGAAGAGTCTTTCAGCTTCTGGGACATACTGGACAATGTAGGCTTATACTCCATCACATCCACACACATACTTTACCAAGCTTTCAGATGCACAAACACATGCTCTCTCATGCACTCATACTCCTGTTCCCTCTCTCTTTCTCTGTCTCTTTTGTCTCTTTCTGTCTCTTTCTGTCTCTTTCTTTCTGACTTTGTAGTTAATAAGATCCATTCTATTTAGCCCAAGAAATGCACAATCTGCAGGCAGTCAATCCATCTAATATTTTGTAAATTTTACTTTGGAAACAGAACCAGTCTGACTTGAGATTGGGATACAGACAGATTGTAACCTCACACCTTTAATGCATTGTCTGAGCTGAGAAATCATCTTTTCTTATAAAACCTTGAGTTATGTCGAGAAGGTGACTTGAAAGAAGTTCTGGGATTTACATATTAATACACCGAAACCTGGAAACCATTCTAAAGGATGAAAAACAATTGGGTTTCTTCAATATATTATTTCAGTTGCATGACTTTGTAACCTTTTACAGTAAATTCTGTCTTATAAGACCATAAGTCATAGGAGTAGAAATAAGGCCATTTGACCTATCCAGTCCACTCTGCCATGGCTGATGGGCATTTCAATTCCACTTACCCGCACTCTCCCCTTAGCCCTTAATTCCTCGTGAGATCAAGAATTTATCAATCTCTGTCTTGAAGACTTTTAATGCCTTGGCTTCCACTGCACTCCATGGCAATGAATTCAACAGGCCCACCATTCTCTGGCTGAAGAAATGTTTCCTCATTTCTGTTCTAAATTGACCCCCTCTAATTCTAAGGCTGTACCCATGGGTCCTAGTCTCCCCGCCTAAGGTTAACAACTTCCCAGCGTCCACCCTTTCTAAGCCATGCACTATCTTGTAAGTTTCTATTAGAACTCCCCTTAACCTTCTAAAGTCTAATGAATACAATCCCAGGATCGTCATCCTTATGGGCTTATTCTCCACAACCACCTGATGAAGGAGCAGCGCTCCAAAAGCAAGTCCTTCAAAATAAACCTGTTGGATTATAACCTGTGTTGTGAGTTTTTAACTTTGTCCATCCCAGTCCAGCACCGGCTCCTCCACATTATGGCTACTAAGAAAAATAGGAATCTTCTTGTGGAGCTACTAAATGAGTATTTTGCATCTATTTTCACTAAAGATGAGAATTCTACCATATCTGGTAAAAGAAAAATGGGTATATGTTAGATTGATGAGAAATAGTTAAAAGTGGAAGGATGTAAAAGATTGAGTGTGCTCACATGGCTTTGAATGAATGCATCCCTGGTTGAGGGACGTTAGAGTGAAAGTAGCAGAGATATCGGCTGCAGTCTTTCAATTCTATATCAAAATGAGGATTGGAAGATCATAAATGCTATGAATAGATGTTTGGAAAAAAGATAAGAGTTGAAATTGGCAACCTCTGGAGACCACAATTTGGGATAAAGTTAGTTGTTTCTTTGAAGAATTTGTTATAAATTATAGCTAACATGGATTTGTTAAAGGTGAATCATATCTGATAAGGGATGAGTTATGTGATTAAATGATGGGGAGTGCTAATGAAGGTATTGCAGTTGAAGTTGTGAACACAAACTTTAAAAAGGGCTTGAATAAATGCAACATGAAGACTTGTTGGCAAAATTGAAACCTGGGTGAATCCGAGTGTTTTTCTGAGTAGTGACTCTAGAAGATAGGCATTGAGATCTTTGCTCTTTTCAATGTAAATTAATCACCAGTATAGTGATGCAAATACAATTGTTCATGTTAATCATGACTGGCTTGCTCTCATGATTGATACATGTTGGTGTAAAAGGATTGTAAACAATTATATACTTTGATAAGGCATACCTAGCAGAGATGTTGGTTACTAATTTGCCATCACTAGTAACTTTCTTTTAGCCCCCTCCCTGCATCAGAAATCATTGTAAGAGGATTTTACAAATGATGGATCCTCAATTACTAATGTATATTATAAATTTGTCATTGGCAAACTTTCCTTGTTATCGTTTCAATATTAGTTATGTCCAAATCTCAGTTAGACATGATGCATTATCTTTTAAAGGAATTCACTCTTTATTGTGACATTGGTGTTGCTAGAATACTTGAAGAGCTGCTTAAATTTTAGAAGCTGTTGCTGAATCTGTCCATTAGTTGACAAGTTGATCAAAATTGGAGGTGTAGGGAACAACTAAGAAGGTTACCTCAGATTACAACGGAATCTTGATCAGATGGGCCAATGGGCTGAGGAGTTGCTGATGGAGTTTAATTTAGATAAATGCAAGGTGCTGCACTTTGGGAAAGCAAATCTTAGCAGGACCTTACACTTAATGGTAAGGTCCCCGGGAGTGTTGCTGAACAAAGAGATCTTGGAATGCAGGTTCATAGCACCTTGAAAGTGGAGTCGCAGGCAGATAGGATAGCGAAGAAGGCATTTGGTATGCTTTTCTTTATTGGTCAGAGTATTGAGTACAGGAGTTAGGAGGTCATGTTGCGGCTGTACAGGGCATTGTTTAGATCACTTTTGGAATATTGCGTCCAATTCTGGTCTCCTTCCTATTGTAAGGATGTTGTGAAACTTGAAATGGTTCAGAAAAGATTTACAAGGATGTTGCCAGGGCTGGAGGAATTGAGCTACAGGGAGAGGCTGAATAGGCTGGGACTGTTTTCCCTTGAGCGTCAGAGACTGAGAGGTGACCTCATAGAGGTTTATAAAATCATGAGGGGCATGGATTGGATAAATAGATAAAGTCTTTTCCCTGGGGTGGGGGAGTCCAGAACTAGAGGGGATAAATTTAGAGTGAGAGGGGAAAGGAAAAAAAGAGACCTAAGGGCAACTTTTTCACACAGAGGGTGGTATGTGTATGGAATGAGCTGCCAGAGGATGTGGTGGAGGCTGGTACAATTGCAGCATTTAAAAGGCATCTGGATGGATATCTGAATAGGAAGGGTTTGGAGGGATATGGGCCGAAGGGGCTGTTTCCGTCCTGGAAATCTCTATGACTATTTACTGTATGACCTTTGAAAGTTCTTCACCTTTCATTGTGCTCACCATTTGATAGAGGTAAATAAATAACAGGCATTGAATACTTTTTCTTTTATGTTTGGTTTCATCAGTTTTCTAGGCTTTTTGGATGGTCAAGTACCACCGCCCCCAGTATTATGAGAGACATATTGGTCTGCCTGCAGCCATTGTGCTTGTGGCCATTTTGGCTTCAAAGTAGCTACTTAGTTGTGAACCCAATACTGTAATGGCTGTCTTTATTGTTTTCATAGTTTTCAAGTCAATGATTTAAAACTATCGCCTGTGAACTTTAGAGAATTATGTCCTTTTAATATTTCGGGAGCACATATTAATAAATTTTAGTTTATCAGGTATTTATGTAAATTCTAGATAATCTGACATTCAAAGTACACTTTTAGATTAGATTAGATTTACAGTGTGGAAACAGGCCCTTCGGCCCAACAAGTCCACACCGACCCGCCGAAGCGAAACCCACCCATACCCCTACATTTACCCCTTACCTAACACTATGGGCAATTTAGCATGGCCAATTCACCTGGCACGCACATCTTTGTGACTGTGGGAGGAAACCGGAGCACCCGGAGGAAACCCACGCTGACACGGGGAGAACGTGCAAACTCCACACAGTCAGTCGCCTGAGTCGGGAATTGAACCCGGGTCTCAGGCGCTGTGAGGCAGCAGTGCTAACTCATTTACAGTCATCTACAAATTAAATTTATATTTTGCAGAAGACAAAACAAAATGCAATTATTAATACATAATTTCTTCTGACATTTCTACATAGACTTAATGTTTTTATATTTGTATTATACAGTTATTGGTTTGAAATGTGTTAACATACTTCTGTGTTTTAGGTACAACTTACATTTATACCATCTGTAGACATTTAATGGTTTTAACACTTTATACCCAGGTAAAGTAACAATGATATTAAATTTTGATCTTCTATGGCTCTTTGTTTTTTTTGAATAGTTTTTATACAAATAGGCCTAATTTCACCCATGATATGCCTCTGCTGTAGGTTTAATCTTTACAATAAATGAAAACATAACCATTACTCTGTATCTTTTGATTCTTTATAACAACAAAATAACTTGTTTCTATAAAGAGCCTGCACATGGTAAAATAATACATGGTAGTGTTATCAAACAGAATTTTATACTTACTCCCTCTGTCCTGAATTTTTAATACTTTTTTATTTTTTGTACGTATGTGCTAATGATTCAGCCTTCTCTCCATTTCTAAGTGTTTGCTTCTCTCTGATCGTTGTTAATTGTAGAAAGATTAAATTTGCATTTAAAATGGACTGCTCATGATCTTAGAACATTAAGGTGTTTAGCAGTTAAGTACTTTTGGAAATGTAGTCACTGTTATCATGGATAATCTGTTGCTTGAATGATAATTATTGGCCAGAGCACCAGAGAAGCTTCCCTGCCCTTTTTCCAAGAATGTCATGGGTTTGTTTACATACACTTTAGTGGGTAGACAAAGCCTTGGTCTTACCTAATTCTTCAGTTATCCTTGCTGATTAGTTTTGATTTCTGTAAACTATGGATAGGGTTAGGAGGCAGATCTCTGCTGGAACATAGGCTGATGGCATTAATCTGGTCCAGATGCTAACCCTGTAGCCAGCTGAGCTGAGGAACAATTAAGGGGTTTGCAAAAATAGGAGGTGGCATTCAGGGGCTTGGAGATGAGAGAATAGGAGAAGGGGTCTCTGAGTTGGAGAGTGATCATTGGCATAATTTTAGAGACTAAAACGATCAACTTGAAGACATGGAGGGGAATATTTTGCAGAAGAATGGTGGACACTCTCAGCATGAATGAAGGAAAAAGTACAGGGACTATAATTTCATTTTCACCACATTGACCATGCTATGGGTAGAGTGGAGCCTCCCTTCCTCCTACTACAGAGTCTGAAAAATTTGTGTTGGAGTGGTTGTACTTGAGGGTGGATCTAGAAGTCAGTTGTAAACCACGTCAAATTTTAAATATAATGTCCTCAACGTATGGAGGAGTTTTGAAGAGACATCCTATCAGAAGGAAAATACAGAATGAAATAAAGGATTGGTGCTAGATGCTCCATCGAATCTTTGAAAAATAGAAAAGGAGTAGAATTTTGGAAGGTAAAATGTGCCAGGAGAGGGAGCTGAAAGGCAAGCAGTTATAGAGGTAGATTTTCATGTGCTCATTCTCCATGCCCTTTGATTTGTATGGAATATTGTGAAGATGTTTTCCTTTTTCTGAGACATTATTAATCTTTCCACTTCATACATACTTTATAGGTTTTTTTTAGCTGATGCCATCATATGTATTTAAGTAAATTTCTTCAGATGTATGCTGACACTATTTGTGTATGTGAAAACCACAATTTGACTATGTTTAGCCATGTAATCATTTGGTTAAAAAAAATTTAATATTGCTGTTTAAAAAAAACACATTTTAGTCAAAGCATTTTTTTTGTCTTGCACTCATTAGAACAATTCATAAGAAATACTAAAATGAATGTTGTTTTACCTTTACTTTGGCATTTCTTGCAAATTGTCTGCATGAGTTTGAGATAGCTTCAACAAAATATAATGTGCCATTTCAGCAATGTAAAGTTTCAATATGTGTCAATGGAAGCTAGAAAACCTGGATAAACATATAAATGAGCGAATGCAGTGCAGGTTGAAGTAAATTGTTGCACGTGATGATGCTGTGGCTTTAAGATGCAGGCTCTGTCCTGGTTTCTTTTAAAGTGAGATTGGAAGACAGGTGAAGAGCAGTCAGAGAAGATCATTTGTGAGGCCTTGGGTTTTAAAAAAAAAAAGAACAATTGAAGCAGCCTGAATGGGTGTCATCAAGCTCTCTCATATCGAGGATTTTTAGTTAGCTTTCAGCAGTTGCTATTGGGGTCTTGAGGAAATGGAAGCTATTTTTCCAGTCTCTCAATGATAGCCAAAAGCTGAGGGTTCTTTTCCTAGGCTGCTGGATTGCATGAGACTAAATCTGTTTTCTGAATTTGTCTATTTGTCACAGGATGTGTTTTGGATGTGACTACATTGGAATAGTTAATTAGTAATAGTTACTGTATTTATTATTCTCTAAAGTTTTCCAATAGAGTTGTTATTCTAAGTTGTATTTTGACGACAGTGTTTGAATAAATTGTAGTTTGCTTCATGTCAAGTTAATCAAATGTTAATCAAATTGCATCTAGAAAATAGCACTTTACAATAGGGAAAGGTTACCTCTTGGCCACCTTCTGAAAATATTTTGAGGGGGTCTGATCTGGTCCATAACATTGCATTTTGGCAAGATATCAGGACAGGACTTACACAGTTAATAGTAGGGCCCTAGGGAGTGTTGTCGCATAGAGATCTTAGCGGTGCAGGTACGTAATTCCTTGAAAGTATCATTGGAGTTTGACAGGATGGTGAAAGTGCTGTTTGACATGCTTGCCTTCAACAATCAGAACATTGAATAAAGGAATTGGGACATCATGATACAGCTGTACAGGACTTTGATAAGGCTACATATGGAGTACTGCATATAAACCTGGTTGCCTTGCTACAGGAAGGATATTGTTAAACTGGAAAGAGTGCTGGTATGATTTTCAATATGATCTTAGCAAGGCCTATACACTTAATAGTAAGGTCCAAGGAAGTGTTGCTGAACAAAGAGACCTTGGAGTCAGGTCCATAGCTCCTTGAAAGTGGAGTTGCAGGTAGATAGAATAGTGAAGAAGGCATTTGGTATGCTTTCCTTTATTGGTCAGTGTATTGAGTACAGGAGTTGGGAGGTCATGTTGCAGCTGTACAGGACAACCAAGACTGGAGGGTTTGAATTATAAAGAGAGGTTGGAAAGGCTGACTTCTCTCCCTGGAGTATAGGAGGCTGAGGGGTGACCTTAGAGGCTTATAAAAGCATGGATAGGGTGAAAAGTTAAGGTCTTTTCCCCAAGGTAAGACGACATAGGTTTAAGGTGAGATGGGAAAGATTAACAAGGGACCTGAGGGGCATCTTTTTCAGATGGTGGGAGGATGCATATATGGAACAAGCTATCAGATGAAATATAATTACAACGTTTAAAAGACAGTTGGACAGGCACGTGGATAGGAAAGGTTTAGAGGGGATATAGGCCAAATGCAGGCAAATAGGATCAGTTCATTTAGCATAGATGGGTTGGGTAGAGGGTCTGATTCCATGCTATATGAGTTTTATATTTACTTTAAATATCTCAATTTTGACAATGTTAAATAATTATTTTGCTCCTGATCAGGCATTTGAATTTCTACTATGGGCCAGCATCTGCATGGAAACATCTATTCCACTTTCAACAGTTCGCTATCTAAGATGGAGAGCAACTCTTTATGCTGCTGTGTGTCAGTGTTATTATGACTGTGAATATGACCTGACTGCAGAGGTATAGTATTTTGTTAATGTTAACTACAAAATATATCTATTGCACTCTTGTTGTAGAACTCACTTAATTTTCTTAATGCCATACATTGCCTTAAAATATGTTCTTTGACAAGTACAATGGACTAAGTTTTACCAAAAATTAGCTAAGGGTCAATTTCGGGGAGTTTTTTTCGAGGGTTTCTCTCTAAGAGCTCTAGCATGTTATCTCCTACAGTTTTCTGTAGCTTACCTGGTTATGCATTCACCATGCCTCTTCAACATTTTTCTTGATGTCAAAAATCTCCCTTTTTCCAACTCTGCCATATTTTCACAACTGGTTTGTTATTGCCCATTGACATAATTCTGCAAGTCACTCTGCATTTACATGTGCACACTGCATGACACTGATCCACCTAGCTCAGAGCCCATTCCTAGAATGAACAGAACCCCAGATACTCTGGTCTATATCTGTCAGCTAGGGCTCCCTGACTGAACCAGTTAACCTCAATCAGGGAGCTCATATTCTATGTGCTCCACCTGGCTGACTTCGTTCCAATCATTGCACCCATGGCATTCAGGGTTTGCGAATATTCCACCTAATATAAAACATTTCAGAAGGAACATGTCAATAGTTGTTTTTCGCAATGGTTATAATGTTCTTGAAAACATTGTTTTTCTTCTTTTGATGCATTTTTTACCTGCACTTAACATTTGATTTTTTTGAAATGTTTCTTACAGTTTCAAAGTTTACAAAGGGCAGAATGATTTCCTTCTGCACCATGGCAATTATGTAATTTTGCATGCCTAAATTCTTGCATACTTTCTTTTCATTTTGACTTTCATAAATGGAACTGAAGTTGAAAGGACACTGGATCTCACTCATTTACTTGCGTCTGAGCTGGTTATTGCAGACTACTAAACTTTTAGCATTTCCTCACAGTTTTGTCTTTACATATTTTGTTAAGAAGTATTTGCTGTTTGCTCTGCATGTTGTTTGTAGTTCAACCACTCTCTCCCGGTTATTCAGTTCTCCTCTTTACTCCTCTACTGTATTTACAATTTTGTGGTATTGAAGTGCCCCATTTCAGTGTGTGGAAAAGGGATTGATTTTAGGGTTTACTTGGAAAGAGGGCTATGCAAGACTCTATGGTTCCACTGTACTCGATATTTACTCACCCATTCTGTCATGCAATGAATTCAGCTCGATTTTTTCAGGTTTTTGTAACTGTCTCACCTCATTCCTGGTAATCGCTGTGATATATTTTAATTGATAGGCTGTTTAAACTGAGCATTGTTGTAGAATCATACAAATTACTTATTAAATTTAATCTGATACAGATCAAACATAGTAAACAAATTTTAAAGCAGAAAGATAATTTGAGTCTATTTTAAATTAGAAAATGAAAGAATAATGGTGTGCTTCTGACACTGTTGTAAATATTTCCGTAATAGAAATTTAATATGCAGATTGATGTTAATGTAAAACATTTTATAGAAAGCTAAGACTGTCCATATCCATAGTCATCATCCAGAATTTCAATGATGTTTCTGTTATTTTTAAAATAGGTGTTTGCTCGTCGTGCTTTAGGCAAGATCAGTGAATTAAGCCAGTTAGAAACCATGAATCCGTCTCCTCAAAGTCATCATATTGGGAAAGCCTTTAGAGAGGCCACTGTCAAGGTATCAGGAGCATCAAGATCCAATCATACCAAGTCAGTCTTCACTTACAATTAACCTGTGCATTTACTTGAAATGGTTTTGTTTCCTTTAGATATCAATAATGATATTTAAAAGAGCGGTATTTGAAAGTAGAAGAAAACCAAAAGGAATTTTGCGACCTAAACAAAGAACTAACTACAAAGAGTCTCAAAATGTGAGTCATGATTTATTTATTGAATGCAACGTTATGATTGCTTTCTAAAATGCTTCTGCTTCAATTTCATAATAATATAATAATATAATTTCACTATAATAAGGTGTACGTTTTCTATTAAGGCGAATCAGAGACTGTATACATTCAAACACTGCTATAACAGATTTCCTGTTAAAGTTGTGACAGCCAGTTGGTAAGGAGGAAACCAGAAGTTATTCCCAAAGTCACTCATTATAAATGTCTAACTCTCAATTCTATAACCCACTCCCAGTATTCTTTTTTTAAAAATATTTTACTGAAACATTTTTGTTTACAAAATTAGAAAGTTACAGCAACATGAAAACATAGCACCATAACATCAAAAACCACAAAAAACAATAAACCAACTACTGTACTACTCTGCAAAAGAAATCAAAACTACATTCATTACAAATCAATAAATAAATAATGCTGCTTAATGCAACAAAACCATAGTTCTCAATCTTCAAGAGCATCAATTGTTGAACTCATATTTGTTCGAACTTCTTCCTCTCATGGCCTTAGGTTTATCAGACCGAACAATCATGGCTGGATGAAAGTTCTAACGAAAATGGCGACAGATCTGCTTCCAAGTAATTCAAAAAGGGCTGCCGCATCTTGTAAAAGTTGTCCATTTTCTGGTGCACCATATTTGTAAGAAAGTCCAAAGGAATGTGTTCCATAATTAACTTGCATCACCCTGACAGATGTGGGGGTGTTCTCAGACACCCAATACATCAGAGTGCTCTTCCTCCCACAAAAAGTGAGAATGTTAAAAAGCTTTTTCCCATGTACATCTAAGTGAGGTAAATTTGGCAGACCCAGGAGCAAAGAGACAGAGCCCAGCTTGACTTTGGTCCCCAAGACCCTCGCTATTGCTTCTGCCACAGTGCTCCAATACACACGGAGCCTGGGACAGGACCACAAACAATGAGTGAGAGTACCATGTTTATTTTACATTTGGGGCACATTGAAGATGTTACCGGCTTAAATTTTGCAAGATGATCTGGGGCTAGATGAGCCCTATGAAGAGTCTTTAACTGCATAGCATGGGTCCTATTACATATCAAAATCCTTTTCGCAATCTCACAAATATCCTCCCATGTTTCCAAAATGATCTTAACTCCTAACTTTCTCTTTCTCTCCCAGACCTGATGTAGACGCTCGATGTCACCTGAGGAACCTCCCCCCCCCCCTCCCCCCCCCCCCCCCCCCCCAAAACAAATGATAGAGAGTACTCACTGAAAGAGTGCTCTTAGCCTGAAGCACCTTCTTTTCTGTATCAGATTGATAACACTCAGTCAAAAGTGTGGTCTCCTTTCAACTTGACCAAACCATGATATTGGAAGGAGACCCCATCTTTGAAGGTCTTGTTTAATTGTGTCCAAGAACAAATAAACAAAATTAGCCTTGAATAACTTTTCAAAGCTAGGTGTAACAGATGTCCAAGTAAATAAAACCTCCCTGTGCCACTTAAAGGGGTAAACACACCTTCCACACCAGGTATTCCCCTAAGACCCCCCATAGGTATAACTCTGACTTTGAAAAATTGATCTCGTAACATGAGAAAGAACCAAATGAATTGATACACAGTATCAAACCCACAGAGACTGTTGGGTTCGAGAGAACAATAAGAACATAATCCGCATTTAGTGTAATCTTATATACCTTTGGCCCCACCTTTGGGGCAGCTGTATTAGGGTCCCCACAAGTGGGCTCCGCTAACGGCTCAATCACTAATGTGAAAAGCAAAGGTGAAAGGGGACAGCCTTGCTGACTGCCCCTACCAATGTTATAATTGTCAGACCACATACCATTGAGAACCGCTGCCAGTGGATCACTGCGAAGTGCCCTTACTCATCTATTAAAAACTTCACACAGGCCAAACCGCTTCAGGGTATTAAAAAGATTGAGCCATTCCACCCGATCAAATGTCTTCTCCATGTCCAAAGAGGACACCAACCCTTGAACTGATCATTATTGGCACTCTTGAATCATGTTAAGCAACCCCCTAACATTATGAGAGGATAAGTATGAAAATTAGCTCACTGAGCTTGAAGGTTCAAGTTTTGAGAGCTTACTTAAGTACTTATCAACCTGAGCTACAAATCTTCTAAAAAAATCACTATTATTGAGGATCTGCGACCTTTTATAAAGCCCGTCTGATCTTCTTTAACAATAGAGGGCAACACCCCTTCCAACCTCAATGCCAAAGTCTTTTAAAATAATTTAAGAGCAAGATAGGTCTCTAAGAAGCACAGTCCTCTGGGGCCTGCTCTTTCTTGAGTATAAGAGAGATATTAGCCTCTCTCAAGGATGTTGGGAGGCAATCACGACTCTTTGAATAGTTATACATGTCTAGCATCGGCCCCAACAGAATCTTGATAAATTCTTCATAAAACTCACTGAGAAGACCATTAGGGCCAGGCGCCTTTCCACTTTGAAATTGTCTCACTGCCTCCTGTATCTTTTGTGCTGTTACTGGAGCATGAAGGAGAGTCGTCTGTTCAGAGACACCCCAGGAATATCCAAGTTCCTAAAAAAAACTCCATTTTATCCTGTCTGTCCTCACGACATTCAGGCTGATACAGTTCAGAATAGAACCTCCGAAATGCTGCATTGATCTTTTTACCATTACAAGTAAGAGTCCCATTTCCTTCCCTAATAGAAGCAATAGATTAAGAAGTATTCTTCTTCCTAACCAGATATTTACCTGGCCTATCACCATGCTCAAACAATCTTTGCTTTGCAAAGGAAAGTTCCTTCCTGGCTGTATGTGTAAACATGGAGTTTAAGGTGGATTGAAGGGCTGTGATCTGCTCAGCTTCGTCACTAACGGTCTACTGTAATATGCCATCTCAGCTGCCTTCAGTCATGCCTCGAGCAGATGCTGCTGCTCTCTCTTTTGTCACTTCTGACTGACCAAGTATGAGATAATTATTCCTCTAGAATAGGCCTTAGCAGTCTCCCAAAGAATGGAAGGATTACTAGCTATACCCAAATTGGTGGACAAAAATGCCTCTAGTTCCCTAGAAAAGTACTCTAGTTCCCTAGAAAAGTACTCAACAAGCTTGCTGTCCTTGAGCATGATGGGATCCACTCGCTAGTACTGTGAGCTTATTGCATTGCCCTTAAACTCGACCACTAAATATGCTGCTGCGTGATCAGATATGGCAATATTCCCAATTGAACAAGGTACCACTGAATCTAGGAGGAGTTAGGAAAAAAATCAATCCTCGTATTGCACTATGTCGCTGCCCATGGGATGGAGACGTCTTCAAACATCTAACAACCCCAGTTCCGCACATAAATCGCCCAACTATTTAGATTGTGGAGAAAGCTTTGGAGGGCCTTTGGGCATTCTATCCAGGACAGGATCCATCAAGCAGTGAAAGTCCTCCCCCCCCCCCCCCCCCCCCCCCCAATAATAATATGCCGCGATGCAAAGGCCGTCAGCTTAGTGCATCAGTCAAAAATTTAAGGCGTTGGGCTAGAGGGCAACAGACATTGAAAATACCATATTCCTTGCCATGTATTGGGGTCTTAAGGATAACAAACCAGCATATTCATCTTTAACACAATCTATTAAATTAAATGGAAGATTCTTTCTGACGAGTATGGCCAACCCCCTACTCTTAGTGTTAAAGGATGAGAAAAACACCCGATCAACCCGTCCTGCTGTGACTTCAAGTGTTCCTTGTCATTAAGATGAGTCTTCTCCAATGGGGCAACATCCACCCTCGTCTTTTTGAGGCTTGACACAACCTTTCTCCTTTTAACTGGTGAATGGATCCCTCTAATATTCCAGGTGCACCATTTAAGAACACTGCTATCCATGATCCTTTGTAACCACCTTCGACCTGCCGAGAGGAAGAATTCGACTTACCGTTTGCTGAGCATTTACAAAAAACTCGTAGAGTCTGTTTACGAAAATCCAAAAAAACTAAACTAACTACAAAGCACAAAAGACAGTTAGTGGGGGACTCTACCCCTGTCTACAGAGGGCAGTTACATCTCTCTCACACACACTTCCATTCTCCCGTCCATCTTGAGCCACACCCCAGACCCAAGGAAACAGACAAATAGCGAGCACTCCGCCCACCTGCAACTACGTATCAACACCAATACTAATCGGAGAAAAAAAAACACACCAACAGCAGTAACTTTAAGAAAAGGGTAACATTACAAGAAATATAGTCAAGAGGAAAAAAAACATTATTGTCCATGTCTATAAATCCATCTGAATTATTTTAAAGTGTACAAGAAATGTTTCACTTGTTCCGAAGAGTCAAATGACTACACTGTCTCCTTGTGAGTAATACAAAGCACCGCTGGTTATCTCATCAAATATTAAATATCAAGGTCTCTTAATTTTCTCGTAAAAGGTCCCTTTTACGGATCATCGCTGAAAAACATGTAGTCCTGGAAAAACATTGCTTTAGTTCCCTGATAGGTCAGGGCCTATGGATCTTTCCCTATCCTTCTAGAAGATTCCAGGACTCTGCTTGTCTCTGTAGCTTTGAAATCATACCAGGACCGGGTGGAGGTGTTGATTCAGAATGGATCTGCACACTGTAACCTGGTGAGCTCTGTCAACCTTCAGCCAGTTGCCTCGGCAACCCATCCAACAAACTGTGGCAGCCAGCTTTCAAAAAAACTTGCTCGCTGCCCACCTTCCACTCCCTCTGGCAGCCCAACGATTTGGATATTTTTCTCAGACCTTGATTTTCCAGATGGACCTGTTCAGTCAAGGCATGGACCTGTTTATCAAGGGCCTGGATCCGCCTCGCTAGAAGACTCGACCTTAGTCTCCGATGCCGTGGTCCACCCACTCGACCTCTTCAACTCATCTCCCAAGCTCTTCCAATTCCTTCTTGTGCTTTGTAACATGACTGAAATCGGCTCCAGCTGAGTACGATTGGCTTCCATCAACTCCTCGATCACCACAGGACTTCAGTGACGTTCTGCTGTGTAGGTATCGCTTTCTTGGCTGCTAAAGAAGCTGCAGCTGCATCCACAGTCATGGGCCAGCCCAGTGCCTTCGGTGAGTGTCCTGTTTGTTGGAGCTGAACTGTATACTTTCTTTTCATCATCCTCACTCACTCAAAAAGAATTTACTGTAGAATCTTGACGAGCTGAACATCAAGCATCCGAATTCCGACCATCTGAATAAGATCTCAAACCCCTGCAATAACGACACCAGGCAACCAAGTATCAGTTAAATGGCATTATGGCATGCATAATTGAGAGCTGTTTGATAACCGGCAGCTCTTGGTTAACCAGCATTATGGTGTGCATTGCCGGATAATCGAGAAATGCTTGAGCAACTGGCGCTCATAGATTACCACTTGTTTCTGGCCACCTGATAGATCAACTATCCAAACAAATTACTCCCCACCCGACCTGTTTGGGCAACTGAGGCTCCACCACAAATGGATTTAAATGGTTTCACAACCATTTAACATCAAGTTTCTCCAAAAAAATGGTAAGGTGGGGGGTCAAAATGTCACTGCCACCATTTTGGATTGCTCCCACTATCACTATTCTTAAGCATGTCTTTAGATGTTGCCAGGGTTGGAGGATTTGAGCTTAAGGGGGAGGCTGAATAGGCTGCGGCTGTTTTCCCTGGAGCATTGGAGGCTGAGGGGTGACCTTTTAGAGATTTATAAAATCATGGGCATGGATAGGGTAAATAGACAAGGTCTTTTCTCTCGGGTGGGGGAGTCCAGAACTAGAGGGCATAGGTTTAGGTTTAGGGCAAGGGGAGAAAGGTTTGAAAGAGATCGAAGGGGCAGCCTTTTCACATAGAGGCTAGTGCGTACATGGAATAAGCTGCCAGAGGAAATGGCAGAGGCTGGTACAATTGCAAATTTAAAAGGCATCTGGATGGGTCAATGAATATGAAGGGTTTAGAGGGATATGGGGTAAAAACAATGACTGCAGATGCTGGAAACCAGATTCTGGATCAGTGCTGGCAAATGGGACTAGATTAATTTAGGATATTTGGTGGGCATGGACAAGTTGGACGGATGGGTCTGTTTCCGTGCTGCATATCTCTATGACTCGATATTTTCTAATGAACCTGTTCAGAGATGTTACGGCACAGTGGGTGCAGAGGAGATTTACTAGGATGTTGCCTGGCATGGAGGGGAGGTCTTACGAGAAAGGGCTGAGGGACTTGAGGCTGTTTTCTTTAGAGAGAAGAAGGTTGAGAGGTGACTTAATAGAGACATATAAGATAATCAGAGGGTTAGATAGGGTGGACAGGCAGAGCCTTTTTCCAAGTATGGTGACAGCGAGCACGAGGGGGCATAGCTTTAAATTGAGGGGTGATAGATATAGGACAGATGTCAGAGGTAGTTTCTTTACTCAGAGAATGCTTTGCCTGCAACAGTGGTAGATTTGCCAACTTTAAGTGCATTTAAGTTGTCTTTGGACAAACATATGGATGTACATGGAATAGTGTCGGTTATATGGACTTCAGATTGGTATGACTTGTTGGCGCATCATCGAGGGCTGAAGGGCCTGTATTGCGCTGTAATGTTCTTAGAACATAGAACAAACTCTGGAGTAGATGGGACCAAAAGGGACATGAAGTCAAGGTTCTTGTCTTGCACTTATCAAAACTGAAACTGAAGAAATCAATTTTAACAAAAAAACCCAACATGATCAGAGGTGCTGATTGGTTGAATTATGGTCGCAGTGGAGGTGCAACTGGAACTGCAAACCACAGAAATGAAATTATGCTGGAAATCCGATTCATTAGAATAAGTAGTAGCTAGAAAAAGATGGTAAATACGCGAAAACATGAGGGTTTGGGGGTGGGGAAGTAAAGGAGTGAGAACGTATGTGGAGACCAAGCCGAGATGGAGAGAAGGATAGTTAGGCAAACAAAGGGATGGATAGTGGGAAGGCAGGGAAGGAGAAAAGCTGATAATGGGGACTGTAAGTAAGTGAAAATGGGTTAGGTGTTTTGAAAGCAGCCCATATGGTGACAAAGGTATGGGTAAAGGATTTGGAAAAAGGTGTTCAGGCTGCAGGGTCCCCAATTAAAACTGAGATAATGTTCTTCTACCTTGTGCTGAGCTTTGCTAGAGTACTGTAGCAAGGCCAATACAGATGGCCAGGGAACACTGGTGTGTTGAAGTGGCAGACAGCTGAAAGCTTGGAGTTATTTTTGAGGATAGAACATAAGCGTTCACAAAGTGGTTGCTCAGCCTGCAGTTCATTTCCTCAATGTAGAGGAGACCACACTGTGAGCAGTGAATATAGTAAACTGTATTGAATGAAATATAAGTAAATCTGCTTCATCTGGAAGATATATCTGGATATATTATATATATGTATGTAAAGGCACAACAATCTCTTCCATCACTTCCTGCAGTAACCATGGATATTTCCTGTCTGGCCTGGGGGATTTATCTATCCTTATGTTTTTCAAAATTTTCAGCATGTTCTCCTTCCTAACACCAACCTGTTCTAGCATATCCGTCTGTTTCATGCTGTCCTCAGAAAAGTGAAGGTCCCTCTCAGTCGTGAATACTGAAGCAGAGTATTCCTAAGGATCTCCCTTCCTTCCTCCGACTCCAGGTGCAAGTTCCCTCCACTCTCCCTATTCGGCCCTACCCTCACTGGCCATACACTTGTTCCCCACATAAGTGTAGAACACCTTAGGGTTTTCCTTAATCCGAACCACTAAAGCTTTTTCGTGCCCTACTGTAGCTCTCCTAAGTCCATTCTTCAGTTCCTTCCTGACTATCTTGTAACACTGTAAAGCCTTGTCTGATCCTTGCCTCTTCAACCATAAGTAAGCTTCCTTCTTCCTCTTGGCTAAATATTCTGCATCCTTTGTCACCTCAGTCTTTCACTCTACCATCCCTTTCTTGCCTCAGTGCAGGACAGGGTTGCCTCACTATCAGCAAGTGCTTCCTAAACACTTCCTAATCTTGACACTTCTGTCATACTTTTCTCTGAAGACGTCTGTTCCCAATTTAGGTGCCCCTGTTCGTGCTAATAATATTGTAAATCCCCCTCCCCCTATTAAATACCGTCTACTATCTCTCTCCTCAAGAATACTAAGGGTCAGGGAGTTGTGATCACTATCATCGAATTGTTGTCCCACTGGGAGATCTGTCACCTGGCATGGTTCGTTGCAAAGCACCAAATCTAATATGGCCTCCCCTCTAGTCAGCTTATTTACATATTGCGTCAGGAATCCTTCCTGGACACGCCTGACAAAAACTACTTCATCCAAACTATTTGAACTAAGGAGGTTCCTATCAATATTAGGGAAGTTAAAGTTTCTCATGACAACAATCCATTATTTCTGCAGCTTTCCAAAATCTGCCTCCCAATGTGCTCTTCCATGTCTCTGTTGCTCTTAGGCGGCCTGTAGAAAACTCCTAATAAAGTGACTACTTCTTTTCTGTTTCTGACTTCCACTCGTACTGACTCTATAGTCAAACTCTTTTTGCCGACCTCCCTTTCTGCAGCTGTGATATATTTCCCTGACTAGCAATGCTACTCCTCTACCTCTTTTACCTTCCCCCAATATTCTCTTTGAACATCTAAACCCTGGAACATCCAACAACTATTCCTTCCCCTGTGATATCCAGGTTTCTTATTGGCCACAACATCATAGTTCCAAGTACTGATCCATGCTCTGAGCTTGTCACCCTTATTTCTGATACTTCTTGCATTAAAATAGACACACTTCAACCATCACACTGACTGCACCTTTGACCTAACAAGTACCTATCCCTCCTCACAGACTCTCTATGTGAAAGTTCACTACCTAGTCCGTCATCTGATCCATAACTGAGGTTCTGATCCCCCTGCTAGTTTAAACCTTCCTGAAGATCTCCAGCAAACCTCCCACCCAGAATATTGGTGCCTCTTCAGTTCAGGTGCAACCCGTCCTTCTTGTGCAGGTCCCACCTTCCCCAGAAGGTATCCCAGTGATCCACATTTCTGAAGCCCTCCCTCCTACACTAGCCCTGCAGCCACATGTTCATCTGCACTCACTCTCTATTCCTAGTCTCACTTGCACTTGGCATTGGGAGCAATCCTGAAATTACTGCTCTGCTGGTCCTGCCTTCTTGCTTCCAGCCTAACTCCCTGTATTCCCTTTTCAGGTCCTGCTCTGTTTCCTGACCTTTGTCTTTGGTACCGATGTATACCGCGAATTCTGGCTGCTCTCCCTCCCTCTTAAGAATCCTGTAGCCTTGATCCAAGACCTCCCTGACCCTGGCACTTGCGAGTGACTACAGAATCTCCTGTTGGTTCCTCTTAGAATTTAATGTCCTATCACTATTGCTCTCACTCTCTTATTTTCCCCTCTTCCCTTCTGAGCCACGGAGCCAGGCTGGCCACTGTGGTTTTCCCCCCACCCCAACAATATCCAAAACTGTATACTTATTATTGAGGGAAATGGTCACAGGGGGTCCCTGCACTGTCTGCCTATTCCCTTTCCTGACGGTCAACCTGCCAACTTTATCCTGTAACTTAAGTGTGACAATCTCCTCATAACTCTTCTCTCTCACCCTCTCAGCCTCCCGAGTGATCTGAAGTTCATCCAGCTCCATAACATGGTCTGGAATTGAAGTTGGGTGCACTTCTCACAGGTGAAGTCAGCAGGGACTCCACTGGTGACCTTTACCTCCCACATCCTGCAAGAGAAGCATGCATCTGCCCTAGCCTCCATCCCCTCTGTTCTAAATTGCCAAGAGATATTGAATAAATGAAAACACCAAAAAAGCCTTACTAACCCTCCATACACACTTTTTTTTGGGGGGTTATAGGAGGTGGACAGGTGGGAGACACTACACATGTAGTGTCTTGAGTTTAGCCACAACTGATATTTATTCAGTTCATCTGCCCAGCAATGCCTGTGTCTGTATGCAGTCCTGTTGAGCCTTTGCTCTGCCTATTCACAAGGTAAATATTTAAGAGGAAAACTTCCCATCTCATCAGCCCCCTGGTCCTCGCTCTCACTGCTCCTGCTGCTGCAAATAGAGGCCTCACAAGGTAGGTATTCAAGATGAAAACTTACTTGCCTGGCAGCCCCCTGGTCCTTGCTCTCACCACTTCTGCTGCTGCAGCAACTGGAGGCCACTGATTCCACAAGACATGATAGTATGTCTGGTAGTGGCATAATGTTAGAGTTGATTGAATTTGCAGCTTATGATCCTTTGGGTGCAGATACTGTGGGGTGGAAAATGAGGACTAATTTGGTACCTTATTGGTGTTGTGGAAAGGAAGAGAAGGGGTGAGTGCAGATGTTCGGGAAATGGGTTCGACTTGGCTGAGGGCCCTGTTAACTGCAGAGGTGGGGAGTCCTTGGTTGAGGAGAAAGTTGGACATTTCTGAGGCCTGGTGCAGAAGATAGCATCATCTATGACAGAGATGGAGAAACTGGGAAAGTGGAATGCAGTCTTTGCAGGAAGCAGGGTGCAAGGACGTAGAGTCCAAATCAATGGGATTGTTGTGGATATTGGTGGCTATCCCCAGAAATGGGGACAAAGGAAGGGAGGAGACAGATGGGCCACGTGAAGGTTACAGTGAGAAATTGTGAGCAAAGTTAATCAAGTTTGAACAAGAAATTCTGAACAAGAAAGAGAAGCTGCACCTATTATGTAATTGAAATAACAGAGCAAGAGTTGTGGAGAGGGACCTGAGTAGGATTGGAACAAGCAATGTTCACGTACTCCATGAAAGGAGAGATAAAACTGGGACCCATGCGGGTACCCATGGCCACACCTTTGAAAATGAGAGAAGTTAAAGGGGAAGTTGTTCAAAGTGACCAGGTGATGGAGGATGGTCACGGTTCAGACATTTTTTTTCTCAGGGAAAAGGGGTCGGCCTTGCAACCACCCTAATGGGTGGTGGATATATAAATGGATTGCACATCCATGGTGAAGAGGAGGTGCCTGGACCTTCGAACTGGAAATTCTGAAAGTGACGTAAAGCATCAGAAAATCACAGACGTAATTGGGAAGGGGCTAGACAAGTGGAGAAAGAAATTAGTCAAAACAGAAAGAGATGAGGCCTGTGGGGTATCTTTAGGCAAAAACAATGGGTGTGCAAAGGTGGCATAGAGTTATATAACATGGAATTAGGTGCTTCGGCCAATTCATCCATGGCCGACCAGAATTTGGCTCATGTTCCTCTAAATGTTTTCTGGCTATGTAGCTGTCCAAATATCTTTTAAATATTGTAATTGTACCCAACTCTTCTACTTCCTCTGGCAGCTAATTCCATATATGCACCAATTCTTAAGTTTGTTCTTTCTTATTATCTCGTTCTTAAGATTCTGTACCTAGGGTACGTTACCTAAGATTGTGTCTTGTGTGGTGACATTATACACTTTTCACTGTACTCTTGTACTTTTTGTACTTGGGTACATGTGACAAGAAAAATCAAATCAAAATCAAACTCTCTGCGAAAGGGTTGCCCCTCAAGTCTTTCTTAAATCTTTCCCCTGTCGATTTAAACCTAAGTCTTCTAGTTTTGGACTCCCGTACCCTGAGGAAAAAAGACCTTAGTTATTAAGATCATAAGATGTAGGAGAAGAAATTCGGCCATTTAAACCATTGATTCTGCTCTGCTATTTAATCATAGCTGATAAGTTTCTTGTGCCCATTCTACCACCTTCTCCCCATTACCCTCAATCCCCTTGACAATCAAGAAATTATCTAAGTCAGTCTTAATTGCACTCAATGACCTGCCCTCCACAGCTTTCTGTGACAATGAATTCCATAGATTCACAACTCTCTGGCTGAAGAAGTTTCTCCTTATTCCATTCTAAAAGGTCTTCCTTTTACTGTAAGGCTGTGCCTTCGGGTCCTACTCTTTCCTACCAATGGAAACATCTTCCCAATATCCACTCCTTCCAGGCCATTCGGTATTCAGTAAGTTTCGATTAGATCCCCCCTCATCCTTCTAAACTTCATCAAGTATATACCCAGAGTCTTCATATGTGAAGCTTTTAATTCTTGGGACCATTCTCGTGAATCTACTCTGAACACAGTACAGGGCCCTATATCCTTCCTGAGATATGGGGCCCAAAACTGCAAATGTGGCATGACCAGAGCCTTGTAGAGTCTCAGAAGTACATCCCTACTGTTATGTTTAAGTCCTGTCAAGAAATGCCATCATTGCATTTGCCTTCCTAACTACTGACTCAACCTGTAAGTTTACCTTGAGAGAATTCTGCATTAGAACTCACACGTCTCTTTGCACTTCAGACTTCTGAATCTTCTCCCCCTTTAGAAAATAGTCCATGCTCCTATTCTTCGAACCAAAGTTTATGACCTCACACTTTCCCACATTGTACCCCATCTGCCCACTCTCACTTTGCCCACTCTCCTAACTTGTCCAAATCCTTTTGCAGTCTCCCAGCTGCCTCAATGCTAGCTGTCCCTCTCCCTATCTTTGTATCATCTGCAAACTTAGTCAGAATATCCTCAGTTCCTTCGCCTAGATTGTTAATGTACAGTAGACATCCCCGTACCCTCGAGGGATATGTTCCAAGATCTACCATGGAAGCCTGAAACTGCAGATGGTTGCAAACCTATTCACTTAAATATGAAACGTACCTTTTCTGCAGCCTCCTGGTCCCTGGTTCAGGAAAGTTCTCTGTAATATGTTCAGGCCGTGGTAAACTGTGGGTAACTGAAATCATGATAACTGGAACTGCAGGTATGGCGGTCAGCCTGTATAAAGTGAAAAGCTGTGGTCCCAATGCTGAGCCTTGCAGAACACCACTTTTCACCAACTGATGTCCTGAAAGAGATCCTTTTATCCCCGCCAGACAGCCAATCTTCGATCCATGCTAGCACCTTGCATCTGATACCGTGGGCCCTTATCTTACTCAGCAGCCTCCTGTGTGGCACCTTGTCAAAGGCCTTCTTGAAGTCCAGGGAGATAACATCCATTGGCTCTCCTTGTTTAACCTGCTTGCTACTTCCTCAAAGAATTTAGCAGATTTGTCAGGCATGACTTCCCCTTGATTAGATTAGACTTACAGTGTGGAAACAGGCCCTTCGGCCCAACAAGTCCACACCGACCCGCCGAAGCGCAACCCACCCATACCCCTACATTTACCCCTTACCTAACTCTACGGGCAATTTAGCTTGGCCAATTCACCTGACCCGCACTTCTTTGGACTGTGGGAGGAAACCGGAGCACCCGGAGGAAACCCACGCAGACACGGGGAGAATGTGCAAACTCCACACAGTCAGTCACCTGAGTCGGGAAACCATGCTGACTTGACCTTATTTTACCCTTCCAAGGGTACAGTTCTAAGTATTCATTTTATCTGTGTCCGTCCCTGTTTGTGAATTCTGGGAAGAAGGTAGAAGCCAGCTGTACAGGATTGGGCGACTATGAGCTTGGAGGCTGTTGAGGAGAGCTCCCTGGGTGTGATAGTCACCAATGGCCAGATGTTTAACGATGGGCTCATGGTACAAGGGGAGATAGGGGAGATAGGAGGAGAGCTGAGCCTCCACAACAGCAGCTTTGTCGGCAGGCTTGATTATAAAGGTGGTTCTTGTATAATGCGAAGCGTTCTTGTGCTACCTTGCATTATAGAAAAATTGCGCTTTAGAAATAGCTCTTAAAGTGCTGGCCTATTTAATTGCATTACAAACAATACCTGTTTTAAAACTTTGTGCTTTAGAAACAGTGTCCACAATTTAGCAATCGTGTTATAGTGAATTTGCGTTAACACTTGTTATAGCAGAACAACCTGAATAGGAAGGGTTTGGAGGGATATGGGCCGAGTGCTGGCAGATGGGACTTGATTGGGTTGGGATATCTGGTTGGCATGGATGGGTTGGACTGAAAGGTCTGTTTCTGTGCTGTACATCTCTATGACTCTATAACCTGTGTTTGATAGGGTCGTGGTGGAAGGGGAGATGGGAGGAAGGATCTGAAAGCTGGTGCTTGATTTCTGCAACACTGAAGTCCTTATGCAAGATAACAAGACCACCTCGTCAGCAGGCTTGATCCAACCCCTGATTTGCTGAACTGTCCTCCTCTCTGTCTGGGCTCCACCTCCACCTATTTGCTCATTCCTTCACCTCAACCTCCCCACCCCCCAACCCAATCCCTGTCTACAGCCTATATACAAGCTATTCCTAGTTCCCACTAGCTCTGATGAAGGATCACTGGACCTGAAACATTAACTCTACTTTCCATCCACAGAATGCTGCCAGACTTGCTGAGTTTCTTCAGAAATTTCTGTGTTTATTTCGGGAGCTGTTAACTGTTAGTCTTAATTTGTCAATTTTAATTACCAGATTCCCTTTAGACTTTGAGAACGAAACAATAAGTCATGCTATTTAGAAACAAATGAAAAAAACGTCATTTTGTTTCTAAAACGCATTGCAATATTCCTTTCTTGTATGATCTCCAATAATCTTCAGATTTAATCACTTGATTTTGTAAAACCATCCAGTATTTGAAGGCTTGCATCAATTCATTTGGTGTTGGAAGTTTCCTTTTTTTACGATGTATTGTTTGCTTGCAAGGTCGACTCTTCACCATTTTTTCCATTTATGCATTTTTTAAGAGTTTGTTTTTGCCAAAGATGGTTTTGTAACATTAATGGACAAAATGTTTCAGTACCCGTCCTGTATAGAATCTACCCTTAAATACATGCCACTTACAATCCCATATTCACTGCTTCAATAAGAACTCGTGTTTCTGCAGCTAGATTACTTACAACAATTCTTTTTATTTTCTTAGCTTCTTGGGTTAAGGGCAATATTCCCTGTTTTCATCCATCAAAAAATCTTGAGGGCACCTACACTAGTTGAGGAAGCAATAGCCTTGTGGTATTATCACTATATTATTCTAAAAATTCAGCAAATGTTCTGGAAACCTGGGTTCAAATTCTGCCCTGGCAGAGAGTGGAATCTGAATTCAAAAAAAAATCTGGAATTAAGGGTCTAATGATAATTAAGAAACTATGGTTGATTGTCAGGAAAACCCATCTGGTTCACTAATGTCCTTTAAAGAAGGAAGTCTGTTACCCTTACCTTGTCTGGCCAACACGTGACTCCACACCTATTGCGCCCTGACCCTTAACTGCCCTCTGGGCCATGAGGAATTTGTAATAAACCTGGCCGAGCTGGAGATGTCCACATTCCAGGAGTGAATAGCAAAAATCATAGCTATCTATTGGGAAGACTGACATGAGAAATATCACCAACAAATAACTAATTTCATGTTCTTGGGCCACCCAAGTTTGGAAAATGTAATGTCTGCTTTCCCATATTTAACTTTTTAAGTGTTTTATTTGTCTTTCAAAACATTCTCCATTTTCGGGTGCTTCATTGGAATACATAGATCCAGACATCAAAAAGAGCACCTGTTCCTGTCTGAGTGCTTAACTGACTAATCGAGCTTTGCAACCAATCAGTTTCTTCTTTAGATGTGATATCATCTTTCGGTAGTGATCAGACACGGTACGCAGAAGAGGAGTAACACTGTAAATGGGATTCCTGATTTAAATTATCTCAGACCTATTCTGTATTATGTCTGACTCCAAATATTTAAAATACTCCGACATTTGACTTAGAACCTTAAATTCTACTTTAATCAGGATAACTACACATTTCTCAAATTCCATGATATTACTCTGTAAGGACTCACCGACACACAACATGAAAAGTCCCTGAAATTTCTAGTTTTAATATCAATAGCATGTGCGATCTGCTTTTAGTTAAACAGAATAAACTTTCAACAAAACAGATCTCATAAAAGACGTAACTCAAACCAACAATACCTATGTTTAGTTTCCATAGTTTCCATTCAGTGTGGTTAACCTCTTTGGTTGCTGAACTTTCTTTAGTTGCTTCATCAATAATCTGATCTCCAACATGAGGTCAGAAATAGCAGCACCATTTGGTACTCCTCAGGCACTGAAGGAGTCCATGTCCATATTTGGCAAAAACTGAACAACTTCTGGGCTTGGGCTCATAGTTGGTTAAGAATATTTGCACCACGGAATTGCAAGGCAGTAGCCATCACAAGCAAAAAGGTTTTTAACCATATTCAATGATTTTATCATTCACAACCTCCTGGGGTTACCCATTGACCAGAATTGAACTGGATTTATCATGTAAATACTGTAGCTACAACAGCAAATCAGAGGTTTGGAGTTCTGCAGTAAGTGTTTTATCTTCTGACACCTCAAAGCCTATCCACCATCTATAAGGCACAAGTAAGGAGTGTGATGGAATACTCTCTATTTGTCCAGAAGGGTGCAGCTCCAATGATATTCAATACATTCAACACATCCAGGACAAAGCAGCCTGCTTACCTGTCACATCAACTGCCAAGATGGCAGAGGAGTAGGACTCATCATCTAGAGTTCATCTACTCCATTTGTTTTTTTTCTCTCTTTTAGTGTTTTTTTGCCCCCTTTCTTCTTGCCTTCCATCCTTGAGCCTTGAGTGAAGTAATTGCAGACTTCTGGCTTAAGTGCATATTTCAGCCTTGGCGTGAAGCCAATGTAGACTTCTGGCCTCGAGAGCCTTGGGGTGAAGCCTGGCATGGTCTGGAAGGCTAGATGTTGGCACAACCTGAGTTGGAAGGACTGTTATTGGGAACTTGCTTTTTAAAAAAATTTTTCTAATTTATTGCTAAGAATTTGTCCAAGGCCTTCTTGAAGTCCAGGTAGGTAACATCCATTGGTCCTCCATGGTCTAACATGTTCATTCAGAAATCTCATCCTTCACAATGAATTCTAGGATCTTACTGATGACCGAGGTTAGGCTAATCGGTCTGTAATTTTCTGTCTTTTGCCTCACTCACTTTTTAAATAGGGGTGTCACGTTAGTGATTTTCCAGTTCTCTGGGACCATCCTTGACTGCAGCGATTCCTGAAAAATCACCACTAATACCTCCACTTTCTCATCAGCAATCTCCCTTAGAACTCTGGGGTGTAGTCCATCTGGTCCAGGTGATTTATCTACCTTCAAACGATTCAGTTTTTCTCGCATCTTTCCTTGGTGATGGCCACCTTACTCCTTCTGCCTCTTCACTCTCTTGAATGTTTGGGATATTGCTTGTATCTTCCAACATGAAGGCTGATGTGAAATAATTATTCAGTTCATCAGCCATTTCCTTATTCCCCACTACTATTTCTCCAGCATCATTTTCTCCAGGCTGGAGTCATGTCTGAGTGCTACCACTGCCTCAACCCACACCCAGCCACAATTATCCACCTTTGAAAGCCAGACAATTCTCAGATGAATTTACCAACCTATGTCAGGCCATATGTGCACACACACTTTGGTGGCTACCAAAGCCCATGCCTGGACACAGAATTGGAATCCAAATTTCAGGACAATGTCAGAAAATCTGGAATGATTTGTCATCAGTCCTACTGGTAGTTGTAATTTCCATAAATTGACATTAACTATATAAGTGGAGGGATGGTGTGAAGGTGAGCGGATAGGTGCGGATGCCTTCATTGGTTAATTATTTATGCACCTGAAAAGAGGCTATTCATTTGTGTTATGAAGTTTAAGGCGTGTACTGTACTTTTGAGAGAGCATGAAAGCTGGCAAGCACCTGACATATGACTGAGCAACAGTCACAGAGTGTGCTGGAAAATTGAAAGATGTAGCATTTAGCTGTAACCTAGATACTGCAGTTGTTTTCACAATAGTTTGAATTTAACTATTCAATTTAAATTATGCCCCAAGATACTAAAACCCAATCAAATTTGAATTTTACTGTTTCGACAATATTGAATGAATGAGATGATCCAATGTTTGGAGTATAAAAGAAGCAGGCATTTTAGACAGTTTGCCTGAAAGAGCACCAGCTGCCATTGAAAGACTGTTATTCACCAAACTCTCAGTCAAAGGTACCTTTTATATATGAAATATCTTTGCAGCAAAAGACCGAAGATGACCCAGGAAGATCTACGAACAGAGGAAGATAGAGACTGCCTGGCTTTGAAAATTGAGTTGCTGTAAATTTAAGAGGGGCTTTATTGGATCAGTATATTGTTATAGAGTGGGAAGTAGATATCATATCTTTGAGAGAAAAGAGGCCTAGAGTTGTAAATAGCTGTTGTTTAATGTTCACTTTTAGCATTAAAGAGTAAAATTGATATTATTATGAAATAGTGGAATTTGAATAGTTCTCTGTCACTCATAGTCTAACAGATTATGAGGCAAGGGGAGCTTTTCTGTGTGTTTGGCATAATTAGCAGAAGGTTTTACCACCTTGTAACAGTTTGGGGGTTTGTCCAGGATTTAGACCCATTTAGACAGATCCAGTCTGAAATTTGGTCAGATTTGAACAGATTTGGGATACGAAGGATCCCAGCAGATTAAAGCACTTGCCAATTAGTGTCCTAGATCTTTATATAAGACTAAGAGGAGACAATTTGTGTAATTTTGATTATTTTGTGGTTGGTTAAATTAAATATCAGAGAAATGGCTTGTAAAAATGCTAAAGAGGTTCAAGAGTTTGAAGATGATTCCTAAATTTGCCAAGAAAGTTTAGAAAGACCATACTTTTAAAATTAGCTAAGTGGTTAGAATTGGGTTTAACCAAGGACAAAAGTAAAGCTGAAATTGTATGGAAGTTACTCAAACACTTAGGTGTGCCAGAGAAGCAGATAAGTACAGTAGAGTCAGAAAAAACTTAAATTACAATTGAGGAAAATGGAGTTTAGAAATAAAGGGAGAAAGAGAGAGAGAGAGAACAAAGAAAGAGAGGAAAAAGAAAGAGAAGGTTCTTAGCTGAGCAAAGAGAGAGCGAAGAAAGAGAAATGGAGAGAGAATTGAACAGAAAGTTCAAGAAGTGAGAGGACCAGCAGAGATGGCAGATCAGTATACATTGGTGTATAAGGCAAAGTTTAGCTATCTGTAAGAATTTCATCCTGTCAGGGATAGAAATTGGGAGAAGGGGGCGTCCTTCACTATGAAACAGAGAGTAGGGAACACTGGTAAAGAAGCCCAAAAGGGTGGAAAGAAGGTGAATGGGGTGGGACATATAAAATTACAGTGCCAGTGGATTAACAAAAGCGCTGGGAAAAGGTATTTTCACTGCCAGAAAGTGGGACATCTAAAGTCAGTGCTGGTCGCTGAAGTAAGACACTGTGGGAAAAGATGTGGTAAAAGACGCTAAGCCAGTGGCATTAGTGAAAGTAGTAAAGGATACCCCAAGAAAAATCAAGGAGCTGCAGGAGAATGCACAGCCTAGGCTGGGGCTGGGTATGGAGTTAGTGAATGATTTCTGTAAAGAATTCACCTCTGGGGGTAAAGGGAAAGAAGTTATAATTTTGAGAGATACCAGGATCTAACTCGTCTCAAATAGTAATGGATGAATGTATTTACACACTTTCTCACTTTCCAAAAGAGTGGTAATTTGTGGGATAGATGGACAGAAATTTCGCACTCCCCTAATTAGATCAAGTTAGAGTGTCAACTCAAGATTGGGGCAGTAACAGTAGGTGTGATTGACAGAATGTCAGTTCCAGGAATACAGTTTATTCTTGGAAATGATTTAGCAGGATCCAAGGTGGGAGTGACACCCCTTGTTGTAGAGAAGCCTAAACAAGACCAGGGAACTGAGAAGTTAAAAGAAATTCCTCAGTTTGTGTTGTTTGCCCTTGGAGATGCCCCAAACAAATCTACTCAGTTTACTCCCTTTGTATTACTATTCAGACATGAAGTAGGAGGGCCTTTGAAATTAATTAAAGGGAAATTGACAGGACCAAAGTCAGAGATCTCACACTTGGATTATGTATCGGAGGTGAGGGAGAGATTAAATGGGGTAGGTGAGTTAGCTGAACACCTGAAGCGGGCTCAGCACAGAATGAATCAGGTGGCAGGTATAACTCTGAAATTCAGACATTTTCCCTTGGGAATGACATATTAATATATTGTTAGCAGTGGTGGTCCCTATCAAATTAAGCGATCTGGTGAAGATGCTGGATAGGAAAAAACTATATTGCATATGTCATGTGATTATGTTGAAATCTTATTATAATAGAGAGAATGAACTGAAGAAACAGGTGTTCGTTACTGTCCCACAGAGTGAAGAATCAAATCCAGATGTTGTGGAGTTTGATGTGCCTCAAAACATGTTAAACAATGAGAAAGTCCTTGAGGAGTGGGTAGGTTAGTAAACCATCTGTCTCAGGAGTAAGGAATGCAGTTGAAAGGTTTGTTGCAGCAATATGAGGACATATGCAGGAATAAGATGGGGAGGACTAATGCACTTATGCATGATGTAGACATAGGGAATGTTGTTCCAATAAAACAGCATCGCTATTGGCTTAATCCTTTCAAAGCCACTCAGGTCCAGAAGGAAGTGAATGCGATGCTCAATTAAGATATCATCAAACTAAGTCAGACCGAGTGGAGCTTGCTGATCGTGTTAGTTTCCAAACTTGACGGGACTCAACGATTTTGTGTGAATTATTGGAAGGTCAATTCAGTAACAAAATCGCACTCATGCCCAATATCAAGATTGGAGGACTATACAGAGAACGTTGGACAAGCTAGTTACATCATAAAGTTGGACTTAGTGCATGGTTATTGGCAGGTACCTTCGTCAGAGAAACTGAAAGCAATTTGTGTTTGTAACCCCAGATGGGCTATATCAATTCAAATTGATGCCCTTTGGAATGAAGAATGCACCAGTCACATTCCAAAGACTCAATAACAGAGTTTTGACTGTGCTAACAAACTGTGCAGTGTATCTGGATGATGTAGTGATCCTCAGTGAGTCTGGAAAAAACACATGGTATAGTTGGCAGAGCTCTTTGAATGATTAAGAGAAATAAAACTGGTAATAAGCTTAAAGAAAAAAGAACTTGTGAAGGTAGAGGTGATGGAATGCAAAGATGAAGGCCATAAAAGAATTTCCATGACCAACCTCAAATAAAGATGTGCTTTGATTTTTGGGACAGAGTGGATTCTACTGGAAGTTTGTTCTAAACTTCAGCAGCGCAGTGGCACTGTTAACAGAATTGCTGAAGAAGAACACAACATTTTGGTGACAGAACAATGCCAAGAGGCATTTGACAATTTAAAAGCAATATTAACCACCGCATCTATTTTAGCTACACCAAACATTTTGAAACCCTTCGAAGTTGCAAACAATGCTCGCAATATAGGAGTTGGAGCTGTACTGCTACAAGATGGTGATGATGGAATTGATCTGCCAGTTGGTTACTTTTCAAAGAAACTCAACACCTACCAGAAAAAATACTCTACGATAGAAAAAGAATTATTGAGTTTGGTACTGGCCTTACAAAATTTTAATATTTATATGATGGATAATGCATAGGAGATGGTTATGTTCATTGATTGCAATCCTCTTTCATTCTTAGAACGATACAAAGACAAGAATATGAGATTCCTTCATCAGAGTCTTATGTTACAAGCTTTTAATTTACAAATCTTGTATGTTGCGGGTCATAAAAATATGATAGCAGATGCATTATCATGGATTTCATGATAATAGGTTTAAGAATTAGAAAAAAATAATGAAGCCATCTTTTCATTATGATGGTTTATTTTTCTTAAGGAAGGAGGTGTTATGAAGTTGAAGGCATGTACTGTACCTTTAAGAGAGAGTCAAAGTTGGCAAGCACCTGTCATGTGACTGTGTGTTCTGGAAAATTGAAAGGTATAACATTTGGCTGTAACCTAGTTACCTCAGTTGTTTTCACAGCAGTTTGAAGTTAACTGGTCAGTTGAAATTATGCCCCAAAATACTAAAACTCACTTGAATTTGAATTTTATTGCTTTGACAACAATTAACCAATGAGACAATCCAATGTTTGGGAGTTTAAAAAAAAGCAGGCATTTTGGACAGTTAGCCAGAAAGAGCACCAGCTGCCATTGAAAGACAATATTCACCACACTCTCTGCCAAAGGTACCTTTTTCATCTGAATCATCTTTGCACCAGAAGACCAAAAACGACCCAGGAAGATCTACAAACAGAGGAAGATCGACACTGGAGATGACAGCTACTGTCAGGTTTTGAAAATTAAGTTGCTGTAAATTTAATACGGGCTTTATTGGATCAGTATATTGTTAGAGTGGGAGGTAGATAACAAATCCTTGAGAGAAAGGAGGCTTAGAGTTGTAAATACTTGTTATTTAATGTTCACTTTTAGTGTTAAAGAATAAAATTGATAATTTTGTTAAATAGTGGAATTTGGGTAGGTCTGTGCCACTCATCCTTTAACAGATTATGGGGCAAGGTGAGCTTTTCTGTGTGTTTGGTTTAATTAGCAGAAGAGTTTACCACCATGTTGTAACAACAGCCTTTTGATAATAAAGTGATTAGTATCATGCAAGAAACTAGGGATCAGTTCTCCAAAGGGAAAATGTTGCTCCATATTTTGTTACCTGTTAAAGATAGGGACAGTTTTCCTAACACTTCTGATCTTTGGCTGTCCAGTTTTGGGTGTGGGGGCAGGTAGGGAAGGGAACATTCTTGTTAACCTATTCCTGGCCTGGACATAGAAACCTGAAGTAGGTTCAGGTGATTGAGGAGTTTGCTCGGCTTGATAGTTCTGAAGAGGGGCAGTGTTCATTCCCAGGAGTCCTTGGCGAGCATGTGCACAGTATCCAATGATATATTTGAGGCTTTCCATAACTGATGGGCTCAGGAAGGCCTCGACTGCATTATCTTTCTGGACATTGCCTTTTTAATAGATTGGTTAAGCTTGCTTTAAAGTCTTGATTTTCAGTTGTGGTGTCCTTAAAATTGTAGTTCATTAATTAGTTTTGTTCATTTGCTACTGGAGAATATAAAATGGCAGTTTGGGAACTGGTGCTGCATTGTAGAGTTAGGAATAGAGCATGTTTGATGCCTCAATTTGTGATTAAATCTAAAATATGGGTAAAGACTGACTTCATGAAGTCTGAAATTTAAAAGCACAGTAGTGATAGAATGGTAACTACTCACTATTTCAGATGCTGCTGTAACTCTAACCTGTTTTCTTTGTTATATCTCACTTGGAGTTAGGTAGGCTACTGTGGGACCCTCATCACTAAGAGAATGCTTCAAGCTCACAGTTGCAGTATCTGCATGGGGTGGGAGGTGTGTGTGTGTGTGTGTGTGTGTGTGTGAGAACAGAAAGGAGAAGCGCAGAAGATTTCTGTTTTAAATATTCATGTTATGAGTCTGTTTTGGAGAGAGATCTACAACAGGACTGAGTTAAGTATGGTTGCCATTACAAAAGAGAAAGTGCTAGAAAAGCTAAAAGGTCTTAAAATTGATAAATCTCCTGGCCCCGATGGGATACATCCTAGAGTTCTGAGAGAGGTGGCTGAGGAAATAGCAGAGGCAGTGGTTGAGATCTTTCAAAAGTCACTGGAGTCAGGGAAAGTCCCGGATGATTGGAAGATCGCTGTTGTAACCCCCTTGTTCAAGAAAGGATCAAGCCAAAAGATGGAAAATAGGCCAATTAGCCTAACCTCGGTTGTTGGTAAATTTCTAGAATCCATCATTAAGGATGAGGTTTCTAAATTCTTGGAAGAGCAGAGTCTGATTAGAACAAGTCAACATGGATTTAGTAAGGGGAGGTCATGCCTGACACACTTGTTGGAATTCTTTGAAGAGGTGACAAGTAGGTGAGACCAGGGAAACCTGGTGTGGTCTATCTAGACTTCCAAAAGGTCTTTGATAAGGTGTCACATGGGAGGTTGCTGAACAAGGTGAGGGCCCATGGTGTTCGAGGTGAGCTACTGGTATGGATTGAGGATTGGCTGTCTGACAGAAGGCAGAGAGTTGGGATAAAGGGTTCTTTTTCGGAATGGCAGCCGGTGACAAGCGGTGTCCCGCAGGGTTCAGTGTTGGGGCCGCAGCTATATATTAATGATCTGGATGAAGGGACTGGGGGCATTCTAGCGAAGATTGCCGATGATACAATGTTAGGTGGACAGGCAGGTAGTACTGAGGAAGTGGGGAGGCTGCAGAAGGATCTAGACAGGTTGGGAGAGTGGTCCAGGAAATGGCTGATGGAATTCGATGTGAGCAAATGCGGGGGTCTTGCACTTTGGTAAAAAGAATAAAAGCATGGACTACTTTCTAAACGGTGAGAAAATTCGTAAAGCCAAAGTACAAAGGCATCTGGGAGTGCTCGTCGAGGAGTCTCTAAAGGTAAACATGCAGGTTGAGTCCGTGATTAAGAAAGCGAATGCAATGTTGTCATTTATCCCAAGAGGGTTGGAATATAAAAGCACCATTGTGCTACTGAGACTTTATGAAGCTCTGGTTAGGCCCCATTTGAAGTACTGTGTCCAGTTTTGGTCCCCACACCTCAGGAAGGACATACTGGCACTAGAGCGTGTCCAGCGGAGATTCACACGGATGATCCCTGGAATGGTAGGTCTAACATACAAGGAACGGCTGAGGATCCTGGGATTGTATTCAATGGAGTTTAAAAGATCAAGGGGAGATTTAATAGAAACTTACAAGATAATACATGGCTTGGAAAGGGTGGATGCTAGGAAATTGTTTCCGTTAGGCGAGGAGACAAGGACGCGTGGACACAGCCTTAGAATTAGAGGGGGTAAATTCAGAATAGAAATGCGGAGACATTTCTTCAGCCAGAGAGTGGTGGGCCTGTGGAATTCATTGCCGCAGAGTGCAGTGGAGGCCGGGATGCTAAATGTCTTCAAGGCAGAGATTGATAAATTCTTGATGTCATAAGGAATTAAGGGCTACAGGAAGAATGCAGGTAAGTGGAGTTGAAATGCCCATTAGACACGATTGAATGGCGGAGTGGACTCGATGGGCCGAATGGCCTTACTTCCACTCCTATGTCTTATGGTCTTATAGGACTCTCTCCCAATATTCATTATTTGGATTAGATTAGGTTACTTACAGTGTGGAAACAGGCCCTTTGGCCTAACAAGTCCACACCGACCACACCCACCCAGACCCGTTCCCCTACATTTACCCCTGCACCTAACACTACGGGCAATTTAGCATGTCCAATTCACCTAACCTGCACATTTTTGGACTGTGGGAGGAAACCCACGCAGACACGGGGAGAATGTGCAAACTCTACACAGTCAGTCGTCTGAGGTGGGATGTTTACTCCTTGATCCAACATGCTTCTGTCATCTTTCTTTTGATGGGGTGACAGTAGCATTAAACTTAGAAACCTGGCTGTTTATGCTATTCAACTTGCTTCCGACAGTTATGTGCAATGAATGGGAAAGGTTGGTGACGGCAGGTGAGAAAGTTGTTGAGGCACGTAAAGGTAACAAAAACAGAAACAAAAACAAAAAAGGTCGTGAAGGTAAGCCTTGCTGCCTATTTAGCATAATTATTCTACTTGATGTTGTGTGGGACATTGAAAGAAAATCTAGTCCCCAGTGCTCATCTAACCAAGTGTATATTGTAGCACCAAAGATAAAATGTTGTCTTTCATGTTCAGTTAGTGCTAGAAAGTGTCATCTTTCTGTGCTTGGAGGTGTGACTGGCACAGATAGAATTGTGGCTGCTTCCAGGTTATCTTGCACAGACCTGCATGCAAAAAAATCCAGTGGTCACAGATCAGCTGACATTGATAGAATTAGCAAAATATAAACAGCTGCTGTACTGATGGTGTCTTGACTGCTGCTTGTGTGCAGTCTGTGTGGGAATCCAACTAGCACAACAAAAGTGAGAGAGATCTCTGACTCTGACTATCTTCATCAGCAGCAAATGCAAGTCTCTGATAAATGTAATATTGGTCACCTATGAGACATATGAGTAGGTACCAAAAGCTGCAAGGGTCACCAGAAGAACTTTCGAAGAAGCCAGAGTCAAACAAGTTCAGGTCTGTGGTGACTTGAATACATGGCCAACTGGTTGATTGGGAAGGGCAGCTTGTTTCAGGAATTTGCAGATATCAGCAATGACTTGATGTAAAAGCCTGAGCTTCCTGAGACACTGTTATCTCACTGATCCCACTGTTTATTCATTCTGTGCTGGCAGTATTCCCTCCTTTTGAGCATCTGCACTGTATCTACTCTGACCACCCATATGACCCTAGAGAAGGCAACTGCTGTTGGGTGTTGCTGCTGTTTCTCCTGTTCTGATGGTGTTGCTTGCACTTCTTATTTCTCACCGAATGTCAGAGGTTGCGTAAGTTGCTCCAGTGTGGCACAGAAGGCTGACAACACAACAACATAAGGCCGAAGCTACGGCAAATTGGGAATCCCCTATACAATAAAACTGAGTGACCTCACACTTAGAACATAGAACATAGAACATAGAACATAGAAGGATACAGCGCAGTACAGGCCCTTCGGCCCTCGATGTTGCGCCGACCGAATCCTACCTAACCTATACTAGCCCAATAGCTTCCAAATGCCTATCCAATGCCCGCTTAAATGACCATAAAGAAGGAGAGTTCACCACTGATACGGGCAGGGCATTCCATGAACTCACAACCCGCTGTGTGAAGAATCTACCCCTAACATCTGTCCTATACCTACCACCCCTTAATTTAAAGCTATGTCCCCTAGTAACACCTGACTCCATTAGCGGTAAAAGGTTCTTAGTATCTACCCTATCTAAACCCCTAATCATCTTATACACTTCTATCAGATCTCCCCTAAACCTTCTCTTCTCCAATGAGAACAGCCCCAAGTGCCTCAGCCTTTCCTCATAAGATTTTCCTACCATTCCAGGCAACATCCTGGTAAACCTCCTCTGCACTCGTTCTAAAGCTTCCACATCCTTCCTATAGTATGGCGACCAAAACTGCACACAATACTCCAGATGAGGCCGCACCAGAGTCTTATACAACTGCAACATGACCTCAGGACTCCGGAACTCAATTCCTCTGCCAATAAAGCCCAGTACACCATATGCCTTCCTCACAGCACTATTTACCTGGGTGGCAACTTTCAGAGATCTGTGTACATGGACACCAAGATCCCTCTGCTCATCCACACTACCAAGTAGCCTACCATTAGCCCAGTAATCCATCATCTTGTTATTCCTACCAAAGTGAACGACTTCGCACTTAGCTACATTGAATTCCATTTGCCACATTTCCGCCCAGCTCTGCAACTTATCTATATCCCGCTGTAACCTACCACTTCCTTCCTCACTATCCACAACTCCACCGACTTTTGTGTCATCCGCAAACTTGCTTACCCAGCTTTCAAGTCCTTCCTCTAGATCATTTATAAAGATAACAAAAAGCAATGGTCCCAAAACAGATCCTTGTGGTACACCGCTAGTAACTGCGCTCCAAGATGAACATAATCCATCAACTACTACCCTCTGTCTCCTTCCAGCCAGCCAATTCCTAATCCAAACCTCTAATGTATCCTCAATGCCATACCTCCGAAGTTTTAGCATTAGCCTACCATGGGGAACCTTATCGAACGCCTTACTAAAATCCATATACACAACATCTACTGCTTTACCCTCATCCACTTCCTTGGTCACCTTCTCAAAGAACTCAATAAGGTTTGTGAGGCACGACCTGCCCTTCACAAAACCATGCTGGCTATCCCTGATCACGTTATTCCTACCCAGATGTTCATAAATCTTATCCCTTACCATTCTCTCTAAGACTTTGCCCACCACTGAAGTCAGACTCACTGGCCTATAGTTGCTAGGGCTATCCCTACTCCCTTTCTTGAACAATGGGACCACATTCGCTATCCTCCAGTCCTCTGGTACTATTCCTGTTGACAACGACGACATAAAAATCCAGGCCAATGGCTCTGCTATCTCCTCCCTAGCTTCCCATAGGATCCTGGGGTAAATGCCATCAGGCCCAGGAGACTTATCTATATTCATCCTTTCCAATATTCCCAAAACCTCTTCCCTGCATATTTCCAGGGCATCCATTCTAATTATTTGTGATTCCATATTCACATCAGCAACAGTGTCCTGTTCCTGAGTGAATACTGAGGAAAAGTACTGATTTAATGTCTCTCCAATCTCCTCCGCCTCCACACACAACTTCCCACTACTATCCTTGACTGGACCGATACCTACCCTAGTCATCCTTTTATTCTTGACATACCTATAGAAAGCCTTTGGGTTTTCCCTAATCCTACCAGCTAAAGACTTTTCATGTCCCCTTCTCGCTTCTCTTAGCTCCCTCTTTAGCTCCTTCCTGGCTACCTTATAACACTCAATCGCCCCTACTGAACCTTCACGCCTCATCTTTACATATGCCGCCTTCTTCCCTTTCACAAGGGACTCCAATTCCTTACTAAACCACGGCTGCCTCACAAGGCCCTTTACACCATGCCTGACTGGTACATACCTATCGAGGACACGCAGTAGCTGCTCCTTGAACACTCCCCACATCTCATTAGTGTTCTTCTCTTGAAGCCTGTTTTTCCAATCCACACATCCTAAGTCATGCCTCACTGCATCATAATTTCCCTGCCCCCAGCTATAGCTCTTGCCCTGCGGCACACGATTATCCCTCTCCATCACTAAAGTAAAAGTCACCGAGTTGTGGTCACTGTCCCCGAAGTGCTCACCTACCTCCAAGTCTAACACCTGGCCTGGTTCATTACCTAGAACCAAATCCAATATAGCCTCCCCTCTTGTTGGCCTGTCGACATATTGTGTCAGGAAACCCTCCTGCACACATTGTACAAACACCGACCCATCTAATGAACTCGAGCTATAGCTCTCCCAGTCAATATCTGGGAAGTTAAAGTCCCCCATAACAACCACCCTGCTACCTTCACTCTTTTCCTGAATCATCCTCGCAATATTATCCTCTACTTCTCTAGGACTATTAGGAGGCCTGTAGAAAACACCTAACAGGGTGACCTCACCTTTCCTATTTCTAACCTCAGCCCAAACTACCTCAGATGGCAAGTCCTCTTCCATCGTCCATTCCACTGCTGTGATACTGTCTTTGACAAGTAATGCCACGCCTCTCCCTTTTTTACCCCCATGTCTGATCCTACTAAAACATTTGAACCCTGGAACGTGCAACAGCCATTCTTGTCCCTGTTCTACCCACGTCTCTGTAATGGCCACAACATCGAAGTCCCAGGTACCAACCCACGCTGCAAGTTCACCTACCTTATTCCTTATACTTCTGGCATTGAAGTATACACACTTCAATCCACCTTTCTGGTTACAGGCACCCTCCTTAGAGATCGCTGCATTATTCCTAACCTCCCTACACTCAAGGTCCTGTACCCTAAAGCTACAGTCCTGGTTCCCATGCCCCCGCGGAGTTAGTTTAAACCCTCCCAAAGAGCACTAGCAAACCTCCCCCCAAGGATACTGGTGCCCCTCAGGTTCAAGTGTAGACCATCCTTTTTATAGAGGTCCCACCTTCCCCAGAAAGGACCCCAGTTATCCAGAAACCGGAATCCCTCCCTCCTGCACCATCCCTGTAGCCACGCATTTAACTGCTCTCTCTCCCTGTTCCTCGACTCTCTATCACGTGGCACGGGTAACAAACCAGAGACTACAACTCTGTTTGTTCTAACTCTGAGCTTCCAACCTAGCTCCCTGAAAGCCTGCCTTACATCCTCACCCTTCTTCCTACCTATATCGTTGGTGCCAACGTGGACCACGATCTGGGGCTGCTCCCCCTCCCCCTTAAGGACCCGGAAAACACGATCAGCGACATCACGTACCCTTGCACCTGGGAGGCAACATACCAAACGTGAGTCCCTGTCGCCCCCACAAAACCGTCTGTCTGTACCCCTCACTATCGAGTCCCCAAGAACAATTGCTCTACCTTTCTCCACCCTACCCTTCTGAGCAACGGGGCCAGGCTCCGTGCCAGAGGCCTGAACCTCGTTGCTTACCCCTTACTTCTCATGTTATGTTCCACTTGCTAACTTGTTGACCACCCATTGACTTGTCTATATGTCTTTGCAGTCTATCTATGTCCTTCTCACAAGTTGTGTTTCCAACTAGCTTTGTATTATCGACAAACTTAGACATGTTACACTCTGCCTCATGACTGGAGAATCTAGAGTTGTTTTCCTTTTTTAGCAGAGGAGATTAAGAGGGGCAGTGTTGAATTGTATAAAATTAGGGGGACGTTGATAGAGTTGATAGGAAGAAACTTTTCCCTGTGATGGGGGAATTAATGATTGGGGCAAAGATTTAAGGTAAGGACCAGGTGACTTAGAGGAGATGTGTGGAAAAATTTTTCAAGCAGAGACGAGTGGGAAACCTGTTTAACATTTAAGAAGTATTAGCTGTCCACTTATAAAGATTAAGGCCAACTCCTGCAAAATAGGATTGGAATCGTTAAATACTTGTTTTTGACCAGCATGGATGCGATGTGCCAAAGGGCCTTTTTCTGTGCCATATGGATGTTTGCCAGTTTGTTTAATTCATCAGTATAGATTAAGCAGTGCCTAATACAAGTATGATTACCCATAAAAACTGCTATGACCTTGAATTAAACTAAATTTGAATGAATAATATTCCATACAAAGGCAATACATTCTGTGAGAGTGAGAACTGACATGCCAAATTGGTGAAATAAAGGGAAAATTCTATCTGTAGATGACAGTGCTGTATCTCATCCAGGAAAGCTTTATGTATTGTGTGCTTGAAATATGAAAGTGTTCAATCCCAGTCTTCATAACAAATCAAAAAATTAACTTGTTAAGGCTACATAAATCACAAACCAAAACAATTTGTTTTGGTGCAATGTTTGTTGTTTTAGTCCCGATTAATGTTCTCCTTTTAATTTTATTACAGTTGCCCTGGCCACACAATACCACAGAACATCTTTTAGCAGAACTGTTTCATGGCAGTGCAGCCCAGTTCCTTGCCATTATAGAGGCCTTGTCAGCTCGTAGTAGACGTGTTCTACAGCCTAGGCCTCCTTTTCCTCCTGAACATGAAATATTTGATGTAACAACCGAACTTTTCCTAGCAGGACTGCTGATCCTCTCAGGTGTGATATTATAGCTTGACATTAACATTGCACTGCATTGTGTTTTCTTTATAATGTAATAATTACTGTACTATTTAGCTTTTTTTGTCATGATGATTATTTTTATGAAGGGCACAAGGCATAGAAGAACCTGCAGTCATTTTTAGGTTTCTAAATAGTTGGTACAAATTGCCTGTAGATTGAGGAACATACAAACAGGAGGCGGGCATCTATGTCCTTGAGTCTTTTCCACCATTCAATGAGGTGATGGTTGATCTACAAATTGCCATTTGTAGAAAGCATTCTAATCCACTCATCAAATTGGTAAGGGTAGCCTCAAGGGAGAGTTTATTGTGTATATTAGAGATTTTTGTTTTGAGAGTCTGGTGAATCATTGTGGATCCAACCGGGGGCAGGCTATTCTGGATTTGGTATTGTGTAATGAGATGGGATTAATTAATGATCTCATAGTAAAGGATCCTCGAGGAAAGAGTGATCATAGCATGCTGGAATTTCAACTTCAATTGGAGAGTGAGAAATTGGAGTTCTACACTAGTGTTCTGGAATTAAGTGAAGATAATTACATAGCTAAGAGGACAGATTTGACCCTAAAAAGCTCTGGCAGATATTTCAGGAGATATTGGATTGCTACCAATTAAAATATAATCTAGAAGGAAGGATGTTGTGAAACGTGAAAGGGTTCAGAAAAGATTTACAAGGATGTTGCCAGGGTTGGAGGATTTGAGCTATAGGGAGAGGCTGAATAGGCTGGGGCTGTTTTCCCTGGAGTATTGAAGGCTGAGGGATGACTTTATAGAGGTTTGTAAAATCACGAGGAGCATGGATTGCATAAACAGGCAAGGGTTTTTCCCCTGGGGTGGGAGAGTCCAGAACTAGAGGGCATATGTTTAAGGTGAGAGGAGAAAAGATATTAAAGGGACTCAAGGGGCAACTTTTTCATGCAGAATATGGTGCATGCATAGAATGAGCTTTCAGAAGAAGTGGTAGAGGCTGGTACAATTGCAGCATTTAAAAGACATCTGGATGGGTATGTGAAAGGAGGATTTAGAGGGATATGAACCAAGTGTTGGCAAATGGGACTAGATTAGGTTGGGATATCTGATTGGCATGGATGAGTTGGACCAAAGGGTCTGCTTCTGTGCTGTACATCTCCATGACTCTAAGGAAGCAATGTTGTAGGAGGAGGGAAGACATTAATAGCAAGGCAAAGGTGTTAAATATATAATATTGCAAAGGTGAATGGTAGGCTGAAAGATTGGGAAATGTTTCACCATCAAGAAAGTGTTATGAAAAAACTCCTAGAAACAGTGAAGATAAACAATGAAAGAAAATTGGAGTAATATATAAAAAATGAATAAGAGCAGCTTGTGTAAATACAGGGAAGAGACGAAAGTGAAAGTTGTCCATTGCAGCATGAGACTGGGGAGTTACTAGTGGGGACTATAGAAATGATGGGGGGCTTAAAATCACTATTTTGCTTTAGTTTTCACAGTGGAGGACGCTAGTACAATACAAAAATAACAAATAATGCAGAGGTTATATAAAGGGAGTAATCTAGAGCTATTGGGCTTAAAGGTAGATATAATCCCAGGGCCTGATGGCCTATATCCTAAAATCTTAAAGGAAATGGCAGTTGAGGCATTGGATTGATTGCTGACAATATTTCAAAATTCCCTGGATGTGGGAAAGATTCCAGTAGGTTCGAAAACTGAGAATATAAAACGATTATTCAAAAAGGGAAGGAGGCAGAATGTAGAAACCTACATAACAGTTTAACATGCCATTGCAAAATTGTTACGGGAGTAATAACAGGACATTTTGAAAGTCAAATTACAATTTGTTGGAGTCAGTATGGTTTTATGAAGGGTAAACTGTGTTTGACCAATTTGTCAGTTCTTTGAAGATGTGGATAATGGAATCCTGCAGATGTATATGAACTTCGAGCAAAAAATTGATAAGGTGCCACACAAATAGTTAATACCTAAGGTAAGATCATATGGGATTAAGATATACTAGCTTAGATAGAGGATTAGCCAACCAACAGATAAGAGTTCAGATAAACCAGTATTTTCTGGTTGGCAAGGTGTAACTGGTGTGGATTTCTATCAAACTATTTATAATCTATATTGATAACTGGGGCACAGGGATAGAAAGTACGACAGCTAAATTTACAGATGACACTAAAATAGGTGAGAAGGTAAATTGCAATGAAGAAATAAAAAATTTACAAATTAATATAGATAGATTAGGAGAATGGGTCAAAATTTGGTAAATGAGGTTTAATGTGAGAAGTGTAAGTTTTCCATTTGGGTGGAGGAACAGAAAGGAAACTCATTATCTAAATGGAGAGAAAAGTCAGAGTGCTTCAGTGCAGAAAGATCTGGGTGTTGTGTACGAATTGCAGAAAATTTAGTATGCTGGTATAGCAGGCAACGAGGAAAACAAGTAGAATTTTGGCATTTATTATTAAAGGAATAGAGTATTGTGGTCAAACGACCATAGGCCCAAAATTGGATAGAACAGGAGAAATCTGGTCCAACAGAAAATTGGCCAACTAAATTGTATCGCAGTCAACAGCTATTGACCATAGAGAATGATGGAAACTACTGTCAAAGAGGTCACAAAGGTTCAGGGGAAACTAGTTACAATTATCCTGAAGGTTGTGTATTGAAAACGTATTGAGCAGCAGAGAATATGAGGGAATATAATTAAGAAGCATAAAATTATGACAGGTGCAGTTAGGCAGACAGCAGGAACTTTTACCCCAGTGGATCGATGACTAGAATACAGGCATAGATTTATGATATCAGTCAGAAGGTTTCGAGGCATTGTGAGGATTTTTTTTCAGTCAGTGTTGTGGGAATCTGGAACTCACTGCCTGTAAGGGTGGTAGAGGTAGAAACATTTAAGCAATATTTAGATGTGCACTTGCAATGCCAAAGCATACAAAGCTGTGGGCTGAGTATTGGAAATCAGAATAGAATTAGACTGTCTGGGATATGAACAGTAGGTGCTTGTTTTGGACTGGCGCTGACTTGGTTTGAAAGGCCTTCTTCTGTGGTGTAGGCCTCTATGAATCTATTAATTGATGTAAAACACATCTGATTTGCTAATGTCCTTTAGGGAGGGATATCTGTTAATGCTATGTGTTCTGGCATTGATATGACTCACACCCATAGATGTGGATGATTCTTAAGTGCCTCCTGAAATGGCCTCAGGGACAATTAGGAATGGGCAATGAATGGTGCTCCATTTGGTGATACGCACATGAATGAATAAGGAAGAAACATACCGTTTCTGCTTTTAAATCTGTTTCTCTGGCAACAATGCAAGAGTATTTTGACACGTTTTTTGGAAATAATCTTTGTTCAGTATTTTTACAATCGAATTTAGGCTGCATACAACCACATGTGAAAATGGCAAAGATACTGAAACTTGTGTTTTTTTTAGGTGGTGCTGGTAATACTCAACTGAATGCACCTGCCTGCACAGACCCAATTGGTGGGTTAATCAAGTCAAGTTCCCTTATAAAACTTGCAGCTGCAGGTGAGAATTATTGTGCTACATTTGTTGTTCTTTTCTATGTACCAAAGAAAATTTAGGATAAGAAATATGATGGAAGACTTACAAATTTCAGACAGGTTTTTAAACGTTTGGCTTAGATTTGATGATTCAGTAGCTGTAATACTTGCAAACTTTGACTGATTTCTGAAATACTTGTGGTATCTTGCTATATATTTTAGTTTTGCATTATCTGCATTCCCAGAATTCAGTATTCATTATAGATAGAATGGGTATTAGCCCCACCTGAGAGGAAATTGGGCATGTAAACAATTAAAATTATTAGGGTAACTTGCCATCTGTGAAGTCATTGGATGGCAAGGAAACACACCCAAGACCTATCTGTCTTCATTTACAGAGATACTAGACAATGTAATTGCCATGTTTTTTGGTTCTCTACTATGGGTTTGATAGTAGGAAGCAATCCTACTTTAGTGGGCAGCAGGATCCCGGGCTACCTTTTTCCTGCTGTTAGTCAATTAAATGGTTACTATTGGGATTGCTGCCCCTATGAAAGATGGTGACCTCCCCCCACCCCACCCCAGCAGCTCATCATGCTCAGCAATGCCTTTGCTAGTGGTGGCCAGTGCTGATGTTGCACCACATCAATAGTGTGTGCTCTCATATTTTACATTTTTGGGGTTCTGGATACTCAAGCAGGCTTTGGTAAGGTAGCAGGGGAGCTGTTGAGGACCGATACTGCTATTATCACCTCTGAGGATCAAAGAACACTTGCAAAGGCGATGCCTCAACAAGAACTTGCATAATTACCCTGGTAGACTCCTCATGTGATATGGCCCTCTTCAGCAGAGACAGGAGGTAGCTCTTCAGTTAGCCACATGGGACCAGTTGGATGCCAAGTAGGCATTGATTTTCCAGCAGGAAGATGACAGGCACTCCACCCACCAATGCTATTTTGACATTGTTTCTGGCTCTTAGCCTATCCCCGGATGGTGATTTCTGCTCATAGGATTTGAGTTTCATTACAGATGGCAGGCAAAAGAGTAGATTATCAATCAGTGTGTATTGTGTGAAAAAGGTGATGAGCAATAGAAACAAGTTGCACTTCCACAGAATTTTAACCTTGTAATATACTGTACAGAGAAATTAGAAAGCAAATTTAGGACTGTGGTATATAAAGAGATTGTGAAGGTAGTTGATCAAAGGTAGTTAAACTAAATAGGCTTTAAATTAAAGGTCAAATTCTGGTTCAAATTGAATGTTGTGGTTGTGAACATAGTTTAGCCTTAGAAAGTGAGGAGGAAAGGGAGTCTGTGGCTCATGTTATGATAAGATAAGTGAAATCTCATAAAAATCAATGTCAATAATAAGATGAATTTCCCTGTGCCAAGATGAGATTTTCGAGTAGAAAGTGAGGACTGCAGATGCTGGAGATCAGAGCTGAAAATGTGTTGCTGGAAAAGCACAGCAGGTCAGGCAGCATCCAAGGAGCAGGAGAATCGACGTTTTGGGCATGAGCCCTTCTTCAGGAGATTCCTGAAGAAGGGCTCATGCCCGAAATGTCGATTCTCCTGCTCCTTGGATGCTGCCTGACCTGCTGCGCTTTTCCAGCAACACATTTTCAGCCAAGATGAGATTTAACAATTTTAAATTTTTACTGTAAGACAGAAGCAAAAGCAACATAAACTAAACATCACTTAACAGGCAACTAATACACCAAACTAAAGAAAAGGTAATCTTGTGTTAATTCATTAATGCATGTCTGAAACACCTCAATTCATTTTGGTGTGCATTGCTCTTAAGACCATAAGACATAGGAGTGGAAGTAAGGTCATTCGGCCCATCGAGTCCACTCTGCCATTCAATCATGGCTGATGGGCATTTCAACTCCACTTACCAGCATTCTCCCCGTAGCATTCTGGCAGCTGTGGCGAATAATGAAATTAAGCACCAGGTTTACTCCCTGATTTCCAGTAGATTCAGATCAAATCTTCCATTGTCATTAGAAAATTGTTCGTCTCAGCCTGATTATTCCAGAAAGGACTTTACACAGCAAGGGCCATCTCAGCAACTCCTTGTTCCTTAAATCTCCAAAAGTCTAATTGTGTTTGTCTTCTTCATTTTGAATTGAAAACAAGGCATTCTACTTGGTGCTCACACAATACAAGCTATCTTTGTTCTGCACACAAGAATTTTTTTTTTTGTTTTTATCTCCAAAAAAGCTGCCATTTCTTTTCCTGTGTTGAGGTGTGAAAATTCACTTACCTTTCAGTAAGTTTCAGGTTGGGTTTCTTGTCCTGGGTCAACCAGATCACAAGGACTTCTCTCTGGTTACAGGTTCCATATGATTACCGTCTCCCTGTCTAGTACATTCTCTTTCACCTTGAAAAAGGCATTTCAGACTAAGTGGATAAAGTCCCATGTTCTTAACACTAGAATGAAGTTAATGGTGAGGACTGAAATAAATAGGGAGAAACTGCTTACAATGGCAGAAGGTCCATTAACTGAAAAGTGCATCATTAAGACTGTGAGATAAAGTAAAAGTACATATGCAATGAGTTTTTAATGTTCTGAAATGCACTACTATAAAGATTAGTGGAAGCAGCTTCACTAAGAACTTTCAAAAGCAAAATGGATAAATACTTGAAGTGTATCAATTGTATGGAAATAATTGGGCATTGGGGCCAAGTGGTTAGAATCATAGAATCATACAGTACAGACAAAGTACTTCACCCATTAAGTCTATACTGCCAAAAATATTCTACTACCTACACAGTACAACTTTCCCACACTAAGCCCATAGCCTGGAACGTTATAAGTGCTCATTCAAGCACTTTTTAAAGATTGTAAATTTTACTGTCTCGCCTGCCCTCCCAGGCAGTATATTCCAGGCCCCACCACCCTCTGGGTGAAAACATTTTTCCTCACACCACCTCTCAACCTCCTGCCTTCCACTTTAAATAAAGGCCGGCAGATTTCCATCCCTAAAGGACATGAGTGAACCAGATGAGACTTTTTTTTTACAACAGCCAGCAGTGGTTATATGGTTACTTTCAGGTTAGCATTCAATTCAAGATCGTTTTCGTTGAATTCAAATAGCTCATTCTGCACTTCATAATGCAATGATTCTTTGCAAACCTAGCATAGCTGTCTATGAATTTGAATTATGTTCAGAAGATCTGGAAATATAGTGAAAATAACCATGATATTACTGGATAATTGTGAAAAACAAATTTGCTGGCCCATCTGTGACTCCAGTCAAAGTTTAGTCTTAAATAATTTGTGAAGTGACCTAGCAAGTCATGTAGTTGTGTCAACTTCCTAGAAACTTTCAAACACAGCAAGAATGAAGAAAAAATCACATACTTATGCAATATTTCTTAACCTTTTATTTTTATTTGATGTTTATAGGTGAGGATGGTGTAAGTGTGGAGGCTGCTGTAAGGTTTGCAAAGACTGCATTCTGCTATGAGTACTTGGAAGTATTCGATATCATCGTTGCACCACTTCTCAGTTTCTTAAGGGTAATGCCTGTATTGATAAACACAGTGAGCTGTAAACTGAATCTCCTGCTTATCTTTCAAGATTGTACTTTTTCATTCATTTTCAGAAAAATGAAAATCTGGCCTGGAAGAGTTATGAGCTTGATTTGGATCTACTGATTGCTATGGAACCATTTGTTTCACCACGTAAACCCAAGCATGGTCTTCCTGTTGGAGCAAACTGCTCAATAGGTGAGTGGTCTTAGGAGCTTATAGCGGAAGAATGCCTCCACATCTTTGGACAGTAGAGATTTCAAATTGGCAGGCAAGGTAAATAAGTTGAAGAAGCAAGTGTGATTGAAGACGGAAGTGTAAAAAAGGTGAAGCAGTAATCATTGCACAGATGAGAGGGGAATGTGCTGCTATAGTTTGTTTGTATTTTGTAGATGAATAGCATTCTAGAGTTCAAAAACGTGCTGCTGGTTCTAGTAAAGTAGTGTTATTGAATAGGATTTCAATGTTCATTAAACTTGTAGCAATCAGGTCATCATATCATACTTGCTGCATGACACAAAATATACACAGTACAGCAAACTTTTTATTAACCAGCACCTATGGGACTAGGAGTGTGCTGGTTGATCAAATATTCTGGTTGTTTAACAGGTCTACATTATCAATGTAAAAACACATACTAAGTAATAGATGCAGAGGATTTGCACATCATTGCTGTGCTTGATTTACACCATCTGAGCGAAAGTGAGGACTGCAGATGCTGAAGATCAGAGTTGAAAAGTGTGGTACTAGAAAAGCACAGCAGGGGTCAGACAGCATCCAAGGAGAAGGCATTTGGTATGCTTTCTTTTATTGGTCAGAGTATTGAGTACAGGAGTTGGGAGGTCATGTTGCAGCTATACAGCATATTGGTTAGGCCACTATTGGAACATTGCATGCAATTCTGGTCTCCTTCCTATCGAAAAGATGTTGTGAAACTTGAAAGGGTTTCAGAAAAGATTTACAAGGATGTTGACAGGGTTGGAGGATTTGAACTTTTAAGGGAGGCCGAATAAGCTGAGGCTGTTTTCCCTGGAGCATCGGAGGCTGAGGGATGACCTTATAGAGGTTTACAAAATTATGAAGGGCATAGATAGGATGAATAGACAAAGTCTTTTCCCTGGGGTTGGGGAGTCCAGAACTAGAGGGCATAGGTTTTGGGTGAGAGGGGAAAGATATAAAAGAGACCTAAGGGACAATTATTTCACGCAGAGGGTGGTAAGTGTATGGATGGGCTGCCAGAGGAAGTGGTGGAGGCTAGTACAATTGAAACATTAAAAGGCATCTGGATGGGTATATGAATAGGAAGGGTTTGGAGAGATATGGACCTGGTGCTGGCAGGTGGGACTAGATTGGGTTCGGATATCTGGTTGGCATGGATGGGTCTGTTTTCGTGTTGTACATCGCTATGACTCTATGACCAGGAGAGTTGATGTTTCGGGCATAAGCCCTTCAGCAGGATTATGCCTGAAATATCAATTGATTCTTCTGCTCCTGGGAAGCTGCCTGACCTGCTGTGCTTTTCCAGCACCACACTTTTTTCGACTTTACAGCACATATCACTTAAGTAAAAGTGCAACTTTGGCTTAAATAAAACTTTTTGGCAGAGACCCTTCTCATTTGTATCCTCAACTGACTGATGGGACGTTGCAAAAATCGCAATAATACAGTAAACTTCCAGTAAGCAAGCCTGCTGTGTAGGCTTTTAAAGGGTGGTGTCATTCTGTTAAATGAGTTGTTCTGTTTTGACGGCATACTCCAGTTTGTTTCAAGAAAACAAATTTCTTCAAGAGTAAATTGTCTGTTTTATCGGAACTAATAGTCTAGGAGACTCCAGGTTGGAAAATATTCAGCACACATTTGTGTGATGGCTTCTGCACTGACTCTTGTTTTGCTTCCGTTTGGTTGCCTTCCATTTCCATGGACTTTGGACTTCTAGTTGATCCTTGCCTCATGTTTGACCTTCTGAAATATCTTAATTTACTGCTGTAGCATTCAATTCCTTTCAATTATTGGTTTTAATTGATGTATAAGGATAAAAGCTGAATACATTTGGATTTTGCTGCACTAATCCTGCTTGACAAAACTGCATATTTTAATCTTCATTGGCAGCTGCACAGCGTCCTCCATCTGTCAGCTGTTTTGTGAAAACTGCTAACTATCAGATAAACAAAGCAGCTCTTATGGCACTGGATTTCCTAAGAAAATTTCAAAAGCCATTGGATCATGTCCTTCTGAAGGCTGGCCCTGCTTTCAAGACACTTCAAAGAATAATCACACAGATATAAATTGGGCACTGAGAAATTAACAAAGAACATCATTGTTCTGGTTTCATTCAGCAAGTGGCCTTGTAACTGAACTGTATTTCAATAAATAAAAACAGAGATTGCTGGAGAAACCAAGCAGGTCTGGCATCATCTGTGGAGATAAAACAGAGTTGGTATTTTGAGTCGCTGGGCTCAAAACGTTAACTCTGCTTTCTCTTCACAGATGATGCCAGACCTGCTGAGTTTCTTCAACAATTTCTGCTTTTGTTTCAGATTTCCACCATACACAGTTCTTTTGTTTTGTTTTTATGTTTTGATAAATTTGGTCTTGGTTTGACAAGTATATGACTTTCCTCTTCCCCTCTTTCTCGGTAGATAGATGGGATAGATGGCAAGTAACAGTCTGGTGAGTGAAAGTCACTCAGGTACTCATCTCTGCAACCTTATTCTTACTCATTATTGTGTTGCTCTAAAAATGTATGTTAATGATTCAGTATGTGGTGAGTAGTGAGCATTTTGGAAAGCACTATACAGCTTTATGTACCACAGATATGTAACAGGAAGATGTTATTTAGATGTTATTTCATTACAAATTGGGAATGTAAGAAAAGTGGGGTTCATGAAAACTGCAGTGCACCGTGGCCATGCAACTTGCTATTGAGACCCTTTATTCTTGATGTAGTTGCTTGTCAACCGTTTGAGCACTAATGGATCACATGTCTCATTTTCTTACTTTCATTATCTGGAAGCTATCAATCTCATTATCAGGAATCATGTGCTAACGTTTATGATTGTCTAGCTCCAAAATTCCACGTCACTGGGCATAGGCTCTTGGGTCCTTGCATCTCTGACCACAAATTTGGTAGATGTTTCTGGGAGGGGGTTGTGGTCCTTGACCTTGAAGTTTTTGGCACTCCTTTCTCTGATTTTCTTTCCCTGTATTTCTTCCTGCTGATATGTGTTCTCAAAGAATGGTATCTCATCAAGCAAGAGCTTCTTCCAACATGGTTTCCTCTGAATGAGGGTTTCCCTGTTGTGACATCTATGTTGCATTTCTTGAGGGAAGCCTTCAGGGAGTCTTTGAAATGTTACCTTTGTCCTTCTCTCATTCAAGTGCCTACCTTGAGCTGGATGAAGATGATTTACTTTGGCAGTTGGAACCCAGGCATCCTAAGCACATGGCCAGTCCAGCAGTGTCAGTTTCAGATGATCGTGGCCTCTTTGCTGGTGCTATTGATTGTTTCAAGGATTCTGATGTTAGTAAACTTGCTCTTTCAGCTGATGCAGAGAATCTGACTCAAACAGCTTTGATGGTACTTCTCAAGGGCTACCTCGTTCAAGTTGTGGAGCCACAGAGAAGAGTCGGAAGGATGGCTATCTTATACACAAGGATTTTCATAGCAGCGCTGATATCACAGTCATTGAAGACTGTCATCCTGAGGTGTCTGAAAGCGGCACTTGTAGATCGGATGCGATGTTCAATCCTTGCACTGATCTCAACCCTAGGTGAGAGGTAGCTTCCCAGGAAGGGGATATATTCCACCTTTGTGAGGATTTCTCTGTTGAAGAAGGTGTTTGGCATGGTTGCCTTCATTGGTTAGAGCATTGAGTTTGGGGGTTAGGACTTCACGTTGTGGCTATAGAGGATGTTGGTGAGGCCATTCTTGGAGTGCACCCTGCTATAGGAAGGATGTTATTACATTGGAGACAGAACAGAAAAGGTTTACAAATATGTTACTGGGAATGGGGGATTTGAGTTCTAGCGAAGTAGGTAATTGGTATTCTTTCCTTTATTGGTCAGAGCATTGAGTATAGGAGGTGGAAGGTCTTGTTACAGCTGTACAGGACATTTAGAATATTGCGTGTGATTCTGGTCTCCTTTCTATCAGAAGGATGTTGTCAAACTTGAAAGGGTTCAGAAAAGATTTACAATGATGTTGCCTGGGTTGGAGGATTTGAGCTATAGGGAGAGGCTGAATAGGTTGGGACTGTTTTCCCTGGAGTATTGGAGGCTCTGGGGTGAACTTATAGAGGTTTATAAAATCATAAGGGGCATCGATAGGAGAAACAGACAAAGTCTTTCCCCTAGGGTGGGGGAGTCCAGAACTAGAGGTTCAGGGTGAGAAGGGAAAGATATAAAAAAGACCTGACTGACAACTATTTCATGCAGGGGATGGTGTGTGCATGGAATGAGCTACCAGAGGAAGTGGTGGAGGCTGGTACAATTGCAGCATTTAAAAGGCATCTGGATGGGGACATGAACAGGAAGGGTTTAGAGGGATAAGTGCCAAGTGCTGGTAGGTGGAACAAGGATGGGTTAGAATGTCTGGTCGGCATGGACGAGTTGGACCAAAAGGTCTGTTTCGGTGCTGTACATCTCTATGACAGGTTGGATAAGCTGGGACTTTTTTTCCTGGAGAATAGGAGGTTGAGGGGTGACCTCATTGAGGTTTGTAAAGTCATGAAAGGAATAGATAATGTAAGTAGCAAAGGTCTTTTCCGTAGGGTGGGGGTATTCAAAACTTGGGATGTAATTTTAAGATAAGTAAAGAAAGATTTAAAAAGGATCTGAGAGGCAACGTTTTCACCCAGGGTGGTTTGTATGTAGAATGATCTACCACGGGAAATGGCAAATGCATGTGTGGTTAGAACATTTTAAACAAATTTGGTCAGGTATATGAATAAGAAAGGCGTAGAGGGAGTTGGAAGCAAATGAGATTAGTTTAGTTGAGGAAACTTAGTCGGCATGAATGAGTTAGATTAAAGAGCTGTTTCTGTGCTATATGACTTGACTATGATCTTACTGGAGGGATTGATTGGAACTTGACCTGAGGCAGGATGCTAAAGGATTTGAGTCATCTTGAGGTTGGGGCTGAGACTAATTCATCAGTATGCTTCCACGAAGACATTAATTGAGGCTTGAATATTCTCTGAGTAAGTGGAGATGACATTGTCATCCACATATTGAAGTTTCACAGCAGTATTGGTATTGTTTGCTTTCTGGATTTCAACCTGTTGAAGTTGAAAAGTTTTCCATCCATCATTAGACAATGTCCACACAACTGGGAAGCTTGTTCTTGAGATGAAGAGCGCTGATGATGAAGATGGAGAAAAAGGTGAGGGTGATAACACACCCCTTTTGATCCCTGACTTGACCTCAAAGGATTCTGTCAGTGAGGGCCATAGCTGACATCATGTGTGGAGGAGACAAAGATTATCGGCTCAACAAGTTCACACCTACTATCTGAAGAGAATCTCACCTCTACTCCCCCCTCACCCTATTCACGTAACCCCGCATTTCCCATGGCAAATCCACCAACAAACGCATTCCTCGACACAATGGGCAATTTAGCATGGCCAATCCACCTAACCTGCACATCTTTGAACTGTTGGCATACTAGGAGGACTAGGAAGAAACCCACACAGACATTGGGCAATGTGCAAAATCCATACAGACAGTCGACTGAGGCTGGAATTGAATCTGGGTCCCGAGTGCTGTGGGAGCAGTGCTAACCCCTCCGTCACCATGCTGTCCACAAGTACAAGCCCCCAGTAATTTTCTCATCTGTCTCCTTCAGCATTCTGGGATAGATCCCATCTGGTCCTGGAGCTTGTTGAATTAATGCTTTTCAAATCGCCCAACACCACCACCTTTTTTATACTGACACACCCTAGAATATGAACATAACCTTCTTGAGGCTCACCATCCACCATGTCATTCTCCTTTATGAATAAAGCTGCAAAGTATTCATTGAGCATCTCATCTACTTCCTGTGTTCCACATATAAGTTCCCTCCTTTGTCCTTGAGTGTAGCTATCCTTTCCCTAGTCAACACTCTTGTTTAAAATGCTTGAGACTTTCCTTAACCTTGTTTGCCAAAAACATTTCATGGTCTCTTTTTGCTCTCCTAATTCCTTGTGTGAGTTCTTTCCTGTTACCTTCTATTCCTAGAGTGCGCTGTCTGTCTACAGTTTCCTAAACCTTACCTGTGGCTCCTTTTTCTTTTTGACTAGAGATCTTAATTTCTCTTGTCATCCAAAGTTCCTGAGTCTTATCATCCATATCCTTCATATTCACAGGAATATGCTGATCCTAAACTGTAATGAATTGACCTTTAAAAGATTCCCAGATGCTAAACGTAGATTTACTCTGAAACAACCACATCTGTCTACATTTCCCAGTTCCTGCCTAATATTGTGACGTTTACTTTCCCACAGTTTAGTACTTTCACCTAAAGACTAGACCTAACTTTATCCATGAGTAACTTGAAACTTTGAGGATGATGGTCATTGCTCCTAAAAAGCTTCCTCACTGAAACTTCCATCACCTGGCCAGGCTTCTTCCCAAATAGCAGGGAGGCCTGTAGTATAATCCCATTAAAGTGATTGCACTCTTCCTGATCTATTAGATTACTAGATTACTTACAGTGTGGAAACAGGCCTTCGGCCCAACAAGTCCACAGCGACCCCCCCCCCCCCTCCCCCCCGAAGTGCAACCTACCCATTCCCCTACATTTACCCCTTTACCTAACACTACGTGCAATTTAGCATGGCCAATTCACCTAACCTGCACATCTTTGGACTGTGGGAGGGAACCGGAGCACCGGGAAGAAACCCACGCAGACACGGGGAGAATGTGCAAACTCCACACAGTCAGTCGCCTGGTCAGGAATTGAACCTGGGTCTCTGGCACTGTGCGGCAGCAGTGCTAACCACTGTGTGACTGTGCCGCCCACTATGGCCTCACTGAGCCTCCAAGGTACTTTCTTAGTACAGCTGTGATAATCTCCATAATCAGTAATGCAACTCCCCCACATATTTTACATCGCTTTCTATCTCACCTGAAATATCTAAATCCTGGAGCATCAAGCTGCCAATCTTGATCCTCTCCCTCAACCTCCACACTGTAAGTAATCTAATCTAGTCTAAAAAAAATTTCAAACGTTATAGGTAAATGTATTAATCGAGCTCTAAGTTCATGATATTGCTCACAATTTTAAAAAAACACCCTTCACCACCAATCCTACAGTGTTCAGTAACTACTCCCTGTCTGTTCTTCCTCTTAGTCTTGCTGGCCTTATTCTCTGGCTCCTTAGGTCATTTAACTTGCTGACCTATTTCTCTGGTTCCCACTCCTCTGCCATACTAGTTTAAACCCTCTAGAGTGGCAATGGTGTTATGGACCAAATTAAACCCCCTCAAAATATATTAAAAAGATAGCCTACACACTAACTTCTTTCCATTTTAAAGGTAGGTGCCAGATGTTTTGTTCCAGATGCAATTCGATTGGTCAAACTACTGAATTTAAAGCAAAACACACTTTATTCATACACTATAGTTAAAACATGACAAAAAGAGGAAATTGGAACAACTTAACTTTATTTACTATTAAATAGTAGATGTTCCAATATAGTAACGTCCAATAACCACACCATTGGTGAAGTCAATAAAATAGATTGACTCACGTGCAATTCTAGCAGCCCAGGAGGAAAAATATCAAGAAACTCTGACAGTATAGCAGGGAAGGATGTCCTGCAGTTTCCAAGCCTGCTGAGATCCCAGCAACAGCTGCTGAGAACTAAAACTAAAAATCTTAGTTTTGTGAGAGCTTGACCACACTCATTCATGCTTCTTCTATTGTTCCAGCTTAAAAAGAGATACCAAATGGCTTCACAAGCTGTTTACTTTGAGTGTTGGAACCTTTGCCTTACAATCTCTCTTTCAAAATAAAAACAAAATGCACCTCCAGAAAAATTTGGCTACAAGAGTTGTTCCTTTTTGAGGTATTTTAGGTGTTAGAGATGATTTCCTTGTATTTCTGGAGTAGCAATGACTGTTTTATATGCTGTTGCATTGTTTTGGAGCTTTGGGAAAAAAAGTCAAAACAACTTTGACTTTTAAAAGGGAGAAGGACAGACAATAGGTAGCACATGGTCAATGAAGGAGAGAGAGAAAGAAAACTGACATAGCGATGAATCTGCACAGTTACTGCCTTTGCTGTTTGAAATTCATCTGTCTCTGGACATCAGAGTGTATCTAGGAAAACATAACAAACAGCGAAATTCACAACTCATCTTGGAGGAACCTGTTTGGGAGAGGTCACAGCACAGAAACAGATAAGTGCATAATTTTAAGAATAGCCTTGCTGTAAATCTACAATAGTGTGTAGAGTAGGTTCTTTCTCGATTATATGTTTTATTGAGATCTGTTGCTTCATTGAATTTTAAAAATATAAGTCCTAAGTATTAAGTTATCCTGGAGCAGTGTTTTTTAGAGCAATAAGACGGTGCTATTTTCTGCATCTGTAGATTGTGAAGGAGCAAATATGGCCTTTAGCAGAGTGATATGCTCTTCTTGTTGGATGTGGGAGTTTACGTGTTACTGAGGATTACATCTGCAATAACTGACTTTGGTTGCGAATCCTATCAGATCGAATGGATCAGTTGGAGCGACACTTAGAGGCAATAAAGAATAGGAAGGAAGAAAAGACGCAGATACTGTTACATAGATGGGTTAACTCCAGTAACGGCAGGAGAGGTAGGCAGGTCTTGTGCAGGAGTCTTCTGTGGCGATCCCCATTTAAACAAGTATGCTGTTTTGGAAAATGTAGGGGATGATGAACTCTCGGGGAATGTAGCATGAACAGCCAAGTTTTTGGTGTCAATACAAGCTCTAATGTAGTGAGGGGTGTGTCTGGTTCCAAGCGATCGATTGTATTAGGGGACTCTCCAGTCTGGGGGGACAGACAGACACTTCTGCGGACAGCAGTGAAAACTCAGAATGGCATGTTGCCTCCCTAGTGTCAGGATCAAGGATGTCTCAGAGACGGTGCAGAATGTTCTCAAAGAGGAGAGGAGCCAGCAAGAGGTCATTGTACACTAGAACCAACGATATAGGAAGAGAAAAGGATGAGATTCTGAAGGGAAGAAATCGAAAGTTAGGCAGGAATTTAAAAAGGAGTTCCTCGAGGGTAGTAATATTTTGATTACTCGTGGTGCTATGAGCTACAGAGGGTACAAGAGAGGAGGGGGAGTAGTGTTTTTGAAAAAGGATAGCATTACAGCTGTACTTAGGGAGGAAATTTCTGGAAATTCATCCAGGGAAGTTATTTGGGTGTAACTGAGAAATAAGAGAGGGATGATCACCTTATTGGGATTGTATAATAGACCCTTTAATAGTCAGTGGGAAATTGAGAAACAAATTTGTAAGGAGATCTCTGTTATTTGTAAGAATATTAGGATGGTTATGGTAAGGGCTTTTAATTCTCCAAACATAGATTGGGACTGCCATAGTGTTAAGGGTTTAGATGGAGAGGAGTTTGTTAAGTGTGTTCAAGAAAATTTTCTGACTAAGCATGTAGATGTGCCTACTTGAAAAGGTGCAAAACCTGACCTATTCTTGGGAAATAAGGCAGGTGTCTGAGGTATCAGTGGGGGAGCACTTTGGGGCTAGCGATAATAATTCTATTAGTTTTAAAATAGTGATGGAAAAGGATAGACCGGATCTAAAGGTTGAAGTTCCAAATTGGAGGAAGGCTAATTTTGATGGTATTAGGCAAGAATTTTCAAAAACTGATTGGGGGCAGATGTTCGCAGGTAAAGGGACAGCTGGAAAATGGGAAGCCTTCAGAAATGAGACAACGAGAATCCAGAGACAATATATTCCTGTTAGGGTGAAAGGAAAGGTAGGTATAGGGAATGCTGGATGAAATTGAGGGTTTGGTTAAGAAAAAGAAGTAAGCTTATGTTAGGTATAGACAAGATAGATTGAGTGAATCCTCAGTGTATAAAGACCATAGGAGTATGCTTAAGTGGGAAGTCAGGAGGGCATAATGGAGATATGAGATAGCTCTGGCAAATAGAGTTAAGTAGAATCCAAAGGGTTTTTACAAATGCGTTAACGACAAAAGGGTAACTAAGGAGAGAATAGGGCCCCCTCAAAGATTAGCAAGGCAGCCTTTATGTGGAAGTGCAGGAGTTGGTGTGATACTAAAGGACTATTTTGCTTCAGTGTTTACTGTGGATAAGGACATGTAAGATATAAAATGTAGAGAAATAGATGGTGACATCTTGAAAAATGTCCATATACCAGGGGAGAAAGTGCTGGATGTCTTGAAATGCATAAAAGTGGACAAATCCCCAGGACCTGATCAGGTGTACACTAGAACTATGGGAAGCTGGGGAAGTGTTTGCTGGGCCCCTTGCTGAGATATTTCTAACACTGATAAACACAGGTGAGGTGCTGGAAGACTGGAGGTTGGCTAGAGTGTAACTACTATTTAAGAAAGGTGGTAAGGACATGCCAGGGCAGTATAGACCGGTGAGCCTGACACCGGTGGTGGGCAGGTTGTTGGAGGGAATCCTGAAGGACAGGATTTACACATATTTGGAAAGGTAAGAATTAATTAGGGATAGTCAATATAGCTTTTGTGTGTGGGAAATCATGTCATACTAACTTAATTGAGTTTTTTTAAAAGAAGTAACAAAGAGGATTTTTGAGGGCAGAGTGGATTACGTGATATATATGAACTTCAGTAAGGACTTTGACAAGGTCCCCCATGGGAGACTGATTGGCAAGGTTAGTTCTCGTGGAATACAAGGAGAACCAGCCTTTTGGATAAAGAAAGGGCTCAAAGTTAGAAGACCTCAAAGGTGATGGTGGAGAGTTGTTTTTCAGACTGGAGACCTGTGGAGTGCCACAAGGAACATGCTGGGTCCACTACTTTTCATCATTGATATAAATGATTTGGATGTGAACACAGGAGGTGGAATTAGTAAGTTTGCAGATGACACCAAAATTGGCGGTGTAATGGACAGCGAAGAAGGTTACCTCAGATTACAACGCGATCTTGATCAAATGGGCCAATGGCTGAGGAGTGGCAGATGGAGTTTAATTTAGATAAATGTGAGGTGCTGCATTTTGGGAAAGCAAATCAAAGCAGGACTTATACACTTAATAGTAAGGTCCTAGAGAGTGTTTCTGAACAAAGAGACCTTGGAGTGCAGATTCAAAGCTCCTTGAAAGCAGAGTCGCAGGTAGATAGGATAGTGAAGAAGGCGTTTAGTATGCTTTGCTGAAAATGTGTTGCTGGAAAAGCGCAGCAGGTCAGGCAGCATCCAAGGAACAGGAGATTCTACGTTTCGGGCATAAGTCCTTCCTGAAGAAGTTTAAGAAATACACTATGGAATGTATGCATAAGAACTGCATATATACAGTCAATAGATAGACAAACTGTATTTTTAATACTGAAAAATGTGTTGCTGGAAAAGCACAGCAGGTCAGGCAGCATCCAAGAGCAGGAAAATCAACGTTTTGGGCATAAGCCCTTCCTGAAGAAGGGCTTATGCCCGAAACGTCGAATTTCCTGTTCCTTGGATGCTGCCTGACCTGCTGCGCTTTTCCAGCAACACATTTTCAGCTCTGATCTCCAGCATCTGCAGACCTCACTTTCTCCCCGTTTAGTATGCTTTCTTCTACTGGTCAGAGTATTGAGTGCAGGAGTTGAGAGGTCCTGTTGCAGCTGCACAGGACATTGGTTAGGCCACTTTTGGAATATTTGTGCTGTTCTGGTCTCCTTCCTATTAGAAGGATGTTGTGAAACTTGAAAAGTTTCAGAAAAGATTTACAAGGATGTTGCCAGGGTTGGAGGATTTGAGGTATCGGGAGAAGTTAAATAGGCTGGGGCTGTTTTACCAGGAGCATTGGAGGCTGCAGGGTGACATTATTGAGGTTTATTATAGAGTTGCATGGATAGGGTAAATTGACAAGGTCTTTTTCCCTGGGGTGGGGGAGTCCAGAACTAGAGAGCATAGGTTTAAGGGTGAGAGAGGAAAGATGTAAAAGGGATCCAAGGGGCAATGTTTTCACACAGAGGGTAAGACCATAAGACACAGGAGTGGAAGTAAGGCCATTTGATCCATTGTGTCCACTCTGCCATTCAGTCGTGGCTGATGGGCATTTCCCTGTGTCCCTGAATTCCTTGCAAGATTAAGAATTTATCAATGTCTGCCTTGAAGACATTTAATGACCCGGCCTCCACTGTGCTCTGTGGCAATGAATTCCACAGGCCTGCCACTATCTGGCTGAAGAAATGTCTCCTCATTTCTGTTTTAAATTGACCCCCTCTAATTCTAAGGCTGTGCCCACGGGTCCTAACTTACCCTGTCTGATGGAAACAAATTCCCAGTGTCCACCCTTTCTAAACCATGCATTATCTTGTAAGTTTCTATTACATGCCCCCTCAATCTTCTGAACTCTAATTGAACACAATCCCAGGATCCTCAGCCGTTCATCGAATGTGAGGCCTACCATTCCAGGGACCATTCATGTGAATGTCTGCTGGAAACGCTGCAGTGCCAGTATGTCCTTCCTGAGGTGTGGGGCCCAAAACTAGATACAGTATTCTAAATGAGACCTAACTAGAGCTTTATAAAGCCTCAGTAGCACATCACTGCTTTTACATTCCAACCCTCTTGAGATAAATGACGACATTGCATTTGCTTTCTTAACCATAGACTCAACTGGCAAGTCAACCTTTAGAGAATCCTGGACTGGCACTCCCAGATCCCTTTGTTACTTTGGCTTAAGGAATTTTTTCACCGTTTAGAAAATAGTCCGTCCCTATATTCTTTTTTCATCAGCCATTTCTTGGACTACTCTCCTAAACTGTCTAAATCTTTCTGCAGCCTTCCCACCTCCTCAGAACTACCTACCTGTCCACCTAAATTTGTATCATCAGCGAACTTTGCCAGAATGCCCCCAGTCCACTCATCCAGATCATTAATATATAAAGTGTTTAGCCCCACCACTGAACCCTACAGGACATGACTTGTCACTAGCTGCCATTCCAAAAAAAAGAACCTTTTATTCCAACTCTCTGCCTTCTGTCAGACAGCCAAAGCTCAATCCATGCCAGTAGCTCACCTTGAACACCATGGGCAGCCTTCCGCACGGCACCTTATCAAAGGCCTTTTGGAAGTGTAGGTAGATAATATCCGCTGTGTTTCTCTGGTCTAACCTACTTGTTACCTCTTCAAGGAATTCTAACAGGTTTGTCAGACATGACCTCCCTTTACTAAATCCATGCTGACTTGTTGCAATCCGACCCTGGGCTTCCAAGAATTTAGAAATCTCATCCTTAACGATGGATTCTATAATTTTACCTACAACCAAGGTTAGGATAATTGGCCCATAATTTTCCGTCTTTTGTCTTCATCCTTTCTTGAACAAGGGGGTTACAACAGCAATTTTCCAATCATCTGGGACTTTCCCTGACTCCAGTAATTTTTGAAAGATTATAATCAATGCCTCCGCTATTTCCACAGCCACCTCCCTCAGAACTCTAGGATGTAGCCATCGAGGCCAGGAGATTTATCAATTTTTAGACCTTTTAACATTTTGAGCACACTCTCTTTTGTAATGGCTATCATATTCAACTCTGCCCCTTGACTCCTCTTAATTGTTGGGATATTACTCATGTCTTCCACTGTGAAGACTGACATAAAGTATTTAAGTTCATTAAGCATTTATTTTCTTATCTCCCATCATGAGCCTTCCTGCATCAATTTGGAGTAGCCCAATTTTTACTTTTGCCTCTTGTTTGTTTCTTATGTATTGAAAGAAACTTTTACTATTATTTCTAATATTGCTGGCTAGCTTATCTTCAAATTTGATCCTCTCCTTCCTTATTTCTCTCGGAATCTTCCCAGTCTTCTGATTTCTCAGTGCTTTTGGTCAGTTTGTGGGCTCTCTCTCTTTCTATGTTGCATTTCCTGACTTCCTTTGTCAGCCATGGCTGTGTAATCCAAACATGCTCCCCGCCACCCCAGATAATCTTTCGTTTCTTTGGGATGAACTTCTGTACTGTGTCCTCAATTACATGCAGAAACTCCTGCCATTGGTCCTCTACTGTCTTTCCCACTAGGCTCTGCGTCCAGTCGATTTTCGTTAATTCCTCCCTCATGCCCTTGTAATTACCTTTTATTTAACTGTAACACCATTACATCTGATTTTGCTTTCTCTCTTTCGAATTGCAGTCTGCACTCTACCATATTATGATCATTGCCTCCAAAGTGCTCCCTTACTTTAAGATCTTTTATAAAGTCTGGCTCATTACATTGTACTAAGTCCAGAATAGCCTGCTCCCCTGTGAGCTCCATCACAAGGTGTTCCAAAAAGCCATCCTGTAAGCATTCCATGAATTCCCTTTCTTTGGATCCACTGGCAACATTATTCACCCAGTCCATTTGCTTATTGATGTCCCCCATGATCACAGTGACCTTGCCTTTCTGACATGCCCTTACTATTTCCTGGTCCATCTTGCGTCCATGGTCCTGACCACTGCTGGGAGGTCTGTACATAATCCCCATTATGGTTTTTTATGCCTTTGTGGTTCCTCAACTTCACCCACACAGACTCCATATCATCTGACCCTGTATTGCTCGGTGCCATAGATTTAATTTCATTCTTAACTAAGAAGGCAACCCTGCCCCCTCTGCCCACCTTCCTGTCTTTTCGACAAGTTGTAAATCCTTGCATGTTTAACTGCCAGTCCTGAATCCCCTGCAACCAACGTCTCTGTGATGCCTACCACATTATAATCATTCACGATGATTTGTGCTGTTAATTCATCTACTTTGTTCCGAATACCACGAGCATTCAGGTAAAGCATCTTAATGCTAATTTTCTTATCCTCATGATATCCAGCACCTCTAGTAGTAGGTCCTAAGTTAACCTTCCTTTTTGCTTCTTCTTAGTCTGCCTCACACTTAAAATTGCACACATGCTAACCTGCTGCTTATCTTTCTACTTGACTCCATACTCGCTGTTGTTTTCCTTTTCCCTTCCCCTGACTCACAAGTTTAAAGTCCTAGTGACCACCCTATTTATCCTTTTCACCAGAACACTGGTTTCACATCAGTTCAGGTGGAGACCGTCCCATCGGTACAGATCTCCCCGATTCCAAAACTGATGCCAATGTCCCATGAAATGGAATCCCTCTTTCCCACAGCAATCTCTTAGCCACGTGTTTATTTCCCTAATTTTCTTCCCCTTGTGCTAATTAGCATGTGGCATAAGGTAGTGCGTGTATGGAATGAACTGCCAGAGGAAGTGGTGGAGGCTGGTACAATTGCAACATTTAAAAGGCGTCTGGATGGGTATATGAATAGGAAATGTTTAGAGGGCTATGGGTCAAGTGTTGGCAAATGGGACTAGATTAGGTTGGGATATCTGGTTGGCAGTTACGAGTTGGATGAAAGGGTTTGTTTCCATGCTGTACATCTCAATAACTCTATGACAGTAAAAACCATTGTATTGTCGTACTGGCAAACCTCCCTGCCAGGACATTGGTGCATTCTTCTGTTCATATTCCAGGAACATAATGACTGAATGAAACTTCACCATTTATGTTCTGATCTGAAGTGAGAGTCTTTCAGATCTCTCAATCCTGCCACCATCACCTCTCTGCCATAGGGTTTATGTTGTGAGTGTTTGTGTCTGTGTCTGTGATGTTGGGGGGTTTGAGTTCCTCCAGGTAGACATCTTGTGGTAGACTGGGAGAAAGTGAGCACTGTAGATGCTGGAGATCAGAGTTGAAGAGTGTGGTGCTGGAAAAGCACAGATGGTCAAGTAGCATCTGAGGAGCAGGAGAGTCGACATTTTGAGGATAAGCTCTTCATCAGGAATGATGAAAGAGCTTCAGTGATTCAATCCTGAAGAAGAGCTTATCCTCAAAATGCTGATTCTCCTGCTTCTCAGATGCTGCCTGACTGGCTGTCCTTTTCGAGGTGCTGTTGCAGCCTTCATCCGTCATTGCAGCCATTGATAACATGAAAATAATTTCTGCCTGAATTACCATTGAGGATAATTTTAGGATTGTGCCTTGTCTGGGTCCTGCCCCCTCACCTCACTGTTAGAGGTGGCCCTGCCAGGAGTTCAGAAGTCCCAATGGCATCACTCTTGATCTACCAAACACTCAAATCTCTTCACTATCACAAGGTGGCAGTCCACAGCAAGGGTGTCTGGGAATCAAGTTATTTCAGTTGGCTGGACAGCTGGTTTATGATGCAGAATGATGTCAAAAGCATGGTTTCTGTTCTCACACCGACGGAGGTTACCATCAGGGTGTCCCTTTTGTAATCCCTCCCAATAAATGATCAGACCTATGGTCTGATAGGTTTATGGCATGGATTGCCACCTTGCCACAGTGGAGAGGCTTGCATGTTCCATTAATCCTGAGATTGATGCCGTTAGGAGTTCTCAACCCATGCTGGTTTGGAAGTATATGGTATTACCTCCCAACAGAATAAAATCATGAAGTTACCCCAGTGAAGGAACTTTCAGATCTCCTTCATGGTCACTGTGTATAATCTGGAGAGGGAAACAGTCTAATACCTCACTCTGGAAGGCAGGCAAGGTCATTAAGGTACTTGGTGAATAATTTCTGTTCATTTACCCGTGTCTGTGCAGAAACACATGTTGACAACTGAAACCACATGCATGTAGCAAGGTTGTTTTGATGCAGCTTCAATCATATAAAATTCATCTCTTTAGGAGGGTAAATGGACCATTGCTGAATTATGGTTAATATTAGATGAATCTGTTTCTTACAGGAGGAACACTTCAACCTGGTGGGGCTACCATCTCATGTGATGATCTTGTGATACTAGCGGAAGCAGTGTTTGCATATACCTGTACCCCTTTAGAGGTATGTGTTAAGATTTTTACAGCAAATATTTCAAGTCAGGACTTTGTATCAAAAAGGCGCACCAATTATTCAGTTTGCTGCAATATTTGAAACTTTAAAATGCTAGTTTAGTTTAGCAACATGGAGAAAAAAAGGAATTAATATCCATAATAAGAACAGAAGGTGATGGAAATGCTCAGCAAGTCTGGTGGCATTCTCCTAGTGAAGACAGAGTTAAGGTGGAATTTAATGGTTATATTCATGGACTTGTTCAGTGGAGCTGATGGCAGCCTTGCAGCAGCCATCTCCCAGAGAGCTGTCTGGTTTTGATCCCAGTCCAGCAGTTTGCTGGCTTCAGTGATGGTATCCCAGGCTCAGCAAAGAGAATTCTTCATAGGAATTTCTCCTGCAAGACAAATGTCGCACCTGCAAGCAGAGCTGGCTGACCATTCTTCACTATTGGCAATGCTATTTTCAGTGGAGGCCACTGCTGGTATCTCAGAAGGCACTAGGCAGAAGATCATCCTTGGAATCTCTGTAACACAAGTAAGGAGGAGTAGAACTGCAGGGGTCAATGAGGGAGGCCCCAAGGAGAGGAAGACAAGAGAAGGGATGTCAGTGTAAAGAGGCAGATCTTTCTGTGGATCTCTCCTTTTCGGCTAGCTTATGACAGATAATTTCCAGCACACAGGTTCTATAGGCCAGTAGACATAGAACATAGAACATAGAAAAATACAGCGCAGTATAGGCCCTTTGGCCCTCGACGTTGCGCCGATCCAAGCCCATCTAACCTACACTAGCTACACTAACCTCCATATGCCTATCCAATGCCAGTTTAAATGCCCAGATAGAGGGAGAGTCCACCACTGTTACTGGCAGAGCATTCCATGAACTCACGACTTGCTGAGTAAAGAATCTACCCCTAAAATCTGACCTATACCTACCATCCCTTAATTTAAAGCTATGCGCCCTCATAATATCTGACTCCATACGTGGAAAAAGGTTCTCATGGTCAACCCTATCTAAACCCCTAATCATCTTTTACACCTCTATCAAGTCACCCATAAACCTTCTTTTCTCCAATGAAAACAGCACCAAGTGCCTCAGCCTTTCCTCATACGATCTTCCTACCATACCAGGCAACATCCTGGTATAAACCTCCTCTGCACCCGTTCCAGTGCCTCCACATCCTTCCTATGATATGGCGACCAAAACTGCACACAATACTCCAGATGCGGCCGCACCAGAGTCTTATACAACTGCAACATGACCTCAGGACTCCAGAACTCAATTCCTCTACCAATAAAAGCCAGTACGCCATATGCCATCTTTACAGCACTCTGTACCTGGTGGCAACTTTCAGAGATCTGTGTACATGAACACCAAGATCCCTCTGCTCATCCACACTACTAAGTATCTGACCATTAGCCCAGTACTCCATCTTCTTGTTACTCTTACCAAAGTGAATCACTTCACACTTAGCTACATTGAACTCCATTTGCCACCTTTCTGCCCAGCTTTACAGCTTATCTATATCCCGCTGTAACCTGCCACATCCTTCCTCACTGTCAACAACTCCACCGACTTTCGTATCATCCGCAAACTTGCTCACCCAACCTTCTAGCCCCTCCTCCATGTCATTTATAAAAATGACAAACAGCAATGGTCCTAAAACAGATCCTTGTGGAACACTGCTCGTAACTGCACTCCAAGATGAACCTTTACCATCAACTACTGCCCTCTGTCTTCTTCCAGCCAGCCAATTCCTAATCCAAACCTCCAACTCACCCTCAATGCCATACCTCTGTATTTTTTGCAGTAGCCTACCATGGGGAACCTTATCAAATGCCTTACTAAAATCCATATACACCACATCTACCCCTTTACCCTCATCCACCTCCTTAGTCACCTTCTCAAAGAATTCAATAAGGTTTGTGAGGCACGACCTGCCCTTCACAAAACCATGCTGACTATTCTTGATCACATTATTCCTATCCTGATGTTCATAAATCCTATCCCTTACAATTCTCTCTAAGACTTTGCCCACAACAGAAGTGAGACTCACCGGCCTATAGTTACTTGGGTTATCCCTACTCCCCTTCTTGAACAAGGGAACCACATTTGCTGTCCTCCAGTCTTCTGGCACTATTCCTGTAGACAACGAGGACATAAAAATCAAGGCCAATGGCTCTGCAATCTCCTCCCTTGCTTCCCAGATAATCCTAGGATAAATACCATCAGGCCCAGGGGACTTATCTATTTTCACCCTTTCCAGAATTTCCAACACCTCTTCCCTACATATCGCAAAGCCATCCATTCTAATTAATTGTGACTCAATATTCACATCGGCAACAATGTCCTGTTCCTGAGTGAATACTGACGAAAAGTATTCATTCAGTGTCTCCCCAATTTCTTCAGCCTCCACATGCAACTTCCCACTACTATCTTTGACTGGACCTATTCCTACCCTAGTCATTCTTTTATTCCTGACATACCTATAGAAAGCCTTTGGGTTTTCCCTAATCCTACCTACCAAGGACTTTTCATGTCCCCTCCTTGCTGCTCTTAGCTCTCTCTTTAGATCCTTCCTGGCTACCTTATAACTCTCAATCACCCCAATGGAACCTTCACGCCTCATCTTTACATAGGCCGCCCTCTTCCCTTTAACAAGGGATTCCAATTCCTTATTAAACTACGGCTCCCTCACACGACCCTTTCCTTCCTGCCTGACAGGTACATACTTATCAAGGACACTCAATAGTTGCTCCTTGAACAAGCTCCACATATTGATTGTGCCCTTCCCTTGAAGCCTACTTTTCCAAGCCACGCATCCGAAGTCATGCCTCACCACATCATAATTTCCCTGCCCCTAGCTATAACTCTTGCCCTGCAGTGCACACTTCTCCCTCTCCATCACTAGAGTAAAAGTCACCGAATTGTGGTCACTGTCCCCAAAGTGCTCACCTACCTCCAATTCTAACACCTGGCCTGGTTCATTACCCAGAACCAAATCCAGTATGGCCTCACCTCTTGTTGGCCTGTCTACATATTGTGTCAGGAAACCCTCCTGCACACATTGGACAAACACTGACCCATCTAACGTACTCGAGCAATAGCTTTCCCAGTCAATATCTGGAAAGTTAAAGTCCCCCATAACAACCACCCTATTACTTTCACTCTTCTCCTGAATCATCCTCGCAATCCTTTCTTCTACGTCTATAGGACTATTAGGAGGCCTGTAGAAAACTCCTAACAGGGTGACCTCACCTTTCCTATTTCTAACCTCAGCCCAAACTACCTCAGATGGCGAGTCTTCATCCATTGTCCTTTCCACTGCTGTAATACTATCTTTGACAAGCAATGCCACACCTCCCCCTCTTTTACCCCCCACCTCTGACCCTACTAAAACATTTAAACCCTGGAACCTGCAACAGCCAATCCTGTCCCTGTTCGACCCATGTCTCTGTAATAGCTACAACATCGAAATCCCAGGTACCAACCCACGCTGCAAGTTCACCTACCTTATTTCGTACACTTCTGGCATTGAAGTATACACACTTCAAGCCACCTTCCTGTTTACAGGCACCCTCCTTCGAGATTGATGTTCCTAACCTCCCTACACTCCAGGTCCTGCACCCTAAAGCTACAGTCCAGGTTCCCATGCCCCTGCAGAGTTAGTTAAAACCCCCCTAAAGAGCACTAGCAAACTTCCTCCAAGGATACTGGTACCCCTCAGGTTCAGGTGTAGACCATCCTGTTTATAGAGGTCCCACCTTCCCCAGAAAGAACCCCAGTTATCCAGAAACCGGAATCCCTCCCTCCTGCACCATCCCTGTAGCCACGCATTTAACTGCTCTCTCTCCCTATTCTTCAGACTCTCTATCACGTGGCACGGGTAACAAACCAGGGACGTAGAATCATAGAGTCATACATACCAAAGCTGCTTTCCAACACTTGGCCCATTGTCTTGAATGTTATGATATTTCAAGTGCTTCTTCAATTACTTTTAAATATTGAGGTTTCCTGCGTCTAATACTCTTCCAGATATGCATTCCGGAGTGCCACCACCTTCTGGGTGAATAAAATATTTCTTTCAACTCCCTCTAAACTTGTTGCCTTTAAAATTATGGTCCCTTGTTATTGACCTTTTAACTAAGTTGAACAGTTGCTTTCTTCCCACTCTGTTTTGTAATCAGCCTTCTCTGCTCTAAAGAAAACAACCCAAGCCCATTCAGTCTCTCTTCATAGCAGAATGGTTCAAACCTAGGCAATATCTGGTGAATGTCTTCTATACCCTCTCCAGTGCAATTCTTCCCATAGAGTGGTGAACATAATTGCCCGCAGTACATTAGCTGTGATCTAACCAAAATTTTGCACAGATCCTACACGGCCCAGCCTTCTCTTATAATCTATGTCATAACTAATAAAGGCAAGTCTTCTGTATACCTTAACTATGTATTAACCTGTGAACAAGCACCCAAAGATCTCTCTGTTCCTCTGAGTTTCCCAGTGTCCTGCTTTTTACTGCGGACACCTTGTCTTGGCCTTACACTTATCTGCTACTGATTTGTTCAATCAATCCATATCTATCCCTTGTAACATAAGACCCCCTATTAACCAAATGGCCAACTTCATGAGATCTATAAACTTAACTATTAAACCAGCCCCCACCCTCTTCGCAAACGATAAGGTACCCAGCATTGATGTTTGTGGTATGCTAATGAGCACTGGCCTCCAGTCACACAAACTGCCTTCTACCATCACCCTCTGTTTCCACCACGAAGTCAACTTTGCATTCACCTTGCCAAGTTACTTGGCTCCCATCTGCCTTTATGTTCTTTATCAGTGTCCAATGTAGGATCTTGTCAAAGGCTTTACTGAAGTCCATATAAACTACATCAACTGTATCACAATTGTCAAACACTTAGTCACCTCTTCCAAAACTTCCAGCAGATTTGTTAGGCATGACTTCAGTCTGAAAAATTCAAGCTGATTATCCCTGATCAAACCTTGCCACTTCAAGAAGAGATGCATTCTGTCCTTCAGAATTTTCTCCATTGGTTTGCCAACCACTGATGTGAGACTCATTAGTTTATACTCCCCTTCTTGAAAAATGGAACCACATTGCCATCCTCTGGCACCTCCCCTCTGGGCAGTGAGGAATTTGGTCCATCACCCATGTAATTTCATCCCTCATCTCCCAAGCTGCCTGGGATACAAGTAATTCAGAGCAGGGGATTTGTCAACTTTTAAGCCTGCCTACAATCTGCATATAACGTAGAGCATAGATCAGTACAGCACAGGGATAGGCCCTTTGACTCACGATGTCTGTGCTGATCATGATACCATTCTAAATTAATCTAATATGTCTGCACATGTTCTATATCCCTCTGTTCCCTATCTTTTTGCCATGTCTGTTTTAAAGCCTCTTAAATGTTGCTATCGTTTCTGCTTTTACCCCCTCCCCTGGCAGCGCAATCCAGGCATCTACAAACCTCAGTGTAACAAAAAAATGTCTCTCAATTTAAACCTATGCCTTTAGTATTTGGTATTTCCACCCTGGGAAAAAGACTCGGATTATCTACCCAATTCATACCTCGCATAATTTTATATGCTTCTATCAGCATCTATCGCCCCTCAGCATCCGAGGATCTAGTGAAAAAAATCCAGCCTCTATTACTTCCTCACTCCCTATGTTAATCTGCTCAAGAATGCCACAGTTGGTCACCCTAAATTCTGTAGTCTCATCTTTCTCCTTCTTAGTGAAGGCAGAAGTGAAGTATTCATTTAACACCTTATCACTGTTCACCATTTCCAAGCACAGATTGCCCTTGATCTCTAATGGGCTATATTATTTCCTGTTATCCTCTTCATCTTAATATACTTATAGAATATCTCAAATTCTCCAGAGTTTACCCACCAGAGTTTTCTCTTGTCCCCTCTTTGGTTTCGTAATTGCTTTCCTTAGCTCCTCCCCTCACTTTCAAAACACCACTAGTCCCTCTATTGATTTGCTCCCTTTGTATCTGCTAAAAGTCTTTCCTTTCCTTCTTATCGAGTTCTGAATATTCCTAGATATCAGGGCTGCCTGGGCTTGTTACTTCCACATTTCACCTGAAAGGGAAAATGTTGCACTTGTCCTCTCATCTATTCCTTTTTGAATGCCTTCTACTGTTCTGTTGTAGTTTTTCCCATAAGTAGCTGTTTCCAATCTACTTTGCCAGACCCTACATTATTTTAATTAAATCTGCCTTCCCACAATCTGAAGGCTTTTATTTCAGAACATAGTTTTCCTTTCCTGAACAAACTTAAATCATACTTTGTTGTGGTTGCTGTCACTTAAATGCACCTCTTCTCCTCCCTCAACCACCAACTTTGTTCCCCAGAATTAGGTTGAGCAGTGTACCATCCCACATTGGGTCTTCTACGTGTTGGCATAAAAAGCTCTCCTGAATACATTGCAAAAATCAAACTTGTCTAAACTCTTTACATTGTGACCATCCCGATTAATGCTGGCGAATTTGAAATTCCGTAAAATAATTAACCTATTTTAGTATTATTATTTTTAAACGCCTCAGTGAATTGCCTAAATATTTGCTCCTCTAATGCTGGCTGGCTGACTGCTGCAAATGTATTATAGGGTCCCAAACAATGTATCTGCCCCCTTTTTATTTGTAAGCTTTATCTTTTTAAAGTTAAAAATCACACAACACCAGGTTAATTGGAAACAAACTAGCTTTCGGAGCATCGCTCCTTCATCAGGTGATAGTGGAGGGCTCAATCCTAATACAGAATTTATAGCAAAAATTTACAGTGTGATCTAACTGAAATTATACATTGAAAAATTGATTGTTAAGTCTTTCTTCTGTTTGAATACCATGAAAGTTTCACATCTTTCATGTGTAAATCACAAAAAAAATCCTCCAAGGCGGACTTTGGGACAGGCAGCAGCGAAAAGTGTCCAAGCAGGGGCTGATAGCCAAGTTTGGTACCCATAGGGAGGGCCTCAACTGGGACCTTGGGTTCATGTCACATTACAGGTGACCACCATTGCACTACACACACACACACACACACACACAAAGACCCACATGCACACATATATTTTGTGGGGTGAATTTGTACTTGCAGGGTTACATTGTATTTTGCTCAAAAACTGCATGCATTCATGTAAAACTCCGTTATCTCATTTTTAGATTAGAATCAATCTAAGCATCTTGGCATAGACAGAGAAATAGGGGACTAACACCTTCAACATATTGTCTAGCTATCATCCGTTGTTAACAGCTAACCTGAAAATGCAACTTTTAAAAAAAAGTTTTGTAATTTACATGAAAGAAGTGAAACTTTCATGGTATTCAAACAGAAGAAAGACTTAACAATCAATTTTTCAATGTATAATTTCAGTTACATCACACTGTAAATTTTTGCTATAAATTCTGTGTGTTAGGATTGAGCCCTCCACTATCACCTGATGAAGGAGCATCGCTCTGAAAGCTAGTGTGCTTCCAATTGAACCTGTTTGAATATAACCTGGTGTTGTGTGATTTTTAACTTTGTACACCGCAGTCCAACACCGGCATCTCCAAATCATATATTTTTAAAGCTTCATTTCAAGACCCTTCCAAGGTATTGTCCCTTCCTACTGCAGTAACTGACACCTTAACCAATAATGCAACACCACCTACTCTTTTACACTCTACCCTGTCTTGCCTGAAGATCCGATACCCTGGAGTGTTTAGTTGCCAGTCTTCCCCTTCTCTCGACCACATCTGTGATGGCAGCACTAGTACAATTTGACATGGCCTTCAGCAGATGCTCAAGTTCCAAGACTCTGCACTCAAGCTGTTTGTACTGGTGGCACTTCCCACACACTCACCCACGCAGCCAGAAGCATCTAGGAGTTTTAATATCCTGTCAATAGCACAACAGACTGGCTTGAGCTCCCCTGTCACATTCCATTAAATTTAAAAAAAAAGCAATGGGAGACCCAAATACAAAAGCCTAAAAAAAACCTATGGAAACAGTTAAAGGCAACGTGTCTGTATTAAAAGTGTAAATTTCAGTAGAATATTTTAAAATGATTAGATTCCCTACAGTGTGGAAATAGGCCCTTCGGCCCAACTAGTCCACACCGACCCTCCGAAGAGTAACCTCACCCACCCAGACCCATTCCCCCCCAACTAATGCGCCTAACTCTACAGGCAATTTTAGCATAGCCAATTCACCTAACCTGCACATCTTTGGACTGTGGGAGGAAACCGGAGCACCCGGAGGGAACCCACACAGACACGGAGAGAATGTGCAAATTCCACACAGACAGTCGCCCGAGGCTGGAATTGAACACGGGCCCCTGGCGCTGTGAGGCAGCAGTGCTAACCACTGAGCCACTGTGCTGCCCCATAGTAAAGAATAGTAGAAAATTCAGAAAAAGTAGAAAAGAGAAATACTCACCTGCTAATTATTTATCTGTGATGTCACATTGGCATAGAACATAGAATGTTACAGCGCAGTACGTGCCCTTCAACCCTTGATGTTGCACCAACCTGTGGAACCAATCTGAAGCCCAATACATATTCCATTTTTATCCATATGTTTATCCAATGACCATTTAAATGCCCTTAAAGTTGGTGAATCTACTATAGTTGTAGGCAGTGCATTCCCCCCCCCCCCATTACTCTTGCGTGAAGAAACTACATTTGACATCCATCCTATATATATCACCCCTCAATTTAAAGCTATGACTCCTTGTGCTTGCCATCACCATCTGAGGAAAAAGGCTCTCACTGTCCACCCTATGTTTCACTTAACATGTTCACTTAGGCCACAGCAGCCTTGTGACACTATCTCTCAGTTCTTTTTTCTGTAGTGGAGCGAGAACCAATTCCTACAGGGCAAGGAAGGGCAAAAGCAAATGCAAACAAGTGAACAAACACTTGTTCCACATTCCCCTAACTCACCACTGACTAAACTCCCCAGCCTTGCACTCGATCTTCAACAGTGTTCGTTTGTAAAGCTGCACTTAAGAGCTCCTAAAGCACTTAGAATTTATACATACATGATCTGTTTCTTCAGAACTAGTTTAGTCCTATTGGCTTGCTACCTATTGAGCTTACACAGTGGAGGGTATTGCTACCCTGCCTAAGCTAAAAATTCAGTTGACAAAAAAGAAACTCACCACTTAAACGTTACTTTCCAAATGCTTTTAATAATACACTACATTAGAGTAAAACACAAAATTTAAATTCAGAAGTCTAAAATTTACATTGTATCTCACCCGTGACCAAATCCCACAGACTTGCACTTGATCTTCAGTTGCACTCGTTTGCTCAACTTGTTGGACCTATTTATGAAGCACTGCAGGCAGGGGCTGTGGATCTTCAGAAAGATTGTTGCATATCTGTGAAAACAGGATTTTCAGACTACTGAACTGGGAGGACATGTGGAGGCCATGTCTCAGCCATGGACCTTTTGTGCCATTGGATCCTGTCAGTGTTGACTACATTGGACATCAGGGAAATCATCTGGTCGATGACAACCAAAGCCTTTCCTGGCAAGGCAGAAAAAAAAGCATGATCAACCCCAACCAACTGTGTCCATTTGATTCACAAACTTCTCCACTGCAGACCCTTTCTGGCAGTCACTTGATCTTACACCAAAACTGCAGAACCTGCTACCGAAGACTTTTGGCTGAGTCTGGCTGCAGTTTTGCAAAAGGTGACCACATTCTCAAGGTAGTTGCCATTTGCACTCTCACTGCGGGCTCTATGCAGAATCCTTTGGTCTCAATAATAGTGATGAAACTTCTTGATTTATTCTCATTCGATTTGATTTATTGTTGTCACGTATACCCAAGTATGGTGAAAAGTTTTGTTTTGCATGCGGTACAGGCAGGTCATGACATACAAGGATATACAGCTCATAGGGTAATTGAACAGAGTGAGGCATACAAAGTTATGGCTGCACAGGATGTGTACAAAAGGAAGATCAACATTTAGATTTGAAATTTCAGAGGTCCATTCAGCAGCCTAATGGTCAGGCTTTGGTAAAGGTAAGGATATTTCATGAGGCATTGGGAAAAGTGGGCATACTCTCAATCTGCAAATCTTCCACAGTTCTCCAATAAGAAATATAAGCAGGGAATGCTTCAGGAAGTTGCCAAACAATCAATTGTAAAACCCGTCCTAGTGAATGTTGATCCAAGTTTTCCATATTAACCTTTCAGAAGTGAAAGGATTGTCATGGAGTAGAAGGTCCAATTAGAGATTCATTGATGAAGGCAGGCAGCATGCCTGGGATACAAAATGTATACTTTGCATTGGATTTATCAAGACAGAAGACTTTGCGAAAGCTATGATAAACCTGGAATTTATTGGGCTACTGGAAGAGATAAATAAAAGGCAAAGGGGAGGTATTGGAGACTGAGTACTTAAATTACATAAATCATTTGCTCGAAATGAGATGCTGCTAGGTTACTGCAGAAAGTGGTAGTAGGAATTGTGGAGAGACCACAGTCTTCCAATTCTCCTTAGATATAAGTGCGGTGCCAAAAGACAATGTGATTAATACTTTTGCATCCTCCTTCAAAAAGAGAAAGATAAACCCATTAATTACTGACTTGTCAGTATGACATAATTGGTTGTAAAACCTTTGCAAAACCCCCATAAGAAAATCAACATCCACTTGGACAAATGCAGCTAAATGAAGAGCAAGCATAGATTTTTATCAGGTAAATGCATGCTTGATTTACTTGCTTGTGTTGTTTTATGAAGAAGATGAATATGGGGAATGCAGTTTATGTTATGTACATGAAGTTTGATGAGGCCCTTGATAAATCAACATAGAGGAAAATGCTGATGCTAATGGCTGTCAAGGGAAATGGAGGAGCCTGGCTTGGCAGAGGATCTTGTATTTCCTATTGTGTTGCAGATTTGGTAGAAGTACAATTGTAAGTGATATTGAGGCTGCTCCTTGATGTGAGCAGATCATCTCATCAAATTCTCTTTTCTCCCCGTGAGGTTGTAGCAGTGCTCCCTGCTAATCCAGGAACTCACACTCTAGAGTACTTCTCGAAACTTTGCAATTGTAATTCCCTTTTCCTTTAATTGGTGTTTGACTTTTTGAGTAGTACAGTACAAGTGCGTAACCCCTTTTGCAATTAAATGTTTTGTTGAGTGATTTGCAAATTTTTTGAATGGAACTGTTTGGTCCATATTTGGTTATTGGTATTGTCAACTGATAGGGCTACATTAGACCATCCAGCCCGCTTACGCTTCAAAAACCTCTGTCGACTGTCCTTTTAAACCTTCTTGCTAGGAAAATCTTTCCAGCCTCATAGACTCTCTGCAGTGTGGAAACAGGCCATTTGATTCAACAAGTCCACACTGACCCTCTGAACAGTAATCCACCCAGACCCCTTCCCTATTACTCTACATTTAGTCCTAACTAATGCACCTAACCTACACAACCCTGAACTCTTTGGGCAATTAGCATAGCCAATCCAAGTAACCTGCACATCTTTGGACTGTAGGAAGAAATTGGAGCACCCAGAGGAAACCCACGCAGACACCGGGAGAATATGCAAACTCCAAGCAGACAGTTGTCCGAGGCTGGAATTGAACCTGGGTTCCTGGCGATGTGAGGCAGCAGTGCTAACCACTGAGCCACCTGTGTTACTTCAAAATATCCTCATAACTGAAATTTTCTTTCCTAGGACTATTCTTGTAAATCATTTCTGCACTCTCTCGAACACATTTGTCAATGCAATTGAAAATTTTTATTTCCATTTCTAGGGCTGCAGTCCAGATATCGACATGGTTGTGGATGCTGTTCTTTTTCTGTGGCAGAAGTGCAAGACAGTTCTGCAGAAAGGCAACTTTGGGGTTACTGGTTCCACAAAATTTTTAAAGAAACTTGATAACCTTGGAAAGGTACAAGCAATTATTAACCTCCAGATTTAATATATGAGGCACGACAAATGCAAAACACTGTGCTTGCAGGAAATCTGTAATAAAAATAGAAATGCTGGAAGTACTCAGTAGTTAAGGTGAGAATGTTAGATAGAGAAACAATTTACATTTCCTCAGAAATGCAATCTCTTTGAGATTAACTATTTATCTCTAAGTACAGAGGTGTGATAATGTGGAGATGGCAGGGTGTGGTGGCTGGAGGTAGGATTTGTGAATTGGAGTGGATGAGATGAGTGTTAGGTCATGGTGGTGGATAGGGTGTGGAAGGCAGAGATGATCTAATGGTGTATGATGATTGTGCAAGTCAAGAACTAAAGGCATGAAAGAAGGATTTGACCCAAATTGCGGCAAAATATCAAAGGAGGGAGGCATGAGAATTCTGGCAAAGAGGAGAAGACTCATGTAGTGCTGTGTATGAATCGTGGAGCTCCATACCCAGCACCTCCTGATAAGTGTCTCCATTTCAAGAAAATATTTTGGAAACCATATATTTTTCTCTCCATAAATGCTGCCCGATCTGCTGAGTTTCTTCAGGTTGTATTTTTATATTTGTAATCAGTGTTCCCAATAATTTCTTCTTCTTTGTGATCCTCCAAGGTCCATATGTGAAAGGATCCTCTGGAACTGGCACTCTGTTCATTCTGATCTTTGGAGCAGCCATGCAAATTATATTACCCGTGTTCATCTAAATTGTTTATTGTTGATGTCAATAAGAAATGCAATAACAACAATGCAAATACCTCCAAATGTATCAAATCATCTAACAGCACTGTCTAGATGGAAAATACCTTTGCATTTAAGTTTGACTCAGTACAGCAATGTGCTTAGCTTTGAGAGGAAAAGTTGCATTGGTTTATTTATCTGCATGTCATGTAATTCTGAGTACATTCAGAAAGAGCGGGCTGAATTAGAGAGGTGAGTTCAGAGATGGGGGTGAAATGGGGTTGGTGAGTGATTGTGAGGAAGGTTCGGGAAGAAATCCAACTACTTTTCCAACTCCAGGTAATGAACAGTTTGGTTTGTTCCTCCACTCTGAGATCAAGACAAAGGAAGCTCTGTGACAGGGTCGAAGACAGGATAGATTGGATGAAAGAAAAGATAGTCTTCCAGAGCTCAAGGGAATGGAGGTAATGCAAGAAAAGGTAAAAGAAGTATGTGATGAAAACACATTTGCTACTCTGTTAAAGTGGAAGTCAGATAAACATGCAAAGATCCAAAAACAAAATAGGGTTCAGAATTTACAGTCTGAAATTGTTGAATCTATGCTTGGCTATATGATAGTAAAAAATGAGGTCTGCAGATGCTGGAGATCACAGCTGCAAATGTGTTGCTGGTCAAAGCACAGCAGGTTAGGCAGCATCTCAGGAATAGAGAATTCGACGTTTCGAGCATAAGCCCTTCATGATAGACAATAATGCACCTAATTAAAGATGCTGTTTCTCAAATTGGTGTTGAACTTCACTACAACAGTGTAGCATACTGAGTGAAAGTGAGGTGGAGAATTAAAATGACAGGACACAGGAAGGTCACGGTCATGCTTGTGAGCTGAATGGAGATGCTTCACCCAGTTTGCATTTGGTCTCCCCAGGAGATAGATAGTCATCGACCTTTGTCGGTTACTGTTTCTGCAGATGCTGTCTGGCCTGCTGGATATTTTCAGCATTTTCTGTTTTTATTTCAGACTTCTAGCATCTTCAATATTCTGTTTTTCAGTTTGTGAATGTGCATGTTCTCTCCAGCTCTTTCTATTCGTTATTTTTCTGAGGATATCAGTAACAATATTTTTCAACCTTTTGGATAGGAGTAATTTCCTTTCTTTGGATTTCTGCACTTGTTCACATGGTTAATGTCAATGCATTTACTTGGTTTCTTTCAGTGGTTGCATATCCTGTCCATACTTCAGGAAGTGACTATTTGGTGCAACTTAGGAGACATTGACCCTGTGCTGATGGTTGATGTTACACTGTACTCAGCAGGGTTGCTTGAAATCCTGGCTGACTCCAGTGTGAAATCCAAGAGAAAGCCAGGTATGATCTTTTAATTGAAAGAACTGAGGACGCTATAATTCATAAACAATAATAGAAATTGCTGGAAAAGCTCAGCAGGTCTGGCAGCATCGTGGAGAGAAATGATAGTTAACGTTTTGGAACACGTGGCCCGAGGGAGGATCCTGAGTATTCTGAGGAAGAGTCACGTGACCTGAAACATTAACTCCGATTTCTCTCCACAATTGCTGCCAGACCTGCTGAGCTTCTCCAGAAATTTCTATTTTTTGTTCATCATCTCTAATCATTGGTCTCAAATAGATGATGAAAAATTAGCTATTTTATTGTTGACAATATGTGTTTATATATAGTCGCAAATTTTATGGCCATACATAACTGTCAAAACAAAAGAGGAAGAATAAATACTTACATTTATGTAGAGCCTTTCACAATCAGGAGGTCACAAAACATTTTATAGCCAATCATTTTGAAACATAATTTAGATTATAGAAGCAGCCATAGTCGCTTTGTATATAGCTGTGTCCCACAGAGAACAAAATAATAACCACTGTGGGGTGGCACAGTGGCTCAGTGGTTAGCAGTGTTGCCTTACAGTGCCAGGGATCCAGGTTCGCTCCCCACCTTGGACAACTGTCTGTGTGGAGTTTGCACATTCTCCCCGTGTCTGCGTGGATTTCCTCTCACAATCCAAAGTTTTGCAAGTTAGGTGAATTGGCCATGCTAAATTGTTCATAGTGTTGAGGGATGTATAGGTTAGGTGTATTAGTCAGGAGTATATGTAGTGTAGTCGGGGAATGGGTCTGGGTGGGTTACTCTTCGGAGGGTCGGTGTGGACCTGCTGGGCCAAAAGGCCTGTTTCCACACTGTAGGGATTCTATGAACCAGATAATTTACTTTAATGCTGCGAGCAATGGAAGAAATATTGGCCAGGATACTTGGGACAACTCTTCTGCACTTTTTAATTAAAAGTACATAGTTTATAGTTTTTTTTGGTATAATGGGCTGGATTTTGTGGTCAGCAGGACAGAAATATAATTTCCATTCGCTTTTCTGACAGCTATACAAAGATACGTATCCAAACATCATTAATCCAAACACACTGAGACACACAGGCTGCTAGTTCCCAATGTGGGCTGGGTGGAAAGCCTGCCTGGATTATTTCGTTCAAAGTTCGTACTCCTCTCATTCTCTATGCCCTATCTATGTCAACCGATGTCAATCTTGCACCCAGCCCTATGATGCTTCATTATGTTTTGCAAACCAATGCCCCTGCATTCACTCCCATGGTCCTTTATGCCCCTGCACCCAATCAATGGCCCTATAAACTCTGTGCCACTGTATTGCCATTGATAATGGCCCCTGTGCCTCATCATCTCCCCCTATAATCACAATGGCCCTTTTACAGCTCTGTTCAACTCCATGTCAGCTTATAGCCCTTACCCACAACCTCTAGCACTTTGCTTTCCATGCCAACTCATGTAATATCCAGAATGGACGTTACTGAGGAATCACCATGACATAACAATATTGTTATCAATCTATTGTTAATGTCACTATTGAAAAAACACATTCCCGTTGAAACAAAGCAAACATCTGACGAACTTAAATTGCTTCACAAATCCCTATGAAAATAAGCATTTCACTTAAGTGTTCAGTGACTTATGTGAATAAACATTTCACTTTTGTGGTTAACACCTTATTTAAATAAATGTCTGAGTGAAGTACTTTATACATAATATAAATAATACTTCCATTCTGCATGTGGGTGGAGCTGTCCAGCAATAGGCACATTATTGTGAAAAGAACATCTTGTGAATTCAGTCATGTGACACAAATGCTATGATGGTTTTACAGAACCAGGCACTCTGAAATACCTCATACTTTTTAAAATCCACTTTTGTATTGAACACTTTATTGACAACTCTGCAAGTTTCAATAATTTGATACCCTTTTTTTATGCCTTTCAACCATGACACCAAGGATGAAAAACTCTTTGAACAAGCTTTTCTCTTTCCTCTTAATGTTTTCTTTGGCTCAATATCTGTTTTTGTTGTGCATCTTTAAATTGTCTTTTGACATGCTTCTACTTCAAAGACACTGTATCAATGCCAGTGAAGATTTGCTTCTTCCACCTAACCATCATTTCAATGGTTCTGGTGACTCATTATGTTGAGTATTCCAACATAGGATTGGTTGTAAGTTTTTAAAGAGTAGTGATTAGAGTTATGCATAATACATCAACAGATATCATAGGTGGCACCTTGTGGAGGTGACAGGCTCATAGAATCATGGAATCATAACACTACAGAAAAGGCTCTTTGACACATCAAATCTCTATTGCCAAAGCTATACTCGTCCCACATTCTAGCCCCAGGTCACTAACGTTGAATATTAGGACATTTCAAATGCTCATCCAAGCACATAGAGTCATAGAGATGTACAGCATAGAAACACCCTTCGGTCCAACCCGTCCATGCCGACCAAATATTCCAACCCAATCCCGACCCATCTGCCAGCATCCGGCCCAAATCCCTCCAAGCCCTTCCTATTCATATACCCATCCAGATGCCTTTTAAATATTGCAATTGTATCACTTCCTCTGGCAGCTCATTCCATACATGTACCTCCCTCTGCATGCAAAAGTTGCCCCTTATGTCTCTTTTCTATCTTTCCCCTCTCACCCTAAACCTATGCCCTCTAGTTCTGGACTCCCCCACCCCAGGGAAAATACTTTGTCTGTTTATCCTATTCATGACCCTCATAATTTTATAAAACTCTTTAAGGTCACCCCTCAGCCTCTGACGCATCAGGGAAAACAACCCAAGCCTATTCACCTCTCCCTATAGCTCAAATCCTCCAACCCTGGCAAATCTTTTCTGATTAGATTAGATTAGATTTCCTACATTATGGAAACAGGCCCTTCAGCCCAACAAGACCCTCCGAAGAGCAACCCACCCAGACTCAGTCCCATACATTTACCCCTGACTAAGACACCTAACACTATGGGCAATTTAGCACGGTTAATTCACCTGACCAGCACATCTTTGGACTGTGGGAGGAAACCAGAGCACCCGGAGGAAATCCATGCAGACACTGGGAGAATGTGCAAACTCCACACAGACAGTTGCCTGAGGCAGGAATCAAACCCAGGCCCCTGGGACTTTGAGGAAGTGGCTAACCACTGAGCCACTGTGCTGCCCCTAAACCCTTTCTGAACCCTTTCAAATTCCAACTTAAAGGTTGTGAGGTTATCTGGCTCAGCTACCCTCCCAGGTAGTGCATTTCACCATCCTCTGAATGAAAAACCACTTCTTCAAATTCCCCCCTTGATCTCCTGCCTTTCACCTTAAAATTTTGTGTCTTGAGATTGATCCTTTGAATTAAGGAACACTTGCTTTCTATTCACCCTGCCCATGCACCCTCTTAATCCATTTAGGTACAATGAGGAACCCCCTCAGGCTTCTCTGTTGCAATGAAAACCCTGTCCTCGTAGCTAAACAGCTCCATCCCAGGCAATATCCTGTTGAATCGCTCTGTATCCTCTCCAGTGTAATGTGCGCACACAACTCCCACTGTAGCCTGTAGAGGTGCTCTCTCATTTAAAAGAGATGACAGGTGGTAGTTTAACCAAAGGGTCATCATGCCTCAGGCAAGGGATGAGGTTGAGAAGGTGAGACCTTCGTAATGACTTCAGCCAGTAAGGCAGACTCCTTAGCCAGTGGTGAGACCCTCAATTCAAGAGGGCCCATTGCATCTCATGCTTCTCAGGCACTTAACAAGCCAACAGCAGGCCATTGCCCTGCAATCAGAGATCGAAGGCACTGAAACCCTAAGCATTGGCAGCAACCAGCCAATCAAAGGTCACCACCGTCTCTTTGATTGATTTTATTGTTGTCACATGAACCGAGATACGGTGAAAAGTTTTGTTTTGTGTGCTGAACAAGCAGATTGTACATTCAAAGTCCGTCAGGGTAGCAGATCAGAGTGCAAAATACAGTGTTACAGCTGCTGAGGGAGAGATCAGAATGAACATTTGAGAGTCATAGTCATGCAGCACAGAAACAGACCCTTCAGTCCAACCAGTCCATACTGAACATAATCCTAAACTAACCCGTTCAAAATTTTGATAACAGCGGATCTTGAATCTGTTCAAATGTGTATTCAAACTTTTATATCTTCTGCCTGACAGAAGAGAGTGGAAGAGAGTATAACTGGGGTGGGAGGGTTCTTGAATTATGTTGGTTGCTTTCCCGAGGCAATGGGAAGTATAGATGGAGTCAACAGATGGAAGACTGGTTTGCATGATGCACTGGACAGTGTTCACAACTCTCTGTGCATTCTTGTGGACTTAGGAAGAGTAGTTGCCATTCTATGCTGTGATGTATCCAGATAGGATGCTTTCTGTGGTATACCTATAAAAAAATGATAAGAGTCTGTGTGGACATGCCAAAGTTCCTTAACGTTCTGAAGAACTAGTGACATGCTTTCTTGACCATCACATCGACATGGGTGGACCAGGACAGGTTATTGATGATCATCATTCTGAGGAATCTGTGCCCAGGAGCACAACTGGGGACATGGTGGCTGCTGCTGGTATGACACCCACCTTGAGGAGGAATGACTGGAAAGGGAATGGATGTATGGAATGAGAGAGGTAGGGATCAGGAGGTCAACAGTAATGGCAGTGGGATGAGATTCTCTGCCCTTCCCTCTTCCAGTGCCAGATGCCTTGGGCAGGATGGGTCTTTAAGTGACTCATCATCCATCTAGGAGCCTTAGTTGATGCTGGGCTAAAAGATGTTCTACTTGCTTCCACGACCTTAAGGTGAAGTTTGGAGGGTGGCAGGGTCCCCTCCTCCCACCCTTCCATCTGATTAAATGACCCCCACTGTCATCAGACTTGCCATGCTGAAGAGTACTAGATTCCTCCCTGTATATACATTTCCTGGATTTTTCTTTCTAAAATGTAAGTAAATAGGCTTCGGACATGGTTCCCTTGTCTTGAGTTTGCTCCTATGCTTTTTAGAAATTGCATATTTTTCAAACAGCAAATGTTTAAAGTTGTAATATCCAATTTTAATTCATTTTAAAGTTCAAATTTAAAAGTTCTCATATTGTGCAGAACTTTTCATTCAATTTGATTTTTTTTTACATTCTAAGTTTGGTATTAACCTATATATGCAAAATATCAGATATTACTTCCAGCAAGTGTCTCTTTAGCTATTACATTACAATGTTTTACCAATTTCAATACTTGCATTTGTAGGTGATATTGCTGCACGTGAGACTCAAAGTGACACAGCAACATCTTCACAAACTCCAGCAATATCAATGCAAACAGAACATTGTACTCCAATTAATGTGTTAGCGGTGAGTTTTTTAAATAAAGTTGTCAACAGAATAACATGAAAGAAATAAGAATGATAAAATGTCTCTCACCAATCCAGACTGATTCCATTTCAGTGTAATGTTAGTCCTCTGTCCTTTCAATTGTTCTTAATCAGGAACAGAGCTTTTGCTTCTTGAAGGATTATACAAATGCATTTCCCATTCATTGGGAGTACTCCGGTTTCCTCCCACAATCCAAAGATGTGCATACCAGGTGAATTGGCCATGCTAAATTGCCCATAGTGTTAGGCGCATTAGTCAGGGATAAATATAGGGTAGGAGAATGGGTCTGGGTGGGTTGCTCTTCAGAGGGTCGGTGTGGACTTGTTGGGCCAAAGGGCCTGTTTCCGTACTGTAGGAAATCTAATCTAATCTATATCACCTATAATATATGGTAACATTATATCTGCTCTGGCTTTCAAGGTGACTGTAAGTCTAAACTTCAGGCAGCAATTGTCGACCTGAGAAATCATCATGCGTTTTGCTGGATACAGCCACATGTCATCGAACAATGAGGCTCTTTGTACAAAGAGAGACAGCCTCATTGTGTTTCATGCTGTAACAAGACAAATTAGCAGGTGTTTTCAGTACTGAGATTCAATATTCCACATGGCATGTGGTACTTTGCCTATATGGACATTGATTTGTGTTGTAGGTCATGTGCACTGTTATTATCCTGACTGGGAAGAATTTTACTCTCTCAATAGCCTGCTGCAACCCTTCTCGTTCTAAAATATTTAATATCAATTACTGATCTGATGGCTGCGAATTAAGATGTTGCTTCATCTTCACTCTCTTCTTCCACTTCCTTTATTGTTCAGGCAGGCCCCGTTTCTTATGTATGCAAAATGCAAAAGAAAGAAGAGTTGGGTTGAGTTGAGGGAAGAGGAGAAAGGAAGAAGTTCATGCAGAGATCCATAGGCCCCTCAGTCAGATGAGGTTGAATGATGAGGGAGGAGTGGCATCAGTGAAGAAATGGGCATGTAGATGCCTCCCTATCAATCACTTAAGCACTGCCAGTGGAATGCACAATACAGTGGTTTTAAATTAGTTATTAATTTGAGTAATTGAATACAAATCTTAGGTAATCAATTTAGGTAGAAAATAGAAGTGACATAGTGTGCTATAAGTGCAGCATGTGGGGTTTTTTTTTAGATTACTTACAGTGTGGAAACAGGCCCTTCGGCCCAACAAGTCCACACCGACCCGCCGAAGCGCAACCCACCCATACGCCTACATTTACCCCTTACCTAACACTACGGGCAATTTAGCATGGCCAATTCACCTGACCCGCACATCTTTGGACTGTGGGAGGAAACCGGAGCACCCGGAGGAAACCCACGCAGACACAGGGAGAACGTGCAAACTCCACACAGTCAGTCGCCTGAGTCAGGAATTGAACCCGGGTCTCAGGCGCTGTGAGGCAGCAGTGCTAACCACTGTGCCACCGTGCCGCCCCAACCACTGTGCCACCGTGCCGCCCCAACCACTGTGCCACCGTTGCGCCCCACGGTGAAGAGCATTTTGGTCCTGGTTAATGTATACATGGTGGGTGCTCCATTTCAGGAACTTGGGTTCTGATTAATAAGCAGAAGTGAAAGCATAATAATAATTCTGAACTGTGCACACATTGACCTAGAGTCATCCAGGTTAAGTATGTGATTAGAAGACATGAATACTGGGGGAAAGAGGGAGTTGTGTTTTTAAAATGTGTTCCTGTTCAACCAGGCGAGGATTAGGGTTCTTGTTAACTGAATAACTAGGTTATGAATCAGGCTTTAAACTAAAAGATTAAAAGGGGGACAATTTAGAAATCTGAAGATGGAAGTAATTAATACCAATAGCAAAGAGCAAGTAATAGTCAATTTCAGCAATTTGGGTAGAGTTTAATAGTGCATCAATGAATAATGTCAAAAGAAAGATTTGTGGCAAAGAAATAAAACTTTTCCGAACATTTTGTAAAAAGTGGCAGAATGGTAAAAATGGGGTCGTAGCAGACTTTAATAATAAAAGATGTCTTGACCACAGTAGTGAGAAATGATGTTGGCTCAGATGACCAGTGGTAAGAATCAGCATGGTAAAGAATAAAGCTAAGTGTTATGGGTGGGACTAATTTACAGGCCATCTCCAGCTGTACTGATACACCGAGTATTAATGTGATATAAAGTGAGCATGTAGCAAGGAATAATGCAATAATTGGGGGAATCTTTAATCTTCATAAAGATTGGACACATCAAATTAGCAAAGTAGTGTGGAGGATAGGTTTATGGAATGCACTCACAATACTTTGCAGGCCAATACATCATGAAATCAGTCAGGAAAGAGGTTCTTTTTTCAATCTTGCATTGTATGATTAGGTCAGGCAAAGTAATTGCACAGTGAAAAGTCCAATGGAATGGAATATTTAGATTATGATATAATTTCACATGGAGTTTGTAAGTAACATGGGGCAGTCCAAAAGATGATTGGTACACTTAAATACCAGTATTAATAGTGGGTAATTAAAGCTAATTTTAATATTAGTTGAGAAATGCACAAATGAAGCATTTGTAACTGAAAGCCAACAAATCCACTAGATCTAATGGCTTACATCATAAGCTTCTGCAAGAGGTAGCATGAGAAGTAGTGGATGTATCGGCTATCGGAGTAGGTAGTGTGTAGTGAAAATGTCACTGGACTAGCAATCCAGAACTTCAGCCAATGCTCTGGGGAGATGAGTTCATATCCCACTATTGCAGGTGGAGGAAATTGAATTCAATAAAAATTGGAATAAAGAACTGGTCTGATGGTGACAAAAAAAACTCACCTGGTTCATGAATGCCCTTTAGGGAAAGAAGTCTGCTGCCCGTACCTGGTCTGACCTACATGTGACTTCAGATCCACTGCAACTAGGGATGGGCAATAAATACTGGCTTTGCCAGCAATGTCCACATCCTGTGAATGAAGGAGTAAAAAAAAGTTCTTCAACAATCTAAGCAGATTGGAAGTTATGAAATCTAGCACTGATGTTCCAAGAAATAGGTGGTTATTTTTACAGCAGTGGACATATGGGCTGAAGGGTCTTGTTCTGTGCTGTAGTTCTCTATGACTCTGTGACGCTAAGAAACCAAAAGGAAGCTGAAATACAGGACAGCTAGTTTGTCATCAGTCATGGGAAAAATGTTGCAGTCAAGGAGGATACAGTGATTAAGCGGAGTTATCTGATGTCCTGTAAAAAGTTATAAGGTAATGGTGCACAGGGTTGGGTGTAACGTATTGGATTGAGAATTGAGCTGTCATAATGCAGGTTGAGAACTGATTAACAGACAGAAAGCAGAGGGATGAATAGGTATTTTTCAAGCTGGAACGAATAGGTTACTGCAAGGATCAATTGCCGACAGTGAGGTTCATAGCCTGAGGATAAAGGATTGACCATTTAAGACTGAGAAAATTATTTCTTTAGAGAGTTGTGAATCTTTGGAATTTTCTTCCCCTGTGCACCATGAGTGCTATTTCTGATGTGATTTTCTTCCATCGATTTTTTTTTGTTACTGTCCGCTATTATGTTCCACCTTCTGCAAAAAGGAAGGAAGTGTGCCAGTGAGTTCATGTATCAGCCAAACATGACACTACTGTCATAACTGAATAACTGTCGATATGTGCAAGCAGTGAATGGTTGGTATAGGGCTTGCAACAGAATGCTCGAGTATAAGGTAATGAATATAACTGAAGAAAGTTCTGGTCACTACAATATAGGAAATATGAGACCGTATTAGACAGAGTACAAAGGAGATTTAAAAAGTTGACCAGTCCAGCAAATTTTATAAAAAGGAAAAATTAGTTAAGTTAGGCTTTTCCTTAATGGAATATAGGAAACTGAGTGAAGATTTAATTGAGATGTAAAATTATCTGGGGGCAAAGTGGGTGTGGATAGGAAGAGTCAAGATTAGGTGGTGCTGGAAAAGCACAGCAGGTCAGGCAGCATCCGAGGAGCAGGAAAATTGATGTTCTGGGCAGGAGCCCTTCATCAATAATGGTGCAAGAAGGTACCTTGCAGAAGGAGCCCTCATCATTCCTGATGATGGACTCGTGCCGGAATAGTCGATTTTCCTGCTCCTCGGATGCTGCCTGACCTGTTGCATTTTTCCAGCACCATTCAAATCTTGACTCTAATCTCCAGCATCTGCAGTCCTCACTTTCGTCCTGTGAGTAGGAAGACCGTATTCCTCTGGATTGAGGGATCCATAATTGGTTTTAAAAAATACTTGAATTCTGAAGAAAGGTCACTGAACCTGAACTATCAACTGTTCTCTCCGCAGACACTGCCAGACCTGCTGAGATTTTCCAGCAATTTCTGTTTTTGTGAAAGTATCAGAATGTTCGGATTATTAGAGACTGATAGTAGATGAGTGCTGGAGGTATCATGAATTAAACAGTGGATGAAACCTTTGCTGCTGTTGGTAGGAAAGATCATCTGAATAAGAATAATGTAATCTCTACAGTGTGGAAACAGCCCCTTAGCCCAACAAGTTAACACTGACTCTCTGAAGAATAACTTACCCAGACCCATTCCCCTACATTTTACCCCTGACTAATGCACCCAACCTACACATCCCTGAGTACTGTGGCTAATTCACTTAACCTGCACATCTTTGGATTGTGGGAAGAAACCAGACCATCCGGAGGAGACTCACGCAGACACAGGGAGAAAGTGCAAACTCCACACAGACAGTCACCCGAGGCTAGAATTGAACCCGGGTTCCTGGCGCCGTGAGGCAGCAGTGCCACCCCCAATAAGATGTTATTCACCTTGATAATTCATATGTGGTCACGAAACATCTTCCTTCACTGCATCCTTTTTCAACAAATGATACTCCTGGAATTGACTTCTGCTGTTTCTTCCCACTACCTCTAGAGTATCTACTAAACATTGGGTGTCTCTTCTCAGTTTCATTGCTTCTTCCTCGGCTTCTATTTCATTATCAAAATGTTCAGCCATTCTTATGACAAAAAAGATTCAGCATACAAAGGACTTCCATGATTTCCTGTCTCCCCAAACCATTTGGACAAGAGATATGGGCTGTGCATAAGTAACATCCATGATATTGATCCCCATGCTGAAATGTGCAGTCATTTGACAGAGTGGGGAGCATTGTTTGTATACAACAATCATCTAAAAGGATAGGGAACATGAATTTATTAGACTGCATTGTAATGATTATCTATATATTACTTTTCTTTTTGTGATGCCTGTGCCCATGTCAAATAGTAACGTATTTCTCCCCATAGTTTGTCTGATTTCCTGGACTTTCCAAATAATGCTGTCGAGGTGCCGGTGTTGGGCCAGGGTGGCCAAAGTCAGAAGTCACATGACACATGAAATCACAAGCTTTCGGAGTGCTGTTCCTTCATCACTTCACCTGACAAATGAACAGCGCTCCGAAAGTTGCCATTTCAGATAAATCTTTTGGACTATAGTCTGGTATTGTGTGACTGCTGACTTTCTCAAATAAGACAGAGGTTTTCTGATCATTTTTGTTTCATTTTTTAACATAGAAGTTCAGAAGAACTTGCAGCTGATTTCAACCAAATTTTCTTTGTTTTATAAATTCTGGAAGTACAACATCTAAAAATCAGAATTTATGTGATTTCTTCTTTATGTGGAACTATAAGACTTTAATTGATATATACTATATTGTTACTTTTTCAGAAGCACCCAGCTGAACAACTTGAGATTGCATGTAAAATGCTTGAAAAAGCATTGGATAGCATTTGCATGGCTCGCTCAGCAACTGTTTCAACAGAAAAATCCGTTTTGGTTGATAAAAACTGCATAAAGGTAAACAAAACTACCAGATAATCTGAATGATGAGGGCTTTTTGCTGATGTACAAGATGGGATCAGTATAATAATGAGGATCTCGAATTGGAAGAAGAATGTGTGGAATCTCTTTGGGTGGAGCTAAGAAACTGCATGGAGCAGCAGAAATGGAGTTATTTATAGGCCACCAAATTGTAGTCATACTGTGGGCATGGCATTAATCAGGAGACAAGAAAGAAAAGTTTGGAACATGCACAAGACAGTAATCATGGATGACATCAATCTTTGTATAGACTGGGTAAACCAACTGAGCACTAAAGCTGTGGAGGACAAGTTTCTGGAGTGTCATAAAGATAGTTTTCTAGAGCAGCATGTTGAAGAGTTGACTAGAGGATGGGCTATTTTAGATCATAAATAACGAAAAAGGCCGTTACTAATTATCTTATTGTAAAATATCCTTCTCAGAATGAGTGGTGAGTCTTCTCTATCTCAGAGGGCTGTGGTAGCTCAGTCTTTGATTATCCTTAAAGTAGAGATTGAATTAATTTTTATTTGTCAATGGCATGAAAGGTTGTGGGAATATTGTAGGTAAAAGGCATTGAGGTGTTTGATTGGCTGTGAGCATATAAAATTGGAGAACAGGCTTACAGACTGAAAGGCTGTATTCCTATGTCAGCTAAGAAAATGGTGTCTGTTCAATAAGATTATTGGATATTGTAATGATTGGAATGAGGTCAGCTCAGTGGATCTGACAGAATATGAATTCCCTGATTGGGGCTGTTAACCTGGTCTAATCAGGGAGTTCTGGCTGACAGATATAAAAAGGAGTGTCAGGGTTTCTGGTCACACGAGGAGCTGGCTCTGTGCCAGCTGGACAGTGTTAAGTATGAGGCACATGTAAATAAAGAGTGACTGGAGATCCAAGATGCCGACGATCTAGGAAGATCCCGTAACGGAACACCGCATTGCATCGCAAGTGGGATGAAGTCCTAGCCTGCCTACCCCGACCACTGCGATATCCTGGGACCCTGGAAAGGTTGTGGAGTCCCAGGAAACAGTTAGAAAGCAACTTATCCCAGTTTTCGCTGTCCAGGGATGCCGAAGAAGGGAGGAGGTACGTCATAGGTCAGGCGTGCGGTTCAAGCTGCAAGATCCTCGGTCTCTATTTCTTACCAGGCTCTGGTGAAGGAGCTTGCAAGATGTTGGTCAAGCTGATAGAGGAGAAGCTGGCCCCAATCTCTATCATGCTGCAGAAGCATGAACAGCAGCTGGGAGACTTGGAGAAAAGGATGGACGAGGTAGAACACCGAGTCGCAGTGGTGGAAGCTGATACCGATTCCTCCAAGGATAGGCTCCAGGCCCTGGAGACGCAGGTCCATAATTTGCTTGACCAGGTTGATGACGTTGAGAACAGGGGCAGGAGAAACAATATTCGGATCATCGGTCTGCCAGAGGAAAAGGAAGGTAAGAGCGGCCAGTGGAATTTATTGGGGACTGGTTGCCGATATTCTTTAACTTGGAGGCTGGAATGCGATGCTTAACGATTGAAAGGGTTCACTGGGTCATGACGCGGAGGTCAGGTCTGGACCAACGTCCTCATCCTCTCTTGGTGCGGTTTCATCACTACGGAGATAATGAGAGAATTGCAGAAGCTTCCAGAATCCAGGGGTCTGAAGTCCTGAGTTAATGAGGGCTCTAAGATCATGTTCTTCCAGGACTTCTCAACAGCGGTGATCCGGTAAAGGAAATCCTATGACTGCGTCAAGAGAAGACCGAGGGAGCACAGGATCCAGTCCTCTGAGGTATCTGGCAATGTTTCGGGTCACCTTACATGGATCTGTACATCTCTTTGACACGTTGGAGAAGGCAAGATACTTTGTGGACAAATTAACTTAATCTGAACAATTTAATATGGAAAAATAATAGTGTTGTTTGGTATGTCTCTGTTTTTCTTTTTTAAAAAAAGAGTAAATCTGGTTGGGGCTTTCTTTTCCTTTTTTATTGGTAATAATCTGGTATAAACTATGTTCGGGAGTGGTTGGGATGTGTACTTTCAATTTCTAAGGAAGTTATACCAAAGGATGGGTGGGGTACTTACCCTTTTTTTGTTTTGCAAAATTTCTTTGTTCACATTGTTATTCCATGGTGTATTTTCTTTCTTTGCTGCTTGTTTTTGTGATGTTAGGAGGAGGGAAAATGGTTGGGATGGCTAGATGCCTACTTAAGAGCAGTTTATGCCCAGTTCAGGTATTTAAATGCCCAGGCTGCAGTATTGGCAGCGGGATGGGAAGTTGGGTTTTGGGATATGTGCATGCCCCTTTTGGGCAGGGGATGAGTTCCCCTATTCAGCGCCATTCGCACTTTATATGTTGTTTATCTTTTGGTTTTCTTTGTACATAAGCTTTGATAGCTTTGTAGGTTTGTTAACTGTAGTGGTATTAGTTTATGTAGTTTTTATGTTCGATGGATCTTGTGACACTAAGACTCGACGATTTGTAATTCGAGTTCCTCTTCTCTGGACTCTAAAGTGTTCCTGCAGAAGGTTATGGCTAATGCTTTGATTAAATGGTGTACCTGGAATATCAAGGGGAGTCATTCACCAATTAAGAAGAAAGTACTTTCCAGTCTTAGAAATGAAAAAGTGGATATTGCTTTATTACAGGAAACACACTTGGATGATAGGGACCATTTAAAATTACAGCAGAATGTATTTGATTGGGTTTACTTTTCACCTTTTAATACCAAAGTAGGTGAGTGGCTATATTGGTTCGGAGGAATCTCCCATGTAAGCTACTAGAGTGTGCTAAAGATACCCACGGGAGATTTGTAATCCCCAAAGCTCTGATAAACGGGGAAGAATATGGTGCTTTAAATGTCTATTGCCCTCTGGCCCATCCCCTAAAATTTCTGGTAGATGCATTGTCTAAATTGACCAGTCTCGAATCTCGGCATATCATTATAGGGGAGATTTTAATTGTCTTATGGATCCCATGGTAGACAGGTTGCCCAAAGGCACCCCCCCCAGACCCTTTGTACAAACTAAGCAATTAGTGGATCTGCATATGGAATTAGGATTGGTGGATGTCTGAAGGTGTCTCCATCCTACAGGCAGGGATTTTATGGTTGTTTTCCAATCCACACAAATGTTACACCTGGATTGATTTTTTTCTGACTCCCGTGGCAACCCTGGACTTGGTGGTGTTTTGTACGATTGGTAACATTACCATCTCCGGTCATGCTGTTGGTTACGATTAAGGACACTGTAGTGGGCCCGAGGCACTGGCGAATGGATCCCTTTATCCTCAAGGATAATACATTTGTGGGGTACTTCTCTAATGAATTTAGGGTGTTCCTGGATTTTAACTCCGGCTCGGTTAGTAGCCTGTCCATCATTCGGGAAACTGCCAAAGCCTATGCAAGGGGATTAGTTATCTCCTTCTCTACCAGTAGGAAGTGGCAGAAGGACAAGCAGCAATGTACAGTTGAAGGCAGCCGAGATGGCTTACTTTGACAGGCCCTTGTTGGCCAAGCTACAGAGGCTTACAGTGCTGCGGTCTGCATTGAATTCCGTGCTCATACAAACAGCAAAGAAGGAGATAACTTTCTCAAAACAAAACTTATATGAGCATGATGACAAGCCGGGCAAATATCTAGCATATCTTGCCAGGAAAAGGAGTGCCCCTTATGCCATTAAATCAATCAGGGAAGGGTCTGGGGACCTAACATGCGATTCCAAATAGATTAATATGCATTCAGGGATTTTACTCTGAATTATACCAACCTGAGGGCTGTGAGGAGTGGCGGGCCAAGATGGAGTCCTTTTCTCAAGAATCTGGAGCTCCCGGGTATGACCCCTGAACAAGAGTCTTTTCTCAATGCCCCCTTATCAGAGCAAGAGGTGCAGGAGGCAGCTTCAGAGTGGAAAGGCGACATGCCCTGATGGACTTCCGAGCAAATTCTATAAGGAATTTATAAACATATTGTAAGGCCTGATGATCAACATGTTCAATGACCATACAGTCATGATAGTCTCTCGCAATCTCTAAGAGAAGACAATATTTAGCTTATTCCTAAAAAAGGGGAGGTTCTGGAGGTCTGTGCTTCTTACAGGCCCATTTCATTCTGAAATGTGGACTTTAAAATCCTCTCTACAACTCTTGAGTTAAGGCTGGAGACTGTGTTAGCTTCTATTGTTAAAGAGGACTAGACAGGCTTCGTAAAGGGCCGCAGATCCTCCAATAATGTTAGGAGGCTGCTTAATGTAATTCAAGCTTGTCAACAACAGTCAATACGGGGATTGGTGATTTCTCTAGATGCAGAGAAGGCATTTAACTGAGTTGAGTGGCCGTATCATTTTTATATTATGGAGTGGTTTGGCTTGGGCAAAGCCTTTATAAAATTAGATTCCCTACAGTATAGAAACAGGCCCTTCAGCCCAACAAGTCCACACCGACCCGCAACCCACCCATACCTCTACATTGACCTCTTCACCTAACACTACGGGCAATTTAGCATGGCCAATTCACCTGACCTGCACGTCTTTGGACTGTGGGAGGAAGCCAGAGCACCTGGAGAAAACCCACGCAGACATGGGGATAATGTGCAAACTCCACACAGAGAGTCGCCTGAGGCAGGAATTGAACCCAGGTCTCTGGCGCTGTGAGGCAGCAGTGCTAACCACTATGCCACCGTGCCACCCCTATTGAACCATTGGCGGACGCAATTCGTATGGATTCTAATATATCGGCTGCAGAAGTGGGGTCAAAATTACCTAAAAGATTTCGTTGTGCGCTGACGATGTCCTCATTTTTGGTCAAATCCAGCACTTTCGGTGCCTTGCTTGATACAGTGCATCAGCTCATTTGGCACTTTTTCGGGCTACAAGATTAATTTTGCAAAATCAGCGGCTATGCCTATGGGTGGTCTTATGAAGGTGCTAGGTCTTGAGGGGAATTTTGATTCCCATTTAAGTGGACACAGAAGGATTTTATGTATTTGGGCATATTCATTACTCCAGTTCTTGATCGGTTGTTTGAAGCTAATTTTGTTCAATTATTCGACAAAATCAAACAAGACCTTCAAAGATGGAAGGTGCTTCAGGTCTCATAGTTAGGTCGCATAGCGCTTATTGAGTTGAATATTCTCTCCCATTTGTTTTTTAGATTAGATTAGATTAGATTTCCTACAGTATAGAAACAGAACTTTCGGCCCAACAAGTCCACACTGACCCTCTGAAGAGCAACCCACCCAGACCCATTCCCCTACATTTACCCCTGACTAATCTACCCATGGCCAATTGTTTCACCCTGTACAAATGCTCGTCCTGACTTTTGATAAGCTCTTTTATTTGGCATCATAAGCGGCCCCTTATTAAATTAGCTAAACTGCAATTGCCTCTCAGACTTTGGGAGAGTGGACCTCCCAGTCATTAAAAACTATCAACTAAACTCGCTTTTATCTGATGTGAGTGGGCTTGTGGATACCCTCTTTCAATATGGTTAGATATTTAAACCTCTCGGGCAAGGTGGCCCCTAACTAGCTTGCTGTTTTTGGACAAAATAAGGACTGTTAAGGAATATTGCCATAATTCAATAGTTATCAATACTGTTAAAGTATGGAGGGTTATTTGGCACAATTGGCAAAACACCTTTTTTAACACCTGTGGTGGGTATGCTGGGTTTTCAACTGGGGATTCAAACATTGGGCAGCTAGGGTCTGTCTTGCATGGTTGATTTATTTGAGGAAGACACAATTATGTCTTTTGATGAGTTAGCATAGGATACGAACTATCTAACAGAGACCTCCTTCATTTTTTTTCAAGTTAGGGATTTTATTAAAAAAAGACTACACTTTTGACTGTTCCTTACAAATCTGACTAGAGAGGGGGGTGGTCAGTGCTAAGAGTACACTTTCTGTCAGCACTTTATATCATCAATTGGGGTCGCCCACAGATGAGTTCGTTTGAGTCTGCAGGGTGTCAGAGAGAGAGCTAGGCGTTGAGGTCTCTTCAGAGGCACGGGAAGATATCCATTTGCAATAGGCCCCATGTTTTACAGTTGAAGATTCTCCACAGGGTTCACTTGGCTGTGGATCGTTTGTCAAAATTTAAAGCAGGGGTATCTTCAACATGTACCAAGTGTGAAGTTTGTCCTCTGGTCCTGTGGTAGGCTTCAAACAATACTGGAGCACTGTGGCAGGTGCAATGGAGGGGATTTTGGGTGAAAGAGTGGAGAAGGACCCGATCTCTCCTCTTCGTGGCCTGCCCAGTGTGTTCCCTGTAGATGCGCATCAGAAAAAACATTTCAACATCCTCATTTTCTGTGCAAGAAAGAATATCTTGTTAGGTTGGGTATCTGGAAATCCCCTGGGCCTGTCGGGTTGGAGTAAGTTTGTTATGGAGCATATCCCCTTGGATATTTTTATAAGTATGGTACACCACAAAGCTGAGAATTTCTATAAGACATGGTGGCCCTTTTTGGAATACTTGGACACAGATTTGTCTGCCACACTAATAAGGGCGTTTATGTAGCCGTATCGATTGTGCTTTACGAGTCCAATGTCCAGAGAGGGAGAACTGTGAACGTATGAGTAGGTGAAAATTTAATGCTCTTGATATTTGAGAGTTTTTTTGTTTGGCTAAGGTGTATTATTATTATTATTATTATTATTATTTATTAGTTATTATTTATTTAATTTAATAGTCGGGTTTTTATTTTATATATATTTTATATACATATTTATACGTTTGTACATGAGGGCGATTTGGGTTTTAAATGTTTTTGGTGTTCTTTCTTTGTATAGTTTTGAATTGTATTTTTTTGTATTTGTTGTAGTATTTTTTAAAATCTATTTTTCAAAAAAAATATGTTTCATAAAACAGTAAAGGGTGACTTGGTGAGGGGATATCAGCCTTCATTCAATTATTTCAAATACCGTCTTCGATTTACCTTCTCAAAATAATCATGATACCATCAGTGCGCATAAATTGAGGATAAATTTAAAGAGTTGATTTTAATTTCCGTGCCTGATGGAAACAGGCAGCTAAAATGACCTCACCAATTTTTCCATGTTGTTCCTTCTACCTTCCCATGGGTTACAACTTAAACAACTACACAACTGCTGGAAGTCATTGAGGTCCTTCTTGAAAGGTATTCATGGAGGTCTGATAACAACAGGGGGTTCGACTGCAATTTTAACCAAAAGTATTTGCAGCAAAGCTTGTCCTTGTCAGGCCAACCTGATAACAGCTGAAAATGTGTTGCTGGAAAAGTGCAGCAGGTCAGGCAGCATCCAAGGAGCAGGAGAATCGATGTTTTGGGCATCAGCCCTTCTTCAGGAACCCCAACCTGATAACAAACAGATTCAGAATCAAAACAGGCAAGAAGGATGAGTTAGCCATTTTCTTTTAGTTTACTCATGGGCCAGGAAGAGTGAAAGTGCTTATTGCAGTCCACAAGAAGACTTTAGGTCACGTCTTCTCCCTGAGTAATAGCCCATCTAAGTTTCTCAGTCAGGAATCATCACAATGAATCCTCGTGGGAAATGTCTCTTCAATGAAATCCCACTTCTTGGTGGATTAAGTCTGTAAGTGTACACAGAGCCCTCTTAGATGAGACCTATGAGTTAAAATTTCATTGTCTTTATGCTGCCACTGGCCATCCAGTTTTCCTTCCACTTTGACCTCTGGGATTTGGGGATCCTCATGCTTAATTCACAAAAAGCTCGCATCCAAGTTTATTGAGTCATAGGAAAGTCAAATGGAGTTTTGAATCATGTTGTCATTGATGCTGAATTTTTATCAAATTTTCAAAGGTAAATACCTTTTCAAAGTAGTATACTTTCAAACCGGTCTTTATGTTAATTACCCTGCTCTGCCTCTCAATTTCAGCATAAAGGTATTCAGAGACTTGATGAAATGAGTCTCTGATCCTTTGCATCTGGAAATTGTTATTTCCCCAAAAAGATTTTTTAAAAATCAACCCAAAGTAATACTTTGTTTAATTTGTATTGGGTCCTCAATTTATCTTGTTTTTGTTGCAGGTGGAGGTGAATATTTTCCAGTCAAACACCCAATCATATGAACAGGAAAAAGAAGATATTCCACAAGAAGATTCTTATAAAGCAATACCTCTCCAAAGTTTTATCATGGATTTACATTTGGAGCTTATTCAGGTTTATTACAGAGTGGCATTTAAGTTTCTCAAAATAAGTAATGGTTAGTTATTATACCTCTTCCAAATTATTATAAACCTTTAAATAATTAATAGTACTATGATCCCTGCTGATGGTAATTCTAGACAAGATGAGATCAGAGAATGAAACATGTATTGATAGATCATGCAATTAATGTTTGCAGTTGATTATTAAGGTGGTTAGTGTTACGATGCTGTGGTGAACATTTTCTGTTAGTTAAACAAAACACCCAGAAAAGCTCGCTTTGCCTCGTAATCTTCTAAAATCTGAGTGACACAGATCTCCTAAATTCCACTCCATAAAGACAATTACATCAATTTATTTCCTAATTCTAAAAGTAAACATTAAAATCAAAAGTATTCACAAATCTAAGCCTCCCCTGCTCTTAACTGCTTGTTATCTGCCTCCAACTTTATAACCATATGCTGTCCCAATAAGACAATTCTTAAAATTTCATCAACTTAATTTCAAAACCACACAGTCTCTGTCTTTCTCTGAATCTTCAATCCTCTGGCTACTGATCTTTGCGGGTCATCATCTTTCTGCAAGTACGTTCCACGTGAAAAGGTACCTTTGATAGAGAGTGTTTTCTAATTTCTTTGTGAGCATGATGTTAGATAGGCAATTAGCTCTCCAGGAGTTTCCCTCTCTACAACAGTTGCTCTCTGACCAATTTTCAAAATGTTCGCATTCTTATATCCCCAACACCAGATTGTCTCATTGGTTTGATGTTGGCAAAAAAACAAGTTCAAAGTTGTTTGGGTTTTAGTATCCTGGGGGCAGAATTTAAACTGGCTAAATTTGATTTGTTGCCAAAACAGCATTCAAAACTCAGGTATCCATTTCATAGCCAAATGTTACATATTTTCAATTGTCCAATACACTTTGGGACTGCCATCTAGTTATATAAACAGGTGCTTGTAAGCTCTCAGTTCATAACAGCATTCTTTCTCTCTCTCTCTCTCTCTCAATGGGAGTACATGTCTTCAACTTCATAACATCTGTCACTGAAACATACTTCCATGAGGCTGCAGACGTTCTTTAACAACAGAACATAAGTTCATTACACAAGCTAAAAATGTCGTGATTGTAACGAGGCCAACCAGCTGGACTTCATAGACTATAAGTTCCTTGATTGATTAGATTAGACTAGATTAGATTAGACTTACAGTGTGGAAACAGGCCCTTCGGCCCAACAAGTCCACACCGACCCGCCGAAGCGCAACCCACCCATACCCCTACATTTACCCCTAACACTACGGGCAATTTAGCTTGGCCAATTCACCTGACCCGCACATCTTTGGACTGTGGGAGGAAACCGGAGCACCCGGAGGAAACCCACGCAGACACGGGGAGAACGTGCAAACTCCACACAGTCAGTCGCCTGAGTCGGGAATTGAACCCGGGTCTACAGGCGCTGTGAGGCAGCAGTGCTAACCACTGTGCCACCGAGCCATTAATCTGGTACAATCAGGGACCTTTGTCTGACTGAAAAAAAGAGGGGTTTCAGAGATTCTGACAGTTTGGGTGCTGATTCTGATGAGGCTGTGCTAGGTCAACGACTTTCCATGCGTACATAAAGGGTGACTTGGTGATAGGATATGGGCTTCTGTAGAGTTACTTCAGTGGCAATGAGAGTAAAGCATGTTCCTGAAGGAATTGGCTTGCACAGTTGTCTTTGAGTTGAGGTAAGCATTTCTTGGATCATGCGTTATTTGGAATGCTTGACTTGTCTGACTCTCCTCCCCGCCCCCCACTACTATCGAATACTGGGCCAAGAATACTGGAAAGAATGTGTTATAGTCAGTTCTGAAATAAATATGATAGATCTGTTCTCATGTGATCTCACGTTATAAGAAAATCACGCAATAGCCACATCATTTAAGCTGATGGGGCCAGAATCACATTACAGCCAATATAAGTGAGGAACGTTTGTGTTCTATGAATAATGTTCTAAATTCTTCAATCATGTCAAAGCCAATTTGTGTTGAAAAAACATGCACTAAAGCAGAACCGATTTTTTTTTTTTCTCTGGACATATAACACTGGGGCAGATAAAAAGTAATGAGTAATTCTTCTGATAGTCTGTGGATGCGCAGCTTTATCTGTACTGAGGAACCTAATTTTCCCCAAGGCACCAATATGATGATACTGTTCTTTAAACAAGGTTATGTTGTCCTTGGTATATTCCTCAAGTGGTTGTAAAGATACAGGTTCTGAAAAGACTGAATGGGATGGGTTTTAGGGCCAATTTACTTATAGCTAAAATATACTGCCTCAGGAAAAAGGCTTTCAAGTTAAAAAGAAAACACTTGTACAATGAAAGGGGAGTGGCCAGTTCTCGCAGCTTAGCTTTTCTATGGTTTGATTTGGTTTTGGTAGTCTGGTTATTCACTGAAAGCAGTCAGGTAGTTTAGAGTCTGCTGGTCCAAGAAACAGCTACATGGAAGAGGGTGTTCCATGCTGCCACCTCTCTCTCTGACATCCCTCCTGTAAGACCCTGTATTTGATTATACCTTTTGTGCCAAGGGGTATTTATGAGGATTGTTCCAAGTATTGGGAACAGAATCATTATGCTGGGTTTTTGGTTAGGTTAAGATATTCAGTATTCTGTTCTCTTTTGATTGTGTTGTATAACCTTGCAAATAAATTCTGTTTTGGTTAAAACTAAGTAGTTTGACCAGCTATATTCCTCTTGGAATATCCACTTTAGACCTGCTTAAAACAACCAGCAAATTTAGGATCTGGGTTATTTTCTTGAAATGTTTTGAGAAGGTCCGGTCTGTCCATAACATCAGATACTAAAACCTTTCAAGAATTGAAAGATTTAATGAAGGAATATTCTGACCCTATGCTTCCTGTAATTCTGAGATCTTACCATTTTAACTCAGCAATTTGAGAACCAGTGGAATCCATATTTATATTTTTGATTATGTTAAGACCACTGGCAGAGGCGTGTGACTTTGGTTTATCCCTTAATGATATGCTTAGAAACCAGTTTTTTGAAAATCATTCTTTGAATGGAGTTAGGCCAGCCCTAATTGCCCAGAGAATAGTTAACAGCCAGCCACATTACTGTGGGTCTGGAATCAAGTGTAAGCACATGAGGTCAGACCAGGTAAGGATGGCAGTTTCCTTTCCTGAAGAATATTAGTAAACCAGATGAGATTTTTCCGACAATCAATTCATTATACTCTTAATTTCAGATTTACATAGAATTGAAATTCTACCATGGCGCGATTTGAACCCAGGCCCCCAGAACATTACCTGAGTCCCCAGATTAACAGTCCATTGATAATACCTCTAGACCATCACCTCCTTGGGACGAGGGATTAATCGTGTAACCATGCAAAAGCACCAACTTGCTGAAGTCCAACTGGACTTCAAACAAGTACTACAATTGGTTTATCATTGGAAAATGTGGCAAGAGGAGCACATAAGCTCAGAGGAAGTGAGGAATGCAGATGCTGGAGATTAGTGTCGAGAGTGTGGTGCTGGAAAAGCACAGCAGGTCAGGCAGCAGGAGCAAGAGAATCGACATTTCGGGCATGAGCCCTTCATCAGGAAGCTTCAATTCTCCTGCTCCTCAGAGCATATGTTGGAGGGTATTCCAATGGAAGTAGAGACCCTCGCTAGTCTGACAGAGCTTGGGGAGCGCCACTTGGTGCAAGCAATAGACTCACTCAGGACATATCCTGATCAGAGGAACTCTCAGTCGGCCCACTGCAAAACCCCAAAACAAAACCAGGCCTCGGGCAAAGGGTTAAAATTTTCTTCGGGATCTGAGCTGGCAAACCATTGTGGTTGTTGCTGGTATGCGGATTTGAGACAGCAAAAGATTCCTATTAGACCTAAATTGAGTAAGAAAACTTATAGGCCAGTATACAGAAGATTGCATGCCCTGGAAAGTCATCTACATCTGGGTGGGAACAATTAAATTGCTTAGCAGCATCCAAACCAAAACTAATTAAAATAAATGTCTGGTTAAATGGTCAATCAGTTCTAATGGAGGTAGATACCAGTGCGGCAGTAACAGTAATTGCAGAATCAGTTTTTAACAAAGTTTGCTCTGGATTCCAGCCTTGAAGTTTGTGCAAGACCTTGGTAGGCTGAGAGCCTATAGTGGGGAACGCTGACAGATTAAGGGTACAACTTTGGTTCTGATCTTTTATGAGAAGCAGCTGGTTCAGTTACCAGTGATTGCAGTAAAACACTCGAGTTGGGCTGTGCTTAATGGGCTGAAAATGTGTTGCTGGTTAAAGCACAGCAGGTCAGGCAGCATCAAAGGAACAGGAAATTTGACGTTTCGGGCCAGAGCCCTTCATCAGGAATGAGGAGAGGGTGCCAGGCAGGCTAAGATAAAAGGTAGGGAGGAGGGACTTGGGGGAGGGGCGATGGAGATGTGATAGGTGGAAGGAGGTCAAGGTGAGGGTGATAGGCCGGAGTGGGGTGGGGTGGAGAGGTCAGGAAGAGTATTGCAGGTTAGGAGGGCGGTGCTGAGTTCAAGGGAATCGACTGAGACAAGGTGGGGGGAGGGGAAATGAGGAAACTGGAGAAATCTGAGTTCATCCCTTGTGGTTGGAGGGTTCCCAGGCGGAAGATGAGGCGCTCTTCCTCCAACCGTCGTGTTGTTATATTCTGGCGATGGAGGAGTCCAAGGACCTGCATGTCTTCGGTGGAGTGGGAGGGAGAGTTAAAGTGTTGAGCCACGGGGTGGTTGGGTTGGTTGGTCCGGGCGTCCCAGAGGTATTCCCTGAAGCGTTCTGCAAGTAGGCGGCCCGTCTCCAATATAGAGGAGGCCACATCGGGTACAGCGGATGCAATAGATGATGTGTGTGGAGGTGCAGGTGAATTTGTGGCGGATATGGAAGGATCCCTTGGGGCCTTGGAGAGAGGTAAGGGAGGAGGTGTGGGCGCAAGTTTTGCATTTCCTGCGGTTGCAGGGGAAGGTGCCGGGAGTGGAGGTTGGGTTGGTGGGAGGTGTGGACCTGACGAGGGAGTCACGAAGGGAGTGGTCTTTGCGGAACGCTGATAGGGGAGGGGAGGGAAATATATCCCTGGTGGTGGGGTCCGTTTGGAGTTGGCGGAAATGACGGCGGATGATACGCTGTATACGGAGGTTGGTGGGGTGGTAGGTGAGAACCAGTGGGGGTTCTGTCTTGGTGGCGATTGGAGGGGCGGGGCTCAAGGGCGGAGGAGCGGGAAGTGGAGGAGATGCGGTGGAGGGCATCGTCGATCACGTCTGGGGGAAATCTGCGGTCCTTGAAGAAGGAGGCCATCTGGGCTGTACGGTATTGGAACTGGTCCTCCTTGGAGCAGATGCGGCGGAGACGAAGGAATTGGGAATATGGGATGGAGTTTTTACAGGGGGCAGGGTGGGAGGAGGTGTAGTCCAGGTAGCTGTGGGAGTCAGTCGGTTTATAGCAGATGTCTGTGTTGAGGCGGTCGCCTGAGATAGAAATGGAAAGGTCTAGGAAGGGGAGGGAGGAGTCTGAGACAGTCCAGGTGAATTTGAGGTCGGGATGGAAGGTGTCGGTAAAGTTGATGAACTGTTCAACCTCCGCGTGGGAGCACGAAGCAGCGCCGATACAGTCATCGATGTAGCGGAGGAAAAGGTGGGGGGGTGGTGCCAGTGTAGTTGCGGAAGATGGACTGTTCCACATATCCTACAAAGAGACAGGCATAGCTGGGGCCCATGCGGGTGCCCATAGCAACTCCTTTAGTTTGGAGGAAGTGGTAGGATTGGAAAGAGAAGTTATTCAGGGTGAGGACCAGTTCAGTCAGTCGAAGGAGGGTGTCAGTGGAAGGGTACTGGTTGGTGCGGCGGGAAAGGAAGAAGTGGAGGGCTTTGAGTCCTTCGTGATGGGGGATGGAGGTGTACAGGGACTGGATGTCCATGGTGAAGATAAGGCGTTGGGGACCGGGGAAGCGAAAATCCTGGAGGAGGTGGAGGGCGTGGGTGGTGTCCCGAATGTAGGTGGGGAGTTCTTGGACTAAAGGGGTCCCGAACGTAGGTGGGGAGTTCTTGGACTAAAGGGGTCCCGAACGTAAGTGGGGAGTTCTTGGACTAAAGGGGCTTAATGGGGCAAAATTGGTTGAGAGAAATTCACCTAGATTGGCTCAGCATTTTTCAATCAGAAAATGGTTGCTTGAGAGAAGTCCTGATGAAGTAACCAGAGGTCTTCCAGGAAGTTCTCAGGACTACCAGAGGAGCCACTTTTGCACGTTGACCAGGAAGCACTTTCATGATTCTGTAAGACCCACTCAGTCCCATTTGCCCTCGGGGCCAAAGTAGAGTCAGAAATCAGAAGGCTGGAAAGTGAAGGAATCATTAAACCAATTTAATTTGCAAAATGGGCAACACCAGTGGTATAGATTTTGACACCCAACAGGTTGTTTTGCCTTTGTGGGGATTTAAAATAAATGGCAAACTGCCATTCACAGCTGGTAGAGTACCTAATCTCTCAGAGAAAGGATTTATATGCAAAACTGGCAGAGGGTTATCTTTCACAAAGCTTGATATGAGTCATGAGTACTTGCAATTACGTTTAGATGAGGATTTCCAGAAGTATGCTACAATTAATACCCATTAATGTTTGTACCAATGTACAAGACAGCAATGTGGGGTATCGTAAGCCTATTCAATCTTTCCGTGAACGATGGAGAACATTTTACAAGGTCCACTCACCATCATGCTTATAACAGCGAAGAAATACTTAGAGAATGTGAACATATTCTTTAGATTATTTTTCAAAGTGAGCCTACCTATGGACTCACCCTGTGAGTTGAAAAGAATCATCTTTATCTGCAAAGGATTGCCAATGACAATCCTACACTTCCAGATGAAACAAGATAAGTCTTATCAGCAACATTGTAAATGGGGCCATAGCCATTTGCTCACTATGTAACCTGGATGCTGAGTCAGGATGTGACAAAATCACAAAACTAATTATGGCTATCCTGATCAAATCATCGTTTGCTGTACATTATTCAGTGTTGGTCCTGAAAGGTGAATAATGGTTGATTTTCTTCTTAGAAGAGAAAAATGTGTGTTCCAGGCACCCCAAGTGACCTAGTTGGACGACAGAGTCACCAAGATGGAGTTATACGCATTGGAAGATAAAGTGAGGATGATCAAGAGTACCCAGCTCCCATGTCTGTCTTGGAGCTTAGATCATTTGTTGGCCTGGAAAATTATTATGGAAAGTTCATACATACCCTCCATTCTGGCATCTTTGCATCAAATCCTACAAAAAAAAAATCAGCCTTGGAACTGGCCGAATAGCCAAGCCAAGTGAAGAAACAGTTCTAATCCTGTTAGATGTTGGCACACTATGATCCCAAGCAAGATCTGGTATTGACATATGATGAATCCCTGATGCAAGAAGATAGTATTAGCTCATAGATGGCCAACTCGAGAGGAAATTCAACCAGTAAGGAAGTGGCTCTGGAAATAGTGCATGCATTGGTGGTCATCTTCCAGGATTCTATAAACTCTAGAACGGTCCCGACAGATTAAAAGGCAGCTAATGTCACTCCAATATCCAACAAAAGGAGGCAGAGAGAAACAGAGAATTATAGACCAGTAAGCTTTACATCGGTAGTGGGGAAAATTCTCAAATCTATTATCAAGGATTTTATAGCAGAGTATTTAGAAAGCAGTGGTAGGATCAGACAGCGTCAGTTTGGATGTATGAAGGGGAAATCATGCTTGACAAATCTGTTGGAATTTTATGAAGATGCAACTAGTAGAATTGACAAGGTAGAGCCAGTCAATGTGGAATATTTGGACTTCCAGAAAGTGTTTGACAAAGACCCACACAAGAGATTATTGAGTTAAAGAGCAAGATTAAAGAGCATGGGATTGGGGAAGTGTATTGAGATGGATAGAAAACTGATTGGCAGAGAGGAAACAAAGAGTAGGAATTAATTGGTCCTTTTCAAATTGGCAGACAGTACAGAAGAACCTTGATTATCTGAACATCAGTTATCCAAAAACTGGTTTATCCAAACAGGATCTGAAGGTCCCTTAAAACCATTACAGCAAAGAGAAGTTACCAACAATGGTGCGATGATCACGTCTTTTGTTGACAAGGTAAAAGAGGATTATCTGCACTGAAGAAGATATGCAAACATTGCTTCAAAGAGGTGTTAATGACATTGGTGCATCAATCTCAGTCAGTCAATTGTAGCAGTGTTGAAATAATTTTAACACATAAAAATGACTGACATGCTGAAAAATTTAAATACATGATAAAATCAGTGGTGTCCTCATTCCCTCTATGATTTTGTTCTGAGTATGTATCTGTTATACTGATCGAGTTTGTTATATGTACTTACCATGTCTGTGACAAGAAAGCTGACAGCAATGACAGTTGAACAGAAAAGCGAGATTTTACAGTGTCTGGATCATAGTGAAAAGACATCAAAGATTGCACAAGAGTACATACAACATTGGAAAAGCCCGACATCAGGAAAGCAAGACTGGCGATTGAGAAATTCATCAAACAAAGTGACACTTTAAGTGCATTAAAAAGAAAATCCATGAAGCCAGCAAAAGATGAATAACTTGATCAAGCTATATTTTGTGGTTTTCACAACAGTGTGAAAAGGGGATTCTCATAACTAGCCTGATGATACTAAAAAATGCTGTCAGTTTCCATGAACGACTGCACGCTGGTGAGGCCGATCACAGCAATCATTGGGCTGGTTACAGAGCTTCATACCCCCTCACAGCATTGGGCAACTCAGCATTCTTGGAGAGCAGAAGTCGGTGGATGATAGCACCGTTAAAGGCTACAGATAGAAACTACACTCCGTCATTAATGAAGGAAAGTATGAACCTGAGTAATTACTGATGATAGTGAATGGCTGATGATAGTGAATTGTTTTGGTGTGCACTGCCGGACAAAACTGGGCGGCACGGTGGCACAGTCGTGGGCGGCACGGTGGCACAGTGGTTAGCACTGCTGCCTCACAGCGCCTGTAGACCCGGGTTCAATTCCCGACTCAGGTGACTGACTGTGTGGAGTTTGCACGTTCTCCCTGTGTCTGCGTGGGTTTCCTCCGGGTGCTCCGGTTTCCTCCCACAGTCACAAAGATGTGCGGGTCAGGTGAATTGGTCAAGCTAAAATTGCCCGTAGTGTTAGGTAAGGGGTAAATGTAGGGGTATGGGTGGGTTGCGCTTCGGCGGGTCGGTGTGGGCTTGTTGGGCCGAAGGGCCTGTTTCCACACTGTAAATCTAATCTAATCTAATCTAAAAAACACTTGCATCCACCACGAAAAAGCATGTGTCAGGATATAAAATCCAGAAGGATAGCATTACGATTTTCCCTTGTGTCAATGCCACTGGTATTCATAAATTACTGCTTGTCTGCATTGGGCGTTATGCTAACGCATGTTGCTTCAAGCACTGTGACAATAACCCATCTCCCATGAAGTGGATGACATAACCACTTTTGTTATCCTGGTTTCAGGAAGAATTTGTACCTGCCATCAGATTACATTTGCAAGCGCTGGACTGGAGCAAAGTGCCCTTCTGCTTGTTGACAATGTGGGGGTACACACTATGAAAGACTATCAATTAGAATCGCCAGACGGAGCTATCAAGTGTTTGTTTTTACCACCAGACACCACTTCAAGGTTACAGCCACTCGATCAGGGAATCATCGCAATAATGAAAAAATATTATCGCCGTAACATGTTGCGTGCCAACCTCGGTGAAGACAATGCAGCCAAAGAAGTGCAGGAAATTATGAAGGCATTCATAGGACACTTTGTTGGGACTGCATCAAGCCATCGACAATCGCAGAGTGTTGGTACAATGGTGTGCGTGTTGGAAGCCGTGACAGTGAAGAAGACACTCATCCAGATCAAAGGCAAACCACTGACATCACCAAGAACTGCAGACAGCTGGGATTAGGAAACTTTGCAGAGGCTTCAATCAATGCTTGGGTAAACTGTGACAATGCCATTGGAACAGAGATATTCAATGATGATTGGTTAGTCAATGTAGTCATGGAAGAACAGCGGAAAAGTATGGACATCGTGGAAAATCAGATACCGACATCATCTCCAGCCCCCAATAACGAAGTCATCAGCAGTTTGCGACTTTTCATGGAGTGGTATGAAGCACAAAATGAAGTCGATGCCGTTAAGTTGGTGCATCTTCGTCAAATGTTATCATTCGCAAAATAAAAAGAGACAGTAGCACCTCAAGCAACAGTGGCTGGATATTTTCTTTTGAAAATCTTAACCAAACTCCACCTCAATGAATTTTATTTACACAAAAAATGATTTGATTTGTAAAATATCATGAATTTTTAAGCGATATTCAGTGTTTGTATAAATTTTAGTGATTGAATGAAATAAAACCATACTTTTTAATGCAATTATGTACAGTATGGCTTCCTTTGTTTAAGGTCAAATGAATTATCTGAATAATCAATTATCCCGAACGAAAACCTGCCTGCCAATCACCTTCAGATAATCGAAGTTTCTCTGTAAATAGTGGGGCGCCACACGGATCAAAATCTATATTAATGATTTGGATGAGGGAACAAAATGTAGCAACTCAAAGTTTGCAGGTGGGTGGGAAGGTGAACTGGGACGAGGATGCAGAGATCCTTCAGCATGATCTGGACAGGTTAGTTAAGTGAGCAAATCAATAGCAGAAGCAATATAATTTGGATGAATGTGAGGTTATTCACTTTGGAAGCAAAAACAAGAAGGTAGATTACTACCTGAATGGCCGTAAATTGGGAGAGGGGAGTGTGCAGTGGGGTCAGAGTGTCTCTTCACGCCATTCGCTGAAAGTAAATGGTGCTGAAAGGTGCAGCAGGTGGTAAAGAAGGCAAATAGTGTATTGGCCCTCATTGTGAAAGGTTTTGAGTACAGGAACAGGGATCTGTTATTGCAGTTATACAGGGCTCTCGTGAAGCCCTGTATTGTGTGCAGTTTTGATCTTATATTCTGAGGAAGAGTGCTCTTGCTCTCAAGGGAATGCAGTTTACGAAGCTGACCTATGAGGAGAGATTGACTTGATTAGAATTGTTTTCACTGGAGTTCAGATAAATGAGGGGGAGTCTGTAGAGACTTATACAATTCTAACAGGGTAGATGCACGAAGGATGTTGGGTGTATCCAGAACCCGGGGTCACAATATGAGGATTTGGGGTAGACCACTTAGGGAGGAGATGAGGAGACATTTCTTTACCTAAAGAGTGGTCAACCTGTGGAATTCATTACCACAGGAAGTAGTTGATGCCAAAAAATTGAACGTATTCAATAGGTGGCTAGATAGAGCACTTGGGATGAATGGGATCAAAGGTAATGGGGAGAAAGCAGGATTATTGAGTTGGATGATCAGCCATGATTGTGATGAATGGTGGAACAGGCTTGAAGGGCCGAGTGGCTGCCTCCTGCTCCTACGTTTCTACGTTAATATCTTTATGGTCAAAAATTTGTGATAATAATGAACCACAAACCCCTACCAAGTATGAGTAAATAGGACAAGGCATTGTCCGCCATGGCTTCAAGCTGAATTGTGTATGATTACAAGTTAGAACACTGTCCAGGAAGTCAGGAAGTGAATGTAGAAGCATTGAACCACCTTTCATTGGCAGATACTCCACTGGTAGTACCACCAGTGGAAGTGTCTGTCATGGACACACTTCCAGTCACAGCTGACAATATCAGATTTTGGGTGCAGAATGATTTGGTCCTGTCTGTCATGATTGTAATTAGTTCAGCCAGGTGAACCTTATAGAATATGAGTACCCTGATTGGGGCTGTTAATCTTATCCAATCAGGGAGCTGTGGCGGACAGATAAGAGACAAATAAAATCTCACATCTGCACACACACAACATGGGTGCTGGGGGAAAAAATAAGTACTACCACAGTTAGTTGGTAGTGCGGGGGTTTAAAAAAAGAGACAGATAAGAATAAGAGTCACATCTGCACAGGCACAACATGGCTGCTGGGGAAAAAATAAGCACTTCAGCAGTAGTATGGGGGGTTTACAATAAAAATAAAAAGGGAAAAAAAGAAGAATAAGAGTGTTTCACGAAAGGATTGCCCTTATCAGGCTTTATTATTGTTTCATGAGCTACGTTGGTGTTTTCCTGATGGTGGAAAATACAGAATGAAATTGTTGCACAATGGTGTTTTTCTTCACTGAGTCACTACACACTCAACCACTGGTGATTTGGGGAGAATGTAAGCATTACTGTTGCGCAGTGGTAGTGTGGGGGATTATGTAAGAAAAAAAGAAGAGAAAAAAGAACAAAAAGAAAAACAAGAGTGTCAGATATCCTGTTCACTCTGAGAGCTGGCTCTGAGGGAGCTAGGTCAGAGTCAAAGACTCTTCATATACAGATAAAGGGTGACTTTGTTATGGAATACCGGCCTCTACAGAGTTATTTCAAAAATCATCTTTTACATATCTAGAAAAGAAGGAGCAGCATAGAGTCATACAGTCACACAGCCAGTCCAACTCATCCATGCCGAACATAATCCCAAACTGAACTAGTCCCGCCTGCCTGCTTCTGGCCCATATCCATCCAAACCTTTCCTATTCATGTATCCATTCAAATGTCTTTTAAATGTTGTAATTGTATCCGCATCCACCACTTCCTCAGGAAACTCATTTCACATACGAGCCACTCTCTGTGTAAAAAAATTTGCCTCATGTCTTTTTTAAAATCTCTCTCATCTCACCTTTAATGTGCCCTCTTGTCTTGAAATTCCCCATCTTAGGGAAAAAAACTACTACCATCAACTTTATCTATACTGCTCATAATTTCATAAACTTCTGTCAGGTCACCTCTCAACCTCCTGCGCTCCATTGAAAAAAGTCCCAGCCTCTCCAGCCTTTTTTCATAACACATCTGAACCCTGTCCAGCTTGATGATATCTTCTGTAACTGGGCAACCTGAACTGGACACAATATTGCAGACAAGCCTTAACAGAAAGAAAGAAAGCAGGTAAGTAAAATTGGCTAAAGTATGTACTTCAACATTTGTATGTGTGCGAGTCCAAAGTCATTGGAATAAAAGGGAGTCAGTCAATCAATATCTGTGACAGAAAAGAATCACAAATTTAATAATACATTTCTGATGCCCTCAACTTTTACTTTTTTCCTCACCATAGAGCTGCTGAATTCTGAAAACACAACCAGTCAAGAAACCATTGGGACTGATGAAAATTATGGCTTTACCATTTTAAAAGGTAAGTCAAAACAGAATAGGCTGCAGAAATCATCAAACACAACTTGTGTTGCAGTGTTATGCTTTAAAATGTAAGGGAAACATAGATGGGATTTCTAGATTCACGGAATGATTACAGCATGAAAGGAGCACAAACAACTCATCATGCCTATACCAACTTTCGACAAGAGCAACCCAGCTGGTCTCACTCCCCTGCTCTTATCCTATTGCCCTAAAATTTCATTCCCTTCAGATTTTTATCAAATTCTGCTATGAAATCTCCAAATATTGCCAATAACACATTGCCATGTGGTGTGTTCTAGATTCTAAGAACTTGCTGCATGGAAAATCTTTCCACAAGTTAGTTATTTTGCCAATCATTGAAAGCAGTGCTTCATGGTTCTTGACCTTCTGCTGATGGGAACAGTGTCTTCTCACCTAAACCTTGTCTAGCCTTTCATTATTTGGAAAGCTATTATATCTTCACTGACCCTTCTCTCAAGAGATCAACATTTGGTTATCCAAGTAACTGATGTCCCTCATTTCTGGAACCATTTTCATAAATCTTTTTGGATCTCTCTAAAGTCTTTACATTCTTTCTAAAATGCAGTATCCAGAATGGGACACAATATTTGAGTTAACATTGAATCTCAGTTTTGTAACTAAGACAGAGTATTAGCTGTAGAATATAGGACACAATGTGTTTAGAAAAGATGGAAAAGACAAAAAAAGGAGATAGGTTGGCAGTACTGATTAGGAGACACGTGTGGTATGGAAAAGAGGGGTTGTCCTTGATCAGACATAGAGAAAATATATTTGGAGTTGAGAAGCAAAAGATTTCTGATCACACAAAAAGAAGTATTTTATAGGCCTTGAACTAATGTAGGAGAGTGATAGAGAAAAGTATTGGAGGAGCAAATGAACAGGAAAGTTACAAAGATTTGCAAGAACTGTGGAATGTTGATAGTGGTGTCTGAATTATCCAATTATTGGTTGGGTTATTCCTACAGTAAAACATGAGGGGGAGAATGTTCTGACATGTGTTCAGGAGAACTTGCTGATCAGCATGCGCTTAGTGAAGCACAAAAGTAAGCATTGCTGGAATTGTTGGTGGTGAATGGGTTAGACCAAGTAGTTAATAGTAATCATTGTAAGATAAGGTTTGGACCAGTATTAGAAGACAGCTAGGATGAATCATAAGTGGAACATTATCGTGGAAGATGGCTAATTTCAATGTGATAAGATGGAATCTCACCAAGGCTCTTTGTGTAATGAAGAAAACAGAACATGCAATGAAGCAATAAAAAGAGGCTGTACGATGCATGCTAATTGAATTTGATCCATATTGCATGGTCAAATCCACCCCAGCTGGAACATGGGACAAAGTTTGGGCTATTGTCATCAATCTAATGTAAATGGGCCATCCAGACCACTTAACCAACCAGCCCCCTGGTAAAGGTATAGAGAGATTTACCAGAATACTATCCAGGAATGAGGAACTTTAGCTGCAAGGTTAGGTTAGAGAAGTTGGAGTTGTGTTTGGAACAGAGGAGATTGCTGGAGATGTGCGGTTTCACTACAGGGAACACAGGTTTAAGATTTTGAGCAAGTAATGCAGAGGGATGTGGAGAAGAACCTTTTCACCTAGCAATTTGAAATAACCTGGAAAATGCTGGCCATGGGAGTTGCAGAAGCAAACATGACCAATGATTTGAACAAGCAAGTTAGAGAACACTTGAAAAAGTGTGCTCAAAGGGTACATAGAGGTATTGGCTGACTGAAATACTTCATCGAGAGATGACATAGGCCTGATAGAGCTGACTGCCCTCCTTTTGCATTGAAAATGTTTTCTTTTTTTGTTATGTTGCTTCATCTTATTGTATAAATATTCAAATGATAGAATTATCATTTATAAAAGCTTGTTTAACTTTTTAATGGAATTTGCAGACAATATGTAAAATACAATTCATGACACTTCTAAAATATGTAGAAGTGGATTCATAACCAGTTTGTAACGCTTTTCGTTTATGTCCAATCAGAGGCAGACATCTTAAAGAAAGTCAAGAAGAACAGCATGTTGAAGGCTATGTTTCTAATTCAAAAAGTGATGTATCTGTACAGCAAGGAACAGGACCAGTCTACCAAATATCAACTACTTGAGGTGATCAGTGCTAATACTGTAAAAACGAAGTGTTCAATGTTTTTCAGTTCTTTGATTTTGTTGAAACATACTCAGAAAATTTAATGTAATTTAATGCATACCATTGTTATAGGATCCTCTTATTAAAATTTAATACATTGGTATTCATTGACAACAAGGTTATAACTATGATAAAAAAAATTGCTTTAGCCGAACATACATTTCTTTTGTTTGTAAACTGGCAAATCTGCAAAACAGTCATAGTTACACTTCAACGAAACAGCTCATTGTCTGTGGAGCACTTTGTGACTACATGAGGGTGTGAAATAAGTGATATGAATGAAATTAATTTTCTTTTTTCATTCGACTGTTAAATTTCAGAGTGGAGGTTGAGGTACAATCAAAGTTTTTTTAGTAAGCGAGCAGAAAATATATAAAAGTTTTCCCTATCTTGGGAGTGATTTTCCTGTGGATACTTCAGGCATCAAAGAGCCTCTGCGGTGGGGTCTTATGCTGAAATGTTGTTCTGCATTTAGTGCAACTATCTTCTGTAATAATTATTTGAATCAATCAATATGCTATGACACACTTCCTGACCCTTCTGGTTATTCTTTCTTATGTGATTTTCTGTTTGAACTGGTTTTATTACTTACAAGCTTTTACTTACAGATACAAACAAAGCAGTTCATATATATATATATATATATATATATATATATATAAATATAAATATAACCACAGGAATCCTCTTAGCCCTATGGTTCCCCATTAATATCTTTTACCTGTGTATAGTTGGGATTAAAGGGATATACAAATAATATTTTCTTATCCCTCCTTAAATGCAATTTAAAAAATACTATATGCAATCAGAGTTTTGAAAACAACATGTGTATACTGTGCACATTGTGAGAAAACCCTCTTCAAGGAACTCATCCAATTTCTTTGTATGCGCATTTTGTATTGTAAAACAATGTGACAGTTTATGGCTTAAACCCACCCACTTGATTTTTGTGATATTATTTCTCTCCAGCATTTGTTTCATGCTGACAAAATAGCTTTTCTGACTAGTACTTGTGTAAAGTGTGCATGATTCCACAATGGTCTATTTATCTACATAACATTCAATAGACATACTATCTTCAGTACACCCACTGTACACTGTGCTTCTGATATTGCCAAGTAAAATCCCTTATTCATTGCTTTCAGCAGAGAAGGAAAGCAGTCAACTCCTTCAGGTCTGTGTCAGCTCTGCGTAGAGTAATCTAGACAGCTGTGTATCTCGCTGTATCCCTGGAATATTGCAAGCTTATTTTTTTCAAATACCCTCTAATTTACTTGTTAAAATCATTGATTCTATCTGCTCCTTTCACCTTCATGGACCGCATGAACCAGATTATTTCAAATTACTGAGTAAAACATGTTCTTCCCACATCCCTCTCCATTATCATCCATATGTTTATCCAGTGACCATTTAAGTACCCTTAATGTTGGCCATCCACTACGGTTGCAGGCAGGGCATTCCACGCCCTTACTACTCTTGAGTAGTAAGGGCGTGGAACCTACCTCTGAAATCTGTCCTATATCTATCACCCCTCAGTTTAAAGCTATGTCCGCTCATGCTAGCCATCACTATCTGAGGAAAAAGGCTCTCACTGTTCACTCGATCTAATCCTCTGATCTTTTTGTATGTCTCTATTAAATCACCTCTTAACCTTATTCTCTGTAATGACACCAGCCTCAAATCTCGCAGCCTTTTCTCATAAGACCTTCCTTCCATCCTGATAAGTTTCCTCTGCGATCTTTCCAATTCTTCCACGTCCTTCCTATAATATGGCGACCAGAACTGTATGCAATACTCCAAGTGAGGTTGCACCAGAGTTTTGTACAGCTTGAACATGACCTCATGGCTCCAAAACTCAATCACTCTGAACTGAAGGGGCATCAATGTCCTGGGCAGCAGCTTTGCGAGTGCACTTCGGGAGGGTTTAAACTAGTTTGGCTGGGGATGAGAAAACCAGAACTACAGATCAGAGGAGAGGGTAATTGTTGAACGGGCAGAAATGGAATACAGAGAGTCTATCAGGAAGGATACACAGTTGACGGGGCAAAGGGATGGATTAAAGTGTGTCTGTTTCAATGCAAGGAGTGTCAGGAATAAGAGTGATGATCTTAGAGCATGGATCAGTACTTGGAACTACAATTTTGTGCCCTTAAGGGAGATATGGATTTCACAAGGGCAGGAAAGGTAACTGGATGTTCTGAGCTTAGACCTTCTACAAAGAACAGGGAGGGGGTTAAAAGAAAAGGGGAGTAGCATTGATAATTGGAGAGTCCAGCACAGCTGCAGAAAAGAAAGTTATTGAGGAGGGTTTGTCTACTGAGTGAAAGTCAGGAACAGGAAAGGAGTAGTCACTTTATTAGGTATTTCTTATAGACCCCCCAGTTGCAGCAGAAAGATGGAAGAACAGACTGGACAGCAGATCTTGGAAAGGTGCAGATGTAACAAAGTTATTGTTATGGGTGACTTCAACTTCCCCAGTATTGCTTGGGAACCTCCTTAATGCAGATGATCTGGATGGAGCTGATTTACTTAAGTGTGTCCAGGATGGATTCCTAACTCAATATGTAGATAGGCTGAGTAGGGGAGAGGCCGTATTAGATTTGGTGTGGGGCAATGAGCCAGGCATGGTGTCGGATCTCTTGGTGGGAGAAAATTTCGGTGATGGTGACCACAAGTACCTCACCTTTACCATAGCCATGGAGAAGGACAGGAGCTGACAGTATGGGAAGGTATTTAATTGGGGGAGGGGAAATTCTACTACTCTTAGACAGGAGCTGTGGAGTATAAATTGGGAACAATTGTTCTGCGGGAAAGGCACAACAGGAATATGGAGACTGTTTAAGGAGCACTTGTTGCGATTGTTGGATAACTTTGTCCCACCAAGACAGGCAAGGAATGGTAAGGTGAAGGAACCTTGGATGACAAGAGCAGAGGAGCTTCTCGTAAAAAGGAAGAAGGAAGCTTACTTAAGATTGGGGAAGCATGAATCTGGCACAGCTTTAGAAGATTACAGGATAGGTAAGAAAGAACTTAAAAATGGACTGAGAAGAGCTAGGAGGGTGCATGAGAAAGTTTAGGGAAAACCCAAAGGCGTTCTACACATACGTCAGGAATAAGAGAATGATTAGAGAGAGGTTAGGGCTGATCAGGCATAGTGGAGGGAACTTGTGCTTGAAATCTGAAGAGATAAAGGAAGCCCTAAATGAGTTTTTTGCTTCAGTATTCACGAGAGAGCGGGACCTTGTTGACTGTGAGAACACCATGGACCAGGTTAATAGGCTTGAACTGGTTCCCTCCAAGGAAGTGGATGCGCTAGAAATTCTGGGAAGCATTAAGATAGATAAGTCCCCAGGGCCAGGCCTGATATATCCAAGGTTACTGTGGGAAGCGAAGAATAAGATTGTTGCGCCTCTGGCGATGATCTTTGCATCCTCACTCTCCATGGGACTTGTACTGGTTGACTAGAGGGAGGCTAAGATTGTTCTTCTGTTCAAGAAGGGGAATAGGGTAATCCGTGGGAGTTACAGACCAGTCAGGCTTATGTGGTAAGCAAGGTACTGAAAAGGATTCTGAAAGGTAGGATTTATGACTATTTGGAAAAACATAGTTTGATTAAAGATACTCAGCATGGCTTTGTGAGGGACAGGTCATGTCTCACAAGCCTTATTGAGTTCTTTGAGGATGTACTGAGACAAGTTGACGAAGGTCAAGCAGTGGATCTGGTGTATGTGGATTTCAGTAAAGCATTTGTTAAGGTTCCCCACGGTAGGCTCTTTCAGAAAGTTAAGAGGTATGGGATCCAGGGAACTTTGGCTGTTTGGATATAGAATTGGCTGGCTGAAAGAAGACAGTGAGTGGTAGTGGATGGAAAGTATTCCGCCTGGAGGTTCGTGGCCAGTGGTGTCCCGCAGGGATCTATTCTTGGGTCTCTGTTCTTTATAGTTTTTATAAATGACTTGGATGAAGAATTGGAAGGGTGTATTAGTAAGTTTGCCGATGGCACAATGATCGATGGTGTTGTAAATTGTGTTGAGGGCTGTTGCAGGCTACAACATGACTGACAGGATGCAGAACTGGGTTGAGAAGTGGCAGATGGAATTCAACCTGGACAAATGTTAAGTGATTGACTTTGGAAGGTCGAATTTGAACGTTGAATACAGGGTTGAAGACAGGATTCTTGGCAGTGTGGAGGAACTTCGGGATCTTGGTGTTAAGATATACATAGATCCCTCAAAGTTGCCACCCACGTTAATAGGGTTGTTAAGAAGGCGTATGGTGTTTTGGCTTTCATTAACAGGGGAATTGAGTTTAAGAGCTGTGAGGTTTTGTTGTAGTTCTATAAAACACTGGTCAGATCACACTTGGAAAACATGTGTCCAGTTCTGGTCGCCTCATTATAGGAAGGGTGTAGATGCTTTAGAGAGGGTGCTTTTAGGTCAAGTGTTGTTTAGTTGCTGGAGGCAGTTGGAGAGGTCACAAGGTCACCAGAGAACAGCAGAGCCTGTCAGGATATGTGAGTATACAGTGTAAAGTATTTACTTTTAGGTTGGGCGTTGTTCAGTTGCTGGAGGCATTCAGAGAGGTTGCAAGGTTGCATATTTGGGTGGTTGCTTTATCCGAAACACTACTTGGGTAGTGTCTCCCACCCATCCTTCGCCTCTAACCAAAAGAAAAATTCTGTACGTAGATTGGTAAGGTGACAAGTGTTTTCTTTCATGTTTAATTTTTTTCAGCGGTCTAATTAAGAATTTAAAATAGTGGGAATAGAGGTTAGGGCAGTTGAATGTTCCTCCTGCAGTATGTGGGAGGTAAGGGTCACCTCTGGTGTCCCTGCTGATTTCATTTATGGGAAGTGTACCCAACTCCAGCTCCTCGAGAACCTGTTAGGGCGCTGGAGCTGGAGCTGGATGAACTTCAGATCATTTGAGAGGCGGAAGGGGTTAGAACATAGAACAGTACAGCACAGAACAGGCCCTTCAGCCCACGATGTTGTGCCGACCACTGATCCTCATGTATGCACCCTCAAATTTCTGTGACCATATGCATGTCCAGTACTCTCTTAAATGTCCCTAATGACCCTGCTTCCATAACTGATGCTGGCAACGCATTCCATGCTCTCACAACTCTGTGTAAAGAACCTGCCTCTGGCATCCCCTCTATACTTTTCTCTAACCAGCTTAAAACTATGACCCCTCGTGTTAGTCATTTCTGCCCTGGGAAATAGTCTCTGGCTATTGACTCTATCTATGCCTCTCATTATCTTGTATACCTCAATTAGGTCCCCTCTCCTCCTCCTTTTCTCCAATGAAAAAAGTCCGAGCTCAGTAATTGAGAGGAGTTGCAGGGAGGTAGTGACTCCATAGCCACTTGAAGAAGGTAGATGGGTTACCATCAGGGTAAGAAAGGGAATTGGCATTCAGTGCAAGGAGCTTCTGTGGTGGTTCCCCTCAACAACAAGCATACCGTTTTGGATACTGTTGTGGGGGGGGGGGGGGGGGGGGAATCAATTTACCAGGGGTAAGCAATGAGACACAGGTCTCTGGTGCAGAGTCTGTCCCTGTTGTTCAGAGGGGAAGGGGGGAGAGGAGCAGTGCTTGAGTCACTGGGGACTCCATAGTCAGGGAGACAGATATGAGGTTTTGTGGGAACAAGAGAAACTCACGATTGGTGTGTTGCCTCCCAGGTGCCAGGGTTCGTGATGTCTCTGATCGTGTTTTTGGGATCCTTGAGGGGGAGGGTGATAAGCCTCAAGTGATGGTCCGCATTGGCACCAATGACATAGATGGGGATTTAAGGCAGAAATTTAGAGAGCTAGGATGGAAGCTTAGAGCTAGAACAAACAGAGTCGTTATCTCTGGTTTGTTGCCCGTGCCACATGCTAGTGAAGTGAGGGACAGGGGTAGCGCGAAACACATAGCTGCAGGGATAGTGCAGGAGGGAGGGTTTTGCATTCTTGGATAATTGGAACTCTTTCCGGGGAAAGTGGGAACTTTACAAATAGGATGGTCTTCACCTGAACCAGAGGGGTATCAATATCCTGGGGGGAAATTTGCTAATACTCTTTGGGGGCGGGTGTTAAACTAATGCAGCAGGGGATGGGAACCTGAATTGTATTTTCAATGTACAGCAGGTAGTGACGTCAGGGATAGGTTTACAAAATCACAAGAGGGCACCGGCAATCAGGATGTTGGTTTGAAATGTGTGTACTTCAAAGCCAGGAGCATGCAGAATAAGGTGGGTGAACTTACAGTATGGGTTGGTACCTGGGATTTCAATGTTGTGGCCATTTCAGAGACATGGTTAGAGGAGAGACAGGAATGATTGTTGCAGATTCCAGGATTTAGATGCTTCAGCAAGAACAGAGAAGATTGTAAAAGGTGGTGGAGGGAGGTGCAGCATTGTTAATCAAGGGTGGTATTACAGCAGCTGACATAACGTTTGAGGACTCGTCTTCTGCGGTAGTTTCGGCTGAGGTTAGAAACGTGAAAGGAGAGGTCACCCTGTTGGAGTTTTCTATTTGCCTTCAACTTGTTCCAGGGGTGAAGAGGAAAGGAGAGCAAAGATGATTCTAGATAGGAGCGAGAGTAACAGGATAGTTGTCATGGGGGACTTTAACTTGCCCAATATTGACTGGGAATACTGTAGATCAAGTAGTTTAGATGGGTCAGTTTTTGTCCAATGTTGCAGGAGAGTTTTCTGACACAGACAGGCCAACAAGTAGCAATGCCATATTGGAATTAGTACTGGGGAATGAACACGGCCAGGTGTTAGATTTGGAGTTAGGTGAGCACTTTGGCAATATGACCACACATCGGTTATGTTTATGATAGTAATGGGCTGGGCTAGGTATATACCGCAGGGAAAGAGGTATAGCTGGGGAAAGACAATTATGATGTGATTAGGCAAGATTTAGGATGCATAGGATGGGATTGAAACTGCACGGAATGGACACCCTTGAATAACCTCCACATTTCAATTAAGAGCTCCTGCCGGTCCTTGATAAGTATGTACCTATCAAGCAGGGAGGTAGTTGTCGAGAGAGGGAGCCATGGGTCACTAAAGAAGTTGAAGCTCTTGTCAAGAGAAAGAGAAAGGCTTGTATGAGGATGAAGCATGAAGGCTCAGTTAGGGGTCTTGTAAGTAATAGATTAGCCAGAGAAGATCTAAGGAGATAGCTAAGAAGAGCCAGGATGGGACATGAGATGTTGTTGGCAGTTAGGATCAAGGAAAACCCAAGGCCTTCTAGAGGTATATCAGGAATAAAAGTGTGACCAGAGTAAGATTAGGGCCAGTGAAAGACAGTAGTGGGGAGTTGTATGTGGAATCTGAGGACAGAGGGCAAGCGCCTAATGAATACTTTTCGTCAGTACTCACATTGGAAAAGGGCAATGTTAGTGAGAATTTAGAGATCCAGGCTACTAGATTAGATGGGATTGTGGTTGACAAGAGGAGGTTTTAGCAATTTTGGGAGATCTGAAAATAAATAAGACCTCCCTGGGCCGGATGGGATTTATCCTTGGATTCTCAGGGAAGTCAGGGAGGAGAGTGCACAGCCTTTTACTTTGATCTTTATGTCATCATTGTCAACAGTAGTGCTGGAGGACTGGAGGATAGCAAATGTTGTTCCTTTGTTTAAGAAGGGGAGTCGGGACAACCCTGGTAATTATAGGAGAGTGAGCCTTACTTCTGTTGTAGGTAAGGTGTTGGAAAAGGTTATAAGAGATAGGATTTCAAATCATCTGGTAAGAAATAATTTGATTAGGAGTAGTCAACATGGTTCTGTGAAAGGTAAGTCATGCCGAACTAACCTTATTGAGTTCTTTGAGAAAGTGACAAAATAGGTGGATGAAGGTAAAGGGGTTGATGTGGTGTATATGGACCTCAGTAAGGAGTTTGATAAGGCTCTTGCGCAAAATACGGAGTTTTGGGTTTGAGGGTAATTTAGTGGTTTGGATCATAAATTGGCTAGCTGAAAGAAGACAGAGGGTGGTGGTTGTTTGGAAATGGTCATCCTGGAGCTCAGTTACCAGTGGTGTACCGCAATGATCTGCTTTGGTGCCACTGCTCTTTATAATTTTTATGAATGATCTGGACGTGGGTGTAGAAGAATGGGTTAATAAATTTGTGGATGACACTAAGGTCGGCAGAGTTGTGGACGTGCTGAAGAATGTTGTGGGTTACAGAGGGACATAGATAAGATGCAGAGCTGGGCTGAGAAGTAGCAAATGAAGTTTAAAGTGGAAAAGTGTGAGGTAGTTCACTTCAGAAGAAGCAACAGGAATGCAAGTACTGGGCTAATGTTAAAATTCTTGGCAGTGTCCATGAACAGAAAGATCTCTGTGTTCAGGTGCATAAATCCCTGGAAATTGCCACCCAGGTTGGTAGGTAGCATTTGGTGTGTTGACATTTATTGGTGGGGGATTGAGTTTCAGAGCCATGAGGTCTTGTTTCAGCTGTACAAGACACTGGTAAGGCTGCATCTGGAGTATTGCCACAGTTCTGGTCACCACATTATAGGAAGGATGTGGAAGCTTTGGAAAGGGTTCAGAGGAGATTTACTAGGAAGTTGCCTGGTATGAAAGGAAGGTCTTACGAGGAAAGGCTGAGGGAACTGAGGCTGTTTTCATTGGAGAGAAGAAGGTTGAAATGTGACTTAATCGAGACGTATATGATAATCAGAGGGTTAGATAGGGTGGACAGTGTGGGCCTTTTTCCTCGGATGGTAATGGCTAGTACGAGGGGACATAACTTTAAATCGAGGGATGATAGATTTAGGACAGATATCAGGGGTAGTTTCCTTACTCGGAGAGTAGTGAGGGGTGGAACAGCCTGCCTGCAACTGGAGTAGACTCGCTGATGTTAAGAGCATTTATATGGGCATTGGACATACATATGGATAATAATGGAACGATGGGCATCAGATTAATTTCATGGGTTGACACAACATTGAGGGCTGAAGGGCCTGTACTGTGCTGTAACATTCAGTGTTCTACATACAGGAATTTGGTGTGGATTTGCCTGGATTGTCTTATGAAGAGAGGTTGAGTGAGCTTGGGCTTTTCACACTGGAGAGAAAAAGGAAGAGAGGTGACTTAATAGAAGTGTATGGGGTAATGAGAGGCAGAGATAGAGTAGGTAGCCAGAGATTTTTCCCCAGGGCAGAAATGGCTACCACGACTCGTTATGATCTTAAAGTGATTGGAGGACGGTAGGTTCTTTACACAGCGTGGTGGGTGCATGGAAAGCAACTGTCAGCGGTGGTGGTAGAGTCAGAGACATTAGGGACATTTAAGTGACTGCTGGACAAGCATATGGATGGCTTTAAATTGAGGGGTATGAAGGTGAAATTGATCGTAGATTAAGATAAATACTTGGCACAACATTGTGGACCGAAGGGCCTGTACTGTTCTATGTTCTCTTTAGCTTCAGAGAAAGTATCCTTAATTTTGAAAACAGAAAATGTAACACCTTTTATTCAGAATGGAAGGGAGACAAAAAAATAGCAAAGTGCAGTCCATTTAACTGAACATCTGTCATAGGGAAAATGTTAGAAGTTATTATTAAAGACATTTTCACAGAGCACTTAAATGAGTTCAAGGTAATCTGACAGAACCAACAGAAAATCATGTTTAACAAATTTATTGGAGGTCTTTGAAGAAATATTTGTGCTGTAGGTAAAGGAGAAGCCAATGTATGTGTGGTATTGTACTTGGATTTCCAGAAGGCAATAAGACCATAAGATATTGGAGCAGAGATTAGGCCATTAAGCCCATCGTCTCTGCTCCACCATTCAATTACGGCTGATAGGTTTCTCAACCCTATTCTCCCACTTTCTCCCCATAACCCTTGATCCCCTTGATAATCAAGAACCTATCCATCTCAATCTTAAATATACTCAATGACCTGGCCTCCACAGCCTTCTGTTGAAATGAATCCCATGGATTTGCCACTCTCTGGCTAAAGATGTTTCTCCTTATCTCCATTCTAAAAGGATTTTCCTTTACTCTAAAGCTATGTTCTTGGGTCCTAGTCTCTCCTACTAATGGAAACATCTTCCCAACATCTATTCTGACCAGGCCATTCAGTATTCTGTAAACTTCAATTAGACCTTCCATCATCCTTCTAAACTCCATCAAGTACAGACCCAGCGTCCTCAAATATTCCGCATGTGTTAAGCTTTTCATTCCTGGGACCATTTTTGTGAACCTTCTCTGAACATGCTCCAAAGCCAGTACAACTTCTTGAGATATGGGGCCCAAAACTGCACACACTACTCCAAATGTGGTCTGACCAGAGCCTTATAGAGACTCAGCACGACATCCCTACTTGTATATTCAAATCCTCTCAAAATAATGCTGTCATTGCATCTACATTCCTAACTACTGACTCACCCTACAAGTTTACCTTGAGAGAATCCTGGACTAGAATTCCCAAATCTCTTTTCACTTCAGACTTCTGAATTTTCTCCCCATTTCAAAAATAGTCCATGCTTCTATTCTTCCTCCCAAAGTGCATGACCTCACTTTCCCATGTTGTACTCCATATGCCACTTCTTTGCCCACTCTCCTGAGTTGTCCAAATCCTTCTGCAGCCTCCCTGCCTCTTCAAGGCTACCTGATCCTCTGCCTATCTTTGTATCATCTGCAGAATGCCCACAATTCCTTCATCTAGATCTTTAATGTAGAAAGTGAAAAATTGTGGTCCCAATATTGAAGCTTGTGGAACACCACTTGTCACCGGCTACCATCCTTAGAAGGACCCTTTTATTGTCCTCTCTGCTTTTTGCCAGACAGCTAAGCTTCTATCTGTGCTAGCATCTTGCCCCTGATACCAAGGCCTTTATCTTACTCAATAGTCTCCTGTATGGCAGCTTGTCAAATGTTGATAGCATCCATTGGCTGTCCTTGGTCTGGCCTGCTTGTTACTTCCTTAAAGAATTCTAGCAGATTTTTCAGACATGCCTCCCCTTGATGAAACCATGCTGACTTTGATCTATTTTTCAAGTATTCAGAAATCTCATGCTTCAGAATGGATTCCAGGATATTATCCATGACTGAGCTATCCAAATCCTTCTGTTAATCAGTCCGTAATTTTCCGTCCTTTGCCTTATTCCCTTTTCATACTGGGGTGTCATGTCAGCGATTTTTCAGTCCTCTGGGATGCTCCTTGATCCTGGCAATTTCCGAAAGATGACCACCTATGCTTCCATTATCTATTCAGCTGTCTCCCTTTGAACTCTGGAGTGTAGTCCATCTGGCCCAGCTGATTTATCCACCTCAGGCCATTCAATTTTTCTAGCACCTTCTCCTTGGTGATGGCCACATGGTTAGCTCTGTCCCCTCAGTGTTGAATTTTTAGGGTATTACTTGTGTCTTCCACCATGAAGACTGAACAAAGTAGTTATTCAGTTCCTCAGCCATTTGCTTATTCCCCATTTCTATCTTCATAGCATCATTTTCCAGCAACCCAATGTCTATGTTTTGCCTATCTTTGGCCCTTTATATATGGAAAGAAACTCTTACAGTCTTCCTTTATATTACTGGTGAGCTTACCCTCATATAATCTTCTCCCTCTTTATTTCTTTTTTGTTGCCCACTGTTGTTCGTTGTGTCCCCATCCTCTGGTTTCCAACTGCCCTTTACCACATTATATACTTTGTCTTTTGCTTTTATGCTATCCCTGACTTTCCTAGTCAGCCATGGTTGCCTCATCCTCCCTGTACCATGCTTCTTTTCCCTCAGGATGAATCTCTGCTGTGTTTCCTGAAACTTCTGCCATTCCATAGAGGACTGGCTCCTCTCCTAGTCAATTCTACCTAGCTCCTCCCTCCTGCCTCTTGTAGATGTGTACTGTACTTTAAGGGAGCTGTGAAACTTCTGGCTGGCACAAAGTGTGCTGAAAATTTAAAAATGTAACATTTGGTTTTGAAACACATAGCTAGAGCTGTGTTGCCATAGTACACAACAAATACAAATTTGGTGAATCAGTTTAAATTATGCCCCAGGTACCAAAATCCGATCGAATTTGAATTTTACTGTTTGGGATGACATCAAACCAGTGAGCTGGTTTTGGGGTATATAAAATCGGGTAGGTTGAACAGTGGGGAGAACAGCAACAAGCAGCCAAGCACCAACAGACTGCCAGCAGATTAGTTCCCTGAAAGGTCTACAGCAGAAGACCGAAGACGACCTAATGGAATCTATGGAGGAAATTCGACATCCAAAGACGACAACTGGTTTGAAAATTGATTTGCCGTAAATTTAAGAGGGAATTTATTGGACCAGTATTGTAAAGTGGGAGGAAAAAAAAGGTTTAAGAGAAAGGAATTGTTTAATGTCTTCTTTTGCACTTAAAGAATAAAATTGTTAATTTTTTCTTTAAATAGAGATATTTGGGATAGTTCTTTGCCACTCATAATTTAACAGATTACAGTGTGAGGTGAGCTTTTCTGGTTGTCGGGCTTAAATTAGTAGAAGGGTTTACCCCATGTTGTAACACTCTGTAGTTGCCTTTATTCAGATTTAATATCATTAACTTTGATTCTATCTTCTCCCTCTCAAATTGCAGAGTAAATTCAACCATAATACGATCACTGCCTCCTTAGGGTTCCTTCACATTAAGCATCCTTTTCAAGTCTGCCTCATTGCACAATATGAAATCCAGTATTGCCTGTTCCCTAGTGGGCTCCACCATAGGCTGATCCAAAAAGCTGTCTGGTAGACATTCCACAAAATCTTTTCTTGTAATCCACGACCAACCTGACTTTTCCAGTCCGTCTGCATACTGAAATCCCTCATGATCACTGTAACTTTGCCTTTCCTACATATCTTTTCTATCTTCTGGTGTATCTTGCGCCCCAACTCCTGACTGCTATTTAGAGGCCTGTACATATAACTCCAACTATAGTTTTTTTCACCTTTGTGGTTCCTCAATTCTACCCACACACATCTGACCCTACTTCATTTCTTACTATAGAGTTAACTTCATTTCTTATTAATAAGACAACTCCAACCCCTCTGCCCACCCACCTATGTTTTCAACAGGATGTATATCCTTGAATATTCAGTTCCCAATCCTGATCCTCTTGCAGCCACATCTCTGTGATGCCCACCACATCATACCTTCCAATTTCGATCTGTGCCACAGGCTCATTTACTTTACACTGCGTGCATTCAGATATAACATCTTCAGTCCTGTATGAACCATCCCTCTTCTCATTGTCATTCGCTTGTCCAGTATGCTTAAAGTTTGATTGCCAATCCTTTCCATGCAGTCTGTTCAATTTGTGTCTGTGTCGGAGATTTTAATAATCTCTCCTGAGTTCTGCATTCTGACCTCCTCCGATAATTCGGGTTTTCTAATTTCCCCTGTAACTGAGCCCCCCCCCCGCCCCCTCTCCCAAATCCCGGCCCTGCTTTAGTTTATAATGCGATTCATTAGGACTGTGGGGCCAGCGTGGTCCGGATGAAAATCGTCCCATCGGAGAAAGTTCCTTCTTCCCCTGTACTGGTGCCAATATCCCATGAGTTGAAACCCATTTCTTCCACACACCAATCTTTGAACCACGTGTTTACCTGCTTAATCTTATTGATCTTGTGCCAATTAGCTCCTGGCTCAGGTAGTAATCCAGAGATTATCATCTTTTTGGTTCTGTGTTTCAATTTAGCTCCTAGCTGTTCAGACTCCCTTAGCAGAAACTCTGCCCTGGTTTTATCTGTGTTGTTGGTAACTACATGGACCACGACCACTGGATCTTTACCCTACTACTCTAAGTTCCTGTGCAGCCTAGATGACATATCCTGAACCCGAGCACCAGGCAGGCAACATAAGCTTCAGGATTCTTGATAAATGGGGGCGGGGGTTGGGGCTGGGGAGAAGGTAGCAAAGAGTACAGTGGGTGGATGGAGGTGGGGATTAAGGTGATAGGTCAGAGGGGATAGTGGAGCAGATAGGAGGGAAGGGAGATTGGCAGGTAGGACAGGTCATGAGGACAGTACAGAGCTGGAAGTTTGGAACTAGGGTAAGGTGGGGCGGGGGAAGGGGAAATGAGGAAACTGGTGAAGTCCACATTGATGCCCTGGTGTTGAATTGTTCCAAGGCGGAACCTTCTCCCCAGCCCCACCCCCAACCTCCCCCCATTTATCTCTCTATCCTGGAGGCTCCCCGCCTCCATTCCTGATGAAGGGCTTTCCTGCTCCTCAGATGCTACCTGACCTGCTGTGCTTTTCCAGAACCACTCTAAACTAGACTCCTGAAACAAAGCGCCCAGGTAACTCTCCTCTTCCCTGATGCGTCACAGTGTTTGAAGTCCAGATTCCAGCTCACGGACTCTGAGGTGGAGTTCTTCCAGCAACTAACACTTACTACAGATATGGTCACTAGCAACCACAAGGGAGTCCACTAGCTCCCACATTGTACAGAAACAACACATTACCTGATGCTCCTTCCTTATCTTACTTAATTAGTTTTGAACTTTTTAAAAAAAATGTTAACTGTTTTTGTATCTCTGCTTATGCAAGTCGTAACCAATAAATAAGTTTTAGCCAAGAAATTAACAAGATTTATATCATTAATGTATATTGTAAAAAGCTGCAGTCCCAGTACTGATCCCTGCGGTACCCCACTGGTCACCGCCTGCCATTCCGAAAGTGAGCCGTTTATCACTATTCTTTGTTTCCTGTCAGCCAACCAATCTTCAATCCAAGTCAGTATTTTGCCCCCAATACCATGTGCCCTATTTTTGCTCACTAACCTCCTGTGTGGGACTTTATCAAAGGCTTTCTCTAAGTCCAGGTACACTACATCCACTGGATCTCCCTTGTCCATCTTCAGAAAATTCCAGAAGATTAGTCAAGCATGATTTCCCATTCGTAAATGCATGCTGACTCTGACCTATTCTGTTACTGCTATCCAGATGTGTCGTAATTTCATCCTTTATAATTGGCTCCAGCATCTTTCCCACCACTGAGGTCAGACTAACTGGTTTATAATTCCCTGCTTTCTCTCGCCCTCTTTTCTTAAAAGGTGGGACAACATTAGCCACCCTCCAATCTGCAGGAACTGATGCTGAATCTATAGAACATTGGAAAATGATCACCAATGCATCCACGATTTCTAAAGCCACCTCTTTCAGTACCCTGGGATGTAGACCATCAGGTCCCGGGGACTTATCAGCCTTCAGATCTAACAGCCTCTCCAACACCATTTCCTGGCAAATATAAATTCCCTTCAGTTCAGGTCCTTCAGCCACTATTACCTCTGGGAGATTGCTTGTGTCTTCCCCAGTGAACACAGATCTGAAGTACCAATTCAACTCTTCTGCCATTTCTTTGTTCCCCTTAATATATTCACACGTTTCTGTCTTCAAGGGCCCAATTTTAGTCTTAACCTTTTTTTTCCTTTCACATACCTAAAAAACTTTTACTATCCTCCTTTATATTTTTTGCCAGCTTATCTTTGTACCTCATTTTTCTTCCGCGTATTTCCTTCTTAGTTACCGTCTGCTATTCTTTAAAAGCTTCCCAGTCCTCCGTTTTCCCACTTATCTTTGCTATGTTATACTTTTTCTCTTTTGACTTTGTATGTTTCTTAACTTCCCTCGTCAGCCACGGCCACCCCTGCCTTCTCTTAGGATCTTTCTCCCTATTTAGAATGAACTGATTCTGCATTATACCCAGAAAGACCTGCCATTGTTGCTCCACTGCCATCCCTGCTAGGGGATTGTACCATTGAACTTTGGCCATCTCCTCCCTCATAGCTCCATTGTTCCCTTTATTCAACTTAAATATTGTCACTTCCGATTGTACCCTCTGCCTTTCAAATTGCAGATTAAAGCTTTTTGTATTTTGGTCATTACCTCCGAATGGTTCCTTCACTTCAAGGTCCCTGATCAAACCCGGTTCATTGCACAGCACCAGATCCAGAATTGCCTTCCCCCTGGTAGGCTCCAGCACCAGCTGTTCTAAGAATCCATCTCGGAGGCACTCCACAAACTCCCTTTCTTGGGGTCCAGTACCATCCTGATTCTCCCAGTCTACCTGCATGTTGAAATCCCCCATAACAACTGTAGTAATATCTTTACAGGCCAATTTCAGCTCCTTATTCAACTTACACCCTACATCTAGACTACTGTTTGGGGGCCTGTAGATAACTCCCATGAGGGTCTTTCTACTTAGAATTTCTCAGTTCTATCCATCCTGACTCTACATCCCCTGATTCTAGGTCCTCCCGCACAAGAGACTGAATATCATTCCTTATCAACAGGGCCACCCCCTCTGCCCGTCAGTCTGTCCTTACGATAGCACATATAGCCCTGTCCACTTGAAGCCATATCTCCATTATCCCCACAACATCGTAACTGCCAATTTCCAAATGAGCCTCAAGCTCATCCATCTTATTTCTAATGCTTTGTGCATTCATATATGATATTTTTAATTAATTAATTGTTTTAAGGTGAGAGGGGAAGATTTAAAAGGGATCTGAGGAATGAACTGCCGGAGGAAGTGATTGACACAGGTACAGTTACAACATTTAAACAGGTTTGAACAGGTGTATGTATAGGAAAGGTTTCAAGGGAATATGAGCCAAACAGAGGCAAATTGGACTAATTTAGTTACAGAAACTTGGCCGGCATGGACGAGTTGGATGGAAGGGTCTATTTCCGTGCTGTGTGACTCTGCCATTAAGTACTGTCCAAAATGCTCAATTTCTGGTCCATGCAATAACAACTCAAACTTGCATTTGCCTTTAATATAGCAAAACATCCCAAGCAACTTCACAGTAGCATGATTAAACAAAATTTAACAACGAATAACATAAAAGAGTACAAGGACAACTTAGTTAATTGGATAGATTTTAAGGAGTCTCTTAAAGAAGGATGGAGTGGCAGAGAAACGTGAAGAAGCAATTCCACAGTTTAGAACCTCGGCAGCTGCAGTCATGGCTCCCTTTGGTGCAGTCATTAAAATTGGGAAGGCAAACCAGTCTGGAAATGGAGGTAAGGATCTCTAAGTTGTAGGCTTTGAAGAGGCTGCAGAGATTGAGAGCTTGGAGTTAATAAATATTACATATTACCTAAGCCAAGGCTAAGAAACACATGAAGTGGAGGCCTTGCTTTCTGTTCAGACCTTTTAAGAAAGCTGCCTGCTTCCATTTATTAAGATTTTTATTTTTCCAATCATGTTGGCTCAGTTTTCTGGGCCGTTAGTTTGGTTTTCTAGGCTAGTGGTTCCCAAGATATCAAGGTACACTTCAATGAAACAACCAATTCCGTGGCACACCCACTTTCTTTCAAATGAGTTGATTGTGCAGAAATGCTATATTTACTTGTATTTACTATGATGACATCTTTACAAGAGAGGTTTGCAATGTAGTGCATAGAAGAAGGATCAAAAGCGCTAAAGTTTCAAATCCACCATAAAAATACACAGTCTTTGACTGTGAGCATGGACATATTTTCAAAATCTGCTGAACCCAACTATTTGAAGCTATTCATGAATAATGGATCAAAACAAAACACAATGGTTAGTCAGAGCAGGAGCAGAGCAGAGTGTACCTGGGAGTGAACTGCTGCAGAAACTTCCAGATAAAACTTGAAGGGCTGGTCCTGGATTGAGGTCTATTCAGCAGCAGTGGGAGCAGAGCAGAGCAAAGCGGAATCCAAAGTGGAGCTCCGGAGGTGACTTCAGAGCTCAAAAAGTTGCTTTTATTTGTTGACAGGATGAGGGTGTCACTGGCTAGTTAGCATTTATTGTCCAGTCCTAAGGACAGTGAAGAGTGAATCACATTGCTTGAGTCTGGAGTCACATGTAGACAAGACAAGTTAAGGAAGGCAATTGCCTTCCCTAAAGGACATTGCTGAACTAGATGGCATTTTCTGACAATCAGCAATTGTTTCATGGTCATTGTTAGACTCTCTGTATTGAATTCAAATTCACCATTTGCTGTGACAGGATTCAAACCCAGGCTGTTCACAACATCACCGGAAGTCTTTGGATTAACAGTCCAGTGATAATACCACTAGGCTGTCACCTCAGAGATGTAGCATCAGCTGCTCAGGAATCATATAGAGTCATATAGCACGGAGGCAGACCCTTCGGTCTACCCAGCATCCGAGGAGCAGCGGATGCTGCCTGAACTGCTGTGCTCTTCCAGCACCACTAATCCAGAATCTGATTTCCAGCATTTGCAGTCATTATTTTTACCTTCGGTCTACCCTGTCGATGACAAACATAATCTCAAACTAAACTAGTCCCACCTGCCTGCTCCTGGCCCATATCCCTCAAAACTGTTTTCTATTCATGTATCTATCTAGATATCTTTTAACTGAATGAGTGGTGTACTGAGGGAGATAGAGGATAAAATACTTGTTTTAGTGGTTTGCAGTTTGGTTAAAATAGAAAGCAAGAGTGGGAAAGCTGGTTTGCTTGGGCCATTGATTATGAAAGTTGATAAGTCATGTTGCATCTGTACAAGACTTTAGTGAGACCACAGTTGGAGTATTGTATGCAGTTCTGGTCACCACACGTTTGGAAGGATGTGGAGGCTTTGGAGAGAGTGCAAAAGAGGTTGACCAGGATGTTGCCTGGATTGGCTAGAAGGAGAGTTTAGACAAATTTGGATTGTTTTTGCTAAAGCTGAGAAGTGACCTTGAAGAAGTATGTAAGTATATAAAATTATGAGAGGCATGGATAAGTTGGATAGTTGGAGTCTTTTTCTTGGTTGGTAATGTCAAATGCTAGGGACCATAGGTTTAAGGTTAGAGGGGAGAAGATTAAAGGAGATGTGTGAGGAAAATTTGTTACCACTGAAAAAACTTTTTACCTTCTTGCTGCCAGGAGATATAGTAGAAGCAGATAGATTAGCAAACTTTAACAGGTATTTAACAGACTGGTACATGAAGAGGAAGGGAATAGAGCGATAGTAGTTTAGATGGCATCATGGTCAGCACAGATATGGTGGGCCAAAGCACCTGATCTGATCTGAACTGTTCATTTTCTTGAGGAAATTGTGATTTACTGAGTCAGTGGAAAATTGGTGCAGAGCCCATTGATATGGAGAGGCATTGATGTGAGAGCCATACTCTTGCTCCATTAAAAAAACACTCCTTCCTTTTCTTTCTCCTGTATGCTACTGTTGAAAATGCTAACTTGCAGAGTATTGTTGTCGCAAGGGCAGCATGGTGGCTCAGTGGTTAGTACTGCAGCCTCACAGTTCCAGGGTTCGATTCCAGCCTCGGGCAACTGTGTGGAGTTTGCACATTCTCCCTGTGTCTGCGTGGGTTTCCTCCGGGTGCTCTGGTTTCCTCCCACAGTCCAAAGATGTGCAGGCCAGGTGAATTGGCCATGCCAAATTGCCATAGTATTAGGTACATTAGTCAGAGGGAAATGGATCTGTGTGGGTTACTGTTCGGAGGGTCGGTGTGGACGTTTTGGGCTGAAGGGCCTGCTTCCACACTGTAGGGAATCTAATCTAAATGGCAAGAGTTTCGCAATTACATGGTCAGAAATTTTCAGATATTCATGAACTGCAGTCAAGCAAAACATGGACAAAGCCGCCCCTTTTAACTTGAGCTTCGTTGTGCGGTGTATTCTTGGTTCTGCGAATTCCTCATTTCCCTTGAATGTCAGCATTTGTGATGAATTGGAGAGTGAACTAAATGGATCATGTTCCCAGTCATAACCTTTCATATTTGTCGAGGAGAAGTAGAATCCAAACTTCTCCTGCAGTGCTTTGAGATGTTTGAACATGAGGCCGTGCCATTTGAAAGCTGCTGAAACTAGTGGAAACATCTACTACTTTCTTTGCCACGGGCTCAGTTTTTGCCTGAAATCTTGAAGTTTATTTGTGACGATTAAGATTATCTCATTCTTCCCCTGCATTTTAATCTTCAACTCTTTCAGATGTATGAAAATGCCTGTGAGTCATCAGATAGCATACCTCTTCATAAGGCATTCCATCATCATTGAAAACTCTTGTCAGTTCTTTCTACAATTCATGATCACAGGAAAGAAAGTCCCCTGTGGTAACCATCACATCTTGATGTATTACAGATAACTCTGATGCTTGGCCTCACCTCTGCAAACAAAATAGTGGACAAACATGATTTTGATGGCCAAAAGAACTGTGGATACGGAAATTGCTGTGAAAACTCAGCATATCCGGTAGCATCTGTTGAGAGAAAGCAGATTTAATGTTTCAGGTCCAGTGACTGTTCTTCAGAACCAATGATAACTAGGGAGGAAGATGAGGTACAGAAACAAGAGATGGAGATTGAGCCCAAAGAGAGAGAAAACCAGTTGGACAGCCAGAAGAGTGCAAAATGGTCAGCTTGGGAAAATGAATAGCTGCTAATCGGGACTATTAGTAGTTGGCAATGAGTGGTATGTAGTAGCAGCCCATGTGATGACAAGGCCTAGTGTCTGGAAATTGGGTATGGGCATGAAACCCTAAAATTGTTGAACTCAATATTGAATTCAGAAGACTGCAGAGTTCCCAAGTGGAAAATGGGGTATTGTTCTTCCAGCTTGCACTGACCTTTGCTGGAACACTGCAGCAAGCCTGAGTCAAGGCGTGTTGGCCATGGAACACGGGGGTATCTTGAACTGGCAGGCAGTTGAAAGCTGAGGATAATTTTTTCAGACAGATTGTAGGTGTTCTGCAAAGTGGTTCACTGTCTGAGCTATTTCCCCATTGTAGAGGAGACCAGTTTGCGAGCAGCAAATGCAGTAGACTAGATTGAACACTGCTTTATTGGGAAGATGTGTTTGGGGCCTTGATAGTGAGGAGGGAGGAAGGAAACGGGCAGGTGTTACACCTTCTGTGATTGCAAGGTAAGGTGCCATGTGGAGATATGTTGGGAGTGAAAGAGGAGTAGACTGGGGTGTCCTGGAGGGAATGGTCCCTTTGCAAGATTGACAAGGGAGGGTGGGAAATATGTGTCTAGTGGTGGCATCCTGCAGGAGATGGCAGAAGTGACAACTAATGATCCTTTGAATATGGATTCTGTTAGGATGGTAGTTGAGGACACTTGTGGGAGGGACGATAAGGGTGAGGGCTGAATTGCAGAGGATGGGTTATACCCAGCTCAGAGCCCTATCAACCACTGTGTTGGGGATAATCCTCAGTTGAGAAAGAAGGTTGACATTTGGGAAGACCCTTTTTTGAAGTTGGTGTATTCATGTGACAGAGATGGAGGAACTGTGAGAATGGAATAGAATCTTTCCAGGAAGCAGAGTGTTATGATGTATAATCAAGGTAACTATGGGAATAGGTGTATTTGCATCTGATATCAGTGACCAGCCTACCCCCAGAAATGGAAACACACATGTCAGTGAAGGGAAGGGAGGATCAGACATGGACCAGAATCAAGGTGAGAGCAAGGTGGAAATTGGAAGTGAAAGAGAGAAACTTTTCCAATCCTGGATTGAGAGGGAAGCAGCATGAATAATGTCTTCGATATACTGGAGAAATAATTGTGGGTAAGGGCCGGAGTCGGACTGAATAAGTGAGGACTGCAGATGCTGGAGATGAGAGTTTAAAAGTGTGGCATTGGAAAAGCTCGGCAGGTTAGGCAACATCCAAGGAGCAGGAGTGTCGACATCTTGAGCATAAGCCCTTCATTAGGAATAGCAGATGCCACACCTTTCTAGCGCCATACTTTTCGACTGGAACAAGGAATGTTCCACGTATCCCTCAAAGAGACAGACATAATTGGGGCCCAGGTGGCTACTCAGGGCCACACTTTGGACCTGTTTCTCCAATTCCACAAGCTCTTCCTTCCTCACCTTCTGTAAACTACCACAAGTGACTGCTTCTACATCAAGGAAAGTCTGATAGCAGTTATTCCACAAGGCACTCCTGTGTAAACCAAAAGCAACACAAGAAAAGGGAAACCAATAGTCACCACTTTCTGTCTTTGAGTCTAATAATTCTAAAACCAATGTGGAATTAGACATTTTGATTCCGGGCAAGAGCCCTAATTTGTTATGGACCAGGTCACACCCCTCTAAAGTATTGTAAGGTGGTAGCCTAGACTGTAACTTTTATATTTATTTGAAGGCAAGTGCTGTGTTCCAGATATAATGCAATTGGTCCACTACTAAGCTTTAAGAAAAACATACTTTATTCTTATAACACAGTTAAAATGCAAAAAAATTGGCATAACCTTAACTTAACTGAAATACTTACCAAGATAGTGTATGATTTAGCCACAAAGCACCAACTGTTCCAATATAGCCAGCACCCCACAAACACATCCTATGGCAAAATGCAATTGTGCAAAACAGTTCTGGTTCTCATGTGCTGCCTTTCTCTAGCCCAAAAGAAAGAAACAATCTGCCCCTATGAATTTTTAGGGGGGAGTCTTTTGTCTCAGACTTCACTTTTGCAACTTGGAACTCAAGCTTTCAGCTCAGCAGCCAGCTGAAATCTGAAATACCTGAGAACAAAACTAAAAACCTGAAACCACCCACTCATGCTTCTTTTGTCTAATTTAAAAAAAACACTCTGGGATATCTTCAAGCTGTTGGAAACAGACATTCTGACACCAGTGTGGCAACCCCCTATGCAAGAGAAGCAACACAGGACACACCTCTTTTAAAGGCACAGTACCATTACAACAATGTGGGACCAAATCAGTGATAATCCTCAATTAAGTTCTAATTCAGTGATTGTGCAATCATGATTATGTCGTAAATGCTTTTCATGATAAAGTCATAGAGATGTAAACAGACTCGTTGGTCCAACTAGTCCATGCCGACCAGTTATCCTACATAATTCTAGTCCCACTTGCCAGCAGTTGGCCCATATCACTAAAGCTTTCTTAGTCATACATCCATTGAGATGCCTTTTAAATGTTACAATTGTACCAGCCTCCACCACTTCCTCTGGCAGCTCATTCCATCCCGTACCACCCTCTGCATGAAGAAGTTACCCTTTAGGTCCCTTTTAAATCTTTCCCCTCTTATCCTAAACGTGAACTCCTCTAGTCTGGACTCCTCCACCCCAAGGAAAAGAACTTGTCAGTTTATGCTATCCATGCCCCTCATGATTTTACAACCTCTAAAGGTCACTCCTCAGCCTCCGACACTCCAGGGAAAACAGCCCTAGCCTTTTCAGCCTCTTCCTGGAGCTCAAACCTTTCAACGCTAGCAACATTCTTGTAAATCTTTTCTGAGCCCTTTCAAGTTTTACAAAATTCTTCCTGTAGCAGGAAATCCATAATTGCACACAGTACTCCAAAAGTGATCTAATTAATGTCCTCTATAGCCACAACATGACTTCCCAGCTCCTACACTCAATGCATTGACCAATAAAGGCAAGAATACCAAATGCTTCACTATACTATCCCTACGTGACTCCACTTTCAACGAATTGTGAGCCTGCATTTGAAGGTCTCTTTGTTCAGCAACACTCCCCAGGTCCTTACCATTAAGTGTCAAAGTCCTGCCTTGATTTGTCTTTCCAAAACGCAGCACCTCACATTTGTGTAAATCAAACTCCATCTGCCACTCCTCGTCCCATTGGCCCATCTGATCACAAAGATGCACAGAACCTAGGACCAGTGACATGGAATTTCTTAACTGGAAAATCGTATTCGTTAGCAACTGATTGCAAATGACGATGATGTCATCTAATACATAAATGAATCGCTTACTATATTTGAATCTACAACTGCATTAAAAAATTTCCTTACATACCTAATAAATAACATCCTGTTTTCAAATTTATCTTTGAAATGATGCATACAACCAGCTCCCTTTTTTCAATATGAACATAGAACATAGAACAGTACAGCACAGAACAGGCCATTCAGCCCACGATGTTGTACCGACCACTGATCCTCATGTATGCACCCTCAAATTTCTGTGACCATATGCATGTCCATACTTTCTTAAAGATGACCTTGCTTCCACAACTGCTGCTGGCAACGCATTCCATGCTCTCACAACTCTCTGTGTAAAGAACCCGCCTCTGACATCCCCTCTATACTTTCCTCCAACCAGCTTAAAACTATAACCCCTCATGTTAGTCATTTCTGCCCTGGGAAATAGTCTCTGGCTATTGACTCTATCTATGCCTCTCATTATCTTGTATACCTCAATTAGGTCCCCTCTCCTCCTCCTTTTCTCCAATGAAAAAAGTCCGAGCTGTTTTAGAAAAACCAACCATTATCCATCAACGAACACTCTTCTGTCATTTTGTATAAATTGTTATTTCATTCACTTCATAATCAAGAGTGGACTGATGGGGATGGTAATTGGCTGCGTTGAATTTTTCCTGCGTTTGTGCACAGGACACATTGTTAAGTTTTAGGGTGGCTATAATAAGAGTTACCTAATATAGGCAGTCTACAATTTATAGCAAGTTTCTGATAGTTTTTTGAGTTTGTTAAGTAGCAGCAATTTAGTTATGATATATTAGGTAATGCAAATATATAACCATGATTGCAACCACAGATAAAAACGGCAATTGGGGATGATTCACAGATACCAGATGACAAACACGCTGTTATGTGCAATATCTTAGTCTTGTTAAAGTTGTGCGTGTAGCATCCTGCTCGCTAGCTGAGGTATTAGGAAACCCTTCCCTGGATTTTCCTCCTATGTTTCCGGTCAATCTTCCATCAAACACCTCAAATGTTCAGTTAATGAGGGCAAACCATCATGGCTTCATGACAGGTAGGACATGCCTAACAAACCTCATAGAATTTTTTGAAGAAATGACTGAGGTGATGGAGAGGGGAATGTTTATGAATATTGTTTATATGGACTTCTAGAAGGCATTTGATAAAATCCCACATAAGAGACTGTTAACTAAAATAGAAGCCCATGGAATTGAGGGCAAATTACTGACATGGCTGGGAAATTGGTTGTGTGGCAAATAACAGGAAGTAGAAATAATGGGTAGGTAATCAAATTGTTAGGATGTGACCAGTGGTATCCCACAAGGTACTGTGTTAGCATAATGACACAAAGTCATATATCCAAAGTTTCTGACAACACAAAGTTAGGTCACATTGTAGACAGTGTGGATGATAACATAAAATTACAATGGGTATTGATAGCCTAAGTGAATGGACAAAACTGTGGCAGATGGAGTTCAATATAAGCAAGTGTGATGCTATCCATTTTGGATCCAAAAAAAGGATAGCTCAAGTATTTTTTTGATGGTATGAAGTTAAAATATAGTGGATGTCCAAAGAGACTTGGGGTTCAAATCCATAGAACTCTGAAATGTCATGAGCATGTGCATCAAATAATCAGGAAAGCTAATAGAATGATGGATTTTCTATCTCGAGGACCGAGTATAACAAAGCAGAATTTGTATGCAATTATCCAAAACCCTGGTTAGACCCCACTTGGAGTACTGTGAGCAGATCTGGGCACCACACCTCAGGCAGGATATATTGCCTTGGAGGAACTACAATGTAGATTTGCAAGAATGATACCTGGACTTCAGGAGTTAACTTATGAGGATAGATTATACAACTTAGGCCTGTTTTCTCTTTATTTCAGGAGGTTCGGGGGTGATCTGATACAAATCTTCAAGATGTTGAGGGGAAAAGCCAGGGTTAATAAAGATGAACTATTTCTACTGGTTGGGGAGTTTTGAACTAGGGATGTAGTCTGAGAATTAGGGCCAGACTGTTCAAGTGCCAGGAGGCACTTCTACACACAAGGGGCGGAAGATGTTTGGAGCTATCTTCCACAAACAGCTGTGGATGTTCGATTAGTTGTTAATTTTAAATCTGAGATGGAAACGTTTTTGTTAAGCAAATGTATTAAAGGAAATGGACCAAAGGCAGGTTTATGGATTTAGGCCATGGATTAGCCATGATCTTATTGAATAAGGAAGTGATATACAGTACAGTATGGCCTACTCCTGTTCCCAAGTTTCTACGTTCCATCTGCCTATTGAGGACTTCTCGATGTCGATTGCTTTCTGGGAACTGCTTTCTGAAGAGAACTTCTTTCTTCAAAGTCTCCTTGATGAGAACACCCCAAAAAGAACTCCCTCTGCCCCTGAGCACTTATTGTGTGTGTCAATCATTTGCCTGAACCCTTTTGGCCAATAGCCATGTGTCAACTATTCACGACATCAGAACACCATTTTCACTTTGCCCACCTCCATTAGAAGGTTAGGTTTCATTTCTTTGAAGAAGAAAACCTCATTTTTGGAAACAACATGCATAGAATGCATTTGGCACCAAATAAGCTATTGAATCTAATTCATAGCACATTGTGATCTTGGTTTTTCTCGATTTGTGGGAAGTTAATTCCTGTTACAATAGCTGTTAAATTAAATTTCATGCGACATAATAAGTAGTCAGAAAATTCAACTTTTTTTTCAGGGACCCGCTATCCACCAATACATGACTGTACGGAAAATTGCCCTGGTAGATGCTTGTGCAGTAGCTGTATTAAGGGTGCTTCTGTATTAATGGTTTGACTAACGGTGCATCTAACTTTAAAATACATGTTTCAGTGGTTTCAGTGCTATTATCAGATTGTTGTCAGGGCCCATAGCCTTTGCAACATGTAGTGCCTTGCCCTGTTTCCTGATATTGTGGAATGAATTGAACTGGCCAAATGTCCGCATCTATAATGCTTAGGATTTCAGGAGGAGGTCCGGGTAGATCATCGGCTCCATACTTCCGGCTAAAAGTGTTTGAAAATGCATACTTTGATATGCTGAGTTTCCTTATCATTGAGGATGGGAGTATTTGTGAAGAATCTTCATCTGATTAGTTACTTAATTCTCCATTATTAACAACTAGATGAGGCTGAATTGCAGAATTTAGAGGGGATCCATTAGTTGTGGGATTGCTTAGTTTTGTCAATAGCATGCTACTCCCGCTGTTTTCCATGCAGATAGTCCAGTTTTGCAGCTTCAGCAGAAGGAAATGTTTTTTTCACCAATACCTGATACATGTTGTGATGGCCATTTATATTCATAATGGTAATATTATGGTGTATAATATGAATAACTTGATTGAGTAAGGTTCTGTTTACATATTGGTATATTTTGTTCACTGTTAATTTCTCATTTATGACTGTTCTCTGCATAATGCTGTAAGTAGTTCTATAAATATACATACAGCAATCAGTTTCCAGACATTTCCATAAAAATAAAGTTGCTGATCAATTGTAACAAAGTATTTGTGATGAATTGAAAATACAAATGTGATTTTCTTAGATTTTTATTCTTTGGGGAAAGAAGTGCTGATACCACCACTAAGCCTGCATAATGTAATGGTGGACAAAGGGATTGAATAGCGACCAGAACATTTTCTCATAGAGCATCCTCCACCCCCTCCTACCTGCATTTCACCATACGTTTATTAGAAATGGAAACTCAAATATTGTGTTTCGGTAGGGTTGAGTGTGTTGTCTTATGAGAATAGGTTGGACAGGGTGGGCTTGTTTCCACTGGAGCTTACAAGTGTTGGCATGTGGGTCACTTGATTGAAGTATATGAGATCATGAATGATCTTTAGGCGATGTATGTCGAGAAGATGTTTCCTCTTGTGGGTCAGTCCAGACTTAGGGTGCATCATTTGGAACTTTGCCTCAGAAAATGATGGAGGTCAGGTCATTGAATATGTTTAAGACAAAGATGGATAAATTCTTATTTAGGCAAGGGATTCAAGGGTTATCAGAGATGGATGGGAATCTGTAATTCAAGGCACAAACAAATCAACCATGATCCTATTGAAAAGGCGGGGATAAGGTGCCAAATGTCTTACTTCTAATCTTATTTCATGTGTTTGTATTTTCTGGTGATTCTCTGATGAGGTTATTTTCGCAGAATTTCAACTGTATTGCTTAAATTAAGGCCATCATTTAAACAAAGATGCCTTAAAGTTGCTGTTTTGCCTTGACCATTTCAGTTAATGTAACCATAATTGATTGCAATTAGTCACATTTTGAAATTGTTACTGATAATAAAATGTCTTATTTTTTAGAAAGCTGCAACACTGCTGCAGAAAGTTGAAGTTGAGGAGGAGATCCTATATTCGTTAAGAACAAAACCGACATTAACTGATAATGAAGAGCTTGATGTTGTACCAGCCCCCATCCTGCTGTCCAGAACACACAATTCTGTGATATTCAAACCAGCTCCTTTTGCTTCTTCTAAAGAGGTTGACAAACTTTTAAAGTATTCTTTTGGATGTTGTTGGCAGTGCAAAATGGACATTGTGTGTAATGGTTATAACTAAATATTTTCATACTTTTATTGAAGTCATGGTTTGTTCAACAATTTGGCAAACAGTAAAATAGTAGAGATGATAACAAAGAATAAGGGCAGAATCTTCCTCGCCCCCCCACATGATGAGGGCTCTGGGGAAGAGGTGTAGGAAAATCAAATGTGATGTGATGGGAGGATCTTTTCAATGGCAAGACTAAAAAGTCACATTTTCCAGCCATGCTCGAGACTTTGAGATGAGATTCTTGCACGTGAGTGACGAGAGGTCTGTGAATAGGTGCTATTGCTCAGTGACATCCTTATTATGATTAATCTCGCCTCATTAAGATGTAGGTTCCCATTCTCCTATCATCAGGTAGGAGCTAGAGACCAAGAATTCCCGACATGAAAGTCAGTGTGGATACCTGGTGAATCCAGCTTACCACTTGCAGCTCTCTGAGGTCAGGAGCATAAGATAGTGAGGTGGTTAAGAAGGCACTGCTTTTACTAGCTGAGGTGTAGAGTGTAGAAGGAAGGGAGATATGTTGGAACTGAGACATTGATTAGGTCACACCCGGATTATTGCATGTAGCTCCAGTTTCCGCATTACAGGGAGGATCTGATTGCACGAGAGGGTGCATAAGAGATTTACCAGGATGTTTTCTGGGCTGCAGGGCCTGAGCCATCAAGAAACGTTGGATGGCCCCTTTTGTGGCACAGTGATGGGGTCCCTATTCTAATCATCAGCCAGAAGTGTCACATTGATGATTCATCTTGGTCTCCTTTAGAGATCCCCAGAGATATAAATGCTAGCCTTTAGCCAATTTGAGTCACTCTATTTGACATCAATAAATGGCGGGAGGCACTGGCTCTAGCAAAGCTATGAATCCAGACAACTGAAGACTTGTGCTCCAGAACTTGCTATGCCTCTAGCCAACCTGTTTCATTCTAACTACAAAACTGGTGTCTGCTTGACAATACTTTTGGTTCCTCACAACCTTGCATAATAAAACAATCCTGGTTAATGTTTGGGTAATTAGAATCTCCAACTATTCCTGCTTTATTATTCGAGCAGTTCTCGAAAATGGGATTGCATATTAGATCCTCTTTCTCTCTCTCTGACAGTTTGGAAACCAATAATACACACCCGAAATGCATAGAACATAGACTAGTACAGCACAGCACAGGGCCTTCGGTACTCAATGTTATACCAGTCTTTTATCCTACTCTAAGATCAGATTAACCTACATACCCTTCATTGTACTATCTTGCATGTGCCTATCCAAGAGTTGCTTAAATGACTCGAATGATTTTGATTCTACAACCACTGCCAGCAGTGCATTCCACACACCCACCACTCTGTAAAGAACCTATCTCTGACATCTGCCCTAAACTTTGGGCGGCCTGGTGGCTCAGTGGTTGCCTCACAGCGCCAGGGGCCCAGTTTCAATTCCAGCCTCAGGCGACTGTCTGTGTGGAGTTTGCACATTCTCCCCATGTCTGTATGGGTTTCCACTGGGTGCTCCTGTTTCCTCCCAAAGATGTGCAGGTTAGGTGAACTGGCCATGCTAAATTGCCTGTAGTGTTAGATGCATTAGTCAGGGGTAAATATAGGGTAGGGGAATGGGTCTGGGTACGTTACTCTTTGGAGGGTTGTTGTGGAGTTATGGGGCCAAAGGGCCTGATTCCATACTGCAGGGAATCTAATCTAAACCTTCCTCCAGTTACCTTAAAATTATGTCCCCTCATGATAGACATTTTTGCCCTGGGCAGAAGTCTCTGGCTATTCACTCTATCTATGCCTCTCAACATCTTGTACAACTCTATCAAGTCACCTCTCATCCTTCTTTGCTTCAATGAGGAATGCCCGAGCTCCCTTAACCTTTCTTTATAAGACATGCCCTCCAGTCCAGGCAGCGTCCTGGTAAATCTCCCCTGCTACCTCTCTAAAGCTTCACATGTTTCTTATAATGAGGTGACCAGAACTGAATACAATATTCCAAGTGTGGCTCTTAAACTCAGTCTCCCTGCTAATGAAAGTAATGGCAACTTTGAGGGATATATGGACATGGATCCCAAGATCCCTCTGTTCCTCCACCCTGCCAAGGAACCTGCCTTTAACCCTGCAATCTGCATTCAAATTCACCCTTTTAAAGTGAATGAGTTCACACTTTTCCAGGATGAAATCCATCTGCCACTAACCAGCCCAGTTCTGCACTCAGTCAATGTCCCGTTGCAATGTACAACAGCTCTCCACACTATCCACGATTCCACCAACCTTTGTGTCATCCGCAGTCTTATTAACCCACTCATCCACTTCCTCATCCAAGTCATTTCTAAAAATAACAAAGAGCAGAGGTCCCAAAACCGAACCCTACAAAGCACCATTGGTCACCAAGCTCCAGGCTGAATACTTCCCATCTACCACCACCCTCTGTCTTCTATGGGCCAACCAATTCTGTATCCAGACAGCCAGATTTCCCTGAATCTCATGCCTCCCTACTTTCTGAATGAGCTTATCATGGGGAACCTTATCAAATGCCTTGCTAAGTCCATGTGCACCACATCCACTGCTCTACCTTCATCAATGTATTTTGTCACATCCTTAAATATCATGCTTGTGAGGCATGATCTGCCCTTCACAAAGGCATGCTGACTATCTCTAATCGAGCTACTCTTTTCCAAGTTATCATAAATCTTGTCTTTCAGAATCCTCTCCAATACTTTGCCTACCATTGACCTAAGACTGACTGGTTTGTAATTCCCAGGATTATCCCTATTCCCTTTCTTTAACAAGGGAATAACATTTGCTATCCTCCAATCATCTGGCTCTACTACAATGGACAATGAGGATGCGAAGTTCATAGCCAAAGGCACAACAATCTCTTCCCTCGCGTCCTATAGAATCCTAGGATATATCCTGTATGGCCCAGGGGATTTGTCTATCCTTATGTTTTTCAACAGTTTCAGTACATCCTCCTTCTTAACATCAACCTGTTCTAGCATATCAGTATGTTTCAAGCTGTCCTCAGAAACGTCAAGGTCCCTCTCAGTAGAGAATGCTGAAGTAAAGTTTTTGACGACTCTAGGTGCAAGTTCCCTCCACTATCCTTGATCGGCCCTACCCTCACTCTGACCACCCTCATGTTCCTTGCTTAAGATTAGAACACCTTGGGGTTTTCCTTAATCTTACCCGTTAAAGCTTTCTCATACCCTTTTCTGGCTGTCCTAAGTCCATTCAGTTCCTTCCTGGCTATCTTATAATCCTCTCAACCCTGTCTGGTCCTTGCCTCCTCACCCTTAAATAAGCTTCCTTCTTTCTCTTGACTAGATGTTCCACATCTCCTGTCACCCAAGGTTCTTTCATGCTACTATCCCTTCCTTGCCTCAGTGGGATAAACATGTCCAGCACTATCAGCAAGTGCTTCCTAAATAACCACCACATTTCTGTTGTGCATTTCCCTGAGAACATCTGTTCCCAGTTTAGACGCCCTAATTCCAGCCTAATGGCATTATAATTTCCCCTCCCCCAATTACTTTCCCATGCAGTCTGCTCCTATCCCTCTCCACGATTATAGTAAAGGTGAGGGAGTTGTGATCACTATCACCGAAATGCTCTCCCACTGAGAGATCGGACACCTGGCATGTTGGTTTGTTGCCAAACACAAAATCGAAAATCCCCCCCCACCATTTGGCCTATCTACATACTCTGTCAGGAACTCTTCCTGGAGACACCTGACAAAAACTGCTCCTTCCAAGCTATTTAAACTAAGGAGGTTCCAATCAACATTAGGGAAGTTAAAGTTACCGATAACAACAACCCTGTTACTTCTGCACCTTTCCAAAGTCTACCTCCCAATCTGCTCCTCCATGTCTCTGTTGCTATCGAAAATTCCCAATAAACTTACAGTTCCTTTCCCATTTCTGACTTCTACCCATACTGAGTCAGTAGGCAAACTCTCCTCAACAACTTCCCTTTCTGCAGATGTGATACTATCCCTTGATTAGAAATGCCACTCCTCCACCTTTTTACCTCCACCCCCCTGCCCATTACTTTTGAAACATCTAAACCCTGGAACATCCAACAACCATCCCTGCCCCTGTGATATCCAAGTCTCCATAACGGTCCAACATCATAGTTCCAACTACTGATCCATACTCTGAGCTAGTCACTCTTATTCCTGATACTTTTTGCATTAAAATAAACATACTTCAATCCATCACACTGACTGCACCTTTGCCCAATCTCAGCATGCTGTACCTGGCTGTTCACCACCTACTCCATCATCTGATCCATAGCTCCGGTTCCCATCCCCCTGCCAATCTAGTTTAAACCCACCTGAAGTGCTCTAACCTCCTGCCCAGGATATTGGTGCCCTTCCAGTTCAGGTGCAACCTTCCCCAGAAGGTATCCCAATGATCCACATACATGAAGCCCTCCCTCCTACACCAGCTCTGCAGCCACCTGTTCATCTGCACTCACTCTCTATTCCTAGCCTCACTAATACGTGGCACCGGTAGCAATCCTGAGATTACTATTCTCCTTCTCCTGCCTTCTAACTTCCAAATTAACTCCATATATTCTCTTTTCAGGTCCTCCTCCCTTTCCCTACCTATATCATTGGTACTGATGTGTCCCAGGACTTCTGGCTGCTCTCCCACCTCTTAAGAATCTAGTAGATTCAATCTAAGACATCCCTGACTCTGGCTCCCAGGAGGCAACATACCATCTGAGACTCTTGCTCACGACCACAGAATCTCCAGCCTGTTCCTCTCATGATTGAGTCTCCTGTCACTATCGCTGTCCTATTCTCCCTCTTCCCTTCTAAACCACAGAGCCAGGCACAATGCCAGAGACCTAGCTGCTGTGCCTTTACCCTGGTAGGTCCCACCCTCCAACAGTATCCAAAATGATTTACTTATTACTGAGGGGAACGGTCATAGGGACTCCCTGCACTGTCTACCTATTTCCTTTTTCTGTTGTACTTCTATACTCTTGGCCTCATTTGGTGATCCTCCTTACTACAATTACTAAACTCGCTTCTTTCTTATTTCCTCTATCTTCTAGTTTACTCATACTTTAAGTTCTAGCTTTTCTCCCCTTTGAACTAGTTGTGGAAAACCCATCCTCTGACAATCTAGTTTAAATCCAGCCAACAGTTTTAGTAAGCCTCCCATGTGGGTGTTGCTCCTGTTTCTGTTCAGATTTAACCCATTCAACATGTACAGGTCCCACCTCCCCAGTAAAGATTCAATGCTTTAGGAATCTGAAGCCTCCCCTCACCTTCGCACACTGTCCCTCAAGCCACATATTCAGCTGTTCTATCCTTCTATTTCTGTACTCAGTACTGTGTGGCACTGGAAATAATCTGGAGATTATTACCTTTGAAGTCTTTTTTTTTTCTTTTTGTTTCCTTTCTTATTCCTTAAAGTCAGCTTGCAGGACCTCATTTCTCTTTTGTCCATGACCTATGACTGTACGCTGTCCTCCTTCTGAATGCAGTTCCAAGATACCTTGCCCAGGAAGCAACAACCATCCTGGAATCACATTTACTGCTGCAGGAATGCCTGTCTCTCACAGAACAATGCCAACTTCCGGAGTGGAACATGCAGCTGGAGGACTGGGTAACCATCCTATCCCACTGTCTGCGAAGGTCACAGCTACATTGAAATTCTACGCATTTGGCATCTTCCAAAGAACTACTGGGGACTTCTGTAGGATCTCCCAATCATTCACCTTCAAATGTATAAAGGCTGTTGCCGATACCATTTGTCTCAGATCATACTGTTTCATCTCGTTGCCCATGAAGAAGTCAGTGCTGTAGCTGATAAGGAGGATTTGCAACATAGTTGGTTTCTTGCAGATGCAGTGTACAATAGTCTGCATCCACATCTCATTGAGAAGCCCATATTAGAACACATGTTGAACAAGAGTAAAGATTTCTATTTCATCAATGTACAAGTAATCTGTAATCATCAGTATCTATTTCTTATAACTTTGCTCACAGTACCCTGGATGATTCCCTGATGACTAGATCCTTGTGAATTCTGATGTTGCTGCTGTGTTTCAGGGCCAGATACCTTACAAGCCTGGTTACTCAGGTCCAGGCCTACCCACTGTAACCATGGCTGATGACTCAGTTACACAACCCATTGAATGAGGTGGCAAGGAGTTATAATACTATTTGTTCTTTAACCAGGCCTAACCTGGAATAGACAACAGGCTTCCTGAAGGTTATATTCTGATGTTTGGATTATCTGGAGGGGCCTCACAAAATACTGCAGACACAGTGTGCCACATAATCCTAACATGCTAAGCTGTGCAGGTTTGAAGCAGGCATAAGAGGAGACAGATGCTAATGAGCTGGGAGAGCAACAGCAGTCTTCTGAGGAAGAGGATGAGGACATTGAGCAGGAAGAACATCACCTTATGTATGATACAATGCATTAGGAGCCACAAGCCAGATAGGGCTTAATTAACACTCTATTCTTGTAGATGGAAACTGGTGCAATGATCATTTGTCTGTAAAATAGTTGGAGCTTAACTTTCAACAGTCTGTTTCTATTACTTTCAACAGCCTGTTTCTGTTCTAAGAGACAAATAAAGCTTCTGTTTGTTTAATTTCTGTGGACTTTTGGTGTCTGTTGAGTAAAGGTAGCTATTTGGAAACATTTGATGTCTTCCCTGCACGTGATGGAAGACATTGATAAGGTGTTGGGCTAGGATAGACATTTGGGAAGAGTAAAAATGTTTTAAGGCAGAATGTGGCTAAGCACAGGTAAGCTATGTAGGTTGGTAATTGTGAGACAATTGCATAATAAAACTCGCTAGACTGTGAAGAGAAACCCTCCATGAAACTCAATAAAACTGATGCTTTCAATTTCTGATAAGATTCACTCAATTGCTCAAGAACACAGCAGCTGGTAGACTGTAAATTCAATTAGTTTCATTTATTCTTCTCCTGTGGAGTCGCAGGTAAACCAGGTGGTGACGAAAGCATTTGGTACGCTTGTCTTTATTGGTTAGTGCATTGAGTATGGATATTGGGTGGGCTGCAGCTGTACAGGACATCAGTGAGGCCACTTTTAGAATACCGTGTTCAGTTGTAGTCTCCCTCCTACAGAAAGACTGTTGTGAAACTTGAAAGGGTTCATAAAAGATTTATAAGGCTGTTGTCAGGGTTAGAGAGTTTGACGTATAGGGAGAGACTGAATATGTTGGGGCTATTTTCCCTGGAGCATCGGAGTCTGAGGGATGACCCTATAGAAGTTTATAAAATTCATGAAGGCATGGATAGGGTAAATAATCAAGGTCTTTTCCCCAAGGGTGGGGAAGTCCAAAACTAGATGGCATATGTGAGAGGGGAAAGATTAAAAGGGACCTGAGGGACAACTTTTTCTTATAGAGTGTGGTGCTTGTATGGAATGAGCTGCCAGAGGAAGTGGTAGAGACTGGTACAATTACAATATTTAAAAGGCATCTGGATGGGTATATGAATAGGAAAGAGTTTAAAGGGATATGGGCCTAATGCTAGCAAATGGCATGAAATTAATTTGGGATATCTAATTGGTATGGACCGTTTGGTCCGAAGGGTCTTTTCTATGCTGTACATCTCTATGGCTCAATGACAGCAGGTTCACCATTTGTCACCTATCCTTAATTGCTCTTGAACTCACTGGTAATCTAAGCCATTTCAGAGGAACGTTAAGAGTCAACCACATTGTTGTTGATCTCCAGTCATATGTAAGTCAGGCCAGGTAATAATGACTGCTTTCCTTCCTGAAAGATGATTGTGGACCAAATCCATTCGGCTAGAAAGTTCATGGTCACCATTACTGTCTTTCAATTGTAATTTTCTTTTGACTAATTGAATTGAAATTCCATCAGCTGCGAGGCTAAGATTTGAGCTACTGATCCCAGGCCATTAGCCTTAGCTTCTGGCTTGCAGGTAAAGTGACAGCACTCCTGAGTCATGATAAAGTTTCCAGTTAGAACTTCAATATTGTTCATTACAAAAACTACTTTAATCATTGGATAATGTACCCTTGGATAACATAATAGACATTTATTTTCTAATCTAAGTTCTATCATTAATAGCTGTATTAAAATCATTCTTAACTTAAAGTATTTCATGATGCTAGCTCAGGTTGTCAATGCCTTCTAAACTTAACTGTCAAAAGGTTGCCAACTTCATACCAGGGCTCCCCAGTGATTCTTGACCCCGCCAGGATGTCATGAACCTCACCACCTATCAAAATAGGCTTCACTCCATGAAAATAGAGGGAGATTCTTCAATACCCATCCCATCACTAGAACCGCAAGGAAGGTGAATGTCGCGTGCAAGCTTGTTCCCTTATTCCACCTCTGAGAAAATACCACCACTTGAGAATGGAGGTGGTACTGCCAGAATATGGTCCTACCTGTCATTTTTAAATACCACTCACCAGTCTTCTGGCATGGAAAGAAACCAGAAAAAATGGCTGACCATCTTGATCACCACATTCTTTACCTAAAAAGGCTGAAGATTGGCACTAGGCAACAGAACCACTGCAGACATGATGGACCAAATGGCCTCCTTCTGCACCATAACTATTCTGTGATTCTGTGAAATGTATCATAGTACCTATAAATATACTATGACTTTAATGGTTTGAAGGCATAAAATATGCTTACATTGTATGCTTATATTTTTAATCATTGAAAACATATTGAGAACCTTTCCTCTGTCTTTTTTAAGGTTTACTGGTATCGCATATTTGGCCGTACTGCAACAGGAAGCATTCTCAAAGTACGCCTCAAGGATTCTCATCTTCAGGGTACAGGAATACAGGTACAGAAATAAAATCCATTTAAAGCCATAGAGTTGTACAGTATGGAAACAGACCCTTCATTTCAACTTGTTCATGTCGACCAGATAACCTAAATTAATCTAGTCCCATTTGCCAGCATTTGGCCCATATCCTCAAAACTCTTCTTATTCATGTATCCAGATTTCTTTTCCAGGAGTTGAATGGCAATTAATGATCATACTGTGATATTTTGTGTCATACAATTTCTATTAAATAACTTTTAGTCATGCGTTTTTACTGTTACATCTTGGCTCAGACTGACGCCAAGCAGGTATGCTTAAAATGTCAGGAAAACCTAGATTCTAAGATTCCTGCCCCATTCCCATTTCCAGCATTTTTAACTGGTAGAGGTAGTTAGATCACATGGTGCACTTCTAATTTCACAGGTTCTGCTGTGGGGAGAGGACATTTCAACACTTTCCCATACCCCTCAATTTTATTAAGTTAGGCCTATTCTATTAGTAAAAAGTGAGGTCTGCAGATGCTGGAGATCAGAGCTGAAAATGTGTTGCTGGTTAAAGCACAGCAGGTCAGGCAGCATCCAAGGAACAGAAAATTCGACGTTTCGGGCCAGAGCCCGACGTTTCCTGATGAAGGGCTCTGGCCTGAAACGTCGAATTTCCTGTTCCTTGGATGCTGCCTGACCTGCTGTGCTTTAACCAGCAACACATTTTCAGCGCTATTCTATTAGTAAGTATGATACATGCCCTCACAGAGGAGTCATAAACTCAAAGGAATTCCTCATTTCAAATCAGCAATAAAAAAAATTCCTTCAACATTCCCATTGATATAAATTGCCCTCATAACTTCTCATGAAGCTGTAAGTCAATCATAGTCTCAAAATAAAAAATATTTTGCCCAGTTTAGACATCTTAACTTGTGCACCTAAAAAAATTAGTCATTGGAAGCTACACCAATATAAGATTGAGTTTCTAATGATTAATTATATTTCAATAAAACAAAGTGTTCACTTCCTTTCAAGCTGTGTAAGTATTGCGTGCTGAACTCCATGCCATTCTTGGAGCTCAGCTAAACATTCGTTCTGAAGTCATCTGGGAACTTTATCAACAGAAGCAAGCAGCTTTTATTTCCAGATGGCTTAATTATGAATGTTTTATTGAGCTCCAAGAATGACTAATTCATGTAGTTCAGCAGGAAATGTTTGAAGGGAAGTATAGGTGGAGTTTGATACCTCTACTACCTTGTAATGACTTGATTTTTTTTAATGTAGTCTTTCAATGCCTGTGATTTTAGTAGTACAAGGTAACATCATCTAAAATGCATAAAAAGTTTCTGAAATTTCTATTGTGAATGACTCTGGTCGGTTAAGTGCTTATACATTGAGCACTTATTTTCAAAGTATTATTTGAAATCATTCTTCTTTTGTTAGTTTCAGGATCGTTTCAATGAATTGCCATATTTTCTGCTGGCAAATTGGTTCTGTACATTGTGAATCCTGGGAGAGTGGATTAGGGTATAGGGAAGTGACATGGAGATATTTGGGACATGGCAAATATATGAAGAGAATGGTTTGGTTTGGAAGGGTATGGGAACGGATGTGGGAGTGAATCGGTGGAAAGGTGAAGGTTTGGTGGTCGTGATTGCAACTGGAAAGTGAGCATTTTATTTTGCTGGGCTACATTATTGCCTCTATATTACACTCAATTCAACATGAAAGTGAGCTGAGGCTTCCATAGCAGAGATGGATTTGTGGAATTGGGACCTTCTCTAATGTAACACACCTTTCCCTAACGTCTTACAACCCACTCTAAGATAAAGAGGAAGTAGGTAGCAGCTGTTAATTCATATGTCTGAGCACATACATATGGGGAACATTTGTAACAGGGATGGAAAGAGGTGTAAGACTGAATAATTAATTATTAAACTGTATCTGCGAAGGGAAATGTCTTGGTGTTATGTTTCACTGATGGGCTTGGATTTTAGTTCATCATAATACACTGATTTTTCTTCTCATTGAAGGTGCCAGCATTTGGAGAGTCCTTACTGGAAGTAAAAGATCTTGAACCTAATGAAAAATACATCTTTGCAGTTGCTGCTTATTCAGAAGATGGAACAATAATTGGAAATGGAATTGGGGAAACGACAAAGCCAATCCTAGCATATTATCCTCTTCCTATCCTTACAGCGTGGACCTGCCTTTGTCAGGTACAACTATTCCCCAGCAGACAATTTTGAATTATGTCTTAGTCTGTGATAGTGAGTTGGAACCCATTTTACATCGTTTCCTATTTGTATCTCCTTTGAAGTGAAATGTAAAATCGTCTGCTGGCTTATATCACAGTTGAACGAAAGCAGAGTAGTATTCAAGGTTTTACTTGGATGAAAGACTGACCAATTTCCCCTCTGGCTTGGGATATGCTTGGTAGATCATTTTGTGGCTTCCAAAGTGCACATGTGGCTCATGACTGACTTTGCCGAGGATCTTTGTTTTCTTGTGACTCTAAAAGATTTAACAAAGTGTTAATGGAGGGTTTGAGTTATCAGGCTGGATGGCTGAGACTTTTTTCATTGGAGTGTAGGAGGTTGAGGGGTGACCTTTTGGGGTTTTATAAAATCATGAGATGACAAGCAACATGAATTCGACTGGGACAACACTACTATTATAGGACAAGCCAAACAGAGAACAGCCAGGGAATTCCTAGAGGCATGGCACTCATCCACTGATTCTATCAATAAGCACATCGACCTGGACCCAATATACTGACCACTGCAGTGGACAGCTGGAACTGACAACCAGAAGCGGCAGATTCAAACCACTACAAATGCTGGAGGAAACATCACAGAAGCACTTCACAGGAGGATCCCAAGCACTGAGGATGTCACCTAGACAGGGGATGAAATGTCTGCAACACAAATTCCTAGCTCAGCGAACCGAACCACAACAACGAGCACCCGAGCTACAAATCTTCTCACAAACTTTGAAGATAAGATGGGTGGCACGGTGGCACAGTGGTTAGCACTGCTGCCTCACAGCGCCTGAGACCCGGGTTCAATTCCCGACTCAGGCGACTGACTGTGTGGAGTTTGCACGATCTCCCCGTGTCTGCGTGGGTTTCCTCCGGGTGCTCCGGTTTCTTCCCACAGTCCAAAGATGTGTGGGTCAGGTGAATTGGCCATGCTAAATTGCCCTTAGTGTTAGGTAAGGGGTAAATGTAGGGGTATGGGTGGGTTGCGCTTCGGCGGGTCGGTGTGGACTTGTTGGGCCGAAGGGCCTGTTTCCACACTGTAAGTAATCTAAGTAATCTAAAGATGTGCAAGGCAAGGCTCCATGTGCAGTTTGCAAGCTGCATTGCAGTGTGGAAGGAGTGTGGGAGCTGAGATCAGCTGGTGAGATGGCCTGAATTGGTTCTCTGGGACAGTAACTGAACTCCCAATATCGTTCTTATACTCCCTACCCTAACCCTTAACATCTATGCTCTTTCACACCCCCTTGCCACATTGCATAACCCTATCATTCATCCAGCATCCCCTGCATACAATGCTTAGCATCACGCAACAGCAGTGGATGCAGATGAAGGACAATTAATGTGTGTCAATCAATTAAAACTCTCATTGAAATTTCTGTAAATTGATGCTGGAAAGAAAAGTTGTAGTCCTGTATAGAAAATAATTCCCTAGGTAACATGAGGCTGTGTAAACAAGCAAGCATGTATTCAGGAACCACAACAATGTGAATTATTACTACAACTGAGTAAAATTGTCAGTCATTTGCCTGATCAACAATGTAAACATGACTGATTACTCACAACTTTTGGAGCTTGCCTTTGATTTCATAATGGCCATAGCTATTGCAACATTGGCCCAAATTTTCTGAAAGGATTACAGTTGTGGCAGTGAAGGTTGGAGTTACATATCGAGATCCTGTGGAAATCCCATTGCAGCTGGCTTTGCGAGAATTGTCTGGGAAGTTGAAACTTCTGAAAGACATTTACTAACCTTCCAAGTAGTCCTCAGCACTGAGTTTGATTCAGAGAACTCACTTCTTCCTGATTGAATGCCTCTCCCAATTTGCATCACACCTTTTGACTCCCAATGTAACCTCATCCACCTCATGCCACATAAATGACACCCAAGACTTTATTCAAACTCATCAACTCAAAGCCCCCTTGACCTCCAACAATCTTCCTGACTCCCTTAGGGATCTGAAATCACACTCCTTTTCACTCCACCTGACTCCCATCCTTATATTTAGACATGACCCCCATCTGTCCCCTTAGACTCCAATTTCTCCTCCCCCTACCCCACCCCCCTCATCTCCAGCACCTGTCCCCCTCACATAGCTGACACCTGTACCCCATACCACCTATCTCCCTGCTAACTCAATCACTTGGTACCTGTACCTGTCAACTGCTTGTTATCCTTACTCTTCACCCACCTGCCACCTGACTGCACCTTATCATCTTAACCACCTGGCATTCTAACCTCTACACCATTCAGTGACCTGTCACCCTACTCCCCCACTTAGTTGGCACTCTCCCCTCATACTTAGCTTCTCTCAAAAGCTGCCAATTTGGCAGCTGGGCTTCATGCATACCTGGCATGGAAGGCTCCTGTCTCAGACTTCACTTGAAAAACTGCACAGAATATTAAATGGCAATTTTTTAATTGATCTGGATCAGAAATGAGGACTCTGATTCAGAATCAATTCATTAGCTTTCAGATCCAGAACATTCTACCCAAACACCCCAACCACATCCCTGCCAACTACCACTCAAAACTGAAATAAACAGATCTTAGAATCTCTACAGTGTGGAAGCAGGCCCTTCAGCCCAACAAGTCCATACTGAACCTCTGAAAAGTCTTCCATCCAAACCCATTGCTCTATATTTACCACTGACTAATACACCTAATCTACACATCCCTGAACACTACAGGCAATTTAGCATGGCCAAATCACCTAACATGCACATCTTTGGATTGTGGGAGGAAACCGGAGCACCCGGAGGAAACCCATGCAGACACGGGGAGAATATGCAAACTACAAACAGACTGTCGCCTTAGGCTGGAATTGAACCCAGCTCCCTAGCACTTTGAGGCAGCAGTTCTAACAACTGCGTCACCATGCCAATGGGATGAGCTTTTCTATTTCGGTGTTAAAGTATGGCACTGGATGTCTTAGGTGGCGTCACATCCAGCATAGCCTATGCTCATTGTGAAATTTCTGGACCAAGCATATACTCGTCGGCTTATTTCGCATAAGAAGTGTATCTGAGGAGAGTTAATGCCGAATCATTAAATGAATGGAGAAATTAAATACTTGACCACAAAGGCACCTCCCAGAGTTGCTTGTTCTAGCACCATATTCCTGAAGAAGGGCTTACGCCCGAAACGTCGAATCTCCTGTTCCTCGGATGCTGCCTGACCTGCTGTGCTTTTCCAGCAACACATTTTCACCATATTTTAAGGCCACCCAGGTACTCCATCACTTGGTACAAGGTAGGAACTCCAGAATAAAGAGCAGCTACTGCTCCCACTCCATTCTACAGATACCTGCCAAGCATCAATAACCATCTCCAACTTTTACTCTTGCTTCAATAGAGGCTCTGCTCCATATTGTCTTGGCCAGGGAGATCCTCCTTTCCTTTTGAAGGGCATAGCAAGTCCTACTATTACACCTGGGCAGCTTGTGCCAGTCATAGGAAGGATGTTCTGTCTATGTCAAACACTGTACAGCCATGTTTCACCTGCACACCCACCTCGTGCATGATGTGGAATGAAGAGCTCACACCCACCACAAACTGATGATTTTCTAAAACTTTCATGGCCTCCCAATCATTCACTGGTGAGGGGTCACTTCCTGGCAGACCTGTGCAAGTTTGTTGAGTACCCATACACATATTCAAAATGGCTGATCTGTTTGTGTTTTGGATTCCACATTCCCATCTACCCTTGATCATGTTTGATTTCCCAACCTCACAACAATATATCTATCTCCAACTCAAAAATCTCCACCACCTTCTGAGGACTCTGAAAAACAAATAAAATTCCTTCAGCTTTTTAATTTGTATCAAACTTAAAGATTCCAGTTGAAACTCTGCACATGAATTAGTATTGTGATAACAATAGTAGCAGCTAATGGGACAACATGATAGTGAAAGAAAAATAGCACCTAAAGGAGAATTGTACTGTTAAATAAGTGAACAGTGGTGAAAAAAGATGAAACTTAAGAGAAGCTTAAGGGGAGTTATTAGTTCAAGAAGTGAAATAATAATTGAGCATTGTCATGAAATAGCAAATCAAGAAGCTTCATCACAATTAGGGGAAATAGAGTTCTGGCAGGGTTATACTTCTATTCATTCCTGCACATTCACCTAAATTTGACCAAAGTTTGCCATTGACCTCTGAAAGTATATTTATTAAGCAATTCCACTTGTCCAAGGCCAATCTGTGAGTGCAAAGGAGGAAATCCAGCAGTGCTGTTGTACTATTAAATAGACGAAGAGAAGGCTTTCATCCTCTAACATTTGTCAGGACTATTAGTGCCACTTTGTTGTTCCTATTGCTTTCTCTGCATGTCATTGCCTAGAAAATATTGTGATGTGGAGGTGCCGGTGTTGGACTGGGGTGGACAAAGTGAAATATCGTACAACACCAGGTTATAGTCCAACAGGTTTATTTGAAAGCACTAGTTTTCAGAGCCCTGGGTGTTGTGTGATTTTTAACTTGGAAAATGTTGGTAATATTGTCAGAAAGATGGAAAACCTGCTGGACTTCATCACCTGTCTTTATTATGAAGAAGAAATGGGCAGCAGCAGTGTTGGCGAAAACCATTTTGAGAAAGTGAGGCAGTGATTGTTCTTAGGGCCCATCTCTCTGCAGTTCCTGCTTGGCCTCATGGATGTATAGAGAAAACTAACTTTCCACCCATAAACAAAGGGAAATGCACACTGCTAGCAGTCTTTTCTAGTTTAGTTAATGAACTTATCTAATTACTTGTTGACAATTTTATTTAATATGTTGTTGCTTTCTGTCACAGAATCATTACAGAAAGTTGCATGCTAACTCAATTATAATTTAATGTTTTTTTTAGGTTGCATATCAGTTAGGGCACTATCCAGTGTCTAAAGCAGCCATCTCCATTTTATGGAAACATTTTGTTACAGACAAGTGTTTACAACAAAATAAATGCCTTGTTTCTCACAAGACTGATTGGTGCATCTCTCAGAAAAGGTACAGTTATTACAAATTGTATGGATGATTTTTCTCCCACTCCAGGTACAATTTATTTTAACATAGGAATGTAGAAGGAAGGAGCAGGAGTAAACCATTTCTCCATTCAAGTCTGTGTAGCCATTCAATATGGCCAAGGCAGTCCTTAGGAACATAGAATGATACAGCACAGGAACAGGCCCTTCAGCCCACCATGTCTGTGCTGACCATGATGTCATTCTAAACTAATCCCATCTGCCTGCATATTATACATGTCCATCTATTCTCTGCCGGTTCATATGTCTGTCTAAATGCCTCTTAGAAGCAGATACATTAGCAAAGTTTATCACATTTCCTTGCAATGCATTCCAGAACCTTCATCCTTTATGTAACAAATTTAGCACATTTCCCTGAAACCTTTCCCCTCTCACTTTAAACCTTTGCCCCCAGTATTTGATATTTCCACCCTGGGAAAAGACTCCAACTATCCACTCTATCCATGCCTCTCATATTTTAATTAATTCATAATAATTGAATTAATAATAATCTTAAGCTCTAGTGTAAGCAATCCTTGTTTGTCCAACCTCTCCTTGTAGCTAATACACTCCAATCCAGGCAACATCCTGGTAAGTCTCTATTGTACCCACTCCAAAGCCTTCACTCCTTTCTGTAGCATGGCGACCAGCACTGCACACAATGTGGTCAAATTAAAAGCTTATCTACCTGCAACATGACTTGCCAATGTTTAGACTTAATGCCCCAACCAATGAAGGCAAGTATGCCGTATGCATTCTTTACCACCTTATGTTACCATTATTAGGGAGCTATGAACTTGTACCCCAAGATCTCTCTGTATACCAGGGCATCTAAGGGTGCTACCATTTACTATATAATTTCCTCTTGCATTTGACCACCCAAAATGCATCGCCTTGCACTTGTTCAGATTAGGCTCCATCTGCCATTTCTCCGCCCAACTTTTCAACTGATCTATATCCTGTTGTATCTTTTGACCATTGTCCTCAATATCCACATTTACACTAATTTTCATATCATCTGCAAATGTGCTAATCATTCCATCTATATTTTCATCTAATTCATTTATACATTAGAAACAGCAGGGATCCCAGCACTGATCCTTGCACAGCACCACTGGTCATAGACCTCCAGTCAGAAAAGCACCCCTCCACAACCATCCATTGTCTCTTATGACCTAGCCAATTTTTAAATTCAATTTGACAGCTTATCATGGATCCAGTGCAACTTAATGTCCTAGACCATAATATTTAGTTCAATGCCATTTTCCTGCTTTCTTTCCATATACCTTGATGTCTTTAATATCTAAATATCTATCAATTTCTTTCTTGAATATATCCTAGTGATTTGGGCCTCCACAGTCTATCAAAGTTGGGTGAAAAAATGTTTCTCCATCTTAGGCTTAAATGACTACCCCTATCCTGATATTGTGACCCTTGGTTCTAAATTCCCCAGACTAGAGAAACAACCTCCTTGAATCCAATCTGTTTAGCCCTATTAACATTTTATATATTGCTCATACACTCAATTTATCTAAATTGCCCTGAAGGATCCTTGTATCCTCCTTACAACTCATAATCTCACCTAGCTTTGCGTCATAAGCAAACTTGGAAGTGTTGCATATGCCTTCCTCATTCAAGTCATTTATTTATCGTGAATAGTTGAGGCCCAAGTACTGATCCTGCAGTATACCTCTAGTGACTGCCTGCTACCTGGAAATGCTTGCCTTTATTAATCATACATAGTAAGAGCAAGTTATGTTGGAGATGTACAAAATGTTAGATAGGTCACAGCTGACATATCATTTGCAGTTCTAGTCACTGCAGTGGAAAGGATGTGTTTGCACTGGAGGGAGTTCAAACAAAATTCACCAGGATGCTGCCTAGGATGAAGTACTTAAGCTATGAAGAGAGGCTGGGGGATTGGGGTTGTTTTCTTTTGAGCAGAAAAAGCTGAGGAGGTGGGGGAGGAAACTTAACAGCAATGTTGAAGATTTAGGAGTCAGTTAGCTTAGTTGACTGGATGGCTGATTCATAATGCAGCATGGTGCCAACACTGGCTGAAGCTGTCATGAAGGAATCCCCTTTTCAACCTGTTCCCTTACCTCAGACATGGTGACCCTCAGGTAATACCACCATCAGTCATCTCTTTCATATGACTTGTCATATTAAGTAGCTGAATTAAGGTGCGCCAGTATTAAGAATGGAATGAGCAAGAATATGCCTTTTTCCTCAATTTTTTCAGTAATATCAGATACCTAGTACCTTGCAGACAAGTGTCCTCTTCGTGGAACTCTTTTACAAACATCCTGTGGCTTCCTTCTGCTCTTCTCCCAATCTTGTGTTCTAATCTTTTCCTTAAATGGGCAACAGTGGTTCTGTAACACTGTGTTTAGATGTTTCTGCCATAGCTGAAGAGCTAGAGGCACAGAGAAGCAGCAGATGGCTCTATCAGGTTCAATTCATGTTAATACACATTACTTCTTTAACTGATTTTTGTTCATACACAGAGTGTGTTTGATGGTGCTGGGCAAACATTTATTGCCTATTCCTAATTACACTTGAAAAGCTGGTGATGAGTTGCTTTCATGAACCACTGCAATCCATTCAGTGTATGTGCATCACAATGCCATTAGGAAGTCAGTATCAGGACTCGACCAGGCAACACTGAAGTCATGGTGTCATAGAGATGTACAGCATGGAAACAGACCCTTCGGTCCAACCCATCCATGCCGACCAGATATCCCAACCCAATCTAGTCCCACCTGCCAGCACCTGGCCCATATCCCTCTAAACCCTTCCAATTCATATACCCATCCAAATGCCTTTTCAATGTTGCAATTGTACCAGCCTCCACCACTTCCTCTGGCAGCTCATTCCATACACGTACCACCCTCTGCGTGAAAAAGTTGCCCCTTTTCCAAGTCAGTACGGTGAGGGGCACTTGCGGATTGTGGTGATCCTACATGTTGACTGCTCTCATTCTTTTAAATGGTAATGGTTGTGGCTTTAGAAGATGCTGTCAAAAGATTTTTGATGAATTTCTGCAGTAAATCTTCTAAATGATAGACACTGCTGCAACTGAATGTTGGAGGCGTTAAATGTCTGTGTGTTAGTGCCAACCAAGTAGGCAATCTTGCCCTGGTTGGTGTCAGATGCATTGAGAATTGTTGGATCGGCACTCATCCAGGGAAGTTGACCATGTTCTATCACAATCCTGACTTGTACCTTGTAGATGGTGGACAGTGGACAGGGAGTTAGGAGGTTATTTACTTGTCACAGGCTTAAAAGTCAATACATTTTCAAGACCAGATAAAATGGATCCCAGACTGTTAAGAGAGGCAAGGAATGAAGGGTTGTTGGCAATAATTTTCAATTCATCTCTGGCCACAGGGGAGGACAGCCAATGTGGTATACTTATTCAAGAAGGGAGAAAGAGATAAACCAGGAAACTACAGACCAGTTGGTTCAACCTGGTGAAACTATTGGAAATAATTCCAAGGGACAGAATTAATCTGCATTTGGAGAGGCAGCATTAAGAATAGTTAGTTTGATTTTGTTCGGGAGGTCATGTCTGACCAACTTGATTAAATTTTTCAAAGAGGTAACCAGGTGTGTAAATGAGGGCAGTCCATTTGATGTATTCTACTTGGACTTCAGCAAGGCTTTAGGATATGGTCCTGCATGATAAACTGATAGTAAAGGTAAGAGCCTATTGGATCCAAGGTAATTTGGAAAGTTGGATGCAGATTTGGATGAGTGGCACGAAGCAGAGCAGGATGGTCGAGCGGAGTTTTTATGACGGGAAATCTGTATCTAATGGGGTTCTGCACAGACCAATGTTAGGATCCTTGTTGTTTGTATTACAGTGAAATGGTTTAGACTTGAATGTAGGAGGGTTGATTCGTAAATGTGAGAATGATATGAAAATTGATGAGATGTTAAGTAGTGTGGAAGATAACCTTAGATTACACAAGAGTAATGAGAGGCATATCAAATGGACTGATCAGTAGCAAATAGAATTCAATCTGAATATATGTGAGAGAGTGCATACAGAAAGGATAAACAAGGCAAGCGAGTATGTAAAAAGTGGTTGGACCCTGATAAGCACCTACTTTAGAAATTAGGCAGCACAGAAAGGGGCCATTTGGCCTATCTTGACCATGTCAACCTAGAGGCACATAGATAGCCTTTTTAATCCCACCTTCTTGCTTGTGGCCCATAAGCCTCTACCTTGCAGCCCACAGGGTGCAGTGCACACCCAGGTGTTTTTTAAAAAGAGTTTAGGGTCTCTGCCTCCACCACCAACTTGGGCAGCAAATTCCAGACACCCACCACCCTCTATGCTTAAAAAAAGTAATTTTCTCTCACGTCCCCTTTAATCCTTCTGTCACTTAATTTGAATTTATGACCCCAGGCTTTTGAACTCTCTGCCAAGGGAAACTGGTTCTTCTTGTCTACTCTATCTCACCCCACAATGTTGTGTACCTTTATTAGGTTCCCCCCTCAGCCTTATCTGTTCCAGGGAAAACTACCTCAACTTCTCCAATCTCTCCTCATAGCTACAATTCCCCAGCCCTTTGCAACATTCTAGTAAATCTTCTCTAGACTCTTCAGAAATATAACATCCTTCCTCTAATGTGGTGACCCCCGAAGTGCACACAATACTCCAGTTGTGGCCTCACAGTATTTTCTTTAATCATTATATCCTTATTTTTGTATTCTATACTTTTATCAGTAAAAGGCAGCAGTTAGGAGCTTGTGTTTGAATGGTGCAAACTCAATGGGATTTTTTTTAATGTGCTCTTTATAGTGATTGGAACAATGTCAGCTAGGTGGATTTCACAGAATATAAGTTCCCTGAATGTCAATAAAGTTTTCTGCTCTCGTTGTTTCTTCACTGTGTCCTATACCTGCACACTCATGACATGGGTGTGGGAAAAATAAGCATTGCTGCTGTTTGGTGATAGAAAAAAAAATCAGGAGATTAGAATCTCAGTACAGAAAATAAAAAATAAGTTCCCTAATTGGGAAGCTGGTCCAAACAGGGAATCCTAGCTGACAGATGTAAACAGGAGAGTTAGGGGTTCTCCTCACTCTAGGAGCTGCCTCTCTGATGGCTGGGTCAGTGTTATGTCCTATGCATGTGGAAACAAAGGGTGACTTGGTGATGGGATACCAGCTTTCATGGAGTTATTTTACTCTTGATCACAGTAACCTGTTTGCAGAATTACCAGTCTCTGTTATAGCCACTGTTTTTACATGGCTAATCCACTTCAATTTCTGGTGAAAGTTGACCCCCAGGATGGTGATTCTTGGGAATTAAGAGATGGTTATCCCATTGAATGTTGAGGGCTGATGATTTGTGAGAGATTATCATTGTCCGCACTTGTGAAGTACTGATGTAACTTAGCACTTGTCAGCCCAAACCTGAATATTGTCCAGATCTTGCTGCATTCGGACATGCTGCTAACACTAAAAACAATCACTGAAGCACACACCAGAGACGAGGAGAACTGGCCCAGCAAACTGAAGATCTGATTATTTACTGCCAGGAAAATTGCTGTGTAACCTAATTGCCAGAGCTTATCTTGTGATGTCACTTCACCACTTCAGGTCCTAACTACCGCACACAGCAGTAAAAGAAATCCCAAAGTGCTTCACAGGAGTGTGATAAGCTATAACACCAAACCATGTCAGGATTTAGGTCACGTAGGGTCAGCTTTTTAAAAAGTTCTTTCATGGTGGAACAATTATAACGGGGCATGTGGAAGATGCCAGAATCAGGGTGCCCAAATAATCTAGAGAGTAATGAGGCTGGTGGAAATTAGACAGTTTAGGAGGGGCCACAACATTGAATGAAACAAACACAATGTTGGAGAATCTCAGCAGGTCTGGCAACATATATAAAGAGCGAGAAACAGTTAATGTTTTGATTCTGGTATGACTATTCTTCAGAACTTTGAACATGTTTCCGAAAAAGAGTCCTACCAGACTGGAAACATTGACTCTGTTTGTCTCTCCAAAGATGCTACCAGACCTGCTGAGTTTCTCCAACATTCTCTATGTTTGGTCAAAATTTTCAGTATCTTCAGTATTTTGCTTTTAACAATATAGCATGGTGTAAAAACCAGAATGAGAATATTAAAAATAAGGCATTGTTTTAGTGGTAACTGATATAGTTCAATGAATAAGGGTGATGAGACTTGCTTTGAATTAAGTAAAAACAAGGACTGCAGATACTGGAAACCAGGTTCTAGATTAGAGGGGTGCTGGAAAAGCACAGCAGTTCAGGCAGCATCCGAGGAGCTTTGAATTAAGACAGGGGGAGCACAGTTTTGGGTGACCTCAAGTTTATGGACGGTAGAATGTGCTGGATTATATAGGTCTAAAGGTACAAAGGCATGCTTGGATGATGGCTTTTCTGGCATACGATAGCTTCCATCAAACAAGGAATAGGTGAGTCACTGGCTAGACTAGCATTTTGTCCTCATTACTTATGTCCTTGAGAGGTTCATAGCGAGTCATTTTCTTGAACCACTGTTCGTCCATGTGCTGTAGATACACCCACAGTATTGGGAAGGGAGTTACAGGACTGTGACCATAACACTGAAGGGCATCCATGGCTATCCACCTGAATTAAATTTCATTTGATGATATTAGTTTTCACAATTTTTAGTTAGAGGGAAGTTTTGCTTATCCATACTGGATATGGGACAAACAGCTTAGTGATGGAGAAACAACAGAAGTGTTGAGTGAGACAGTGAAGATGAGTGTTAACAGCAGCCATAATGAAGCAAGAAGTAGCATTATTAGATGCAGGAACTTTGCTGGGAACAGCAAAAAAATTAAATGACCCAAAACTTCATTGGATTCAGTTATGAATTAATTGCTGGGTATTAATTAATCCCCTCTGTCATACATGTACTTAAGATTACTCAAGGTACACAAATTCATATCCTTTCTTTTAAGAATTAAACATGTTCAAAACCATTGTTTCTTGCGACACAATCAGCATGTAAAGAAGCCTGAGGCTGGAACATGGTTGTGTTTTTTTCATTCCTGCTGCCCAACATTGGGCCATGATACCTTTGGCTCTTATGGCAAATGGCATTCCACCAGAAAGCTGCCTGGTTAAGAAAGATTTGGAGATGCCGGTGTTGGACTGGGGTGTACAAAGTTAAAAATCACACATCACCAGGTTATAGTCCAACAGGTTTAATTTGATGAAGCAGCGACGCTCCGAAAGCTAGTGTGCTTCCAATTAAACCTGTTGGACTACAACCTGGTGCTGTGTGAGTTTTAACTTAGGTTAAGCAAGCAACTTCTTTTCATTTTGTGGGTGGCCAATCTGACAGTGAGAAAATACTGACAGAGTCCACAATAGTTGGCCATTAATTGCCTTAATTTGCAACTTGTTTCTGTGTAGCAGTCAGCTAGTTTTGTTTCTTGTGCACTTTGGAAAAGGCTGCCCAGAAATATTGATAATATGAATCTGTTGAAGAGTCTGACAAAAATAAATTAAAATATCTACTTCGAACAACAGTATATTAAATAAAATGCTTCTCACATTAACTATATTCACAATTTATTTTTAGCTTAAACAATGATGCTGTACATCTGGCATCACCAATCCTTCTGCGGAGATTTCTGGCATGCATCTTCATTGATTCTGATATTAGTTGCCATGAAGATGCTGTTTACTGTGACTCTTTGTCTGATAATGGACCTCTCTACAATGGGCAAGTATGTTCTGAAGTGAAATTAATGATTAGCAATATAATTGAAGTTCTGTATATTCAATGGATATAGTAAGATCAAGTTATTAAAATTTTTCTTTGTAGCTGTGGTTTAATCATGTTTATGTAAATCTAATCATTGATTTTCCAAAATAAAAACAGAATATTGGAAATACTCAGCAGGTCAAACAGTATTTGTGGAGACAAAAACAGACTTAATGTGCAGACATTTACAGCTATATGGTGGCAAGCTGGAGGTGCAGAAACACGGGCGTATTAGCCTGGACCAGAACCTGGACATCTGCATTCCTGCAGTCATTGTTTGTTGGGAATGAGATTGGCTGCCTTCTCCACGGAGAGCAGATGGTAATGTCTCAGTTATGATGTAATGGACCCTAGATTTTGCCACCTACAGAGCTGCTCACTGCTGTGTGCAGGGACTGTTGTTTTAATGGAGGTGTTCTTGTCCTCATATGGTGGCAAGGTGGCCCAGTGGTTAGCATTGCTGCCTCACAGCGCCAGGCATCCGGGTTTGATTCCAGTCTCAGGCAACTGCCTTTGTGGAGTTTGCGGATTCTCCCTGTGTCTGCATTGGTTTCCTCCCATGGTTCAAAGATGTGCAGGTCAGGTGAATTGGCCATGCTAAACTGCCCATTGCGTTCTGGGATGTGTGGGTTATGCGCATTAGTGAGGGGAAATGTGAAGTAACAGGGTAGAGGAATAAGCTAGATGGGATACTCTTTGGAGAGTCAGTGTGGACTTGTTGGGCCAAAGTGACCTGTTTCCACACTGTAGGGATTCTTTGATAACAGTGAAAGTGGTTTCTCAAGAGGCGGTCCCCTCACTGCTCTGAAATAAGCTTTGGCCCTCATAATTTTAAATTGTTTCCAGGCATCCATGTTGAGGTGACTTTTATATCTCTTCAATCCTGCCAGAGCAGTGTCCACCTCTCCAGTTCTTGAGTAGTGGCTCCTCTGGTTGATAGCATTGAGAGGCCATCTGAGTTTCCTTGGAGTCTGCCTATCAGGATGTGACCAGCTATGTGCTATAAGTCATGTGGCTTTGTGGCTACTGTGCTGTTACATTGCTGGTGAGGAGCAACATGGGATTGCTCCTGCTTCTCCTGGTGATCCTTTTAAAGATGACACAGGCTCAAGCAGTGTCAGTCTTTTGGCAAATATCAGGTGAGAAATGAGTTATTTTGGGAACTGTTTGGTGGTAATGGACTAGAATCAGGCAGGAGGACCCCATAGAGACTGGATAAGTAGTTAATGAGGCAGGTCTGTAAAATGTGCCAAGAGATCTTGTTATGCCTTTCGGAGAGAAATCCTTCATGAAACTTTATGAAACTGACAGCCAGAATGTGGAAGGGTCAGCTCAGTATGTATAATGTACGCAACTTGGATCAGACTGAAAATGAGATTTTTTGTTTGTATTACTGGATTTATTTGACCATGTTGTCTGTAAAATTTATATCACTATTTTGTTTTTAATTAAAAATCTGCTTAAATTAAAATCTTAAGTTCTTTGCTGACTCTATTGGATCTTAAAGCAGGAATGTAAAATTCAACATTGGCTAGTTACACAGGATTACAAATAGTCCAGTTGTATCAAAAGGAAGAAATTAAAATATCCAATTTGAACAGATCGTTCAATTAGTTAAAATATAGAAGTTAGTGAAAGACTCATGCGCAATCCTTAGCTTTCAGTTTTATCACATCCTGTAATTGACAAAATTGCCAAAACACCCAATAGTAGGTTCGTCAAAATCAGCATAAGATTCAAAAATCAAGGAAATCAAAGCAAGAACAATGACATGAAATTGAAGAACTATTTGCTAATTACAGTAAGTATTCATATTTAATCAATTATTATTTTCTGAATATTGCTCATTTTTTACATTTGATAATGAATAGTGTTATTAATTATTTTAAGTGCCAAGAAAATATGCATCTGAATAACATAAGCTAAGTGAATACAGAAATCATGAATTACTTCTAGATTGTCATGGTCTTTGAAATGTTTGTGTTTGAAACCAAAGCATCGTGATTCACAGGTCATTAACTTGTTTTAATTTCCAGCTTAGTAGATTGGCTAAATGTGAAAGAATTCTGGTGGCCATTGAACTTGCCAGTTGGATCAATGATGTCAGTCAAGCACTGCAGGCTGTTGTCCAATGCTATGGACTTCTTGCCCCCCTGATCTTTCACAGGATTCCTTCAACTCCAGTTGTACAGGTTAGAAATTTTAAAAACTAAGAGGGCCACAACATTTTGTATCTGCCGGACTTAGTTTTTTGAGTGCTGTTTTGCATCTTTTTGCATTTTGTATGTGATAACTAACTACATTTGGAAAGTACTTTCTTAGCTAGAGTCCACTTTAGGATGTCATGAGGTTGTAAAAAGTGCTGCAGGAATGCAAGTCTTTCTTCCTTTTCCAAAGGGCATGTGTATTGCTTGTGTACATTCCTGTTACTGGCCATGTTGAATAGCATTTCAGTGAGGAGGTTGGTGTAGGAAAAAGCAGTGTGCAGAAAAGGTATATTATGACCTCAATCAGTGGATAATGCTGTTTGGTCACTGATGTTGCCATTTTGTGGTAACAGTTAAAATCCTATGAAATAGGAACTGAAGTACCTTGAGCCCATTCCAAGATTCAACTTCTACTTTAATTGCACTTTCCCATCTACTCTCCGTAACCCTTTATTCACAGAGAAATTAAAACTGATCTATCTCAGACTTGATTACATTTAATGATATGCAAAGCTTCAGGGTAGGGATTCCAAAGAGACACAATTTCCTCTTGAGTGAAAAAATTCTTCATCTCAGTATTAAGCGTGACAATAAAAGTCTAAATCTCCAGAGAAAATCTAGTGATCAACCACTTCTATAGTATTTTAGATTCCCCAAGAAGTTAAGAATCAACTAAACTGCTGCGGATTGGGAGTTACATGTCAGCTAAACCAGGCAAGGGCAGCAGGTTTCCTTCCCTAAAGGACATGAGTGAACCAGATAGATTTATCCAACAATTGAAAACAGTTTTGTGGTAATCATTAGACTCCAGGTATTTTTTAAATTGAATTCAAATTCCACCATTTACTCTGACATGATTCAAACCTAGGTCCCAGAGTATTTCTCTGGATTAATAAACTAATGATAATGTCACTAGGCCACAATCTTCCCATAAATTTATGTACTAATATGCAAATTTAAACTCTACTCCCTTTACATCATTCCACAGACACACAGTCATTCAAAAATAAGATGAACAAAACATAGTTCTGCAGAAATATCGTGGGTGGAAAGCAGGCAAACTGGAACACATTTGGTGGAACAGATTATCCAAATCCCCAAAGGTGGAAAAAGATGACTTTCTCTCAATTCTTTTGATGTTTGGCAATTATATCTCATTGACTACCAAATGGAGGATCACCACATGATAACAATCAGTTGGACCTATGTTTTGCTTGTGTTGGAAAACTTTTCTTTGCATTGTTTCTTTTCCACCCAGTGTAGGAGACAGAGACTTGCCTTGGTTAATTTGAGCTTTTTTGGAAATTTGAGTGCAACTACTTCTTTTCCTCATTTATGTGACTAACTGCAGCTTAGTATAAAAGCTGTTGCTGGGCATTTTTTTTACTCAAAAGTACCTTGTAGCAGTTTGTGTATCAAAGATATCAAATTTAGCTTCTCCATGAGTTAGGCGACCTTGTGTAACCAGTAAATGAACACCACAAAATCCTTTCTTGCGGTATACAACTTAACAGTAGAATAGACCTTTACCACTTAAAATATTAAAAAAAACTTAAGGTTTGCTAATTTTCAGCTATTTATGCACTCTCCCAAAATATCAGTTGCTCACCAGCACTTTTTTCCCTAAAAAGATATTTTATTGATCACAACATAGAAATTACAAACATTTCAACTTGATTGTTACTCATCAGACATACTGAAAGCTTTTCTATGATGTCACAGTTTCTTTCAAAATGCTTGTGTTGGGATGTCATGCTTGCCTGCTGCTGCTTTAGGTGCTGCTGACTCTGCCTTGGGGACTTTCCTCACCTGCTGCTCTCAGTGCTGCTAACTGCAATTCTTGGCATCCTCTGCTCACTGTTCTTTATGATTCTGTCTTGAATTTGCACTGATAGGCTTGGCTCCCTGAGAATGGGGATATTGTGGAGTTGCCTCCTCAAGTGAGTTGTTTACTTGCCCATTACTCACGGCTGGATGTTGCAGGACTGCAGAGCTTAGACCAGATCTGTCAGTTGTAGGATTGCTTAGTCCTGTCTATAGAGTACTGCTTTTGCTTTCAGACATGCTTGTTGCTGTTCTTGGCATGGCCTCCTTTATTGAGCCAGGATAAAGACCTAGGATTTTTTCTTTGTTATTTATGTTGTATTTTGTTTCAATTAGAAGTAGTTTTGTGCCATTTTGCTTCATTTTTGTATATTCCACATTGTTACATCTTGTAACATATTTGAAATGCTTAGTCTTGTCAATTTAGCAATTTTACAGAAGCAGTGTTCAGCAATGTATTCTTAATTTATACTCATGAATCACATAACTTAAGGAAATTTTCCATGCATTACAATATTAATTAAATTTTCAATAATTATGTGACAGATTCTCCTAAAATGTCTGTGTGTCCTACAACACGTCATTGGTGTGACCAAGCAAAGGAAACAGGCTGGAGTAGTTGAAAGTTTGCAACACATGACAGCATGTATCACATATCATTTAGCAAAGGTACAGCACCTACATTTATGTATGATTTTTGAAACCTGTTTTTATTGTAATAATGCAAAATAAGTTATTTTACTATAAGAATTAGAACAAGAGCAAGTCATCAAATCCTTTGAGTCACTGGCAATCTGGCAATCACACCTCTGATCCTTTTGTGTATTTGACTTTCAAAAACCTTGTTTCCTTTTTTGAGTTTTTGGTTTTTCATCATCTCAAACATCTTTCTTTTCACCAAGGTTGAATAACTTCACAGTTGCCACATAAAATCCATATGACTTAGTTTTACCCACTAACAATATCTTCCTGATCCCATTTGCAATATTTTACAGTCCTTTCAAATTTATTTGATAAAATTGTTTGTTGAAGTACTTGTGATGTTGCATTTTATCTGTCTGGTTCTGTATTTCTTAATTTTAAAAAAATTGCAGTATATTTCTATTATTTTGCATGTATATATATTATCCATTCCTTTGATTAAGTTCTGTCTCACTGTTTCCAATTCGTAGATGTCAGTATAGAACAGTCATAGAGTCATTCAGCTCGGAAGAGGCTCTTTGCCCCATCGAGTCTGTTCAAACATATCAAAACTAATCCCACTTTCCAAGACTTGACCCATAGTTTTAAATGCTATGATATTTAAGTGCTCACCCACATATTTTGTAAAGATTATGAGACTTACCTGCCTAAATTACCTTCCCAGGCAGTGCATTCCAAACCATGCTACTCTCGAAGTGAAAGGAGAACTCATCAGGTCCTCTCTAAATTTCATGCCCATCACCTTAGAATAAGAAGAATTCACCCTTTTCATACCCCTCATAATTTTAGATCCTCCCTCAGCTTCTACTTCTCTAAAGAAAACAGCCCAAACCCATCCTGCCTCTCTTCATTGGTTAATGCTCCATCCCATGGAACATCCTGGTGAATCTCCCCTGCCCTGACTCTAGTACAGTTACACCTCTCTGTAGTGCAGTGAACAAAACTGTACATAGTATTGTAGCTGTGGCCTAACCACAATTTTGTTCAGCTCCAACATAACCATCCTGCTCTTATAATCTGTGCCAGGATTGATAAAGGCAAATGTCCTTATGTCTTCTCAGCTATCCTATCTGTCCTGTCTTTTTTCGAGATCTGTGGACAAGTACAGCAAAATCCCTCTGTTTCTCCGAACTTCCTTGTGTCCTGTTATTCATTGACTTGATCCTTCTTCCAAAGTACATCACCTCACATTTTTTAGGGTTAAATTACACCTGTCATTGATCTGACCATCTGACCATGTGTATTTGAAGTTTCAAATCTCAATGCCTTCCTGGAATTCCTAGTTTTTCATCATCTGGATAATTTATCTTTCCTTTGACCAAAGTGAATGACTTCGCACTTGCCACATAAAATTCATCTGATTTTGTTTTGCCAACTGACAAAATCTTCTATTCAAGATCATTTATTGACTGCATTGACTCAGATTGCCATTCATAGAAAAATTGCTATATGTGCACAATCCCAACCCGTCTTTCCCAAGTGAAGAAATATGAGACAGATTTTTGGATAAGCCTGATCTCTGGTTGGTGATCCACTTGTACACAGATTTCTGAGTGTCAACTGACTGGAGAATAACCAAAGGTTGCAAATGTCTTAAGACCACTCTCATGGCACTTATTTACCCCACTCAAATAACTGCATATTTATCTGATAGCATAGTAACAGATACTGTATAATGACCCAACACAGAGAGATATACGGTTTTGAACATGGAGACCACCAGTTAGCCATTCTTCTCCTTTTGTCTTCTGATTAAGGAAATGTTGGAAGGAGGTAATGTTTAACAAGGACAAAATATGTTATACACTGTCACAAAAGATTGTGCACATGAAACTTAAAATTATAATAAACTTTGCCCTTCATACTATAGTATATGTGAAACCTTATGAGAGGAATGCAGCCGATAAGAAACTTGGAGAGAAATTTATAATATTCTTGGTGCTGAGTACTAAGAAAACAGTAGTGGTCTTGTATTCCCAAGGATATTATACAACTCCTTATAGAAATATCGCTAATGGATGCTACAGTCACTTCAGCAAAAGTTCAATCTAATACAGGCAGCATTAAATATTTTGTTTGATGAATGATTGATTATGCAGATATGTATATGGCTCCATAAATAGAGGTATGGATTCCAACTCCATGGAAGTTATGCTGAACATTGAGAACACTATGGTTAGGCCACAACTGAAGATATTCCTTTAACTGGTACAATGGATAGCATTTCTGCCTCTGGACTCGGCAACTCTATGTTTAAGCACCCCACAGCTCTTTGTAGTCACAGCAACTATATTCATAAGCAGGAGCGGTTACTGGCAAGCCATACAATGGATTGAAATTGGAGTCTTTACCCTCACCAGAATTCCAAACCAGAATGTTCATATAAAACTGTACGTTGTTGCAGCAAATCTGATTCCTTGGAGGGGAGGGGTTTGGGGTGCTGACTTGCTTGGAAGTGTGGTGAATATGGATCAAATGGTTGTGACAGCACAGGGTTCTGTCTATTTTTTAGCTGGGGTTGGGACCTGAGATGCTCAGGCAGAGAACTCAAGGAGTTGAAGAAGGTCATTAGTGGAGCATTGCACCCAGTTCTACTCAGCTAACTTAAGAAAAGATGTGAAGGTCCTTCAGAGGAAATTTATCAGAATGGCTCCAGAGATGAGGGATTTTAATTCCAAGGTTACAGTTCGAGAAGCCAGAGTTGTTATTCTTAGAACAAGGGAGATTTGATAAAGATGTACAAGGTTATGATAAATTTGGAGAAAAATCTATTCTCATGAGCTCACGATATAAAGAAAAGGGAACACTTCGACTGTAAATGTTGGGGCCATAGGAGGAAAATAATTTTGCACAGCAAGTGTTAGTGTGTTGAAACACACTGCTCATAAGAGTGGTGTAAACAGGGACAATCAATGATTTCAAGAAGAGTTTGGTTGGGAACTTTGAAGAAAATAAACATGCAAGGCTATAGGATTACAATGGGTGAATGGGATCAACTAGATTCCCATTAATAGCCAGCATGAATCAAATGACCTTCTTCTGTGCACTATGTGCCTTCTGATTGGGGTTCTCTCTTATGTTTCACCAAAAGAAACTTTTCCATGCTCTCCAATAAAATGGCCCTTTCTAGAGAGATGTTGCTTCTGGCATTCGCGGTTTATATCCTTATTGGAAACCTCCAGACAATTATTGTATATTTGCTCTGATCCTGTCAGAAGTAGCAAGTTGATTGGATGTTCAGTAGAACACACAGGTTCTGCTTAAATTGGGATTAATTATTGTTCCCACAGCTTTCACCCACAGAGAGCAAATTGGGCCATATTTATAAAAGTAAGGGTGTAATAGGGGAGTCTAAAGGCATCATAAAATAAAGAAACATGAAGAGCTCATTCAGTACAGCATCATGATGTTTTAACTCAGCGTTATTGCAATTAATCAGACCGGCCTTAAGACTTTTTGCTGCCTGTTTCATCTTGTATGATGACAAAATTAAAAAATAAATCTTTGCTTCAGAGCTTCCATGATACTGAGAAGGCTTCAGGAAAATCCACATCCACCAATTTGTTACAAAATCTTCGTTCACATTTTGACAGCAATGACAGGTGCAAAATTAAGCAACCATGACTGTCTAATAAAATGTCTATCCATACTATCTCTCAATGTTTAAATGGTCATTCAAAAAAGAAAGATTTGGATACAGATCTGTTTCTTTGCCAAAGGTCAGCTATTACATGAGCCTTTCTGCATACATAGTCTTGTCGAAATGTGTCTATTAATTTTTGAGATATATTGTTTACAGACAAAACATCCTACCAGGCAAAAATATTATCTCTGTCCACAGCCTTGGAGGTAATAAATCCCAAAGCTAATTATACAACACCTATCCAAAATTGGTGCTGAATTGCAACTGAAGATGCAAGACCATGCTACAGGACAATGAATGTTGTTCATGATCCCTCTTTGCCACATGCATGTTCCATGTGTATGTTTTAGTTACATTATTGGCATGTGGTTTCAGTGCAAAGTAATGTGAGGCTCCTCCATCAAATTATGTAATTACGTTAGAACTTAGAACTTCCTACTTTAAGTTTTGGATTGAAATTTTTAGCTTCATTTATAATTTCATATGTTTTAAATGTAAGCTGGTTACCTTTCCTCTGTTCAATTGGTAGCAAATCTGATACTCCAACATTTAAATGTTTACACTGTTTTTGTGCTATGTTAATAGGTATTACGATTCTGGAAAGAGTATAATCTTGCTTTAGAAGTTGTACTTACTGGAAAGGAGATTCTGCAATCTGCAGATCAGGAAATTACTCCAGAACAAAAGGCTGGAGGTGTTGAGGACGAAGCTGAAGCAATAAAAGTATGCATCTAAATGTCTTTTTACTAGCATAGTGCAGTTATAATTGTGTCTTTTAGAGTCAAGGAGCCAGATTTTGCTGAAAAGCATGGATGTGTGAATGATGAATTCATCACTAATATGCAAGTTGGCAAACACCATTTATTGAGAATATGTGAAGTGAAATCACAAAAATTGCATTTCATCTTAAACTTTCTTATCACTTTCATGGAAATGTACATGTTAATTGCTTATTAGAAAGTTAAGTCTAAATTACCTTGGGTGCCCTTGTATCAACATGATTGTTGTTGAAAGGTATTCATTCACCTTGAAAGCAAACAATTATAAATTTGTGGTTTTACTCATTCAGATTGTGAATTGCTCAATGAAATCTGAAAGATGTCAAATTTTACATGCTTTAATTTTTTTTATCACTTATTCCTTTCTTTTCATTCTTGTTTTAAACTTTCTGTCCTCTTTTTATTTCACTTCTTTGGCTTGCTTCTCAATCCTTTTCAACAGACATACTTTTTGTCTTTTCCTTTTATGGGTAAATGTTTATAAAATCTCACCGTGTACTTGTCCAACAAGTGGGGTATCCCATGAGGTGTCCCATTTCAGCAGAATTTGATTTACTGGCTGAGTTTATATGTAGTTTAGTACTGTATTAATTTTTGTAAGTTAAAAATATCATTATTGATGAAAATACATTAGAGGTGTCATATATTTTAGAGTTTGAATACAACTCAATGAAAATTCAAATTTTATTCAAGTGATTTGTACAGTGATCTCCCACAATTATGCTGTATACCTTACCTTATTCCAGAACTTGTCTTAATTATTTTCAGAGAATGTCATCTGATCTTTCTGTTGCCTACTTTTGGCCAGAAGTATATCTTTTATAGTTCGCTTCTAATTAATGCCCTCTCATTGTTCCTCAAAATGTGACTGTAGAGTTGTTTGCAGAGGATACAATCAGACTGCCCCAGATGTTTTGACATCCAACCTGGGAGTCTTGTTTGACACATTTACTATCACTCCTTGGTGAAAGTGAGGACTGCAGATGCTGGAGCTTAGAGTCAAGATTATAGTGCTGCTGGAAGAGCACAACAGGCCGGGCAGCATTCAAGGAGCATGAAAATCGACGTTTCAGGCAGGAACCCTTCATCAGGAATGAGGCTGGAAGCCTCGGGTGGAGAGATAAATGGGAGAGGAGTGGGGCTGGGGAGAAGATAGTTGAGAGTGCAATAGATGGATGGAGGAAGGGGTAAAGGTGATAGGTCGGAGAGGATGGTGGAGCGGATAGGTGGGAAGGAAGATTGACAGGTGGCTCAGATCATGAGGATGGTGCTGAACTGGAAGGTTGGAACTGGGGTAAGGTGGGGGGAGGGGAAATGAGGAAACTGCTGAAGTCCATATTGATGCCATGGGTTTGAAGGGTTCTGAGGCGGAAGATTAAGCGATTTTCCTCCAGGTGTTGGGTGGTAAGAAAGTGGCGATGGAGGAGGCCCAGGACTTGCATGTCCTCGGCAGGGTGGGAGGGGGGAGTTGAAATGTTTGGCCACAGGGCGGTGAGGTTGATTAGTGCGGGTGTCACAGAGATATTCCCTGAAGCACTCTGCAAGAAGGCGTCCAGTCTTCCCAATGCAAAGGAGACCGCATTGGGAGCAACGGATGCAATAAATGACATATGTGGAAGTGCAGGTGAAATTTTGATGGATGTGGAAGGCTCCTTTGGGGCCTTGGATGGAGGTGAGGGGGGAGGTGTAGGCACAGGTTTTGCAATTCCTGTGGTGGCAGGGGAGGATGCCAGGAAAGGAGGGTGGGTTGTTTGGAGGGCATAGACCTGACCAGGTAGTCACGGAGGGAACGGTCTTTGTGGAAAGCGGAAAGGGATGGGGAGGGAAATATATCCCTGGTGGTGGGGTTCGTTTGTAGGTGGCAAAAACGTCAGCGGATGTTGCGGTTTATGCAGAAGTTAGTGGGTTGGAAGGTGAGAACCGGAGGGGGTTCTGTCCTTGTTGCAGTTGGAGGGGTGGGGTTTGAGGGCAGAGGTGCAGGACATGAATGAGATTCATTGGAGGGCATCTTCAACCACATGGGAGGGGAAATTACGGTCTTTAAAAAAGGAGGCCATCTGGTGTGTTCTGTGGTGGGACTGGTCCTCCTGGGAGCAGATATGGCGAAGGCAGAAGATTTGAGAATACGTGATAGCACTTTAGCAGGAGGTAGGGTAGGAGGAGCTATAATCCAGGTAGCTGTGGGAATCGGTGGGTTTGAAAAAATGTCGGTGTTGAGTCGGTCTTCATTGATGGAGATGGAGAGGTCCAGGAAGGGAAGAGAGGTATCAGAAATAGTCCATGCGAATTTAAGGTCGGGGTGGAATGTGTTGGTGAAATTGATGAACTGCTCAACCTCTTTATGGGAGCATGAGGTGGTGCCGATGCAGTCATCAATGTAATAGCGGAAAAGGTGGGGAGTGGTGCTAGTGTAACAATGGAAGATGGACTGGTCTTTGTAGCCAACAAAGTGACAAGCATAGCTGTGGCCCATACAGGTGCCCATGGCTACCCATTTGGTCTGGAGAAAGTGGGAGAAATCGAAAGAGAAGTTGTTGAGAGTGAGGACCAGTTCAGCCAAATGACTGAGAGTGTCAGTGGAAGGGACGTTGAGGATGTTGGGAGAGGAAGAAATGGAGGGCTAGGAAGCCCTGGTCATGGCAGATGGAGGTGTAGAGGGACTGGATGTCCATGGTGAAGATGAGGCATTGGGGGGCCAGGGAAACGGAAGTCTTGGATAGAGGATGTGGGTGGTGTCCCGAATGTATGTGGGGAGTTCCTGGACTGGGGGGATAAGACAGTTTTGAGGTAGGTGGAGATGAGTTTGGTTGGGTAGGAGCAGGGTGAGATGATGGGTTGGCTTGTGGATCTTGGGAAGGAGATCTCCTGAGGTGATGAGGTTGTGTGTGGTCTGGAAGATGATCTCCCACCCACAGCTTCCAACCTCATAGTTCAGGAGCCCTGCACTACCCGAGTCTACCTACTCCAACCCCATCCCTCCAACTGCAACAAGGACAGACCCCCCCCCCCCCCCGGTCCTCAACTTCCACCCCACCAACTTCCACATAAACTGTATCATCCATCAACATTTCTGCCACCTACAAACGGACCCCACTACCAGGGATATATTTCCCTCCCCACCCCTTTCCGCTTTCCGCGAAGACTGTTCTCTCCGTGACTACCTGGTTAGGTCCAAGGCGCCCAACAACCTACCCTCCCCTCCTAGCACCATCCCCTGCCACTGCAGGAATTGCAAAACCTGTGCCCATACCTCCCCCCTCACCTCCATCCAAGGCCCCAAAGGAGCCTTCCACATCCATCACAGTTTCACCTACACTTTCACAAATGTCATTTATTGCATCTGTTGCTCCCTTTGCACTGGGGAAACTGGATGCTTTAAAAAAAGAGAGTACATCAGGCAACATCTCCATGGCACCCACATTAATCAACCCCACTGCACCATGGCCGAACATTTCAACTTCCCCTCCCACTCTACCAAGGACATGCAAGTCCTGGGCCTCATCCACCGCCTCTCCCTCACCACCCAATGCCTGGAGAAAGAATGCCACATCTTCCGCCTCAGACCCTCCAACTCCAGGGTATCAATGTGGATTTCACCAGTTTCCAAATTTCCCTTCCCCCACCTTACCCCAGTTCCAAACTTCCAGCTCAGCACCATCTTCATGACCTGTCCCACCTGTCAATTTTCCTTCTCACCTATCCGCTCCACCCTCCTCTCCAACCTATTGTCTTTGTTCCTTCCTCCATCCACCTTTTGCACTCTCAACTACCTTCTCCCCAGTCCCACCCCCCTCCCATTTATCTCTCCACCCTCGGGGCTTCTAGCCTCATTCCTGATAAAGGGCTCCTGCCTGAAACGTCGATGTTCCTGCTCCTCAGATGCTGCCTGATCTGCTGTGCTCTTTCAGTATCACTCTAATCTTGACTACTATCACTCTTTGTCCAAGTTCATAAATTAAGCACAGACCCTCAAACTGAAGTTTTGTAGGAGACTGGCAGTATTGGTGAACATTTACTATAAATTGAAACCACAGTTGTACGTTGAAAATGGAAGGAAAAGTGACAAGAGAAACATTCAAATAAACAATTTTTCAGTGGTTTATCAGGTTTATTTGTAGTTTAGCCACAATGTTAGAATTGGTGAGAAAATGCTTCTATTGGTGGAGTAGCAGTATTTGAACTGCTTTTAGCATTTTTCTAAATATTTGCATGCCTTGTTTCATAGAATAAATGGGAAAGCACCATTGAAAAACAGAAATTAGCAATTGAAAATTCTATGCAGGTGAAAGAAATGTATGATATTACATCTGATCTGAAAAAGGAAGGTAGGAATCTTTTTGTACAAGTTTTATCACGATGTTTGATGTCAACAAATGTAAGACTTTTGTCTATAGCCAGTTTTTATTATATGCAATTCATAGCAAAATTATCCCGTGTAATCATTCCAAAAAATGTTATGCTAAACAATAACGTGCAAAATGAAATTTATTTTCTTATAGGAAAATGTGTAATACTTGATTATATTTCTGACCTGGCATTGTTATGTTGAAAACCTAATTGACTGTCTTGAACCTAACTAGCCCAAAATCCCTTTACTAACTTATTGCTCTTTCTAAATTAATCTCTTTACTTGGTTACATTTCTGTCTATTTCGTAGAGTCATAGAGGTGTATAGCACTGAAACAGAATCTTTAATCCAACCAAATATCCTCAACTGATAGAACATAGAACATCGAACATTGAGTTCCATTTGCCAGTAATTGACCCATATCCCTCTAAATCTTTCTATTCATGTACTTATCCAATTGCCTTTTAAATGTTGTTATTGTATTCACCATCACCACCGCCTCTGGCAGCTCATTCCATCCACATATTACCCTCCTGCATAACAGAGTTTCCCCTCAGGTCCTTTTTACATCTTTCCCCTCTCCAGTTTTGGGCTCCCCTGTCCTGGTTAAAAGGCCATAGCTATTCACCCTGTCCATGTCCCACATGATTTTATAAACCTCTCTAAGAAACAGAATCCCGACAGTATGGAAGCAGGCCATTTGGCCCATTGAGTCCACACTGACCCTCCAAAGAGCATCCCACCCAGACCCACCCCCTACAATGCAGACATAGTGAGAAAGTGCAAACTTGGCACAGGCAGTCATCTGAGAGGGGAATTGAGACCTGGTCCTGCTGCCATGAGGCAGCTGTGCTAACCACTGAGCCATAATGCCGATCCTAAGATTACTCCTCAGCCTCTGGGGCTCAAAAGAAAAAAGATCCCATCCTATTCAGCCTCTCCCTATAGCTAAAGCCCTCCAATCCTGAATACATGTTTGTATATCTTTTCTGAACCCTTCCAATAGCAGGGACACCATAACTGAAAGCAGTGTTCTGTACAGCGGAATTTTACATCCCAACCTCTGTACTCAATGCACTGACCAAGTGTGCCAAACACCAATTTCACCACCCTTTCTACCTGCGGCTCCACTTTCAAGGGACCATGCACCTGTACCCCTAGGTCTCTTTGTTCAGCAACATTGTCCATGGTCCTACCATTAACTATATAAGTCCTGCCCTGGTATACCTTACCAAAATACATTGCCTCACACTTACCTAAATTAAACTCCATCTGCTACTCTTCGCCCCATAGACTCATCTGATTGAGATCCCATTGTACTCAGAGATAGCTTTATTCACTGTCCATTACAGGTCTGCAAACTTACTAACCATACCTCCTGTATTCACATCCAAATTATTTATATAAATGACAAAAAGCAGTGAACTCAGCACCAGTCCTTGTGGTACACTTCTGGTCACAGGCTTTCAGTTCTAAAACCAACCTTCCATTACCACCCTTTGTCTCCTATCTTCAAGCTAAATTTGTATCCAATTAGCTAGCTCTCCCTTGATTCCATGTCATCTAGCCTTGCTCACCAGTCTACCATGTGGAACCTTGTTAAACGCCTTGCTGAAGTCCATGCGATAACATCTATTGCTCTGTCTTCATCAATCTTCTTCTTCATCTCTTCAAAAAAACTCAAATTAGTGAGACATGATTTCCCATCCACAAAGGCATGTTGACTATCCCTTGTCAGTCCATGCCTTTCCAAATACATGTAAATCCTGTCCCTCAGAATCCCCTCCGACAACTTACCCACCATTGTTATCAGGCTCACTGGTCTGTAATTCCCTAGCTTTTGCTTACTATCTTGCTTAAATAATGGCATCATATTAGCTACCCTCCAGTCTTCTGGCACCTCGTCTGTGGTTGTCACTAATACAGATATCTCAGCAATCTTTTCCCTAACTTCCCATGAAGTTTTGGGACACACCTGATCAGGTCTGGGGGTTTTATGCATTTTAAAATCAACGTCATGTCCTCTTCTGTAAGATGGACACATCACTATTTATTCCTATGAGTTCCCTAGCTTCCATGTCCTTCTCCATAGTAAATACTAAAATGAAATATTTGTTTCGTACTTCACCCATCTCCTCTGGTTCCATACATTGATGGTCTCATTAATCTTTAAGGGTCCCTATTCTCTCCCTACTTAGTCTTTTGTCCTTAATGTATTTGTAGAATTTCTTTGGATTCTCCTTTACCCCATCTGCCAAAGTTATCGTGTACCCTTTTTGCTCTCCTGATTTCCCTCTAAAGTGTATTCTTGCATCCTCTGTACTCAAGGGATTCACTCAATCCTAGCTTCTTTTCTTGACCAGAGCCTCAATTTTTCTAGCCATCCAGCATTCCCTATACCTACCAACATTGCCCTTTGCGCTAACAGAAACATATTGCCACTGAACTCTTGTTATCTCATTTTTGAAAAACTCCCCCTTTCCAATTGCCTTTTTATCTGTGAACAGCCTCCCCGAATCAACCTTTGAACGTTCCTGCCTAATACAGTCAAACTCAGGAGAAGGGTGGTGATAGAGGTGAAGCATTGGAAGCACTAAGGTTTCCAGAGAGGGAAGCTGTGAGTTGGGGGAATGATAGCGTTGGAGAGGGAAGGTGATAATGAGCAGTGGGAAAGGGTCAGGTAAGGCAATTGATGGAAATTAATAAGAAGAAAAGAAGTGATAGCATGTGTAAAAAAGTGAGGGAGTGTCAGGACAGGTGTTGAGTGGGAGAAAGTAGAAGGGGCCCGGAGAAGTGGTGAATGTGAAGGAGTGTGGGGTCAGGTAGTTGATTGCATTGGAACAGGGCATGAGTGGAAATGCGGGAGGTGTTCAGGGGATGCAATTAATGAAGTGACCTAGGTAGTTCTTAGATAGCATGTGTTCCGGCAGCATGATTGCTCCTAATGTTGCTGAGGGATTAAAGAATGGTATTTTCAAGAACGCTTACCTCTGTTTGCAATAGCAATGGCTGTGCGATACTTTGTGTTAGACTATTGGGTGATTTTTGAGTGATCATGAGTGATATTTTTTGCCGGTCTGCCTGAACCCCATTTTTCCCATCATCCCCATTATTTGTGTTAAGAGATTTTCTCTTAAGCGAGGTTTCATTGGAATGCAGCTACAGCATTATAGGAGAACTACCTGTAGTGTGTTCGAAGAAACAGACTGTACATGTACAGTTATAATGTATTTGGCGTGTGCACAATTACTTTAAATGAAAATAATGGCAGAATATCTGATGAGTTCTGTTATTTAGAAATTCTGATAAACTGTAAATGTGATATTAGATTGTGTCAAAAGATTGCGAGTTCCTGCTCCAGCATCTTGAGTACAAACTTGATGCTGACACTTCAGTACAGTGCTGAGGAAGTGCTGTGCTTTAGAATGCATTATTTTTCAGATAAGATGTAAAACAAAGCCCCTGTCTGCCTCAGCAAGTGACTGTGAATGATCAAAGGGCATTATTTTGAAGAAGAATCGAGTACCCCTTCCTGTTTCCTGCTATATATTTATCTCTCCATCAACATTATCAAATCTGGTCATTATCACATTGCTATTTATGGGATCTAACTTTCCACACATTTTGCTGCTCATTTTCTACAAATCATAAATCAGTTCCTTAGCTTTTGAGTGGTTTGGGACACCCTGAAATTGTTTTATCTTTTAATGTTCTCTTCATCACTGTTTCCAATTTTACTGTAAATATTTGACATGTAAATATTCCATATGTCCATTTCATATTTGCGCAGTTCACTAACTAATTGATCTATGTAACAAATGTATAACAACTTACAACAAATTTTAGATTAATATCCATGTATGTTCTGAAATTAATGAGTTTTTCTTCTTCATCTTAAATTACTTTTCCAGGGAAAACAGAATTGTTGACTGGAAATGAAGCTGTGATTTATATAACAATCTTATATGCACCAGTAAATACTGCTTACAGTGCAGGTAGAACGTTTCAAATTGCTGTACATTCAGTAATTCAGTTGTATGTGAATATTACATGATAAATTTAAATAGAATATATCCCTTATAATCAATGGGGTAATGCCATGTATTGGGAACCCTAGGCAAAGAGCTGGCAGGTGTTGGGGGAGGTTTCCCAAAAGGGGCATTTAGTCGATGCTATTGGTGCCAGCCCCTGACTCTGTGGAATAATAGATGAAAAACCAGAGCAAAATGTGGATGTATTCAAAGGTAAGGATTAAATTGAATCAAGGTAAATTTAAGTTAAATTAAACTAAATTGACTGTCTTTGACTTGTGAATGTCTTTCTCATGATTAACCATTGATGCTACCGTGCTGAGATTAACAGAGCAGTTTTGTTAGTAGCATTACAAAAGGGATAGATTAAATCATGTACCCACCTCCACGGTATAATTTGGTGGTCAGGAGCATTGTCTTCAGTGGGGACCTATAGTCTTCACTTCACTTATGGCCATGATGGGAAAGCCATTGACAGTACAATTGGAAATAGTTTAGGAAGAATCTGATGTTTGTGAAAATTATCATCTTTTGAGTATGAATCTTGCATGATTAATCTGTGAGTTAGCTCTCCCAATTTATGCACAGTGTTCCAGTTGCCATATGACGAGGATTTTGCAGGGTTGTTTGGAATGGCTGTGCCATTGACATAGCTGGATCTAGTGCCTTGGCTGATTGTGGGTAGTCTGGCTGGGTTTATTTTTCACAATTTGCTATATTCTTGTTTATCCAGCCACAAAACACCACAATGATCTTGCAGAGTAGTCCTGTAAGCAATATAACTGAATTTGCAATTGACAGAAATATTGCATTGTAAAAATAATTTTAATGTCTTCTTTGTTACAGTCAAGAAATTTAAAGGCAAAAGTCGATTCCTGGAATATTTTGTACTGTTGCTAGACAGACTGGTACGGGAGGAGAATTACGCATTTATAACAAATTGGGTGAATGAAGTTGTTGGCATTTTAAGAAAGTAAGCACATTCCTACATAAATCAAACATTACTTGTTAATGCTCATAATCAAATTAGGAAACAGTTTTTTGCTCCAGGAGAAAGTTTACTTTGACAAGTTGAATCTCCAGATTTATTTGAGTTTGGTAGTATTGGTAATATCACAGTGGAAGTAAAATGCTGCAAACTACTTTGGACAGTTTTCGAGAAAGAGAAACAATTGATGTTTATAATTTTGTTAATGCATGATTGCTGCTTTTCAGATAACTGTACACAGATAAGTTTCTACTGGGAATTGCTATTACTTTTAACTAATTAATACTGTAAAAGAAAGTGAGAGAGTAAATTTAACCCCAATACAGATAGATTAGTGTTGGAGAAAAAGTTAAATGCTGAAAATTAGAAACAGCAACAGCAAAGACATCAACTTTTACCTGAAGTGGGCCAAGGGTGGGGTAACCAATCCATTCTTAACAGATAGGTTGGTTATTGATACCCTTCAAAAATACTGGCGTGTTGCCAATTTCACAAACTTTTCTAATCAGTCTGTTCAGAGATTATTATACCTTTGGATCGATGGAATTTGAACCCAGGTCTCCTGGTTTAGAGGTAGGGTCATTACCACTGCACCACAAATTTCACGATACCTTTGTTTTTAAGTGCAATCAGTTGGACTTGCTTATCATTAGGAAAATGAGACACGAAAGGGTGAGTCCAAAAGGTAATCCTTGATTACAACTTCCTTTTTATCTGAAATTCCTGCCTATGATTTCCTCCCTTTTCCATGCTCTGCTTGCACTCTGAGCACATCTTTGACTTTGCTCCCACCCACTCCCATGGCCCCATTTCTGATCTTATCTTCATGTCCTTTGTTTTATTCCTGACACTCATCCAACTAAGCTCACCTGACCACTGATGATCTTCCATAATCTGTCTTCACCTCTGATCCTCTTAATTAAACTCCATACTGTCATTTCTATTTGCAGCATCCACTCACCCACACCCTTTTCTTCAGTCCTCCATTGAAACATAGAAAATAGGAACAGTACGCCCTTTGATCCTACTCCATCATTCAATATTATCATGTCTAATCATCCAACTCAATACCTTTTTCCTGCTTTCACCACACAACCTTTGATCCCTTTAGCCCTAAGAACTGTATCTAAATCCTTCTTGAAAACAGTCCATGTTTTGGCCTCAACTGCTTACTGTGGTAGATAATTCCAAGGCTCACCACTCTCCTTAAAGAAATTTTTCCTTATCTCAGTCCTAAATGGCTAACCGTTTATTCTCAGACTGTGACTCCTGATTCTGGATTCTCTGGTCGTTGAACATAGAATATAGAACAGTACAGCCCAGAAACAGGCCCTTCATCCCAGGATGTTGTGCAGAACATGATGCCAAATCAAACAAATCCCTTCCACCTGCATTTGGTCCATATCCCTCCATATTTTGCATAATCATATGCTTATCCAAAAGTTCCTTAAACACCCCTAAAGTATCTGCCTCCACCACCACCCCTGGCAACGTGTTCCACTCTGTAGAAAAAAACTTACCCCTCGCATCTCCTTTGAACTTTCCTCTTCTCACCTTAAATACATGCCCTAGTTTTAGACATTTCAACTCTGGGAAAAAGATTCTGACTGCCACCTTTATCATAATTTTATAGACATCTATCAAGTTTCTGCTCTCCAGAGCTCCAGACAAAACAACCTTAGTTTTTCTAGCCTCTCTTTATTACTTGTACGCTCTTCACCATGCAGCATCCTGGTAAATTTCTTCTGCAGTCTTTCCAATGCCTCCACTTCTTGTAATGCAATATTTTAGGTGCGGCCTAACCAAAGTCTTATAAAGCTGCAACATGATTTCCTGACTCTTGTACTCATTGCTCTAACTATAAAAGCAAGCATGCTATACACCTTATTTACCATCCTATCTACTTGTGTGGCCACTTTCAGAGAGCTATGGACTTGAACCCCAACATCCCTCTGTACATCAATGCTGTTCAGGGTCCTGCCATTAGCTGTATGCTTTTCCTAAGTATTTGATCTCGAAAGGTGTAGCACCACACACTTAGATTAGATTACTTACAGTTTGGAAACAGGCCCTTCGGCCCATCTAGTCCACACCGACCCGCTGAAGCGCAAACCCACCCATTCCCCTACATTTACCCCTTTTACCTAACACTACAGGCAATTTAGCATGGCCAATTCACCTAACCTGTGGGAGGAAACCGGAGCACCCGGAGAATGTGCAAACTCCACACAGTCAGTCGCCTGAGTCGGAAATTGAACCCGGGTCTCTGGCGCTGTGAGGCAGCAGTGCTAACCACTGTGCCGCCCACAAATTGCCTGGATTAAACCACAGGTTTTTTACCCAGAGAGTAGTGGGGGCATGGATTGCCTGTGGGAGTGGCAGAGTCAGAATCATTGGTGACCTTTAAACGGCAGTTGGATAGGCACATAGATAGGTGCTTAAGCTAGGACAAATGTTCGGCATAACATCGTGGGCCGAAGGACCTGTTCTGTGCTGTATTGTTCTATGTTCTATGCCATTGAACTGATCTATATCCCACTTTATCCTTTGACAACCTTCTACATTGTCCACAACCCCACTGCAAACTTACTAACCCATCCATCTATGTTTTTATCCAAACCATTTATACATATCTGTTTGGCAGAGGTCCCAGTACGGATTCCTGTGGAACATCACCAGTCATACACTCTAACCAGAAAGCCACTCTTCCACCAGTACTGTCTGCCTTCTATGGGCAAGCTAATTCTGAATTCAAGCGACCAAATTACCATTGTTCCCATGCTTTGGGAACATTCTTTACACTTTCCCCTGTACAAACCTGTTAGAATTTTATAGGTTTCTGTGAGATTTCCACTAAGTCTTCTCAACTCCAGAGAATATAGTCCCAACTGATTCGATCTATCTTCATATGTCAGTTTTGCCATTCCCAGGAATCAGTCTGGAGATACCTGCAAATACATGCCTGCAAATACTGCAAAGTCAGAGTCAATAAATTGTGGAGCTGAGTAAAGCACAGAAGGCCAAGCAGCAGATGTGCAGGAGAGTCACGTTTCGGACAGGAACCTTCATCAATCCTTTTTCCAACTTGATGTTTTATCGACTCAGGAATCAGTATGATAAACTTTCTTTGCTGTTCTTTCATAGCCAGATCATTCAAACTATAACATCCTCCCTGTTCCAACCTCTGGTGAGTTTGATGGATCAGATGGATTTCTCCTGAACTGGAAAGGACCAATATCCTAGCGGGGAGATCTGCTAATTCTATTAAGCAGACTGTAAACTATTAGAGAGGAAGGGTGGAGGGATCCTAAGTTGCAGAGTAAATAGAAAGATAGATGAGGATGTTTTTGATCTGAAATGAACAAATCAATGAGAAAAGATCTACAAGACCTAGCCAGAGAACAAAGTAACTCAGAAGAATTAAACTGCATTTACTTCAATACATGGGGTTTTATGGTAAGGCTGATGAACTCAGGGCATGTTTGGGAATATGGGATTGGGATGTCGTAGCTGTTACAGAAACTTGGCTGAGGGTTGGACAGCTTGGGCAGCTCAGTGTTCTGGGTTTCAGATGGTATAGGCAGGATAGAAAGTGAGGCGAAAGGTAAAACATGACTGCTGTAACTGGAGCAGATATTTCTGAAAAATCATCCAGTGAAAGTATAGGGTTGAAATTGGAATGAAGAACATAATGATCACCATGATGAGATTGCACTAAGACCACTCACCACCGCACCCCCCCCCCCACTCCATTTCAACAGTCACAGAGAAATTGAGGAACAAATATATAGAGACATTTCAGATATATGTAAGAATAATAAAGTTGAATAATAAAGATATAAGGTGATCTTCATTTCCCAAGCATTGAATGGGACTACAAGTGTTAAAGGTTTGGATTGGTGAATAATTTGTTAAATGTGTTTGAGAAATGTTTTGTTTATCAGTAGGTAAATGTTCCTACTGGAGAAGGTGCAAAACTTAACCTTTTCTTGAGTAATAAGACAGGACAAGTGACTGAAGTGACAGTAAGGGAACACCTTGGGTCGAGTGATCGTAGTTCTATTTTTTTAAAATAGAAATATGAAAGGATAAGCCTGACATAAAAGTAAAAAAAATTAATTAGAATAGACAAATTTTAATTGTATGAATCAAGAACTTTCAAAAGCTGGTTGGAGTAGAGTGTTCACAGGTAAACGGACATCCCACAAGTTGGAAGCTTTCAGAAGTATGATAATGAGAGTTCAGAATCATGATCTTCCTATGAAAGGTAAGACTGGTAGGATTAGAGACCAATGGAAGAATATACATACTGAGGTCCTAGGAGAAAGTGAGGACTGCAGATGCTGGAGATCAAAGCTGAAAATGTGTTGCTGGAAAAGCGCAGCAGGTCCAAATGAGGGCCTAGTCAAGAATAAACTAGGTTCAAAGGAATCTCACCAACAGTATAGAGTTTAGGGACATTCTTAAGAGGGAGATTGAGAAGGCACAGAGGTGATATGGGATGACCAAGATTAAGGATAATCCACAGAGATTCTACAAGTACATTAAGAGCAAGAGAACAACTATAGAAAGAATAGGACCCCTCAAAGATCAAAGAGGTTATTTTTGAGTTTAATCTCAGGAGATGGGAGAGATATTAAGTGAATATTTTGTGTCAGTTTTTACTGTGGAGATAATAAAATGGAAGCTAGAGAACTCAGGGGAAATAAGTATTGATGTTTTGAAAACAGTTCACATTCCAGAAGAGAAAGCGCTGGAAGTCTTAAATATAATGGGGGATAAATCTCCAGGACTGATCTTGTGTACTCCAGGAAGTTTTGGGAAGTTAGGAAGGAAATTGTGGGACACCTTATAGAAATATTTATATCATATCTAGCTTTGGGTGAGGTGCCAGATGACTTGAGAATGACTAATGTTGTGCTTTGTTTTAAGAAGAGATGTAAGGAGAAGCCTGGGAACTATCAACCTGTGAGCCTGACTTTGGTAGTGGATAAGTTGTTGGAGGTGATTCTGAAATATGGGATGTATATGCATTTGGAGACACAAGAAATGATTAGGGATAGACAGCATGTGTGGGAAATTGTGTCACAAATTTGATTGAATGTTTTGAGGAAGTAACCAAGAAGGTTGAAGGCACTGTGATAGACATTGGTTACATGGACTTTAGTGAAGCCTTTGATGAAGTTCTGGCAGGTAGATTAATTAGTAAAGATAGATCATATGGGATTCAAGGTGAGCTTGCCAATTGGCTTAATACAAAAGATACAAAATTGGCTTAACGGCAGGAGGGCGGGTGTGATCATGGTGGGTTATTTTTCGGACTGGAGGCCTGTTACCAGCGGTGTTCCAACAGTGTTCCATAGGTGTCCTTGCTGAGTTCATTTTTGTTTGTTATTTATATGAATGATTTAGAGGAGAATATAGAAATTATAGTTAGTAAATTTGCAAATGGCAACAAAATTGATGGTATAGTGGACAGTGAAGGAGGTTACATTAGAGCGGTGCTGGAAAAGCATAGCAGGTCAGGCAGCATCCGAGGAGCAGGAAAACTCATCTCCAGCTACCTTGATACTGTCCTATCTCCCCTAGTCCAGGAACTCTCCACATATGTTCAAGACACCATCCATGCCCTCCACTTCCTCCAAGACATCTGTTGCCACGGCCCCCAACGCCTCATCTTCATCATGGATATCCAATCCCTCCACACTTCCATCCGCCATGACCAGGGTCTACAAGCCCTCCGTTTCCTCCTCTCCCGACGTCGCCACCAGTACCCTTCCACTGACACTCAAATTCATTTGGCTGAACTGGTCCTCACCCTTCTCCTTCGAATCCTCCCATTTTGTCCGGATGAAAGGGGTAGCCATGGGCACCCGCATGGGCCCAGCTATGCCTGTCTCTTTGTTGGCAACGTAGAACAGTCCATCTTCTGTAGTTACACCGGCACCACTTCCCATCTCTTCCTCCGCTTCATTGATGACTGCACTGGCGCCACCTCATGCTCCCATGAGGAAATTGAGCAGTTCATCAACTTCACCAACACATTCCACCCCGTTCTTAAATTCACCTGGACCATCTCCGACACCTCCCTCCCATTCCTGGACCTCTCCATCTCCATTATTGATGACTGACTTGACACTGACATTTTTTACAAACCCACCGACTCCCACAGCTACCTGGATTACTCCTCTTCCTACCCTACCTCCTACAAAAAATGCTATCCCATATTCCCAATTCCTCTGCCTCTGCGGTATCTGCTCCGAGGAGGGCCACAACAGAACACACCAGATGGCTTCTTTCCATAAAGACCGCAATTTCTCCTCCCACATGGTTGAAGATGCCCTCCAACGCATCTCATCCATGTCCCGCACCTCTGTCCTCAAACACCATCCCTGCAACCGTAACTAGGACAGAACCCCCCTGGTCCTCACCTTCCACCCTACCAACCTTTGCATAAACTGCATCATCTGCCAACATATCCGCCACCTCCAAACGGACCCCACCACCAGGGATATATTTCCCTCTCCATCCCTTTCCGCTTTCTGCAAAAAAGGTTCCCTCTATGACTACCTGGTCAGGTCCATGCCCCCCGACAACCCACCCTCCCCTCCAGGCACCTTTCCCTGCCACCGCAGGTATTGCAAAATCGATGCGCCCATACCTCCCCCACTCACCTCCATCCAAGGCCCCAAAGGAGCCTTCCACATCCAACAAAGTTTCACCTGCACTTCTACACATGTCTTTTATTGTATCCGTTGCTCCTGATGCGGTTTCTTCTACATTGGGGAGACTGGATGCCTTCTCGCAGAGCACTTCAGGGAACATCTCCGGGACACCCGCACCAATCAACCCCACCGCTCTGTGGCCCAACATTTTAACTCCCCCTCACCACCCGACGCCTGGAGGAAGAGTGCCTCATCTTCCGACTCGGAACACTTCATCCCCAGCGCATCGATGTGGACTTCACCAGTTTCTTCATTTCCCCTATCCCCACTTTACCCCACTTCCAACCTTCCAGCTCAGCATCATTCTCATGACCTGTCCTACCTGCCAATCTTCCTTCCCACATATCTGCTCCCCCCTCCTCTCTGACCTATCACCTTCATCCCCACGTCCATCCACCTATTCTCCTCGTTGCTACCTTCTCCCCAGTCCCACCCCCCTCCCATTTATCTCTCCACCCCGGAGGCTCCCTGCCTTCATTTCTGATGAAGGGCTTTTGCCTGAAACATCGATTTTCCTGCTCCTTGGATGCTGTCTGACCGGCTGTGCTTCTCCAGCACCACTCTAATCTAGACTCTGATTTCCAGCATCTGCAGTCCTCACTTTTGCCTAGTGAAGGAGGTTATCTAAGATTATGAAAAGACTTTGATTTTTTGAGTCAATGGGCTGTATGGCAGCAGCAGTTTAATTTGCATAAATGCATTTTGGTAAAACAAACAAGGGCAATTAAATGTCAGGCCTTAGGTAGTGCTGTAGAGCAGAGACACCTAGTGGCTCAGGTATATAATTCTTTGAAGTTTGTGTACATACAGGCATGATTAAGGACGCATTTAGTAAGCTTGCCTTCATTGCTCAAACCATTGAGTATAGGAGTTGGGATGTTGATGTTGTACAAGATATTAGTGAGGCTTCTTCTTGAGTACTGTGTCAGTACTGTTGCATTAATATAGCAAAGTTATTCTTAAGCTTGAGAGGCTTCAGAAGAGCTTTCCCTGGATGTTGCTGGGAATGGAGGTTTGAGTTGTAAGGAGATTCTGGATAGGCTGGGACTTTTTTCACTGGAGCATAGGAGGTTGAGGGGTAACCTTATAGAGGGTATAATATGAAGGGCATAGATAAGGTGAACAGTAAAGGTCTTTTTCCGAGGGTGGGGTGGTTCAAAACTAGGAGGATATTTCTAAAAATGAGAGGAGAAAGATTTTAAAAGCACCCTGAGGGGCAACATTTTCATACTGTGGGTGGTTCTTAGGTGGAATGAACTGTCAGTGGAAGTAGTAGATGTAGGTGCAGTTATAACATTTAAAAGACAACTGGCTAAGTACACAAATAAGAAATGTTTGGAGGGATATGGGCCAAAGTACAGGCATGTGGGATGAGTTTAGTTTAGGATTATGGGTGGTATGGACTGGTTGGACTGAAGGGTCTGTTTCTATGCTGTATGACTCTCTCTTTCATCAGATAAGGAAACTAAAACTACACCAGATGTGGTCTCACCAATGCCTTTGTACAATTGCAGCAAGACATACATGTTACTGTAATTAAATCCAATTGCTATGAAGACCAACATACCATTTGTCGTCTTCATTGCCTCCCGCATGCTTACATTCAGAGATTGGTGTACAAGGACACCCAGGTCTTGTTGCACATCTCCATTCTCAATAATCCTGTCTTCCTGTTTTTGTTGCTAAAATGGATAACCTCATTTTATCCACATTGTACTTCACCTGCTTGCATTGGACAACACACTCAACTTATCCAAATTACGCTGAGGCATCTGTGCATCCTCACAGTTTCACCCTCTCACCTGGTTTTTTGTCATCTGCAGACTTATGGACATTACATTTAGTCATTGACCTACATTGTAAATAGTTGGAGTCGAATCACTGATCACTGTGGGAGTCCAGTATCAGTGGCTGCTTCTGGAAAAAATGACCTGCTTATTGCTACCCCCTGTTTTCTGTATGCCAACCAGATCTCTATCTGTTTTATTACACTTCTCCCAATCCGATGCATTTCAGTTTTACATGGCAATCACTTATGTGAAACCTTATTGAAAGCCTTCTGAATGTCCAAATAAACCACATCTATTGGCTACTCCTTATCAACTCTTTTAGTTGCAACATCCAAAATTGCAATAGATTTATTAAGTATAATTTCCCTTTCATAAATCCATGGTGATTTTGAGCAATCCAGTCACTGTTTTCCAAGGGTTCTACTATTAAATCTTTTACTTCAACATTTTCCCTACTACGTTTGTCAGGCTAATTAGTTCATTACTCCCTGTTTTCTCTGTAACTTTTTTTTTTAAACAGTGCAGTTACAATAGAGTCATAGAGATGTGCAGCATGGAAACAGACCCTTTGATCCAATTCGTTCATGCCGGCCAAATACCTTAAACTAATGTAATCCCATTTGCCACCACTTGCCCCATATCCCTCTAAACCCTTCCTATTTATGTACCCATCTAGATATCATTTAAATGTTTTAATTGTACCAGCCTCCACCACTTCCTCTGTCAGCTCATTCCATACATGCAACACTCTTTGCATGAAAATGTTGCCCCTTAGGTCCCTTTTAAATCTTTACCGTCTCATCCTAAACCTATGCCCTCTAGTTCTGGTCTCCCCCAAATCAGGGAAAAGCAACAACGTGACCTCCCAATTCCCGTACTCAATGGTCCAACCAATATAGGAAGGCATACTAAATGCCTTCACTATCCTATGTACCTGCGACTCCACTGTTGAGGAATTATGAACCTGCACTCCAAGGTTTGTTTGTTAAGCAACACTCTCCAGGACTTTACCATTTAGTGTATAAGTCCAGCCCTGACACTAGCTATCCCCCAGTCCTTAGGATCTTGAAACTGACTACATTTTGAGGTTCACTTCCTTAAATTCTCTGGTATATAGATTTTTGGGTGATGGGGATGTATTGGCCTTTAATCCCATCAATTTCCCTGACCCAGTTTCCCTACTGATGTGGATTTCTTTTTTTCCACCTTCTTACTAAACCGCCCAACATTTCAACGATGCTATTTGTGTCCTTCTTCATGAACCAAAATATGCATTTAGTGTTCTGCCATCTCTTTGTTTCCCATTATATTTTCCCCTGCAATTTCCTCTGCTTCTGATTGTAATGGGTCTGCATCTGTCTTCACTCTTCCTTTTGCCTTCATGTACCTTTACAGGATTTTAAAATCAGTTTTTACGTTCCCCACAACCTTATTTTTGCACTCCCCCCCCCCCCCTTATCCTTTGCCTTGCTTGCTGAAATGTAACCTGCTCCCAATCCTCAGGCATGCTCCTTTTTTGGCCAGTCTCTATGCCACTTACCTGGATCTTAGATTATCCCTAATTTTGCTTAGTTGCCATGGATGTGCCACATTTCCCATTTTATTTTCATGTCAGATAGGAATGCACCATTGTTCCAGTTTCTACACGTAATCTGTAAATATTGCATTTCCTTTTCCACCATCATCCCTTTAAGTAACATCTCCCAACTTCTCATAGTTGGCTCACACCTTATACCATCATTATCTCCTTTATTTGGGATTCAGGACCTTAGTCTCAGAATGATCTATGCCAGTCTACACCTTAATGATGAGTTGTATAAGATTATAGTTCCAAACCCAACAGGCAGCCATGCCTATCAATAAAATTTGTGCTTGAACTGCCAGTTTAAAAATGAATTAAAACTCCTCACTGTTGAGACTATAACCCTTTCAACAACTTCCTCTCCCACATGGTTGAAGATGCCCTCCAATGCATTTCATCCACGCCCCGAACCTCCGCCTCCAAACCCCAACCATCCAACCGCAACAAGGACAGAACCCCTTGGTCCTCATCTTCCACCCCACCAATCTCCACACAAATTGCATCATCAGCTGACATTTCTGCCACCTACAAACAGACCCCACCAGCAGAGATATATTTCCCTCCCCAACCCTCTCTGCTTTCCATAAATATCATTCCCTCCGTGACTACCTGGTCAGGTCCACGCCCCCAACAGCCCACCCTCCCTTCCCAGCACCTTCCCTGCCACTGCAGGAATTCCAAAGCCTTCACCCACACCTCCCCCCTCACCTCCATCCAAGGCCCCAAAGGAGACTTCCACATCCATCAAAGCTTCACCTGTACTTCCACACATGTCAATTACTGTATCTATTGCTCCCAATGTGGTCTCCTCTAACCTGGGGAGACTAGACACCAGAGCGCTTCAGAGAACATCTCTGGGACACCTGCACCAATCGACCCCCAACGCCCCATGCCGAACACTTCAACTTCCCCTCCCCCTATGCCGAGGACATGCAGATCCTGGGTCTCCTCCATTGTCACTCCCTTACCACCCGACGCTTGGAGGAAGAACACTTCATCTTCTGCCTCAGAACCATTCACCCCCATAGCATCAATGTGGACTTCTCTAGTTTCCTCATTTCCCTCCCCCCACCTTACCCAAGTTCCAGCCTTCCAGCTCAGCACCAGCTCCAGCTCATGATCTGCCCCACCTGTCAATCTTCCTTCCCACCTATCCGCTCCACCGTCCCCTTCAATCTAAGAACAAAGAACAAAGAAAATTTACAGCCGTGGAACAGGCCCTTCGGCCCTCTAAGCCTGAGCTGATTCAAATGTACTGTCTAAACTTGTCGCCCAATTCCTAAGCATCTGTATCCCTCCGCTCCCCACCTACTCGTGCATCTGTCCAGATGCATCTTAAATGAATCTACCGTGCCTGCCTCTACCACCTCTGCTGGCAACGCGTTCCAAACGCCCACCACGTGGTGAAGTACTTACCACGTGTATCCCCCTTAAACTTTCCACCTCTCACCTTGAAAGCGTGACCTCTCGTTATCGAATCCCTGGGGAAAAGCTTGTCTCTATCCACCCTGTCTATACCCTTCATGATTTCTCATTCCTGATTAAGAGCTTTGGCCTGAAACGTCGATTTTCCTGCTCCTCGGATGCTGCCTGACCTGCTTTTTTTTCCAGCACTACTCTAATCTTACTCTTCTTTGCTGTCCACTACACCACTAATTTTGGTGTATCTGCAAACTTACTAAGCATACCTCCAATGTTCACATCCAAATCGGTTAAATAAATGACAAAAAAGAGAGGATCCAGCACCAATCCTTATGCCACGCTGCTTGTCACAGACCTCCAGTCTGAAAGTCAACCCTCCATGTCCACCCTCTATCTCCTACCTTCGAGCCACTTCTGTATCAACCTGGCCCCAATAAATATCAGGGCTATGGTGTCCATCAACATGCTTATTAGGTCTTTGTTTGCTTACCTAAAGACATAAAAATATTTTTGTTTAACTCAACAGGCGAAACGATGCCCTGCTTGGCCCAAGGAAAACACCTGGAAAGAAAAATATAGTCAAACCTTTGAAGAATGCAGCAGTTGTGCTGGAGTATCACAATGTAAGTTACAGCTGGCATTCTTTGTGTGATTTCTGATTGGGGGCATGGTGGTAATGTGATTGGACTGTTAACCCAGACAAATCCCACCACGGCAGCTGTGGGAGTATAAGTTTAAATAATAAACCTGGAATATTGAAAAAAGTACTAGTCTCAGTGACAATGACAATGAAACTATTATCATTTGATGAACAAAGCTGTCTGATTTAGTAATTTCCTTCATTTAAGTAAGGAAATCTGCCAATCTCGTCTAGCCTAAATGTGTCATGAGACTCACAGCAATGTAGTTAATCTTATTTCTCTTCAAAAAGGCCTTTATTTGTGGGGCAAATAGGAATGGACAGTAAGTGCTGAAAGCATGAAAGAATAAAGAGTTCAGTGATTGCAGAGCTTGGATTTCCTGCAGCAGGTACAGTTCTAACATGTGTAGGCATTTTATACTGGGAGTTATTAAAAAGCTGAAATCCATTGTAACTCAATATTTAGAGAATAATTTGGGGAACTGCAGCATTGCAAAGATTATTCACAGAATACATTTTGTGAGGTGCTGTGTTGCCAGTAAAGTTATTAATAATTTAAATACACAATGTTTGGGGAAGCACTTATCAGTTTCTGCTGGAAATAAGACATCCAAATGCAGAAGGCAGAAAATATTAACTATCTAACAGGCTTATCAAGAATAAAATAAGCAATACAGAAGGAACCTCATCCTGTCAAGACTGCACTGGTCTGTTAAAAGAGCAATCCAGGTAGTTGCACTCATGTTCTTTGACATATTTGTACGATTTCTTCTCCTTCAGTGTACATTTGGTTCTGTTTTTGAAATAACTATGGTATTTGCTTCCATTACTCCGGCAGGCAGTGCATTCCAAATTCTCACCTTAAAACACTGTTTCTTTATGTTGCCTTCAATGCTTTTAGCTATCATGTTGAATCTCTGGTTGTTGACTATTCTGCCATTGGAAACAGCTTCTGTTCATTTACTATATCTAATGCCTTGCTGACATTAAACACTTGCAGTCGTGTTTCTCCTAGCCCTTCTCTTTATCAGGACACAACATGAGCTTCTCCGATCTACAAAATAAATTTTTAATCCTCATTCCAGAACCCATTCTAATAACTCTCTTTATGTGTATTTACCAAAATCGTTGTATTCCTTTTATAAACTTTGGTGGCCATAATTTACCACAATAATCAGTTGGGGCCCAGTTATTGGTTAATATGGGAAGACCAAGCAAACCCAATTTGTGGAACATTTTCTTTCTGTCTGAAACCTAATTTGGAGTTTCCCTTCATTTGTCACGTCACTTCTCTGCTCTCCTTCTGCTTGGTCCCATACCCTGTTTCAATGATGAACAGCAGCAACTCGTCTTTTGACCAGGCATTTGAAAGCCCTTCAGACTCACTACTGAGGTCAACAACTTCAACCCTGGCCTTTGGTCCCTTTTGTCATTCCTTTTTAAGACTCATCAACTAGGGGAAATATTCTATTTTCATCTATTAGAGTTTTTTACTATTTGGGTGCGATTGCCTCTCATCTGTTGGAAATTTAGAGAACACAGATCCAGTCTACTCAAACTTATACTCATAAGACAATCGTCTCAGGGATTAGTCTAGTGAATGTCCTTGTATTCCCTCTCTAGAAAGTAGTTAAGGAGACGAAAGCTGTACATAATACTTCAGATAGTATCTCATCAAGGCTCTATACAATTACAGCAAAACATCTTTGCCCTGTGTACTGAGTTCTATTTATGATGAAAGATAACAAACTGTTTGCCTTCCAAGTTGCTTGCTACACTGACATGCTAGCTTTTAGTAACTCCTGAAAAAAGACACCAAAGTCCTTTGATATTTTACCATTTAAGAAATACTGCATTTCTATTCTTTCACACAAGTGACTAATTTCACAAGAGTTCATATTCTATTCATCTGTCATGTTCTAGTCATCCGCTTTGCCAGTTTAAGTCTGCTTGAAACTTTTTTGCATCATCCTCACCATTTACATTTCCATCCAACTTGGTATCATTAGTAAATTTTGAAATGTTGCATGTGGTCCCCACTGTAACATATTGCCATCTTGAAAATGACTCATTTCATTCCTATATACTATATTTTCTATATATATTTTCTATTTAGTATACTATATATACTAAATCCACTATATTTTCCTCTCTCATGGGTGCTAATTTTGTTTACTAATTTTGTTTTGTGTGAGACCATAACAATAAATTTCTGAAAATCTAAATAACTACACTGATTCATTCTCCTTTATCTGCCATTGAAAAAGGCATATTGAAATGGTTTCCCTTTCATGAATCCATGTTGACTGCCAATTATGTCATTATTTTCTAATTGTCCAGTTATCACATACTTTGTAATAAATTCAACACTTTTTCTGCTGCTGACTTCAAACTGACAATTCTGTTCTTCTCCAGCTTCTCTCTCTCTCTGTCTCTCCCTCTCTACCCCCTCCATCTCTCCCCAAACCCTTTCTCTTTCACACCCTCCCTCTCTCTCTTGCCCCTTCCTCTGTCCCTGTCTCTCTCCTTCCCCCTTCCTCATCCTCTCCCTCATGCTTTCCCACTCTCCCCCAGTCCACACTCTCCCCCTCTCCCCCACCCCACTCCTTTCTTAAATTGTGGAGTTACATTTGCTACTTTAGAGTTGGCGAAAACCTTTCCAGAATCACTCTCTCTATGCCCACCTCCTTCAATAGTCTGGGATGATTCCCATCTAGTCCATGATATTTATCAACCTTTAATCCAATCAATTTGTTGAGTATACCTTTTTATTTATACCAATTTCTTTTAGTATTCAGTTTTCTCAAGACCCTTATTCCCATCTGGTTCTCTATCTTTCTCTGTGAAGACTGACACAAAGTAATTGTTTAATCTCTCTGTCATTTCCCTATTCTCCATTTAATTCTCCTGTCTCTGCAATAGAACCACATTTGTCCTTGCTAATCTTTTTTTATTCATTTGTGGGGTATGGGTGTTGCTGCCTAACTGTATTTGTTGATTGTGCCTAGTTGCCTAGTTTCATTTCACACCCCTAAAGAAGCTTATGCAGCCCACCTTTCTGTTTCTTTCTTGCTTGCGTTCATATTCTCTTTTCCCATCCTTTGATAATTTCTTGGTCATCCTCGGGAATGCACTATAAATTGGCTTTGTCAGGGACACTCGCCTGAAGGATGCTCTAAATTCTCATTTTATCTGCAACACTCAACGACCCCAGTCTTTGGCTTAATAAGTCCCATTGTTAAAGATCATATTGGCATTGCACACAAATGACTGCATTTGGTGTTTGAAACTTCTTTTCTGTGAATTTGGCTGAATAGAAGGGAAAGATTAGTATCAAATTTTACCTGATTTGGGCTCAGCAACCTAACTCAGAGTTGGAATTGACCGACACCACTCAAACTGTTGCTGAGGTAGATGGAGTTCTGAAATGGTCCTATTTTAAAATACTAGAATCAAGAAGTGGGAATCTTCTTATGGACCTGTGGATGAAGCAGCGATGGTGGCCCACCAAGTAATGATGCTAACCAATATGCATGTGGTCCATGGACTCCACAGCACTGCAAAATAAACAGTTGGACTGGGAGTTTGTGAACCACAACAAATCTATCACAAATCCCACTGTAGTCCATTTATTTCAGGCCCCTATAAGTATCACCACTGTGAATGCAGTGAAGTTCCCTCTTATAAAACAATATCCTTATCATCTAGGCCCCAGAAATAAGCCCAGGTTAAAACAAGTATCCAATAAATTTATGAAACTGCCCAATTGAACTCAAGTCGTAGCAACAGGAGTTCCCCAGTCAAGTGCCCAATCCTGATGGTTGAACCAGGTTTTGCTTTGACTTCAGAATGATTAATGAAGTAACCAGGGCAGACTTCTACCCAGTTCCTTGCCTGGAAGACTGCATTGACTGGATTGGAAACACCACATTTATAACTAAACTGGATCTGCTAAAGGAATACTGGCAGGTTTTAGAATGTAAATTCACAATGGAATCAGTGAAGTTGAATATAAATGTGTAGATGATTAATGTTGTCTTAATTCACAATATTCATTGAATTTAGGAACTTATTCAGGGAGTTGTTCATTTGGAGATTGAAAATTTTGATGATACCGATATTATTTCTTGCTGTTCAGAATCCAAGCAAAAAACCGAAGAGAGAAAAAGCAACAATGAAGGAACTCATGCACAACTTTCTCAATAATCCAGCTTTAAAGAAAGATTCCAATGCAGAAAGGTAGTTAAGATCTCTCTTTGTTATTAGGATGCCAGATGTATGTATGAATGGTTTTTAATCACTGACTTTGGTTGTTTTTAGTTCTCGGTCACTGCTGCAGATTCATCCTATTGCATGATCACAACTTTTTTTCACCATTATATTTGGCCCTCTTCTGCCATTCTTTCTTTCGTCAAGCACCATTAGTAGAAGACTATGGCTAGCCATGTGATTGATTTATCTCCATCACGGATTCACTTTTTTTTTGGCTTTGTTGTGTTGCCTTCGTATTGGTGTTGCTTGTCATATTGGAAATTCGTAGATTTTCTAGAATTATCAAACTTTTTACACCATTATTAAATGTATAAGACACCAAACAAATTTACAAAAAAAAAGCCATTGTTGAGGTTTTTCTTTGACCACAAACCGGAGTGAGAGACAGAGATGGTAAAATGGCCTTCAGTTGTCTTTATTTGGAGAACTTGCTGTTCCAGGTTTCTGAGCTGAAGCCATTGCATTGAGTGGAAGTGGCTTTCTTATACTATATCATAACAGTTCATTAATATGATTAACATTTACACGATCAGTGGTATCAGTGCATTAATGTACTTAGGACTTAAAATAAGAATAAAATGTTTAATATTTACAAGATCCATTTAGCATCTATCTCCTTTCCATGGTTTTAGATGGTTTGTTTGTTCTGTCTGTGAAGCACTTGAAACTGACCTATTGAGACAGGTACCTGAAAATGACCTATAAAGTATTTGAAATGCAGTGAAATGGTTGACACCAACTGTAAATACTCTGCGGTTACTCCCCTATTGTGTGCTCAAATGCTTTTAGACCACATGTAACCCATCTGCAGTTACTCCCTACTTTGCGCTCAAGGGCTTTTACTATGTTAAACTGTAATGCCTATTTGATCTTCCTAGTTCCCCTTTTATAACTATTGTTGCCCTGCACGACACTTTTTTTTAGATTAGACTTAGATTAGACTTACAGTGTGGAAACAGGCCCTTCGGCCCAACAAGTCCACACCGACCCGCCGAAGCGCAACCCACCCATACCCCTAACCTAACACTACGGGCAATTTAGCATGGTCAATTCACCTGACCGGCACATCTTTGTGACTGTGGGAGGAAACCGGAGCACCCGGAGGAAACCCACGCAGACACGGGGAGAACGTGCAAACTCCACACAGTCAGTCGCCTGAGTCGGGAATTGAACCCGGGTCTACAGGCGCTGTGAAGCAGCAGTGCTAACCACTGTGCCACCGTGCCGCCCATAGGAAACTTTAATCCTGAGTTAATTAAGTTTCCCTGATCCAATTAACCGCCCCCTTTGATTCTTTCCTACCCTTTGGGTTTCTGCTGAACCAACACCATGTTATATTGTCAGCATTAGCTTGATGTCAATAAAGGGTAGAATCATTCCAGCTCCACAGGAAGAATGCTTGCAGGAAGGAAGAAGAAATATTTCAATCAATTTTGCTTCAAACCTAGCCCACCATGGGCCTTTTTTCTCATTTGTTCATCGGATGCAGTGAGACTATCTGGGCTAGCATTTATTGCCCATCTCTAACTGGCTTTGAGAAGGTGACTGAAGGTGATGAACCATTGCAGTCCATGTGCTGCAAGTACACCAACTCTGGTTGAAGGAATTTTTTTAGATTTGATTCACTGCAGTGTGGAAACAGGCCCTTCGGCCCAACAAGTCCTCACCGACCCTCCGAACAGCAACCACCCAGACTCATTCCTCTATATGCACCTAACACTATGGACAATTTAGCTTGGCCAATTCACCTAACCTGCACATCTTTGGACTGTGGGAGGAAACCGGAGCACCCGGAGGGAACCCACACAGACAGTTGCCTGAGGTGGGAATTGAACCCGGGTCCCTGGTGCTGTGAGGCAGCAGTGCTAACCACTGAGCCTCCGTGCTGCCTCATGTTTCCAGAATGTTGACCCAGTGATCATGGAATGATTATATATTTCCAAGCTAGGACTGTCTGATGTTTGGAGTGGAATTTACAGGTGATGGTATTCTCATGAATCTGCTGTCCCTGTCCTGGGTTTTGAGGTCGTGGGTTTTAGATGGTGCTGTTGATCCCTTGGTGAATTGCTGGAATGCATTTTGTCAATTGTACACACTACTGCTGCTCTGCTTTGGTAACAAAGGGAGTGAACGTTGAGAGTGGTGAATAAGGTTTAAGTCAAGCAGGATCCTTGGTCCTGGCTGGTGTTGAGCTTCTTGAGTGTTACTGGAGTTGAACCCATCCAAGCAAGTATTCCATCACATTCCTGCCTTATAAACAGTGACTAGGCTTTGAAGAGTCAGGAGGTGAGTTACTTGTCAGAGAATATCCAGTTTCTAGCCTGCTTTTGCAGTCACAGTATTTATATGACTTGTCCAACTCAGTTTCTGATCAATTATAATTCTTGGGAAATTTACTGGGGCTTCAGCAATAACAGTTATTGCACATGTGAAGGTGGTATGATTCTTTGCTTGTTTAAAATGGAACTTAGAGTCATAGAATCGTACAGCACAGAGACAGACCCTTTGGCCCAAACTGGTCCATACTGGCCAAAATGTCCATCCACGCCATTCCCATTTCCCTACACTTGGCCCATATCCTTCTAATCCTTTCCTATCCATGTATTTGTCAGATGCTTTTTAAATGTTGTTAATGTACCCGTCTCAACCAATTCTGCTGGCAGCTTATTCCAAATGTACCACCCTCTGTGTAAAAATGTTGCCCCTCAAATTCTTTTTTATTCTTTCTCCTCTACCCTTAAATTGATGCCCCCTAGTCCTCGGTACCCTGACCCTGGGAAAAAGACCGAGTGCATTCACCCTATTTATGCCTGTCATGATCTTATACACTTCTATAGGATCCTCTCTCCATCTCCTGCACTCTAATGATAAATGTCCAAGCTTGTCCAATCTCTCCCAATAACTCAGGCCGTTGAGTTCCGTCAATATCCTTGTAAATTTCTTCTGCGTTCTTTCAAGATTAATAACATCCTTCCTATACCAAGGTGACCAAAAGTGAACATTGGAAGTTGGGCAATATCCCAATTGCAGATGGGGTTCACAACCATAATTGCAGATCGATACAGAAAAGCATTAGCAGTTGCTTCAGCTTGATGGATAAATATTCATTGAATGTTCAACAGACTATCATGGTGCAGTAAACCAACAGAAAATCTGTGTGTAAATCAATTGCCTGGAGAAACAAAAATGCTAGAGACCTGCTTCCAGTTATCATAACTCCATTCAGAAATTGAAGACAAATGCAGAGGAAGAATGTGTTGAAGTGAACAAACCAAAGCAGAATCAACCAGTCACGTTGGCTCCTGAAAATCAAGGTCCAAGATACACTAGGAATGCCACAAAAATTGCTAAGGGCAATCTTGAGAGTGTGTATCGGCCACAAGCTTGTAAAAATTCACTAAGCTTTCAGGGCAAAGATAGCAGCAATACTGATTGCTGTATGTACTCATGTTAAAGTCGATCTGTGTAAAGGTTGACCCAACTTTTGGCCAAAGCATCTTGTATTTTCCATATATCTTGGGTAAAAGTTGACCCTTTTATATGACATTTTAAACTTCTTACAAAGGAAACTGCATGATCCCATTAACCCACTTAAACAAAATTACATTTATTCATTCATACTGGTAACTCTACTCATCGCTGTTTATTTACAACATCGCGCCTCTATTCATTCATTCATAACTCTACGTAGCCCACTTCGTTTGCTATAGCACGTTGTAATTAATTCATTCATTCACACCGGTATTAAGTCTATCGGTACTTATTGCATCAGCACTACACATCCAAATATCATAAAAAAGTTAATCATTTTAATTGTGCCATTATATCTGAATAAAACTGAGATATATTAGCTACATTTTAAGTGTGCTGTTATACCAGGTCGTGACGATATTGAACAGTATGATTTTGCAGGATTTCAATGAATCTTTGACATGTTAACTTTTTGTACCAGAATGTATAAATAAAATTCATTCTTGTTTCTCTTATCTGGTAATTCCCTTTACCATAATACATTGTGTTTTTCTTCTTTAGTTGAGCGATCAAATCGACTTCTGCTATGACATGGTATTTCGAACAGTGGTATGAATTTCAGCCTCTCAAAAGTAGTGCTTGTGCAATAGTCGATCCTATAAATTGAACCTTTAAAAATAGTCTAAAAAAAATCGACTTTTACATGAGTATATACGGTGACTGAATTCTGACAATCAGAGGCTTGGCTGCAAAAATAGTTGCAAGTGAGGTGTGGAAAATGTGCTTGAATGGTGATGATTCTCCACCAAGAAAGAAGACGCCCCCTTCCCCACCTTGTCCTACAAGTAAGGTGGTTTGAGCGAAACACACCAGCTCCCTCCATGTAGTTTAGAAAAATCAATTACTGATGACTTCCATATCTGTTGGTCAGTCAATGGTTAAGTCCTTCATTTAATGCTTTCACTATTGAAAGTTGATTCCAAGGAAAAAGAGAAGATCTTCCTGGAAAATCTGAAGAAGAAGCAAGAACTTGTATGGTGTGGATATTAGTTTTGCCACTATTCATCTAAACCTGGATGTTGTCCAGGTAGTGCTTATATGGAAATGAAATGCTTCACTATCTGATGAACTGTGAATTTTGCATCAGATTTAAACAAGCATGTTATTCTGAAGAACTAAGATAGATTAATTTTTTGTTAGACAAGTGTGTTAAGAGATCTGGGCCAAAGGCAGCCATTTTGAGTTTGGCCACAATTCGTTTGTGATGCCATTGAATGGTGGAAGAGGCTAAAGGGGCTGAATGGCCTACTCCTATTCCTGGTCTGAGGGTCTTATTTTACAGTTCGTCCCTTCATTTGTCATGTTTTCCAGCCAACATTTAATTTGGTATGTCCATCATATGTATGTATTTGTGAAGGAGAGATCCTTCCTTTAATTCTGCTTTACTTAAACTTACTCCTGCTCTATTATATGAAAGTAGGAGGAGATAATGAAGAAACATACCTTACCAAAGACTAGTTTTTCTAAGAATCTCTTATTTGAGTTACTTTACGTTAATATGACACAATTGCTGCGTATTTGAATTGTTTGAAAATCATTGACAATGCAATTAATCAAACATATCCAAATGTTTAAAAATGCTTGTAGGCTGAGTGTAATTTATTTTATTGTAGCTGTAATTTTCTTTCAGTGGTACCTATCTATTTATGATTATTTTGTTTAGGAAACAAAGAGAAAGATTGAAAAACAAAGCTAAGGAAGTTTTCCAAACTCTGCTTGGACCAATTATACGTACCCATCTGCAACTGAAAAAATTCAACAAAATTTGTATGTCAGAAATGCCGTGGCGTAGCCAGCTGAATGTACTACTGGGTATTCTCTGCTTTAATTCATTCATGAAGTGTTATGATGAAGAGTGTTGGACTTCAAGAAGCATGAGCAGGTATCTTGGAATCAACAAATAAGTACTTCCCCAATTTTCCACTCTGCATTTTTAATATAAAGAATGATCTTGAAGTCAGTAGTAGCATTTCACATGGGTCAGAGGTTATGGGTTAGGATCCACTCTAGACAGTCCAAGTCAGCAGCGCTGAACATGATCTCTGAGAACTAATGTTGACTGAGATGCTCACATTGAGTGGGAATGGATCAGTGATTCTCGTCATAGCTAGTGGGTTCTTCTGTTGGGAAATGTGAATAAGCTAACCAAATGTTCCAATGTGGATCAAACTTTGTCCTGGGAATAATTCAGAACAGCATGACCTTGATCAGCTAGAGAAATAGGCCAAGAAATGGCAAATAGAGTTTAATATAGGTAAGTGTAACATCTTGAATTTTGGAAAGTTGAATCAAGGTAGGAGTTTCATGGTGAATGATAGGGCCTTGAGGATTGGCCTTAACAGAAGGACCTGGAAGTTCAGGTGCACAGTTCTCTGAAAGTGGTGTCGCAGGTAGACAGGGTTTTTGGTCCACTCATCTTCATCAGTCAGGGCATTCAATATCAACATTGGGAAGCTATGTTGCAGTTGTACAGGACCTTGATAAGGCTGCACTTGGAGCATTGTGTTCAGTTTTGGTCATCTTGCTATAGAAAGTATGTTATTAAACTGGAAAGAGTGCAGAAGAAATTTACAAGAATGTTGCCAGGATTCAACAGTCTGAGGTTGGACAGGCTAGGACGTTTTCCTTGAGAGGGCAGGCAACTGAGTTGGGAGGGGGTGGTGGTGATCTTGTAGAAGTGTATAAAGATCATGAGAGGCATAAATGGGGGGAATGTACTCAGTCTTTTTCCCAGGTTTGGGGAATCGAGGACTAGAGGGCATTAGGTTAAGATTAGAGGGCAAAAAAAAAGAGAACCTGAGGGGAAACCTTTTTACACAGAGGGTGGTATACATCTCGAGTGAGCTGCCAGCAGAAGTGGTTGAGGCGGGTACATTAACAACATTTAAAAGACATTTGGACAAATACATAGATAGGAAAGGATTAGAAGGATATGGCCCAGGTGTAGGGAAATGGGGTTAGCGTTGATGGACATTTTGGTCAGCATGGACAAATTTGGGCCAAAGAGCCTGTTTCCCTGCTGTACGACTTGATGACTCTCACAGATCTGTTGGATATAAAACTGAAATGGATCATATCATTTGCACTCAATTTAGAAAAGAAGAAAAATGTCTCATGTAAAAACAAGAATAAAGAAAAATTAGATTTATTGAGTCAAGACAGGCAAAATTTTCAGATTTTTCAACTCGCACGTTGTAGATAGAAATTACCGGCAGTTTCTTCATAATCTGCCAAAGAATACGTCATTAGCTTCATAATCTGCAAAAGATTATGTCTCAGAAGGGAAGGGTGGAGAAAGTTAGAGCGATAGTTCTTGGGGACTCAATAGTGAGGGGTACAGATAGGCGGTTTTGTGGGGGCGACAGAGACTCACGATTGGTATGTTGCCTCCCAGGTGCAAGGGTACATGATGTCTCTGATCGTGTTTTCCGGGTCCTGAAGGGGGAGGGGGAGCAGCCCCAGATCGTGGTCCACGTTGGCACCAACGACATAGGTAGGAAGAGGGGTGAGGATGTCAGGCAGGCTTTCAGGGAGCTAGGTTGGAAGCTCAGAGCTAGAACAAACAGAGTTGTTGTCTCTGGTTTGTTACCCGTGCCACGTGATAGAGAGTCGAGGAATAGGGAGAGAGAGCAGTTAAATGCGTGGCTACAGGCATGGTGCAGGAGGGAGGGATTCCGGTTTCTGGACAACTGGGGTTCTTTCTGGGGAAGGTGGGACCTCTATAAACAGGATGGTCTACACCTGAACCTGAGGGGCACCAGTATCCTTGGGGGGAGGTTTGCTAGTGCTCTTTGGGAGGGTTTAAACTAACTCTGCAGGGGCATGGGAACCTGGACTGTAGCTTCAGGGTACAGGACCTTGAGTGTAGGGAGGTTAGGAACATGGCATCAATTTCGAAGGAGGGTGCCTGTAAACAGAAAGTTGGCTTGAAGTGTGTATACTTCAATGCCAGAAGTATAAGAAATAAGGTAGGTGAACTTGCAGCGTGGTTTTGTACCTGGGACTTCGATGTTGTGGCCATTACAGAGACGTGGGTAGAACAGGGGCAGGAATGGCTGTTGCAGGTTCCAGGGTTTAAATGTTTTAGTAGGGTCAGACATGGGGGTAAAAGAGGGGGAGGTGTGGCATTGCTTGTCAAAGATAGCATTACAGCGGTGGAAAGGACGATGGAGGAAGATTTGCCATATGAGGTAGTTTGGGCTGAGGTTAGAAATAGGAAAGGTGAGGTCACCCTGTTAGGTGTTTTCTACAGGCCTCCCAATAGTCCGAGAGAAGTAGAGGATAGTATTGCGAGGATGATTCAGGAGAAGAGTGAAAGTAGCAGGGTGGTTGTTATGGGGGACTTTAACTTCCCAGATATTGACTGAGAAAGCTATAGCTCGAGTTCGTTAGATGGGTTGGTGTTTGTCCAATGTGTGCAGGAGGGTTTCCTGACACAATATGTAGATAGGCCAACAAGAGGTGAGGCTATACTGGATTTGGTTCTAGGTAATGAACCAGGCCAGGTGTTAGACCTGGAGGTAGGTGAGCACTTCGGGGACAGTGACCACAACTCGGTGACTTTTACTTTAGTGATGGAGAGGGATAAGTGTGCACTGCAGGGCAAGAGCTATAGCTAGGGGCAGGGAAATTATGATGCGGTGAGGCATGACTTAGGATGCGTGGATTGGAAAAACAGGCTTCAGGAGAAGAACACTAACGATATGTGGAGATTGTTCAAGGAACACCTATTGAGTGTCCTTGATAAGTATGTACCAGTCAGGCAGGGAGTAAAGGGTCTTGTGAGGGAGCCGTGGTTTAATAGGGAATTGGAATTCCTTGTGAAAGGGAAGAGGGCGGCCTATGTAAGGATGAGGTGTGAAGGTTCAGTTGGGGCGATTGAGAGTTATAAGGTTGCCAGGAAGGATCTGAAGAGAGAGCTAAGAGCAGCGAGAAGGGGACATGAAAAGTCCTTAGTTGGTAGGATTAGGGAAAACCCAAAGGCTTTCTATAGGTATGTCAGGAATAAAAGGATGACTAGGGTAGGTATCGGTCCAGTCAAGGATAGTAGTGGGAAGTTGTGCGTGGAGGCGGAGGAGATTGGTGCGACACTAAATCAATACTTTTCGTCAGTATTCACTCAGGAACGGGACTCTGTTGCTGGTGTGAATATTGAGTCACAAGTGATTAGAATGGATGGCCTTGAAGTATGTAGGGAGGAAGTTTTGGGAATACTGGAAAGGATGAAAATAGACAAGTCTCCTGGGCCTGATGGCATTTACCCTAGGATCCTCTGGGAAGCTAGGGAGGAGATAGCAGAGCCATTGGCCTTGATTTTTATGTCATCATTGTCAACGGGAATAGTACCAGAAGACTGGAGGATAGCGAATGTGGTCCCCTTGTTCAAGAAGGGGAGTAGGGACAGCCCGAGTAACTATAGGCCAGTGAGTCTCACTTCTGTTGTGGGCAAAGTCTTAGAGAGAATTGTAAGGGATAAGATTTATGAACATCTGGATAGGAATAATGTGATCAAGGATAGTCAGCATGGTTTTGTGAAGGGCAGGTCGTGCCTCACAAACCTTATTGAGTTCTTTGAGAAGGTGACTAAGGAGGTGGATGAGGGTAAAGCAGTAGATGTGGTGTATATGGATTTTAGCAAGGCGTTCGATAAGGTACCCCATGGCAGGCTAATGCAAAAACTACGGAGGTATGGCATTGAGGGTGCATTAGAGATTTGGATTAGGAATTGGCTGGCTGGAAGGAGACAGAGGGTAGTAGTTGATGGACTAGGTTCATTTTGGAGTGCAGTTACTAGCGGTGTACCACAGGGATCTGTTTTGGGACCGTTGCTATTTGTCATCTTTATAAATGACCTAGAGGAGGGGCTTGAAAGCTGGGTGAGCAAGTTTGCGGATGACACAAAGGTCGGTGGAGTTGTGGACAGTGAAGAAGGATGTGGCAGGTTACAGCGGGATATAGATAGGTTGCAGAGCTGGGCAGAAAGGTGGCAGATGGAATTCAATGTAGCTAAGTGTGAAGTCATTCACTTTGGTAGGAGTAACAAGATGATGAATTACTGGGCAATTGGTAGGCTACTTGGTAGTGTGGATGAGCAGAGGGATCTTGGTGTCCATGTACACAGATCTCTGAAAGTTGCTGCCCAGGTAAATAGTGCTGTGAGGAAGGCATATGGTGTACTGGGCTTTATTGGTAGAGGAATTGAGTTCCGGAGTCCTGAGGTCATGTTGCAGTTGTATAAGACTCTGGTGCGGCCTCATCTGGAGTATTGTGTGCAGTTTTGGTCGCCATACTATAGGAAGGATGTGGAGGCATTGGAACGAGTGCAGAGGAGGTTTACCAGGATGTTGCCTGGCATGGTAGGAAGATTGTATGAGGAAAGGCTGAGGCACTTGGGCCTGTTCTCATTGGAGAAAAGAAGGTTTAGGGGAGATTTGATAGAGGTGTATAAGATGATTAGGGGTTTAGATAGGGTAGACACTGAGAACCTTTTACCGCTAATGGAGTCAGGTGTTACTAGGGGACACAGCTTTAAATTAAGGGGTGGTAGGTATAGGTCAGATGTTAGGGGTAGATTCTTTACGCAGCGGGTTGTGAGTTCATGGAATGCCCTGCCAGTAGCAGTGGTGAACTCTCCCTCTTTATGGTCATTTAAGCAGGCATTGGATAGGCATATGGAAGTTATTGGGCTAATGTAGGTTAGGTAGGATTTGGTCGGCGCAACATCGAGGGCCGAAGGGCCTGTACTGCGCTGTATTTTTCTATGTTCTATGTTCTATGTTCCACCCTATCAGCCCCTCAATCCCACCTCAGACCCTTACTTCCCTCAACCTAATCACCCAGTATCTTGTATAAACTGAAGTCATGATCCCTGTAATGACTTTTGTAAGTCTTTAAAAAGCCCAGAATTCTATCAAAATTGATAAAGTTACATTTTCCAGGCAGCTTTGGTGACCATGAAAGAGCCTCATTCTTCCACTGGTGGTGTGCGACCAGCTGGTTATACTAGATAATGTGCTTCCCTGAGCATCTGTGCCCAGCATCAGAAAGAGAAAGGCCCATAGGCAGACTTTGCCTTGTGCCCAAATCCACGAACTACCCCCACTCACTGACACTCCAAATCCAGCCCATGCCCACTTCAATCTGTCACTGATTCTACCAGAAGGTCCACTATGGTACCAGCAAAAGCCTCTGCATCTGATGGGACAACAGGTACTGTGGAACTGCTGGTGGATCACTCCAGTGTGGGGACTGCTCTGCCTAACTGTGTGCCTGATTAGGATGAGAACAAGAATGGCACTGACACAGTCATTAATATACTGGAGAAAGTCGAGAGATTCAGTTTTCTGCATAAGATTGGAGCAAAGTATGTTTCCCAAATGCTTCACAAAGGCAGATTTCAGCCCCCCAGAGAATTTTATTATTGAATTGGGACTGGTTGAGCATCTATCTAAGGGAAGAGCAGAGAGCCTTAGACTGTCTGGGAGATTGCAGATGGAGAGGGAATGGGCATCCTTTGTTCGGGCCTGGACCTTGAAACTGATGAAATGACAGTGAGCATTGGAAGAGTCATGAACTAAGTTGTGATGAGTCTGGATAAGGTCAAGAGGAGAAAAATTAGAGTTGAGATAAGAGCAAAATCGCTGAATTAGGGCACAAAAGTCTGAAAGGATAGGTCTTGCAGGATAGTCCTATTTTGGAATTTTGTGGAAGTGGTTGAGCAGGGAAATTAGGATTTATGAGTTTTGACACTGTGAATAGAAGATCAGTGACAGCTTTGGAAACAATGGCTTGATGTTTGGTTGATGTCATGATTTAGGAGAGGTAGCAGGAAGTGTTAGTGGGACCTATTACCAGGTATGAAATGTAATGAGAAACTATTGGTGAGATCTTGTTGTTATGTTTGGCAGCATGACTACCTCCTTGATCTTGCTGTGTTCATCAGCTGTTTACAGTATTCCCTCAATTCTCTTTGCCTCTACACAAATATTGACACTAGAATATCTTAACTGATACCTTAAGATAGAAATGAGACACTTTACTTGTATAATTTCAACTTTAATTTCAAATGATATCAACTACATTAAGATAATAATCGCCACTTGGAAAATCTGTGTCAGACCATGGCTTTGTTTAATTACTTGGTGAAACCCGTTCATTTTTTTCATTGGGTTTGTTTTCTTGTTAAAAGGTATATCCAATGGTAATAGATTTGAGTGACATTTTATAAGTTCACCAGAGTGGTTGGTAATTCCAAACAGACAATTCCCAGTTTTAGCTCATCCTCAGTCACAAATATGAGGTAACAAGTTGAACAGCTAAGGCAGGTTGACATTTTGTTCCTGATGCTTCTAGCGCCAGTATGAAATCTTTTAATAATGTGATTATCTTGGCCTCTGGATCTGCTGATATTGGCTGACAGTGGCAACATCAGATGGCCTCGTTAATGTTAGTTAAAATGTAGTTGTGTCTCTGCAATGATATCATCAACCCTTCTGAATGAAGTGAAGGTCTCAGACAATGCCTGAGAAACATTTGTTAAAATGATATGCGGTGCATTGTGGAATATTGTTTGAGTGACTCTATCTGTCAACCTTTTATCCTGCCTATGTTGGTCTACATTTGCAGAAACCCTTTTACACAGTGTTCTTTTCCCTTTAAGAAAAAGGATTTATTTTAATAAGGCTAATAATTTCACATTTATGAAAAAAGAGATTCACCTAAGTTCAAAATGCAAATTTTCACTCCTTTTTTTAGCTACCTCACGTTAAAGAAATTAATTTTACCTTTGACAAATTGTTTCTTTCCTTTTGTTTACAGATATTCCTTTTTGGACCCTGATATATTTACTGTACATAATTGTGGTGGCCTGCTCATAGAGACAGAAAGTGATGATACAGGAACAATGCACCAAATTCCTGAAATCTCATTGCCCTCCCTCAAAGGAAATGAAAAACCATCAGAATCAGCACATGGCTGTAAGTTGCATTGCGTTTAAAAAATAACCGTTTGCTCAACATTCAATGAAATAAATTTGTGCTTTCCTCTGCAAACCTGAAGTAAATGTTCCAGAATAATTAAGGTCAGCCATTACATATAAAGCACACCACCTCCAAATTTCCAAGCAAGTCATACACCATCCTGACTTGGAACAATATCAGTGTCCCTTCGCTACAGTTGGATCCAAATTCTGGAACTCCCTTCTTATCAGCATTATGTGTGCTCCTATGTCACGCGAACTGCAGTGGTTCAAAAAATTGGATCACTACAACCTACTCAAGAGTAATTAGGAATGGAAAATAAACTTAGGTTATGCTCATAGGTCACATGACACCAGATTATAGTCCAACAGGTTTATTTGAAATCACAAGCAGTTGGAGTGCTGCTTCTTTGTCAGGTGAAGAAATACATGGAGTTTGAAAAAGCACTCAATGCATTGTATATTTGGAGTGGTGTCATTTAAAGTTGTATTGTGAAAAATCATGTTTCAGAAGTAGTTTAGAAACCTCAAATCTAGTTGCCTAATTGTAACAATACACATTAAAACAAATAGAATTCTAAATCAGCTAATGATATTTCTGTCAATCATATTAATTTTTTGTATAATCTTTTAATGGAAGGGGATGATGGCATTTCTGACAGTACCGAAAGTGCCGTGCTCACACCAGTGATGCAAGCAACAACTGATGAATCTGTTCATGCTGCAGAAGAACCAAGCACGCCAAGTACTTGCAGCACTGTTATGCTCGATCAATTAAACAAAGCCTTTTTATACTTCAGAAGAGCAGTGGTAATTTAATTTATAAAGTATATTGGTTGATATATCTGAGGCGATGGTCACTGAAATGAATACTAGTTTCAGAAGTCACTTTTCTCATGAAAATGTATATGATTGCTTATGAAAATGATTCTGACTAACAAGACTTCCAATTGCGAATAGGCATGGTTATTACCAATGGAGAATAATTATCTGGTTCATGTCCCATTAAAGAAATAATAGAGTGGTCACATGAGCACTCACGACTCAGCTTTGTAAAGACTTTTTCTTGGCTTGTGTGTTAACTTTTCTGCTCATAGAATCATTGATAGATATTCATTCTGCCACCCATCAGAAGAAGTGCACTGGCATCTTTGGTGAACTGCCTTATCTAAAGTTGAATCTTGCTTAAGATCATTTGTAATATTATTGGAAATAACTGGTTGCTGATTTAGATTAAACAAAATAGCTAGATGCTTTTTAAATTTTAGTTACCATCTGTGCACTTGAATGATGCCTGGATCATAAATTGATAATTGATTCTGTGAGGATTATTTCTGTTCTTTGTTGAGTCCTCTGTCATTGCACTTTGCAATCGCTGGCCATTGCTCAGGTTGGAGGGTTTTGATGCCAGTGGAAGGTATGAGCCACTGCTGACACCTCCAGTTCCTGAGCAAAGCTCAACTTGGAGATAATTACATGTCTCTGTCAAATACTTTGAGCCTTTATTCCTTTATTCATGCTGTCAGTACCTTCTTCATTACAAAGATACTCCTTTGAAATGGGTTATCCTATGGTAAAAAAGTAGAAGTTGAGACTCCAGAGAAAGAGGAGGAAATGAGGGTCATCTTCATGAGCTAACTTGCTTAATGAAATTTGAAGATTTCTATATATGGATATTCCCCCAAGTTTAAACAACATAATGACAATGCTTCCATTAACTTTTCAGAAATATAAAGGAAGGTTTTCTCTATGCTTAAATTGGCCTCTTGGTTGTATCTTTCTACCATGCTTTATGCTTTGCAATTGGTGGTGGAGACAAATTAAATACTTGTTCAAAAACAAATTTTTGGAGAAACTCAGCAGGTCTGGCAGCATTTTTCTTAGCAAAGGTATAATTTCATTGAGTGGCAGTTCAGGCTCAAGGGCCTGAATGGCCTATTCCTATTCCTATGTTCCTATCTATGGAGAGAAAGCAGAGTTAATGTATTTAGTGCAGTAAGAAGGGTCATGGGACTCCTCGATACATCGCATTAATTTGGTTCTTCTCCACAGATGCTGCCAGACCTGCTGAATTTCTCCAGCAATTTCAGTTTTTGTTTCAGATCTCTTCAGCATCTGCAGTTCATTGTTTTGCTTAAATATTTATTCCTTTGATAAATATCAGGAATGACAGTTGTGAGAAGCACTTCAATGGCTTTGCAATTAATTGCCCATTTAAATTATTTTACTGTATAGAAGGAGGCCATTTGACCCATTACATCTGCACCAGCTACCAAAAGAGATTGTCCAACTCTTCAATCCTATCTCCATAACCATCTAAATTCATCAGTTTCAAACATATATCCAACTCTCTTTTGAAAGCTCTTAGAAAATCCTCCACCACTCTCTGAACAAAGTCGTTTTTTTCTCACCTGTCCTAGCTCTTTTGCTGATAATCTTGAAGTTATGACCCCTAGCATTGCACAGAACAGAAATCCTAAAGTATTATTCTCTTTATTAAGAAATAAAAACAAACTAGACAGATGCTGGGAATCTATTCCGTAGTTATTATAAAAAACAGTCTCATTAGGTGAAAACGACACTGCAAAATGGAAACATAGAAACTTAGAAAATAGGAGCAGGAGGAGGCCATTTGGCCTTTCGAGCCTGCTCTGCCATTCATCACGATCATGGCTAATTATCCAATTCAATCGCCTAATCCTGCTTTCTTCCCAAAACCTTTGGTACCATTCACCCAAATGCTATCCCTAGCTGCCTCTTGAATGCATTCAATGTTTTGGCATCAATTGTTTCCTGTGGTAATGAATTCTACAGGCTCACCACTCTTTGGGTGAAGAAATGTCTCCTCATCTTCATTCTAAATCATTCACCTTGAATTCTCAGACTGTGACCCCTGGTTCCAGACGCATCCACCATTGGTAACATCCTCCCGCATCTACCCTATCTAGTCCTGTTAGAATTTTGTAAGTCTCTATGAGATCCCCTCCAACTTGTTCTGAACTCCAGTGAAAACCATCCTAATCCAGTCAATCTCTCCTCATTAATAATATTACTCTGATTACATTTTTAATTGAAAAGTTATTATGTAATTTTAGGTTCTTGCACATCGAGGAGGCCATTGGACAGCTTTGCAAAATACATGTCGACTTCTGTGGAACTGTGCACATCTTGTGATGGTGTACATTGGCAGTATTGACTCATCGAAATCTGACATTTTAACTACAAACAGAGTGAAGAATATCTTCTGTCTGCCATTCAACTTGGCTGCGCAGAATCTCATTGATATGATAATACAACTACAGAACACAGATAATATTACCAAGGTAATAGCATCACAATTAAATTAATGAGACTGAAATGTTTAGTTTAAGGTCAGGAAATTCCTGGGAGGTTTTGCTGCTCTATTTGTAGTAATGATGAAGATAGAAGAATTGTTGACTCTTCTCTAGACCTGAGGAATTTGGAGAAAAATTTTGTCAATGAAGTCCTGAAATTTAATGGGTGATCAGCTGGGAAGTGGCTCTGGGAGTTGTTTATCCACAATTCCTGCACACACTGAACTACTTTGACCAGTATTTAAAATTCACACATTTGCCTTTAAATCCCTCCATGGCATTTTCCCTTCCTAGTTCTATAAGCCCCTTAAGGCCTACAATCCTGAGAAATACTTGCACCTCTCTAATTTTGGCCTTTGAGCAGTCCATGTGTTCATTGCTCCACCATTGGCCACCTTGCCTTTGGAATCCCTTAACCCTAGAATTCATCGCTGCCTCTCCATCTCCCTTCTCTTCTAATTGCAATGTGAAAATGTTCTTCTTTTAGCAAACATCAGTTTTGTCAATTCCATCTCCATGCTTTTACTGTGATGAATATGAATATCAAATATATTTAATAGTTGTTCAGTTCATTTTCAGATAATGTAAACCTTTTTGAATATTTTTATGGAATGGCTAATTTTCTCTTTTTGTGTTTTCTTGAACAGTTTGTTGATCCAGATGGCATCTTTAGTGTTTCTAGCTGCGTAGGGGATATATCAGATGATCACGGTGGATTCAGTCTGAAATTTGAACAGCCATTTGATAATACAAACGTGGTTGACTTAAACTTAGTGTGCGCCATAACACTTTACTCTCTAGAATTGCTCTGTCATCAAAAAAAGTGGGAGTCCTTGGCCTACTTAGCCATGTACTTCAATGCAGTTACTCAGTGAGTGATAGTATAATTTCTGTCTCATTTTATCAGTGTTTTTGCTGCTATATTAATAGGAGAGATGAGCTTCAGTCAAATGAAACATGAAAATTTGCTGTGAATTTGAAATCCACACAGAGTGCAATCGATGTACAGCTACCAAATTCTTGTGGGTGCTAGTTTATCAAAGATGTAACATAATTTGTTGGCTTGATACCTGACACTAGCACGGAGGAGAAGCCCCGAATCTGTGCCTGCTGGCAATATAACCGACTTGGTGATTAACGGAGGTTGTCTTCTAATTGATGACCTCAAGCAAGCCATCCAATTAAGGGCAGCAAGTGAGCTCCTGATGCTGCCAGTCCAATCAGAGAGCAGGTTGCTTTGAACCGCCAACCAGGAGAAACAGGTGCTGCTGAAACATTTTAGAAACTTCAGCAACATCACAACAAGGAGGTGCTCTGGAGAGTTAAATATAATGCAAAATGCAGATGTCTTCGGTAGAAAACCCCATCAGTTGTAAGACAGATCTGTCCAGGGGAATCACTGGGGACATTAGGCTGCCTTACAGGCCCATGGCCCTTTTGTGAGACATGGAGACTGAATGCCCTTTAGACTGCCTTAGGGAATGCTGTCTCTGTGATCATGGCTGACTCCCAATGAGGTGGAGGTAATGTTGCATTGCTATTGTTGTCTTTACCTTTCTTTAATTCAGTATATCACAACATCATTTTACTAATGCTGATTTTTTGCTTTGTCTGTTTACTAGTGAAAGATACACTCAGAAAGTCACTCCCCTCTTGGTCTTTGCCCAGGGCCAACTTCAGCAAAGAATTCGGATGTCCAATGGGCCAGTGCCTCCACAGCCTCATTTTGTACGTGCAGAAATCAACTCAGGAACAATTGTAAGTACAGCGTCTGTTTCATTCATTATTTTGAAGGTCCGTTAAGAAGATATTTACTTCCTATATGCTAGATAGATTAAAAAATGCATGGAAAAGTGTGATGTAAGCTCATTGCTTGTTTTTGCAGCTGACATCAGACAAGAGGCTGAACAATTCAGCAGAATCAAACAAGTAAATTGAATGGCATTGCAGCACTGGTGTCAGCATTGTTTCTCCAACTTGTTTCACTTTTGCTCATAGCTCTCCTCAGATCTGGGTCTCAAAAAACGTATGCTGCTAATGTTTGGAAGATGAGCTTGTAATTTCATGTTTAAAGGCTCAGCAGGAGTAGAATTGGCTACAGGCATTCTGTCTGTACTGAAGCACAACAGCTGCAAATTACTTTGGTAGCATACCTTGTACTCATTTGTGTTCCAAGTCCCTTCCAGCAGTTGTTCCTACACCATTTGGGCGGCACGGTGGCACAGTGGTTAGCACTGCTGCCTCACAGCACCAGAGACCTGGGTTCAATTCCCGCCTCAGGCGACTGACTGTGTGGAGTTTGCACGTTCTCCCCGTGGGTTTCCTCCGGGTGCTCCGGTTTCCTCCCACAGTCCAAAGATGTGTGGGTCAGGTGAATTGGCCATCCTAAATTGCCCGTAGTGTTAGGTAAGGGGTAAATGTAGGGGTATGGGTGGGTCGCGGGTCGGTGTGGACTTGGTGGGCCGAAGGGCCTGTTTCCATACTGTAAGTAATGTACTGTAATGTAATCTAAATTGTTTACATTTGAATCACAACATTGTGGTATTCCCTCAGCAGCAAGAAAAGTGGAGAATGGGATGACCTTCCCATTCCAAGACCCATTCAGGCTCCTGTGGCCTAACAACTATTTTAGAGCCTCTTCCTGCTCCTGACATTGGGAAGTGGATCCTCTGCTGCACAGAGTAACCTCTGGTTATAAACTGGTGGCTTTGCTGTGGGCTTATGGAAGTGCCCTCCTCTGACACAGTACCTAGGGCTGCCACTGAGAAAAAACACATTCCTGGCTCTTGACAACCACTATGTCACTGTGATCAACAAGGCTGGTATGAGGATAGAATCCATGCCATTTTCTGGCTGGGTACAGTCTTAGTAATGGTCATCCTTCCGGGATAAAAGCTGTAGGAATAGATCAGCTGCCTGTCCTCTGATCGGCGAGAGAGACTGGGGTGGGAAAATTTCAGTAAGGAGCTCCAGTCAGGTCCCCAACGTGTTCACTGCTTCCAGCTCCTAGAGGTCAGCTTGCAAGAGCAGTAGGAAACCCATGGGTCTGTTGAGAAACCAAATGAGGTATTTTGAAAAGTAATTAAGAATCTTTTAAAACATGGAATATTTCCAGTGAAAAGTGTCTTTGAGTCATACAATTTGAGAAAGAATGTCAATTCAACTTCGTCATTGCAGAATATGTAGAACAAATCATTTTTTATTCAATATACCTTCTTTACCACATTTGCCATTACAGTTTTTTTTATATATAATGTGCCATTACTTTTGTGTAAAATATTCTTGTGGAATCCCTGTTTGCCAACCCCTTGGAGTTGCCCAGGACTGGAATTAAACCAAAGTCCCTGCCACTGTGAGGCAGCAGTGCAAACCATTGCTTTTCCTGTTATATAATAGTATTGGGTATAGGTCATAGGATTTTGAAGCTTATAGATAAAACATGAAAACACTAAATATTGACCATTATAGTAGCAGACTTCAAGAGCACATAAAGTGGTGAAATGGGCAGGCAAGCAGTGATACTTTGTGGAGAAACATTATGAAGAGGTAGTTTTAAAGGGGGGGTAACAAGTCCAGAGTGACATGGGTTGAAAATGTGTTGCTGGTTAAAGCGCAGCAGGTCAGGCAGCATCCAAGGAACAGGAAATTCGACGTTTCGGGCAAAAGCCCTCAGGAGTAATGACCAATGTCACTATTATTGAAAATTTAACTGAACTAAATTGGAATGTCTGAAGAGTATTGTTGGTTCTATTTGTGTAAAGAACTTTCAGTTTTTTCAGCTGTTCAGACTTGTTTGAGGATATATTTTGTATTTAGCAGCTGTAAAGAATTTGCATGTTTTATAATTTTTAAAAAAAATTCCCAGATACAAATCTGACTAGCACTGAATTCTCTGAAATTCTCACCTTTATAAATAACCAAATAGGTTCAGTTTTTATGTGAAGGACTCAATCAATCATCATCCACCACCCTAATAGTCTGTTCACTTCCACTATACAGGGTAAAGCATCACCTCCTGAAAGCTAACCTAAGCCTTCACTTACACCCAACTTAAAATTGTTATCCTGCCTTTTCCCAACATATCCAATTGGGGTAAACTGCTGACTGGCAAGTAAATCTATTGCCTTATTAATTTTTTTAAACCTCAATGAGACCTTTAGTCCACACCTCTCTAAACTGTAGAATTCCAACTGTTTTAGCCTATCTTGATAAATAAGGTGCTTTGTTCTGGGAATTCATCTAATACCCCTCTTTTTACCCTTTCCAGGCCCTCAACATAGTCCATTTTGTGAGGAATTTACACTGGACACAAAATTCCAAGTGGGGGCTGACCAAGGCCTTCTACTCGGAAAAGGAAGTACACTTCATCTTACAAACACATAAATGTATTCTTGTTTAGAGAACCTTTAAACATTTTTGCATTACAATTGCTAGGTCTCTTTCCTTACCTTCTTTTGATGCATTTCCCTGAGGAATGTAGGGCATTCTCCCTTCTCTCATTTATAAATAACACTGCCTTGAGTTAAATTAAACACCTTTACCACTGGCGAACCCAGTCTCCCTATATATTAAAATCCAGTTGAGCAGTCTGTTCTAAAATAACTGGTCAATTGGAAAAAGGCTAGAGAATTAGCTGAGATAGGTCAAACTGTTGACCTTGCCATGATCTATGATTTTTGCAAAATCGAGTCTGGATGTTTATACCAGCTTCAGTGCACAATCTGAAGCCACCAGAAATAAATTGGGAAATTCCAGAAAATGGTTTCAATCTCTTTATTTAGTGATCAGTCATATAAAAACAAACATTTTGTACAATTATTTTCAGATAAATTCCAGAAACTTTATAGAAACACAGTTGATAGTTACAACATCTGAAGGCAAAGCTGATACTATTGATCTTGATGATAGAAGAAATATGCAGTCAGGTAAGAACATTAACAATTGTATTACATATATAATTTAGCAGCTACTGGACATTTTGAAGTTATTCTAAGTATTCAGCAGTTCACAGAATTTACAATTTTATTGCAATTTTCTGCATGCTTGAATCGATTCCATTGATTATTGTCTAATCTAGATTTCATTTGGGGAGAATAGTTTCTAATGCAACAAGTTAATGTGCTGGTCATTCCATCCTCCTCCAATACCTGCCCTTCATTATATAGCAGTTTGGCAAAACCTTCACGTCTAGTTCCATTCCTATCCAATAAGTTATGTCCAAGACACTTATGCAGTTGTAACAGTTCCCACGATGGCATTGTTACCTCTGGGATTTGCCCAAGGATCTATTCCCTGCTCCTTCCGATTTCACATCTATCTTATGTTTTAACAAGTCAAGTGGTGCAAGAATAGAACTTGAATCTTGTCTTTAACTAAAAATTTATCAGTGTTATAAAAGATCTATGTAGCAAAAGTACACATCCAAATCTAATGAACTGAGTTTCAGATTATGTCTGGATATAGTATTCTTTATATAGAAGTCCCAGTTAATGCTCATCACCACAGAATCAAATGATAGAATGGTTATAGCAGGAGAGAATATTACTTGGCAAGTCAAACTTTTCTGAAGTTTCTTAATGCCCTGCAATTGTTTTCTCTTTAGATGCTTATCCAATCTTTTTATAGGAACTGTAACTAAATTTGCCTCTAACACACTCTCCCATCACGATCACATCCTAATTGTTCACTAATAAGTATTATTCCACATGACTCTGGTTCTTTTACCAATTTGTTCTCTGATACTTGATCCTTCTACCAATGACAACAGCTTCTCCCAATCTACTCTGTCAAGACCTCTCCTGATTTTGACCATTTTTCCTTTAAAAGTGAACACAATCACAGGTGAGGTGTTGAAAGACCAGAGGTTGGGTAACATGGTGCCATTATTTAAGAAAGGTGGTAAGGAAAAGCCAGGGAATTGTAAACTGGTGATCTGGATATCAGTGGTGGGCAAATTGTTGGAGTGGATTCTGAGGGACAAGATTTACATGTATTTGGAAGGGCAAGGACTGATCAGAGATAGTCAATATGGCTTTGTGCATGTGAACTCCTGACTCACTAACTTGTCCGAGTTTTTTTTGAAGAGGATTGATGAAGGCAGACAGGTGGATGTGCTCTTTATGGACTTCAGTAAAGCATTAGACAAGGTTCTGCATGGTAGACTACTTAACAAGGTTAGATCACGTTGAATACAGGGAAAATTAGCCATTTGGTTACAGGACAGGCTTGAAGGTAGGAGACAGGAGGGTTGCTTTTCGGATTGGAGGCTCTGTGACCAGTGGTGTGTGGCATGTATAGGTGCTGCATCCACTGCTTTTTGTCATTGATTTGGATGTGAATATAGGAGGTATGGTTAGTTACTTTGCAGATGACACCAAAATTGGAGGTGTAGTGGACAGCAAAGAAGGTTACCTCAGAGTACAATGGTACCTTGATCAGACAGGCCAATGGGCTGAGGAGTGGCAGATGGAGTTTAATTTAGGCAAATGTGAGGTGTTGCATTTTGGTAAGGCAAATCCAGGTAGGACTTATACAATTAAGGGTCCTGGAGAGTTTTGCTGAACAAAGCAACCAAACAGAGCAGGTTAATAGTACTTTGAAAGTGGAGTTGCAGGTAGATAGGATAGTGAAGATGGCATTTGGTATGCTTGCCTCTGTTGGTCAGTGCATTGAATATAGGAGTTGGGAGGTCAAGTTGTAACTGTACAGGACATTGGCTAAACCACTTTTGGAAGAGTTGGAGAATTTCAGTGATAGAGAGAGGCTGAATAGGCTGGGGCTATTTTCCCTGGAGCACTGGAGGCTGAGGGGTAACCTTGTAGAAGTTTATAAAATCGTGAACAGCATGGATAATGTGAATAGACAAAGTCTTTTCATAAGACATAGAAGCAGAAATCAGGCCATTTGGCCCCTAACTCTGTTCTGCCATTCCATCATGGCTGATAGGCTTTTCAACCCCTTTTCCCTGCAATGTTTGATCCCCTTGGCATATCTCGATGTTTTAAATGTACTCAACGACCTGACTTTCACATCTCTCTGTGGCAATGAATTCCACAGATTCACCACTCTCTGGCTAAAGAAGTTTCTCCTTATCTCCATTCTAAAAGGTATTACCATTACTCTAAGGCTGTGCCCTCGGGTTCTTGTCTATCCTGCCAATGGAAACATATTCCCAATGTCCATTCTGTTCAGGCTGTTCAGTCAGTTTCAGTTAGATCCCTCCTCATCCTTCTAAACTCCACTGAGTCCAGCCCAAAGGTCTCAGAAGTTCCTCTATGTTAAGCCTTTCATTCCTGGTATCATTCTCCTCTGGAACTTCTCCAGGCCAGTACATCCTTCCTGAGGTATGGAGCCCAAAATTGTTCAGAATACTCTAACAGTGGTTCAACCAGAGCATTATAAAGCTTCAGAAGTACATTCCTGCTTTTATATTCTAGTCCTTTTGAGATGAAAAACAACATCATCTTTGCCTTTGTAGTTATCAACTCAACCTGGAAGTTTTCCTTAAGAGAAACCTGGACAAGGACTTCCAAGTCTCTTTGCGCTTCAGGTTTCTGAATTTTCTCTCCATTTTTGAAATAGTCGATGCCTCTCTTCTTCCTGTCAAAGTGCATAACTTCATTTTCTCACATTGTATTTCATCTGCCACATTTTTGTCCAGTCTCCTAAACTGTCTAAATCTTTCCACCTATCTTTGACATCTTTGGATGCCCTCAGTTCCTTCATCCAGATCATGAATGTATAAAGTGAAAAATTGTGGTCCCAACACTGACCCTTGCAGAGCACCACTTGTCACCGGCTTCTATCCTGAGTAGGACCCTTCTAATCCCACTCTCTGCCTTCTGCCAGACAGCCAATCTTCTATCCATGCGAGTACCTTGCCTCTAAAAACAGGGGCCCTTATCTTATTCAGCAGCCTCTTGTGCGGCACCCCAAAGGCCTTCTTGAAGTTCAGGTAGATAACATCCATTGGTTCTCCTTGGTCTAACTAGCTGTTGCGTCCTCAAAGAATTCTAACAGATTTGTCAGGCATGACCTCCTCTTGATCAAGCTATGTTGACTTTGCCCATTTTACCATGCACTTTGAAGTATTTTCCAGGGGAGGGGGAATCCAAAACTAGAGGGCTTAGGTTTAAGGTGTGAAGGGTAAGATTTAAAGGGCAACTTTATCACGCAAAGAATGGTACATGTATGGAATGAGCCACCAGAGGAAGTGGAGGAGGCCGGTGCAGTTAAAACATTAAAATGGCATCTAGATGGGTATATGAATAGAAAGAGTTTAGAGAGATATTGTCCAAATGCTGGTAAATGGGACTAGATTAATTTAGGATATTTGGTCAGCATGGATGAGTTGGACTGAAGAGTCTGTTTCCAAGCTGCACATCTCCATGACTCAATGTTCAGCTTCACCAGTCTATCCATTTAATTGAAATCTCATTCATAGAACATTGAACAGTGCAGGATAGTACAGGCTCCTTCGGTCCTAGTTATTGCGCCAAACTTGTATCCTACTAACCTTGTATCCTACTAAGGTCAAACTAATCTACATACCCTTCATTTTACAATCATCCACGTGCCTGTCCAAGAGTCGCTTAAATGTTCATAATTTATCTGACTCTACTACCACTGTTGGCAGTACATTCCATGCAATCACCACTCTGTGTAAGAACTTAACTCTGACATCTTCACAAAACCTTACTCCAATTACTTTAAAATTATGCCCCTTCATGATAGACATTTCTGCCCTTGGAAAAAGTCTCTGGCTATCCACTCTATCTGTGCCTCTCATTATCTTGTACACCTCTATCAAGCCACCTCACATCCTTCTTCACTCCAATGAGAAAAGCCCTAGCTCCTTTAGCTTTCTTCATAGAACATGCCAATCCAGGCAGCATCCCGGTAAGTCTCCTTTACACCCTCTCTAGGGCTTCCACATTGTTCCAATAATGAAGTGACCAGAACTGAACACAAACCAGGGCTTTATAGAGCTGCAGCATAACCTCACGGCTCTTAAACTCAATCCCCCTGCTAATGAAACCCAACACACCATACGCCTTCTTAACAGCCCTATCAACTTGGGTGGCAACTTTGAGGGATCTGTGGATGTGGACCCCAAGATTCCTCTTCCTCCACTCTGCCAAGAATCCTGCTTTTAACCCTGTAATCTGCATTCAAATTCCACCTTCCAAAATGAATCACTTCAGGTTAAACTTCATCTGCCACTTCTCAGCCTAGATCTACATCTTGTCAGCGTCCCATTGCAACATACAGCAGCACTCCTCACTAACCACCACTCCACCAATCTTTGTGTTATCGTCAGACTTACTAACACACTCTTCCACTTCCTCATCCAAGTCATTTATAAAAATCACAAAGATCAGTGGTCCCAGAACAGATCCATGCGGTCACCAAGCTCCAGGTTGAATACTTTCCCTCTAGTAGCACCCTATGGACCAGCCAATTCTCTATCCAGACAGTCACATTTCCCTATATCCCATGCCTCCTTACTTTCCAAATGAGCCTACCGTGGGGAACCTTACCAAATGCCTTACTAAAATCCATCTACGTCATATCCACTGCTCTAACCGTCATCAATGTGTTTTGTCACATCCTCAAAGAATTCAATAAGGCTTGTGAGACATGACTTGTCCCTGACAAAGCCATGCTGATAATCTGATAATTTCAAAATAATCATAAATTCTGTCTCTCAGAATCCTCTCCAATAATTTTCCCACCATTGATGTAAGGCTGACTGGTCTGTGGTTCCTAGCATTATGGTAAAAACAATGATTGCAGATGCTGGAAACCAGATTCTGGATCAGTGGTGCTGGAAGAGCATAGCAGTTCAGGCAGCATCCAAGGAGCAGGGAAATTGATGTTCATCAGAAATAAAGGCAGAGAGCCTGAAGCGTGGAGAGATAAACTAGAGGAGGGTGGGGAGAAAGTAGCATAGAGTACAAAATGTGAGTGGAGGAGGGGATGAAGATGATAGGTGAGGGAGGAGAGAGTGGAGTGGATAGGTGGAAAAGGAGATAGGCAGGTAGGACAAGTCCGGACAAGTCATGGGGACAGTGCCGAGCTGGAAGTTTGAAACTAGGGTGAGGTGGGGGAAGGGGAAATGAGGAAACTGTTGAAGTCTACATTGATGCCCTGGGGTTGAAGTGTTCCGAGGCGGAAGATGAGGCGTTCTTCCTCCAGGCGTCTGGCGATGAGGGAGCGGCGGTAAAGGAGGCCCAGGACCTCCATGTCCTCAGCAGAGTGGGAGGGGGAGTTGAATGTTGGGCCACAGGACGGTGTGGTTGATTGGTGTGGGTGTCCCGGAGATGTTCCCTAAAGCGCTCTACTAGGAGGCGCCCAGTCTCCCCAATGTAGAGGAGACCGCATTGGGAGCAATGGATGTGCAGGTAAAACTGTGATGAATGTGGAAGGCTCCTTTAGGGCCTTGGATAGAGGTGAGGGAGGAGGTGTAGGCGCAGGTTTTACAGTGCCTGTGGTGGCAGGGGAAGGTGCCAGAATGGGAGGGTGGGTTGTGGTGGGGGGCGTGAACCTGACCAGGTAGTCAGGAAGGCGGAAGGGGGTGGGGAGGGAAATCCCCTGGTGGTGGGGACTTTTTGGAGGTGGCGGAAATGTCGGATGATTTGGTTGATGCGAAGGATGGTAGGGTGGAAGGTGAGCACCAGGGGTGTTCTGTCCTTGTGACGGTTGGAGGAGTGGGGTCTGAGTGCGGAGGTGCGGGATGTGGACGAGATGCGTTGGAGGGCATCTTTAACCATGTGGGAAGGGAAATTGCGGTCTCGAAAGAAGGAGGCCATCTGGTGTGTTCTGTGATGGAACTGGTCCTCCTGGGAGTAGATACGGCGGATGCGGAGGAATTGGGAATACGGGATGACATTTTTTCAAGAGGTAGGGTGGGAAGAGGTGTAATCCAGGTAGCTGTGGGAGTCGGTGGGTTTGTAAAAAATGTCAGTGTCAAATCGGTTGGGGCGGAAGTGGTGGTGACCACGGCTGTAGGGGTGACGGAAGTGGGTGACGCAAAGATAAGTGGGAAAACTGAATACTGGGAAGCTTTTAAAGAACAACAGAGGATTACTAAGAAGGAAATACGCAGAGGAAAAATGAGGTACGAAGGTAAACTGGCCAATAATATAAAGCAGGAAAGTAAAAGCTTTTTCAAGTTTGTGCAAGGCAAAACAATGGTTAGGACTAAAATTGGGCCCTTGAAGACAGAAACAGGGGAATATATTACGGGGAACAAAGAAATGGCCGAAGAATTAAATGGGTACTTCAGATCTGTGTTCACTGGGGAAGACCCAAGCAATCTCCCTGAGGTAACAGTGGCTGAAGGACCTGAACTGAAGGAAATCTATATTTGCCAGGATTTGGTGTTGGAGAGACTGTTAGGTCTGAAGGTTGATAAGTCTCCGGGGCCTGATGGTCTACATCCCAGGTTACTGAAGGAGGTGGCTCGGGAAATCGTGGATGCGTTGGTGATTATTTTCCAGAGTTTGATAGATTCGGGATCAGTTCCTGCAGATTGGAGGGTGGCTAATGTTGTACCACTTTTTAAGAAAGGTGGGAGAGAGAAAGCAGGAAATTATAGACCAGTTAGTCTGACCTCAGTGGTGGGAAAGATGCTGGAGTCTCTTATAAAGGATGAGATTACGGCACATCTGGATAGTAATAACAGGATAGGACAGAGTCAGCATGGATTTATGAAGGGGAAATCATGCTTGACTAATCTTCTGGAATTTTTTGAGGCTGTAACTCTGAAGATGGACGAGGGAGATCCAGTAGATGTAGTGTACCTGGACTTTCAGAAAGCTTTTGATAAAGTCCCACACAGGAGGTTAGTGAGTAAAATTAGGGAGCATTGTATTGGGTGCAAAGTACTAGATTGGATTGAAAATTGTTTCCTATCAGCCAACCAAAGGGTAGTGATAAACGGCTTCATTTTGGAATGGCAGGCAGTGACCCGTGGGGTACCGCAGGGATCTGTGCTGGGACCGCAGCTTTTTACAATATATGTTAATGATATAGAAGATGGTATCAGCAATAACATTAGCAAATTTGCTGATGATACAAAGCTGGGTGGCAGGGTGAAATGTGATGAGGATGTTAGGAGATTACAGGGTGACCTGGACAAGTTTGGTGAGTGGGCAGATGCATGGCAGATGCAGTTTAATGTGTATAAATGTATGATTATCCACTTTGGTGGTAAGAACAGGAAGGCAGATTACTACCTCAATGGAATTAATTTAGGTAAAGGGGCAGTACAGAGAGATCTGGGTGTTCTTGTACACCAGTCAATGAAGGCAAGCATGCAGGTACAGCAGGTAGTGAAGAAGGCTAATAGCATGCTGGCCTTCATAACAAGAGGAATTGAATATAGAAGCAAAGAGGTGCTTCTGCAGCTATACAGGGCCCTGGTGAGACCACACCTGGAGTACTGTGTGCAGTTCTGTTCTCCAAATTTGAGGAAAGACATTCTGGCTGTTGAGGGAGTGCAGTGTAGGTTCACGAGGTCAATTCCTGGAATGGCGGGATTACCTTACACTGAAAGACTGAAGTGACTGGGCTTGTATATACCCTTGAGTTTAGAAGACTGAGAGGGGATCTGATTGAGACGTATAAGAGGCAGGCAACATGTTTCCGCTGATGGGCGCGTGCCGAACCAGAGGACACAGCTTAAAACTACAGGGTAGACCATTTAGGACAGAGATGAGGAGAAACTTCTTTACCCAGAGAGTGGTGGCTGTGTGGAATGCTCTGCCCCAGAGGGCAGTGGAGGCCCAGTCTCTGGATTCATTTAAGAAAGAGTTGGATAGAGCTCTCAAAGATAGTGGAATCAAGGGTTATGGAGATAAGGCAGGAAGAGGATTCTAATTAGGAATGATCAGCCATGATCATATTGAATGGTGGTGCAGGTTCGAAGGGCTGAATGGCCTTCTCCTGCACCTATTGTCTATTGTCTAATACATCCATCCTGGGACAGACTAAACAAAGACATGCACAGGAATTCTGAGAGGCCTGGTATTAAAACTGAAACTCCATTAACAAACATATTGATTTGGATCCCATTTACCAACCTCAAAGAATAAGAATCAGATGTGATATCACCCACCATGACAGACCAGGACACATAAATAGCAAGCAGGATAGAACACCAGCACTTTATCAGAGGCTCACTGATGATGTTATCTAGCATGGTGACAAAATATCTGAGGACAAATCTGCCAGCTCAGTCAGTAAACTTTCAACCTGGTCCACAACCTGAGCTACAAATCTTTTCCAAAATTGTAAAGGACATGTAACGTTTAACTTTTTAACTCCCACTTTCCTAATTTTTCTGCTTTGAACCAAGTACCTTTTGTATCCAAGATGGCACCACTTAAGTGGAGACTTCTAAACTTTTCCCAGTACTCTTGTGAGTACATGTGACAATAAACCAAATTCAGTTAATGGCACAACATTAGCTTCCCTCCAGTCTTTTGGCATCTCATCTGTAGCTTTCGATGATACAAATATCTCTGCCAGCAGCCCTGTAATTTCTTCCTTAATTTCCCTCAATATCCCAGGATATACTTGACCAGATCCTGGGGAATTTTCTACCTTCACCTGTCTTAAGACCTTCAGCGCATCCTCTTCTATAATGTGAAAGCTTTTCAAGATGTCACTATTTATTTCCCAGAGTTTCCTAGCTTCTATATCTTTCTCCACAATAAATACTGACAAAATATTTATTTAGGATCTCACCCATCTCCTGTGGTTCCACACATGGATAGTCTCACTGACTTTTAAGGGGTCCTATCCCCTCCCTAGTTACTCTTTCTTTCTTTATGTACTTGTAGAATCTCTTTGGATTTTCCTTGACCTTATCTGCCAAAGCTATCTTGTGCCTTCTTTTTGCTCCCTGGATTTCCCTCTTGACTGTATTCATGTACCTCCTATACTCCTCAAGGGATGCATTTGATCCTAGCTATCTATACCTGACATATGCCTCCTTTTTCTTGACCAGAGCCTCTAGTCATATCTCTACTCCCAACCTATTCCCCCCTACTCCCAACCTTGCACTTCGCATTAACAGAAACATGCTGTTCTTGAACTCTCATTATCTCACTTTGGCAATCTTTCATTTGCCTAATGTCCCTTTCCATGTGAACAGCCTTCCCCAGTCGACTTTTGAAAGTTTTGATCTGATAACAAAAAATTTGGCCTTGCCCAGTTTAGAACTTATCTTGTGGTCCAATTTTCTTCCCTATTTTCAAACTAATAGAATTATAGTCACTAGTCCTAAATTGTTCCCCCACTAACACCAAATTGCTCTGCCATATTTCCCAAGAGGAGGTTGAGTTTTGCCCCTTCTCTCAGAGGGCCAGCTATATATTGATTGACAAAGTTTTCTTGAACACAGATAACAAATTCCTCCCCATCCAAACCTTTAATACTATGCCAGTCTCAGTCTATGTTTGGAAAGTTAAAATCCCCTACTCTTACAATCCTATTATTCCTACGGTTATCTGCGATCTCCCTACATATGTGCTCCTGAATTTCCTGCTGATTATTGGGGGCCCTATAGAATAATGCTATCTATCTATAGGGCCCCCAATAATCAGCAGGAAATTCAGGAGCACATATGTAGGGAGATCGCAGATAACCGAAGGAATAATAGGATTGTAAGAGTAGGGGATTTTAACTCTAAACATAGACTGGTCACCAAGTGGTCACCCCTTCCTATTTCTCAGCTCCACCCATATAGCTTCAGTGTTCGATCCCCCAATAATATCCTCTCTAAGTACTGCTGTGATATTTTCCCTGATCAAAAAAGCCACACCCTCCCCTCACTTGCCTCCCCTTGTCGTCTTCTTACAGTAGAGCATTGAGCTGCCAGTTCTGCCTCTTCCTCAGTCATATTTCTGTACTAATTACAATATTCCAATCCCATGTTTCCATCCATCATCTATCATCTATCACACTCTGCCTCCTGCATCATCTCAGTTATCTCAGTGTTTCCAACTGCCATTCCTGCTGATCCATATAGTTTGAGAGGAGGTGCAATCAGACATACCTCCACCTGGCATAGTCGCCAGGGACAATCGACTGCTCCCTGATCTTGTATATTTTACAAGAGGAGTATACCATTCCACTGACTGCCATCTCTGACCCTTTAGCAACGAGCGGACCTTGGGGGAGTAAAGAAGGTCTTACTTTACCCTTACCTTGTTGCTGTTCACCCTCCTCACTTAGGGTGGCTCTTAGATGAAACAGCAGCATTTCAACCACATAGCAGCTTCTTGCAAAATTGCCTGGAACAAGACACAGCAATGCCTCCCTCCCCCACTTGCCTAAACTCCCACACTTAGCTCAATTCTCAGCATTTGGACTCTCTTGCTGGTTGCACTGTGTTCAAGCATGTACAACGCATTTATATTCCATTCATTTTCTTTTTGTCAAATTCCTTATCTATTTGTGCACTCATAAAGGAACAACTTTACTCAGAATATTATTATTGTAAACCTCCAATTCCGCTATTGAATTGAATGAGGCACTCAATAAGATGAGGAAAGAGTACCTTCATGTAAATTTTCCAACAATGTACTGTCTCTTAGCTATCATATGATGTGCTGCTTGAGTAATTAGTTAGATTTTATTTAGGTTGACTCTGTAACTTGGAAGGAAATTTAATATATGCTTATACTGGGATACTAAACCTGTAACTTGCTTGTTTAGAGTTCAAGACAGCAAATGAATTGGTGTCCGTTCCAGTGAATGTGGAGGTTACACTCAGCACCTTCAGGGCATCACTGATCAATGTGAATTATGAGGGCTCTGCCCTCAGGCATAGCAGGAAACTCTTGGCACTACTCCTGGCTTACACACAACAAAGTAAGTATAAATGATAACAAAATGTAAATATTAAAATCTGTGTATTTTCATCTCTGTTCATGAATTGTTTACAACTAAATTGAGTTTGTACATATTAAGAACAGACAGAAAACAGTAAGCCCTGCTTAAAGTTGACTCTGTTAGCAGTTTGCTTTAACATTAATAGTGATAATGTATCTATTTAAAGATATGAGTTTCAATTGCTTTAATGATGTTTATCATAGAGTTCCCATTCTGTGGTTTGTCTGCTTTTAAGTTCTTTCCCAATGTTCTGCTCACTGACATCCCCTAGCCTTCCAACTCCTGCCCCAATCCTGAGTCCCCTCCTTACAACCACATGCCCCACCTTGTCTCTCAACCGTCCATCTGTTATTACATTTAAAGTCTCTGATATCCGTATCTCTCCAGACTCCCACTCTTAGCTTTCACTGCAGTTCGAGGCTCTGGCTAGTTGCAGAAGTTAATCAGTGCAGATGGGTCTCCCTTACCAGATGGGTCTCCCTTACCAGATAGGTCTCCCTTACCAGATCTGCCAGGAGAGCCTGATCAATTAAATCATGTAATTTTAATTTAATTACAATATTTGCATTTGTATTCTTTCTATGATTTAAAAATTATTGTAGTTTAGAGGTTATTTTATGAATATAAACAATCAGAAATGTATATCCCTATTAACTTAAGAATGTTTTAATGTTATGTTTTGCTGACAGTGGTCCTGAAGTATCTAATCTATTTTATTTTGCAAGTTATTTTAGTTGGGAACACATGTTACTGCACATATAGAGTGCAATATTTTAATCTGTGCTTTATATTTATTGAGCATGGACTGGTCAAAGGAATTTAATTCCAGGTTTAACATTGAACTCTATGGAAACCATTTAAAGTTATTTCACTTAAAGTTGTGATTTTCAGGCACAGAACCATAACTTTAAGTGAGGACTTACCTTACAAATAAAGAATGAAAAGTCAGACATGTTCACACTTGAATTGGCCTCTGCTGAAGTACTGGGATGATTTTAATGACAGACCAGAGAGTGGGGAAAGTGGCGAGTGGGGAATTTAATTAGTGGCAAGTTTTCAGTTTCCTAGTGTCAGGATGACGTTGTCAGCAGCTTGAAGGTAAATGGGAATACCCAACAGCATAATAACATAGAAACTAGGGGTAGGGGCCCTAGTTCAGCCCTTTGAGCCTGCTCTACCATTCAATATGATCATGGCTGATTTTGCTTTCCCACGTCTGCTTTCTCTCTGTATTCCTTGGTTCCTTTAGCTGCAAGGGTCACACCCAGCTCCCTCTTGAATGTATCTAACAAACTACCCCAACAGCTTTCTGTGGTAGAGAATTCTGCACATTCACAGCTCTTATGAATGAAGAAATTCTTCCTTATCCCAGTCCTGAATGCCCTACTATTTATTCTTAGTCTGTGACCCCTGGTTCTGGCCTGCCTCCAAAATTGGAAATATTCTTCCCATACTTAGCCTGTCCAGCCCCATCAGGATTTGATATTTTATCTGAGATTTGCCCCTCATGCTTCTAAATTCCAGTGAGCACAAGCCCAGTCAATCCCGTCTTTCTTTATATGTCAGTCCTGCCATTCCGGGAGTCTGTCTGGTGAGCCTTTGCCAGATTCCCTCATTAGCAAGAATGTCTTTCCTTAGACTAAGAGACCAAAACTGCACACAATACTCAAGGTTGGCCTCACCAAGGCCCTACATAACCGCAGCAGGACGTCCTTACTCCTATACTCAAATCCTCGCTGTGAAGGCCAGCATGCCATTAGCTTTCCTCACCATTTGCTGCGTATTTATGCTAACCTTCAGCAACTGTTTCACCATGGCACCCAGGTCTCGTTGTGTTTCACCTTATCCTAAACTGCTACCATTCAGACAATCTACCTCTCTGTTTTTGCGATCAAAGTTGATAACCTCACATTTATCCACATTATATTGCGTTTGCCAAGGACTTGCCCACTCAGTTAACTTGTCCAAGTCACCCTGCAGCCTCTTAGAATCTTCCTCACACCAAACACTGCTAACCAACTTATTGTCATCTGTAAATTTGGAGATATTAAATTCAATTCCTTCGTCCAAATCATTAATGTATATTGTGAATAGCTGGGGCTGCAGCACTAAACCCTGCGGTACCCCACATGTCACTGCCTGCCACTCTGAAAAGGACCCATTTATTCCAACTCTCTGCTCTCTGTCTGCCATCCACATCAATACATCACCTCTGTTACCATGAGCTTTAATTTTGCTAACTAAGTAGGAGGCATGCATTCCAGTCCCCACCATTATCTGAGTTAAAAAAATTTCCTCAAATCCTTCTAAACCACCTGCCTTTCACCTTTGTCTTGACCCTTCAATGAAGAGGAACAGCTGCTTTCTGTCCACTCTGTCTGTGCCCCTCATAACTGTATACAACTCTATCAGGTGTTCCCTCAACCTTCTTTGCTCCAAAGAAAATAACCCAAGCTTCTCTGACTTCTCTACAATTAAAATGCTCCAAACCAGGCAATATCCTAATGAATCTCTTCAGTGCTGTCCGTGCAATCACATCCTTCCTATGGTATGGTGCCCAGAACTGCAAATTGTACTCAAACTAAAGTTCAGTACAGCTCCAATTTGATCTCCTTGCTCTTATAAATAAGCCTCAACAGATAAAGGCAAATGCCCTATGTTCCTCCTTAACTATCTTATTAACGTGCACTGTTATCTTCAGGGATCTGTGGACAAGCACTCCAAGATCCCTTTGTTCCTCTGAGCTTCCTAGTCATTCATAGAGTACTCCCTTGTTGCTTCTTGCAAGATGCATCACCTTAGGGTTAAATTCCATTTGTCACTTCTCTGCTCATCTGACCAATCAATTTATTGTATTTCCTGTAACCTAAGATCTTACTCCACACTGTCAATTACCCAGCGACTCTTTGTGTCAGTCATAAAGTTATCATTCTCCCACATTCTCATCTACATCGTTTATGAATATCACAAAGATCCCTGTGAAACATCACTGCACACCTGGCTCCAGTCACACAAATTTACTACCACCTTTTGCCTCTTATGCCACACAATCTTGGTGAAAAGGCTGGTTGCAAGAGAGATACAATGATTTATACAGAGATATTGATAGGTTGCATGAGTGGGCAAACAGTTGGAAATGGGCATATTGTGGGAAGTTGTCTATTTTGGAAAGGAGAATGAAAGAACAGTATTACTTAAGTGGAAAATAACTGCATGAAATGCAGAAATCCAACACACAGTTGCAGCAGGTAATCAGGAAGTCTCATGTTGACCCTTATTTTAAGGGGGCTGATGTATAAGAGTAGAGTAGTCTTACTGCAACACTACAAGGACTACTGTAAGACATTTTGGTCTGCCTACTTAAGGACATGTATTATTTCATTGGAGGCAGTTCAGAGAAGTTTCATTGGAATAATCCTTGGTCACAAGAGATCATCTTATCAGCAGAAGTTGGTTTCATTGGAATTTAGAGGAATGAGAGGTGATATTATTAAAACATATTGGATTCTTAAAGGCTTGACGGTAAATGCTGAGAAGATGTTTCCCTCACAAGAGAATTAGGACCAGAGAGCATGGTCTCCAAACAAAGGGTTGCAGTTTAAGGCTGCGAGAAGAAGGAATTTCTTCTTTCAGAGAGTTGAGTGGCTTTGGAGAGCTGTGCTGGTAGAATCCTTATGTATATTTAAGGCTGGGGTGGATTATTGATCAGTTGGGGAATCAAGGCATATGGGGAACGGACAGAAATGTTGGATCAGCCATGATTCTACAACATTGCAGAGCAGTCTCAAGGGGCCGAATGGTCTTCTACTGTTCCTATTTCCCATGGACATGCTTAAATCATGCTTAACAAATCAACTGGAATTTTTTGATGATGTATCTAGAAGACCAGATCATGGAGAACCAGCGGATGTGTTGTATTTGGATTTCAGGTTTTTGATATTGTATCTCATAAAAGGTTAATGGACAGTACTAAAGCACATTGGATAGAGATTATTATGTTGGCATGGATTGAACATTGGTTAACAGACAGGAAACAGAATGGTAATGCATGAGTCTTTTTCTGGGTGGCAAGCAGTGACTATTGGTGTACCGTCAGGTTAGTGCTTGGGCCCAATTATTCATGATATATATAAATGATGAGGGAACCAAATGCAATACTGTCAGTTTACTGAAGCACAAAGCTGGATGAGCTTCTGAAGAGGAGGCAGGAGGCTTCAAGGTGATTTTGACAAGGTGAGCGAGTGGTCAAGCACATGACAGATGCAGTACACTTTGTAATGTGCCTTTGGTGTGAAAAACAGAAAGGCAGACCAGTATTTAAATGTTAATACAGAGGAACCTTAATTATCCAAATGAGATGGGTGGGCACTTTTTCAATTGGATAATTGATTATTCGGTTAATTGATTTCCTCTGGGCCTCGGAGTTTTCTGTGGAAACCTGGTCCCTGTTCTGGAGACTAGGCAAAAGCACACTGCACGTGAGACCCCGCCCGTCCGCTCTCGACCCTGGCCCCAACCCTGTTTCTAATCATTATACCTGTAAACAAAAGACACGATCAGGGTTAAACAGCTCTTTGTTTCCTTCGGAATCTTAAGATCCCTTCGGATAATTGATATTCGGATAATCGAAGTTCCTCTGTATATGGGAAGTGTGGATGTATAAAGGGATCTGAATGATCTTATTAATGTAAGTAGACAGGATGGTACTGCAAGCAATTAGGAAATGAAATAGTATGTTGGCCGCTGATACAAGGGGATTGGAGATAGGAATGTCTGACTGCAGTTATCCAGGATATTGCAGAGTGAAGGGTGTGGGCAGATAGTCAAAGGTGAAAATGAAAGGTTATGGATAATTGAATATAGTTTAAGGGTGATAGTGGATAGACTGAGCATGACTAAGGAAAGATGATGGGTGGGAAAAATTTAATTAATTAGTAAATGTGGAAGATAAAGCTGATACCAGTAATGGTGATCACAGAACTATCACTGATTGTTGTAAAACCACATTTAGTCCCTTCCTGTCTAATAGGAACAGATATCTCTAACAGTCTAAGAGAAAAAGAAGAGTAGATATGTAGGGAAATCTCAGAGAAGTGTAAAAGTAATAGAGTAGTGTTAGTAGGGGATTTCAAATTCCCCAGCATAAACTGGAGTAGTCATAAATGTGAAAGGTTTAGTGGGGGCGTAATTTTTAAAATGCATCTCAGAGAGATTTTTAAGCCATTAAATAGAAGGTCTTACAAGAGAGGGGTTGGTCCTGAACTTAATTTTACGTAATGACACTGGCAAGTGGTTGAAATTTTATTGGAGGAGCATTTTTCTGACCATGATCATAACTCCATTAGATTCAAACTCATTATGGAAAAGGACAAAGGATGGGCCTTAAGTCAAAGTGCAAAAGTGCAGGAAGGCCAATTTTAAAAAGATCAGATATGATTTGGCCAGAGTGGACTGGGAGTAGATACTTGCAGATAATTCTGTCTCAAAGCAGTGGGATGCAAGAAGGAAGTATGGAGAGTACAGGGCCAACATATACCAATAAAGATAAAGGGCGAGACCATTAAATCTTGTGAAAACTGGATATTGAGGAATATACTGGGATGGATAAAGAGAAAAAAGGAGGCAAATGGCAGATACAGCAGAGCCCTAGAGAGGACAGAATGAGTAATAGGGAACTTTAAAGCAAGATTAGGAGAACAAAAAAGTCGCATGAAAGAATAATGGCTGATAAAAGAAAGGAAAATCCGAAGTTATTTTTCAAATACATTAAGGAAAATAGGATAAATTTAGAACCACAGTGTGGAGCCAGAGGATATAGGTAGGGTTCTAAGTGAATTATTTATGTCAGCTTTCACTAGTGAGAGGATTGATACGGATATAGAAATCAGCCAGAAGGATTGTGTCATATAATTAAAAAAATTAGCACTGACAATAAGAAGGAACTGAACGGCTTGGCAGACTTAAAGCTGGATAAATCTCCAGGGTTGGATGAAATATATCCCAAGTTGTTGAGTGAGGCAAGGGAGCAAGTAGCAGGGACACTGTCAATACTTTTTAATTCTTGTCTGGCCACAGGGGAGGTGTCAGAGCACTGGAGGATACCCAATGTGGTTCCATTATTTAAGATGGAGGAAGAGATAAACCAAGAAACTACGAGCCAGTTAGTTTAACTTCAATGGTAGGGAAACTTTTAGAAGCAGTTATGAGGGACACAATAAATTTGCATTTGGAGAGAGAGGCAGGGATTAATCAAGAACACATCCACTGAAACAATACATTTTCTCAGAGAGAAAGGGAGGGGTACTGTAGGCTTCCTAACTCATGACCTAATAATCCTATACAAGAACAAAGATTGAATAACACAAGAATTTTGAATTAGCAATGATGTGGATAGACCACCACACCTTTGCCTCCCTCATAAATGAGAGATCATTGACACCCTTTCAGAAATTGATAACTGCAAGAGATAAGGCAAGTCTTACAAGCTATCGACAAAAGCCCTATCAACATGATCGACCTTGAAACATGAAGAAAGTAACCAAAAATATACTTCACACAATGCCATCAAATGCCAATTTTGTGCCATCTCATTCTTAGGCAGTTCCTCAGTATTACAGATAGCCTATAACTCTAGTTCAGTGGGTTTTGAGATGAATAATAAACCCAATCTGAAACCTATAAAGGAAGATACTTGTGATTGTTAAAGGTCTCAGCTCTCAGTTTTTCAGGGTAATGTCCTAGGTCCAATCATCTTTAGCTGCTTTATCAAAGACTTACCCTCCATCACAGTGTCAGAAGTGGAGATGTTTGCTGTGTTACAATGCCAGATGATGTTATTACTGGAAATTTCAGATACCATGCTGAAATCTAGCTGGATAGATCCATACTTTGTTTTGATTTTAATAAAGTAATAAAGCAGAAGTTCATTAAGCAAAAGCAATGAAGATAAAATCGAATAAATCTGACTTGTTACTTATATAGCAAATGTAAAGATTTTAAAACACAAGATTACATATAATCCCAAAAGCAATCTTTTACAGATTCCAAAACACTCCTTTATAGATCTCCATAACACTCCTCCAGAATACAAAAACACTGCTTGCACAGTACTCATACCAAAGAAAACCACCTTTCACATCACCTCCATAGACTTAATTTCACTGTGATTTCTCCCCACTGTCTGGAAAATCTGATGGCTTCTTCTTGGACTTCCATTCACTTCATCTTAAACATTCTCAGCTTCAAATAACCTCTTCATGGTTTTATCCAAATACTTCTGACCTGGCAGGATCACTAAATTCCTCAGTGAGAGGTAACTGATTGTGAGCAAATGTGTCACCTGTCTTTCTCAGGACCAACTAAGTTACACATCCATCTTCATCAAAATTTCTTTAGCACTGCCTCAACCTGAAACTAAAATTAGCCCCTTTTTTCAATTATGGGTTTTTTTCTCAGACTCAACAAGAACAAGTTCAGGAACCTCCAACGGAAAGCTTAAGGCACAATTCTGCATATCTTGAACAGGTGTAAACTCGCTGAATTTACGCAAAAAACCATTAGTCCTTGAGACTACCTCTCAAACTGTTTTGAAAGAAATAACCATAGCTACAGAAATACATCCAGTTAATTATTAAACCCTTCAGACAGTGTGAGAAATGTTTCATGGAGAAAACCCACATGCTACAAATTCAATATTCAAAAATCCAAAATTGAAAACAAATTATATTAAAATCCATATAAATATCATACCCTATATCACAGGGGATGATTGCATAATGTTCAGCACCATTTGTGATTCTGTAGTTGCTGAAACCATCTACATCCAAATGCAGCAAGACCTGGACGATATCCAAGTTTGGGCTGACAAGTTGCAAATAACATTCACACCGCATAACGTCCAGACAATGATAATTTCCAACAAGAGAGACTCTTGTCAATGGCCCCTGGCATTCAATATCTTTAGACAGGATTTAGCAAACTAAAATGGGAGCATCTCCTTGCAGGTAGTCTACATTTACAGAGTGGGAGTCTTTTAAGAGTGGTATGGTAAGAGTTCAAGGTCAGCATGTTCCTCTGAAGGTAAGGGAACAAGACCAGAGAACACTGGATATGAAGGGAAATTGGAGTATGATAAAAAAGAAGAAAGAAGCATATGTCAGGTACAGTGCATTTAAAAAAAAACAGAGGAGGCCCTTTAGGAGGATCTAAAGTGTGGTGGAGTGCTTAAAAGAAATTAGGAGAGCATAGAGGGGCCATGAAATATCTTTGGCAAATAGGATTCAGAAAAATCTTAAGTATATTACGAGCACGATAATTGCCAAGGTAAGAATGTGGCCTGTTAGAGATCAAAGAGGCAACCTATGTGTGGAGCCTTAAATGAATATTTTTCCTCTGTATTCACAGGGAGAAAGACATTATAGCTAGAGATTTCAGTTGGAATGGTGAGGTTCTAGAACTTGTTTAGATTAATCATGATGAGGTATTAGATGTTTTAACAAGCATAAAGATAATCCCCAAGGCTGAGATGAGATTTATCCCAGATTGTTATGGGAAGCAATGGAAAAAAATTGCTGGGGTCTTGGTGGTGATATTCAATATCTTGCTGGCCACAGGTGATGTGCCAGATGACTGGAGGATGGTTAATGTGGTTCCTTTGTTCAATAAAGGCAGCAGGGGTAGGCCAGATCATTATAGATCAGTTAGCATGATGTCAGTGGTCGGGAAATTATTGAAAAAAAATCTGAAAGACAGGATTAATTAACACTTAGAAAAACAAGGATTGATCAGGGGTGGTCAGTACAGATTTGTTAGAGGGAGATCCTATTTGACTAATTTAATTGAGTTTTTTGAAACAAGTGACTAAATATATTGATGAGGGTAGTACAGTTGATGTGATTTACATTTACTTCAGTAAGACCTTTGACAAGGTCCCAAATGCAAGCTGGTGGAAAAGATGGAAGCTCATGGGATGCGAGGCAAGTTGGCAAACTGGATCCAAAATTGGCTTGCAAATAGGAGGCAAAGTGTGATGGATGGTTGTTTTTGTGATTGGAAACCTGTGACCAGTAGTGTACCACAGAGATTGGTGCTGGGGCCCTTGCTGTTTATTTAGTACATTAACAACCTGGATGTGATTGGAGTAGATATAATTGATAAGCTTACAGTTGACATGAAAATTAGTGGTGTGGTCGATAATGAGGAGGATAATCTCAGGCTACATTCTGATATTGATCAGCTGGTAAATTGGGCAGAGTAATGATATTTAATCTTGATAAATGTGGGTGATGCATTTTGGGAGGTGTAAAAAGGGAAGGATATTCACAATGAATGGTGGGCTCCTGGGGAGCAATGAGGGACAAAAGGATTTTGGCATACAAATCCATAAATCCCTGAAGATGTCTGCATAGGTAGTGAAGAAGACATATGGGATGCTTGCCTTCATTAGCTGGGGTGTAGAATATAGGAGCAAGGAAGTCTTATTACAACTTTGTAAAACATTGGTTTGGACATTGGTGGAATACTGTGTACTCTGGTTGCCATACAATCCCATTGTTGTAGGTCTGGAGTGACATGTTGGTCAGACTAGGTAAGTACAACAGATTGCCAAATGGGATTTTACACTAATGGTCACCATTACTGAGACTCACTTTCAATTCCAGATTATACTAATTGAATTTAAATTCCACCAATGGCGTGATTAAATCATCGAATTCCTACAGTGTGGAAACAGGCCATTCGGCCCAACAGGTCTACACTGACCCTCTGAAGAGCATCCCACCTAAACCTATGCCCCTACCCTATTACTTTACATTTCCCCTGACTAATGCCTCTAACGACATATGCCTGAACACTGTGGGCAATTTAGTATGGCCAATTCACCTAACCAGCGCATCTTTGGACTGTGGGAGGAAACTGGAGCACCCTGAGAAAACCCATGCAGACACAGGGAGAATGTGCAATCTCCATACGGACATTTGCCTGAGTCTAGAATTGAACCTGGGTGCCTGGCGCTGTGAGACAGCAGTGTTAACCACTGAGCTACCGTGTTCTCAGAGCATTAGCAAGCCCATGCCTTGGATAAATCAAGCAATATTTACATCATCTCCCGAGAATTGTCTTTTTCTGCCTATTTGCCAAGTATTTGGGGACCTTCTTAACCTCTGCAGATGCAGGACATGCCCCCTCTTCCACCTCCTCCACTAAACACCTCCAGTATCTCCTCTGGAAGAGATGCAGGTCTGGCTTTAACTAGTAATGGGCAGTGTGGCTCAGTGGTTAGCACTGCTGCCTCACAGCACCAGGTTCCAAGTTCGATTCCAGCTTTGGGCGACTGTGTGGGGTTGGCACATTCTCCCCGTGTCTGCATGGGTTTCCTCCCACAGTTCAAAGATGTGCAGGTCAGGTGAATTGGCCATGCTAAATTGCCCGTAGTGTTAGGTGCATTAGTCAGAGGGAAATGGGTCTGTGTGGGTTACTCTTTGGAGGGTCAGTGTGGACTGATTGGGCCGAAGGGCCTGTTTCCGCACTAATCTAGTCTAATCTAATCTAGTAACAATATTAGAGTCCCCGCTAATGTGTGCATTCAATGAACAAGAGTATTTAGTACAATTTACATGCAGAGATTGTGATAGCGAACAGGCAGAACCAAGATGAAGTGTTACATTGAACAGGTTGTTACATTGACGGAGGTAGTTTCGGTGCATGTAAAATCTGACATTTTCAGTAAAATTAATTGTGATGTTCAGGTCAATTACAATCGCAGAGTAAGCTGGGCAAGTACATCTAACAAGAACTTTCAAATTATTACAAAATATCGAGGGAAGAAGATCCTTTCACAGGGTTTATAGATTTTATTAACTTTTCCGTAATAATAAAAATCTGTGATAAAATGAGCTGTTGCATTTGTGATGGAAACCAGTCCTCAAGGTATGGTTGGCTGGACATCTTGCATTTTGATTAACATTGATTTTCCGTCTTCACATTCTTTTGAGGATGATGCACACTTAGTATCTTAAAAATCATGCTTCCTTGCTGTTTATTTATCTACAACGATCACTTGATGGGATTGATATGTACTTGCCCTTTTTCACAACTATTTAAAGTAACATGTTTATTATCCTCACTGATTAAAAAGCTAACAGCCATTCACATTCTAAGAACTTTAAACAATGAATCTTTACATGATCTGAATTGATCCTTTTAATCATTTCTTGACCTGTCATGGACTGTAGCTAACCTTCTACACACCTAATCTGTGATGCGATGTCTATTTTACACATAGAATATAATTTTAACAAATATATTTAGGGATATGATGGCAAAGTTTACTATAATGAAGCCAATTCAATCCTACATCATCTTTCAATCTCGTCTACAACTTTCATTGCTTATAATGTGGTCTCTGCACTGAGCAGATGAAAGACAGATTGGGTGACCATTTTATAGATGACAAATGTTCTGTCCATAAAAATGACTCTAAACTTTCAGTTGCCAACCACTTCAACACACCACTGTGTTCTCATGACAATATTTCTGTCTCAGGCCAACTGTAGTGCTCGAGAGAGGCCGAGTGCAAGCTGGAGAAAGAATATCTCATCTTCCACCTTGGACCTTACAACCTTTAGGATTCAACATTGAGTTTAACAATTTCAGAACATAAACACCCTCCTCTAAGTTTTGTCCCCTCCCTCCCTATAGATCCTGTTTTGTATGGGTTGTTCCCAGCACAGGCATGCATTTTCAGCCATTCACATTTCTTGTTAACACCCTGTTCACCATCTAACTTCTTCTCAGCTTGTCCTCAGCAATCTATTTGATTGACTGTTCTTTTGACCCTCATCTCCCTGCCTATTTGCAGGACCTTTCCACTTATCCCCTTGTAATGTTTAAGATATAGATATGAGGCTGAATTATGCAGTAACCTTATTTTCAGTTTGATAACTGGGATCAACATTTTTTCTGCAGCATAACATTGTGACTTTCTCATATTTTATCAGATAAAGACATTATTACATTATAGTAAAAGCATAAAAAAGGGCTGAAACTCCTGTTTCATTTAGGACGGAGAGACATCACGAAACGCACAGTTGGAGCTGTTGGATTCAATGCAACACCAGTAGCTATGGAAAACGCCAAGCCTGCCGACCTATCCAATGAAGACTTTGATACATTTGATGGTATTTTGTGTAAACCGCTGCCTTGGTCACAGGTTTCACTTGTGATTTTATCATATGAAAATACCATTGGTAAGATTACCTTCTACTTAGTATCGCCTTTGCTTTTAATGGTTCGTTGCTACATACCTAAAAGTATCTACCAAGACAGTAGCAGAGCTTTTATAAATGTGTTATTATATGGTGGCTATGTTTATTGTAAAGACACTTGTTCAGGTGTCTGTCGATGAACAGGACAATTATGGGTACTTAAATCACAAACGTAGTTCAACTGAGGAATACTTTCAATACATTTTCAAATTTTTCAGTCAATTGTTTAACTAACTGTTAGAATAGTGTATCTCTCACCATTATACATTCGTACATTTAATCTGAACAACATTTAATGCAATGCCGGATGTACCACCTTGGGTGTTCTGTATGAATTTGGGTGCTGTGGTCACTGTTGCAGATTGATCACAAAATCAAAGTATCTATTAGAAATAGTAATGTGATTCAAATTCCCATTATATTCTTCAAAATGCTCCTCATAGCTATTTATTTCTGAGAAAGTAATAACCATTTGTATAGTTTGACAGGACCTTAGTTAAGGGAATCCGGGGTTATGAGGAGGTGGCAAGAGAATGGGGTTGAGAAACATAAAATGATTGAATGGCAGAGCAGACTCTAATGGCTTAATATTGCTCCTGTAACAGGGATAGATAGGCTATTGATTGATTGGGATATGAATTGCTTAGAAGAACAAAAGAACAAAGAATGTTACAACACAGGAACAGATCCTTTGGCCTTCCAAGCCTGCGTCGTTACAATCTTCTAAGGATCTTTATCTCTCTGCTGTTTGTCCATTCATGTATCTGTCGAGATACATCTTAAATGACGCTATCGTGCCCACCTCTAACACCTCTGCTGACAATGCGTTCCAGGCACCCACCACCCTCTGCATAAATAACTTTCCATGCATATCTCCCTTAAACTTTTCTCCTCTCACTTTGAACTCTTAACCCACTCTGAGAAAAAGCATCTTGCTATCTACCCTGCCTACCTCTCATGATTTTGAGAACCTCAATCAAGTCTCCCCTCAACTTCCATCTTTCTAATGAAAACAATCTTAATCTATTCAACCTCTCTTCATAACCAGGGCCCTCCATACCAGGCAACATCCTGGTGAACCTCCTCTGTACCCTCTCCAAAACACTCATGTCCTTTTGGTAATGTGGCGACCAGAACTAAACACAGTATTCCAAATATGGATGACTCAAAGTCCTATACGACTGTAACATGACCTGCCAAATCTTGCACTCAATACCCCGTCTGTTGAAGGAAAGCAAGCTGTACGCCTTCTTGACCACTCAATCGAACTTCGTTGCCACCTTCAGGGTATAATGGACCTGAACACCCAGATCTCTCTGTACACCAATTGTCCCCAGGGCTTTTCCATTTAATGTAAAATTTGATCTGAAATTGGATCTTCCAAAGTGCATTATTTCGCATTTGTCGGGATTGAGCTCCATCTGCCTTTTCACTGCCCAACTCTCCAACCTATCTATGTTCTGTTGCATTCTCTGAAGTCCCCTCGACTTTCTGCTACTCCACAAATCTTAGTGTCATCTGCAAACTTGCTAATCTGACTACCGATACCTTCCTCCAGATCATTTATGTATAAAGTCCGTGTATATGACATCGGCAGCCCTTCCCTCATCAATCAATTTTGTCACTTGCTCAAAGAATTGTTTTAAGTTGGTAAGACATAACCTTCCCTGCACAAAGCCATGCTGCCTATCACTAATAAGCCCATTTTCTTCCAAGCGTAAATAGATGCTATGGAGAAAGTGAGAACTGCAGATGCTGGAGATCAGAGTCAAGAGTGTGGAGTTGGAAAAGCACAGTAGGTCAAGCAGCATTCGAGGAGCTGGAGAATCGACATCTTGGGCATAAGCCCTGATTCCTGATGAAGGGCTTATGCCTGAAACATCGGTTCTCCTGCTCTTTGGATGCTGCCTGACCTGCTGTGCTTTTCCAGCACCACACTCTTGATGTAAATAGATCCTATTCCTCACTAACTTCTCCAGCAGCTTCCCTACCACTGACGTCAGGCTCACTGGTCAATAATTACCTGGATTATCCCTGCTACCTTTCTTAAACAAGAGGACAACATTACCAATTCTCCAGTCCTCTGGGTCCTCACCCTTGTTCAAGGATGCCGCAAAGATATCTGTTAAGGCCCCAGTTATTTCCTCTTTCGCTTCCCTCAGTAACCTGGGATAGATCCCATCCGGACCTGGGGACTTGTCCACCTTAATCCCTTTGAGAATACCCAACACTTCCTTCCTCCTTATGTTGATTTGACCCAGAGTAATTTAACATCTATCTCTAACCTGAACATCTGTCATGTCCCTCTTTCCGGTGAATGCCAAGACAAAGAATGGTATGACTAGTGTGGTATGACTGTTAAAGTCTCCAGTTTCTGTGTACAGTCTGTAATGATAAAGATATTTATAGTGATTGTAACAACATTAACCAAATGGACCTCATAGAATATGAATTCCATGATTGGGAGTGTTAATCTGGTCCAGTCAAGGAGTTCTGTCTGATAAGTAAGAACAAGTATGTCAGACACCCTGTTCACTGAGTGCTGGCTTGGGGGAGCTGGATCAGTGTCAAGGACTTTCCACATGTAAATAAAAGGTGACTTGGTGATGGGATACCAGTCGCTTTGGAGTTTTTTTCAGTGGCAATGAGAGGAAAGCAAACCCTTGAAGAAATTCATTTGCAACAGTTGCCTTTGGGTTGGGTTAAGCATTTCTGGCATCAGGCTGTTATTTGGGAAGTTTGACTCATTTTTTCCTATTGTTAAAGACTGGGCGCAATATGTGGAAACAATGTGTTTTTTTTCATGGGCAAATGACACTGGGGCAGATGGAAAGCAACCAGTAATTCTGCCGACAGCTTGTTTATTAGGACCCTAACTTTCCATGAGGCACCACATACTAAACCCTTTCAAATGCTTATGGATTTAGCAAAGAAATGTTACAATCCCCAAGCGTCCCCTAATTCTGAGACGCTATCGGATTTACTTGGCACTTCAAGAACCAGGGAAATCCGTATCAGGATTGTTGACTAGGTTAGAACAACTAGCAGAGGAATGTGACTTTGGTTTAACTTTTAATGAGTTCTGAGAAACTGTTTGGTATATCACATTAATAATGCAACCATTCAAAAGCCTTACTAGCTGAAGCCCAACTGGACTTCAAACAGGCACTACAACTGACTTTGTCTTTAGAAAATGTGGCAAGTGGAACATATGAGTTGCTGGATATTCTGTGGAGGTGGACACCCTCTCCATTCCAATGGAGCTTGGGGGACACTGCATAGTGCAGGCAATTGCATAACCTCACTCAAGGCATATCCCAAACAGAGGGACACTGGTTCAGCGCACAGCAAAACCCCAAACAATGCCAAGCCTTGGCCAAACAGTGAAACTTTTCTTCAGGATCTGGGCTGGCAAGTTGCTGCCAGTATGCAGATTCGAGAAAGCAAAAGAGTCCCAGTAGACCTAAATTGAGTTAGAGAACTTATAAGCTGGTATACAGAAGAGTGCACACCCTGGAAAGCCCACCTACATCTGGTTTGGAACAGTTAGCTTGCTTAGCAACATCCAAATCAGAAGCAATCAAAATAATCATCTGGTTAAATGGTCACCCAGTTCTAATGGATGTCAGTACTGGTGTGACTGTTTCAGTGATTGCAGAACCAGTCTTTAACAAAGTTCATTCTGGTCTCTAACCCTTATGTTTGCATGAGATCTTGGTGAGATTGAGAAACTGTACTGGGTAACCCTTACAGGTTGAGAGTGTAACTTCGGTTCCGATCTCTTACAAGAAGCATTTATCAGTGATTGTAATGCAAGGTTTAGGCCCAAGCTTATGGGTTGGGAAAGATTCACCTGGATTGGCTCAGCATTTTTCAGTTAGAAAAGTGAAGTGAGTGAAGTCCTGATTAAATATCTGGAGGTTTTTCAGGAAGGTCGAGGAGCCAAGGCCACCTGCTTGTTGATCAAAAAGTAATTCCACAATTCTGCAAGGCCTGCCCAGTCCCATTTTCCTTATGGGAAAAAAAATAGAGGCAGAAATTAGAAGGCTGGAAAGTGAAGGAATCATCAAACCAGTCTAGTTCGTGGAATGGGCAGCACTGGTTGTGAAGCCAGATGGGTTGGTTTGCCTTTGCAGGGATTTAAACAGTTGATAAATTGGTGTTTGCAGCTGGATAAATACCCAGTCACTCACATCAGGATTTATATGCAACGCTATTGATGGGGCTGTCCTTCATGAAGCTGGAAATGAGCCATTTGTACTTGCAATTACAGTTAGATGAAGATTTCCAGAAATATGCTGTTATTGATACTCATAAGGGTTTGTACCAATATACAAGACTGCAATTTGGGGTATCATCAGCCTACGCAGTTTTTCAGTGGACGATAGAGAACATTTTACAAGGTCTACCCAAGGTTACCATTTATCAAAATGATGTTCTAATAACAGGGAAGATCAATAAGGAGCACTTAGAGGACTGGACATAGTCTTAGATATTTCTTAGAAGGGAAAAATGTGTGCTCTACACTCCCCAAGTGACTTACTTTGGACTACAGAGTCAACAAGACTGGGTTACATCCATTGGAAGATAAAGTGAAGGTAATCAAAGGTACCCTGTCTCCCATATGTGTACAGGAGCTTAGGCCCTTTCTTTGGCTGATGAATTACTAAGAAAAGTTCACACATAACCTGGCGCCCATCCTGACGGTGAACCCTGGACTTGGTTACACAATGATTATACAGGTCGTCTCATGGGCTCAATGTTCTTGGTCATTGTGGATGCCTGCACAAAGTGTCTGGACATGCATACAGTCCATTCATCAAACACTGGGATAATGATGCAAAAACTGCACTGATCATTTGCAATACATGGACTCCCAGAAGTGTTGGTCATAAATAACGGGACGTTTTTTACCAGCATAAAACTTGAGTGTTTCCCAAAGTCAAATGGTATTTGACATATATGACAAATGGCTATGACCTTTGACATGCCATTCATAAGACCATAAGACGTAGGAGTGGAAGTAAGGCCATTCAATCATGGCTGATGGGCATTTCAACTCCACTTACCCATTCCTCCCCATTCACTACCCAATGGTCTGGCAGAAAGAGCAATCCACACTTTGAAGACAGGCTCAAAGAAACTGCCTACAGCTTCACCAGATACCAAACTGTCCCGGTTCATATTTGATAACAGGACAACCCCTCATGCGATTACAGGGATAGCTACAGCAGAGTTGCAAATGTGGTGAAGATTCCACACCAGATTAAATCTGATTTACCTAGATATGGGAGTGGGGGAGAGGGTGGAACAGCATCAGGTCTGCCAGTGCTGGACAAAAGATTGCGCAAAGCGAGAGATTACTTCAGGAGATGAAGTTTGGTGTCGGAACCACGGGAATGGGCCTGCATAGGTAACAGGCATGATTGATGTGAGGTCAATGGTGAATGAGGTTTGGGCAGTTATGATGGTCCTGAATAAGCATGTGAATTATCTGAAAGCTGCAAAATCTTAAAAGGTGCGGGAGCAAATGTACCTGGTTCCTCAACTGCCTTTCCGACTAATCCAGAACTCCTGGGTTTCTTGGAATCTGAGATGGACATGGTGGATATTGCCACCCAATCGCTTTTGCTGTCTGAAAAGAAGAATGAATTTCTTCTGAGATGGTCCAGGTGCAAGAGGTGAGCTATTGTGTGCTGCAGGTAGTGAAGAAGGCTAATCGCATGCTGGCCTTCATAACAAGAGGGATTGAGTATAGAAGCAAAGAGGTTCTTCTACAGCTGTACAGGGCCCTGGTGAGACCTGGAGTATTGTGTGCAGTTCTGGTCTCCAAATTTGAGGAAAGACATTCTGGCTATTGAGGGAGTGCAGCGTAGGTTCATGAGGTCAATTCCTGGAATGGCGGGACTACCTTACGCTGAAAGACTGGTGCGACTGGGCTTGTATACCCTTGAGTTTAGAAGACTGAGAGGGGATCTGATTATAAGATTATTAAAGGATTGGACACTCTGGAGGCAGGAAACATGTTTCCGCTGATGGGTGAGTGCCGAACCAGAGGACACAGTTTAAAAATACAGGGTAGACCATTTAGGACAGAGATGAGGAGAAACTTCTTCACCCAGAGAGAGGTGGCTGTGTGGAATGCTCTGCCCCAGAGGGCAGTGGAGGCCCAGTCTCTGGATTCATTTAAGAAAGAGTTGGATAGAGCTCTCAAGGAGAGTGGAATCAAGGGTTATGGAGATAAGGCAGGAACAGGATACTGATTAAGGATGATCAGCCATGATCATATTGAATGGTGGTACAGGCTCGAAAGGCAGAATGGCCTACTCCTGCACCTATTGTCTGTTGACTATTGCATGCTACCTGTATCAGAGGCAGAATTGGAGAAACCTGACCCAGTGCTAAAGAACCCCAGGAGGTGCTACAAAAACAAACTGGCCTATTTGCTTGGACTCATGGGGAGGGATGTAGTGATTGTGACAAGCCAGCCAGGTAGATCTCATCAAATATGAGTTTCCTGATTGGGGCTGTTAATCTGATCACTCCACGTGTAAATAAAGGGTGACTTGGTGATGGGACCCCAGCTTTATGGAGTTATTTCAGTGTTGTTATTTCAGTGGTTGTAGATTACTTTTTTGTTTCAAACTGATAGAATAGAAAATCATTTCAGGTTCCTTTCGTAGAATACTATTTACTGGCTTTCATTGTGAAGTACGCACAAGATGATTGTGGCTTTGTTGGAATGCTCACACACTCAAACAGCAGCTATCACTCATGGTTTATGCCCATGAAATAGTCAAGTGTTGAAGGCATCTGTGAAACCACTCTCTAGAACGCATCTCTGTTTTCACGTGAAAAGGAGAGAGAAGATAAATCAGAAACAAAGCGTCCATTATCCTTGTGCAACAGTACACAAAATAAACCAACTCTATTTTGATGAACCAGTAACATGGGAATGAAAAAAAAATCAAGGAAAGGATTTGAAGGCTATTCTGAATATTTGTTTCTAAAAAGATCTAAAATATATCTGAATTGCACGTTTGATCAATATAGGCAATAATAGGCTGTTCTGAATATGTTTCTAAAATGTAATAGAATATACAAGAAGTGCCTTTTGATGTTGCTTTTTGTGTGCTTGTAAATAGAATTACTTCGAATAAATGGTCGAAGGAGTTTGTGTGGACAGGCCCTCCACGAACAAGGAAACGTTCACTTCTATGCGGGAAACAGGAGGTATATTTAAAATGCCGTTAGATATTTGAACCCCATGTTGTAAAGTTTATAGAACATAGAACATAGAACAATACAGCACAAAACAGGCCCTTCGGCCCACGATGTTGTGCCGAACATCTATCCTAGATTAAGCACCCATCCATGTACCTATCCAATTGCCGTTTAAAGGTCGCCAATGATTCTGACTCTACCACTCCCACGGGCAGCGCATTCCATGCCCCCACCACTCTCTGGGTAAAGAACCCACCCCTGACATCTCCCCTATACCTTCCACCCTTCACCTTAAATTTATGTCCCCTTGTAACACTCTGTTGTACCCGGGGAAAAAGTTTCTGACTGTCTACTCTATCTATTCCTCTGATCATCTTATAAACCTCTATCAAGTCACCCCTCATCCTTCGCCGTTCCAACGAGAAGAGGCCGAGAACTCTCAACCTATCCTCGTACGACCTATTCTCCATTCCAGGCAACATCCTGGTAAATCATCTCTGCACCCTCTCCAAAGCTTCCACATCTTTCCTAAAGTGAGGCGACCAGAACTGCACACAGTACTCCAAATGTGGCCTAACCAAAGTCCTGTACAGCTGCAACATCACTTCACGACTCTTGAGTTCAATCCCTCTGCTAATGAATGCTAATACACCATAGGCCTTCTTACAAGCTCTATCCACCTGAGTGGCAACTTTCAAAGATCTATGTACATAGACCCCAAGATCCCTCTGTTCCTCCACCTGACTAAGAACCCTACCGTTAATCCTGTATTCCGCATTCTTATTTGTTCTTCCAAAATGGACAAGCTCACACTTGGCAGGGTTGAACTCCATCTGCCACTCCTCAGCCCAGCTCTGCATCATATCTAAGTCCCTTTGCAGCCGACAACAGCCCTCCTCACTGTCCACAACTCCACCAATCTTCGTATCATCTGCAAATTTACTGACCCACCCTTCGACTCCCTCGTCCAAGTCATTAATAAAAATTACAAACAGCAGAGGACCCAGAACTGATCCCTGCGGAACTCCACTTGTAACTGGGCTCCAGGCTGAATATTTACCATCTACCACCACTCTCTGACTTTGACTGGTTAGCCAGTTTTCTATCCAATTGGCCAAATTTCCTTCTATCCCATGCCTCCTGACTTTCTGCATAAGCCTACCATGGGGAACCTTATCAAATGCCTTACTAAAATCCATGTACACCACATTCACTGCTCTACCCTCATCCACATGCTTGGTCACCTCCTCAAAGAATTCAATAAGACTTGTAAGGCAAGACCTACCCTTCACAAATCCGTGCTGGCTGTCCCTAATCAAGCAGTGTCTTTCCAGATACTCATAAATCCTATCCCTCAGTACCCTTTCCATTACTTTGCCTACCACAGAAGTAAGACTAACTGGCCTGTAATTCCCGGGGTTATCCCTATTCCCTTTTTTGAACAGGGGCACAACATTCGCTACTCTCCAGTAACTTGGGAAGACTTCAATGCATTTAATTTTATTTATTTTGTGTGTGTTGGAGTATCAATTTCTTGGGAGCATTCCAAACAAGAAAATAATAAATTGAGTGGAGACCTTTGCCTTTACTTTCATGCATTAATCCCCTTTTGGTCCCAATTCTATTTTACTCACTTTTACTCTTTATAGATTTTTAAAAGACTCTTGCATTCCCTTTTCTGTTATTTCCCAAAATCTTCCCATGTTAGCTTTCTTTCTCTTATTTCTTTTTCATTTTTCCTTTTGAGCATTCACTATTCCTCCTGAATCTCACGTGTTATTAATATAACATTTAACAGACAGTCTTTTTCTGCATCTGTATTTGCCTTTGACTAGGAATCAATACAGTAAGAAAATGTTTTAATTTATTAAAATTCCTGTGGAGTCTGTAATTGTGTTTAAAGTTGTTTTTTTGAAAAGGATTTTTAAGTGTTTGCCTCAGTGTAATCAACTGTAGTTTTACAGGCTTATAGAGAAATAAAGCATAGAAAAAAAACCCTTTGGCCCAACTCAAACCAAGTTTCCCATACTAAACTAATTCCACTTGCCTGCATTTGGCCCATAAATATCTAAACCTTTCCAATTCATGTACCTGTCCAAAAATCTTTAAATGTAATAACTGTGCCTGTATCTTCCTTTGACAGTTTATAAACGTACAAACAACCCTCTGTGTGAAAATGTTGCTCCTCAGGACCCTTTTAAATCTTTCTCTCCTCACCTCCTACTTTTGAACTCTCTCATCGTAGGGAAAAGACCTTTGCTATTTACCTTACCTATGCCCTCATATTTTATAAACCTCAATTTCCTATGCTCCTGGAAAAAAATGTCCCAGCCTACCCAATCTCTCCTTATAACTCATACCCTCAAGACCTGGCAATATCCTGATATATCTTTTCTGAATCCTATCCAGTTTAATAATATCCTTCCTATTGCACCATGATCATTGGCAGTCCCTCGTAGATTAGGATGACTCTTCCAGTCTCAGGGTGAGTCCATTGGTGGCTGAACAGACATTGGTGGCGGCTACCACAGGTTCTCTTACACTTGGGGAAGAAGTTGGTTACGGGAAGACATGTGTGAGTTATTGGTATGGCAGTGTGTTGCTTTCACTGGTTTTGCTTGGCTTCAGATTTTTCTGGATAGCAAGTCTCGAGGTGCGCAATGCCATTCCGAATACTTCTCCTCCACTTTGAACTGTCTTGGGTCAATGATTCCCCGGTGTCTGTGGGAATGTCACACTTTGCCAGTGAGGCTTTGAGGGTATCACTGAATGTTTTCTCTGTTCACCTGGGGCTCACCTGCTGTTTTGTAGCTGGGACAAGAGCATCATCTGGGGAGTTGCATGTCGGTCACGCAGATGATGTGCCCAGCCCATCGTAACCATTGGTGGTCAGTGCCTCGATGCTGGGGATTTCTGCCTGGTCGAGGACACTGGTATTGGATTCATTGGATCTGTGCAGGCAGCCTTGATGGTACTGCTGCAGCACCTTGAGGTGTCTGCTGTAGTCAGACCATGTCTTAGAATCATGTAGGATCGTGGGAACTATCACAGCTCTATCAACAATGAGCTTGAGGTCAAATTTGATGTTGTTGTCCTCAAACACCTTTTTCGTAATGTGGTTGAACGTTGTGCTAGCACACTGGAGGCAGTGTTGGATCTCTTCATCAATAGCCACTTTAGCCTTCCTATAGCAGGCAACCAGAATTGTACATAGTCCTTCAAAAGTGACCTCTCCAATGTCATGTACAACCTCAACATAAGATCCCAACCCCCAAACTTAATGGGGGGAGAGAGAAAGAGATGGCGAGCAACACTAATTAGGCGAGTTAGGAGAAAGAAAAATGACTAAATGCACTGCATCACACTGGTAGCCGAGGAAAAGATTTTACAAGCATCTGATTCTCCAACCAGCAGTCAGGTCTAATGATTAATTAGTGATGCATCCTTAACTCATGATGAATCCATTCAGTGATTCTGTGAACAGTAGAGAATTTTGCTTATTTCATTTTACATGTTCTGTTTTCCTCTATCTGTATTGCTGCTTTCTACATGTGTTCGCATTTGTGTGCTCATCACCTTCTCCCTTCCCCAGTCCTGCATTTAATTCTCCAGTGTATCTGACTTCTATTTTAACTTCTTTCTTGTTGGTATAGCTCCCAGGTCATGGCTCATCAAGCCACGTGCAGGAGTATTTCTTATTATCCAAAGAAAGCCTCTCTATGAAAAGTTTACTATTATTATTTACGCTTATTATTTGACAGTAAGAAGAGAAACAGAATTCCACAAATTCTTGGAGCAGTGATATATGACCAAGCTAAAAGGAATTGAATCCTAAAAGGTAGTGCATATATCTGAGGCATGTAAGAGCTGAGAGCTTATATCAGAGGACCAGATAATACACTGGTTTTGGTTGCTGGAGTGGTAATTCTCAAAAATTGTGCAATTAGGATTGACATGACCTGAGTGAAAGAGGATTACTAGAGATGTGTATTAGCAGTGCAAACTGTACGGGGAGTACAGCTGTAGGGGAGCACTGGAACAAAATCAATTGAGTGGGAAGGTGAAAACTTGTAAGTCCTGAGAAGCTGTGTTGGAAAGACTGACAGTGTAGGAGAAAGTGAGGACTGCAGATGCTGGAGATCAGAGCTGAAAATGTGTTGCTGGAAAAGCGCAGCAGGTCAGGCAGCATCCAAAGAGCAGGAGAGTTGACGTTTTGGTCATGAGCCCTTCTTCAAGAGTGGAAGAGAGCTTCCTGAAGAAGGGCTCATGCCCGAAATGTCGACTCTCCTGCTCCTTGGATGCTGCCTGACCTGCTGCGCTTTTCCAGCAACACACTTTCAAGACTGACAGAGTACATGGTGTTACATTTATGTGAGCAATGATAGGGGATGTAAGTCTATCTTTGTGAAATTTTCTCTTTCTTTTTGAAGCATTGTTTGCTTGTTAAGTCATCTGTGCTTCTCACAAAATGATCATAACACTTCATCCTACTCCTTAGCTCATACATCATACAAGGTGGTCTTTTGTCTTCCTATCCTTCACTGGCATTGTGCTTCAACTGTAAACTATCACCACTTTTAAAGCAGTTTATTTTCTATTTTAGTGCTCTGCTCCAGAACATCCTCTTAATCTGAGATTTTAATATTCTCCTTACTGCTCACAGAATCATCATGAGTGAAGGACCCATCACTGATTAGTAATCAGACCTGACTGTTAATTAGAGAGCCAGATGCTTATAAAATCGTTTCATTAACTACCATCATGATGCAGTGTGCTTAGTTGGTTTTCTTTCTCCTAACTCACCCAGTTAGTGTTTTACACTCTCTCTCTCTCTCTCTCTCTCTCTCTCTCTCTCCTCCTCCTCCAACGTGCGTTTTTTTCTCTCTCCCTTCTTGGACCTTTTTGGAACTCATTATATCTCCAAGTGTTGCTGCCATCCATGCAAACGACAATTAAGCAAGGAGACCTCAAGGGCCCAGATACTGAAAATTGGCAACAAACATCTGATGAACGGCTTTTGCCTGAAACATTGATTCTCCTGCTCCTCGGATGCTACCTGACCTGCTGTGCTTTTCCAGCACCACACTCTCGACCCCAATACTCACCAATAGCAGATTTTGGGAAACAAATTAGTCATTCCAGTTAACTCCCATTCCAAAGCAAGAGAATTGGACAACTTAATTTTTTTGTAATTGATGTCATGACATACATATAAGAAAAGTTGTTTTAATTTACAGAGCAGCTATTGGATGTTGGTGCCAAGCAATTGATACAATATTAAACATGACTGACTTTATCCATAAATGGAAACAGTTGGAAAGCAGCAGCAGCATTTCATTGGAGCATTCCAAAGATTACAGTGAAGCCTTACTAGATCGAGCTGGAATTTGGGGTTGTTTACAAGCTGGAGTCTTATCTGCAAAAATAGCTCAGTAAGTATCACCATATATCAAATTATAAAATAGAGTCATAGAGATCTATAATAGGGGAAAAGGCCCTTCAACCCATTGCATCCACATCAGACAAAAACAACCATCTAACTTTTTACCAGCACTTGGTCCATAATCATGTATAGTGCACACCTACATACTAGTTGTATCTTATGAGGGTTTCTGCCTGTACTGCCCTTACAATCAGTGAGTATCTAAATTCAGGATGAAAAGGTTTTTTACTCACATATCATAGATGTGGGCAATGCTTCTGATATAATCTGCTTGGATTTCAGCAAGGCTTTTGATGAGGTCCTGCATGGGAGACTGAAAGAAAAGGTAGGAGCCCATGGGATCCAAGGAAATTTGGCAAATTGGATCCACAATTGGCTGAGTGGCAGAAAGCAAAAGGTGATATTTTGAAATGTGTTTTTCTGACTGGCAGTTCTGTGCCCCCTTGGGTCATGCAGGGGTCAAGTTAAATCTAGCTATTATGGTCACTGTCTTCATAATGGTCACCTGCTGTTACTTCATCCACTTGGCCTGCTCATTCTCTAAGACTGAAACTAGAATTGCATCCCTTCTCATTGGGCTTGTTAAGTGCTGGCTAGGAATGTTTTCTTGAATTAGTTTGAGAATTTTGTACACTGTGCTTTTCACACTGTCCATATTCCAGTTGATATTAGGTAGCTGAAGCACCAATTACTGTTGCCATATTGTTTGTAATCAAGAAATGTGCCTACATATTTGCTCTTCTATCTCCCTCCCATGCTTTGGCAGTCTATAGTACACTCCAAATACATAAGAACTAGAAGCAGGAGTAGACCGTCTGGCCCTTCAAGCCTGCTCCGCTATTCAGTAAGATTGTGGCTGATCTTCGTGTGGGCTCAACTCCACTTAACCGTCCTCTTACTGGAACCATTAATTCTTTTGCTGTTCAAAAAATTATCTATCTTAGCTTTTAAAACATTTATTGAGGAAGCCTCAATAACTTCACTGGGCAAGGAAGTCCACAGATTTACAATTCTCTGGATGAAGAAGCTCCTTCTCAATTTAGTCCTAAATCTGCTCTGTCTAATTTTGAGGATATGCCCTCTTGTCCTAGCTTCACCTGCCAGTGGAAACATCTTCTCCACATCATTCTTATCTATTCCCTTCATAATTTTATATGTTTCTGTAAGATACCCCCTCATTCTTCTAGATTCTATAATCCTAGTCTACTCAGTCTCTCCTCATAAGCCAACCCCCAATTCCGAATCAAGCTAGTGAACCTCCTTTGCACCCCTTCTAGTGCCAACACATCTTTTCTAAAGTAAGGAGACCAAAACTACACGCAGTACTCCAGGTGTGGCCTCACCAGCACCCTGTACAGCTGCAACATAACCTCCCTGTTTTTAAGCTCAATCCTTTTAGCAATGAAGGATAAAATTCCATTTGTCTTCCTAATTATCTGTTGCACCTGCAGCCAACCTCTGTGATTCACACACAAGGACACCCAGGTCCCTCTGCATAGCAGTGTGCTGCAATTTTTTACGATTTAAGTAGTAGTCCAAATTACTGTTATTCCTACCAAATGGATGACTTCACATTTACTAACGTTGTATTCCATCTGCCAGACCTTTGCCCACTCACTTAAAATATCTATGTTCCTCTGCAAAGTTTCACAGGCCGCTGCACATTTTGCTCTACCACTCATCTTAGTATCATCTACATGTGGTCCCCAACTCCAAAAATCATCTATATAAATTGTGAATAATTGCGGTCCCAACACTTATCCCTGAGGCACACCACTAGTTACTGATTGCCAACCAGAATAGCACTCATTTATCCCCACTCTTTGCTTCCTATGTGTCAACAAACCCCTATCCATGATAATACTTTACCCTTAATGCCATGCATCTTTACCTTATGCAGGAGCCTCTTGTGCGGCACCTTGTCAATGGCCTTTTGGAAATCTAGGTACACTACAACTACAGGGTCACCATTATTCACCTTTCTTGTAATGTCTTCAAAGAATTCCAAAAGATTAGTTAAGCCTGACCTGCCTTTCATGAACCCAAGCTGCAACTGCCCAATGTGACAATTTCTATCTAGATGCCTTCTATATAGAGTCATTCTTCCTTGATAATAGACTCGAGCATCTTCCCCACGACAGAAGTTAAGCTCACTGGACTATAGTTCCCCATCTTTTGTCTACCTACCTTTTTAAACAATGTGTCTGCTCATTTTTTTACTTCTGAACTCAACCTATATGACTTAATTTGGTAATTCATTCAGTATATCATCAATTCCGCTAACTGATTGTTAACAAACAATACGCTCCTTCATCTTTTTCATCCCCTTCTCTATCCTGCTTGAAGAATCTATATTCAAGGATATTGAACTGACATTTTTGCCCCTCTCTAAGCCAAGATTCGTTTATAGCAGTTACAGCATATTGCCATGTATTGACCTACACCCTACGCTTCATTTGGAGTGTCAGAGACTGAGGGGTAACCTTATAGAAATTTATAAAATCTTGAGGACCATTGATAACGGTGAATAGCCAAGGTCTTTTTCCTGGAATGTCTTTTTCCTGGGGCGGGGAAGTCCAAAACTAGAGAGCGCAGGTTTAAGGTGAGACAGGAAAGATTTGAATAGTACTGGAGGGGTAAGGTTTTCACACAGAGAATGCTGCGAGTGTGGAATGTGCTGCTAGAGAAAGTGGTGGAGGTGGGTTCAGTTCCAACATTTGAAAGGCATCTGGATGGGTATATAAATAGGAAGGGTTCAGAGGGACATGGATCAAATGCTGTCAAGTGTGACCAGATCAGATTGGGATGTCTAGTTGGCACGGATGAGTTGGACAGAAGGGTCCATTTCTGTGCTATATGACTCTCGAATCCTTTCATTTACACTGTGAGAATTCTGTGTTGTACATTTACCATTTCTGTCTGTCAGAGTTTATTACCAACTTTCTGTCTCTAATTCCCTGCTCTGAATTTATCCTATCTGAGTCTGTCCCCAGGTTCCCAGCACCCTGCCAATATAGTTTAAACTGTCCCTAACAGCATGATATTCATCCCAGTCCTGCTTAGATGGAGACTGTCTCGCCTGTACTGGCCCCATTTTGCCCAAAATCAGTTCCACTGCCTAAGAAATCTGTCATCCTTTCTCCAGGTTTCCAGCCATGTGTTTGATTGCTCAATTCTCCTTTTGTTATCACAAAAAAACATAAATTGCTGGAGAATCTCAGCAGATCTTACAGGATCTATGCAGGGAAAACAGAGTTAATATTTTGATTCTAGTGACTCTTCTTCAGAAATAATAATAATTAGATGTTATTTAATCTGAAGACAGGGGATGGGGCTGAAAAGGTGTTAGCCAATAAGTGGAGGAGCCCAGAGAGATAAAACAATGATTAGGCACATGAAGGGACAGTGACAGCATGCCAGGGAGAACGAAAAACTGATATTGGGGACCATTAGTTGTTGAAAATGGGTTTGCTGTGCTGAAAACAATCCATGTCATAACAGGGCTGAGGAGTGTGGGTGTAGGTAAAGAACATAGAAAAAGGCATTCTAAAGTAAGATCAGAGTCAAAGCGTGTGGCGATAGAAAAGCACAGCCGGTCAGGTAGTATCCGAGGAGCAGGAAAATAGATACTTCGGACATAAGCCCTTCCGGAATCCTGATGAAGGGTTTCTGCCTGAAACATCGATTCTTCTGCTCCTTGGATGCTGCCTGACTGGCTGTGCTTTTCCAGCAACACCCTCTTCAACCCTGATACCAAGGAGGCCATGTACCATCTGAGAGTAGTAGATATGGCCCAGAAACCCCTGTCTGTCTGACTAATGGATGCCCTTTCAATACTGATGTTTCCCTCCATACATCCGCCCCCCCCCCCCCCCCCCATTTGCAGGTAAGCTGCACGTAATGCCTTCAGCTGTACCTCTTCCAGTAATCAATGGCCTCAGCATTACCTAAAATTGAAAGACAATTTAGGAGTGGATCCTCAGGGAATTCCTGAACTCACTGCCTGGTGGTCGCTCATTACCTTTATGGCTCCATGCTCCTAGCCTGCATGTGGTCACTCCTCTGAATGTGCTGTCATCATGGGTTTCAGTCTCACCAAAGAGGGAACATTTAGTTTCTATTAATAAATAAATTAATAGAGATCATAAAAGTACAATGAAAAACTCACCAAAGCCTTTTATGAAATGAAATCTGCTGCCCTCACCTGATTTGGCTGACACTGTGACTCATGACTCCGCAAAGTGATGAACTCTTAACTGCCTCCTTTATTGTACTCCAGTGATGACTTATTATGTCTTCTAGGCAATTAAAAATGGATCATAAGTGCTAGTGTTATAAGTGATGCCCAAATTGAATTAGTGAACTATGAAAATTTTGTTTCATGCATTTTAGTACAGTATGTTATCAGCCGCTAGATTAAGAAGATTAATTCCTTATGCCTTATTGAATGGGCAGATTCATCTGGGAAATCTCAGCTATCAAATCATTTCACCCATATATCTTATTTATTTAGCTTGAAGTTAACAGCACATAATTAAGTCGACAATTTTGTTCTTGTTGGTTGCCTGTTCCTCGTTTTTTAAATATATTTTCTGTATTGTCTGCATAATGACAAATTGGTTGAACTAATTTAAAAGTATTAACCCAGTGAATTTACCTATAATATAATCCTTTCAACTACCCTTGAGCATCTCTTCTGTTCTAGCTTTTCTTTCTCTAATTAATATGGACAAATGTTTAATTAATGTGGTCTGCTTTGATTTAGGTTTATTACATCATCCGACTTCAGCTTCAGACTTGATTGTTGCATCTTGTCATCATTTTTCTTCAAGGTATAAATATACTGATAATCCCACAAGAACACATCTGTTTGCTACCTATTTGATATTTACATGGTATTTACATTACTTTGATATTTACATTTAAACTACTGCCATCCCTCTCCTCAAATAGTCCGCCTTAAACCTGTTTGTCTTTGCAGATTCCCTTTATAATTTGTTGTTTGTGTTGTTGGACAATTATCCCCAGTTAGGCAAAGGAATCATTGATTATCAGGAGTAGATTGTGGAGTTCAAAACACAATCACAACAGCCATGATCTTATTTACTGGCCTATTCTTGCTCCTATTTCATATGTTTGTTATTCTATAAGCATGAGACATGTGATGGTGGATTATATAGAAGACACTATTCAGCTACAACACAGGTGAGCAGCTCTGTCTTTTGAGCTCTTCATCTAATTGTTGAAAACCATGCTGATCATTTGTCTCCATCAAAGGCATATGCCAGACCTCATGCTGTGTCTTCTCCTGAATTCTTTGAAAACAGAGTATCTATCACAGAATTATTAAAGCACAGAAGGAGGACATTCAGCCCCTTGGTGTCTCCATCAGCTTTCTAAATTAGCACCCCACTTAGTGCAATTCTCCTGTCTTCTCATTGTAATATTATTCCTTTCAGGTAACAATCAAATTCCCTTTGAATGCCTTGGTAGAACCCACACTTAGGCGGTGCATTCCACACCCTTACACTACCTGAAAAAATTATTTACCGCGCCACTTTTACTTATTCTAAAACTACTTTAAATCTGTGCCCTTTCGTTCTTGATCTTTTCACAAATGGGAACATGTGCTTCATATTGACTTTATCCAGATCTCTCCTGATTTTGATTGCTTAAATCAGATCTCCCGTCAGCCTTCTCTTCAAAACGAATAGTCCCAGTTTCTCCAACCTATCATAACAAACATTTTTCGTCCTTGGAATTATTCATGTAAACCTCTTCTGTACCCTCTCTAATGCCTTCACATCCTTTCTGAAATGCCATGCTCAAAGCTCCATGCAGTATTCCAGCTGAAGCTAAGTAATTGTCTTACATTTAACAACATCGCGTTGCTCTTTTACTCTATGCCTCTATTAGTGAAGCCGAGGTTACCCATGGCTGGTTTATCCCTCTCTTAGAATCTTTCCTTCTCAAAGACAGCTGCAACACAAAAGACTGAGGAGTACTTGTACATGAAACACAGAAAGCTAGCTCACAGATGCAACAGGTAATCAGGTGTGCTGATGGAATGTTGAAGATTAGGCAAGTGGGGAATATTCCATCACAATCATGGCCTTTACCCTTGTGGTTTGAGGCTTTGAGGAGTCAGGAAGCTAACCAATGATTGTAGAGTACCCTGACTGAAATCTCGTCTAAGTGACATTTATATTGAATTGAATTTCCAGTTAGTGGTGACCCTAGGTTATTGATGGTGTGAATCTGATGGGGAAGTGGTCAGATTGCCTCAAAGATGGTCACTTTTTAGCTATTTATAAGATGTGTAATGTTACTTCTTAGTTGCCATCCCAAATTGAGATGCTACGCATCTCTTGCTCCAGAAAAGACTTCATCCTCTAAGGAACTGAACAAATTAAACTGGATGCTGTGCAATGATCAGTGAACTCCTTATCATAGACTCATAGAGATGTACAACATGGAAACAGACTCTCTGGGCCGACTTGTCCATGTCAATATCTGGATATTCTAACCCACTCTAGTTCCATTTGCCAGCATTTGGCCCATATCCCTCTAAACTCTTCCTATACATGTACCCATCCAGATGCCTTTTAAATGTTGTAATTATACAAGCCTCCAACAGTTCCTCTGGCAGTTCACTCCAGTAACACCCCCTGTGTGGAAAAACTGCCCCTCCGGTCCCTTTTAAATCTTTCCCTTCTCACCATGCCCTTTAGTGTAGACTGCCCTACTCTGGGAAAATGACCTTCTCTATTCACCCCATCCATACCTCTCCTGATTGTGGGTGTAGTAATTGGTGTCTAGATATCACATTCATCTTCCCTTCTGCGAGGTATGACTCCAGTCAATAGATGGTTTCCTTTTGATTTGCATCAACTTAATTTCAAGATTTCTTGATGACAACTGCAGTCAAATGATGCCTTGCTGACAAGTCTGATCACTCTCACCTTGTTGTTGGAATTAAAGATATTATCCTCATTTGGGTTAAAACTGTAATAATCTTGGAATGAGCCTGATTGAACCCAAATAAAGTCATCAGTGATCACTTTTTAGCTGAGCAGTACAGTGTTGGTACTGTTGACAATTCCTTCCAACATGTTGATTGAAATGAGTCTGATAGGGTGGAAATTATTTTAGTTGGACTTGACCCATTTTTGCTCTCACCAAATAAAACGTGGAATATGTGTTCTCTTTTTAAACTTCATTGACATGAAGATGTACAGTAAAGTTATCCAATAATTACAGGTCTGCAGCAACACATGTCCTTGGTCCAGGAGATCTTGTGTGAGACAGACTGATGATTTTAACTTCCGTACCCTGAATTCCCAGTGCGATACATCCATTTCCTGCACCCCATTTAATCTTATGGCTGATTTGAGTGAGATTTGCAGATTAGTATCACTCTGTAGATAATTCTATGATAGTGTTTGAAAAATACAAACAATAAGAACCATATGAAGTAACAAAGTAAAAAGTGAGTATAACATTTGCATTTTTACTCCCCTTCCTCGCCCCCCCCGCCCCCACCCCTCAACCCCACCACTTTAGGGTCTGTTCAGGACCACATTTCCACATCCGAAGTCTGATCGTGAGTATGCATCCTATGAGATAGGATTTGACTGTGATGTTGTTGAACTCATTCCTGGGATTGACCTTTTCTCAGACCGATTTCGAGCTGATGTACGCTCAGTGGTCGGAAGCCTAGACTTCCTTCTCCATGAGCTATATAGTGCTCAGCAAAACCTGAAGGTAGGAAAATCTTCAACTACAAATGTATTTTATGTTGTAATCAAAGAACACATACTTTGGGCATAATTATGGGTCCCTGCTGAGGGCATATGACAGGGCAAACTTAAAACTTGGTGCCATTTAGTGCAATGGTTTCCTGAACTTGTTCATTGTGTACTTTTATTTTTGTTCTCCTCTGTGTTTTCAGCATTTCCCGATATGAAGTCCAGATAGTGGGCGGCACGGTGGCACAGTGGTTAGCACTGCTGCCTCACAGCGCCTGTAGACCCGGGTTCAATTCCCGACTCAGGCGACTGACTGTGTGGAGTTTGCACCTTCTCCCCGTGTCTGCGTGGGTTTCCTCCGGGTGCTCCGGTTTCCTCCCACAGTCACAAAGATGTGCGGGTCAGGTGAATTGGCCAAGCTAAATTGCCCATAGTGTTAGGTAAGGGGTAAATGTAGGGGTATGGGTGGGTTGCGCTTCGGCGGGTCGGTGTGGACTTGTTGGGCCGAAGGGCCTGTTTCCACACTGTAAGTCTAATCTAATCTATTAAACAATTAAACAACAATAAACAATTAAACAAACCACTTTAACTGACTCGCCAAAGCATATGAAAATTACCGAGATAGGATGCAATAATTATAAATCTGAGATAATAAGATTGCTGTACCAATTTCTGTTGTATTGTTAACATTAAATTCATCACCATGTAAAACAAATTTGAAACAAACTTTCCGGGGAAATAAAGAGCATTATGACTGAAACTTTTTTATGCAGCAAAAAATACCAAATTTTGATTTCTAAAGAAATGTAAGAATGGTTCATTCATAGCTTAGTAAGAAGCTGAACAACAGTTTAGATTGTTTTTAAAAAAAGGCTCATAACATTATAATGCAAGATGGCTCAGGGATTAGAAATATTTAAGTAAAAAATGGAGAACTTAAAATAGCCAGAACAATCAAAAGCAACTGTAAGGATTTTTACAAATTTAGAGAGATGAGTTAACTAAGGATTGATTCCTTAGAGACAAAGATGAGAAATGGACATCAGGATTGAGAAAAGGTCAAAGGTATTGAACAAATGATTTGGAGATGCCAGTATTGGACTGGGGTGTACAAAGTTAAAAATCACACAACACCAGGTTATAGTCCAACAGGTTTATTTGGAGGCACGAGCTTTCATCAGGTGGTTGTGGAGTACTAGATCGTAAACCAGAATTTATAGCAACCATTTACAGTGTGATGCAATGAAATTATATATTGAAAAAGACCAGGATTGTTTGTTAAGAGTCTCATTTTTTAGAATGACCATGTTGGTTTCAGTTCTTTCATATGTAAATCCCAGAACATTTTTTTAAAAGTTACATTTTCAAGTGAGCTTTAACAATAGGTGCCATGTCATCTCAGATAATGCATTGAGAGTGTTAGGTGCCCTGTGTGAGGCTGTCTGTGTCCCAATATTCACACTGATGCTCTTTTTAAAAAAGGGATTAACAGAAACTGAAATGGATTCATGTAGTTTTTGAGCAAATAAAATATAATTTTGCAAGTACAAATTCACCCCACAAACTTATTTATCTGTATGTGTGTGTATGCGCGCGCAATGGGGGCGTATGAATGTCTGTGATAGACTGTGTGTAAGTGTAAGTGTTAAGGGGTATAAGTCTGTTAGAGAGTACATGCGTGGGTGAGCATATGAGAGAGGGTGTCTGTGTTTGTGTGTGTGTCTGTGTCTGTGTGTGTGTGTGTAGCACCTGTAGTGTGACATGAACCCAGCATCCCACTTGAAAACATCCTCATGGGTACCGAACTTGGCTATCAGCCTCTGCCAGGTCACTTTGCGTCATTGCTTGTCCTGAAGTCCGCCTTGGAGGATGGTCACCTGAGGTCTGAGGTCAAATGTCCTGGATGGCTGAAATGTTCTCCAACTGGGAGGGAACACTCCAGTCTGTTGATTGTTGTGCGGTGTCCATTCATCCGTTGTCATAGCCTCTGCTCCGTCTCACCAATGTACCACGTCTCTCGGCATCCTTGCCTGAAGCATATGAGATAGACAATGTTGGCCAGGTCATCTGAGTTCCTGCCATGTACATGATGGGAGGTGTCCCCATATGTAATGGTGATATCTGTGTTGACATGCCTTGCAGCATCTGCCTTATCAGGGTTGTATGATGTTGTCCTGAAAGCCGAGCAGTTTGCAGAAACAATGATCTGTTTGTGATTTGATCATAGTTTAAAGGTGAGGAATGGAGGCATGTGGAAGGTCTTGATGAGGTGCTCATCCTCATTGAGAATGTTTTGTAGACTGCAAAGAACATGGCATAGTTTTTCAGCTGCTGGAATGTAATGGACAACCCTGTTGATTGCAGCTCATGTCTGTTTCCTGAGGAGGTCGTTACGGTTTCTTTCTGTACACAACCACCTGATGGAGGATCAGTGCTCCGAAAGCTAGTGCTTCCAAATACACCTGTTGGACTATAACCTGGTGTTGTGTGATTTTTTTAACTTAGTATCGAACAAATATTTTGTCTTTCTTCACAGTAGAAGTCAAAGTAAGACCAGCACAGAAAAATAATTAGAAAAACTTGAGGGACTAAAGATGACAAATTCTCAGTGTCTGATGGACTGCAGAATTCTAAAAGAGAGCTGCAGGGAATGTAGATTTTCCAAACTTTTCTTGATTCTGGAATGGTTGCAGCATATATGGTTAGCAAATATAACATCATTATTCCAAACAGGAGGGGGAGAAAAAAATTGAATGATAGGTTTGTTGTCCTGACATCAGTCACTTTTCAAATTCTGCAATTTGGTATTAAGAAAGTTTTAACAATATACTTAGAAAACCTTAGTATGATCAAACAAGCTTAACATGGCTTTAGGAAAGGGAAATGGTGTTTTCCAAATTTCTCTAGAGTTTTTGGGGGATTTAACAAGTGAGTACATAAAGAGAAATGTAAAGTAGATAAAGTTAGTGGGAATCCATTGGTGAAGTCATGCCCAGTACAATTGGTTCTGCAATAATATATGTTTCTTCAATGCAAATTGGCTAAATGCGATTGAAGAATTTAGACTATTATTGGTAAAATCTCCATATCTGTATTGCTTATACTTTGATTCCGGTCCAATTGGGTTGTAAGGTGCTGCTATTACACAATTTTCTTACAACGTAGAATCGCATCGTTATGTCAGAACAGACTGTCCAGAAAAAAAAAGTTCTGGTTGTTGGAGGCCAATAATTTTGGCAAGTGACTAAGTGAATGGGCTATCTATGGGAGATGGAAAATATTGTGAATAATCTATCTGTTTTGATACAGAAAACCTGAAAGACAGAATTATTTTTAAATGATAGGCTGGGAAGTCCTTGTCAAAGTGTCGGGAAAGGTTAGCATGCAGGTGCAGCAAGCAATTAGGAAAGCAAATGGTATGTAGGCTTCATTGCAAGGAGCTTTTGAGTATATCATAATGCTCTTATGATTCATGTTCTGGATCTAATCATGGAACAAGCTACTTTGACATAAAAAGCAGCATTATTTAATGAGCTGGGGGTTAGACAGATTCTTAATCTGCAATGAAGTCAAGGTGAAGTATCAGTTAAAGAGTCATAGAGATGTACAGCATGGAAACAGACCCTTCGGTCCAACCTATCCATGCCGACCAGATATCCCAACCCAATCTAGTCCCACCTGCCAGCACCCGGCCCATATCCCTCCAAACCCTTCCTATTCATATACCTATCCAAGTGCCTCTTAAATGTTGCAATTGTACCAGCCTCCACCACATCCTCTGGCAGCTCATTCCATACACGTACTACCCTCTGCATGAAAAAGTTGCCCCTTAGGTCTCTCTTATATCTTTCCCCTCTCACCCTAAAACTATGCCCTCTAGCTCTGGACTCCCTGACCCCAGGGAAAAGACTTTGCTTATTTATCCTATCCATGCCCCTCATAATTTTGTAAACCTCTATAAGGTCACCCCTCAGCCTCCAACGCTCCAGGGAAAAAGCCCCAGCCTGATCAGCCTCTCCCTGTAGCTCAGATCCTCCAACCCTGACAACATCCTTGTAAATCTTTTCTGAACCCTTTCAAGTTTCACCAACATCTTTCCAATAGGAAGGGGACCAGAATTGCATGTAATATTCCAACAGTAGCCTTACCAATGTCCTGTACAGCCGCAACATGACCTGCCAACTCCTGTACTCAGTACTCTGACCAAAAAAAGAAAGCATATCAAATGCCTTCTTCACTATCCTATCTACTGCGACTCCACTTTCAAGGAGCTATGAACCTGCACTCCAAGGTCTCTTTGTTCAGCAACACTCCCTAGGACCTTACCATTAAATGTATAAGTCCTACCAAGATTTGCTTTCTCAAAATGCAGCACCTCGCATTTGTCTGAATTAAACTCCATCTGCCACTTCTCAGCCCATTGGCCCATTGCAGAACTTTATAAAAGAAACTCTTTTTGTGTGCTCGTTTTGGAGCATTTTCAAAAATGAATTTTCCATCAAGTGTGAACAATATAATCCTTTAATTTTAGGGCATAATTAGAGTTTAGGCTGTTATTATAATGGATGACTGAGAAACCTCAAGGGGCATAATGGTCTACTTATGTTCCCATTTCTTATCTTGCTTTGTCATCATTGGTTGTTTATCAACTCCAGGATGTTGTCTACTCAGGTTCTGAAGTTTTTGTTGTGGGTCTTTATGTGGCTGAACTAGCTGATGTACGACCCACAGATCTCTGAGCACATGAAGCAGGGTATCCAACAAGACAGTGGGATCTGGAGTATAGGGTCTACTTCCTTTTCTTTTCTCTCTTCCACAGCTCTGCCTCATTATTACTTACTTAAAGACTTGTTGACTGAATAGAAAAACTTATGTAGTCATCAATTGAAAAAAGACTTAGACTCTATCAGATGGAAGTCCATTGATTCATTCTGACTGTGTTCCAGTGGCATTTTTTTCCAATAGTATTTTTGTGTTTTCACAGCAAAATTATTTTGTTGATTGACATTTTTGCAAAACAGATTCTTTCACAGAAGACAATAATTCTTGTGCTGTGATGTATTTCAATAGACTAAATAACCTGTGATTAATTTGTACAGCAATTGTGGGTAGTTAGCTTAGCCATACTGTGGGGGGAGTTGACAGGTGGAGCACTAATGTGGTGCCCCAGGGAAGGAGAGTGTAAATTAAATTTAAATTGCAGTATATGCTTGCATATGTCGAATTTTGAAGATGGTTCTTTTTAAGCTGACATTCTTTCCTAATCTCTGAAACTGTCAGCATTCTGTGTCCTTATCAGTTGCTTAAGGTATAATATTTTAAAGACTCCATTTCATCTAAGTAAAATTTACCTTGCTCTCAATAATTGGTCACTTACAGCCCTCAATAGGCCTAAAGCTGGGTAACTTACTTACACCTGTTTGTCTTTTCTATTATTGACAGTAGGTTAGGGGTGGGCAAGAAGATGGTGAGTTTACCACCTGACATTTTTGTGTTTGCTGCCACCAAAATTAAACCCGAGTGGTGATGGGGTGAAATACAGCCCAGTGGGTTGAACTGCTCAGCAAACTACCTTTCATGGCACTTTGTCTTGTATTGAACAGAGCTTACATCTTTAAGAAGCTTGTTTTAATTATGTATCTTTATTTCACATGGTAGGTTCTGCCTTTATTCACACTCTACCAGTACTTTGTCAGTGTAATCTGTCGTGACGTATATAGGAGTATTTGGGGACGAATACTGAAGGTAACAAAATTATTGGTTTTTGCATTTTTTGGATGATTTTCTTCAAAATGTATCTTTTAATGCTTGGTCAATGAGTTGCTTATTTAGAGATTTCAAAATCAGAACCTAATAGGACTTTGAGGTCTTTGTATTCCTGTATTGCATCAGTGATGATTGATCCTTCATTTGAATCTGCAATCATTTTAGGATTTGAAAATATACATTAATTTCTCTTTCCCAAACATTGTGACTTAGAAATTGTTTAGATTTGGCTATAAAATAAGTTACTGATATTTACGTTTTTTTGAACAAATGTAAACAGGTCAGGGTTTTAGCAGATTTGGGCCTCTTTGCAGAAGCTTTTGATGAACACAGTTTCTTGCTTAATGGTAAAAAGCTTCCACATGCACTTCTAGAAGGTTTCAGATCTCGAGAGACCAAGGTACGTAACAGTTTTCATTTCAGTCTTTCATAATCTGTTTAGATTATTTCTCATTACTAATGATACATTAATAACATGTACATTCCAATCTCCCCTTCCTTCATGATGTAGCTGACACAGGAGTATGTTCTCCTATTAGGTAAAACATGATGCAAAACTAAATTAACCAAAAAGGGTAAATTGATGACAAACACTGAAAATATTTGTAATTTGCTGAAAAATGGATCCCACTCACAAATATGTGTATTTCCTTCAAGAGCTGAGCAAACAGTGTGAGAGATAACCATTTTATGAGTTTGTTAACAGTTTAGAATGAGTGGAGTTAATGGAGAGAAACCATTGTAGTTTTCTCATGCAAGGATTAATTCAAAAAGAGTTTCATCCTGACCTGGTTGAACTCTGAGTATATTTTTTTGAGGAGAGGTCAAATGACGTCTATGTCTCTGCAGAGTACCATCAAATGGGATGAGGGAGAATCATCGCACTACTCTGTTATGGCTCCCAGGTTGGATTTCTAAAACAAGTTGAGTCTGGATCACATCCAGGCAGTAGCACAAATTGGTCCCATTGGCCTCTGGCCTCTGCTGGTTTCCTACCACGGCTCTGACCCCAAACTAAGTTTAAAGCTTGCAGCTCAGGGTCAGCAAGTCATGGGCAGTCAACTGGGGCTATTCAGAATAAAATAAAGAGCTTTTTAAGACTTGTTAAGGCTGATTACACTCATCCTGTGACTAAATGTGGGCATTTTTGTGGTAGTGTCCCTAGATCTGGGCAGGGAGCCTGGTTTCAAGTCCCATCTGCTCCAGAGGCATAACATGTCTGAACTAAGAGATTAATGCCATTTATCAGGAGATGTCTTTTAGAGGCAGAATTTCTGAGAGCCACAACACAACAGGCAATTTTCAAAAAGATGACTTATTTGGGGACTGTGTGATGACTTCTTTACAAATAGCTTTCGGTTTAGTAATGCTTTTCATATTTACTTGTGTTGCTTATCTAATTGCTTAAAGATTTTACCTCCTAAAAGAACCTATACATTTAATTCTGTCTTTTAACAACACTCTCACAGCCTTTGTCATTTTTGTCACAAATAAACTGTTTAAAATTTTATGTAAGTTCCATATGATCTCGCTGCCTTGGTATTACACTGTCCTATTCCTAAGTTTTCCCATTTTACTAAGCTAACACAAATTCCTAAACAAGGTAAATGTTAGTTCTTGATCATGGTTATATTTTAACAAGTAGTGGTCTTATTGGTAACCCGGTAATCCCGCACAAGGTTTGTCATTCCTCAGGCTATTCCCATAAACATCCTCAGGTGAAATCTGAGCCTCTAACTGCAATGTTTCCATTCTCCTTAAACATCCTGACTGCACTGCAAGACTAGGGAGCGTTTAAGTAATGCAGAAGGGGGAAGAAATAGACAACATTCAATTGTGGACAAACTTTAGGTGAAATCTCCCACCTTGGTTGCTGGAGCATAGAACATAGAACAATACAGTGCAGAACAGGCCCTTCGGCCCTCGATGTTTCGCCGACCTGAGAACTATTCTCAGCTCGTCCCCCTACACTATTCCAAAATCATCCATGTGTTTATCTAAGGATTGTTTAAATCTCCCTCATGTGACTGAGTTGACTACGTTAGCAGTTAGGGTATTCCACGCCCTTACCACTCTCTGCATAAAGAATCTGCCTCTGATATCTGTCTTAAATCTACCACCCCTCAATTTTAGTTATGCCTCCTCATACACGCTGACGTCATCATCCTAGGAAAAAGACTTTCACTGTCTACCCTACCTAATCCCCTGATCATCTTGTATGTCTCTATCAAATCCCCTCTAAGCCTTCTTCTTGCCAATGAGAACAGGTTCAAGTCCCTCAGCCTTTCCTCATAAGACCTTCCCTCCAGACCAGGTAACATCCTAGTAAATCTCCTCTGCACCTTTTCCAATGCTTCCACATCCTTCCTGAAATATGGGGACTAGAACTGAAAACAATATTCCAAGTGTGGCTGCACCAGCGTTTTGTATAGTTGCAGCAGGATATTGCAGCTCTGGAACCCGATCCCTCTACGAATGAAACCTAGCACACCATATGCCTTCTTAACAGCAGTATCCACCTGAGTGGCAACTTTCAGGGATCTATGCACATGGACTCCAAGATCCCTCTGCACATCCACACTACCAAGAATCTTTCCATCGACCCAGTACTCTGCTTTCCTGTTATTCTTCCTAAAGTGGATCACCTCACATTTAGCTGCATTGAACTCCATTTGCCACCTCTCAGCCCAATTCAGCAGTTTATCCAAGTCACCCTGCAACCTATAACATTCTTGCAAGTCTGCAAGTTTACTAATCCATCCACCTATGCCAGTGTCTAAGTCATTTATAAAAATGGCAAACAGCAGTAGTCCCAAAACAGACCCTTGTGGCACACCACTGGTAACCGGACTCCAGGCTGAATATTTTCCATCAACCACCACTTGCTGTCTTCTTTCAGAAAGCCAGTTTCTAATCCAAACTGCTAAATTACCCTCAATCCCATGCCTCTGCATTTTCTCCAAAAGCCTACCTTGTAGAACCTTATCAAAGGCTTGACTGAAATCCATGTATACTGCGTCATCTACCCAACCCTCATCTACATGCTTGGTTACCTTCTCAAAAAACTCAATGAGGTTTGTGAGACATGACCTCCTGCACTTGATGAAACCATGTTGACGACCTGAAATCAAATTGTTGCTTGCTAGATGATTATACATCTTATCTCTTAAAATCCTTTGCAAAATCTTTCCAACAACAGAAGTAAGGCTCACTGGTCTATAATTACCTGGGTCATCTCAACTGCCTTTCTTGAACAAGGGCACAACATTTGCAATCCTCCAGTCCTCTGGTACCAAACCTGTAGCATTTTTAGGTTTGGAAACCTGACTTGTTTTTTGGTTGCTCTATACTTCTGGATTTTTTGACCAATAAAACTGCAAACATTGCCAAAGAGAAAATTTTGATGAAAAGTGTTTAAGAAGAACTCACCAATAATGTGATTGTTGTGCCTCAACCCTGGCATGCTACTCTTCTCACTTGGCACCCTATTAACTTGACACTACTTCTTAGTTTGCTGTTAAGTCTTTCATCTTTTAGATGACACTGGAGGAGATTGAAGTTCTTAGCCGAGAGCTCAATTTCTGCCTCACCACCAAAATAGGCCCATTGGTCTTGTGGCAGACACAGAGGAATTCATCAGACGAATGAGACTCCGTGAATTCTTCCAAGATGTCAGCAGCAAACCCAAGACAACCGATGAAACAGATCAGGCAGAGGAGATCTGTAGTGGAGCGACCAAAGAAGGAGTCAATTTGGCCCCCTCCTGATGGCTGCTGCCCTTGGCTTAACATGTGTGCTCAAACCGTCAGGAAATGTGTAAATGCCAGATTCATCAGCTGCACTCACAAGGTAGAGCAAAACATCACTCTGTCACAATGCAATGCCATCCATGTTCTTAAATTCAATCGCAACATTGTCATAAAACGAGCAGATAAAGGAGGAGCCATTGTTGTTCAGAATAGAACAGACTATTGCAAGGAAGTGTACTGACAACTGGACAATCAGGAACACTACAGGCACCTACTGACTGATCTGACCAAAGAACACACCCATGAACTAAACGGATTGATCAAGACTTTTGATCTAGTCCTTCAGAGTTCCCTATGGACTCACATCCCATTTACTTCTCGTGTAGGGGACTTCAACTGCCTTCCGAAGATACACAAAACCAACACACCTGGACATCCCATCATGCCAGGCAACGGAACCCAGTGTGAGAACCTCTCTGGCTATGTCGAAGGCATCTTGAAACCCATTGTACAGGGGACCTCCAACTTCTGTCACGATACTACAGATTTCTTACAGAAACTCAGCATCCAGTTGAACCAGGAACATTCCTCATCACAATGCATGTTTTAGCACTCTACACCAGCATCCCCCACAATGACGGCATCGTGGCAACAGCCTCAGTACTCAACACCAACAACTGCCAATCCCCGAGCACCATTCTACAACTCATCCGTTTCATCTTCAACCACAACATCTTCACCTTTGACAACCAGTTCTTCATCCAGACACATGGAACAGCTGTGGAGTCCAAATTTGCACTCCAGTATGCCAACATTTTCATGCACAAGTTCGAACAAGACCTCTTTGCTGTACAGGACCTTCAACCAGCACTATATGCCAGATATATTGATGACATTTTCTTCCACTGGACCATGGTGAGGAGTCAATGAAACAACTACACAGTGATATCAACAAGTTTCATTCACCATCAGACTTACCATGGGCTACTCTTTAGTAACTGTCTCATTCTTCACAGTGCTGCACTTCTGTATATTAAAACAGCCATCCCCTTGGGACAATTTTACACATACACAGGATCTACTGAGATGAGGAGGAATGTGACGGACACCTAAAGGTGCTGTAGGATATCCTCATAAAAACAGGATACGATGCTCAACTCATCGATTGCCAGTTCTGATTTGCCACAGTGAGAAACTGTAATGACTTCCTCAGGAGACAGACACAGGATGCGTCCGATAGGGTACCCTTCATTGTTCAGTACTTCCTGGGAGCAGAGAAACTTTGCCATGTTCTTCGCAGCCTACTACACATTATCGATGAGGATAAGCACCTTGCCAAGACCTTCCCTACCACCCTCCCCACTTCTCGCCTTTAAACAACCATCAAACCTTAAACAGACCATTATTTGTAGCAAACTGCCCAGCCTTCAGGATAACATCAACCAAAACACCGTACAACCCTGTCATGGCATCCAGTGCAAGATGTGCCAGAGTGTGAACGTGGATACTGCCATTACATGTAGGGACACTACCCACCATGCATGCGGCAGATACTCATATTACTCTGCCAATGTTGTCTATCTGGTATGCTGCAGGCAAGTATGCCCCAAGGCACGGTACATTAGCGAGGCAAGCAGACGCTACAACAATGGATGAAGGGACACTGCATAACAATCGCCAGACAGGGATGTTCCCTCCCACTTAAGAACTACTTCAGTGGTCAGGGACCTTCAGCCTCGGATCTTCCGGTCACCATACTCCAAGGCGGACTTCAGAATACGCAACAAAGCAAAGTTACTGAGCAGAGGCTGATAGCCAAGTTCGGTACCCATGACGATGGCCTCAACCAAGACCTTGGGTTCATGTCACACTACAGGTGAACCCACTACACTACAGACTCTCTCTCTCACTCACACACACACACACACACACACACACACACACACACATCCTCTCTCATACATATGCTGTCTCTCAGTCAGACACACACACACACACATTCCCTCACTCTCCCTCAACTACATACGCGTGTACACACAGGAAGGTTTATGGGGTGAATTTGTATTTGCCGATACATTCTATTTTGTTCAAAACGCACACAAGCTGTAGGCAGTCAATATTTTTTATCATCCATGTGACATTTTGTAAGTTTCTACTTTGGAAATAAAACAATTCTGACTCGAGATTGGAGTACATACAGATTCTAACCTTTAGTGTATTGTCTGAGCTGAGATGTCACTACTTTTTATGAAACCTTAAGTTGTCTTGGAGTGTGACTTGAAAGAATTTACATATTAATGAATCAAAACCTGCAACTCATTCTAAAAGGTGAAAGACTTAACAGCAATCTAGGTTCGTTCAATATATTGCATCAGTGTATGACACTATGATCTTTTGCTGTAAATTCTGTGTCCTATGATCTTCCTCCACGAGCTAATTGACGAAGAAGCAGTGCTCTGAAAGCTTGTACTTCCAAATAAACCTGTTGGGCTATAACCTGGTGCTGTGTGATTTTTAACTTTGTCACAGAGATCTACAGCACAGAAAAAAAGGCCCTTCAGCCCAACACATTCATGTCAGTCAAAAACAACCACTGAACTATTCTAATCCATTTTCCAGCACTTGATCCATAGCCTTGTACGCCTTGGCATCGCATGTACACATCTAAATGCTTCTTAAACATTATAACAGTTTCTGTCTCTACCACCTTTAAAGACATTGAGTTCCAGATGAACCCCACCTCACCCCATAGACTTATATGTGTGTGTACGTGCATGTGAGGGAGAGTGAGAGAGTGTGTGTGTTTGATAGGGTGTGTGTGTGTGAATGTGATGGAGTATATGAGGTGAGAAAGTTTTTTCTAACATCTCATATAAACCATCTGCTGCTTGCCTTAAATCTATGCTCTCTGGTCATTGATCCCTCCATCAATGGGACAAGTTTTACCTTGTCTACCCTATCTATATCTCATATAGTATTATAAGTCTCAATCATGTTCCCTCTCGATCTCCTCTGCTCCAAGGAAAACAACCCCACTCTGTCCAATCTTTCTTCATTACTGAAACTGTCCTGGGAATATCCTGGAAATGTCCTCTGCACCATCTCCAATGCTATCACATCTGTCCTACCATCCCTCCCATTTATCTCTCCACCCCCGAGGCTCCCAGCCTCACTCCTGATGAAGGGCTTTTGTCTGAAATGTCAATTCTCCTGTTCCTTGGATGCTGCCTGACCTGCTGTGCTTTTCCAACTTGACTCTAATCTCCAGCATCTGCAGTCCTCACTTTCTCTACAGTGGAGCCCGTTTGTGGTTTGTGGTTTGGTTGGGCATCGCAGGTGTCATTTGTGTCTAAAGGCCTAGAGGCAGAATTGGATTACCGCTGGAACAACCTTAGGGTCGTAGTCCTGAGTTAATGAAGTATGTTGAAGGATGATTGCACAAAAATAAACTTGCAAGGCCTTGCAGACAGAAACCCTCCATGAAACTTGACGCGATGGCGCTTACTTGATCTATGATAAAATTCAGCTCATAAGTTTTAGTTTAAAAAGACAGACTGGAGAAACAGAAGTTTTCAATAGAGCAGAGAAAGTTAAGCAGAGATTCCACAAATGTGTTAAAATGTTAAACGATTTTGTTAAGCACCAGGAATTTCCTTGGAATTCCTCAGGTTGATCACATTACTTTGGCAAAGGATTGGTATTTACTTGAAAATTTGTTCTTGGGAAAGGGATATTGTCAGCGGGTGTCTTAAGTTGACATTGTTTGAATAAAATGGGTCAAAAACTTGTGGGTGAGCACTGGTTTGGACGATGAGGGTGCTGTCCTTGACTTTGCTGCTTGTTCCAATTAACAAGGCCCTAGTTTATTCATTTATGACTGCCACATTGAGATTTGCCCTTGCCATGAAATCTGGAACTAAGTAGTCTTTACAAAACCCAAATTAAGTATTTGGCTCAAAGTTATCGTGTAGAATTTACTGTCAATAATATTCCATAGTGTTTCTTATGTTTGAGTCCTTCTAGGATAGGACATGATCGAGAGTTTTATACTTAAGGACATCACCTTTGTTTGTTTCTGTTTGTGGAGTACAGTTTTGTTGATGTTCTGTCAACAAGGCACCATTATGATGACCAGCTGTTTATATATCATATTCCCACAACTTACTTACCTTAGAACAGTTGCACTAGAATACACTATCTATATGATCTCCAACTCTTTAAAAGGATATATTACTTTTCCTATCAACTTGTGTTCTTAAACCTTCAATCTCATTTTTTCACTCAGCCTCCTTTTCTGCCAGTTAAGATGTTGCTCTATCCTCACTTCCTATTGCTGCTCTCATTTACTTGCTTTCTCTGAGTCTTTCATTGTCCCTGCTTCTTTCTTTCTCTATCCACATTCAACAAATTTTCTGTCTATATTGGTCTTCAGCCCAAGAGCTGTGACAAGATATCTCTCCTGCCATTTGGTCTATTGTGTCCATGCCGAGTAACAGAGATCTGATTACGCTAATCCCATTTTCCAGTTTTTGACCAATAACACAGGAGACTTTGGCAATGCAAATGAGCACCTGAATAGTGTCTAAATGTTACAAGAGTCTGTGACTCGAACATCTTTTCAGACAGAATTCCAGGCTCCTCCAGGATGTATTCATCTGGGCCATAAGCAGAGGTTAAACTATCCAAACGGACCAATGTGAGATGTGAACTGGAGGAAATCAGAACTACATTTAGGATATTAAACCACAAGTCGCTGAGCTTATGTTGTGATGCCTTATACAATGGTGGACTCTGTTAAATCTTACATTTAGTCACTCATCACAAAGCTTTGATTCATGCACAATTCATTTAAAAGGAACTACAAGAGTTATCATAAATAGAATAAATAAAATAAATAGAATCCATACAGTGTGGAAACGTGCCATTTGGCCTGACAGGTCCACACTAACCCATCCCCCTATCCCTGTAACCCTGCGCTTCCCATGGCAAATCAACCTAGCCTGTACATGCCTGAACACAATGGGCAGTTAAGCATGTCAATCCACCTAACTTGCACATCTTTGGACCGTGGAGGAAACCAGTGCACCTGGTGGAAATCCACATAGACGCAGGTAGAACATGCAAACTCCACACAGATGGTGTAGAATCGAACCCAGATCCTTGGTGCTGTGAGGCAGCAGAGCTAACCACTGAGCCCAATGGACAACTGAAAATGATCTTTTGGACTGTGAGCAGCAACATGCGTTTTTGTAAACTGTTATTTGCTTTTGAGACCAGATCTGAAAATTAATTGCAGGTTGTTTTTATTACAAAGTACTCTATACATTCCTTAACTCTGGAGAGGCCTTATGCTTGAGCAGATAGCAAATGCTGAATGATAACTGGGACATGGTGTGGAACTGGTCAGTATGGCAAGGAGAGACCAGAATTTGAACATAAAACAGTACAGCACATTACAGGCCCTTCGACCCTCGATGTTGTGCTGATTTTTTTATCCTACTCTAAGATCAAACTAACCATATATTTTTCTATATCCGTGTGCCTATCCAAGAGTCGCTTAAATGTCCCTAATGTATCTGAGTCTGCAACAACTGCTGGCAGTGCATTCCCCGCATCCACCATTCTTTGTAAAAAAAACTTCCCTTGGACATCTCCCAAACCTTCCTCCAATCCCCTTAAAATTATGCCCCCTCACGATAATCACTTCTGCCCTGGGAAAATGTCTCTGGCAATGCACTCTATCTAAGCCTCTCATCATCTTGTACATCTCTATCAAGTCACCTCTCATCCTCCTTCGCTCCAATGAGAAAAGCCCTAGCTCCCTCAATCTCTCCCTCAACCATGTCTTCCAGTCCAAGCAACATCCTGGTAAATCTCCTCTGCACCGTCTCGAAAGCTTCCACATCCTTCCTAAAATTATGCTATCAGAACTGGACACAATATTCAAAGTGTGGTCTAAACAGGGCTTTATAGAACTGTAACATATCTCGCGGCTCTTAAACTCAATCCCCCTGCTAATGAAAGCCAACATACCATACACCTTCTTAATAACCCTATCTACTTGGGTGGCATCTTTGAGGGATCTGTGGACGTGGACTCCAAGTTATCTCTGTTCCTCTACACTGTCAAGAATTTTGACTTTAACCCTGTAATCTGCATTCAAATTCAACCTTCCAAAATGAATCCCTTCACATTTTTCGAGGTTGAACTCCATCTGCCATATCTTAGCCTAGCTTTGCATCGTGTCAATGTCCCGTTGCAACCTACAACAATCCTCCACACTATGCATAACTCCACCAATATTCATGTCATTGGCAAACTTACTAACCCACCCTCATTCAAGTCATTTATAAAAATTACAGAGAGCAGAGTTCCCAGGACAGATCCCTGCGGAACATCACTGGTCACCGAGCTCCAGGTTGAACTTTTTTTTTGTACTGTTTGAGCCAGGAAGATTGTACCCGCAGAGGCTACCGGACAAAGGTTTGATTACTCCTTGATTGTCCTATCAAGTTCAGAGAATAGAATCTCAATTATAAGAATTAAATGAACATTCCTCAAAACCTCCTGGAAGCTATGTGCATGCATTGATTTCATGAGAAACCAAGGAAGATATAATCCTTTGTGCCAGTGAGGTTACAGATCATGGTCTCTGTCTGTGAACTGGCCATTTATGTTTTTCTTTATTCCTTATCCCTGAACTGTGTCTGCCTGTATGTCTGTCTTGTATGAATATGGGTGCTAGAATTCGAGGATTGGGTTGAAATCTTAGATGTTAATTAGATTGCCTTGTTGTTTAACTCCACGCTGCTAAATATGCTGTATTATTTATAAGTATTTTGTTTGAGCTATAAACCTGATATCTAGTATCAGTTATTCAAAGTCTGGTGCTAGTTATTGAAAATGTTGGGGTAGGAACCATGGAAGTCATTTTGAGGGTCATTGAAAATTTTAATTTTATTGTGTGGTAAATACAGGGACATGAAGACTGGTTTGATTTGGCTAACTACCTCTGTGTCATCACACTCTTTCACCAAAATATTTAATAAACAGATCACTAAGTGATCAGTAAGATTGAAGAAAACTATCAGTGAAATAAGGTCTAGTTTCCACTGGGAAAGTTATGGGGTTTATGTTGGAGGAAAACTTCGTCAATGCAACACTTGGAATGAGAGATGATGAACTCCTCAATGAGGAGATGATGAAGATCTCCTCAAGATTTTCGGATGTGCTAATATTTCAGTGGCCTGTTCCTAGACCATCCCCATTGCTGATTTATAAGGATAGGAGAACAGACTGAGCATTATTCGTCTGTTTGAGTGTCAGCTTGACTCAGTTGGGAGGGTTTTATTTCTGTCTCTAAATGTTATGGGATTCTCCTACCAGAAACTAAGGCAACAATCTGGAATTCCGCGCAGTATTAAAGGTGCATTTTCAGAACTTTTTCAAGTTGTGATAATAATCAAAGTCCATCTCCCCAGTTTACATAAAAATCCTATAAGACGATTTGGAGATTGCTTGTGTAGCTCTGGCAGACATAACACTGTCGAGATTTCTATTCATGGAAATTTTTTGTGCTAAATCCAATTGTACCATTTGCCCATATTACAACAATAACTGCATGTTAACAATTAATCAGCTTGATAAATATAATTTCTTCTCTATTGTGAATCCCTTGGTGTCTAGGAAGACTCTTTCTCATGGATATTAAGATAAAGTGAGATGTCAGTGAGGGCTGTGGATTCACAGATGATTAATGAACTTAGTTTTACAAGCTCTCCTGCATTCAAGATGTAGACGAGCCAGTGTTAGACTGGAGTGGACAAAGTTAAAAATCACACAATACCAGGTTATAGTCCAAGAGGTTTATTTGGAAGCACTAGCTTTCTGAGCACTGCTCCTTCTTCAGGTGGTTGTGGAGTAGGACCATAAAATATAGAATTTATAGCAAAAGATTACAGTGTAATGCAAGTAAAATGAGATATTTAACAAACTTAATTTGTTATTAAGTCTTTCATCTTTTAGAGGTGACGGGGTATAAGCCTTCGAAAGGGTCCACACACCATGTCTCACATCTTCTCTCTTTTTTCTCTCTCGCTCTCTCTCTCATGCATTTGCCAATATTATTCTCAGATCTTAACACAGCATCCGTAAGCTGTCTTACCTCCAGCACTTCAGAGAAGCCTAAGTTTTTCATTCAATAACAGTATATTTTTTGATTTGATTTTTACTGTCACATGTATCTAGGTACAATGAAAAATTTTGTTTTGCATGCAGTACAGGCAGATCATGCATAAGGGTAATAGACTAGAGAAAGGAATATAATGTTATGACTGCACAGAGGTGCACAAAGAGTGAGGTCAACATTAAATTTGAAATTTGACAGTTTCATTCAGAAGTCTAAGAACAGCGTGGAAGAAGCTGTTCTTGAACCTGTTGGTACATGTGTTTAAGCTTTTGTACCTTTTACTCTGCCGAAGAGATTGGAAGAGCTTATAAGTGGGGTGGGAGGGGTCTTTGAATATGTTTGTGCCTTTTCGAGCCAGCAAAAAGTATAGACAGAGTCGTGGATGGGAGGTTGGCCTGTGTGATGGACTGGGCTGTGTTCATAACTTTCTGGAGGTTTTTACAGTCTTGGGCAGAGCGGTTGCTATACCAATCCATGATGCATCTGGATAGAATTTTTTTTATGCTGCATCCCTAAAAACAGTTAAGAGTCTCTATTTCCTTTGCTTCTTGAGGAAGAGGAGGCATTGTTGTGCTTTCTTGACGGTCGCATCAGCATGGGTGGATCAGGACAGATTGTTGGTGATCACCATTCAAAGGAATTTGACCTTTCAACCGCCTTCACCTTAGCTCTATTGATGTAGATAGGGGCGTGCCCTCCACCTTGCTTCCTGAAGTCAATGATCAGGTCTTTTGTTTTGCTGACATCGAATGAGAGAATGTTATCTTTATACCATGTTCAAGTATTCTATTGTTTTCCTGTATTCCATCTCATCATTGTTTGAGATCCGGTTTACAAAAGTATTGTCGTCAGTGAACTTGAGTTAGAATGGAAATTGGTCACACATTCATGAGTGTGCAGGGAGGTGTGGAAGGAGCTGAGTATGCAGCTTTATGGGGTGCTGGTGTTGAGGATTATCTTGGAGGAGGTGTTGTTGCCTATCCTCACTATGGTCTGTGGGTCAGGAAGTCAAAGATCCAGTTGCAGAAAGCGGAGCAAAGACCAAGTCTCAGAGTTTGGAGATTACCTTGGATGAAATTATAATATTGAAGGCAGAGCAGTACTCAGTAAGTAAGTGCCTGACTTGGATATCCTCATTATCCCTTGTTCCAGGGATGTATGTTGGGCCAGGGGAATGGCATCTGCTGTTGTTACAGTAGCTGATTTGCAAGGAATCAAGGGAGGCTGTGAGACTAGAGCTGATATAAGCCATGACTAACCTCTCGAAGTACTTCATAATTATGGAGGTCAGGGCTTCTGTACAGTCGTCATTGGGCATGCTGCATGCATTTTCTTTGGCACCAAGATGATGGTGGTCTTCTTGAAGCAGGTGGGGGCTTTTAAGTCATAATAAGAAAAGGTTAAATATGTCAGCAAATACTCCTGCCAGCTGGTGTGCACAGGATCTGAGTGTACCATTGGGGACTCCATCTGGACTTGTCAGTTTCCATGGGTTCACTCTCAAAAACACCGATCTGATGTCTGCAGTTGTGACTGAGGGAACTGGTGCATCCAAGGCTGTCTGGGCAGGTGACAACATTTCACTGACCTTCTGTTTGAAGTGAGCATAAAATGCATTGAGAACATCGGGGGAGGGCTGTACTTTTGTTTGCTATTCTGCTCTGCTTCACTTTGTAGCCCGTTAACATCATGTAGGCCTTGCCACAAATGGCGGGTGTCTGTTTGGTTAGTTTGGGAATCTAGCTTAGTCCGGTTTTGTCTCTTGGTGTCTCTGATGGCCTTATAGAGAATATATTAGGGTATGCTGTAAAAGTCAGGGTTGTCTGACTTGAACACCACACAGCTGGGCTTTCTATTCATTCATGTTTTCTGGTTAGGGAACATTCAGATTGACTTCTTTGGCACTCAGTCTTCTATATACTTGCTAATGAAGTCTGTAACAATAGTGGCATACTCATGTATGTTGACCACTGAGTTCTCGAATATGGACCAGTCCACAGATTGTAAGCAGTCCTGTGAGAGTTCTTTCACTGCCTCAGAGCTTCTACATTGTGTACTGGGTCCTCCCATTTCAATTTCTGCTTGTAAACTGGGAGGTGGAACACATTGTTGTGATCTGATTTTTCACAGTGGAGATGGGGTATGGAGTGGAAGGCATCTTTGATGGTTGTGTAGCAATAGTCACGGATGTTTGGCCCTCTGGTGGGGTGGGGATTTACTATAGTATAGTTTAGCATCAGGTCTCAATTCTCAAGAACCCAAATATATTTGCCATGAGCTGAGCTAATCCGCTGGATTTGGTGGGGTACCTCCACCAATATCAGCATTTAGGTATCAATTACTTCTGAGATATGGGAATTGAGAGATATTTTCCGACATTTCACTGTGATTTTTAATTGAAAATATTAGATTTGAAAAATTTCAGCATGATTTTGTTGAGCACCTTTGTCTTCCTGGTTTTCAGAACAAATCCTGTGCTTTCATGGACTTTGGTGAAAAAATAAATCAACTGTCTGTTAAGTGCTTCATAGTGAGTACTATCTTATGCATTGTCAGCATGTTGTGGTTTAATTACAGAAATGGTCCTTGTCTTGATTTAGGTTGAAAAATTTACAATCAGTATAATACGTTCTTACCATTTCTGGGCAGCCTGTCAGTAGGAAGCCGCAATGTTGCTACATGAAATATTAAGAATAGTGTGGGTGAATCTCACAGGTTGAGTTGACTGCTGTATTGAAAGTGACAAAGAACTGTGGGGGAGCCAATTTGTCATACTTGTTATTTGCATAATGCCATGCAGAAAGCAGATGACCCTTTTGTGAACCTCGATGGGTAACCATATCACTACAGCACCTTAAGGGATGTTTGATTTACTGAGTCAATGCCCTGTGAGATTGAAGAGACCCATGTACAAATAGATGTTCTGTTTTCTATATTTTGCCTGAAGTTGGTGTGCTATTATTTGTTTATCTGGCAAGTTGGATGCCACAGAGGAACAATGGAAGAATTTCCTCTGCAATTAGTGAAAGTTGATTAAGGAGTAATCTAGCTATGATTTCACAGTGTTCTGCCCCTGTAGTTACTATAGTTTGACATCTGTCCTTTCTTTGAATAATGCAATCATCATAATGTCTGAAGTGTTACTTGGATTTTCTTCATTCTGTCCGAGCTTCACAAATGTGTCATCTCTTTCATGCAGGGATATTATCAGAACCAGAAACTTTGTTTTTCATCTGGTTGGTAGCATCTATTATTTCATTGAGCAAGAGGTCATCAGCTCACTTCTTACTGAATGTGCCGGGAGGTACTTCATTTCTGGTATATGACAACAGTGGAAGTGTTACAAAGTGCTCTTTCTAGTGAGTGTTGACATAGGGTGGCACAGTGGCTCAGTGGTTAGCACTACTGCCTCACAGCACCAGAGTCCCAGGTTCGATTGCCTTGGGCAACTGTCTGTGTGGAGTTTGCACATTCTCCCCGTGTCTGCGTGGATTTTCTCCAGGTGCTCCGGTTTCCTCCCACAGTCCAAAGATGTGCAGGTCAGGTGAATTGGCTGTGGTAAATTGCCCATAGTGTTAGGTGCATCAGTCAGTGGGAAATGGGTCTGGGTGGGTTACTCTTCGGAGGGTCGGTGTGGACTGGTTGGGCCGAAGGGCCTGTTTCCACACTGTAGGGAATCTAACCTAATCTAATCTTTTTCAGGAGATACTTTCTATCTTTGAATTTTACTAGTGTTAGTCTGTGTTGAGGGTCTTTAGACTGCTTAGACTGCATAGAAAAGGCTAGCATGTCAACAAACAATTGAATTTCTTCACATTCCCTGTCCATAATTATTTCTTCAAATGCCGCCTTTTTTAAACTTGCATTTTGGAGGCATGGTAGATGAACTATTCTTTTTCTGTGGAGTTTGAAACCAGTTGCCAGGTTTGGGATGCTGTCTATTAGTCAATGAGTTTACATACACTACATGCACGTAAACTGTCATCAAACCAACTTTTGTGAGTTTTATTAACATGTTCTAGGATTATTTTAGGGTCTTTTCACAAATTCATTTTTAATGACAATCCCAACTCTGTGAATTCTGCATTCTCTTTGATTTTCCTTTCCATAAGTCTGTCTGGCCACCTCTATGTTCTTTAATTTGTCTATTTTTATTAGAGCTCACAGTCTACTGTCTACCTCTTTGCACTCTCTTTTTCTGTTTCATGTGACATCTTGTATAGAAATTATAGAAATGTTAATCTTCCATGTTACAATGTTTATATTGAAATTGGAAGAGTCTTGTTCGATAAGATGAATTCCATGAAGCCAATTGAAAATGTAAAATATTTTCCTTTGTAGGTTCACATAAGATTTGATCAATCAAGAACTCTCTTGACTGAGAATTTGCTGGTAAGAAATAATCCACATTACTGAGGTAGAATTTGATTTTCCTATGATAGATCACAAATTTATTTTGCTCTTGGAAGATTGTAAAGCCGGGATAGCAGCATGTGTTATCCATCCCTGCTGGTTCAAGTTCTTAAGAATTTCTTGATGGCCAGACCAAGCAGGAGAGTCAGGTCAGCTTTTTTGGGTTTTAAGGATGCATTATTCTTCATGGTGTTAACTCCTAATGTACTTGCTATATTAAATTTACTTTTGCAAGTTATGGTATGATTTGAATTTCATATTTTGAGACTCTTTTGCCCTGTACTGTAACTACTTCAGGTTCAATGAATTAGCAAGAGTGAATTAGAAATAGCGACCTGCAGTATTGGAGCATTTGGAGGTATTCGAGGGTGGTGTGTCAGAGGATTCAGAGTAAATGGGTCACACAAAGATGGGTGGAATACTCAAATTTACATGGTCTCTAGATCAATGAGCATGTCATGTAAGATGAGGCAGAAATGGAAAGATTTTGTGAGATATCAAGAACTAAGTACTGCAGATCGCAAAGAGGAATATTGAAAGGGCAGGAGTACAATCCAAATGGAAATAACAAAGACAAACTGAGAGCATGAAAGAATATCAATAAACAGAACTAAGGAGTAAGAGTAAGCGAATACATTTAAGAGTAAGAATCATGGGTTGTCTATTGGTCTTTTTTATTTAGAGGTGGAAGATCTGACTGTGGTTCTGAATGAATACTTTGAATTTGTCTTCACAAAATAGGGAGATGATGTAGGAATTGTATTTGGGGAGGAGGTTTGTGACATATTAGATATGATGAACATGGGGAATGTTAAAGGAATTAGACCCATGAAACTGGCTAAACAGGATCAGGCTGTTATAAGAAGTCAAGTTGGAAATAGCATTTTCTAAATATTATAAATATCTAAAGATGAAGAAAGTGTAGGGATATGACAAGTGTGTGGGGCTGTGGTCAAATGTGAATTGTTCCTGTGGGAGCAGTGCTGACATGATGGATTTGTGCTGCAACAATTCAATGATTCTATGAGTTTAGAGGGCCTTATCAATATGGCATTCAACTTTTCTCGATCATTTTAATTTGAGTAGAGAGCCAACTTGATTATGTTTTTCTTCAGATCATCAACTGGTATCAAAAAGAGTTTGTTTGGAACTCAATCAGACTTCCACTTGCTGTGACCAGAGAACGTTGTGAAACAAACAAAATATGTTTGGTGTTCCAACCTATAACACCCTCAGATCAATAAACATATTAATATAATATCTGGCTGTCCTTGCTCTTAGCAAAGTTATAAATCATGCAATACCATGTCATAGTCCAATAGGTTTATTTGGAAGTACTAGCTTTCGGAGCGCTGCTCCTCCATCAATTGGTTGTGGAGTATAAGATCATAAGACACAGAATTTATAGCAAAAGTTTACAGTGTGATGTAACTGAAGTTTTATAATGAAAAAGACCTGGATTGTTTGTTAAGTCTCTCATCTTTTAAAATGACCATGTTGGTTTCAGTTGTTGCATATGTAAATCCCAGAACATTTTTAAAGATACATTCTCAAGTAAACTTCTTCAGAAGGTGCCATGTGGTTCCAGATAATGCATTGAAGATGTGAGGTGCCCTGTGTGAGGCTGTCTGTGTCCCAATGTTCAGACTGATTCCATTTCTAAAAAAAGATGTATACAGAATCTTACATGGATTCATGCAGTTTTTGAGCAATATAAAATGTAATTCTGCAAGTACAAATTCACCCCACAACCATATGTGTATGCGGATGAGGCAAGTAGTATGAGTGTCTGTGAGAGAGAGTGTTTATGTGTGTGAGTGTAAAGGGATATAAGTCTGTGAGAGGGTGTGTGTGTGGCTGAGAATGTGGGAATGTGTGAGCATGTTAGAGAAAGCTTGTGTATGAGAGAGGCTTTGTCTGAGTGCATGGGTGTGTAGGGGTATCTGTGTGTGTGTCTGTGTGTAGTGCAATGGGGTCACCTGTAGTGTGACATGAACCCAGCATCCCACTTGAAAACATTCTCATGGGTACCGAACTTGGCTATCAGCCTCTGCTAGGTCACTTTGCGTCGCTGCCTGTCCTGAAGTCCACCTTGGAGGATGGTCACCCGAAGGTCTGAGGTCAAATGTCCTGGATCGCTGAAGTGTTCTCCAACTGGGAGGGAACACTCCTGTCTGTTGATTGTTGTGCGGTGTCCATTCATCCGTTGCCCTGGGCTCTGCTCGGTCTCGCCAATGTACCATGCCTCAGGGCATCCTTGCAGTGTATGACATAGACAATGTTAGCCGAGTCATATGAGTACCTGCCACATACATGGTGGGAGGTGTCCCTACGTGTAATGATGGTATCCGTGTTGACACTCTGACATGTCTTGCAGCGTCTGCTGTGACAGGGTTGTATGGTGTTGTCCTGAAAGCTGAGCAGTTTGCTGTGAACAATGATCTGTTTGAGGTTTGGTGGCTGATTAAAGGCAAGACGTGGGGGTGTGGGGAAGGTCTTGGCGAGGTGCTCAACCTCATTGATAATGTGTTGCAGGCTGCGAAGAACATGACATGGCACCTATTGTTAAAGTTTACATGAGAATATAACTTTTTTAAAGTTCTGGGATTTACATATGAAAGAATTGAAACCAACATGGTCAGTGTAAAAGATGAAAGACTTACTAAATAATCTAGGTCTTTTTCATTATATAATTTCAGTTACATCACACTGTAAATTTTTGCTATAAATTTTGTGTCTTATGATCTAATACTCTACAACCTCTTGATGGAGGAGCAGTGCTCCAAAAGCTAGTACCTCCAAATAAACCTGTTGAACTATAACCTGGACTTTTAACTTTGTACCTCCCAGTCCAACACTGGCACCTCTAAACCATGACTTGTGCTTGGCAATGTGTTTACATGGGAGAAAGTGAGGACTGCAGATGCTGGAGATCAGAACTGAAAATGTGTTGCTGGAAAAGCGCAGCAGGTCAGGCAGCATCCAAGGAGCAGGCGAGTCGACATTTCGGGCATGAGCCCTTCTTCAGGAATGTCAGGCAGCATCCAAGGAGCAGGAGAGTTGACGTTTCGGGCATGAGTCCTTCTTCAGGATTCCTGAAGAAGGGCTCATGCCTGAAACGTCGACTCTCCTGCTCCTTGGATGCTGCCTGACCTGCTGCGCTTTTCCAGCAACACATTTTCAGCAATGTGTTTATATGTTAAATGTTAATCGATTGTGTCAATTTAATAAATATGTCATTTTTTTTTCAATTCACTCACTCTTGAGATATGGGTGTCATTGAATGAGCCAGCATCTTTTGCCTATTCCCAGTTGTCTTTGAGAAGTTGGTGTGAGCTGCCTTCTTGAACCCTGTAGATTGTCCCACAATGCCCCTTAGGGGAGGTATTTCAGGATTTTGACCCAGTGAACTGATGGAAAGGCTTGGAGAGGAACTTGCAATTTGTGGTGTTCCAACTGTACTTCTTGATAGAAATGGTCACTGATTTGGAAGGTGCCCTGCAAGGATTTTTGTTGAATTTCTGCAGTGCATCTTGTAGGTCGTAGATACTGCTGCTACTGAGTGTCGGTGAAGAAGGGAGTAGATATTTGTGAATGTGTTGCCAATCAAGTGGGCTGCTTTGTCATGTTTGGTGTCAATCTTCTTGGAGCTGCACCCTTCCAGTCAAGTGGGGAGCATTGCATCACACTCCTTATTTGTGAGAATACTCACTGCAGTATCCCTAACCTCTGACCTGCTTTTGTAGCCACTGTACTTGTATGGCTTAGTTGAGGTTATGGTCAGTGATAATCCCAGGATTTTGATACTGGGGAGTTCAGTGACGGTAATGTCATTGGATGTCAGGGTACAGAGATCAGATTGTTTCTTATTGGCATTGCCTGGTGTTTGTGTTGTACGCAGGTTTCTTGCCTCGTGTCAGCTCAAGCCTGGATATTATCCAGATCTTGTTGCATTTGGACGTGGATTGCTTCAGTATCTGAGAAGTCACAAATGGTGCTGAACATTGCATAATTATCAGTGGACATCCCCACTTCTGATCTTATGATGGAGGGAAGGTCATCGATGAGGCAGCTGAGGATGTTGGAGCCTCGGACACTACTCTGAGGAACTCCTGCAGATATGTCCTGGAGCTGAGATAACTGACCTCCAATTTCCCACAAGCATGACTCTGACCAATGGAAAATTTGTCCTCTAATACCCATTAATTCAAGCTTTGCTGGGTTTATGAAGAATTAAACTTTCAAGCGTTTAACAAACAAGATTCAATGGCATGACTATACTAGATTCTAGACAATTACCCAAATAAGGCAGTCAAGATTTTGCAATATTTTTATTTATCTTATAGTTGTTCATTCCAATAGAAAACTAAATCGCCACTTTGGATCTCCTGATTCATAGTTACATAAAACCCCAGGACATTCAGCCCAACTGGTTTGTGCTATTGCTTATACTCCCATTTGAGCATCCTCCCACTCTATTTATCACCTCCTATCCTGTCCCTATATCCCTTTATTTCTTTGTCCCTCATGTATTTAAAAAAGTAACACTCCATATTCCATGGCTTGTGATGAATTGTGCATGGATTTAATATGTTGCTGTAATACTAAATCATCTTATTGTTAATTCACAGGCAGTTGAGTATTTACTCAAGATACCTTTACCTTCCAACTTAGAAAAACTTTATGGTCCTTATCTTGTGAAGAAATTTGAGCTTGGCCGGACCTACCTTGCCATCAAACTTGCTGAAACTATCAACCACATCCCAGAAAAGGCATCAATTCAATGTTCAACTGATTCAACCAGTTCACTTGAAGGTAGTTTTGTATAATATATACAATAGTATTTTTAATAATTGCTTAGTAACTATTATGTAGAATTACATTTTTGCAGCACAGAAGCTGGCTATTTTGCATTCAGGTGTATGTCAGTAATTATGCTGCACACAAGCCACCCCCCATTCTAGTTAGTGACACTGGCCCAGATGTTTGACTCAGGTGTCCAATTTCTGAAACTCGAGCCTTCTTCTGAAGCCCATGCCTGCCAAATTTAATCTCTTAGAGTGGGTGGGGTGCCGTTTTGCGAGCTGTATTGTTGTGTGGGTGTTGAGGTGGACTAGTTAGAAGGCCTACCTCAGTTCTTGAAGTGAACAACATAGGTGTGTGCTTATACTGCCAAGCCTTATGCATTACATCAGTCTCACCAATCTCCCTTCCTGCCTCCCCTCCCTCACCACCCCCCAATGCATCATGCCCATATGTCACTTCCTACCTCTGTGCTCCCATCAGGTCTCATCTGTGGCGTCTTGCAACAATGCTGTCCATCCCCACTCATTGCCCCACGCCACTTCACACCTCCATGCCCCTGTCATGCTGGCTTACCACCACTGTGGTCCTTACCTGCTCAGTCAAATCCCGTCTCTGCACCCCCCCCCGGATCCTCCATACCCATTTCCCCAGTATTTAATGTGATACCTCAGGAGCTATTGAAATGGACATAAAAACCTTTCTGAAAATCTAATAGCTTTGTCATTTATGCATACCATTTTGAAAAAAAATCTTTCATTCATCAAACCCATTCCAAATTTAAAAGAGTGGTCAAGTGGAACAAATGAGTTGCGGGTTATTTGGATGGTTGGAGAAACCCTCGCCAGTTCTACTGAGCTTAGGGAACACCACTTAAGTGAAGGCAATTGTATAGCCTCTCTCAGGACATATTCTGATCAGAAGGACTTTAGGTCAGCCCACAGCAAAACCCCAAAACAAAGCCAAGCCTTGGCCAAATGGTTAAAGTTTTCTTCAGGATTCAGGCCAGCAAAAGGACTCACTAAACTTAAACTGAGTTAGACAATTGATAGGTTGGTGTATAAGAGTGTGCACACCTTGGAAAGTTCACCTACATCTGGTTGGAACAGTTAAATTATTTAGCTACATCTAAATCAGAACCAATCAAAATATTGGAGCTTCGGTCTTTGCTTGGGCTGATGTATTATTATAGAAACGTCATACATAACCTGGCCTCCATCATGGTACCTTTGTATCTACTCTTTAATAAAAAGGATCAGCCTTGCAAATGGTTATATAACCAAGCCACAATTTTCAGGAAAGTGAAGAAACAGCTCACATCCTCTCAGGTGTTGGCACACCATGACCCTGAGCGAGATCTGGTATCCCTGTACAGCATTAGCTCATTGGTGGCCCTATGGACAGTTGAGAGTGTGGTACTGGATAAGCACAGCAGGTCGGGCAGCATCCAGAGCCCAGTGGAGAGGAAAACCCAACAGCATATCCATTAAGACTTTTGCTAATGTAGAGCATAAATATGCCCAGATAGAGAAGGGAGGGTTGGCGGTCATATTTGGAGTCAGGAGGTTCCACCAATATCTTTGCGGATGAAAATTTGTAATATTAATGCACTGCAAACTCCTGCTAGGTTTACTTAAATAGCTTCAGGCTAAATTCAGCAGTTCTTGCACTGTTTAATAAAGTTTAAAGAAACACAGTAGGGTCAGACACCCTGTTCACTCTGAGAGCTGGCATTCAGGAAGCTGGACTGGTGTCCAGGACACTCTATTTTGTGTTGGGGAGGGGACTGATTGTGTGCTGGTTGGGCCAGAGTCAGTGTGTTGCTGCTGTTGTTTGTTTCTGCTTTTTTGGAGGAAACCTGATTCTTGACTTGGCTGAATTGTTTAGCCAGTTTGTTCATTGGTATTCCTATTTTTTGAGGACTGATTTTTAAACTGGCTAATTGTAACAGTCAGTGTTACAGGTGTAACTCAGTTCTCATTAGGGAACTGTTGTTTCACTAACTAGTGACAGCCTGTGTGTTACTCTGTTCTTTTCTCAAAGACAAAGAAAAATGTTGATTTTTGTGGCAGAGCATAGCCCTTGCACTCTAGTTTCTTTTTTGTATGTGTCTTCACTGTTGTTTTTGGTGTTTGGGCGGAGCCCTTGTGAGAAAATATATCTTACTAGATGAGCTGTTCCTGTGGGAAGGTCTGACCCTTGGTCTCGGCCTCTGCAAAGACTCTGTGCACTGGGAGGTGAGCACTTGCTGCATCCTGGAGTTTGGGAGTAGACCCTGCCTTTGAGAGTGGATCAAACTCCTGTGAGTTAACTGCCCCTTTACAATGGGTGAAAGTGAAGACTGCAGATGCTAAAGATCAGAGTCAAGATTAGAGTGGTGCTGGAAAAGCACAGCAGGTCAGGCAGCATCCGAGGAGCACGAAAATCGACATTTCGGGCAAAATCCATTCATCAAGAATGAGGCTGGGAGCCTCAGGAGTGGAGAGATAAATGGATGGGGGTTGGGGCTGGGAGAAAAGTAAGGGAACGGTGAGTACTGTTCCTGTTTGGTTTTGGAGGAAACCTGATTACTGAACTGGATGAAAGGGATGAGATTCCAGTAGGATGGTCTCTAAGCTCTGACCTTTGTGGTTGTCATTGGAACATTGAAAAAAAGGATCTCCTCATTTCCCCCAATCATTCCACAAAGTATCACCTAGGATACTGTCATCAGGGGACAAAACATCTGCAACACAAATTCCCAGCTCGGCCAACAGAACCACAACAACGAGCACCTGAGCTACAAATCTTCTCAAACTTTGAACCAAGTATCATGACTTGAGAAAAATACACAGTGAATTATAATTCTTATTACTCAGCAACATGTTATTTGTCTTGTTAATGTTTAGTTGTTGTGAGTCATTTATATAATATATCTATGATTTATTTCTCTTAACATGTCAAGGTAAACTACTTCTGTTCCATGTTGCAGATGAAAAATTTATAGATCTGGATACTGATGTGAATATTATGACTGAATTAGATCGTGCACTAGAAACCACAAGAACATGCCAACCACGTAAAAAGCAACTGGACATTTATTCCTTAAGGTACACCCTAACTCTGCCCCAGTTGAAGGTAATTATACATAATAATAAGCGGTAGAAATATTTACAGCTAGGTGTTAATCTACAAATAGATTAATTGGTTGAATTATGTCAAACCAAATGGCATCAAAATCTTTGAGATGTCCAGTTTATTTTTAGCTCATTGTTATGACTCAGTTATGAAGGCCATTGCTGATAATGAGGCCCCACTGTCCCACAAGTAATTGTAATATTGCAAACATCCAATTAACTCAACAAACTGTACAATTTGCTTGACTGATTTGATTTGGGACAAAAGTAATTCACACCACGTTTCACCAGTAATAGAAAAATAATCATACATTGTAAACAAACGTATTCTGGCAAGTAAGATTGGATTACTAATTTACTATCCTTCAACTGAAACTATACCCTTTTAAATTCCCAAACACAGACATTTAATTACAAATCAGTCAAACAAAAGACGGATTGTTTCTCACAAATATAATAGAGTGAAAAAGTATAGATGGGGAAAACAAAATTTTGTATATCAAAAGTCCTGGCTGCAAAGCAAAATGTAAATTTCCATTCTTTTGATTGCAGCAATGATGACGTAGTTTTGGCTGCACAGCGATAGTCGATCTGTGATTCAATGGCTGATTGGCTGGACCTAGACCTTTTCTTGTAATAGAATCCTTTCCTTTGAGTGTATAGGTCTTAATTTCCTTTGACTCAAAACAGAAGGAAGAAAGAGAGAGGTTTTCTATTTGCTGGCTTTGGACATTTCTGGCTGTAGTGCTCACTCAGGTGCATGACTCACTGCAACTAGATGAATCTGAGGACTGCATCAGGCAGTTCTCCTTGGTGCTGCTTTATTTCATAATGTAGCAATGTCACTGCACCAAAAGCAACAAAATCTTGAGGGACTTCAATATGCTGCTGGACTGGGAAAATCAGGTTGCAAATGGATCATAAGAAAAAGAAATTTCTGTGATGCTTTTTTGGAGCAGCATGTGGTCGGGCCCACCAGGAAAGATGTAATTTTGGATTTGGTGACGTGTATTGAGGCAGACTTGATTAAGGAGCTTAAGGTCAAGAAATGTAAAGGTAACTACAAATACATGAGGGAGTTGCTGGGCAGAGTTGATTGATTTGGAAGGGGAGCCTAGTAAGGAAGACAGTGGAGCATCTAATTATGGGTTTCTGTGGGTAGATCAGAAGGCAAAGCAGAAATTCATCCCAAGGAAGAGGAAATATCCAAGTGAAGGACAAGTCAACCATGGCTCACAGAGAAATCAGGGATAGTAAAAAAGGAAAAGAAAAAGCATACAGAGCGGTGAAGATTGGTGGGAAGCCAGATGATTCTAAGCCTTTTAAAACGAGTAGAGGTAACTTTAAAAAAAAAAGCAATAATGGGGGAGAAGATGAAATATAAGGATAAGCTATTGAGTAATGTAAAAGACTACATGAGGCAAGAGTGGACATTAGACTGCGGCAAAGTGAAGCTTGATCTCAGGAGGCTGAATGCTTAAGGTGGATAAATCGCTCAGACTGGGTAAGACATGCTAGAAATCTGAAGGAGATAACAGAGGAAATTCTAGAGATATTGGTTGTGATCTTTCAGGAATCATAGGTCAGGGAGGATCCCAGAGGACTGGAAAATGGCTGAAGTAATAGCCTGTTTAAGAAGGGAAGGAAGCAGAAGACAGGAAACTTTCTGGGCTGGTTAGCCTGACCTGAGTCATTGGTAAGATTTTACAATTGGTGAACTGGTGTGGCCTCCATTCCCAGGCTTCATAAAAAGATATCCCTTGAATCATTAGTAATAGTCTAGTGGGAAAGGAGGAAATTGTAATTGCAGAACACAAATCTATATTTCAGCAGCACATTTTTTGTGGGCGGCACGGTGGCACAGTGGTTAGCACTGCTGCCTCACAGCGCCTGAGACCCGGGTTCAATTCCCGACTCAGGCGACTGACTGTGTGGAGTTTGCACATTCTCCCCGTGTCTGCGTGGGTTTCCTCCGGGTGCTCCGGTTTCCTCCCACAGTCCAAAGATGTGCGGGTCAGGTGAATTGGCCATGTTAAATTGCCCGTAGAGTTAGGTAATGTAGGGATATGGGTGGGTGGCGGGTCAGTGTGGACTTGTTGGGCCGAAGGGCCTGTTTCCACACTGTAAGTAATCTCATCTAATCTAATCTAATCTAATCTAATAAGGATAGGATTACAGAGGACTTGGTCATGCCTGGAAATGAGGTAATGAGTAAGTTAGATAAAGGAGAACCAGTGGGCATGATTTATTTGGACTTCCAGAAGGTCTTTGATAAGGTGCCGTACTGGACGCTGCTTAATAAGATAAGACCCCTGGTATTAGGAGGAAAGTATTGGCATGGATAGAGGATTGACTTACTGGCAGAAAGCAGAGAGTGGGTATAAAGGAATCTTTTTCATATGGCAGGCAGTTAGTAGTGGACTTCTGCTGGGGTCAGTGTTGGGACTACAGATATTTACGTTATCCATTAACAATCTGGACAAAGGAATTAAGTTTGCACATGACACAAAGATAGGTCGATTGATAGGTTGTTAAAGAAACAGGAAAGCTGCAGAAGGCTAGGTGAGGGGTCATAGAACAGTAGATGGAATACAGTTTCTAGAAAAAGTGTTTTTTAAAAGGGGATGGGCCTTGGAAATCTGAAGCACAAAGGGACTTGGGAGTTCTACTTCTCAAGGTTAACATGCAGGTTTTTTTGGCAGTTAGGAAGGCAAATGCAATGTTTACATCCATTTCAAGAGAGCTAGACCACAACAGCAGACATATGCTGTATAAGACACTGGTAAGACTGCAGTTGGTATATTGTGAGCAGGTTTGGACCCTGTATCTAAATAAGGATGCTGTGATCTTGGCGGAGGTCCAAAGGAAGTTCACAAGAATGATCTGAGATGAAGGGCTTGTCATAAAGGGAGCAGTTGAGGACTCTAGGTCTGTACTCCATAGATTTTAGAAGGACGAGAGGGGATCTCATTGAAGCTTACAGAATATTAAGAGGCCTGGATAGAATGGATGTAGAGAAGAAGTTTCCACTAGGAGGAAGGACTAGGACCTGGGAGCACAGCCTCGGGTCTAGGGACCTTTTGAACTGAGATGAGGAGGATTGTCTTCAGCTAGAGGTTGGTGAATCTGTGGAATTCATTCCCACAGAAGGCTGTGGAGGACAATCATTTAGTCTAAGACAGACAGGTTATTGATTAATAAGGGATCAAAAGTTACTGGGAGAAGGCAGAAGAGTGCGGTTTGAGAAACATTAGCCACAATCAAATGGCAAAGCAGAACTGATGTGCTGAATGGCTTAACTCTGCTTCTACTTCTATTGTCTTGCAAAGCTAAAAATGTACACCACTTGATTTTCAAGTAGCAACATTCTTAGGCATTGAGATATGTAGCAGTGACTGACTTCTCTTCCAGTTTATAGTTGAAAAGGAAGGAAATGTGGTCTCTATAGCATATTATGGTTTTTAAACTTGAACTGATCTATCTATCTGGATAAATGTACTTCAATGCCACATATATTGTCCATGTCTAGTTACCCTGAGATAGAGAAATCCATGATTTCAACCTAACAGCACTCTGTACTTAGACCTAATGGACTATTGCATTTCATTGAGGCAGCTAACCACCTTCAAGATTAATTTGGGATGTGTAATAAATGCTGGCAGAGCCAGCAAAGCCCACAACCCATGAAAAGGCAGGAAAATTGAGGTGCGGATTATCTACTCAGCCATGATTTCAGTGAATGGTGGAACAGACTGTATGGGCGAGAAGCCTACTTCTGCTCCATCATATTATGGGCTACTAAAAGAGAATGTCTTATTTATCTCTCAATTGGCCATTTCAAAACTGAGCAGAAGGGAGATATAGATTTAGAAAAGCAAGAAATCAAATAGCTTCCCCAAATGAAGGTTGGTTAGGTACAATAGTCTACTATAGAGGAAATGTCTATAGTGTTTCTTAAAGGAATAAGTGGTTCAGACATTGTATTTTGCCAAACTTAATTTTATGTCAGTGGTCATCTTATGAATATCAATGTAGATATCTGGATGAGTGTCAGCTTCCACATATTCTTAAACTATTAGAAATATTCCTGATCAAATAAGATATTAGTCTAACATGAAACCTGGTTAAGAAAAACTGTCTATACTCGACGAAATTGTAACTGTGTGTCCAGGAGACATAGTACTTAAGGCAAAAAGTCACTCTCAGATATATAGCACACCAAAAAGTTGAATATGTACACTTACTTCACAAGCAAGGATTTTGAGTAAAAATGCATGTCTTGACCTAACTCCTCTTCAAATAAAGGTGGAAGAGGTTAAGCAGAAGCTGAAAAGCTTTTTTGAACAAGATTGCCCTAAATCATTTATAGCATTACGGGAAGTGAATACTGAATGCAATATTATACTGAGGAATGATATAAAATCTTCATGCTTCAATGCATCCAAGATTTGCATCCTTTAATGAAGGAAGTCAAGAAGCAACTTGTAAAAGTGATAAGTAATCACCTAGTCACAAACGAAACCCAGTGGTACTTAGCCTAGTAATACTATTTGAATTATGTTTATCTTGTGAGAGAGATAAAACCTTATGAGAGAAATCCATCCAACATCTATGATTTGTGATAATTTAACTAAACTGCATAAGCATTTTCACGAAACTCAGCATAAATTGTGGATTCTGGCAGGTTTCATTGAATGAGCAATCCAGATTTTTTTACTGAAATAAAACAAAGAACTGAGGATTCTGAAGATCTGAACTGAAAACAGAAATTGCCACAGAAACTCAGCAGATCTGGCTACACCTTTATAAAGAGAAGCAGAATTAACATTTTGAGTATGATGACTGTTCTTTCGAACGGTTCTGACGAGTCACCAGATACAAACTGTTAATTCTGCTTTCCAGTTTAGCTGGCAATTTCTGATTTTGGTTTTGTTTTAGGTTGCTTACAACTTTTATAACTTTGGGAGATTTTATTTCAACAAATTATCATTTGGGATTGCCTTCCCCAGAGACTTGTCAGCAAACTTTGTACAATATTTTACAAAGTCTTCACCAAATCATATGCCACATGGACAAACAAATGAAAACCATAATCAGAATGTATACAAGCGAAAGGCTCACACTTCACAACAAGTGTGAATTCTCCAAGGAATCAAATGTGGTTCATAGAACATATCGTCTACAGCGAAAGTACGGTTGCTGATCCATAGAAGACCTAAGCTATTATGTAGTTCCCCAATCTGACATCATCCAGGGCTCTTAGATTCTCAGGCAAGGTAAACCAGTATTTTTGGCTCTCTTGACAAGAAAGAAAAAAATCCTAGAGTCAGCCCGTCAAAATGTAACAGCAGTGTTGGAATGTTAAGCAAGAGAATGCTTTTCAGAAGATTGAGAACATGAAGTCCCTGGATGTCCTAGAATTCTATAATCCATCCTTTCTAATTATCTAAGCCACTGAAAGTATAGTCCAATAAGCCATGATTAAGTTGGAGATTTTCTTGGTTACATGGACTTGCAAGAGATTTTCAGATTTGTCTGAATGTGGACACAACTGAATCATAAAGCTCCTTAGTTTTTTTTACTGTGAAGAAACTACAAGGATGCCTCCAAGAATGCGAAGATTTTGACTTCATCTAACAAGGTTCACATATGAAACAGTATGTGCAGAAAGTGGCAAGTAATGCTAGATGTGCAGTTCGAAGTGATAGGCAAGATGTTGAGCTTAGTTATAAAATCGAGTCATACATTCGGTCTGCACTGGCACAGTGGCCAAGCCACCACTTGTTAAACTGAACAAGCACAGTTGAAAAACTAAATGTCTCAATTTCAGTCAGCATTTTGTTGAAGATTGGCCAGACCAAAGGCCAATTGGATTAGCCATGAAAACATATTTAGAACTCAAACAGCATTTTACAATTCTGGATGACAAATTCCTGGGGAAGTTTAGCAGGAACATGGGATCACCAAGTGCAGAGCCAGATCTTGGTCAGCGTTATGGTATCTGGGATCTCCAGCCACATTGAGGATTTCATAGCTGATTGCAAGAGTTGTCAACCACAGACTAGAGTAACAATATCCAATGATAATTTTTCCCACCATTCCATGCGAATGTAATGTGTGATAGATTTTCTTGTTTTTGATGGGACTGTTAAATTATAGATTCATCTTGTTCCAGAGTTGCTGATGGGCAAGAAGCTGAATACTCAGTTCTCATCTTACCAAGAAAATTGACTCTATGTTGATGTGTCCAGGACTGTCAAGGAACAGTCCTATCATATGTAACAGGCCACACATAACCATCAAAGTGCCAATTGTAATCATATTTAGGTTAGAGATGAGACAAAATGTGTGGATCCTGAATGTAGTCAGAAAAGGTATGGTCATCCAAGGACCTGCAGATCATGTATTGTTGTATGGAGGAACTGCAGGAATCCTATCCCATTGGCTTGTGTTCACTACTGATCAATTAGGATGAATCCTAAGGGGGAATTGATAACTTAAGGGACTTACAGACCTCAGACTGTCAGAAACAACATCGAAGTCAATGGTCTTTGACCCAGCAAATGCAGTTTGTTCCAGTCTGAAGAGAATATTTATGCAAGAATATCAGATCACCTGAATTTGTAAAGTCAGAATGTTTGGGATTGATTGTGTAGCTGTAAATGTAATGTAATTAAACATAGAAATGCAGAAAGCAGGAACAGGAGTTTGCCAATTGGCCTTGTGACCCTGTTTCACCATTCAATATAACTATTTCTCTATCTCCGTGTCAGTCCTGCTTTCTCCCATATTCCCATAAAATCTTTGAATACATTCAAGAAATTTTTTTAGAGAATTGGTCTCCAAAGACTTCTGTGTTAGATAATTCCACTGGTTCACTACCTTTTGTCTGAAGGAATCTTTCCTCTTCTCCATCCTAAATTGCCTACCCCATATTCTGAGACTGTGACCCCTGGTTCTAGACTCCCCAACGCAGGGAAGCATCCACCCTGCAGATGTTTTTATACAGAATTTTATACATTTCGATCAACTTCTCTCTCCACCTTCAAAACACAAGGAATACAGGCCCGTTCGAACCAATCTGTCCTCACAGGACGGTCCTGCCATCCCCAGTATCAGCTGAGTGAACCCCCACTGCAATCCCTCTATGGCAAGCATATCCTTTTCTCTTGTTGGGAGACCAAAGCTACATGCAATATTCTAAGTGTAATCTCACTTAGGCCCTATACAGTAATTTCTATAGCGCGATAGTCACATTCCTATGTGACCTTGCATTATACAAGAATTGTGCAATACAAATAACACCTAGTGTAAGCAATGCAATCGCACTGTAGCAACTACATGTTTTAAAAGTTAATGCTTTACAAACAGCATCCCCTATTTGTCAATTGCATTACAGCGTATTCACATTGACAAAACACGTGTCATAGCAGAACGACCTGTATAACTGGAGTAGGTCATCCCTTCTGAACTTCAATCCTCTTACAATGAAGGACATCATATCATTTGCCTTCCTAATTGCTTTCTGCACCTGCCTGTCTACATTCATTGACTGGTGTAGAAGGACACTCTGATCCCTTTATTTATCTACACTCTTTATTTATATACCCGCGCAATTTCACCAACAGATGCCTAAGGGAAAGACAACGGAACGAGGACATGCTGCAACCCAAAGGACTAGCCACACTACCATACATCAAGAGCATTTCCGAACTGACAGTCAGACTACTGCGACCACTAGGACTCATAACAGCACACAAACCAACAGCCACTCTCAGACAACAACTCACCAGAACGAAGGACCCAATACCCAGCATGAGCAAAACCAATGTAGTGTACAAAATCCCATGCAAGGACTGCACAAAACACTACATAGGACAAACAGGAAGGCAGCTAACGATCTGCATCCATGAACACCAAATAGCCACGAAACGACACGACCAGCTATCCTTAGGAGCCACACACGCAGATGACAAGCAACATGAGTTCGACTGGGACAACTTACTATTATAGGACAAGCCAAACAGAGAACAGCCAGGGAATTCCTAGAGGCATGGCACTCATCCACAGATTCAATCAATAAGCACATCGACCTGGACCCTATATACCGACCACTGCAGCGGACAGCTGGAACTGACAACCGGAAGTGGCAGATTCAAACCACTACAAATGCCGGAGGAAAGATGACAGAAGTGCTTCACAGGAGGCTCCCAAGCACTGAGGATGTCACCTAGACAGGGGATGAAACATCTGCAATACAAATTCCCAGCTCGGCGAACAGAACCACAACATTTATCTACACTTCCAAATATCTCATTATTTAAATAGTACTCTTCCTTTCTGGTTTTTAGCCAATGTGCATAAGTTCATGTGTGTGTGTATATCTGTTTATTATTAATGTTGTATATGGATCTGAAAAGGTGAAGTTCCAAAAGCATCATCCACATTGATGGCACATGGTCTTCTGGGTAGGACAGCTCAGAATCTCAAAGGACTGAAAACTAACATCTGGTCCTATAATACCCGCAACCATCTTTTTAATATGTTATAAACTATCTTGCGAACAGCAAATGATTCTACTAGTTAGAGCAGAAAGTGGGACTCCCCTACAATATCAGACCAAGCAGTTCCTTTAGTTTCCTACACATACAGAGGATAGTGGCAGCAACTTTCAGCCTGAGCAGGTGCATGTACAGAACATGCCTATAGCCCTCTGAGAACATTTATTAGAACAGTTTAAAGTGAATTTAATTGATACTTCATGTGTATATTGACTAATAAAGGGAGGCTGTGGCAGATAGTACTAACAGGTTTCTCAACTAGAAAGTTGAAGAAAGAGAGATTGTTTGATGGTTTCATTTCAAAGGTGAATTTTGAGAATGGATTGGAGCCTATGAAGGAAATTCTTACATTTAGCTGCTGATTAGAATATAGCACACATATTCATTGAGTAGGAAGTTCAGTGACATTATTTTTAAGAGGTGTTTCTCAAGAAGACCAAAGCAGATTTTAGAACTTGGTCTCAAGGTCACATAATCTATTTGGGCATTATTTTTGTCTGTCCGAGGATTACAAGTTGAAAAGTTTTAACAGCATTTTTTTTTAACAATGGTTTATAAATATTTTCACATTTTTATTACACTGCTTTATTGTCATTATATTTTTTAAAATAATGATTTGATCTTTTACTATTGCAGGATATCATTTTGTCAGATGTACAAAAGAAGCTAAACATTTTGGTGGACAAACTGAAAAAGGAACATGACCTTATATTTGCCAATCTTGCACCTACTGGACTAGAGATGGTCATTGATGCTAAATGTCAGGCTGCAGCAATTGCCTTCCAAAGGTTGCAACTAGCATTTAGGTACAGATCAGCCTTACTTTTACAACTGTTGCAATAGTGGTAAAAAACATTTTCAGTTAGTTATGATACCTTTTCACATTGGAACTGAACCCAGGCCCATATCTGAAATATCCTAAGTTACAGACCATGTGGTTAAATTTTGCAGGGGTCAACCCCCAGTCCTCCAGCTAAAACGAGGAGCCTGGCCACGCTGTCAGCAGCTGGTCCCACAGCAATTTCCTGCCCACAGCACTGTTATTTACTTTAAGGTGTGATTTGTGCCTCAGAGCTATAAGCCCTAATCAAATGGCTGGTGGTTCTGTAGACTCAGCAACTCCATGCGGGATTGGTGGCCAAGTTTGGGATCGCAGGCATTCCAAATTCAGAGCAACCCAGGTAAGTCGGAGCCTTGGGTAGAGAGTATTGGGACCAAATTTATGTGGTGAGACCTTTAAGTGGCCTCACCAGGCAGAATTTCCTTTGAAGTATTGAGTATTGTTCATATCCTAAATTGTCTGAAAATATTAGTGGATAAACAAATCCTATGTAGGATTATTAAGGTGTTTATTTTAAAACTGCAATACCTTATCACCTTTAATAAAATAAAATATTCTTAGGTGCTTCACAAAGCAAAGTATGATAGCGAATGACGTAAGGAGATATTATTTTTCTTTTCCTGACTCCACAACTTGGATTTTTCTCTTTGGGGCTGTGCTACCTTTCTCCCCTCAGTATCAAGCCCTTGAGTGCCAGGAGCTGTTGTTTTGTCTCTCAGCCTGAATATTGATTGCTACTGCATTCAGATGACAGACTGACAGGTTCCGTGCAGATGAGACTCAAATCTCATGAGTTAAGAATGAAACATATATATTGAATTCAGGCTACAATAAGGAAATATAATTTGAATAAACTGACAAAAAATTAGATTCATTAAATTTACTATTTATGAACATATTGATTTATATTATTTACATCATTTAAAAATCTGAAATCAGCAGCGAAACAAATTCTTACTGTACAACAATGTATAAATCAATATGCACAACAAAAAGCACTATTGTTCGACAATTCAACATTGCTTACACTCTCCATTTTACTATTGCTGTCATGGAGCTTATATTTTACATTATACTCAGGTTGTGTTATAAACAGAATGTTTACATAAAATGGGACTCATGTGCCACTAAGTCATTTATGTCTGTTTTCAATTGTTTCCAGTGCTGCCATTGCATTATCTGCAGTTCAGCTCCTAAAAAGATCCAAAATTTTGATAAATGTCAAACAGAGCAATGTAAAGCCTCCACCAGCGCTCAGAAGTACACAAGTTAAGCACATCGTAAGTTAGACAGCAATTTATATTCTATTCATGCAAAAAATCCCTATTCAAAGAAATGGTGAAGCCTAATGTAAATATTCATCTTTGTGTATACTTCTATGAAGCATATTGGAATCATTTTAACATCCAAGACACCATATCATCGCAATGTGTAAGTATAATGAAACCAATTATGGCCACTGAAGTGTGTACAGAACATAGAACATTACAGCGCAGTACAGAGCCTTCGGCCCTCAATGTTGTGCCGACCTGTGGAACCAATCTGAAGCCTATCCATCCTATACTATTCCATTTTCATCCATATGTTTATCCAATGACCATGTAAATGCCCTTAAAGTTGGTGAGTCTACCATTGTTGCGGGCGGTGCGTTCCACACTCCTGCTATTTTGAGTAAAGAAACTACCTCTGACATCTGTCCTATATCTATCACCACTTAATTTAAAGCTATGTCCCCTCATCACCATCTGAGGAAAAAGGCTCTCACTGACCACCCTACCTAACTCTCTGATTATCTTATATGTCTCAATTAATTCATCCCTCAACCTTCTCTCTAACAAAAACAGCCTCAAGTCCCTCAGTCTTTTCTCATAAGATCTTCCTTCTATACCAAGCAACATTGTAGTGTAGCTTGGATCAGGAAATTTAAGAACAAAACAGAAGAACTGGGAGCAGGAGTAGGTCATTCAGCCAATCAAGCTGTACCACCATTTAAGAAAATCATGGTAGATCTTCTGCTTCAACACTATATTTCCTGCAACGTTTTGGGGTTTTCAGTATCTAGAACTCTCCATCTGTCTTGAACTTGCTCTATGACTAGGCCTGCACATACCCCGGGACTCCAAACCACTATCTTCTTTGTGAAGAAATTCTTCTTCTTCTTATAAATAGTGTGAGCTGATCTTGAGACTGTCCCCTGGTTCTAGACATCCCCCTAGCCAGGACAAACATTTCTCTGCATCTACCTTGATGATTCCTGTAAAACTTTTTAATGTCCTTGAATGAGGTCACCTCTTATTCTTCTGAATATAGGGCCAGTCTATTTAGTTTTTGCTCATTGGACACTTCTTTATCTAAGGAAATGATTTGAATTCCACACTATAGCTTTCAGTGACTCATGAAAAAAGGCACCAAAGTCTCTTCGGGCATTAACACTTCACAGTCTCTCTCAAGAAGTACTCTGCATTTCTGTTTACCTTACCAAACTTCCACACTTTTCCACATTGCATTCCATCAGCTATGTTATTAGCTACTCACATAGTTTTACAAATCTACTTGAAAAAAGGTCAAAATGATTTTCCTTTTTCAAGGATTCCTCTTGAGGTCTACTTTTTTGATTTTTGGAGGTTACGTTTTAGTTTTTGGAGGTAACTTTTCATTTTCACGAGCTCCTACATTGGACAAATCTGTTTCCCAGTAGCAATGGTTTCTGTACTTGTACTGGATATTTGGACATACACGCAAGAATAGTTCGAATAATTGATCAATATCTTTCATAATTTTCAACTCTTCATTACATTTATAGTCATAACATGCAAGTAAAGCATTAACTTCCTAGACACTCCACTATTTAAATTGGTTCAAGACACCAAATATAAGTTGAAAAGTGTGTTGCTGGAAAAGTGCAGCAGGTCAGGCAGCATCCAAGGAGCAGGAGAATCGACGTTTTAGGCATAAAGCCCTTCCTGAAGAAGGGCTTATGCCCGAAACGTCGATTCTCCTGCTCCTTGGATGCTGCCTGACCTGCTGCGCTTTTCCAGCAACACATTTTTCAGCTCTGATCTCCAGCATCTGTAGTCCTCACTTTCTCCTACCGAGTTAACAACTCACATTCCCATCAGTTTTGTGTTATCAGAAACTTAAAGGTATTTTATTTGGATTCCACATCAAAATCATTGACATAGATTGTGAATAATTTGGGCCCAAGTATTGATCTTTATGCTCCCATTAATTACAGCCTGCTGACCTGAGAATAATCAATTTATCCCTGTCTTTTAACCAATTCTCAATCTGTGCCAATATAATAGCCTTTCACCTCTCGTGTGTGACTTTATCAAAAATCTTCTGAAAATCTAAATATATCATGTCGATTCAATTCCTTTACCTTTTCTATTGGTAACATCCTAGTAAGCTCCAAGACACCTGGCTGTAACACACTATTCCCCTTCTATAAGTCTGTTAACTTTGTCTATTGCTACTATTAATTTCAAAGTTTTGTTAGCACATATTTTTGTCATAAATTCTAACGTTTTCCCTACTATTGAAATCAGTCTTTACTCCTTTCTTTGAATAGTGGGGTTACATTTGCAACCATTCAATTTGCAGGAACCATTTCAGAATTTCCAGACATTTGGAAGGTGATCACCAATGGACCTCCCACTTCTATAGCCACCTCTTTCAATACTCTGGGATGTAGATCAACAGATCTGTGAGATTTATCAGCTTTTGACTAATTCATTTCCCCAGTACTACTTTGTACTGCTACTAATTTCTTTTGGCTTTTCATTCTCACTAGTTCCTTGGTTCTCAAACGTTTCAAGGAAGGTATCTGCCACCGAAAAAACAGACTTTTTTTTCTCGACCATTTTATTAATGAATAACTAAGATCTGATAACCATTAAGGAGATATGGCTACAGGTAGTGAGGATTGGGTATGTAACTTTCAAGGTGTACATGTAGGTAGGTAAAGTTGAAGGGGTTACCCTATTAATCAAGGAGAGTATTTGTGCATTATTCAAAGATAACCTTGGTTCAGGAGATGAGGATTTAGAATCCATCTGGATGGAGATCAGGAGTTAGAATCTGTTTGGAGATGAAGAATAGTTATGGAAAGAGGTCACTATTGGGAGTGGTTCACATACTGAATGCTTGTTGTAAAGGGACAGCTATTACAGATGGCACAGTGATTAGCACTGCTATTTCACAGCACTGTGACCCAGGTTTGGTTCAAGGCTTGGGCGACTGTCTGTATGGAGTTTGTATGTTATCCCCATTTCTGTGTAGGTTTTCACTGGGTGCTGGGGTTTCCTCCCACAGACAAAGGATGTGCAGGTTAGGCGGATTGGCAATTCTAAATTGTCCCCATTGTGGTCAAGGCTATGCTGGCTAGGTAAATTAGCATGGTAAATTACCTAGGTGCGGGGTTGTGGTTGGTCTGGGTGGGACGCTTTTCAGTGGATTCATACTGTCTCAATGGGCTAAGAAGCCACTCTCTGCACTGTAGGGATTTTAGGATTCCACAATTATGGGACACTTTATATATAAACTGGAAATATCAGAATAGCAGTTGTAGTTTGAATTAAGAGCTTATGGAATATTTCTGAGAGTATGACTTTCTGAAATGACCCAGATTCATACACTATTATGTAATGAGATAGGGTTAATTAATGGCCTCCAAATAAAGGCACTCATAAGTAGTAGTGGCCATAATATAATTGAAATTTCAAGTTTGAAAAGGAGAAGATTGGAGCTGACTTGTATTTTAAACCTAAATAAGGGCATGAATAAGTGTGGGCAATTGAAAGCTATGCTAGCTGATGTGAATTACAATACTAAACTAGGAGAAAAATCACTAGAGATGTAGCCATAGTCACTTTAAGGGGATACTTCAGAATGCTCAAAATAAACATACTCCTACAGTAAAGAAAAATTCTAAAGGGAGGATCCATCATCCTGTGGTTAACTAAAGGAGTGAGAGAAAGCACCTAACAGATGGAAAAAGCATAAATTTGCACAAAGCTGATTGGCACGTCAGATGATTGGTTAGAATATTCAGAATGACTAGAAGATTAATCAGGAGGAAGTGTGCAAGAAAGCAAGCTAGACATGTAAGAACTGATAGTAAAAGTTTTGAACGGGATTTAAAAGGGAAAAGAGTAAATCAAGTGAATGTTTGCCCTTAGTGAGAATGGGGAATGATTAGTAGATTATAAGAAAATGGTGGATTGAATGAGCACATGTTTTGCTTCTACCTTCCCAGTGGACAAAACAACAATCATTCCAATAATAGCTGTAAATTAGGAAGTGGAATGGAGAGGGAGAGAAAATTGGTGAGATTTCAAATAGCAGGCAAGTGGTACTAAGCAAACCTAGAGATGGATTTCAACCTAGGATCTTAAAGATATTGTTAAACAAATTTATTGCTGCAGTAGTGTTAATTTTCCAAAGTTTCCTCTTCAGGAAAGGTTCCAATAGACTGGAAAGTAGAAAACATGAGCCCTGTATTCAAACATTGAGGGAGACAAAAAATGGGAAGCTATCAGCCCGTTAGTTTGACATGGCAAAGTGTTAGAATCAATCATTCAAGAAATTATAATTGCAGAAGTCAAGGTAGTCTGGAGAATCAATGCAGTTTTGTCAAAGGGGAAAATTATATTTAACCAAATTACTGGAGTTCTTTGCTGTGTGTTATGTATGAAGGGGAGTCTATAGCTGTACTGTATTTGCTTTTCTAGTACGCATTTGATAAGGTGCCATATCCAAAGTTATTGCAAAAAATGAAATCTCATAGTGTAGGGAATAATGTATTAGCATGGATAGAAAGTTGGTGGACTGGCAGAAAACTGTATGTATAAATGGGTCTTTGTCTGACGGGCAGATGTGATGAATAGGGTCCTACAAGGTTTGTACTGGGGCCTTAACTTTTTGCAATTTGCATCAGTGATTTGGATGAGCAGTTCTCATCCAACATTCAGATGACACCAATGTAGGTAGGAAAGTATGGTCCAGATCTTCCACTGACCAGATGTTATGTCAGTTGTCTTGAAGAGGTAAATGGGAGTTGCACATAGGGGATCCTGTAGAATCCCCATCGCAGCACTTTCCAAAGGAATTGACCAGAAAATTGAATTTGGACCATTTGAAAGTCTCCATTAAAATTGGAGACATCAAATGAAATTAAATAAAATAGTTTTGTCTGGAAATGTCAAGACTATTAACTACATAGTTTAACTCCTGAACAACTATTAGCTGACTCAGTACTTAGTTTTCACAACCCCAACAATATATCCTTAGACCATTTACACCTTCCATATACTCATCCAGCAACCTTTGGAGACCTGATAGGCTGCCCCAGGACCCAATACTATACCAGGGTTTCAACACTTGTCTCAGGACCTGACTACCTGGCTCTGATCCACATCCATTCTTCAGCCAGACCTGACCTCTGATCTTCTCTGCTGCTGGACCTTCCCTAAACACTGCATCACTGGCTGCCTTGCCCCTTGCTTCTTAATGCCTTACTGCCTTCCCACAGCATTCTACCCAGCTGGCACCCTAGCACTACCCCAGATGACATCAAACCTTTTATCAAGCTGGCACTCTACTTATCTGGTATCTTACCCATCTGGCACCCTACTCTTCCAGTATCCTAACATCACACTTACTTATGGACTTACCCTTTGTCAACAGCTTTCAATGTCACAATATGGCAGCTGACTATCATGGAAAGGTAATATGGTTTACCTTCTATTCTGATAATTGTTTATTTTATAAAGAAACTATTAGAACAGAAATACAACTCCACAATGGGGAGGCACGGTGGCTCAATGGTTAGCACTGCTGCCTCACAGCACCAGAGTCCCAGATTCAATTTCAGCCTTGGACGACTGACTGTGTGGAGTTTTCACGTTCTCCATGTGTCTGCGTGGGTTTCCTCCAGGTGCTCCGGTTTCCTCCCACTGTCCAAAGATGTGCAGGTCAGGTGAATTGGCCATGCTAAATTGCCCATAATGTTAGCTTCATTAGTCAGAGAAAAATGGGTCTGGGTGGGTTTCTCTTCAGAGGGTCAGTGTGGACTTGATGGGCCGAAGGGCCTGTTTCCACACTGTGGTGAATCTAACCAATCCTAAGGGAGATAAGAGCAGAATCTTCTCTTAAATTCGGACCTCCCTTCTTTCAGAAAAAACCAGCAACGTGCAATATGCATGAGACTAACAATCACCAGCATGTATGGCCCTATGCAGTGAAGAAGACATAAGCATGTTGCAGACTGATATAGATAGGTTGAGTGACTGGGCAAAACCTAGCAGATGGAGCACAATATGGGAAAATTTGCAATTGTTCACTTTGGCAAGAAGAATTAAAAGTCAGAGTATTATTTAAGTAGAGAGTGACTTTGAAATTCCTAGATGCAGAAGATAAGTGCTCTCATATGAGTTACAAAAAGATATTTTGCAAATACATTCCATAGTCAAGAAAGCTAATGGAGTGCTAACACATATAACAAGAGAAATTGAACAGAAAAGTAAGGATGTTATGCTTCAGTTATACAGGGCATTAATGAAACCACATTTTGAATAATGTGTGCACTTTTAGTGACCTAATTTAAACATGGTGTCAGTGTATTAGAGACAGTTCATAGTACATTTACTCGATTGATATCTGGAATGAATGGGTTGTCAAAAGGGGATAGGTTGTATAGACTGGGCTTGTTTCCATTGAAATTTAAAAGAGGAAGGGTGATTTGTTTGCAGTGTATAAGATTCTGAATGGTGTTTTCAAGGCAAACCTGTAGAGAATGTTACCTCTTGTGGATTGGTTCAGAACCAAGTGCAACTCTTTTAAAATTAGGGTTTGTCTCTTTAGGACAGAAATAGGAAGACTTTTGTCTCTGAAGGTTGATGCATTCAAAGTGGGGTCACTGAATATGTTTAAGGCAGAGGAAGATCAATTCTTGTCAGTCAGGGAAATTAAATCTTAGTTGGAATGTGGGGGTGATAAATTTTATATTGTGGAATATGAAATACAAACAGATCAGCAAAGATCTTATTGAATGATAGTGTAGGTTTGAGGAGCTAAGTGGTCTGCTTATGCTCCTAATTTATATATTTGTATGTAAATTGTCCTGTCTGTCACTTTAAAGGACACTTGCATTTTCCTCTTGACATAGCTACCCAAGCTTTATAGTCCTTTTTTATGATTATCCCTAATTTATGTTCATGTTTTATTTTCGCTTTCTTTAATTTCTTGATCCTCTTTTGCTGCATGCAAAAATTCTCTCAATTCTCAGACTTAATACACTTCTGTCAATTTTGTAGGCCTCTTTCTTTCTTCTGATACAATCTCGAACTCCTCTTGTTAGCCAAGGTTGAATCTCCTGTTGTGTTTTTTCACTTCAAAAGGAATGTACATTTGATACAAACCTTATATTAATTATTCAAATACTATCAATTTGCCTGTCCACTTTCATACCTTAGAATGTACTTTCCCAATCTACCACTGCCAATTTGCCCTTTGTACCTTTTTAGTATTAGACTCATAGAGTCATAGAGATGTACAGCATGCATACAGACCCTTCGGTCCAACCCGTCCATGCCGACCAGATATCCCAACCCAATCTAGTCCCATTTGCCAACACCCAGCCCATATCCCTCCAAACCCTTTGTATTCATATACCCATCCCAATGCCTTTTAAATGTTGCAATTGTACCAGCCTCCACCACTTCCTCTGGCAGCTCATTCCATATGCATATACCACCCTCTGCATGAAAAAGTTGCCCCTTGGGTCCCTTTTATATACTTTCACACTCACCCTAAACCTATGCTCTCTAGTTCTGGACTCCCCAACCCCAGGAAATAGACTTTGTCTATTTATTCTATCCATGCCCCTCAAGATTTTGTAAACCTCTGTAAAGTCACCTCTCAGTCTCCGACCCTCCAGGGAAAACAGCCCCAGCCTATTCAGCCTCTCCCTGTAGCTCAAATCCTCCAATCCTGGCAACATCCTTGTAAATCTTTTCTGAACCCTGTCAAGTTTCACAACATCTTTCTAATAGGAAGGAGATCAGAATTGCACACAATATTCCAACAGTGGCCTAACCAATGTCCTGTACAGCCGCAACATGACCTCCCAACTCCTGTACTCAATACTCTGACCATACTAAACTCTTTGTGTGGAAAGCTTCCACCCACCTAGTAAACTGGTCAACAATGACTAGACAGAATTTCTTATTCTGACTTTGTGGGAGTGGTCCTATAAAGTCCATTTGGATGTGTTCCCACAGTCCAAGTGGATGTGGCTGATGGCTCATTTTGATTTTAATTCCCTGTACTGGTTCTGTCTGTGCACATGCCAAAATTTAGCTCTGTCTCTTCCACCACCAGCATTAGATATTAGCTGTATCATTTTAACCCTCCCTACGTATGCTAATCCATGGTAAACTCTATATAGGGTCTGTTGGAGAATGTGGAAGCTACCACCTTACCTTCTTTTAAATATCATTGGCTACTAATACTGCCCATTTTTAATCCATTGCAGTTTTTCCTGTGAGCTAGTTGCTTCTTGTAAACTTAAAAGGTTCCATTTATCATCTTTGACTTCTTGATGTCTCACAGCTGCTATCATTATCACTTTCTGTTCGAGCATTGCTTTTGCTGATAGTTGTTACTTCTCACTCTAGTGCCTAAATTGGTGTGCTTTTACTTTATTTACTGCTGCCTCCTTCAGCTTGATTGCTGCATCTACTAGGTCCTTGACTAGGGTCTCCTGTTGAATTACACTATCACTTGAGATAACATAACCGTATCTTGCCCATGACATCATGTAGTCATGGACCACACTGTCTGTCTAGATGTTAATCCTTTGTCCTTTCCCTAACTGCAGGGCAGCAGTAAGTACTTTTTAGTTTGGCTACCTGGGCAGAGTGACGTCCTTCTATCCTATTTCCTGCCAAAAGTTCCCCTTTCAAATCAACTACGACTCGCTCCATCCAGCCTCACCTGGATATAATACTTCCATGCTCCAACTACAACATACGTTTCACATCTAGCCCCACTAATGCCTCTTCCTTAACATGAACCTGTTTCTCCTCTTCCATGTCCATGAGGTTTAAGACTCTAGTTTTGATTGAACAATGTCAATTTCACGAGGCCAAGCTAGCAACACTTGCATTCAATAAACGAATTTTTAAAAATCTACTCATTACATCAACACCACATTAACTACATCAACAACTCTACTCCCATTTGCTGTTGCTTAGTTCCACCTAAATCGATTCCACATTCAAATTTTCTGCTTTAAGTTCTCCTTTCAGTAATATACCAATCACATTCTGTGAATACTCTTGAATATTCTGTTCTCCCAGCATTGCTCACGGTGCAGGCATATCTCTCATAATAGCAGTGGAATCATACTTGTTTACTTCTAGTTTGCAGTGTCATTCAGCTCAAGTGCCTTTTAATTTTCCCTTTTAAACATAAGTTATGAATTTGAAGATAGGTGTGTCTGCATTTTAAAAAAAAATCAGATTTTGCAACGGAATGCTTGTACATGTCCATTATTATCCTCCATTTCTCTGCAGCAGATGATTGACTATTGTCATATACATATTCCATAGAATTCATGCAGTGTGGAAACAGGACATTCAGCCCAACCAGTCCACATCCCACCCAGACACAACCCCTACTCTATTGCTGCAACACTGCACCTCCCATGACTAATCCATCTAACCTCACATGGCTGGACACTACGGACAATTTAGCATGGCCAATCCACCTAATCTGCACATCTTTGGAGTATGGGAGGAAACCAGAGCACCCAGAAGAAACCCATGCAGACAAGAGGAGAATGTACAGACTCCACACAGATGGTAGCCTGAGGCTGGAATTTAATCTGAGTCCTTGGCACTGTGAGGCAGCAATGTTAACTACTGAGCCACCATGCCACTTTAATAACATGTTGCAATATACCTGATGCTAAAGTAATGAAGTAAAACAAAATACTGGAGAAACTTAGCAGGTCTGGCAGATTCTATGGAGAGAAAAACACAGTTAACATATGACGGTTCTTCATACCTCAGATGGTAGCAAGGATGAGCTACGGATGTAAGTTTGCTCACTGAGCTGAAAGTTTTGTTTTCAGACATTTTGTCATCATACTAGGTAACATCATCAGTGAGCCTCCAGTGAAGTGTTGGTGTTATATCCTACTTTCCATTTATGTGTTAAGATTTTCTTGGGTTGGTGATGCCATTTTCTGTTCTTTTTCCTCAGAGGGTGCTGGATGGGGTCCAACTCTGTGTTTATTGATAGAATTCCGGTTAGAATCTCATGCTTCTACGAATTCTCATGCATGTGTCTGTTTGGCTTGTCCTTGGATGGATGTATTGTCCCAGTCGAAGTGGTGTCCTTCTTCATCTGTATGTAAGGATACTAGTGAGAGTGGGTCATGTCGTTTTGTGGCTAGTTGATGTTCATGTATCCTGGTGGCTAGTTTTCTGCCTGTTTGTTCAATGGTGTGTTTGTTACAGTTCTTGCATGGTTTTTAAAAAAATAATTTTTGTTTTACTTGTTGTCTCTATAGGGTCTTTTAAGTTCATTAGATGTTGTTTTAGTGTGTTGGTGGGTTTGTGGGCTACCATGATGCCAAGGGGTCTGAGTAATCTGGCAGTCATTCCTGTGATGTCTTTGATGTAGGGGAGAGTGACTAAGGCTTCTGGTTGGGTTTTGTCTGCTTGTTTGGGTTTGTTGCTGAGAAATCTGTGGACTGTGTTCATTGTGGACTCTTTTTGAAAACGCTGTATAGGTGATTTTCCTGTGCTCTTCGTAATTCCTCTGTGCTGCAGTGCATGGCGGTTTGTTGAAATAATGTTGTAATGCAGCTTCATTTGTGGGTGTTGGGATGATTGCTTCTGTAGTTCAGTATTTGGTCCGTACATGTTGTTTTCCTGCAGACACTGGTTTGAAGTTCTCCATTGACTGTTGGCTCTACTGTGACGTCTGGGAATGGCATTTTGATGTTATTTTCCTCCTCCTTTGTGAATTTCATGCCAGTAAGGGTATTATTGATGGTTTTGAAGGTTTCCTCTAATTTGTTTCATTTTGTGATGACAAAGGTGCCAATCACTGTTGCGGACCAACAAGCCATATTGGATTCAAAGTACTAACTTTTTCTGTGTCCACAGATGCTGCCAGACTTGCTGAGTTTCTCCAGCATCCACAATACTTTGCTTTTATTTACTGAAATAGTGAAGTCTGTCCTCGATATAGCTTGTGAATTTTAATTTCCATCGTCAATTTTCTTATTGGTGCTACTTTATTTTTGAGTTTCTGCTTAACTCATTTTTACGTAGTTTTCATCTGATGCTCTCGTAGTTGAGTTGGTTCAAAGCAACCTTTAAAATGTTTTTTCATTATGTAATGTGAATGCTTTCTCTCAGCCAACTGAAGACCAGACTAACAAAAATCTCTATCAAGACCCTCACAACATGGAAGCCCGTGGACGCTTGAATCTGAATCTTTGGTTGAAATGTCGGTTGGTTATGGTGACTGCCCTGATTGCTCAACTATATGGCATTCGACTAAGTAAAGGTATTTTGCTTTCAGTTTATATTTTCCCTGATTCTTGATATTTTAATTATCTTTATTGCTTTATTTCTTGGAATGGGCAATAAATACTTGTCCAACGGTTTTTTAAGAAACTAGGTCCACTCAATATTTTGACTTAGAACTTACATTGTATTATAACATATAACATAGCATTTCAGTGCAGTATAGGCCCTTTAAGCCCTCAATGTTGCACCAACCTGTGGAACCAATCTGAAACCTATCCATCCTACACTATTCCATTTTCATCCATATATTTATCCAATAACCACTTAAATGCCCTGAAAATTGGTGAGTCTACTACTGTTGCAGGCAGTGCATTCCATGGCCCTACTACTCTGAGTAAAGAAATTACCTCTGACATCTGTCCTATACTAGGGCTTTTGCCCGAAATGTCAATTCTCCTGCTGCTTGGATGCTGCCTGACCTGCTGTGCCTTTCCAGCACCATTCTCTTGATTCTAATCTCCAGCATCTGCAGTCCTCACTTTAGCCTATCTTTCCTATATCAATCACCCCTGAATTTAAAGCTACATCTCCTCATGCTAGCCATCACCATCCGAGGAAAAAGGCTCTCACTGTCCACCCTGTCTAACGCTCTGATTATCTTATATGTCTTAATTAAATCACCTCTCAACCTTCTTCTCTCTAACGAAAGCAGCCTCAGGCCATCAGCCTTTCCTCATCAGGCCTTTCTTCCATACTAGGCAATATCCAGTAAATCTCCTCCAAGTGCAGCCACACCAGCATTTTTTCAGCTGCAACATAACCTTGTGGCACTGAAACCCAATCCCTCTACGAATAACCCACCATATGCCTTCTTACCAACCCCATCAACCTGGCTGGCAACTTTCAGGGATCTATGTACATGTACATAGAGATCTCTCTTATTGTTTCCAGCCAATCAATCTATAAAAGACTCATCACATTCCCTGTTAAACTGTTAAGATGCAGTGGGCTCTGTGGTTCTGAGTTTTAAACATTTTAATTCTCAAATGGCGCTTGAGATGCACATATATAATTTCAGAGTATGCTGAGAAACATTTTTGTAAAATTGTCCAGCATGTGGACTTTTAATGAGTATACAAAGCAGGCATGTGATGACATCAATTAGTGTACAATGCTGATTTGACACCATTACTGTTCTTTTTGAAATACCATGCTTCATCCATGCCAAACTGCACACATGTTCAATGCTAGGAACAAAGGACTCACTCCATACCCACCTAAATAGTGCTATTTAAAGGGATCACTAACTACTTAGCTAGTTGCTAAGTTATTCCTTCTGATCACTACTGCATTTGTATGCTTTTATAAAGACCTCCTTTAATTGTTTGTCTAAGTCTGCCTGGTGAACAACATTTTAATTGATTTAAAAGTCTGAAACAAGATAAGGACCACATTACACAGCTTAAAATCAAGGTGATTGTGACTGTAGCTCCTTCCCAGCTGCTACTGGGGTTAAAAGCAGCATCCCTCAGTTTGCAGTGCTCGTAGGGAAGGTTACAAGGCTGTCTGTGCACATCATATCATCTCAATTATTCTTGACAGAAGCCAGCAGACTGTCTGATCATGAATGTTTGCAAAGATATCACTCACTGCACTCATTTCTCATGCCTGTGCCTCATGTCAGCTCTTTCAGTTTCTCAAATTAAGTATTTAGAATTAGAATCCCCAGTGTGTGGAAACAGGCCCTTCAGCCCAACAAGTCCACATCAATCCTACACCTAAACTCATTCCCCTATATTTACCCCTGAATCATGCACCTAACCCATACGTCCCTGAACACTATGGGCAATCCAGGACAACCAATTCATCTGACCTGCACATCGTTGCATTATGGGAGGAAACTGGAGCACCCGGAGGAAACCCGGCGACAGTGTGCAAATTCCACACAGTCGCTCGTGGCTGGAATTGAATCTAAGTCCCTGGTGCTTGAGACAGCAGTGCTAAACACTGAGCCACCTCAAATGGTTTTACTTGCTCAATGTGTACCTATTATGTCACCACAGCAACATACCATACAGAATGCAGAAGTGATGGTTCCTTCCATCCTTTGTACCATTAGCATTGGCCCCCAAACAGCACATCAAATGCTGCCTATTGGTCATATTTCCGGCCTGGAATCCATTTACACAACAAACTATGTTCATTTTATGTCTCTTATGCAATAAAACATCCCAAGGTGCTTCCTGTGTGAGGTATAAAATTAAATATGATACTGAGCCACATAAAGAGATGTGAGAGCAGATGACCAAAAAACGTGCTTAGTGGTAGAATGGACGAACACCTTTTAAAGAAGGCAGATAATGCAAAGTGGTGGAAAGGGTAAGAGAGGGAATTGCAAGGAATGAAAAATGCAATTGTTGAAAATACATCAGAGAATTCCAGAAATTGGGGCCGAGGCAACTGATAGCACCATAGTAACAGTGGAGTAACTAAAATCTGGGATGTGCATAAGGCTAGAATTAGAGGAGTACAGATATCGTTGAGGGTTGTGAGACTGGAGGAGATTTCATAGATAGGGAAGGACCTCTGAGGGAGTTGGAGGGATTTGAAATCAAGGATCAGAATTTTTCAAGTTGAATTGAATTGAAAAGCAGGGATGGGTTAATAACACTTGGTGTGAGTTAGAACATGGAAAGCAGAGTTTTGGATGATTCATGTTTATAGAAGGTAGAATTTTGGAAGTACATTAGAATAATGAAGTCTGGTGATAACAATAGAATACATTACAATTTCAACATGTGGCCAGCACAGTATTAGATGTCAGTGCATGGGCCTCCGCAATCTCCTCCAGTGCTTTTCAGAGCAGCCTGGGATACATCTCATCGGGCCCTGGGGATTCATGCACCTTTATGCCTCATAAAACATCTAATACCACCTCCTAATTAATTTTAACAAGCTTTAGAACCACACCATTCCAAATGAAATCCCCAACTATGATGTCTTTCTCCTTTGTGAATAGAGATGAGAAATATTAACTTGAGACCTGACTCACATCCTCTGACTCCATGCACAGATTTTAGTCTCATATTGCCCCACTGTTTCCCTGGTAATCCTCTTATTTAACTTTCTGTAACATATCTGCCAAAGCTATTTTGTGGACCCTATTTGCCCTCATAATTTTTGAGGCAACTACCTACAGCATCTATACTTTCTGAAGGGTCTCCCCTGCTTTTAATGTGTTATACCTGACCTATGCTTCCTTCTTTTTCTTTATCAAACTCTTGATATGCCTTGACATCCAAGATTCCCTGAACTTGCTGTCCTTGACCTTCACTCTTAGAGGAACGTGCTTGCATTGATCTCTCGCTATACTACTTTTTAAAGACTCTCACTTTCCAGACATAGACTTATCCCGCAGTAGCAGCTCCTAGTCTATGTTTGCCAGGTCCCATCTAATGACATTGAATTGGCATCCTGCAAGTTCAAGCACTTAATTTCTGCACTGTTCCCTTCCATAATGACTTTGAAACTTAGAGTTAGAGTCACTATCCCAAAAATCTTCATTCACTGACACTTCAATTACTTGACTGGCCTTGTTCCATACGATTAGGTCCAGCACTTCCCCACTACTGGCACATGAAGCTCACTTGGGTGCACTTTCTAAAAGGTCCAGTCTGTATATCCTTTCACTATGAGAAAGTGAGGACTGCAGATGCTGGAGTTCAGAGTCGAGAGTGTAGTGCTGGAAAAGCACAGCAGGTCAGTCACCATCCGAGGAGCAGGAGAATCGACATTTTGGGCATAAGCCCTTCCTGATGAAGAACTCATGCCCGAAACATCAATTCTCCTGCTTCTCTGGTGCTGCCTGACCTGCTGTGCTTTTCTAGCACTACACCCTCAATTCTCTATATCCTTTCACACCAAGGCAATACCAATTTATTTTAGCAAAGTGGAATACGCGACAACTATAACAGTATTTATCTTGCACCTTTCTGTGACTTGCCTACATAGCTACTCCTCTATCTCCCCTGGCTGTTGGGAGGCCTATAGTATAATTGCAACAAAGTAATTACCTTTTTTTTCTAAGCTTTACCCAGATGGCCTCATTTGAAGACCTTTCTAGGACATCTTCCCCATTACTGTCGTAATGGTTTCTCTTGTTAATAATACAATTCCCCATCTGTCTTACATTCCGCCACCTCCCTCCCTACCAAGCTGCCTGAGACTTCTACATCCTGGAAAACTAAGCTGCACATCCTGCCCATTCTTTCAACCATGTTTTCGTGATTGCAATATTAGCAATAATGCTGATCATCGTTCTAATTTCATCTGCCTTATCAGTCAAGCTCCTTGCATTCAAATAGATATAATTTAGCTTTCTGGACTTCCTGTGTGCTTTACCATGTATCATCTTCACCTGAGGCCAATTTAAGTGGTGGAGCAGACTTGGTGGACTGAATGGCCAACTTCTGCTCCAGTCGAAAATGGTCTAATGTAGTTAACATAAGATATATCGTGTTCAAACCAACTTAGCTCTTCGGTTCCTCATAGATGAAAAGAAACATCAAAATTCAGTGTGTGTCTAAAATGAATATGAATAGACCCCATTGTATAAGGATGGTCCCTCATCCAAATTAGAATGGCTGTCTCAGATTTGCATGGTGTTACACACAGAAGGAACCATCACACCTGCATTCTGCATGGTATGTTGCAGTGGCAATATAATAGCTGCACATTGTGCAAGTAAAATCATTTTAATTTGAGAAACTGAAAGAGCTGACATGACATGCATGCATAGGAATGAATGTGCAGTGAGTGACATATTTGTAAACGTGCATGATCAGACAGTCTACTGGCTTCTGTCCATGATGTATAATCAACACACCATCTTCATTTGCAAAAAGGTCTTGAACTTGTCAAATAATGAGGCCCTTTTGACTTTCTCTGTTTTAAAACCAGCAGAAGTTGCAAATCATTTTGGCAACCAATAACAGTGATGCCTTGAAAGTGGGAGAAAGATTCCCCCTCAAGCTTTCCAACTTTGAGTTTACCTTTGAACCTACCTTATGTAAATATGGCAACAAGAAACCATACCAATCACTAAGAATCCTTTGCTTTATCAGATCTTCAGTTCAAGTTTAAAGCACCACCTCAAACAAAGAAATGACAGAACTGGCCTAAAAGTTGCAAATCATAAGTTGGAACCATTTTGATTGAACCTCATCTGTACGTGAGGTTTGTGTATTTGAGTGTGTGAAATGGTGTTTTTTTGTTTAATTTGGGAAAGTGCACCAAGGTGACTGTGCATCTAGCTCCTTCCCAGCTGCTATTGGGATTAAAAGCAGCATCACTCTGTTTGTAATGCAATACTACATAGGGAGCCTCATTACCTTCCCTATACACATGGCATCATCTCATTTACTCTTGACAGAAGCCAGCAGACTGTCTGATCATGCATGTTTGCAAATATGTCACTCACTGCACATTCATTCCTATGCATGCATGTCATGTCAGCTCTTCCAGTTTCTCAAATTAAAATGATTTTACTTGCATAATGTGGAGCTATTATATTGCCACTGCAACATACCATGCAGAATGCAGGTGTGACCATTCCTTCTGTCCTTTGTACCATCAGCGTTGGCCCCCAGACAGCGCAACAAAGACTGTCCATTGGTCATAACCCCAGCCTGGAATCCATTTACACAACAAACTATGTTCTTTTTAAGCCTCTAATGCGTTAAAATATTTCAAGGTGCTTCATGGGTGTGGTATAAAACTGAATATGACACTGAGCCACATAGAGATGTTAGAGCAGATGACCAAAACACTTGCACAAAGTGGTAGGTTAAACGAACACCTTTTTTAAAAAAAGGAAAATAATGCAGAGTGGTGGAAAGGGTAAGAGGGAATTGCGGAGAATGAAAATAGAAATAGCTAAAATAAATCATGACCTAACATAATTTTATTTTAAAACTCACTCTGGATAAAGAAAATACACCTTTAGCATACCAAAGATACTGATCATTGGGAGTAGGAAGGAATACATAAATTCTACCCGGGATATGCACTTTTGTCCAATCAGATCCCCCTTGATCTTGAGTGTATGGTAACCTCAGCTTCCTACAAAAATTACTAATATCCTTGGATTTGGTAAAAGGTGAGACCTTTTTTGCAAGGTTTGTGAAGGTTTGTAGCTCGGGTTGAGGTTTAGGGTGTAGGTTTGCTCGCTGAGCTGTAGGTTTGCTATCCAGACGTTTCATTACCTGGCTAGGTAACATCATCAGTGGCGACCTCCAAATGAAGCGAAGCTGTTGTCTCCTGCTTTCTATTTATATCTTTCTCCTGAATGGGATTCCTGGGGTTTGTGGTGATGTCATTTCCTGTTCGTTTTCTGAGGGGTTGATAGATGGCATCTAGATCTATGTGTTTGTTTATGGCGTTGTGGTTGGAGTGCCAGGCCTCTAGAAATTCTCTGGCATGTCTTTGCTTAGCCTGTTCCAGGATAGATGTGTTGTCCCAGTCGAAATGGTGGCTTTTTTTCATCCGTGTGTATGGCTACGAGGGCGAAGGGGTCATGTCTTTTTGTGGCTAGCTGGTGTTTGTGCATCCTGGTGGCTAACATTCTTCCTGTTTGTCCTACGTAGTGTTTGTGGCAGTCCTTGCATGGAATTTTGTAGATGACGTTAGTCTTATCCATGGGTTGTACTGGATCTTTTAAGTTTGTTAGTTTTTGTTTGAGAGTGTTGGTGGGTTTGTGTGTTACTAGGATTCCGAGGGGTCTTAATAGTCTGGCTGTCATTTCTAAAACATCTTTGATGTATGGTAAGGTGGTTAGGGTTTCTGACTGTGTTTTGTCTGCTTGTCGTGATTTGTTCTTGAGGAATCTGCGCACTGTATTTTTTTGAGTATCTACTCTTCTTGAATACATTGTCTAGGTGGTTTTCCTCTGTCTTCCCAAGTTCGTCTGTCCTGCAGTGTGTGGTGGCTCATTGGAATAGTGTTCTGATACAGCTTTGTTTGCATGTGTTGGGATGGTTGCTGGGGTAGTTAAGCATTTGAGCTGAAAATGTGTTGCTGGAAAAGCGCAGCAGGTCAGGCAGCATCCAATCCTGCTCATTGGATGCTGCCTGACCTGCTGCGCTTTTCCAGCAACACGTTTTCAGCTCTGATCTCCAGCATCTGCAGTCCTCACTTTCTCCTAGTTAAATATTTGGTCAGTGTTTGTCGGTTTTCTGTATACGCAGTTTTGTAGTTCTCCGTTGTCCTTTCTTTCGACTGTGACGTCCAGGAGTGTGAGTTTGTTGTCGGTTTCTTCCTCCCTGGTGAACTTTATGCCTGTGAGGGTGTTGTTGATGTTAAATGTCTCTTCTATCTTGTTTCGTTTTGTGATGACAAAGGTGTCATCTACGTAGCGGACCAGATTTTTGGTTTGATGGTTAGTAGAGCTGTTTGTTCTAGTCTTTGCATTCCTGCTTCTGCTATGAATCCTGATAGCGGAGTTCCCATGGGTGTGCCGTTGGTTTGTTTGTGGACTATATTGTTGAAAGTGAAGTGGGTGGTGAGGCACAGGTCCACTAGCTTCATGATGTTTTCGTTGGTAATGTGATTGATGGTGGTTGGTGTGTGTGTGTGATGGTCTCTTAAAGTGTGGTAAGTGTTTCCTTTGCCAGGTCGATGTTGATGGAGGTGAACAGTGCTGTTACGTCGAATGAGATCATTGCTTCGTCTTCCTCTATTTTGGTATTTTTGATGATTTTTAGGAATTCCTAGGTGGAGTGGATGGAGTGCTGTGACTCTTCTACTAGGTATTTCAGTCTTGCATGTAGTTCTTTGGCCAGTCTGTAAGTTGGTGTTCCGGGTAGTGAGACTATAGGTCTGAGGGGGCTCCTGGTTTATGGATTTTTGGTAGTCCGTAGAATCGTGGGGTGTTGGTCCCATTGGGTTTCATTTTCTGGAATTCTGTCTTATTTAATTGTCCGGAATAGTGTAATTTTCTTAGGAGATATGTAATTTTGTTTCCTAGTTGTGGGGTTGGGTCTAGCGCCACCTGTTGGTAGGTCTGCGAGTAGTGCATTAGCTTTCTCTATGTAGCCAGGTGGTGCTAGACCCGACCCCACAACTAGGAATCAAAATTACATATCTCCTAAGAAAATTACACAATTCCAGACAATTAAATAAGACAGAATTCCAGAAAATGAAACCCAACACAAACCCACCAACACTCTCAAACAAAAACCAGCAAACTTGAAAGACCCAGTACAGCCCATGGACAAAACCAACGTCGTCTACTAAATTCCACGCAAGGACTGCCACAAACACTACGTAGGACAAACAGGAAGAAAGGTAGCCACCAGGATACACGAATACCAGCTGGCCACAAAAAGACACGACCCTCTCTCCCTCGTAGCCCTACACACAGAGGAAAAAAACACCATTTCGACTGGGACAACATATCTATCCTGGGACAGGCTAAGCAAAGACATGCCAGAGAATTCCTAGAGGCCTGACACTCCAACCACAACGCCATAAACAAACACATAGATCTAGATGCCATCTATCAACCCCTCAGAAAATGAACAGGAAATGACATCACCACAAACCCCAGGAACCCCATCCAGGAGAAAGATATAAATAGAAAGCAGGAGACAACAGCTTCGCTTCACTTGGAGGTCGCCACTGATGATGTTACCTAGCCAGGTAATGAAACGTCTGGATATCAAACTTACAGCTCAGCGAGCAAACCTACACCCTAAAGATGAGACCTGCTAACTTTTGAGTGATTCATGCCTGGAAGCCATGTGTGAATATCAATAGAGGACAGAATCTGCTCTCATTTTCCCATAGTTTAGCAGCCCACAGAATCATATCTAGCACAAAAGCAAAACATTACTACATGATTGTGGCACCAAAAAACAGCGGTCTTCAGAACATTAGGTCACATTCTTTCAAGGATTTCAAGGGGTGGAATAATTTAGAAATCTTAAAGGCATAGTGGGCATTTGAAAAGACTTCCAAGCACAAGGTTGGTGTCATCAGTAAGTGATTGCTGTGTGATTCTTTTCCTATTCCATTCACATTTTAATGATGATTAATGATAGCTTTGCGATTGAAAATGTTTATTACTGATCAGTTACTTTAACTTTGAGTCATATTAAATTTTGAGAATGGGACTATGAAGTAAAGTCTACGTAGGTTTCCTCCGGGTGCTCCGGTTTCCTCCCATATTACAAAGATGTGCAGGTTAGGTGAATTGGACATGCTAAATTGCACATAGTGAATAGGTTCAGTGCATTAGTCAGGGGTAAATGGAGAGAAATAGGGTAGAAGAATGGGTCTGGCTGGGTTATTCTTTGGAGGGTTGGTGTGGACCTGTTGGGGGAAAATAAATTAAATGGGGTGGCATGGTGGCTCAATGCTGCCTCACAATTCCAGCCTTGAGCAACTGTCTGTGTGGAGTTTGCACATTCTCCCAATGCCTGCGTGGGTTTCCACTGGGTGCTCTGGTTTCCTCCCACAGTCCAAAGATGTGCAGGTTAGGTGGATTGGCCATGCTAAATTGTCCCCATAGTGTTCAAGGCTATGCCTGGCTAGGTAATGTAGCATGGTAAATGCAGAGTTAGAGGATGTTGTGGTATTGCGATTGGTCTGGGTGATGCTCTTCAGAGGGTCAGTGCTGACTCGATGGACTGAAAGCCTCTTTCTGCACAGTAGGGATTCTAGGAGTGAATAATCATATGTGACTTTAATCTATATTTAAACTGAAAATAACAGAATAGCAGTTGTAGCCTGAATGAAGTGCTTATTAAATATTTCCAAGAGAATTTCTTACTTGTTTCCTCCCACAGTAAGATGTGCAGATTAGGTGAATTAGCCAAGCTAAGTTGCCCTTAGTGTTCAAGAATGTGTAGGTTAGGTGCGTTAGTTTAGGATAAATGTAGAGTAATAGGGTAGGGGAACGGGTCTGGGTGGCTCTTCAGAGAGGTCGGTGTGGACTTGTTGGGCCAAATGGCTGTTTCCATGCTGTAGGGATTCTCTGATTCTAAAGGGAAATGGGCAACAGAAGAACAAGTCTTCAGCTTTGTGAAAAACTTTCTTTATTTTTAAGGAGAAGACGACTTTTTGGATACTGCTCGGCTCTGTGAAGAAGGGATGGAGGAAGCAAAGGCCTATGGTGATGTAGAGACACAAACCGAGTTTATGTTGAATGCTGTCCTGCTTGATTTACGACTAGGTCGCCTTAAGGATCGCATCAAAGTACTTTTAGAGGTGAGTGCGCCACCTAGATTTAAGATATTGCTGTTGTGATTTTTATTTTGTTACGTGGTTGATATCACAAAGTTATCAGCAAACAACGAGCATCTTCATTGGAATGATGGTCAGTAACTCAGTAGGAGGCACTCCATGTTTTGGTTTTTGGTTTTCCAAAGAGAGAAAGTGACCTTGGATTCACAGTCAATGCGTAAGAATTTAACAAAACTTGGTAAAAACATTGCAGATTGAAATCTGGGTCTGCAAGTGATTAGGAACGCTAATAGAGTTTCTCTTACATGTTGTAAGAGAAATTGTTTGCAAATATTAGGTAGGTTATACTTCAGTTATACAGGGTACTGGTGAGCTCATCTCTGGTGTACTGTGCACAATGTTGGACACCTTGCTTAAGGAAGGATGTTAATGCATTAGGAGCAGTTCACAAAAGATTTATGAGACTAATATTTGGAATGTGTGGATTGTATTCTGAAAGGCTGAGCAGGTTGTGCTTATGACTGTTAGAGTTTAGAAGTATAAGAGATGACTTGATTGACATATATAATCCTGAGGAGTCTTGACAGGGTTGACGTAGAGAATGTTTGACACTGACAACAAGCTGTACCAAATCATTCTCGCTATCACTGGATTTATAACAGTGGATTCGATGGCCCTCCAAACTGTCCAATTATTCCTAATTAGACTTTACAAATAACATATCTTGGGCACTATATTTATAGCTTAAACAAACATTAACAATTTAATCATTAATGTAACTTTAATAGAACATGGATAAACTGATCTAAAGCCGATCTTCTTTGATCACAAACCCCCATTCTTACAATGACAGACTGATGTACACACACAGTTAAGGGATAAATTGAAAAAGAAAACAAAAGAATTGTGATTTGTCAGTTTGACAATCACTTTCATAATAAATACCAAGTCTTTGTGAAATCCCTGGATGATAGGTCATATAGACCCATAAGACTGAAATCAGTGACCAATGCAAACAGCCTTAGCAGATTTCCAGAATTATTCATCCACTTCTTACAGATTGGGGTTCTCAGACCATTCAACAAGCCGATAAGTAGAGTTGAAATAATTGCATAGAGGCTGGTATCCCATCACAAGTCTTTCTTTTATTTCCTTGTACACAAACACTGGCTGTGGCCAACAGGCTTGGATTCAGTCACCTGAATTGTGGAGACTATAATCTTCTGATTATATATGTTTTTCAGGAGATTCTAATCTCCTGGTTATATTCTTTTTGAAGGAGATTCTGTACTGGGAGGCATCGCATGTCAGCACTACTCCTCCTTCAGATCGTATTGGGCCAGCATCTTAGCTGTTTTTTCACTTCCATAAAGCTTACTTCCTGGATGCGCCAACATTTCCAAGGCTGACCCTTTTTCAACAGCAGATGTAAGGAGGCCAAGGTAGAGGCCAGATTATGTATGAATTTTCCATAATAATTCACAAACCCAAAGAAAGACCTAACCTTGTGGAAGCTGGTGCTCCTTTTGATTAACTTTACTTGCTCTTCCAACGGGTGTAACCCAGTTGTGTCAACTGTGTAACCCAAGTCGGTCACTGGGAGTCTTCTGAAGAATACACCCTTCTGGGAGAAATGTTTAAGCACTCTAAGTTTTCTAAGTGCTCTTTATTGGGCTTCCCTGTTATTAGTACATCATCCAGATAAATGGCAACCTGGGGTAGCCCTTGTAAAAGGAAAAGGGCACAGGCTGAGGATACCCCAAATGTATTTTAATATAAACACTTATGGGTGTTAATTGTAGCATACTTCTGGGACTCCACATGCAGTCACAATTGCAGATAGGCATAGCTCATGTCCAGCTTTGTAAAGGATAGTGCCACCGCTGCCCATCCAGCCACGACACACACACAAATTTGCATACACTTCCTCTATGTGAACGATTGCTTATTTTTCTAGCTGCAAGAGGCAGTTTACCATTTGCTTTAAATCCCCACACAAAGGCGAACTGACCCATTAGGCTTCACAATCGGCACAATCAATGTTGCCCATTCTGCAAGCTACACTACTTTGATGATTCCTTTGCTGTCCAGCCTCCTGATTTCTGCTTCTACCTTTTCCCACAAGGCAAATGACATTGTACAAGCCTTGCAAAATCTCAGAATTGTTTCCTGGTCAACACTTAAAGTGGCTTTGGCCCCTTTGATAGTCCCAATCCCTTCCTGAAAATACTCCTGGGTATTTCAGTTGAAATTCACTGAGGCAGCCATTTTCTAATTGAAAAATGTTGAGCCTACCTAGGTGAATCTTTCTCATCTAATTCCACCCCAATAGGCTTGGGCCCATGCCTTTTACTACCATCAGGGGTAACTGCACCAACTGCTTCTCAAAGGAGACTGAACCAAAGTCTCACACTTGATCTGCAATGGTTCCCTAGTATATGTTCTCAGTCTGGCTGAGGTCTTGAGCAAATATAAGGGTTGGAGTTCCAAGTGAATCTTTTTAAAGACAGATTCAGCAATTACAGATATTCTACGGGGAGAATGCGGGTAAGTGGAGTTGAAATGTCTATCAGCCATGATTGGCGGAGTGGACTCGATGGGCCGAATGGCCTTACTTCCACTCCTATGTCTTATGGTCTTATATAGCTGCTCCGATATCGACCACCATGGAACTGTGTGACCATTTAACCAAAGATTAATTTTAATTGGCTCTGAATTGGATGTCACGAAGCAATTTAGTTGTTCCGACCCACATCCAGGGTATGTGCTCTCCTAGATACCGGTCTATGAATTTTTTTTACTCGTGTCAGGCCTTGTAGGACTCCTTTGCTCTCTGGAGTCTAGATCCCGGCAGCGACTACATTGGCTTGCCAGCCCAGATCCTGAAGAACATTTTAGCCATTTGGCTGAGGCTTGGCTTTGTTATGGGGTTCTGCTGTGGGCTGGTTCAGGGTCGCTCTGCTCGGGATATGTCCTGTGTGAAGCTCTATGGTTGCCTGCACTCAAGTGATGTTCCCTAAGCTCAAAGGGATGAGAGATTCCACTTCCATTGGGATGCTCTGTATACTTCACTTGCTGCATTTTGTAATGACAATGCCAGTTGTAGTGCCTGTTTGAAGTCCAGTTGGGCGTTAGCTAGAAGGCTGTTCTGCATGGTCACATTATTAATCCTATGTACCAAACGGTGTCTCAGCATCTCATTCAGTGTTAACCAAAAATCACATACCTATGCCAGTCATCTCAGCCTTAACAAAAATCCCAATACGGATTCCCCCCTATCTCTAACAGCCGATAATTCTGAGATGCTATCAGTTTTAGAGGAGGTTTGGGGTTGTTATATTCTCTTAATCAACTCCGTTAACTCTTGGAATGTTTTGATGTCTGGTGTCTCTGGGAAAGTTTAAGTCACTTATAACTGAGAATGCTGCGGGTCTGCAGGCAGTCAGAAGGATTACCTGTTGCTTTTCATATACCCCAATGTCATTTGCCTGGTGAAAATATCATATTCTTTCCACATACTGGGCTCAGTCTTTGACAGCAGGATCAAATGAGTCAAGCTTTCCAAATAAAGGCATGATGCCAGAAATGCTTACCCCCAACTCCAAGATGACTGCTGCAAGCAAGTATTCTTCAGGCATGTCCTATTTTCTCCAGTTGCCATTGAAATAACTGCAGAGAGGCTGGTCTCCCATTACCAAGTCACCCTTTATTTCCTTGTGGACAATGCACTGCTGATGGCTAGCTAGCTGAGAGTCAGTCACCTGAACTGAGGAGATTTTAATTTTGTGGTTATATTGAAGGTTATACAAAATGCAATACACAACAGCAAATACAATACACCAGAGATAGGGACGCAGACAAAGCACCCCAAATCTCAACGGAGTCAACAACAATACATGATATCATAGAGTTTTTACGCAAGTCACTGTTTCCCCCCCCCCCCCCCCCCCCCCCAAAAATAGTACCATAATGACCTAAGTATATAGGATAATCTGTTACAGCCCCTAAGGGCAGAGTTAAACAGTAGGCAAAGGCCCACAATATACAGTTGCAAACACTTTACACATCACCCGCAACCAAGCATAATACAAAACATGGCATAATTGAAAACAGCATCCAACAGTGAAATGCACTTGACACATAACCCAGCTCCTAGTAATCCTCTATGCTTTCCGGCCCACGGGTCCCCTATGTACCTTCTGGCATTGGTCCACCCTGCATATTGAGCCGATCTTTCTTGGCCTGCTTTTCTGACTGGTCATCAGCCACCCTAGGTACTGACTGACCCTCCCCACACCTGCTTCCCCCTCGACTGGCCGTTGGCCACACAGGTCCTGGTTGCTAATGTGCGGTATTGTAGTTGTGGGTGTTGGTTATCAGCAGTGAGTCAGGAGGAGGGACAGTTCAATGGTTATCCTGGAGTTTGAGTAGATTTTGGGACTAAAGAAGAAATTGCTGGAGAAACTGAGCAGTTAGCAGCATCTGTGGAGAAAAAGTAGTCAGTATTTCAGTCCAGGCAAATATATAATTATTGGTTAGTGATAATCAATCTCAAAGCAAAATAGCTTCTTATTATTTTTGACAGCTATTTTCCTCCTTTAGTTAAGTGAGTATACGTCAAAAATAAGTGCATGGAAATTTCATGAGTACAGTGTTCCACTCAATGATTTCTACACAACTTTGACTGAGGGTTGAAATATTTATGTATACTTAGTAGCTATCCCTTTGTACTGTTTGGGCCCAACATTAAATTGCTCTCTAAGCTGCCAATCTGCCTGAACATCTACTGAGACAAAAGTAATCTGAAGAAAAGGTTTATTTCAGTTGCTTTGATTTTTGTTGGAGAATTCTTGACCAGAGAAAATAAATCTCCTTTGATTGTTTCTGAGATCTCTAAAGAAGATGCTTGCATCAGTGTTTCTGTTTTTGAACTTTCATCGCAATGTTTGATGTTCACTTCACCATTCAGTTGTTTTGGATCTGAGAATGTGCCTGTCTCTCTCCGTACCTAGTTCCATTGGTGACAATTCAGCATTGTTTGTCGCATAACTTACTCCATTGCCATGTAATATAACAGCAAATACAATATCAAGAATTTGAGACAAATATAATGAAAGGAATTTGCATGAATAAATAAATCTGAAGGCATACAGAATGGTGCAAACCTTTAGATTGCCAGATATGTTCCCTGGCAAAATTCAGAAATTGAACAAATGAGCACTGAAGGCCACCTGTTCAGTGGAAAAGATGAATTAAGGAAGTACTGAACCTGTGCATTTGGAGAGCAGACTAAACAATAACAGGGAATGTCCAGATTAAGATTGCAAGGTCTGAAAATACTAATGAATCTAAGCCCAGACTGTAAGGAGAGAAGGAACAGATTTCTGAGGATCGCTGCAGATATTTCTTCGGTACTATGGCTAAATCCAATAGAGAGTGTTCTCATCTCAAAAGGAAAAGGTTTTCATAAATCAACCACAATTCTGCTGATAGACTACAAGCAATTACTGTAACTGAAGAATCAGTCAAGAACAAGAAACCATTTTTCTCCCACTCAAAGCCTGCTGTACCCACTGATCCCAAATGAACATGCAACCTTGAACTCTTCAACTACAGAAGCAAAGTTGCTGAATTATGACTTTAAGTTTGCAACACTTTAGTGAAAGTACAAGCTTGAAATGACGATTGACTGATCTGAATTTCATCTTTATAAGTATCTTTCATTCACATCTACATTTAATTTTTGTATCTGTATTTTATCTACTAACTGTGTTATGTTTTTTATTTCAAAACTTTAAGCAATAATTATGCAATAAACTAATCTTTGCTTTTGTTCAACACTAAAGCTATGTTCTGATTTTTAAAAATTGGAATACTCATAATCAAAAAAGGGGATGAATGAGCTACACAAATCCATAGTTCAGTGACCGTGTTGAAGACCTGTATGGTGTGGTCATGACAAGATATTTCATCGTTCAGAGTGGTCTGTGAACTGAGAATCTGTGTGGATATGTTTTTCAATGTGTAAATGATTCAATTTGGAATAAACTATCAGCAGAGCTTTAGTCTGAAACCAGTAAAGGTTGGTTTGTTACACAACTGTAAGTTGCTTAAGTAGAAGTAATTGAAGTTATTAACTAAATACATACAGAAATTATATGGAGGTAAGATAAATGATATAATGAAGATTAATTCAGTTCATTCCTTTAAGAGGTTGTGGCAGACTTATAGATTGCACTTGAAGTGTTGGTTGTCAGGAGTGAAAGATTAAAGAATTGTGTTGATATCTTCTGTAGTTAAGTGGGTGCAGGGGAGGAGCACATTGGGGTCAGTGACCATATTTCTACTAGTTTTAAAATAGTGATGGAAGAGGATAAAAGTTGAAGTTCTAATTTGGAGAAAGGCCAATTTTGACGGTATTGGGAAATAACTTTCAATAGTTGATTGGGTGTAGATGTTCACAGGTAAAGAGAGGACTGGAAAATGGGAAGCCTTCAGAAATGAGATAATGAGAGTCCAGAGACAATATATTCCTGTTATGGTGAAAGGAAAGGCTTGCAGGTGTAGGGAATGCCAAATGACTAAAGAAATTGAGGGTTTGGTTAAGAAAAAGAAAGAAGCATATGTAAGGTACAGACAGGATAGATCGAATGAATCCTTAGAAGAATATAAAGGCAGTAGGAGTATACTTAAGAGGGAAATCAGGAGGGCAAAAGGGAACATGAAATAGCCTTGGCAAATAGAGTTAGGGAGAATCCAAAGGGTTTTTATAAATACATTAAGGGTAACTAGGGAGAGAATAGGACCCGTCATAGATCAGCAAGGCGGCCTTTTGTGTGGAGCCCGCGGGAGTCATAGAGTCATAGAGATGTACAGCATGGAAACAGAAACGAGTATTTTGCGTCAGTATTTACTATGGAGAAGGACATGGAAGATATAGACTGTAGAGAAATAGATGGTAACATCTTGAAAAATGTCTATATTACAGAGGAGGAGGTGCTGGATGTCTTGAAACGCATAAAAGTGGATAAATGCCCAGGAAATGATCAAGTGTACCCTTTAACTCTGTGGGTAGATAGGGAAGTGATTGCTGGGCCTCTTACTGAGATATTAGTATCATGGATAGTCACAGATGAGGTGCCGGAAGACTGGAGGTTGGCTAATGTGGTGCCACTGTTTAATAAAGGTGGTAAGGACAAGCCAGGGAACTATAGACCAGTGAGTCTGACGTTGGTGGTGGGCAAGTTGTTGGAGGGAATCCTGAGGGAGAGGATATACATGTATTTGGAAAGGTAAGGACTGATTACGGATAGTTAACATGGTATTATGCATGGGAAATCATGTCTCATTAACTTGATTGAGTTTTCTGAAGAAGTAACAAAGAGAATTTATGAGGACAGGGCAGGAGATGTGATCTGTATGGACTTCAGTAAGGCGTCCAACAAGGTTCCCCATGAGACACTGGTTAGCAAGGTTAGATCTCATGCAATATGGGGAGACCTAGCCATTTGGATGCAGAACTGGCTCAAAGGTAGAAGACAGAAGGTGGTGGTGGAAGGTTGTTTTTCAGTCTGGAGGCCTGTGACCAGTGGAGTGCCATTAGGATTGGGGCTGGGTCCACTACTTTCCATTATTTATATAAATGATTTGGATGAGAGCATAAGAGTACAGTTAGTAAGTTTGCAGATGACACCAAAATGGAGTGTAGTGGACAGCGAAGTAGGTTACTTCAGATTACAACAGGATCTTGATCAATTGGGCCAATGGTCTGAGGAATGGCAGGTGGAGTTTCATTTAGATAAATGTGAGGTGCTGCATTTTGGGAAAGCAAATCTTAGCAGGACTTATATACTTAATGGTAAGGTCCCAGGGAGTGTTGCTGAACAAAGAGACCTTAGAGTGCAGGTTCATAGCTTCTTGAAAATGGAGTTGCAAGTAGATAGGATAGTGAAGAAGGTGTTTGGTATGCTTTCTTTCATTGGTCAGAGTATTGAGTACAGGAGTTGGGAGGTCATGTTGCGGCTGTACAGGACATTGGTTAGACCACTGTTGGAATATTGTGTGCAATACTCGTCTCCTTCCTATTGGAAAGATGTTGTGAAACTTGAAAGAGTTCAGAAAAGATTTACAAGGATGTTGCCAGGGTTGGAGGATTTGAGCTATAGTTGAGTAGGCTAGGGCTGTTCTCCCTGAAGCATTGGAGGCTGAGGGGTGAGCTTATAGAGGTTTACAAAATCATGTGGGACATGGAGAGGATAAATAGTCTTTTCCCTGGGGTGGGGCAGTCCAGAACTATAGGGCATAGGTTTCAGGTGAGAGGGGAAAAATATAAAAGAGACCGAAGGGGCAACCATTTCACGCAGAGGGTGGTATATGTATAGAATGAGCTGCCAGAGGAAGGCTGGTACAATTGCAACATTTAAAAGGCATTTGGATGGTAAATGAATAGGAAGAGTTTGAAGGGATATGGGCCGGGTCCTGGCAGGTTGGGCTAGATTGGATTGGGATATCTGGTCGGCATGGACGGGTTGGACCGAAGGGTCTGTTTCTGTGTTGTACATCTCTATGACTGAGTAGTCAGAGCTAACCATGATAGGTTGGTCCAGTAGGTACAGCAGCTTTGGGGAGCAAGTACTGGTTCTGCTGCACAAAATTTGAAAGGTGTCTATGTTTATTTCCACCATGACAGGGATTATTTCCATACATCTTCCTCTCTGACTTAGTGACAGAGAACCAGCTCTCACATACTATTCAATATTTTTTTAAATTCAAAAAAATCCATTATTTAAAAAGTGTATTTATATACATAATCGCTAATGCAGTTCAATTCTTTTCAGGAACAAATGAAGGAATCAAACAAACAATGGAGTTTGATTCTACCAACAAACCTACATATATTTGAGGCACCGGGAGGGTCTGATAACTGAAAAGACACCCATTTAACTTTGGCAGAAAGACCTCAGATGGTGGTCTTTTCCCACTCTGCCTTGGCAGCAGCTGCTGCAACTTTTAGCGCGTCCCTCAGCACATAGACCTTGTGCCAGTTTGCAACATTCAGTTGGGGCCAACACCTTGCTCTGGAAGACCCACAGGTTCCAGGCAGACCAAAGAGCTACTTTCACTGAGTTGATGGTTCTCCAGGCGCAGTCGATGTTTGTCTTGGTGTATGTCCCAGGGATCAGACCACAGAGCACAGATTCCTGCATCATGGAGCTGCTCAAAAACCACAGAATCTTTCTCCAGACTTTCTTTGCAAAGGCACATTCCAACAAGAGTTGTATGACAGTTTTTACATCTTTGCAGCTGCTATGAAGGCAGTTTGCGATGGCACAGACAGAACAGGTGTACAAGAAGGAGCTCACAGGTGGTTTCCTTCTCACCACCTGCCACGCAGTGTCCTGGTGCTTGTTGGAAAGTTCTGGTGATGACGTTTTTTACCAAATGACTTTGACAGTCTGCTCAGGGGATAATGTGACAGGATACATCTTCTCCTTTTTCTATAAGGTCTTGAGGTCACTACATGCTCACTTCCTGATGGTCTTGTGGTCGAAAATGTTTTTCTGCAAATTCTCCACAAAGGACAGGTGGTACAGAATGGTCCAACTACTTGGAGCGTTCCATCAGTACATAGTGACACTTGGTACTTGAATGCCAAGGATCTATGCACAGCTTGATTAAGTTGCAGATGGCCATCAGGATGAAGGTGATGCTGGTTATGTTCTCCAACCCCCACCCCTCAATTATCCAGAGCTTTGGACATGGTGTCCTTGTAGACATGGTCCATCTTCGACCTTTAGATAAAATGGAAGATGGCTTGGTGACTGCAATTGTGCAGGTTTAGGGAATGGCTAGACTTGCACCACATATAACAACAGAAAGTGCCTCACACCTGACGACCAGCTTTATACCCACTCCTAAAAGACAAGTGACTGCCTCACATTGGCGATGCGCTGCTCCCAAGATTTTGTGTATGCCCCAGTCCCTCTGAACCATTTTCCAGCACCTTCAGGTAATCTGTCCTGACTGTGAAGGGGATAAAGGATTTGTCAGCCCAGTTCTCAAAGAAAGTGGCCTTGCTCCTTGATTTACCTTGACTCCTGAGGCTAGTTTGAACTGGTCACAGATGCTCATGAGTCTGCGCACTGACAGTGGAGCCAAGCAGAAAATGGCAATGCCATCTACGTAGAGGCTTTGACCTGGAGGTATCTGCTGCCTGAAATAGTCACTCACTCTTCTCAAGCTTGCAACCTTCCCTATGGACTCAGCAAAAGGCTCTATATAAAATATAAACAAGGCAGGAGAGAGTGGACAATTCTGCCTGACTCCAAATCTGATTGGGAAACTTTCTGATTCCCGCCCATTGTTTGAGACTGCACAAATGATGGGGTTCATCAGATGAGGGCATTGCTAATCAGGCCAGCATTATTGCCCATCCCTAATTGTGCAGAGGGCAGTTAAGAGCCACTCACATTGCTGTGGATCTGGAATCACATGTCGGCCCAATCAGGTAAGGATGGCAGTTTCTTTCTGTAAAGGACACTGGTGAATCAATCGGGTTTTTCTGGCAATCGACAATCAACTAATCAATTAAGACTCTTAATTCCAGATGTCATGGTGGGATTCAAATCTGGGTCCTGCCTTCCTATAAATGTGACGTCAGCTACTTCGGTAGGAGAAACCGAAAGGTAGAATATTTCTTTATTGTTACAGGATGAGAATGTGGCGCCTCCAAAGGGTGTCTTGTCTGGTAAGTCACTAAAGGTTAACATGCAGGTGTAGCAATCAATTAGGAAGATGAAGGGATTTGAGTGCAGAAGCAAAGATGCTTTGATGGGACTGCATCTAAAAACTTGTGTAAAATTTTGGCTTCCTTTGGATGTACTTTCCTGAGAGCTGTGCTCCCCAAGCTTTTACCTACTGTGACCCCATTTAGACCACCTGACATTCTTAACTATTGGCTGGAGTGATTCATACCAGACATTAATGTGCTTCAGAGGTCAAATACAAAGTATTTTCCTGCCACATTGAAATTTTATGACTTGTATCTTCTCTTTCAAATTATACTGTGGGAGGACAGGGGGTCACCCTCAGATTATACCATATTAATACAGGAGCAATATTTACATGTTCACAATATTACATTGAATTTTAATATATAGAAAATCACATGAGTTACATATTAAACAAACTGACCTCTGCTCTGGAATTTCCAATGAGTGTCAGCCCCTCATAATCTGAAGCACTAAATATTGAAATAGACTGTGAAATGGAAAGTACATTCACTTTTACCCAAGAGCTGTGACGTTTTAAACAGTTTGCTCTGTCCTGTTTTACATTTAACATTGTTGTAATTTTTTTTATGTATGTTTTACTCTGTTAACAGGAGATAATAAAACTACTGAAGGGAAGACAGTTTCTTTCATCTAGGGCCCAAATGATTCTTGCTCAAGCTTTTCTTCAGCTCAGCGATTTAAGAAAGTCAGAAACTTTGTGTGACTCAAAAGAAGCTGCAATGCAGCAAAAAATTAATCTGTGTTTGTCAGCCCAGAAACTGATTTTTGACCAGGTACTATTTTTCATTTTATTTTTATCCATTGAACTGACATAACGGCAGTAACATTTTATGTAGCAAATCACATAGTTAGAATCCAATCGAACATTTTTCCTGCTCGTTCATCTCTGTGCTATTAAATTGAAGCATCAACATTGATGGTGTGGAAGTTGCTTGGAAGTGAGTTCAACCGTTTTCAGCAAAAATGGCATCATTTAATAAGGATTCTAGCAGCAAGTTTCAGAGGGGCTGATGTATTATAATATGAAATTTTTAAAATTAGGCTTGTTTGTGTATCTATAAAGACAAAGGAAATGATTCTCCAGATAAACACATTTCATGACACAACACTAGGAAACCTAGAAGAACAGAGCAATTTTGGGGTACTTGTCAACAGATTTCTGAAGGTAGCAGGACAGGTTAAAAGGGTAGTTAAGAAGGCATACAGGAATCATGACACTATCTGTTGACGCACAGATTATAAGAGCAGGGAGATTATGTTGGAGTTATACAGAACTTTGATTAGGCACCAACTGCAGTGGTACGTACAGTTCTGGTCACCGCATGACAGGAAGGATGTGATGCACTGGATGGGGTGCAGAGGAGGTTCACCAGGATGCTGCCTTCTGTGGAGTACTTTAGCTGTGAAGAGAGGCTGGATAAACTCAGTTTGTCTTCTTTGGAGCAGAGAAGTTGAGAGAGGACCTGTTTGAGGTATATAACATTGTGAAGGGCATGGACAGGATGGATTGAAAGCAGTTGTTCCCCTTTGTTGGAGAGTCAGTAATGAGAGGACATAATGGTTAAGAAGAGGTTTGAAAAAAAGTTTTTTTTTCATCCAAAGGTTGGTGAGAATCTGGAACGTACTGCCAGAGAGGATAGTTGAGGCAGGAAACCTCAAAACCTTTAAAAAGTACTTGGATGAGCACTTGAAATGTTATGATATTCAAGGCCATGGGCAATTGGTGGAAAGAAGGCAAAAAAAAATGGAAAGAACCTTGGATGCTCAAAATCTGAAACAAAAACAGAAATTACTGGAACATTTTAGCAGGTTTGGCAGCACCTAAGGAGAGAAATCAAAATTAACGTTTTGGGTCCAGTTCCCCTTCTTCAAAACACCATTGTGCTCCATAACGCCTGAAAGGAACAGAAATGGTTTCTTGTTAAGGTGTCAAATGAGCAAGAGGATGAAGTGGAACTGGGGGTGCAGGGCAGCTGTCAGCCAGCATACGATCAAGAGTGTATATATGGCAACCCATGGCAATGAGTTGTGAGCTCAGGAGGTGACGGAATGTTGAACATTTCCAAGATACTTGTGATCCTATGTGGATTCAAAATATGAAAGTGGGATTAGTATAGATTGATGAATTGAAGGGTCTCATCTCTGCTGTATAATTCTCTCTGTCTCTGATTGTCTATGAACTAAATGATGTTATAATCCTGTTTGGATAGTTAGCGGTTAAAGAAAAAATTCAGTGAAACAACAATCAGCAGGCAGAACTGTGCCATGAGACTTCACAACTTTAACAACTTTATTGTATACATAAAGAGAAATGAACCAAGCAAATACCACTAACTTAGCACAAAAACCTATGCAACAAAATCAGTTCAACTCCTAAACGGAAAAAACAAAGAAATATGGATGCTGATTCTGAAGGTCACTGGATCCAAAATGCTTTCTCTCCACAGGTGCTGCTAGTCATGCTGTGTCTTTTCATCAATTTCTGTTTGAAAATCAGTTCTACCATTTACTTTCGTCCCCAACAATTTCTTGTCTTACAACATCTTGAAGGTTCCTTCACTTTTCTTGGAACCAACTCAAAAGGTATGCCACGTCTCTCTGGAATTTCATTGAATTCCAGTTTTTCCTCAAGATACAAATCCCATGGAGATCCTCCCATTAGCATTTGGCTGAGGGAGCCTCCTTTTTTTAAAAGACCTCATGAGCACAGACACTTTAGTTGGGATGATAAGACCATAAGGTAGAGGAAAAGAAGTAGGCAATTTGGCCGATTGTGTCTGCTCCACCATTCAATCATGGCAGATGAATTTCAGATTTTGAAGATAGAATGCAGAAATTAGGACTGTTTTTCTTGGAGGAAAGGAGGCAGAGAAGAGATTTGGTTAAGGCATTCAAAATCGTGAGGGATTTGTACTGAGTAGATAGGAAGAAAGTGTTCAGCTCATGGAAGGATCAAGGATGAAAAAGTTTGGATTTAATTGGTAAGTGAAAACAATGCAAAGCGGTTAAACATTCTGTTTGAGAGTGTATTGAAAGCAGATTCAACTGAAGCATTCAATTTGGAATTAGACTATTATTGGAAAAGAAAGGATGTACAGGGTTACAGTGAAAAAGTGAGAGTGTGACATTGAGTGAGTTGTTCATTCGGACAGCCATATCAGGTACACTGGGCAGAATGGCCTTCTGCATTGTAACATAGCATCACAGAATCCTACAGTGCAGACAGAGGCCATTTGGCCCATCAAATTTACACCGACCTGCCAAAGTGCATCCCCACCACCCTATCCCTATAACCCTGCATTAACCATGACTAATCCACTTAGCTTGCACATCTCTGGAGTGCTTCTCTCCTTTGTTGGGGGCGGCACGGTAGCTCAGTGGTTAGCACTGCTGCCTCACACACCAGGTTCCCAGGTTTGATTCCAGCCTGCACATTCTCCCCGTGTTTGCGGGGGTTTCCTCCGGGTGCTCCGGTTTCCTCCCACAGTCCAAAGATGTGTAGGTTAGGTGAATTGGCCATGCTAAATTGCCCATAGTGCTTGATGCATTAGCCTGGGTGAGTTACTCTTTGAAGGGTCGGTGTGGACTGGTTGGGCCGAAGTGCCTGTTTCCACACTGTAGGGAATCTAATCTAATCTAATCTTTTGACTCATAATAGTTCAGCAATACTGTGGTTTTTGAAATATCCCAGCTTCTTTTCCCTTCACCATATCCAAACTGTGTTTGATCCCCAACCTACATCACATATTCCATGTAGTGAATAATACATTCAGTACTTTCTCTGCTTAAATGAGGGCCTAACTAACTTTTCTTTCCTTTGGCTGCCCCCAATCTGTGTTTTGCAATTTACACTGGACCAAAGCTTACCACTAGGAGAAAATGAGACTGCAGATGCTGGAGATCAGAGTCAAAAAGTATGGTGCTGGAAAAGCACAGCTGCTTAGGCAGCTTCCTGATAAAGAGCTTATGCTCAAAACATGTTGCTGGTTAAAGTGCAGCAGGTCAGGCAGCATCCAAGGAACAAGAAATTCGACGTTTCGGGCACAAGCCCTTCATCAGGAATTAGGAAAGTGTGTCCAGCAGGCTAAGATAAAAGGTAGGGAGGAGGGACTTGGGGGAGGGGCGATGGAAATGTGATAGGTGGAAGGAGGTCAAGGTGAGGGTGATACGCCGGAGTGGGGTGGGGGCGGAGAGGTCAGGAAGAAAATTGCAGGTTAGGAGGGTGGTGCTGAGTTTGAGGGAATCGACTGAGACAAGGTGGGGGGAGGGGAAATGAGGAAACTGGAGAAATCTGAGTTCATCCCTTGTGGTTGGAGGGTTCCCAGGCCGAAGATGAGGCGCTCTTCCTCCAACCGTCGTGTTATGTTCTGGCGATGGAGGAGTCCAAGGACCTGCATGTCCTTGGTGGAGTGGGAGGGAGAGTTAAAGTGTTGAGCCACGGGGTGGTTGGGTTAGTTGGTCCGGGCATCCCAGAGGTGTTCCCTGAAGCGTTCTGCAAGTAGGCGGCCCGTCTCCCCAATATAGAGGAGGCTACATCGGGTGCAACGAATGCAGTAGTTGATGTGTGTGGAGGTGCAGGTGAATTTGTGGTAGATATGGAAGGATCCCTTGGGGCCTCGGAGAGAGGTAAGGGAGGAGGTGTGGGTGCAAGTTTTGCATTTCCTGCGGTTGCAGGGGAAGGTGCCGGGAGTAGAGGTTGGGTTGGTGGGGGGTGTGGACCTGACGAGGGAGTCACAAAGGGAGTGGTCTTTGCGGAATGCTGATAGGGGAGGGGAGGGAAATATATCCCTGGTGGTGGGGTCCGTTTGGAGGTGGTGGAAATGACGGCGAATGATACGCTGTATACGGAGGTTGGTGGGGTGGTAGGTGAGAACCAGTTGGGTTCTGTCCTGGTGGCGGTTGGAGGGGCGGGGCTCAAGGGCAGAGGAGCGGGAAGTGGAGGAGATGCAGTGGAGGGCATCGTCGATCACGTCTGGGGGGAATCTGTGGTCTTTGAAGAAGGAGGCCATCTGGGCTGTACGGTATTGGAACTGGTCCTCCTAGGAGCAGATGCGGCGGAGACGAAGAAATTGGGAATATGGGATGGAGTTTTTACAGGGGGCAGGGTGGGAGGAGGTGTAGTCCAGGTAGCTGTGGGAGTCAGTCGGTTTATAGTAGATGTCTGTGTTGATTTGGTCGCCCGAGATAGAAATGGAAAGGTCTAGGAAGGGGAGGGAGGAGTCTGAGACAGTCCAGGTGAATTTGAGGTCGGGATGGAAGGTGTTGGTAAAGTTGATGAACTGTTCAACCTCCTCGTGGGAGCACGAGGCAGCGCCGATACAGTCATCGATGTAGCGGAGGAAAAGGTGGGGGGTGGTGCCAGTGTAGTTGCGGAAGATGGACTGTTCCACATATCCTACGAAGAGACAGGCATGGCTGGGGCCCATGCGGGTGCCCATGGCAACTCCTTTAGTTTGGAGGAAGTGGGAGGATTGGAAAGAGAAGTTGTTCAGGGTGAGGACCAGTTCAGTCAGTCAAAGGAGGGTGTCAGTGGAAGGGTACTGGTTGGTACGGCGGGAAAGGAAGAAGCGGAGGGCTTTGAGTCCTTCGTGATGGTGGTTGGAGGTGTACAGGGACTGGATGTCCATCGTGAAGATAAGGCGTTGGGGACCAGGGAAGCGAAAATCATGGAGGAGGTGGAGGGTGTGTGTGGTGTCCCGAACGTAGGTGGGGAGTTCTTGGACTAAGGAGGACAGAACCGTGTTGAGGTACGCGGAGATGAGTTCGGTGGGGCAGGAGCAGGCTGAGACAATGGGTCAGCTGGGGCAGTCAGATTTGTGGATTTTGGGCAGGAGGTAGAAACGGGCGGTGCGGGGTTGTGGGACTATGAGGTTGGAGGCGGTGGATGGGAGATCCCCTGAGGTGATGAGGTTCTAGATGGTCTGGGAGATGATGGTTTGGTGGTGGGAGGTGGGGTCATGGTCAAGGGGGCAATAGGAGGAGGCGTTCACGAGCTGGCATTTGGCATCCGCGGTATAAAGGTCGGTTGGAGGAAGAGTGCCTCATCTTCCGCCTGGGAACCCTCCAACCACAAGGGATGAACTCAGATTTCTCCAGTTTCCTCATTTCCCCTTCCCCCACCTTGTCTCAGTCGATTCCCTCGAACTCAGCACCGCCCTCCTAACCTGCAATTTTCTTCCTGACCTCTCCGCCCCCACCCCACTCCGGCCTATCACCCTCACCTTGACCTCCTTCCACCTATCACATCTCCATCGCCCCTCCCCCAAGTCCCTCCTCCCTACCTTTTATCAGCCTGCTGGACACACTTTCCTCATTCCTGATGAAGGGCTTGTGCCCGAAACGTCGAATTTCCTGTTCCTTGGATGCTGCCTGACCTGCTGTGCTTTAACCAGCAACACATTTTCAGCTCTGATCTCCAGCATCTGCCGACCTCACTTTTTATTTATGCTCAAAACACCAACTTTCCTGCTCCTTGGATGCTGCCTGTGCTTTTCCAACACCAAATGTTTTGATAAAGTTCACCAACACCTTCTCAAGGGCACTTAGGGAGGGCAATAAATGCTGGTTCAGCCAACAACACTCATGTCCCTTAACAGTAGAGAAAAAAGATTTTTGGATTGGTTGGGGACTCTAATGATTCTATCGTGAATCCATCTAAAATGCAGAGGCATTTCACAGGTGTAAATGGAGTTGAAATTCTACTTAAGTTTCACTAATGTTATGGTGGAATCACTTCAGGATTTTGGCCCTCTTCAGGAAGAGGGTTTCTTCCTGTCTACCCTTCTAAATTTAGTAGGAGTGAGGTTTCTAAAGAGAGAGAAAGCAGGTTTCAGCAATTTACACTGTTTCTATGGTGATCCTGCTGGGGTTATGAGAGTGCTGCAGCCTCAACTCTCCCAACAGAAATTTCAAGTCTACATTTATAACCTAGTAAAAAGCTGATGTGGTACCAATTCACATTCACCTCACATAGAGGTGCTGTTTACCTTGTATTTCTCCCAAGCTCTTACCATTTACAGGCCAGCACCGCTAGCTTGAACTGCATAGGAGTGACCCAGGGGAATCTGAAATATAGAAACAAAAAGAGGAACACAAGTAGACCATTTGGCCCTGCAAGTCTGGTCCGCCATTCACCATGATCATGGCTGATCATCCAACTTCGTACCCTGTTCCTAGTTTTGATCTAGTAACTATAGGCCAGTGAGTCTGACTTCAGTGGTGGGCAAAGTCTTAGAGAGAATGGTAAGGGATAAGATTTATGAACATCTGGATAGGAATAACGTGATCAAGGATAGCCAGCATGGTTTTGTGAAGGGCAGGTCGTGCCTCACAAACCTTATTGAGTTCTTTGAGAAGGTGACTAAGGAAGTGGACGAGGGTAAAGCAGTAGATGTTGTGTATATGGATTTTAGTAAGGCGTTCGATAAGGTTCCCCATGGTAGGCTAATGCTAAAACTACGGAGGTATGGCATTGAGGATACATTAGAGGTTTGGATTAGGAATTGGCTGGCTGGAAGGAGACAGAGGGTAGTAGTTGATGGACTAAGTTCATCTTGGAGTGCAGTTACTAGCGGTGTACCACAAGGATCTGTTTTGGGACCATTGCTTTTTGTTATCTTTATAAATGATCTAGAGGAAGGGCTTGAAAGCTGGGTAAGCAAGTTTGCGGATGACACAAAAGTCGGTGGAGTTGTGGATAGTGAGGAAGGAAGTGGTAGGTTACAGCGGGATATAGATAAGTTGCAGAGCTGGGCAGAAAGGTGGCAAATGGAATTCAATGTAGCTAAGTGTGAAGTCATTCACTTTGGTAGGAGTAACAAGATGATGGATTACTGGGCTAATGGTAGGCTACTTGGTAGTGTGGATGAGCAGAGGGATCTTGGTGTCCATGTACACAGATCTCTGAAAGTTGCCACCCAGGTAAATAGTGCTGTGAGGAAGGCATATGGTGTACTGGGCTTTATTGGTAGAGGAATTGAGTTCCGGAGTCCTGAGGTCATGTTGCGGTTGTATAAGACTCTGGTGCGGCCTCATCTGGAGTATTGTGTGCAGTTTTGGTCGCCATACTATAGGAAGGATGTGGAGGCATTGGAACGAGTGCAGAGGAGGTTTACCAGGATGTTGCCTGGAATGGTAGGAAAATCTTATGAGGAAAGGCTGAGGCACTTGGGGCTGTTCTCATTGGAGAAGAGAAGGTTTAGGGGAGATTTGATAGAGGTGTATAAGATGATTAGGGGTTTAGATAGGGTCGACACTGAGAACCTTTTACCGCTAATGGAGTCAGGTGTTACTAGGGGACACAGCTTTAAATTAAGGGGTGGTAGGTATAGGACAGATGTTAGGGGTAGATTCTTTACACAGCGGGTTGTGAGTTCATGGAATGCCCTGCCAGTAGCAGTGGTGAACTCTCCTTCTTTATGGTCATTTAAGCGGGCATTGGATAGGCATTTAGAAGTTATTGGGCTAGTGTAGGTTAGGTAGGATTCGGTCGGCGCAACATCGAGGGCCGAAGGGCCTGTACTGCGCTGTATCTTTCTATGTTCTATGTTCTATCTTTGGTGCCTTTAGTCCCAAGAACGATATCTAACCCCTCCTTGAATACATTCAATGTTTTGGTCTCAAACCAATTTAAGTGGCAGAGAATTCCTTTGGCTCACTACTCTCTAGGTAAAGAAATTTTTCCTTATCTCAGTCCTAAATGGTCTACCTTATATTCTAAGACTATGACCCCTGTTTTGGACTCTCTGGTTATCAGGAACATCAGAATGTTTTGGTTTCTATGATATTCTATCCGTAACCCTCCCAACCACCACCCCCACCCAGCCTTCCAAACTCCAGTGAATACAATCCTAACCGATTTAGTCTTCCATCATATGTCAGTACAGCCATCCAGGAATCATTCTGGTAAACCTTTATTGCACTCACTGCATAGCCAGAGCATCCTTCCTCAGATAAGGAGTCCAAAACTGTACTTGATATTCCAAGAATGGTCTCACTAATATCCTATACAATTCCTGCAATTCATCCCTGATCCTGAACTCAAATCCCCTCATTACTTGCTATCTCATTCTCGCTCTCCCCTTCAGTAAATTAGACAAATAAACACTGACCATGCTACTCATGCTGTGAATTAATGACAAAAATAAAATGCTGACAGTTGCAATACCCTGAAATTATTTTTTAGCATGGGAATCATCAGACATGATGGCAACAATCTGAATCTGCATCCTTGCAAATTAGACCTTGATGACTTCAGTCTCGGATTCCACTGCAGTACCAGACTTTGGAAGGTTTTTGCTTGCCAGTCAGACCCCATTATAGCCTTAGCTTATGAATAGATCAATTGCAGCATTCCAAAATCCCCTGGAAAGACCCAGGCTGTTTGGAAAACTAGAAAAGTAACACTTCCATCCAATAAAAGAATGATAAACTTTAAATGAAGGAATAAACTTTCTATCAGTTAATTTAAATTCAGACATTGGGAAAATGCTAGAATGTATTGAGAAAATAGTAACAGGACATTTAGAAAAGCATAATAAATGTAAATAAATAAATGGTTATGTAAAAATGGAAATCATGATTGATAAATTTATTAAGAGTTCACTGAGAATATAACCAGCAGTAAAGGGGAACCTGTAGATGTAGTCTGTTTGTAGTATATTTCTAAGAGGCATTCAAAATGGCTCTGCAAAAAGTAACATCATCATGAGGTCAGAGGTGGTGGAGATCACTGATCACCATTATTTGGGAATACTCAGATACTGATGTTATCCATGTTCATTTGCACAAAGACCTGAACAACATCCAGGCTTGGGCTGATAAGTGGCAAGATAACATTAGTGCCTTCCGAGTACCAGACACTGATCATCTCCGTTAAGATAGAATCTAACCATCACTCCCATGACACTCGATGGTCGTAAATCCACCACTATTATTATCCTGTGGGTTACCACTGACCAAATACTGAATTAGACCAGTCACATAAATATTGTGGTTAAAATAGCAAGTATGAGGCTAAAAGTTCTGTGGAGTGTAAGTCACTTTCCATCTCCCCATTGCAAAAAGCAGAAGTCCCCACTTGCCTGGATGAGTGCAGCTCCAGCAAAACTTAAGAAGCTGGAGACCATTCAGGCCAAAACAGCTGCTTGATTGGAACCACATCCGTCATGTTCAACATTCACTGTCTTCACCAAAGCATCGTGTGCCATCTACAAAATACACTGCAGTAATTTACCAAGGCTCCTTTGACAATATCTTACAGTTTTAGATTAGACTTACAGTGTGGAAACAGGCCCTTCGGCCCAACAAGTCCACACCGACCCGCCGAAGCGCAACCCACCCATACCCCTACATATACCCCTTACCTAACACTACGGGCAATTTAGCTTGGCCAATTCACCTGACCCGCACATCTTTGTGACTGTGGGAGGAAACCGGAGCACCCGGAGGAAACCCACGCAGACACGGGGAGAACGTGCAAACTCCACACAGTCAGTCGCCTGAGTCGGGAATTGAACCCGGATCTACAGGCGCTGTGAGGCAGCAGTGCTAACCACTGTGCCACCGTGCCGCCCAGTTATGTGACTGTTGGCATCCAGAAGGACAGATACATCAAATGCATTGGAACACCACCTCCTGCAAGTTCCCTTCAAGCCAAACACCAACCTGACTTGGAAATATATCACCTAGTCCTACACTGTCTCTAAATGAAAAAATGTGTAATTCCCTCCTTAGCAGCATTGCGTATATACCTATAACTCTTTTATAGCAACAGTTCAAAAGGCAGTTCATTACTACCTCCTCCAAACTAATTAGGGGTAGGCAATAAATGCTGGCCTAGCCAGTGGTGCCCATGAACAAATTTAAAGTATGGTTACTGCAGATGGTATGATCTTGTGGTTTTGGGGATGATATATTAGTATAATAATGGCTAACAGGAAACAGAATTGTGATAAATTGATTCTTCAAATTGGCAAACTGCAGCTCGAATAATTTCACAGAGATTAAGTCTGGGTCCTCAACTACTTATTTTTAATATGAATGACTTGGATGAAAGGACTTTGTAGCAAAGTTTGCTGATGAAACAAAGGTAGATGGGAAAACAAAAACAGAAAATGCTGCAGAAACTCAACAGGTCTGGCAGCATATGTGTACAGAGAAACAGAGTTACTGTTTCAGGTCCAATGACCCTTCTTCAGAAATGGAGTTCTGTTATTGTTTCAGATTTTTAACCTCCATAATTCTTTATGTCAGATGGGAAAGTAACTTCTGAGGTTACACAGAGTTTACAAAGGGATAGTGATAGGTTAAGTGAATGGGCAAAACATAATATCTGGAATATAATGTGGGAAAATGTGAAGTTGTTCACTTTGACAGGAACACTTGAGAAACAGAATATTTTTTCAGTGTGGAAAGACAGCCAAAAGATGCAGTACAGAGTTATCTGGGTGTCTTTGTCCAGGAAATGGGCAGTCAAGAAAATAAAAGAGAGTGTAAATGCTGGGATTAGTATTGACCAAATGTGTGTCCATTCTGAATGTTGGCTGGCAGAGGTCTTATAAGCTTTGAGTTCACATTTCAATGATCTTTGCTGAGAGTGATCTCAGACAGTGCCTTCCACAATGTGAAGGAAGGACCAGATAGCCTGAAAATTCATCCATATCCCTCAGAATGGTGAGTTGAACAAACAAAGAACATTTAATAAACAGAGAACAAAAAGACACACACTACCCAGTAGCCATCAATGCATACCAACCATGAGGCATTCCAGAGCTAAACTAATCTCAATGCATAACGATGGCGCATGCATGAATAGTCTACTGAGGAACCTACAAAAAAACAGACAGATAACTAGGTCTGACCGACAAAGAATGAAACCGGAAAGCAACACCACCCCCAGATTCTATGGACTACCTAAAGTACACAAACCAGACATCCCACTCAGACCCATAGTATCACTACCAGGGACACCATCACACAAACTGGCTAAAGAGTTACAGCAGAAACTCAAACACCTGATCAGCGGATCCAGACACTTTATACAGTCAACACAAGAATTCTTGGACATCATCAGAAATATACACATAGACAAGGAAGAAACCATGGTCTCATTCGATGTAACGGCACTGTTCACCTCTATCGACAAAACCCTAGCCAGAGAAACAATATCCAACCTGCTGGACATACAGAACAGACAACAGGACATTGAACCTATTAACAAAGATGGCATACTTAAACTACTGGACCTGTGCCTCACAACACACTTCACAATCAACAACCAGATATACGAACAAATCAACGGAACACCCATGGGCACACCGATCTCTGGACTCATAGCAGAAGCAGTAATGCAAAGGTTAGAACAAACAGTCTTACTGCAAATTCAGCCCAAACTCTGGGTCAGATATGTGGACGACACCTTTGTAATCATTAAAAACACAAAAATAGAGAACACACACCGGATCATCAACGCCACACTCACAGGAATCCGATTTATGAGAGAGGAAGAAAAGGACAACCAGCTTCCATTCCTAGACGTGATGGTACAGAGAACACTGAACGGAGAATTCAGCTTGAAAGTATACAGAAAAGCCACACACACAGACCAAGTCCTGAACTATGAAAGCAACCACCCCAACACACACAAATGAAGTTGCATCAGGGCACTATTCAAAAGGGCCACAACACACTGCAGTACCCCAGAACTGCAAAAAGAGGAAGAAGAACACCTAAACAAAGTATTCACCAAAAACGGATACCCGCGCAATTTCATCAACAGATGCCTAAGGGAAAGAAAACGGAACGAGGACATGCCGCAACCCAAAGGACGAGCCACACTACCATATATTAGGAGCATTTCCAAACTGACAGCCAGACTGCTGCGACCACTAGGACTCATAACAGCACACAAACCAACAGTCACTCTCAGACAACAACTCACCAGGACAAAGGACCCGATACCCAGCATGAGCAAAACCAATGTAGTGTACAAAATCCCATGCAAGGACTGCACAAAACACTACACAGGACAAACAGGAAATCAGCTCACAACCCGCATTCACAAACACCAACTAGCCACAAAACGACACGACCAGCTATCCTTAGTAGCCACACACAGATGACAAACAACATGAATTTGACTGGGACAACACCACTATTATAGGGCAAGCCAAACAGAGAACAGCCAGGGAATTCCTAGAGGCATGGCACTCATCCACTGATTCTATCAACAAACACATCGACGTGGACCGAATATACCGGCCACTGCAGCGGACAGCAACTGACAACCGGAAGTGGCAGAGACAAGCCACTATAAATGCCGGAGGAAACAGCACAGAGGTGCTTCACAGGAGGCTCCCAAGCACTGAGGATGTCACCTAGAAAGGGGACGAAACGTCTGCAACAAAAACTACCAGCTAGGCGAACAGAACCACAACAACGAGCACCCAAGCTACAAATCTTCTCCCAAACTTTGAATGCATGAATAAAGTGAAATCAATGTAAGATGAAATATTAACAGATGAAATTTAATTTTGGACAACACTCATGACACCTTTGTGCTCTCAAGATTAATGTTGATGGCAATAGAGTTGGCCATGATGTTGATTCTAAGCAACCTGTTTTAATTTATGTATGTATATCTTGCAAATGTTTAATTTCCTTTAGAGAAAATAAGAGTCTTTGGTCAAAAGGTGCACTGAACTAATAACTTTGTGATTCCTGTACAGCTTGTTTCACTGGGAGAAAGTATGCAACATCTAGATGATGGAAACATTTACTCCCTTCCAGTATTCCCCCTGAAAGATATCTATCTTCCACAAATTATCTTGATGGCAAAAATTAAACTAAGACTAGGTAAGTGAATGTGTTACAAAGTTTTTCACCATATTGAGTCTGGAGGTGAAATTATTATGTGATTAGGGCAGCACAGTGGTTAGCACTGCTGCCTCACAGCTGCCAGAGACCCGGGTTCAATTCCCACCTCAGGTAACTGTCTGTGTGGAGTTTGCACATTCTCCCCGTGTCTGTGTGGGTTTCCTCCCACAGTCCAAAAATGTGCAGGTTAGGTAAATTGGCCATGCTAATTTGCCTGTAGTGGTAGGGGAATGGGTCTGGGTGGGTTGCTTTTCGGAGGGTTGGTGTGGACTTGTTGGGCCGAATGGCCTGTTTCCACTCTGTAAGTAATATATATGATACCATTTCAAATAAATACATTATTATTAATTTTATTTTCATCAATAAAACAACTTCCTCTTGCTTTACAAAGGGTATAAAGTGGGTTTTGACCAGGGTGCAAGGAAGGTTAGATCTAGCCAAAAAAAGAAGCATGGTCAAGAATACTGAGAGGGGGTCATAGTCAAGAAGTGATTTTTATGATACTTTTGAAGTAAGTGCCTCAATATAAATTAGTTTCTGGGAGAAAGTTTCAGGGAACGGGTGTACTGTCTGAAAGAACATTATTGGAACAGAAAACATTAGCAGTAATGTAATCTTGGAAGAACAGAGAAACAAGCAATGTCCTTGAAGCTGTGAGAATTCATGCCTGGATTAGGATTTTGAAAGCAAAGAAGTTGTATAGAACGAGAGGCTACCACTGAGGAGGTGAATTTGGAGGAATCTAAAAGTTGTAGAGTTATCAGAAAATTAGCAACTTGTGGGTAAATTACCTTTTTTGATCTGGAGAATAATGTGGGAATTTTTCATTTTAAGGAGAGAAGGTTAGATATGAAATACTGGGGCAATATGGGTTAGCATCAGAGTTGTTAGTGGAAGATGAGGGGTAGATTTGTTTTGCAGGGAAGAATTTTAAATACAATCACTACAGAAAGGGTACTGATAAATTATTAGAACTAAAGGTGGACAACTTCTCATGCATTGATGGACTTCATCCTAAACTCTTAAAAGACTGCTGAATTATATTGCTTTTAATTTTCCAAAATTCCCTAGATTCTGGAAAGATCTTAGCGAATTGGAAAACAATTTAGGAAGCAAATTAAGCAGAGACCACAAAACTAAAGGAGGGTTAGTTTACCATCTGTGAGAGGGAAATATAGAAAATATCATAAGGAGGTTCCAGAAGGGGAGTTAGAAAATCTCAGTATAAATCTTGGTCAGAAACAATGTGACTAAATGAAAGGGTAATCATCTTTGTTTAATTTATTAGAGTTCTTAACAACATTAAAGAAGAGCCAGTTGATTAGATTAGACTTACAGTGTGGAAACAGGCCCTTCGGCCCAACAAGTCCACACCGACCCGCCGAAGCGCAACCCACCCATACCCCTACAATTACCCCTTACCTAACACTACGGGCAATTTAGCATGGCCAATTCACCTGACCCGCACATCTTTGGACTGTGGGAGGAAACCGGAGCACCCGGAGGAAACCCACGCAGACACGGAGAGAACGTGCAAACTCCACACAGTCAGTCGCCTGAGTCGCCTGATGTAGTGTACTTGGATTTCCACAATGCATTTCACAAGGTGTCACATCAAAGATTATTAGAATTGATAAAGCGACGTGCTGGAAAAGTCACTGCAGGTCAGGCAACATTTGAGAAGCAAGAGAGTTGACATTTCAGGCAGGACCCTTCTTCAGGACACACTCAAAGATTATTATTCAAATTAAGAACTCATGATATAAGGGTTAATATATTAGCATGGAGAAGTGGTAATGCAAAAGAAAGTAGGCATAAATTGATTATTTTTAGGCTGGTAGGAAATGATGAGTAGAGTGACAAAGAAACCAGTGCTGGGATCTTGACTTCCTAATCTCTATCAATGATTTGGTTGAAGTAACTGTGTATTAGCTAAATTTGCTAATGATGCAAAGATAGATAAGAGAGTAGGTTCTAAAAGTGACATAAGGAGCCTACAAAGCGATATAGATAGGATTAATGATGGGCAAAGAAATGGCAGACCGAGTAAAATTTGGGAAAAGGTGAACTTATCCAATTTGGTATAAAAATAACATTTATATAAGTGAAATAGATTGCAGAACTTTGAGGTACAGTGGGGTGTGGGAGTGCTGCCACGTGAATCATATAATTTAGTGTGCAGCTGCAGCTAGTTCTTAGACAAGCAGTTGGGATGCTGTTTGTGGTTGCAAGGGGAATAGAATTCAAAAGTGGTGAAGTTTTGCTACAATTGTACAGGGCATTTGAGAGGCCAGTATACTGTGTACAGTTTTGGCAAGAACAAAATTGCATTAAAAGTAGTTCAGAGAGGGTTTGCTCAACTAATTCCTGGGATGACTGCCTTATCTTACAAGGAAAGGTTGGACAAACAGGGCCTGTTTAAACTTCTGGCTGACATTTTTGCATCATTATTAGCTACGGGTGAGGTCTCGGAAGACTGGAGCCGTTAATCAAGAAGGGCTGCAAAGGAAAACCTGGGAATTATAGACCAGTTAACCCAAGATCTGTAAGTTACTTAAAAAGATTCTGAGATAAGATATACTTGCAATTGGAAAGACAGGGTTTGATTAGGAACACTCAATCATACATTGGAACATTGGAACAATGATTAGGAACATTCATACCTCACAAATTTCTGAGCGTTCTTTGATGAAATGACCAGGAAGGTACGAGGGCAGGCAGTAGCTATAGTCTATATAGATTTCAGTAAAGCCTTTGATAAGGTTCCACATGGTTGGCTGCTCTGGAAGGTTAGATCGCATGGAAACCAGGGGGAGTTGGCAAATTAGATGTACAATTGGTTTAATGGTAAGACGCAGAGGATAATAGTGGAAGGGTGCTTGTCGGACTGGAGGCTGTGACTAGGGTTCGGTGCTGAGTGCCTCAGGGGTCCATTGCCATTATACAGAGAGGTTGGACAAACTAGGACTTTTTTCTGTAGAGCATAGGAGACTGAAGGGGGCATCTTATAGAGGTGTATAAGATCATTTGAGGCATGAATAGGGTGAATGCACTCAGTCTTTTTTTCAGGATTGGGGAATCAAGGACTAGAGGGCATCAGTTTAAGGTTGGAGGGGAAAGAATAAAAAGGAACCTGGGGGGCAATGTTTTTATACAGAGAATGGTAACATATGGAATAAGCTGCCAGTAGGAGGGGTTGAGGTGGGTTCATTAACAACATTTAAATGGCATCTGGACAAATACATGGATAGAAAAGGTTTAGAAGGATATGGAACAAGTGCAGGGAAATGGGATTAGTGTAGATGGACATTTTGGTCAGTGTAGACCAGTTTGAGCCCAAGGGCCTGTCTTTGTGCTGAAGGACTGTTTGTCTTCTTTATAAATGATCTAGAGGAGGGGCTTGAAGGCTGGGTGAGCAAGTTTACGGATGACACAAAGGTCGGTGGAGTTGTGGACAGTGAAGAAGGATGTGGCAGGTTACAGCGGGATATAGATAGGTTGCAGAGCTGGGCAGAAAGGTGGCAGATGGAATTCAATGTAGCTAAGTGTGAAGTCATTCACTTTGGTAGGAGTAACAAGAAGATGGATTACTGGGCTAATGGTAGGCTACTTGGTAGTGTGGATGAGCAGAGGGATCTTGGTGTCCATGTACACAGATCTCTGAAAGTTGCCACCCAGGTAAATAGTGCTGTGAGGAAGGCATATGGTGTACTGGGCTTTATTGGTAGAGGAATTGAGTTCCGGAGTCCTGAGGTCATGTTGCAGTTGTATAAGACTCTGGTGCGGCCTCATCTGGAGTATTGTGTGCAGTTTTGGTTGCCATACTATAGGAAGGATGTGGAGGCATTGGAACGAGTGCAGAGGAGGTTTACCAGGATGTTGCCTGGCATGGTAGGAAGATTGTATGAGGAAAGGCTGAGGCACTTGGGCCTGTTCTCATTGGAGAAAAGAAGGTTTAGGGGAGATTTGATAGAGGTGTATAAGATGATTAGGGGTTTAGATAGGGTAGACACTGAGAACCTTTTACCGCTAATGGAGTCAGCTGTTACTAGGGGACACAGCTTTAAATTAAGGGGTGGTAGGTATAGGACAGATGTTAGGGGTAGATTCTTTACGCAGCGGGTTGTGAGTTCATGGAATGCCCTGCCAGTAGAAGTGGTGAACTCTCCCTCTTTATGGTCATTTAAGCGGGCATTGGATAGGCATATGGAAGTTATTGGGCTAGTGTAGGTTAGGTAGGATTTGGTCGGCGCAACATCGAGGGCCGAAGGGCCTGTACTGCGCTGTATTTTTCTATGTTCTATGACTCCGTGGCTCCTGTAATTTCAGATGATCTTATTAAGAACTTATAAGTTTGTGAGAGAATTTGTGATGGTAGGTATTGAAAGTTGTTATGGACCAGGCAAGATTGCTGCAAAACATTTTAAGGTAGCCCAAAACCTAACATTTATAGTTGTTTTAAGCAGATGTAAGGTAAATATTCCAGGAGTGAAGCAGTTGGTCAAAGCACTTGGTTTCAAACAAAACAGAATTTATTTATGCACATACAAAAGAAAACCAAATTTAGAATAACATAACTATTTGAAAACCCAACTGACACGAAAATACAACTTAACAAGGAGCGGTTCTGATTTCATGCAACATGCCATAAACACACCCCTTGACAAAAAGGTAAATTCAAACACAGGTTTTTACAGGATAGGCATGTCAGAGAGAGAGAGAGAGAGAGAGATGATCAGCCTGGTGTTGTTTCTTTGGGTCACCAGCTAAAACTAACCCAAAACTAGAAAAAGCCCTGAACTGAGAGAACTGGCCACTCCCCCTTCATTGTACAAGTATTTCTAAAGAAAACCTGAAAATCTTTTCTAATTGTTCACTTAGGTAGCATCAGTTAGCAATTATTAAAGTAACCAGTTCAGACATTTCGGCACATCTGCCTTTACGACCCCTCTTGAAGAAAGAACCAAGGACAGAATAATCTTGTTAAAGGAGCAGCATTGTCACATCTTCCCCCTCTTTTAAAAAAAAGGCTTCATTTTAAAACCCCTTAACCTTCTGTCATTGGTACACGACAACACATATACATTACATCAAAGTATAACCGTGCAAGCATGCACTTACTACATTCTATTTCAGTCTGTTTACTCCTGCCACTGAAAGCCTTCGTTTCTTATCCAAGTCTCAACAATACATCGGCAATCACATTTTTCTTGTTGCCATGTGCACAATTTTCAAATTAAATGGCTGTAACAACAAACCCCATCTAAACTGTCTGGAAATTTAGTCCTTAAATTTGTCCATAAACTTCAATGGGTTTTGATTAGTATATATAATTGTATCAATTACTAGTAACATAAATATTAAAGTGTTGTAACGCCAACATCAAGCCCAAAGTCAACTGTCGAATATTTCGACTGATGAATGTTCAGTTTACTGGAGAAATATCTAATAGGTCTTTCTCTCTTCTTGTCGTCTTCCTGTAAGAGCACAGCACCAACACCCACATCACTCTCATCAATAGCCACCTTGAATGGCTTTGCACTATTCGGTTTGGCTAATACTGGAGTTGTGGTTAAGACAGCTTTCAGGCTGTCAAATACCTTCTGACAGTGCACTGTCCACTAACCTTCTTGCCTTTCTTAATAATTCATTGAATGGAACAGCTACACTGCAAAAATTGGGTGCAGATTTCCGATAAAATACACTCAATTCGGGGAATCGTAATACTGTGCTTTTTATCAATGGTATGGGAAAGTCCCTTTGTTTTTGCATTCTGTGGGGTCATTTGTCCATGTCCAATAACATGGCCCAGGAAAGGGACTTGGGCTTTGGCAAAATTCAGTGTTAGCCAGGTTTAACACCAAGTCCGCCTCCCAAAGTTGATTGAACAATTCTGATAAATGTTGCAAGTATTCCTTCCATGTGTGACTAAAGATCACCGGGTCATCAATATAAACAACACAATTGGGTAATCTGGAAATGACCTTATTAGTTAGTCTTTGAAATGTGGCTGGTGCATTTTTCATACCAAATGGCATGACTTTAAATTGATACAGTCCATTTGGCATTGTGAAAGCTGAAATTGTATGCACTGTTATGGACAAAGGTATCTGCCGATATCCTCTGAGCAAGTCCAATTGAGAAATAAAAGTTGCTTGTCCCACATGTTCAATACAATCTTCCAAACGATGAATCAAATACGAATCAGACTTTTTAACTGCATTGATTTTACGATGGTCAACACGTTACCGTTGGGTATCATCTGGTTTTTGCACCATTACTATGGGTGAGCTCCAGTCACTGCAAATCACTTCAATTATGTTGTCTTCAATGCATTCAATTTCTTTTTGAACCTGTGCCAACTTTAGAGGGTTACACCTATAAGGATTTTGCTAAATCATATCAGCATTTCATATCTCTGCGTTATGCATAATTAGGTTAGTACTTCCCTGCTTATTTCCACATATCTCCCCATGCAATAGCATGGATATTTCGATTTTCCTCTGGAAGGTAACTCTATATTCATCCTAATTTTTGACAACTTCGTTATTGTCCAATTTAATTTGAAAAATGTCCAATTCAGAATCCTCTGAACTTGGTTCTTCCTTCTGTGTAAGCCATAACACAGTCTCCTTTTGTTTTCATTTGCTGTCAAGATTCCCTTTGAGCATAGTCTCATGATACACTCTGTGAGATTTCTTTCTGTCTGGCGTCCTTATCAAATATTTCACCTGACTCAATCTCCTTTCAACTCGATAAGGTCCATTAATCCTTGCTTTTAAAGGTTCACCTATCACTGGAAGTAACACTAACACTAATCTCCAGTAGCAAAATTGCGAGTTTTTGATTTCTTGTCCACTTCCTATTTCATAGTATGCTGTCATACTTTTAAATGCTGTCTATCCAACTCTCTCATTCTATTTAACTGTTCCCTAAAATTTGACACATCGTCCAAATGTGTGGTCTTTGAATTATTACTTACCAATTTCTGCTTAATCAATTTTGGTGGTCCTCTCACTTCATGCCCAAAAACTAATTTCAAATGGACTGAATTTGGTAGATTCATTTGGTGCATCTCTGATGCAATAAGTACAAATGAAATTCCTTTATCTCAATCATCTGGATAGTCTTGACTGTAAGCCCTCAACGTGGTCTTTAATGTCTGATGCCACCTTTCTAGCACTCCTTGCGATTCTGGATGGTTTGTAGATTTGAATTGTTTTATTCCTAAGCCGACCATAACTTCCATGAATAATTTTGATGTGAAGTTTGACCCTTGATCTGATCTCTGCAGATAGTCCATTTCTAGTGAAACATTTGAGTAGCTCCTCTACAATCCCTTTAGCTGTAATATTGTGTAATAGAGTGGCCTCTGGAAATCTAGTGGACACATCCTTTATTATTAACAAATACTGATTGTTTTCAGTAGTGGTTCTATGCAGTCAATTAAGAATTTTATAAAAGGCTCCTCAAATGTAAGAATACATATTAAAGATGCAGGTTTTATTACTGCCTGTAGTTTTCCAATTACCAGACATATCTGTCAAGATTCAACTGCATCCTTGTGCTGTTCAAGCCAGTAAAAATGTTTTTGTATTTTAGCTTGAATTTTTCTTACCCCTAAATGACCTCCTATTGGTAGTTCATGTGCTACCTGCAACACCACCTTTCTATAATCCATTGGGAATACGACTTAATGAACTTCTGCCCATTTTCCATTTGCCTGAATATGTGATGATCTCCATTTTTTCATTAAGACATTTTTAAGATAGTAGTACTCATGGATACATTCAGATTCTTTCACTGTGTATGCTCTATTAATCAATTGCTTAGTTTTTTTTGTCTTTCTGCTGCAACTCAGTTAATTTCTCTGAGCTAAAGATGCCTACTTTGTCATCCATCTGCTCCTGGTTTGACACAACCATTTGACCAAAAAGGGTCTCTGGTAATTCCACTTCAACCTTCTGATCTGTAATCTGATCTCTCCTGTTTCAACTCATGACTTTGTGACCTTGTTACCACACAGTCAGAAAAGAAAATCCCAGGATATGCCTCCTGTAATTCCTCAGTTGCTTGATTTTCCACTGGCCTTTCAACCACAGTAGGCAGCACTCCTACCTGTGAACCAGCTATATTGTTAGCAAGGACAAATTGAGTTTGTCCAGTACGCCTACCATGACTTCTCCACACTTCACTGGACAGCCTAACCTCACTCTACATGAGCACTTCTTGTCTCAACATGAATTCCCATTACTAGCACCTTTTCTGGCAATTGTCCTTCAGAGGTACATATCTCCTTATCTCTCAACATCAAAGATTGAGAGGATGCCATATCTCTTAATATTGTAACTTCTTTACCTGCTGCTCCTGACCTATGTGAGTAAAGTTTACCATTGTAAGTATACGATTTAAGAAGATCTGACTCTTCTTCCTTAACTAACCTCTGATCAGGTTGTACATTCTGATGCAGCTTTTTAGCCTCCACTGTACTTTCCATTACCACTGCAACAAAATTTACTGGCTTATCCTGGTTTCCTACATCTGGCTTCCCTAACCTACCAACACTGATTTCACGTGGCCTACTTTATTGCAGTGAAAACACCAGAGCTTTTTAACTTGTCTTTCACCTTCATGAGTTTCCTATTAACCTTGTGGTAAGTTATCCTGATGATCTTCACCAGGATCCACTTTTCCCTAATCACGAGGAATTCTCTTTTCCCCAATTTATATTCCTCATGGATTGAAATTGATGTTGGAATTTTGATTAAAACTTTGATTTATGAACCAACTCATAATCATCAGCCATTTCAGCTGCTAATCGTGCTGTTTCAACTCTCTGCTCTTCCACATGAGATTTCATTGCTTCAGGAAGTGAATTTTTGAACTTGTCCAAAATAATCATCTAAGAGTGTCATAGTTTGCTCTATTTTTAATGTCCTTACTCACCTATTGAAATTACTTTGTTTGATTCTTTCAAACTCAATCTAGGTTTGACCAGAGTCCCTCCTTAGATTCCTGAAACATTGTCTGTGGGCTTGCTGGTGCAAGTTCATATGCACTTAAGATGGCTTTCTTCACCTCCTCATATGTCCCAGATCCCTCCTCTGATAGTGATGCAAATACCTCACTAGCTCTATCTACAAGTTTCTTTGGATCAACAAAACTCACATATTCAATCATCACTGTACTTGTTTAGCCAACTTCTCAAATGAGATGAAAAAGGCTTCCATATCCTTCCCATCAAATTTAGGCAATGCTTGAATATATTTAAACAGATCCCGACCAGCTCTTTGGCTACCATGGGTTTGCTCTTCCTCATTAAGCTTACCTTCTACCTTCATCTCCCTCCTTTTAAGCCAACTTTCCTGCCTAAGTGCCAATTTCTCAAGTTCAAACTCACTCTCTTTCTTCCTTTCCTGTTTCTCCTTTTCTCTTTCTCCTCTGGGCGGCACGGTGGCACAGTGGTTAGCACTGCTGCCTCACAGCGCCTGAGACCCGGGTTCAGTTCCCGACTCAGGCGACTGACTGTGTGGAGTTTGCACGTTCTCCCCGTGTCAGCGTGGGTTTCCTCCGGGTGCTCCGGTTTCCTCCCACAGTCCAAAGATGTGCGGGACAGGTGAATTGGCCATGCTAAATTGCCCGTAGTGTTAGGTTAGGGGTATGGGTGGGTTTCGCTTCGGTGGGTCGGTGTGGACTTGTTGGGCCGAAGGGCCTGTTTCCACACTGTAAGTCTAATCTAATCTCTCTCCTTTTCTTTTTGTTCTGTTAAAGCAATTCTGTCTTTTTCTTTTTGTTCTGCTAGGATCTTTCATTCTTTATCTCTTCTGTTTTTAATCGTAATACAAACAGTTTCATTTCTTTTTTCTTTTGCCTCTAATACAAGTGCTTCATTTTCAATTGAAATTTAGCCATTTCCAAAGATTCCAATGACTTTTCCAGCAAATTTAAATGCTGAGCTATTGTCGTAGTTTTCTCTCCTTTTCTGATGGATTAAGGTAACTCCAACTCCACCTTGACTGGCAATCCCAGCAGCTTTGCCTTGCTCACTTTTGTAGAACCCACAAAAGTCATTTCTTCCATGACCAGAAAACTCTTACAGCCATTACTACACCAAGCACTGTTTAAACCAACTGAATTCAACAACTGGAATAAAAGACACTAACACTTACCACTTGCTGCCTTTTGAGTCCAATAAGTCTAATCCCAAATCAGAACTATGGGACAAACCCCGCAACTCTCCACCAATTTATTATGGACCAGGTCAGACCCCTCAAAACAATTTTAAGAAGGTAGCCCCGATCCTAACTTTTCTAGTTATTTTATGCAGATGTAAGGTAAATATTCCAGGAGCGACACAGCTGGTAAAACAAAACAGAATTTATTTTCACATATACAAAAATAGATCAAATTTAGAACAGCATAACTATTTGAAAACCCAACCAACATAAAAACCCAACTTAACAAAGTACTGTTCTGATTTTCTGCAACATCCTATAACCACGCCCCTTGGCAAAAAGGTAGATTCAAACACAGGTTCTTACAGGAAAGCGATGTCAGAGAGAGGGAAAGGATGAGCATGGGGCTGTTTCTTTGGACTCCCAGCTAAAACCAATTCAAAACTAGAAAAAAAATCCTGAACTGAGATATCTGGCCACTCCCCTTTAATCGTACAAGTATTGTTTAAAAAAAAACCTGAAAGCCTTTTTTAATTGTTGACTTAGGCAGCATCTGTTAGCCATTATTAAAGTAGCCAGTTCAGACATTTCAGCACCTCTGCCTTTACGACCCCTCTTGAAGAAAGAACCAAGGACAGAATAACCTTGTTAAAGGAACAGCATTGTTACAAAGGGTATTTCTACTGCTGGAGAGAATAGGATGAGGGGAGATAATTTAAAACTAATAGATCTGCTATTTAAGATATCTAAGATCTGGTATTTAAGGATAATAATTTTTTTCTCAAGGTTCATTAGTCTGTGGAATTCTCTTCCCCAGACTGCAATGAAGTCCATCTTTAAGACTGTGTTAGACAGATATTTGGTCATGAAGATTGTCAAAGAGTAAATAACAAGAGGGTAAATTTGAAACCTGGATCAGATCAGCCATAATCTTATTGAATGGTGGAGTATGCTCGGGGAGTTTGAATAGGCTAGTCCTGCTCCTAGTTCATTTTGGGTGTCTCAGTGATTCTAGGGATAACAGAGGTCACAGGGAAAGAAAGAGGCCTTTTGGGAAGGGGATGAACTGGTTAACCAGTGATGTGTCTAAGTCAGCAACTGCGTGATGTGTGACTGGGGTTGGAATTGGGTTCAGACATGACTAGCAAGTTTTCAGAAGTTGGAATATTGAAGGCTAACCTGCAGTGTTTTAGAATGGTCAAGTCTCAAGTGAACAAAAGTTTCAATCAGTATTTTCGCAATAGATGGGTTGGGCTGGAGCAGAATTGAGTGGCAGTCAGCAGCACAGCAATGGCTTGGATATGTGATTAAAAGTTTAGCTCAGAGCAAAATATACTACTGAGATTATGAAGGGTCTGGTTAAGCCTCAGACAATTGCCAATGAGCAAGTCAGTGACAAGGGAGTGGAGTTTATAGAAGAGATCAAAGAAAATATTTCATTCTTTCCAATATTTAACTGGAGAAAATATATGATTTGTAGACACTAACATTACTGTCAAACAAACATGAACACTGACCTACTAAAAAGTGTGTTCCTCATACTCAACCTTGGTAAGAACAAAGTTATCTTCACCGAAAGGAAGTGACTACACAGCGCCAAAAAGGATTGTACTTCTCTCTGATATTTGTTCTGCAATTCATAGAGATAAATGAATTACTAACAATACTGTACAGCATCTTGGATCTCATTTCAACTTAGCTTCTGCAGCATTTTTTAATCTAATGTTTAACACTGTTTCCCTTTTCTCATCCTATACAAGGCAATGCTTCAGCACAATTGATAACATGTTCAGCTAAAAGATGGGACATATCACATTGGCAAGAAATACTTTCCAGTTTCAATTCAGCTCTTGAACTTTGCAAAGAAGCAGCTTCGAAGCAAATTGATTTAGAAGCAGATTTATTGTTTCAGAAAGGTAAACCATTTACAATTGTATACTATGCTTTGTCAATGAATATTATAATCAATACATTTCTAATTATGATTAAAGCAGAAAGTGCTATCTATGGAGAGTAACAGAGTTAACTGTTTCGAATCCAACATGATTCTTTGTCAGAATCTGGTGCACATATCTATATGAGGGGGCAGGAATTGGGGGCGCTTCCAAAGGCCCTGTTTGTGTTATCTTCTAATCATATGGTGCAGGCAGCCTGCTGTTAAGACAGCCTGTACCTCAAAGGGAAGCTGCACAAAAATATTTGCAGCAATGTAATTTCTTGTGAAGTGATCACCAGGAAGGATAGAGTGACACATTGTGAGAAATGGAATGCTAGAGGTATTATTGGTGGTCAGGAGGAAAGGTGCCATGGCCTCATTGGAGTTGGAAGATCTTCCAGGGCTACCCTCACATGGTAGCATGTAGCAGTGGAGGTTAATTTCCAAAGTCTAGATTCACAAATCTGTTAACAGTGTTAAGAGAGGTGGAATGATCTTATGTGAATGGTCAAGGCCAGTGATTCCAACTCCAGTTGAATTCTCTTGCCTACTGGAGTACCAACCCCTCTCAATTCTCACTGCATCACCCTCACTCAGCATCACTGTCTAAACTCAAGACTCATTTCTAAATATCGAACTGCTCAACCATTACCCCATATACTTAGCATTGCTGCCAGCCTCCCATCTTCCTCTCACTGCTTCCATATTACATTCAGCTATTCAGCTATATAAAATGACATCAACCAAATAGGAACACTTCCAGACCTGTAACTGTCCCTTCCACAAACTGTGACATCCCCAATCTGTACCTCCCCTTTCTTTGTGTGCACTTCCACATAACTCTACATCACCTGCTACCCTGTTTCACAGTTGACCAACTCAACCTAACTTCCCAAATAGCATCCCACAGATATATATGTAATCTGTTACCAATTGAGAGATGGAATTAAGAAAGTGAAAAAGATCTCTGGGTGGATAGTTGGCGCAGACTCAATGGGACAAATGGCTTCTATCTGCAGTGTAGGAATTCTATGATTCTATTCTGAGTAATGGTGTAGGAAGTTACAATGTCGCCTAATTTTGTGTTAATGTAGATGATAGTGTAAAGTTAAAGAGGGATACTGATAGACTAAGTGAGTGGGCAAAACTTGATCAATGGATTTAAATATAAGCAAGTGTGAAATTATCCATTTTGAGCCAGTGTACTTTCTAGATGGCACGAAGTTAAATACAGTGGATGCCCAAAGAGATTTGAGGGTTCAGGTGCATAGATCTTTATAAATGCCATAAATTGATAAAGAAAATAATTAAGAAAACCAATGGAGTGCTGTTTTTTATAACTAGAGGACTGGAATACAAAGATGCCGAAGTTATATGCAGTTATACAAAACTCTGGTTAGACCACAGTTGGAGTACTGTGGACAGATTGGGGCACCACACTTTAAGAAGGTTTACAAGAAAAGTACCTGAACTTAGGGGGCGTTAAAAGTTATGATGAGAAATTTTACAAATTGGGCCAATCTTCTGTCGAATTTAGAAGCCTAAGGGCGATCTGATCAAAATCTTCAAGATATGAAAGTGGAAAATATAGGATAGATAAATTGTTTTCACTGATTGTAGAACAAGGAGGCATAGCCTGAGAATTAGGGCCAGATCATTCAGAAGAGATGTTAGTTAGCACTTTTTTTTTCAGAATCCCTACAGTGTTGAAACAGGCCATTCAGCCCAACAAGTCCACACTGAGCTTCTGAAGACCATCCCATCTAGACCTGTTCCCCTACCCTTTCCCTGTAACCCGACATATCCCATGGCTAAAGCACCTAACCTACACATCCCTGAACACTATGGGCAATTTAGTATGGCCAAACTATCTAACCTGCACATCTTTGGACTGTGGGAGGAAACTGGAGCACCTGGTGGAAATCCATGCAGACAGTTGCCCGAGGGTGGAATTTTAACTCGGGTCCCTGGTGGTGTGAAGCAGCCATGCTAACCACTGAGTCTTCGTGCTGCCACTTACACACACAGAGTGGTAGAGGTTTGGAACTCTCTTCCATTAATGGTAGAGATGCTAAGTCAGTTGTTCATTTAAAATCTGAGATTGATGTATTTTTGTTAAGAAAACATATGAGCAAAAGGAAGCTGTATGGAGTTAGGCTGCAAATCAGCCAAAATCTTATTGAGTGGTGGAATAGGCTGAGGGGCTGAATAACCAATTCCTGTTCCTACACTCCTGTATTAAGTGGATCATGCTCCATCCCCCTTTTTCTACCACCTCCAACAAGATGTTTCTGTAACAAAATCTATCTTCATTTCCTATGTCTGCATTTCACAGGGACTATTCTCTCTGAAAGACAATGCTCCACTTCCCCTTCACCACCACTATCCTTTCACATTCACACCCCTTTGCTTTCCTCAAGCATCTTTCTACATAAGTGCAGAAGATGCTTCTCCTGTAATTGTATCTCCTCCACTATCACTGTCCATGCTACAAATATTCCATTTGAGGGGAAACAATGATTTATTTACTCTTATGGATGTATGTTTGCTCGCTGAGCTGGAAGGTTCATTTTCAGATGTTTCATCACCATACTAGGTAATGTCTTCAGTGAGCCTTCAGACGAAGCATTGCTGATGATTCCTGCTTTCTATTTATATGTTGGGTTTCTTTGGGTTGGTGATATCATTTACACTTCTGTTTTTCTATTTCTTATATCCTGTATTCTCTGCTCATGATGTGGTCTCCTCCAAATGGGGGAGACCCAATGCAGACTTGCAGAACACCTTTGTCAGTATGTCATCCTGAGCTCACTGTCTGTTATTTTAATTCTCTACCTTATTCCTCCTCTGATCTTTCAGACCTTGACACAGAAACATACAAATTAGGAACTGGAGAAAGCCACCTGTTTGCATGAGCTTGCTCTGCCATTCAATAAATTCATTGTTGTTCTGATTGCACATTTTTCTAAGTCCTGCCAATAACCTTCCACCTCCTTGCTTGTCAAGGATTTATCTGCTTCTGCCTTAAAAATATTTGAACATTCTTCTTCCACCCCTTTTGAGGAGAATTCTGAAGACACATGACTCTGGGGAAAAAAAAACTTGATCAGTGTTTTAAATGGGCAACTACTTTTATTTTAAAAAGGTGACACCTAGTAGGAGATATTCCCACAAGCAGAAATATTCTGTCCACATCTACCATGTTAAGATTCCTCAGGATTTTATATGCTTCAGTCAAGTTGCCGCTTACTCTTTTAGACTGCAGGTGAATACAAGCTCAGTCTTTTCAACCTTTACTCATAAGACGATCTTCCCATTCCAGGTATTCGTCTTGTCAAAGCATTCTTTGAACCACCTCCAACACATTTACATCCTTCCTTAAATAAGTACACCAATACTGCATGCAGTATTCCAAATGTAATTGCAGGAATTCCCTGTATAGTTGAACTATAACTTTGGATTGCTACACTGTTCTACTGAAGCTCAATGCCAGATTGAGGAACAGTACTTCATCTCTTGACGTGGAGTTTTGCATGTTTCCAGATTTAATATTGAGCTCCACAGTATGGCCCCATTTGATTTTTCTGGTTTGATATTTTTCCTTTGCTTCTCTCGTATTTCTGGTGCTCCGGATTTGGATAGCAGCTACCCAACATTCACTCTTCCTCTACACATACATTCTATTCCTTCAATAAAACAAAGGAGGTCTGAAACAAGTACAGAAATTACTGGAGAAATTCAGCAGGTTTGGCTGCATCTGTGGAGAGAGAAACAGAGTTAGCATTTCGAATCTACTCACCCTCTGATGTAGGAAACACCAAAAGTTTTTAAATACTTAATCTTTCCTGTCCCAACATAGATCTCCCCATTTTTAAAATCAGGCAAGAAGGTAAAAGAAGTGCTGTCACAATTTTGATCAAGAAGTCAAATAAAGCACTAAGGAAGATGACATCTTAGAAGGCTCTTCAAATGAAGCCATGTGGGTAGAATTTAAAAACCACAAAGCAGTAATCATATTGCTGGGAGTGCACTACAGACTCCCTCACAGTTTGAGAGAAATAAGAGCAGAAATGCAGGCAAATTTCCAGCAAGTATAAACGCAGTAGAGATAATAGGGATAATAGGGAATTTCAGCTTCCCCAACATTATCCGGGGTAGTCATAGTGTGAAAGATTTTGAAGGAGTGAAATTTTTAAAATTCAAGAGAACGTTTTAGATCAGTGCATGGAAGGCTGTACAAGAGAGGAGGTGGTCCTGAGCTTAACTTTAGGTAACAAAGCCGAGAAAGTGTTTGAAGTATCAGTTGGGGAAATATTTTTCAGACAATGAACATAACTCCATCAGGTTCAATATTGTTATGGAAAAAGACAAAGATGGGCCTGAAACCAAAGTTCTAAACTGGGGGAAGGGTAATTTTATTAAGATCTGGTATGATTTAGCCAAAGAGGACAGGGAGCAGACACTTTTAGATAAATCTGTATCAGAGCAATGGGAAGTATTCAAGAAGGAAATAGGAGAGTACAGGACAATCTACTAAAGACAAAGGGTGGGACTAACAGATCCTGTGAACCTTGGATATCAAGGGATATACAGGAGCGGATAAAAAGAGAGATGTATGGCAGATATCAAGGGCTCTAAACAACAGAAGCCTAGAGGGAGTACAGAATGTGCAAGAGAAAACTTCAAAAGGCTATTTAGGAGTTCAAAAATGGTGCATGAAAGAATATTGGCTGATAAAATAAAGGAAAATCCTAAGTTTTTTTTACAAGTACATTAAAGATAAAAGGATAACTAAGGAAAAAGCAGGTCCATAAAGGACCACAGTGGTAATTTATACATGGAGCCAGAAGACATAGATTGGGGTGGCACAGTGGCTCAGTGATTAGCACTGCTGCCTCACAGCACCAGAGTCCCAGGTTCGATTCCAGCCTTGGGTGACTTTGTATGGAGTTTGCACATTCTCCCTGTGTCTGTGTGGGTTTCGTGCTCTGATTTCCTTTCTCAGTTCAAAGATGTGCAAATCAGGAGAATTGGCCATGCTAAATTGCTCCATAGTGTTAGGTCAATTAGTCAGAGGGAAATGGGTCTGGGTGGGTTACTCTTTGGAGGGTTGGTGTGGACTGGTTGGGCCGAAGAGCCTGTTTCCACACTGTAGGCAATCTAATCTAATCTAATCTAACGTAATTAACACTTTGGGTTTGGTTGGAGCTCACTAATGAGAGAATCGCAGTGAGTATAGAAATCAGGAGAAGGACTGTATAGTTTAAAATAAATTAATGTAGAGGAGGATCTGTCAGGCTTAAAAGTAGATAAATTTGCAGGGCCAGATGAACTGTATCCCAGGTTGTTGTGTGAGACAATGGAGGAAACAGCAGAAGTGCTGGCAATTCCTCTTTGGCCACAGGAGAGATGCCAGAAGACTAGAGGACAGCCAAAGTGGTATGGTTATTTAGAAAGGAAGCAAGAGATAAACCAGGAAACTGCAGGCTGTCATTCTAACCTCAGTGTGGAGAAACTACTAGAAGGAATTCTGAGCACCAGAATTAATGTGCACTTGGAGTGGTGGGGATTAATGTAGAACAGTCAGCATGGTTTTGTTAAGGGGGCATTACATCTGACCAATTTGAGTTGACTTTTTCAAAGCGGTGTGTAGATGAGGGTAATGCTTTTAATATAGTCAACTTGGACCTCAGCTTTTGTTAAAGTCCTGCATGTGAAAGCCCATGGGATCTCAGGAAATTTCATTAATTGAATCCAGAATTGCCTGAGTGGCAAGCAGAGGCTGATTGATTAGGGATACATTGATGATTGGAAGCCTGTGTCCAATAGTTTGGTAACTAGGAAGGAGGACTGACTTAGATTACAGGAGAATATAGATGGGACGATCAGTTTCAATATGGATAAATCTGAGGTGATACACCTGGGCAGGACAAACAAAGCAAGGGAAAACATGATGAACAGTAGGACCCTGGGAAGCACCAAGGAGCAGAGGGATCTTGGTGTTCATGTACAATTAAAAAGGTATATGGGATATTGGCATTTATTAATCAAGACTTAGAGTTTAAGAGTGGAGAGATTATGCTGGAATTATATAAAAAGTTGGTAATGCCACAGGTGGAGTATTGCTTGTAGTCTGGCAATTGCATTATAGAAGGGGTGTGTTAGCACTGGAGAAGGTGCAGAGGAGATTTACCAGGATATTACCTGAGCTGGAGAGTTTTAGTTATGAAGAGAGACTGGATAGACTGGGGCAATTTTTGTTGGCACAGGAGACAATGGACATGAGATATATTTAGTGGTATAGACAGGTAGAAAGGAAGGAACTTTTGCTTTTGGTGGAGGATCAGTGACCAGGGACATAGATTTAAGGGAAGGGGCAAGAGATATAAAGGGGATATGAGGAAAAGAAAATCCATTCAGAAGGTGGTTGAACCTGGAACTCTTTGTTGAATCTGGACTAGATGCTGGAAAATGGGATTAGAATAGTTAAATAGTTGTTTTTGACTGGTATAGACCTGACGGACTAAAAGACCTTTTTTCAACTGTAGACTCTCTGCTGTGTATCTTCAAAATGCAAATCAGTTTTCAATTAAGTAAAATGTTTATCAACAAATGAGCTAAAATTGTTTCATGAATTTGATTTTCCTTTAGGAAAGGTACTGCGCCAAATAACAGAAATAAATTATGGGAAGACCCTTGAAGCTGTTAATTTATTGATGGAGGCTATCAATGTCACTTACTTACACGACCAAAATCTCTGGTAAGTTTAACCAGGAACAACTAACTATATTTGCTGAAAATGCAGGAAATACTCAATCTGTAGAGACTGAAACAGTGTTCAAATTTCACATCAATAGCCTTTCATCAAACCCTCCAATTCATCATACCAAATGCATCTAGTCAATTAAGCAATGATGACCCTTTCAGGCCTATAAAGAAATCACTAAGTAGTCTCCCTATAGAGGTTGTTGAGTATGAATTCCCTTGGTAGTAGGCAATGCCTGCCCAGCGAAAATTCATCACCTCAGCCCTTTATAAATCTTGCACCCCCTTTTCAGTTATTTGAAATATCTTTTGTTGGATTTTTGATTGAACTTCAACCCCATGCACCTATTCTTCAGGTACCTGGTGCAAAGGAGTGTGGGCCAATCTAAGGATCTCCTCGTGGTCTGTTCTTGGCCTGGTCTGGCTTGGGTGGCTATTAATAGATCCAGGCAGTGAGCTGTGGAGACGGTCATATTTGCTGTATGCCCTCTTCTGCAATTATGCTCATGCCTGGGTGTGACTGGTCAGGAGTACACAATGTCCACCAAGGCTCTTGATCTCTATATAGAGAGAGGGGCTTCATAGACTGCTTCATTTCCCTCTCCAACTCCATTTTGATTTATTCACTTCCCTCACTCCCTACCTACATCTCACCTTTGGTTTGCTTTGCCCTTAATGGACTTTGCTTGCAAGTGCTCAATTGGCTACATGAGTTTTTTTTTTCTAGTGGTTATTAGTTTTTGAAAGAAAAGCAAATAAATGTTTTGGTAAATTTGGTAGTGGAAAGGATATTCAGTTGTGTGTGATAACGCTTCTGAGTAGAAGAAAACAATAAAGTGGACCCTCCAGTGGAGGATCCTCTATGTGAGGATCCTCCCTCTTTCCATCAGGGACCTGGGATGGAGGGTGTTGCATGCAGATATAACTTATAACTGCAGATTGCAGTGGTTCATGGACTCCCAGCTAGCTGTTTATGTTGCGTTACTGTGGAGTCCATGGACTTTAATTATGTTGGTCATGGGTATTTGCATCCCCTTTTTTATTTGAAAAATCCTTTGTTGTGTTTTTGGTTACACTTCAGCCCCATGGCCATGATCTTTGGGTACCTAGTGCGGAGAGGTGTGGGCAGATCAGTAACTCCAAATGGATCTGCTCGTGGGCCTGGTCAATTTGGTTATAAACAGCTGCAGGCAGTGGGCTGAGAAGGGTATAATATGTCAACTGTGTCCCTCTTCTGCAGTTAGGTTCATGACCAGCTGTCCTTGGAGAAAGAGCACACAGTGACTATCAACACTTTTTGTGCTTTGAGAGAGGTGGGCACTGTGGGGAATACAGTGCTTTATTTCCCCCTTCAACTCTATTTTGATTCAGCCCCTTTCCTCTCTCCATCCCTCCACCTAACATTTCATGGTTTGTATTGGCCATAATGGGTTTTGCTTGTAAATACTTGATTGGTTACACTTGATTGATTACTGGTGGTAGTTAAAAAGAAAAACAAAAAACAAAATTTGGTGATGAGAAAGCCACTCAGTTGTATGTGCCAGTACTTTGGATTATGGAAAAGTAAAGATAAAGCAGATCCAGAGGGTTTGCATTGTCCTTGACAGGCTTTGCATGTAAATAGCTAATTGATTGTCTGGGTGTGGAGGTTAGTGTTTTAAAAAAGGAAAACAAAAAGAAACAATGAAGAGTCAGTGATTTTGGTGATGGAAAAGTTGCCAAGTTGTGTATAATAGCACTTCTGGGTAGGACATAGTTAATAGTTAAAGTCATGGTGATCTGGTGGTGGGAAAGTCATTTTTTAAAAAAGACCCAGAAAGGGCTCTTGTGGTGCAGTGGTAATGTACCTACTTCTGGACTAGGAGGTCTGGATTCAATTCCCACCTACATCAGAAGGGTGTAATATCATCTGTCAACAGATTAGTTAAAATTAATCTAAAGCAGACCCAGGGACATGTTTTACTAAACAACACAGAGCTGAAGTTTTACTCTCACTGTTACCAGAGGTACTGAACATTATTAATTTCTGAGGTTTTTAAATATCTGGTCAACTTATCAACAAAAAACAAATGTGTGAGTTGTCACAGTGGTGTTTTATAGTGGAGGTAAAATGAACCCCTGAATACTGGAATTTAGAAAATGCTGAAAATATGGAGCTATGTGATAATTAAAAGAAAGTTCTCCACAACCAATATAAATTCATCTTGCTCCTTTCAAATACAGATATACTTTTGCATATTTTTTTCCCGATTCTAAGAGCTAGTTACATCCTACAGAAGAATTCTGCGTCCTCTGCAATGGTGGTTTTGGTGATGGATGTGCACTTAATAGGGCAAAAATACTGGCATCTCCCTGCAGGGATTCCCTGTTCAAAAACATTTGGTGCGTGATCAAGGAACCCAGGTTGGTGGAAGGGATTGAGGAGTCCCCTGAGAGTCACCCATACCACCACTCCACTCTAGATTCCAGTATTCAGGGGTTCATTTGACCTCACTATAAAACACCACTGTGACAACTCTCACATTCCCTTTTCATTGATAAGTTGACCTAGTATAAATACCTCCCAATTTCTCCTTTTTATTTAGCTTTGACAAAGGGTCAGTTAGACTTGAAATGTCAGCTCTTTTTTCTCCTTACAGATGCTGCCAGACCTGCTGAGATTTTCCAGCATTTTCTCTTTTGGTTCCACCACTCCACTCCCCAAGCTTTCCAACCTCCTCCCCCAACTCTCCAAATTTGGTCCTATCTTGTGTTCCCTTTCCCACTATCATTCTCCAGTTCCTGAGATGGATTTCTATCTAAGGCCTTCCGTGGGTGCCATGCCTGTAGTAGCTGCCACGTCTTTGATATGTGAGATCTCTGATCCCAGGATGTTTGATGCAGCAGTGAGCCTTCCTGATCTCAACTTAAGACTCTCACTGGCACTCTATTTGGTAGCCTGGATCCACCACAAGATTCCACTCCTAGTTTTATTAGTCTCTTGATTTATTTTATTGTGCATGACTGATTCATTTACAAAGATGCAGCAATGTTACAGATATGTGTGGTCAAGCACCTATGCTGCTTTAAAGTGGACAATTTATGTGTAATCAGAAGAGTAATTTCCAGGTTGCTGTGTAGCCCCATTTTTCCCCCCTCAGAACATTTTTTGTGAAATGAATTTGATTTTACTTGAATTTGAATATCATTGAATAGATAACCACAGATCGACACTATTTCATCCTTCATGTCTTCCCAGTGTTGACTCTTGCATTTCATCCCAATCTCTGGCTCTTCCCTCAAATCGTCACAATGATTTTCTCTTTTTATTATTTGTCCAAATCTCTTTGAGTATAAATAGAAAATCTTTCTCTATTTCCCCTCAGACATTATGTAGCTACCCAACATCTGAAGCTGTTGAAGTACCACAAACTGCAGATTCTTATTCAAGAGCTTGCAACTTTTGGGGAGCTCTTTAACTAGAAGATCAATAGGAGGCATCGTGAGATGCCCTTAAAGTTAGGGGAGAGGAAGCCCAAGACTTCCCAATGTATTAACTTTTTTAAGTGAAAAAACATCAAACTATCCAACTGACTGAGGGCCTTATGTTGAATTTGTCAGAAAGACTTTCACAGACTTGAGTGTTATTGTAAATCTATAGCATGAGTACCAGCCTCTGTTTCTGTAAGGACCCTTTCCCTGTCCAAATATCCATACACCATAGGCTAATTTGGTGGTGAATGTCCTCAATCACCCAATTAGGAGACAACAAAATACATTGCCTTAGTGTGTAAGTTTGTAACACTAACAAAAATCAGAAGAACAGTAGGGAGTGATGACAAGGGAGAGGACTAAATCAAAATAGCATTGGAGAGACATGTCACTGCAGTGTCCACTGGGATAATTCCACAGAGGCCTGTATCCTGTTACCAGGTCACCCTTTATTTACACATGGAGAGTCCTTAACACAGATCCAACTCTGTGTGAGCAGGATGTCTGACTCTCCTGTTCTTTTTTTTCCCTTTTTTCTTTCTTACTTTTTAAATTGACTCTCCTGTTCTTATCTATCAACCAGGCCTCCCTGATTGGACCAGATTAATAGCCTAATCAGTCTGGCTGACCTTGTTACAATCGCTGCACCCATCTGTCTGTGATTAGATTAGATTAGATTACTTACAGTGTGGAAACAGGCCCTCCGGCCCAACAAGTCCACACCGACCCGCCGAAGCGCAACCCACCCATACCCTTACATTTACCCCTTACGTAACACTACGGGCAATTTAGCATGGCCAATTCACCTGACCCGCACATCTTTGGACTGTGGGAGGAAACCGGAGCACCCGGAGGAAACCCACGCAGACACGGGGAGAACGTGCAAACTCCACACAGTCAGTCGCCTGAGTTGGGAATTGAACCCGGGTCTCAGGCGCTGTGAGGCAGCAGTGCTAACCACTGTGCCACCGTGCCGCCCACCTTATATAGGTCTTCAGTTTGTGTTTAGGTCTCCTGTTTCTTTTCTCTTAAGAATTGCTGCTTAAGTGTTAGATTGATACTAGTGGATATTTTGAGTTTATAAAAACAAAATATTACAGTAAAGTGTTAAAAGCAGTGAGTCTAGAGTGATTGATTCATAAATTAAATCAAACAAATTAAATAAATTAAAACAAATACAATAGTGATGGCAAGACAGACGATATCTTGCTACTGCAACATGTGGAAGCTGCTGGATACCAATCTCACATGGACATTTCTGTTGTAAGTGTTTGCAATTTGAGGAACTTTGGTTCCTAGTTGTGCCAGAATCCAAGCTGCAACACAGCAGGAATGAGGAATGTTACTTGGACATTTGGCTCCAGAGGGTGATCACACCCCTTGGATGAGGTTGTTCAGAATTGCTCTATGATTAAGAACAGAAGGGTGTGACAGCAGGTGAGGCAGATTTGAGGATCCAGGAGGTTTCCATCGAGAACCCTCAGCTCCTACAATTGTTCTGTAGTTAGGAGATTCTTATAAACTGTGTGGACTAGAGTGGGGTCTACAAGGAGGATGAGTGAACTGACCTTGGTACAGGGAGGCATTCAAGTGAACAGGAGGGAATAGGAATATACTAGTGGTCGGGGCCGGTATAATTAGAGGGATAGATGTTGTTCCCTGCAGCTATGAGGGTGTTCTGAAGGCTGCATTGCCTCCCTTTTGCCAGGGTTAATGACACTTCCTCAGGGTTGGAGAAGAACTTTGATTAGGAGGGGAGGGATCTAGTTATCATCTCATACATTCATACCAATGACATTGATATGACCAGAAAAGAGATTCTGCTGAGAGATATTTGACCAGTCAAGATTTGTACCTGAGCTATGGACAAAGTGGCATAGGGTAAATAAAGTCAAGGAGTTAATTGTGTGGCTCAAACATTGATGTGGGTGGAATGGCTGTCAGTTTGTGGGGCATCGGCACCAGTACTAAAGTAAAAGGGATAGATCCAGTTGGATAGATTTCACTTGAACTGTCCTGGGACCAATGTCCTCGCAAATCGAATGACTCATTAGAGGGGAATGTAAACTTACAAGCAAGAGAATTTAGTAGGATTGCAGGGCAGCCTATTTGGATGGCCACACCCAGACTGGGACAGGAAAGGATGTAGTGTACAAATGTAGAAAAAGGCAGCAGTAGTTAGGATTAAATGGGGAAAAGATGGTAAAAAGGCAAAAATAGTGGTTCTTTACTTAAATGCACACAGTTTATGAAACAAAATATATGAAGTTAGAGCAAATGTAGATGAATGGGTATGATCTTGTAACCATATCTCCATTACAGGCTAAAAGTTATCAAAGCTGGGAACTAAACATTCTGGGATATGTGACTTTTTAAAAGGACAGGTAGAAAGGAAATTGTGGGAGGTTAGCATTGTTAGTATGGGATGGAATAGGTACAACAGCAAGAAATCTTGTTGGATCAGAAGATGTATAATCCATATGCATGGATATAAGAAATAAAAATGGGAGAATGTACTGGTAGGGATAATCTGTAGACCCCTACAATAGCTATGTGGTGGGATAGAGAGTAAATTGGTCTATTTTGGATCTGATGTGTAATGAGGCCGTTTTTCTAAAATGATATCAGAGTAAAAGTTGCAGTAAACAGTGATCCTAATATGGTAGAACTTAGCATTCAATTTGAGAGGAAGGAACTTGGATCAGAAGCAACTGTGCGAAGCTTAAATAAGGGTAATTACAAAGTGAACTGAAGTGGACTAGGAAAGGAGTTCAACAGCAAAGATAGTTGTGCAAATATAGATAATAGGAGCAAGAGTAGGCATTTGGCCTTTCGCGCCTGCTTTGCCTTTCAATGTGATCATGGTCAGAAGTCCCACAACACCAGATTATAGTTCAATCACAAGGTTTTGGAGCACTGCTTCTTTGTTAGTTGACTTCACCTTTTAAATACCAACAAAGAGCACCACAAAACATGATAAAGAGAGAGAAATATCTTTGGGGTAAACTTGCAAGCAATATTAAAATGAACAAAATAGTTTCTTTTAAATATATCAGAATGGAGAGAGAAGCCAAAGTGTACATAGAAAAAGAGGCTATGGAAATAACAATGGGGTATTAGGAAATGGCAGAGAAGTTGAATAAAGTAGTAGGGAAACCAATGGGTCTAAAGATCAACACATAGCCTGGACATGATGGGATATTCCTGAGGATATTAAAATAAGTAGTTACAGAAATAGTGGTAGTAATCTCCTGCGAATCCTTGGATTCTGGAAAAATTATTCAAAGAAAACACCCTTATTCAAAAAGGGAAGGAGTTTAAAAAAAAAAGAGCTAACTACAGGCCAGTTAGCTGTTTGTTATTGGAAAAGTGTTAAAGTCAATTATAAAAAATCGAATTGCAAATCATTTAGACATGCATAATATGATCAGGCATAGTCAGTATGAATTTATAGAGATGAAATAATGTTTGACAAACTTATTAGAAATCTTTGAGGGTAACAGTATGATAAATAAAGGGGAAACGGTGGATGTAACATAGCTCTGCAGAAAGCTTTTGATAAAGTACCACACATTAGAATATTTAAAATAATAATCCATGGTGTTGGAGGTATTGTATCAGCAGAAGTAGAAAATTGGCTAACTATTAGAAAGCTGAGAGTTGGAGTAAGAGGCACATTTTCAGGATGGCAACCTTGTCTAGTGAAGTGCTGAGACCATAAATATTTAAAATTTTTATTAATGACTTTGATAAGGAAAATGAATGTACTGTCATGAAGTTTGTGGATGACAAACATAGATAGGAAGGCAAGCAGTGAAGATGATGCAAAATGTCTGCAGAGGGAGAGAGACAGCTTAAGAAATTAGGCAAACAAAAATTGACAGATAGAACATGATGCTGCAAAATGTGATGTTATGTAATTTGGCAGGAAAAATAGAGGAGTTGAATATTATTTAAATGGAGAAAGACTTAGAAAGTTGCAGCACAGAGAGATTTTGGAGTCCTCTTGTATGAATCTTAAAAACCTGGCATTGAAGCTCAGCAAGTAATCGGGAAGGCAAATGGCCTGTATTTAAAAGGGAATGGCATATAAAAATAGGTAACTCTTGCTAAAGCTGTACAAAGCACTAGTCAGGTCACAACTGAAGCACTTTATCTGAGGAAATATATACTGGCATTGGAAGCAGTTCAGAGAAGCTTTATTAGGAGGTGGAGAGTGTGGAGGGACTGACTTATGAAGAAAAGTTGAGTAGTTTGGGCCCTGAACTTGGAATTTATAAGAATGAGAAATAACTTTTTTAATAAGCAAAATTCTTAGGGGACTTGAATTTATTGTCACGTGAGCCGAGGCACAGTGAAAAGCTTTGTCTTGCAAGCAATACAGGCAGATCAGAGTTAAGTAGTATAGATAAGTAAATGGTAGGTAAACAGCAGCAAGAAAACACAGGTACAGACGAATACTAAGAGTTTGTGAGTCCATTCAATATTCTAACAACAGTACAGTAGAAACTGTTACGAAATCGGCTGGTGCACGTGTTCAGGCTTCTGTACCTTCTTGATGGTCAAAGCTGTGGAAAGATTTGCCAGGGTGGATTGGATCTTTGAGAATGCTGGCTGCCTTTCCTTGACAGTGGGCCTGGTAGATGGATTCTATAGCTGGGAGGTTGACCTTTGTGATTGTCCGGGCCGAGTTCACCACTCTCTGTAACTGTCTCCGATCTTTAATGGTACAGTTACCATACCAGATACTGATATATCCAGACAGGTTGCTCTCTATGGTGCACCTGTGAAAGTTGGCAAGGGTATTCACCATCATGCCGAATTTTTTCAGCAACCTGAGGAAGAAGAGACAGGTTTGATGCAGAAAGGTTGTTTCCTCTAGTGGCAGAGTCTTGGACCAGAGGGCATAATCTCAGAATAAGGGCTCACCGCTTTAAGACTGAGATGAGGAAGAACTTCATGTGAGGGCAGTGAATTTGTGGAATTCTTTACTACTGAGGGCTGTTGAGGCTGGGTCATTATATCTATTCAAAGCTGAAATCAACAGATTTTTAATCTGCAAGGGAATCAAGGGTTACAATGAGAAGGCAGGAAAATATAATTAAGGTTTATGCTGTGAACTCATTGAAAGATGGAGCAGACTCTATGGGCTGAATGGCATAGCTGTATTGCTACATCTTATGATCGTAAAGGCTTTGAGGATGCTGATGGGCACTGCTCCCTCTCCAAGGACCCCTGAGCACAAATATGGCCAAGGAAGAGAAGTGAGAATCCACTTTTTTTTCTTATAATCCACCATTAAATCACCTGTTTGACAAACCATCCAAGAACAAATTACAAGCATTGCCCATTAGAGTGTTTAGCAATAACAGGTGGGGAATGATGGAAGGGTTAAATCAATATAGTTTGAGGGGGGATAATGCACATGAACTGCGATGGTGCCCACCTTTCTCTAAGGCTTTGAGACGTAATCCAGCTTTTTTCTTTTTGGTTTGAAATCTACTGCCAAGTCATTGAATCCCTATAGTGTGGACACAGGCCATTCAGCCCATGCTGATCCAGTGAAGAGCAGACCAGCTAGTCCCACCCCTTACCCAATATTCCCCATGGAAAATCCACCTAACCTGTGCATTTCTGAACTCTATGGGCAATTTAACATGGCCAGTCCAACTAACCTACACATAAAATCCCTACAGTGTTGAAACAGGCCATTTGGCCCAAAGAGCCTCAGAGTAACCCACCCAGACAATTCCCATAGCCTATTACATTTCACCTGACTTATGCACCTAACCTATACATCCTGAACACTTTGGGCAATTTTTAGCATGGCCGATTCACTTAACCTGCATATCTTTGAATTGTGGGAGGAAACCAGAGCACCCGGAGGAAACCCGTGCAAACTCCATACAGACAATTGCCTGAGGCTGGAATTGAACCCGGCTCCCTAGTTGTGTGAGATAGCAGTGCTAACCATTGAGCTCTTTTCTTCTGTCCACACAACCGCTGTTACACTTCTATAGAATGTTCTTACTTTACTAAAACCTTTCCTCCATTACTGTTTCTTACGAATGCAATCGCTTTTTGTTTTGTCATTTTTTTTAGCTCTGACTTAGCAGGGATCAAGCAGAGGGCTATGATCATCTGCTACAAAGCAGGGAAAATTCATATGAACTGGGGATGTGAAGGCCCTACCAGTCCTGTTGGCAGGATTTTTATTCAATAACGTGCTGGAGTCTCACACTGACAACTGACATCTTTGGATTGTGGGAGGAAACCCATGCAAACAGAGGGATAATGTGCAAACCCAACATAGACAGTCACCTGTGGGTGGAATGAAACCTGGGTCACTGGCACTGTGAGGCAGTAGTTCTAACGACTGAACCACCATACTTCCCCAAGTCATACAAGAACTTAGCTCTCTTAAAATCTCAGTTAACACCAGTATTGCCTACAGTATAGATATTATTAATTAATCTGTTCATATATGTTATGACATGTGTGGAGCAGGTGGTTCTTGAGTCCAAGACTTATGGTCCAGACATGGAGACACTACCACCATGTTATAAGAATCCCAAATACTCTGGCTCTACTTTGTTTTTATTTTAGGAAACCTCACCACCAAATCACTCAAACTACTAAACAGTCACAAATAAACAAGAAAAATACATGAAGGAAGAGAGGGAGGGGACTAAATTAAAATAGAGTTGGAGGGGGAAATAAAGTTCCCACAATGCCTAGCTCTCTCTAAGGGCATCAACAATGTGTTAGTGGATATGATGTGCTCCATCTCAAAGGATATGCCTGCTTGAACATAGCTGCAAAAGAGAGGCAGAGTGTTGGGAACTGACTCCCTCCATGTCCCATTACCTCGATCTGTTGATGGCTATCTTGGCCAGGCCCATGAGAAGGTAGGAACCCAGCTTTTTTTTTGAGCAAAAATTATTAGATGTGAGCATGCAAGGAGAAGTTCTTTTTTTCTACAAGATCATAGAAGTTCTACCAATATAATATTTGAGTAGTCAATTTACAGTCATTTGAACCAACCCATTCAGACACATTATAACATTATAGCTCCAGGGAAGGTGGGACTTAAACCCAGTCTTCCTAGCAGTAGAGCAACTCTTTTTTTTAATTTCTGGAAGTGCATTAATATACAAGTTGCTGAGTTTTTTTCCCCACCACCAACTCACCTATATAATTTCTCAATGCCTGTTATTCTCTGCCACTAAATTTTTAAAATAAATGCAATGCAATAACACCAAAGATGAGCAAATGGAACCAAGATCACTTATATTTTCTAATGAACCAGTTTAAAAATGTTATTACACACCTCTGGAGCAGGTGGGACCAGAACTCAGGCCTCTTAGCTCAGAGATAGGGACACTACTGCTGTGCCATGAGGCCCTTTGAGAGTCAACTTTATTTTTATGTCCAGAAAGTGCTCTTGCACAGAACTCACCATCCTGATTTGGAACAAAATCATGGTTCCTTCACTGTCTCTGGGTCAAAATGCTGGAAATAGCTCCATAACTTAAGAGGACCAAGTTTTTATCTTTGAGGTGGAAGTTGCAAATCAGGCCATTCCCCAACATTGGGATAGTTTTGCTGCCTGGAGTGCCTACTGATACTGTTCTCGTGCTAGGATGGGCCGGCATTGGAGCAACATGAGGTAAATGAATTTCAGGTGAATAAGTTAAAAGCCCACTGCTATTTTTCTGGGACAATGGTTCAGATCAGTAGATACATTTGACACCACTATATGCATTCTTACATATTTCTGAAACCCTAGGACCACTCATTCCCCCACACATCTCATCAATCTAACCATGATTTGGATGCGAGCATAAGAGTTAGTAAGTTTGCAGATGACATGAAAATTGGAGGCAGTGGACAGCGAGGGGGGTTACCTCAAATTACAACAGGATCTGGATCAGGTGGGCCAATGGGCTAAGAAGTGGCAGATGGAGTTTAATTCAAATAAGTGTGAGGTGCTGCATTTTGGGAAAGCAACTCTTAGCAAGACTTATGCACTTAATGGTAAGGTCCTAGGGAGTGTGGCTGAACAAAGAGACCTTGGAGTGCAGGTTCATAGCTCCTTGAAAGTGGAGTCACTGGTAGATAGGATAATGAATGAAGCCCAGTCATCGTGGGTTCAAGCCCCACATTGGACGGTGTGTTCATAATGAAGAAGGTGTTTGGTATGCTTTCCTGTATTGGTCAGAGTATTGAGTACAGGAGTTGGGAGGTCATGTTGCAGTTGTACAGGACATTGATTAGGCCACTGTTGGAATATTGTCTGCAATTTTGGTCTTCCTATTGGAAAGATGTTGTGAAACGTGAAAGGGTTCAGAGGAAATTTACAAGGATGTGTTGCCAGAGTTGGAGGATTTGAGCTATAGGGAGAGGCTGAACAGGTTGGAGCTGTGTTCCCTGGAGCGTCAGAGGCTGAGGGGTGACCTTATAGAGGTTTACAAAATTATGAGGGACATGGATAGGGTAAATAGGGGTCGGGGAGTCCAGAACTAGAGGGCATAGGTTTAGGGGAAAGATATAAAAGAGACCTACGAGGCAACTTTTTCACACAGAGGGTGGTACGTGTATGGAATGAATTGCCAAAGGAAGTGTGGAGGCTGGTACAGTTGCAACATTAAAGTGGCATTTGGGTGGGTATATAAATAGGAAGGGTTTGGAGGGATATGAGCTGGGTGCTGGCAGGTGGGACTAGATTGGGTTGGGATTTCTGGCAGGCATGAACGGGTTAGACCGAAGGGTCTGTTTTCATGCTGTACATCTCTATGGCTCTATGAGTCTATATCAACCTAATATCCTGTAAAAGGAGAGACGCCCCTTGTATTCAACTAAAACCCGGTTAATTCAGAGAGTGGGCCAAAGGATCTTCCCCCATTCAGTGTGAAAACAGAATGGTTTTCTTAATCTTTAGCTCAGATCGGAAGATAGATTCATGACACACTCTGTTTTGACAGAAAAAAAGGAGTATGTTTATACACTGTGTTACAATGATCATACACAATGTGGTTACTGTATTCTCCCCTTCCCTTCTGTGGGACCAATCTTGTAAAACACCTGATCAATGATGGGCATTCTTATAGATAACCCTAGGTTTTAATTCGATTTTTTATGATGTTCAATATGGGGAGTCAAATGACAGGCATCCAACCAACCGCATTAAAGCTTTCTAACCTGTTGTGAGCTATTGTCCTTCTAGAATGGGAGAGGTCAGTATTCTGGGAGCTGAAAGTGGGACAATAATTATTACGGATGATGCAGGTGTTTAAGCATCCCAAATGAGTGATTTGGCAATGCAGACAATAATGCATTTGATGGGATGCCTGTCATTCGACTCTCCACCTCTTATAAGGGGAAATTCTGACTCTGACCTACTGGTAGCAGAGGGGCCACTCTGCTCCTGTCCTCATTACAGCCTTAGTTCAAATATGGACGAAAGTGCAGAATCCAGAGACGAGGCAAGGCGAGTGTGACTGCCATTCACATCAAGGTTCTATTTGACCCAGTGTGGCATCACGGGTCCCCAGAAATGATGAAGTCAATGGGAATCTGAGAGAAAACCCTCTGCTGGTTGGAGTCATATCTGATACAAAGGAAAATGATTGTGATTGTTGGAGGTCAGTTATCTCACATCCAGAATATTTCTCTAGGAGATCCTCAGGGCAGTGTCTTCAACCATCTTCAGCTGCTTCACCAATGATCTTCCCTTCATCATAAGGTCAGACGTGGGGATGTTTGCTGATTGGTACTTGAGGTTTTGGGTGGATGACAGCAAGTGAGGGAAACTGTTGCCAGCAATAATGAAATTGGTAGGCTGTGTTCTCTCTAACTTTTCCTGATGTTGCACAGACCTTTAACATTCACACGCTGGTGTGACTTCTGGACTGGAATTCAATGCATCCATATTTAGCAGTGCAGACACTGACCAGTGACTGCAAATTAGTGGGAACATTATTAGTAGAGAATGGGCCTTGGTGCAAGGTGGGTACAGTGGTAGAGATAGAATATGTGTGAGATATCGGTCTAAAGATAGTACCACTTCTACTAGCAGAGTGGAGAATGTCCTTGACCACCACCTTTCAGTTCTGGATATTCCTGTAGCTGGCTGCGACTGCTGTAAACTAGGTGGCAACCTTGGACAGGATGGCATAATCTGTGTATTGCCTTCCATTGCTGGGGTAAAAGGAAGTCCTGCCTGTGCACCACCCAGTACAACAGGGTGTCCAGAACCCTGTCAGCAGAACATGGCACTGATTTCCCCCATCTGTCATTGTCCAAGGCAAATATCAAACTGGCAGTCTTTTCTGGTGCAAAATAGGATTTTAAAGATGGTGCGGCTGCTCGGATCCTGGTGAATTCTCGGATAACCACAGATGGGAGAGTTGTTTTAAGAAGTGCATATGGTAAAACTGGACAAAAAATAAGACGTGATATTATAGGAGCAGGGTAGGCAATTAATAAGGTGGGTTTGGTAAAATATAACGAGAGAACTTGCTAGGCTTCATGTTGCAAAACTCAAAGCAACTTGGACTCATTTTCTTGTGTGTGGATCTGAAAGATGGTGATGTAGCCTTCCATGAATACTCTGCATCAGTTTTTCAAAATGAGACAGGATTATAACAGTATAGATATTACCTATCTCCCCTCACTTTAAAGAGGGGTCATGTTTGCCATCCCCATACTTGCAAAAAGGCTCTCTCTGTCCATCCTATCTAACCCTCTGATTATCTTGTATATCTCTATTAAGTCACCTCTCAACCTTCTTGTTTCTTACGAGAACAGCCTCAAGGCCCTCAGCCTTTCCTTGTAAGACATTCCTTCTATAACAGGCAACATCCTAGTAAATCTCCTCTGCACCCTTTCCAAAGCTTCCACATCCTTCTTATAATGCGGTGACCAGAACTGTACACAATACTCCAAGTGTGGCCATACCAGAGCTTTGTACAGCTGCAGCATAGCCTCCTCGTTCCAGAGCTCAATCCCTCTATTAACAAAGGCCAAAACACTGTATGCCTTCTTAACAACCCTGTCAATCTGGGTGGCAACTTTCAGGGATCTGAGTTCTACGTTCTATATGAGGGTAGATGACCAAGAGATTCAAATAAATTAATATAGAGAGAAGGACGAGTAGGTTTTGCAGCTTTACATGCCTAGAAAAGATGTATCCAAGGCTGCTCAGAGAAGCAAGGGAGGAGGAATCTAGGTCTCTGGTAGTAATTTCCAAATCCTTTCTGGCCATAGGTAGGGTGCCTGAGGATTACAGGACTGCTAATGCTGTCCCATTATTGAAAAATGGGAGGGATAGACTAGAAAATTAAAAGTCTTCAGCGTTAGGAAGTTTTAGAATTTGGAGGGACAGAATATTTCTGCACTTGGAGAGACAGACATTAAAAATACTCAGGTTGGATTTATAAAGGCAAAGTAATTTGACAAATTTGGTCAAATTGTTTGAGGAGGTAACTGGGTGTGTTGATGAGGCTAAAGCATTTGAAATGGTCTACATTGACTTTTTATTAAGACTCTTGATGGGTAGCCTTGTCACAAAACTAAGTCATGGTTAACAATGCATGTATCTCATCATGTTAAGTACATTGTCATTTTCATTACCTTTCCTTTAGGATGAGAAAAACAACTTGTGACAAGCAGAGAGTATCATAAATAGTCATCTAGCCTTGCAGGGAAGCCTCAGTGGGCTGTGAATTTAGATAATATACTAGTGTTTTCTAAAGGTCACTTTGACTGGTAATGATGTAGAAACGTTATGGAAGACATGAGTGAAGTCTGCATGACTAGCATAGAATGTGAACTAGAAACAATACATTGACTAATCTTACCACCCTTCACTTTCATGTTGGAAGCTACTGTAAAAACAGTCTCCATATAATTGTGAAATATCTTCTTGTTCCTACCTCTGATCCTCATAATCATGTTTAACCTTATTCAGCCAGCAGCCTCCACAAATGTTCATAGAAATTAGGCAACTTTCCTAGAGCATATCATACCCTCAAAACAACAGCATGTACTGCTTTAGAGACTGCTAACGTGCTGCACATGACTAATACAAAACATGTTTTCTTTTAAACTTGTAGGTTGATCAGACAATCATATTTGGAACTTGCTTTGTTATTTTTCTACCTTGATGAGGTGATTGAGAAGGATTCAGAGCTTGGAGTAGAAAGCAAAGCAACGTTAAAATCAGGAATCATTGTCGTTGGGAAGCAGCCTAGAAAAAAGGTGAGAATACAGAGATAATTACAAGTGACTTAGACAAAATGCTTGCAGAGTTGCAATATTCATATTCTGAGGAAGAGTCATACTAAATTTGAAATGCTAACAATGTTTCTGTTTAAGCAGATGCTGTCAGACGTGTGAGTGTCTCCAGCGTTCCATGTGTTTTGGATTTCCAGCGTTGGCAGTACTTTGGCTTGATGCAATATTCACGTATTGGATTATACTTTATAAAAGTGAATCTTAGGGAAGTTAATGCAGATGAGATATCAAATGATTTAGGTCTTCATCCTCATAAAATAACACAGACATTAACTCAATATTATCCTGGAGATAAGTGTCCTCAAATATCCTAACATCCACCTGACATATCACCAAAATGCTGTCTTCAGCTTCAAAATTATACTACTCACACATCGTTTGCTTCATTTGTTTCTCCATGCATGATTACTGTACACTGCTTCAAAAAAAAAGTAAAGTCTAGAGTCAGTAAGTCAGGTTTTGGCTCCTTTATCTCACCAGAACCTTCTTTGCAGTTGTTTCTGTTGTAAATCTGAAAACTGAAGATAAGTTGGGAGAGTCATGGTCATGGTGAAAATGATCAAGGAAACCTGTGTTCAGTGATGGTGTAGAATAGTCAGAGTTGCACAGTTTTTCAAGGATGGAAAAGGCTGTTTAGCCCATCGTGTCTGCACTGGTTATCCTTCTATTCTGATCCCATTTTCCCATTTGGCCCATGGACTTATATGTTTCAAATGTTCATCAAAATACTTTTCAATTGTCTTGAGGGTTCCTGGCTTGATCACCCTTTAAGGCAATGAGATCCATGTTCTGAGATGAGAAAAAATATTTCCTTAAATCCCCTCTAATTCTACTAAGGGGAAAGGTTTTTTCCTATCTACTCTGCCTATGCGCTGGTACACATCAATCAGATTGCCCCTCAGTCTTCCCTTCTCTGCAGACAACAGTGATTGAGGTCTGCAACCAGAAAAAAAGCCCATTGCGTCTGTACCAGTCAAAAACAACCACCTAACAATTCTAATCCCATTTTCCAGCACTTATCCCATAGCTTTGTATGCTAAAACTCAGTAAGTGCACATCTAAGTACTACTTAAAATACTTGAGAGTTTCTGCCTTCTATCATCCTTACAGACAGCGAGTTCCAGATTCCCAACAACCTCTGGATGTAAAATATTTTCCTCAGATCCCCTTTAAACCGGCCCCTTACCATAAATCTCTTCCCCTGTCAATTGATCGTCCACCGAACTAAAAACATTTCTTTCTGTCTACCCTGTATATGCCCTTCATAATTTTATATACCTCAGTCATGTCCCCCTTCAGATTCCTCTTCTCTAAGGAAAATAACCCCAGTCTATTCAATTTCTCTTAGAGTCATAGAGTCATAGATGTACAGCATGGAAACAAACCCTTCGGTCTAACCTGTTCATGTCTGCCAGATATCCCAACCCAATCTAGTCCTATCTGCCAGCACCCGGCCCATATCACTCCAAACCCTTCCTATTCATATACCCATCCAAATGTCTCTTAAATGTTGCAATTGTGCCAGCCTCCACCACTTCTTTGGCAACTCATTCCATACCTGTACCACCCTCTGTGTGAAAAAGTTGCCTCGAAGGTGTCTTTTATATCTTTCGCCTCTCACCCTAAACCTATGTCCTCTAGTTCTGGACTCCCCGACCCCTATTTACCCTATCCATGCCCCTCATAATTTTGTAAACCTCTATAAGGTCACCCCTCAGCCTCAGATGCTCCAGGGAATACAGCCCTAGCCTGTTCAGCCTCTCCCTATAGCTCAAATCCTCCAACCCTGGCAACATCCTTGTAAATCAGGTTTCACAACATCTTTCCGATAGGAAGGAGACCAGAATTGCATGCAATATTCCAACAGCCACAACATTACCTCCCAACTCCTGTACTCAATACTCTGACCAATAAAGGAAAGCATATCGAACGCCGCCTTCACTATCCTATCTACCTGTGACTCCACTTTCAAGGAGCTATGAACCTGCACTCCAAAGTCTCTTTGTTCAGCAACACTTCCCTCTTCATTAATAAAACTCTCCAGCTGAGGCAACGTCCTGATAAATCTCCTCAACACCCTCACTTTGCAACCGCATCAGACCTATAATGTGGATTCCAGGACTGCCCACAATACTCTGTGGCCTAACCAATGTTTTATATAGTTCCAGCATAAACCCCATGCTGTTAAATTCTATGCCTCAGCTAATAAATTTTATATGCCTTCTTAATCACTTTATTTACTTGTCCCACTACCTTAAGTACATACACATCAAGGTCCCTCTGATTCTCTGTGTTTCCAGGGTCCTATAATTCATCATGCCTTGTTTGTCCTGCCCATGTGCATCACCTCACATTTATCTGGATTGAATTCAGTTTAACAATGAACAGCCCATCTGACCAGTTGTCTAGGGCGGCATGGTGGTTCAGTGGTTAGTGCTGGTGCCTCACTGTGTCTGGGACCTTGGTTCGAATCCAGCCTTGGGCAGACTATCTGTGTGGAGTTTGCACACATTCTTCCCGTGTCTGTGTGGCTTTCCTCTGAGTGCTCCAGTTTCCTCCTACTAGTCCAAAGATGTGCAGGTTAGGTGAATTGGCTGTGCTAAGTTGCCCATAGTGTTCAGGGATGTACAGGGTAGGTATATTGGTTATGGGTAAATGTAGAGTAGTAGGGGAATGGGTCTGGGTGGGTTACTCTTTGGTGGGTCGGTGTGGACATGTTGGGCCAAATGGCCTGTTTCCACACTATAGGGATTCAATGGCATCCTATGACATCCTATATTTGGTGTAGTCTAATGCTATCCTCTTTACTACTTACCATTCCGCCAATTATAGTATTATTTGCAAACACACTGACCAACCCTCCAATATTCAAGTCTAAATCATTTATATCAACCATAAACCCAAGGTCCTAACCCCTGTTTGATCCCATTGAAAACATTTCCACTCAGAAAAACACCCCTTAATCATTACTTCTGCTTCCTGCCCCTCAGCCAGTTTCCTTAGATTCCATGGGTTCTTACCTTCACTATCACTGTCCTATGCAGGACCTTGTTAAAAGACTTGAAGTCCAAGCAACAACTCCAGCCTACCTACGCTCTTTACAGCTGAATTGCTCCAACCCAGGCAATATTCTGGTGAAACAAAAACAGAAACTGCTTGACAAACTCAGCAGGTCTGGCAACCTTTTTGGAATGAAAGTAAAGTTCATGCTTCAAGTTCAGTGACCCTTCTTCAGAATGGCCTTGTGAATTTCTTCTGCACCCTCTCTTATGCAGTCACATCCTTTTGAAAGTGTGCCAACCAGAACTGTACAGAGTACTCCAGCTGTGGCTAGCTAACTCTAGCTATAGCTCTACCATAACTTCTTTGATTTTACAATCATTGCCTTGACCACTGAAGGCAAATATCCCAGAAGTCCTCTGAATCACCTTAGTGTCTAAATGCATTGGAAAATAAATATTGTTTAATGCAATCACAGCTCTTGTGTGTGTTTTCCTATACTTATCAAGGTAAAAAATAGTAGTGGTGAGGAGTAGACAATTTCCCATTCATAGTGTGTACAGTTAGTAATAAACATTTTCTGCTTCGATCATCCAATGAACCCTCGTGCTACTTCACTTCATTTAGAGAGAAGCAAAATACAAGTTGGTGCTTGAAAGTGAGGAAACAAAAGAAAATGCTGGAAATATTGAGGAGATCAAACAGCAATTCGAATAGAATAGCAATTTATTGTCATGTGTACTTTTAAAAAAATATTTTGTAAGTCACCATACCACAGTGCCGAAATTAATGACAGAAGTCACAAATAAGAGGAAAAAAGCTAAAGATTCATCACAGTTCAGTTAGCAACTCCTGGGTTCAGGATATGCTGGAAAAGCGGGCCAAAACCGCCATGCCTTTCCAAGTCAAGATCTTCACGCCAAGATTAGACCTCCATGCCGGGCCATTGGAAGACCAGGAAGCTTCCTCCGAAGCAAGGACGAGATCTCCATGTTGAGACCTCCATGCCAGGACTCGACCTTCACGCTGAGCTACTGGAATATCCATAAGTCACCCCAGAAGATCTCCATAACAGAGTGAGACTGCCCATTGATAGGAAAGAAACACAGTATTGTTTCAAGATCGATCTCTTGGATTACCTCAGTTTCCACTTGCCTAACGATTCAGTTCAAGTTTTTCAAATTGAGGACATGTCTCCGTTATGGCTCATGCCAAAAGAAACTGGACTGGGCCTCTCCAAGTTTATTGTGAGTAAAGCTTGCAGGCAGCAAAGAGGAGACTATCACTCTGTCTATATTGTCTGAATATGCCAAAACCCAGAAGTGGAAGTGTGTGCTGATCTAATTCACTGTCCATACCCTTAAAATAATTCCTGAATTTATTAATCAGAACTCCAATAATCAGATTAGGTGCAACTTGATTTCTTGCAGATTAAATTAATTGTTCTATATTTAGGATTGTACAGTTTGACAAATATAAAATAGTTTATTGAATTATTTATTCAATAATTTTGTTTCTTAACCAGATTACTGGCCAGGGAAGACTGATAGAAATATTGCACCATGTTTTGAGGCAGCCTTCAAAATATAAAATGCTGGCATGGATTGCCATTAGAGCAGCAAATGAGGTTTGTACAAATTATTCAGACTAAATCAGTTTGCTTCTCTAGGCATAATTTGTTTCTCTGCACAACATCTATGTAAAATACAACAGTTGGATAACTTTTGGGAGATGGAACACAGACATGTTTGAGCCTAAGATTTTTCATTCAAATGTAGAAAACCTTGAAGTCCCGCAGTAATGATGAGAAACATAAGACGAAAATGGAGTATAGAACATGGAGCAATACAACACAGGAATAGGCCCTTTGGCCAAGTATGTCTATGTCGACAATGATGCCATTCTCAACTAATCACATCTATCTGTACCATATAGTCCGTATCCCTCTATTCCCTACCTGTTCATTCCCTACCACCCTCTGTGTTTTTTTAAAAAAAAAGAAACTTGCCTTGCTCATCTCCTCCTTTAAACTTTTCCCCTCTCACTGTAAACCTATGCCCCCCTAGTATTTGACATTTCCACCCTGGGAAAAAGACTCAGACTATCCAACCTATCCATGCTTCTCATAATTTTATATACTTCTATCAGGTCACCCCTCACCCTCTGAAACAGTTTGTCCAACCTCTCCTTTATAGCAAATACAATCGAATCCAGGCAACATCCTGATGTCTTTTTTTGTACCCTTTCCTAAGCCTCCGCATCCTTCCAAAAGTGTGGCGATCAGAATTGTGCACAATATTCTGAATGTTGCCAAACTAAAGACTTATACAGCTGCAACAGGATTTGCCAGCTTCAGTTGCCCCACCAATGAAGGCAAGCATGCCATACATTTTTCTTTACCCATCTTCACCATTTGTGTTGCCATTTTCAGGGAGCTATGGACTTGTGCCCTAACGTCATCTGCCATTTCTCTGTCCAGCTTTCCAGCTGATCTATATCCTGCTGTAACCTTTGATAACTTCCTCGCTATCCACAAATCCACCAATTTTCAGGTCATCGGAAAACTTACTAATCAGACCACCTATTCTTTTTGGCTAAATCATCTATTTAAACAAACAGAGGTCCCAGCGAAATACCATTGGTCACAGACCTCCAGTCATAAAAACATCCCTCCATAACAATCTACTATCTCCTATGACAGAAATACTTTTGGATCCAACTTGCCAACTCATAATGATTCCGGAAGACTAAATCTTCCGGGCCAGCCTACCTTGTCAAATGCTTCAGTAATGTCCACGTAGACAACATCTACTGCTCTACCCTCATCAATCATCTTTGAGTTTTTTTTTTAAGGAAGTGACAAGCAAGTTTGTGAGACGACCTCCCCTACATAAAGTCATGCTGACTATCCTAATAAGTCCATTCTTCTCCAAAGCAAGTAAATACCATTCATATAAATCTTCTCAAATAATTTTCTACCACTGATGTAAGGCTGACCAGCCTGTACTTACCTGGATTATCTTTGTTGACCTCTTAAACAAAAGCACATTGGGCATTCTCCAATTTTCTGGGACTTTGGGGTTGTGGCTAAAGAGATTACAAAGATCTTGGTCAAGTCCCTAGCAATTTCCTTCCGTATCCCAGGATAGATCCGATTACACCCTGAGGACTTATTTATCTTCATGTTTTTTAAGACCCCTAACATATCCTCCTCCTCAATATTGAGATGCCCCAGAATTTCAACACCACCCTCTCTAAACCTATCATTTTTATCTCCTGGGTGACTACCAATGTGAAGTATAGAAACTTGTTTGAGAAAAGCAGGTTAGGGGAAAATGGTTTGACTCTAGAAATTTATAGTTAGATATGCAAAATATATGGAGGAATAGGGTAATATTTATGAATCCTTATAATTTGCAATTGAAAACCTGAGAAATGTATAAAGGGTAATTTTTACAATTCATTTCGACATATATTGCAGAACAAGACAGTTAATGCTGTTAGAGAGTTTTGAGAAGATTTGTAGCTCAGTTTGAGTTCTGGATGTAAGTTTGCTCAGTGAGCTGGAAGGTTTGTTTTTTGACATTTCATCACCATTCTAGGTAACATCATCAGTGAGCCGCTGGTGAAGCACTGGTGTTAGTGACCTGCTTTCTAATTGATCCAATTTCCTTGGATTAGTGATGTCATTTCCTGTTCTTTTTCCCAGCAGATGGTAAATGGGGACCAAGTCAATGTGTTTGTTGATAGAGTTCCGGTTGGAATGTCATGCTCCTAGGAATTCTCATGCGCCTCTCTGTTTGGCTTATCTTCGGTTGAATATGTTGTCCCAGTTGGAGTGGTGTCCTTCCTCATCTGTTTGTAAGGATACTAGCGAGAGTAGGTCATGTCTTTTTGTAGCTAGTTGATGTTCATGTATCCTGGTGGCTAGTGTTCTGCTTGTTTGTCCAATGTAGAGTCACACTGGCCTGATAGTTGGCTCATTCTGATTAGAATAATTTGGTTAGTGTTTAATTACTGACTTTGAATTGCTAAGATATTGTGTAGCAGTGGATAGAGTTCTACATTTTTTAAATTTTTTTAATTTTCTATTTTTCTAGTCAGCCTGTTCAACGATGTTGTTATACAACTCTGGAGTGTTGGGACTTGCATCCTGACCTCATGGTCCAGGGATAGGGACACTACCACTGCACCACAAGAGGGTCCTGGACAAAGATCTATTCATGCTGTCGAAGATCCCATTCATTTGCACTGATGTAATTTGATTAGTCTCGTGACTTTTAGCTTGCAGGAGTTTATCTAACAATGGCTTTCTAAACCTAAGATTACAAAATTAAATATTTAAAATTCTGAATTATTAGAGCTAATTTATTACATGCATAATTCAATCAAGGTTTATTTTATACTGGATTTTCCCCATTTTGCCACCTGTCCCATAATGGAGAAAGTAGGATTTATCAGAATGAAGCTGCCTTTACAATCACAAGTCCTGTTATCCATTTTGGATAGCACACAAAGACTCCATAAAAATACAGGCCTGACAGTTTACCCACAGTTATCACAGCTGCTGTTAACCGTTGTCTACAGATATGGATATCATATATCTTACCTCCAGTCCGAAGTGCAACTTTTATGAAGGTAAAATTTGTAGCAAAACTTCGGAAGAGTTCAGTCGACGGGTCAAAGACAGAGTCTATTTGCTTACGATTTAAGGAATATTTAGTCAGCTATTATTCCACTGGAATGTGTAGTATAAGCCATGAAAGGTTCAGAAAGGAATGGGAGATAAATTGCAAAATAATTACAGAAATATCCAAGAGCTAACAGTAGTCAAAATGTCAGATTTAATTATCCTAATATTGGTAAGATAGTAACAGGATAAAAAGGGAGGAATTCCTGAAATATACAACAGAACTTTTAGATTAGATTAGACTTACAGTGTGGAAACAGGCCCTTCGGCCCAACAAGTCCACACCGACCCGCCGAAGCGCAACCCACCCATACCCCTACATTTACCCCTTACCTAACACTATGGGCAATTTAGCTTGGCCAATTCACCTGACCCGCACATCTTTGTGACTGTGGGAGGAAACCGGAGCACCCGGAGGAAACCCACGCAGACACGGGGAGAACGTGCAAACTCCACACAGTCAGTCGCCTGAGTCGGGAATTGAACCCGGGTCTACAGGCGCTGTGAGGCAGCAGTGCTAACCACTGTGCCACCGTGCCGCCCACTTTGATTAGTCTATTTCCATCTCAACAAGGAACAAAGTTTTAGCTGACCTCGTTCTGGACAATGAAATGGGTCAAGTGGAGTGTGTTTCAGTTAGGGAGCAGCTATGGTACATGGTTATAATTTTATCAGGTTTACATTAGTTATAATGAATAGAAATTATAGTCAAGCTTAAAAATACTTTAAAATCATATACAGCATCTCCCAGGTCCCAGGAATGCCACTGAGAATGGTGATCATTACTGGGATTGCAGCCAGTTGGAGAGGAAAGTTGGTGATCATAATGGGAGGGGGGTTCAATAGGGCTACGTCAGAAGGTCCTGTTAAAGGTATCAAATGGATGAGGGCTATGGTACACAACAGAGGGGGAGAAGAAATGTTTGGAAGGGTGGGGAGGGGGAATCAGTGGGGTGTGGGAACTGATATTGGGCAGGTATCTGACAGAACCATGGCCCTTTAACACAGAAGCCATACTATTGTTTGTTAATAATTCCAGAATAAACAATTGGCATCAGTAAAATCTGGCTCCATTCTTTGCCATGTTGAAGAGTGTGGTGCTGGAAATGCACAGCAGGTCAGGCAGCATCCGAAGAGCAGGTGAATCAAACCTATTCCTGACGAAGGGCATATGCCCGAAACGTCGATTCTCCTGCTCGATCTGCTGTGCTGTTCCAGCACCACATTCTCGACTCTGGTCTCCAGCATCTACAGTCCTCACTTTCTCCCTCCTTTGCCACCTACATAAAAGATGGTAGTTGGGCAGGAACTGGCCTTTAAGCAGCAAGGTTAAGGAATAAAGATACATTTTACTTACTTCATTGCTTTTTGAACAAGTGGCTGTAGATATTTATAGTTTCAATATGATCCATCATGCTATATTGTCTACCCTGGATCACTTACTGCGAAAGCATCTGTAACTCTTCTTTATGATCCTTCTTAGTGCGTTACACCCAATAGGTGATGAGTCTTTACACCTCGATTAGATTAGATTAGATTAGATTACTTACAGTGTGGAAACAGGCCCTTCGGCCCAACAAGTCCACACCAACCCGCCGAAGCGCAACCCACCCATACCCCTACATTTACCCCTTAACTAACACTACGGGCAATTTAGCATGGCCAATTCACCTGACCCGCACATCTTTGGACTGTGGGAGGAAACTGGAGCACCCGGAGGAAACCCACGCAGACACGGGGAGAACGTGCAAACTCCACACAGACAGTCGCCTGAGTCGGGGAATGAACCCGGGTTTCAGGCACTGTGAGACAGCAGTGCTAACCACTGTGCCACTGTGCCGCCCACAATTTAATTATTTACAGTGTGGAAACAGGCCCTTCGGCCCAACAAGTCCACACCGACCTGCCGAAGCGCAACCCACCCATACCCCTTACCTAATACTACGGGCAATTTAGCATGGCCAATTCACCTGACCCGCACAGCTTTGGACTGTGGGAGGAAACCGGGGCACCCGGAGGAAACCCACGCAGACACAGGGAGAACGTGCAAACTCCACACAGTCAGTCGCCTGAGGCGGGAATTGAACCCAGGTCTCTGGCGCTGTGAGGCAGCAGTGCTAACCACTGTGCCACCGTGCCACCCACTTTTTAACCTGAGGGCCACCAGACCTCAGGCAAGGGAAGAAGTTGAGAAGGAGGCTCCTTCATGGTAACCTCTAACCAGTGATGGGGATTGAACCCACACTGTTAACATCACACTGCTCTGTAAACCAACAACCCAGCCAACTGAGCTAAACCGATTACTAAATCTTTTACCTTATGCCTATCCTGTAGTGAGAACAGTGATATGGTATCTGCCAGCATAATTTCTCTTTCTGCCTTCAATTTCAGTATGAAATCATAACACTGAAGCCTCAGAGTAACATTTGTTGCCTTCCTGTTGTTGGACTGAAGATCCGTGCTCAGTGATGTGCAGCAAGGATCGATTGTGGGTGCACTGCTGTTTATCATTTATATAAATCATTTGCATATGAATATAGGAGGAGTGATTAGTAACTTTGCAGATGACACCAAAACTGATGGTGTAATGGACAATGAAGAAGGTTATCTCAGTATATTGGGACCTTGATCAGGTGGGCCTAGGAGTGGCAGATGGACTTTAATTTAGATAAGGCAAATCAGACACTTAATGGCAAGATCCTGAGATTGTTGTTGAGTAAAGAGACCATGGGGTGCAGGTTCATAGTTTCTTAAAGGTGGAATGCAGACAGAGTAGTGAAGAAGGCATTTGGTACGCTTGTCTTTATTTGTCAGTGCATTGAGTATAGGAGTTGGGATGTCATGTTGTGGCTGTACAGAATATTCTTAGGCCACTTTTCAATTCTGGTTTCCCTGCTGTGGGAAAGATGTTGCTAAACTTGAAAGGGTTGAGAAAGGATTTACAAGGATATTGCCAGGATTGCAGGGTTTGAGCTAGGGAGAGGCTGAATAGGCTAGGGCTTTCTTCCCTGGAGCTTTGGAGGTTGAGGAGTGACTTCATGGATATTTTATAAAATCAAGAGGGGCATGGAAATGGTGAGCAGCCAAGGTCTTTTTCCCAGGGTAGGGAAGTCTAAAACTAGAGGGCATAGGGTTAAGGTGAGTGGGAAAGATTTAAAAGGGATTTGAGGGAAAACCTTTTCAAGCAGAGGGTGGTGCATGAATTGAATGAGCTGTCAGAGGACATGATGGAGGCTGGTACAATAACAACATTTAAAAGGCATCTGGATGGCACATGAATAGAAAGTGTTTAGAGGGATATGCGCCAATGCTGGCAAATAGGATTAGATTAATTTAGGTTATTAGGTCGGCATGAACAAGTTGGACCAGAGGATCTGTTTCTGTGCTATACACCTCCATGACTTTCTATGTTATCTTCTGCTCTGTGGATTATGATCACTCTACTCTGAACCATCTCCCATAGAGAGATTTGAACTTCTTCCACCTATGTACACTGCCAAATGCTCTCCTGTTATATTAGTACATCTGGTCTCAACTGAGATTCGAGCTTTGGCTGTGAATGTCATCAGCTTTCCTTTTTGCACAAGGACTGCTATCTAAAGAAACATCTGCTTCCAGAAGGACATGTTTCTTCCTGTTGTAGTATAAGGCTCATTGAGACGATATTGTAGCTTTAAGAGGTGTATTTTGGTCTGGTTTCTTTTTGAGAGATTGCTCAGTGTCTGTTTTCCAATCTATGAGAAGATAAATCACTTGTGAAGCCTTGGGTTTTATTTTAAAGTTGGAACAATAGAAGCAAGCTGAGTGGGTGTAGTCAAGCTCCTACCCACAGAAACAGGGATTTTAGGTTGAGCTTTCAGCAGTTGCTGTTGAGGTCTTGATATGTGGAAGCCTTTTTTTTTGACCCCTCTCAGTTACAGCCAAAAGCTGGGAGTTCTCTTCCTAGGATAGCATGTGAGACAAAATCTGTTTTCTGAATTTACCTTTTGCCAATTGTGTGGTTGAGATGTTACTATATTGGAACATTTAATTAATAATAGTTTCTGTATCTATTATTCTGTTAAGTTTTCCTATAGAGTTAAGTTAATCAAAGTTCTTCTTTCTTTTGTTATATTTTGACTATAGTATTTCGCTTAATGTTGGATAGGTTGACCAATTGAATTGTATCTGGAACATAGCACCTAACATTTACCTTTAAAATAAGAAAACGTTAAGGTCTAGGCTACCTTCTTAATATACTTTGAGGGGTCTAGTCTCATCTATAACGATTCTATCTTGGCACATTATCTTTTTGAGTTTGTTGAAACTTCTGTCATGTGACCCTGACCACTGATCCTCCACATCATCTTCATCAGCTATCACAGCTTTGCTCTGCAGCCCGACGTAAGATATAGGAACAGAATGAGGATATTTGGCCTATATAGCCTTCTCTGCCATTATATCATGGCTGATATATTTCTCAGCCCCATTCTCCTGTCTTTTTCGCATAACAATTCATGCCTTTAAGACCTCTGGGCTCTCTCATTTGTCTCCCATCCCTCAGGGCTTCCATCCCAGAGGTGTGTCTTGTCTAGTTTTCATTGTATTACACTAAGCACAAATAGATGCAAGAATTTCTACCTTACAAAGGTGGGGTGAATGTTGTCAACAGTGAAGATTCAGTGTCTAATTTCATATTCCGATAGTTATTTCTGACACTGAGCTTGCTGAAAACTTTTGCCCTGCCAGTACTGGTGTGACTTCTTCAGTGTTCAAAGAGCATAATGATTGCCTATTATTGAGATTCAGTTGAGATCTTTTGAATCCAGGCAAAAATTCTTAGCTTCCCAACTGTGTTCCCTCTCACCACATTTACCCAATCTGTAGGCTGTGTCACTCTAGCAATCACTTTCTTTTCTGAATATAGGTTTGCTCGCTGAACTAGAAGATTCATTTTCAGACATTTTGTCACTATACTAGGTAACATCTTCAGTGAGCCTCCGGACGAAGCACTGCTTTCTGTTAATATGTTTGGGTTTCCTTGGGTTGGTGATGTCATTTCCTCTGGTGATGTCATTCCCTGTTCTTTTTCTCAAGGGGTGGTAAATGGGGTCCAAGTAAATGTGTTTGTTGATAGTTCCAGTTGGAATGCTTCTAGGAATTCTTGTGCATGTCTCTGTTTGGTTTGTTCTATGGTGGATGTGTTATCCCAGTCTAAGCGGTATCCTTCCTTATCTGTATGTAAGGATACTGTATGTAAGCAGAATGCTCAGAGAAATGATTAATGATGCCCTCAACAGACTCCGTAAATACAATCAGGAAATTTTGCACCAAAAATATTTTCTCACTCATGCAACAGACCATGGATGGACAGACACAGTATAACAAGCCATAGATATTAGATAGCAACAAACATAGAAAAGGAAAAAGCTAGACCTGCAGAAAAAACTAGACAAACTTACACAAAATAACAACACAGAAGCATGGATAGAAAACTTATCTGACCGACCCTTAACAGACACTGAAAAAGCCATCTTAGTAAGAGGATTAAATTACAACTTCCAAGATGCAGACAAGAAAGATTTCGTAGCAGCATTAGAAACAACACTGAAAGAAAACCAACTCACAGAAGAAATCCAGCAAACTATCAGACAGGTAGTTGCACCACCATTAAGCAGGAAAAAAGAAGGAAACACACTCCATACACAAGAAAAGAAAGCACTAGAAAGACTAAAAAAAATTTTAAAACATTATTATCCTACCTGCAGACAAAGGACGCTTGACAGTCATTTTAAGTCAAAGAGACTACATTGAAAAAGTGAACACACTACTTGCACATACCAACACTTACCAACAAGTGGCGATAGCCTCAACCCCACAACCCGAGAACCGAATCACAGCCCTACTTAAAAAAACTTCAGAAGTCTGGAGAAATAAATAAGACCAACTTCCAAAAAATGAAACCAGATGGATCCAGCAGACCACACTTCTATGGATTACCCAAAAATTCACAAACCAGGGGAGGCCCAAACCACTCCACCCAAGAATTCCTGAAGACCATCAAAGACACCAGGATTGAAGAGGATGAAATAATGGTCTCCTTTGACATAACAGCCCTGTTCACATCCATCAACATCAACCTGGCCAAGGAAACACTGACTACGCTATTAGAAGACCCAAAGTCACATTCACCAAGCACCACCAACTTCATCAGCAAGGACAGTTTTGTCAAGCTAAATATTGGTCCGACCAGGAAGCAATCATCCCAACATCCACAAATGAAGCTGCATCAGAGCATTATTTCAACAAGCCACGTCACACTGCAGCATAGAGGAACTATGCAGAACAAAGGAAAATCACCTATACAGTGTATTAAAAAGAGAACGGGTACCCAATAAATCAGTCTGCCGATCTCTCAGCAACTAACCATAACAAGCAGCCAAAATGTGTCCAGAAACCCTAGCCACTCTCCCCTATATCAAAGACATCTTGGAAATGACTGTCAGACTACTCAGACCTCTTGGCATCATGGTAGCCCACAAACCCGCCAACACACTAAAACAACAGCTAATGAACTTGAAAGACCCTATACAAACAAAAAGCAAAACTAATGTCATTACAAAATATTATGCAAGAACTGCAGCAAACACTACATTGGACAAACAGGCAGAAAACTAGCCACCAGGATACGTGAACACCAACTAGCCACAAAATGACATGACCCTTACATATGGATGAGAAAGAACACCACTTCGACTGGGACAACACATCCATCCTCGGACAAGCCAAACCGAGACATGCACGAGAATTCCTAGAAGCATGGCATTCCAACCGAACTCTATCAACAAACACATTGACTTGGATCCCATTTACCATCCCTGAGAAAAGGAACAGGAAATGACATCACCAACCTAAGGAAACCCAAACATAAATAGAAAGCAGTGTTTCATCTGGAGGTTCACTGAAGATGTTACCTAGTATGGTGCCGAAACGTCTGAAAATGAACCTTCCAGCTCAGCAAGCAAAACTACATCCAGAACCTCAACCTGAGCTACAAATCTTCTCAATACTCGCTAGCTTTCTTTTCTTCTATCTCTTAGTGTTTTCCGACAAATCTTCCTTTAAGTTCTGTTGATACTTCACGTAGGGTTTAGTGCGGATGTGATAAAGTCCTCAAAACATCCAACTGTTTCATCGAAACATATTGGGTACCTTTTGCATCACATCTTTGCATCTGATTCGAGGTACTTTTCAATGGTGTACTCACTTTATCCCTCAGTGTAATCTCCTTTCCCCTCCATGGTTTACTATGAAAATCTGTGACTCTTCACAATTGCTTAGCTCTGATATATCAAGTAGATCATTCAGTTAATGTTTTTTTGTGTTCCTCTGATTTGGGGTTCTCCTAGCTGTCAAATCCCAGATCACTCTGTGTGCTGTTAGCATGACAGTGTTCTGTTTCAGAATGCCTTTTATTGGGTAACCATTTTCTTCCAAACTTTCCCTGTGTTCCCCAGTATGTTTTCATCCTAGAGTTCATGTGGGTTTATATCTCCCCTCTTCCTGAACTGAATCATTAAGTGATATTTTTCTTTAGCGGGTTTTGAGAAGATTTGTAATTCAAGTTGAGTTTCTGGAAGTAAACTTGCTTGCTCGTTTTCAGGCATTTTGTTACCCTACTAGGTAACATCATCAGTGAGCCTCTGGTGAAGCACTGGTGTTAGTGACCTGCTTTCTATTTATGTGTTTAGGTTTCCTTGGGGGTTGGAGATGTCATTTCCTGTTCTTTTTCTCAGATGGTGGTAAATGGGGTCCAAGTTAATGTGTTTGTTGATAGAATTCCAGTTGGAATGCCATGCTTCTAGAAATTCTCGTGCGTGTCTCTGTTTGGCTTGTCCTAGGATGTGTTGTCCCAGTCAGTGCGGTGTCCTTCTTCATTTGTATGAGGAAGAGACATGCATGATAATTCCTAGAAGCATGGCATGCCATCCAGAACTCTATGAACAAAATATCAACTTGGACCCAATTTATCACCCTGTGGAAAAAAGAACAGGAAATGACATCACGACAGGAAATGGCATCACCAACCCAAGGAAACCTAAACCCATAAATAAAAAGCAACTCACTAACACCAGTGCTTCACCGGAGGCTCACTAATGATGCTACCTAGTATGGTGACAAAATGTCTGAAAATGAACCTTCCAGCTCAGTGAGTAAACCTACATCCAGATATTTTCCTTTCTTTGAGAACTGCTGCATCCAAACGTTTGAAGTAGTTGTATAGTTCTTATGTCTAACGTGTTCCCAAACTCACTGGCATCTTCCAGAGTATGGATGTTTTGGTTTCTTTTCGACTGACTATCACAATCTTTCTTTGTTCCGTCCATCTTTTCCCAGGGATTGTCTTATTGATAAGCTCTGCAGATTGTTTTAAATGTGGGACACTTCCATGTCTTTTTCTCAATCTGGTGTACATTTATTTAGTTGCTATTTTACTGTGTCACCCCTGTTGCCTTTCCTGCAGTTTAACTGAAGACCGCCTTTTAGACAGTCAGTGTTTTCACACCTCTCTCTAGCCTTCATGTGCCCTGATATTGTTTCAGTCTGCAATATTGTGAGTTTGTTCTTTTTCATTAGCACATTCTGTACTTCAGAGTATGTGTGGCCTCCAAATTAGTTGATCTATTGGTCTTTCACCTTTGCCCTTAAATGTATGTATTTTGACTGCACTTTAATTTTGTTGGAAAGTTGCCAAATAGCTCAGCTAACTCCTGTCTGAAGCCTTGAAACCTATTCCAGTGCATCGAATAATTTCATTTGGGTAGAAATAAGTGCTAAATCTTTCAAAAATCTTGTTTGCGTTGTCTTAATTTGATTGTAATTTCCTAGCTGTGAAATAAATGTAAAGCTTTGTCTCCTGACCCTTTGAAAGCTGACCCTTTCTTCATTATTAATGCCATTTCAGGAAACTACTGAATGCCAATTGCGATTTTGAAAAAAATCTCAAATATATCTACAGTATTATCAGTTCTCAATTTATTATGGGTGGTACACTATGTTCATTGCAGTGCTGGTCAACATTCTTTATAGTTGATTTTGCACGATGCACACATGTTTGTTTTCTTTCTGTATCTGACACCAGTTTGCATCAATTTTGCCAGTCAGTATTATATTTGTTTAAAATGCTTTAGGCTAACCCACTGCTGCCAGTATATTGTGCTTTCTTGTCTTCAGGTTCCCAGATGTTTGACATAACCACATGTAAGACTTGCAAAGCAAACAGCTTTATAGAGTGATTGTCCATAATGCCAAGTGGTACCTGTGTGTGCATAGATTCAGCTTGTGACATCAGCTGGCCACACGAGGCTGGAAGAAGCTTTTGCACATGCACTGCTGATGTTACTGCACTTAACCTACTACTGCCTTGCCACTGTTGCTTTCCATTGTTTCAAAATGACTTTGGGTGCCTTTTCACTCATCCGTCCTCTTTGTGCCACCTTGAAGTGGCATTCGCAGCTTTGTTTTTAATATACCTGCCGTAATGTCAGATCAGAAGACTTCCAAAGTTGGTGTTGTGTTCGGCAAAACCTGACTCTCAAATGCATCCATGAATGTGGCTCCATTGGTACGCCTATATACAATTAGTTCCCAGTTTGTTAGCTACTAGCTCCATGTTATATAATATGAGGTGATTTTCAAAAACGTTATCTGCCCTCATGAAGATTGGTGTCAAATGTTAATAGTTAATGCTCCTGTAAATCAACTGCAGATGTTTGATTGTGCTAAATGTGCTATGGAAGTAGAAATTGTATTTTTCCACTCATACACAAATGTCGTTTGTTGGTTAGGTTGTCAGAGTGCTACGCAACTCCCAAATACTAACTAGAGACAAGGAAATCGGTGAAGAAAGTATAAAACATTTAGTTCAAAAGGAATTGCCTGAATATGTAGTTCTGGATTTTTTAGCATCTTATCAGGATTTTGAAACTGGTAAGAACTTAACAACATTATAAGAAAACCATTGTCTTTTTAAAATGAATGCTTTTAAAATATATATTAAAACATGTACTGTGTTATTATCATAGAAATCATCCTAAGGCTTGTTTCAATTCTGTCTGTTATTGTGCTTTAACTTAACAGGCAGAATATATCAAAATGTAATATGCCAGAAAATGTGTTATTGGAGCATGCTTGATAGAATTACAGGGAGCCAAGTTGGGTGTGTTCCCTAAACACATCCCGCTGTAGGGAAATTTTTACCAATAGCATCACCATATTCGGGTAGCTTGACCACAATTGTAAGGACTGTTTTACCAATGGTGGATTGAAACTGTACCTCATGAGCAAGCAGCCTACCAATAGCAGTGCCCTGGTAGGGGAAGAACATTTTAAGCATGGGTGGGGCGCTGTAGGCAAGAAAATTAGCACCCCACAATCCGAATAATATCTTGTACAGTTTTCCAAACTGGTACTTCTGCAAATACACAAAAGGGAAAAGAGTAACTTGGGAAAAATAGGGCCACTTAAAGATCAACAAGGATGTCTATGTGCAAAGCCACAAGAGATGGGTCAGATCTTAAATGGATATTTCATGTCAGTATTTACTGTCGATGTCTTGAAGAGAGTCTGCATTACAGAAGAGGAGGTGGCTAGAAGTCTTAAAATGTATGAATGTAGATAAATCCCCAGGACATGATAAATATATCCCAGGACTTTATGGGAGGCTAGGATGGAAATTGCAGGGCTGCTAGCGGAGATATTTGTATCAATGACAGCCACAGGTCAAGTGCCTTAAGATTAGAGGGTTGATAATGTGGCATCATTATTTAAGAAAGGCTGCAGGGAAATTCCTGGGAACTACAGACTGGTTAGCCTAAGTTCTTCAGGAGATTCTGAGAGACAGGAGCTACAGGCATTTGGAGACGTAAATACTGACATGAAATATCCATTGAAGAGGCAATGACTCCAATGGGAGAGTCACCATGGCTTAGAATCATGTGGTGAATCATGTGGTAAATCATGTCACATGAGCTTTTTTGAAGGGGTGATCATAAAAGTAGATGAAGGCAGTGCAGTAGATGTTGACAAGGTACCACTGTATAGGTGGTTGAGTAAGGTTAAATCTCACAGAGATCCAGGGAGAGCTAGCCAATTGGATACAAACTTGGCTTGACCATAGTAGAGAGAGGGTGTTGGGAGAGGATTGTTTTTCAGACTGAAGGCCTGTGACCAGCAGTGTGCCACAGGGCTCATTGCTGGGTCCACTGTTATTCATCATTTATATAAATGAGTTCAATGAGAATTTAGGAAGAATAGTGAGTAAATTTGTGGATGACACCAAATTTGATAGTGGACAGTGAAGATGATTTTCTGGGAACGCAGTGAGATCTTGATCAACTAGGCTAGTGGGCTGAGGAATGGAAGATGGAGTTTAATTTAGATAAATGCAAGATGTTGTATTTTAGTAAGGTAAATCAGGGTAGGACTTGTATGGTAGGGCCCTGGGGAATATTATAGAACAGAGATCTAGTGGTATGGATTCATAGCTCCGTGAAAATAGAGTCACAGGTAGACAGGTTGGTGAAGAAGGCTTTCAGAATGCTTGCTTTCATTGGTGAAACCATAGAGTGTCGGATTTGGGACGTCTTTTTACAGCTGTACAAGATGTTAGTGAGGCCATTTTTGGAGTACTGTGTGCAGTTCTGATTGCCCTATTATGAAAAAATATTATTAAATGAGAAAGAGTGCAGAAAAGAATTACTAGGATGCTACCTGCACTCCATGATTTGAGTTATGAGAATAGATTGGGTAGGTTGAAACTTTTTTTTCCCCCTGCTGAGTAGGAAAGGGAGTTGTGACCTTTATAGAGGTCTATAAAATCATGAGAGGCATAGATAAGATAGATAACCAGCAGCTTTTTCCCATGCTAGGGGAGTGTAAAATTAGAGGGACATAGGTTTAAGGGACAGAAGGTGGTGAGTGTTTGGAATGGACTGCCAGAGGTAGTGGTGGAAGCAAGTACAAATTTGTCATTTAAGAAACATTTGGGACAGGTACATGGATATGATAAGTATGGAGGGATATGGATCAAACACAGGCAAATAGGACTAGTTTAAATTGTGAAAATTGGGTAGCATGGGCAAGTTGGGGCCAAAAGGCATGTTTTCATGCTGTGGACCTTTGGCTGTACTTGGCGTTGGAATACTTTACAATATTTTCTTGCCTACCAGCTGCTAATAAGACTGACATCTCTCAGGCCAAACTGCCAATTGGAATATGAGGCCACCTCTTGTGAAGCATCTCAATGGGATGTCATGCTGAGGGAAGATTTGCTGGCCAATCATACAGTCTGGTGAAATGCATTTCCTGATGAGGTCAGGCCATTGCCCAATCAACACCATTCAACCCAATTTACCTTGGTTCCCTATTTCTGCTTTAACCTTTTTTGACCTAAAATTGGCTAAGTCAATATTCCCAATTGTGATCTTTGGACATACGGACTGTGCATATTTCTTGTCACGGGTTCAATTCCCACCTCAGGCGACTAACTGTGTGGAGTTTGCACATTCTCCCCGTGTCTGTGTGGGTTTCCTCCGGGTGCTCTGGTTTCCTCCCACAATCCAAAAATGTGCAGGTCAGGTGAATTGGCCATGCTAAATTGCCCATAGTGTTAGGTGCAGGGGTAAATGTAAGGGAATGGGTCTGGGTGGCTGTGCTTCAGCGGGTCGGTGTGGACTTGCTGGGCCGAAGGGCCTGTTTCCATGCTGTAAGTAATCTAATAATGCAACAAAAGCATTTTTTTAGTATTCTTTTACAGGATGCAGGCATCACTAGCTCGACCAGTATTAAATCCCTAACCCTAATTGCATTTGAGAGGTTCTCAAACCAGTACAGTGCTATACAATTCTTGAACTCGACATTTAATGTACTGAATCCCTCACTATCTGTATCCTGCAAGTTACCTTCGAGAGGAAATATTAGAATTGCAGGTCTGAGGCTAGAAATCGTGCAGTGAGTAACTCAAATTCTGACTCCCCAAAGCCTGTCCACCATCTATAAGGCACAAGTCAGGAGTGTAATGGAATATTCCCAACTTGCCTGGATAGGTGCAGCTCCAACAACACTCAAGAAACTGATCACCATCTCGGATAAGGGGTCTGCTTAATTAGTATTATATCCACAAACATCCACTTCCTTCACCATTGATACTCAATAGTGTGTACCGTGACCAAGATTTACTGCATAAATTCACCAAGGCTCCACAACAACTTCCAGTTTGAAGGATAAGGACAGCAAATACATGGGAACACCACCACCTTGCTGGGTGGTTCCCATTGAAACCACCCAGCAATCTGATTTAAAAATATACCACCAACCTTGCTGGGTCAGAATCCTAGAACTTCCTCCCTAAGGGCATTGTGGGTCTACATTGCACATGGACTACAGTGTTCAAGAAGGAAGCTCACCATCACCTTATCGAGGGCAAGTGGGTTTGGGAATGGATACCGATGATCAACATGGAGGAGTGTGTTGAAGGTGGTGAGAGGGAAGCAATCTGTGGGAAGCTTCCTTCCCCATACTGCCAGACTGATACTGTCAGACCTCTTGGGGTTCAGAGTCAATATTGAGGATTCTCAGGGTCCTTCTCTCCTGAGGACTATACTGCCATTTCAGGCCTGGTTATGGTAATGTGTGGGACCTTGTGTGTAAGGTATGATACAGTGAGAATGATTATGACATGCTGATACTTGTCTAGTCTACAGGATAGCTCACCCAATTTTGATAAAAGCCCCTATATGTTTTTAAGAAGGATTTTGGAGGATTAATAGTACTGGTTTACCGTTGCCATTTTTGATGTCTTGGATATTGCCGGGTTGACCCAGTTGCATTCCTATCTTTAGGTATTGTACTGTTTTGATACAACTGTCTAGCTTACGAGGCCTTTTCAGAGAGTACTTAAGATTCAAGTTTCCTTTCCTAAAGGGATGAATAAAGCAGATGGGTTTTTAATTACAATTGACAATGTTGTTAATGGTCACAATTAGGCCATCTTTTAATTCCAGAATTATTCATGGAAATTAAATTCCACCAGTTGCTGTGGTGGGATTTGAACCTACTTAACATTACCACTACATCACTGAATCTCTATTGAATGGATTCAATCCAGTGAATTGATCATATCCATCTCAGCAAACTCACTTGTTTTCATACTTTTGAAAATATGTAGAATATTTGATACTTCCAGACTGTATATGCCAACCTAAACAAAAAATATAAGTTATTCAACTATACAAGTTTAAATTCAAATTAAATCATAATGAAACATCAATTACTGTGTTAACATGATCTTTATAGAAGTTGCATGGAATCCATTGAATTGTATGTGATGAGCTTCCAACTGAGTGAGGCACTTTTTACCCTATTGAAACAATGTATAACAGAAATGTCCATGTTGATGAATTCATTACTTCGTACTACAGAAGCAGACCACAAGCAGAGTCCTGAGGTAATTACTGGTGGCATAGAAACATAGAAAATAGGAGCAGATGTGGTCCAATCGGCCCAACAAGCCTGTTCTACAATTCAGTATGATCATGGTTGATCATGTATTTCACCACCATATTCCCATTTTCTTTCCCTACTCCTTGATATCTTTAGCCACTAGAAATCTGTTTAGTTTATTTCTTAAACATATTCTGTGACTTGGTATCCACAGCCCTCTGATAGAGAATTCCACACCTTCTGAGTAAAGACATTTTTTTTATGAGATTCCCTATAGTGTAGAAACAGGCCCTTCAGCCCAACAAGTCCACACTGACCCTCCGAAGAGTAACCCACCCAGTCCTATTTCCCTCTGACTAATGCACCTAACACCACAGGCAATTTAGCATGACCAATTTACCTGGCCTGCACATCTTTGGATTGTGGGAGGAAACCGGAGTACCCAGGAGGAAACCCACGCAGACACGGGGAGAATGTGCAAACTCCACACAGACAGTCGTCCGAGGATGGAATCAAACCTGGGACCCTGGTGCTGTGAGGCACGTGCCGCCATTTATCTTCGTCTCAGTCCAAAATAGTCTACCCATGTCCTGAGACTGTTAACATTCCAGCCCCACCCAGGCCAAGGTAAATATCATTCTTGTGTCCAGCCTATTAAAATGTTATACGTTTCAATGAGATCCCTTGTCACTCTTCTAAACTCCAGTGTATAGAAGCCCAGTCAACTCATACCTCACATGACAAACCTGCCATCCTCGGAATTAGTCTGGTGAATTTTCACTGTACTCTTTTTATAGCAAGTTATCTTTTAGTTAAGGAGACCAAAACTGTGCACATTACTCTAGGTATAATCTCATCAAAGTCGTGTACAGCTACAGAAATCACTTACTTGCTGCTGTACTCAAGCCCTCTTGCAATGAAGGCAAACACGGCAATTATCTGCCAGTGAAATCTTAATTTATGATTATAATACAAGGACATTCAGATCCCTTGTACATCAACCTTTCCCAATCAACTACAATTTAAGTAAGACCCTGCCATTCTGTTTTTCCTGCTGAGGTTGACAGCTACTTACATGTCCCGCTATGGCAGATAGTAAAATTTCAGTGCAAGAAAAATCTGGAATAAAAAGCTAGCCCAATGGCAGTCATGAAAATAATGCTGTAAAAACCCCATCTGGTTTTCAGATGTACTTTAGGGAAAGAAACTGCTGGCCTTACCTGGTCGGGCCTACAGTAACTCCAGATCCGCAGTAATGTGGTTGACTCTTAATTGCCCTTTGGGTATATAGGACTGGGCAATAAAGACCAGAGACACCCACACCCCAGGACCAAACAAAATTGTCTGTTTATCTTATTATATCTGTGTAGGCCTCATTCAATTTTCTTCCCCTCAGTCCACCGCTGTGTAGATTATAGCAATTGAAGTGCATATCCAAATTGTTATTAAAGGCCCTTACAGTTTCTTTCTCTACCATGCAACATGGCAGTAAGCTCCAAACCTCATTACCCTCTGGATGAAAGCATTCTGTTCAATTCCTTTCTAATCCTTCTGCCAATTACTTAAACTTCATGCCCTGGTTATTAATCTCTCCGACAATGGAAATCTCTTTTCCTAACCACGATATCCAGGCCCCTCATAATTTTATACATTTCACTTAATTCTCTCTTCAGCTTACTCCAATTTCCCCTTGTGGCTAAAAAATGGCATTCGCAGAAACATCTTCTTAAATATCCTTTGTGTCCTGTCTAATCCGAGAACATCTTTCTTGAATGTAGTCATCAGACATGGACTGCAGCACTTTAAGGAGGCAGCTCATCACCACCTTCTCAAGGGCATTTAGGACAGGTGATAAATGGTGGCCCTTTCAGCGATTCGCAAGTCCCAAAAGAGAATTTAAAAATACTACAGTAAACTTTGTTTAACCGGCACTTTATGAATCAGCACTTTTGATAAGCCAACAAAAATTATATACTTCAACTACTGCAAGGTTTATTTATCTCAATGTAAATATGCTTATTCAATCAGGGAGCCACATGAAAATATCAACATTTATTCAACTTTAAATTGATTTCTCCTCAAATGTTGTAATCTACTGTGATGTCTGAGTCGTCATTTGAGGATGCGAGTGAGAAGGTTGTCTGCCATTAAGTTTTATTTCAGACATTGCAATAATATTTAAGTGATTTATGATTTAAATAAAGTATAATAATGCGTATATCCCCATTACTTAGTGTTGTTACATTAATTATGTAGACCTCTTGATTATCTGGAAAATTCAATCAATTGGCACACTCCTGATCTTATGGGAGGCGATAATACAAAGTTTACTGTCAATGCAGTATTCCAGCCTTTTTAAAATTATGGGACATGGGTGACACTGGCTGGGTCAGCATTTATTGTCCATCCCTAATTGCCCAGAGGACAATCAGGAGTCAACCACATTGCTGTGGGTCTGCATTCACATATAGACCAGACCCATAACAAATCTAAACTGCCTTTGTAAATGATTTATTTTGTCCATCAGAACATTTTCCAATGGCCTGTTCTCCCTTGGTCTGTTCATTCCTCTTATTTTAAGCAACAATGCTTTTGCAAAATTAGTTTAAGAGATTTTATGTAAATTCTTTATAAAATGAAATCAAACATTTACAACAGTCAAATCGAGTGCAAAATTTTAATTTGCTTCTTTCATAAAATGTCGTTTTTGTTGCTCATAACCTTGCAGAAAATGATGAACTTCTGCCAATCTTAACTACCATACAAGGAGAAAAAGTGGAAGAGGAGGAAGAAGGAACCAAACCAGTTGCACCAAAAGAAATTCCAAATTTTGTGTCATTTTACAGGAAGGTTGCACAATCATTGAACTCTGTCCAGTTTCTCAATTACAATAACCACCTCCGTAGGCTCTATAACATCAATCTACTTCCAAGTAAGATGTTTGCAAGTTGTTCTGTGTGTGTTTTGTAATGGACCAGGCCAGAACCCTCAATATATTTTAAGAAAGTAGCCTAGACCCTAACTTTTTCTTATTTTAAAGGCACATGTGAAGTGGGTGTTCCAGGTGTGATACAACTAGTCAAACTACTTGGCTTTAAGTAAAACAGAATTTATTTAAACACTACAGTTGAAACACGAACAAAAGAAAACAGAATTTAGAATAATTTAACTATTGGAAAACTTAACTGGACCGATACAGCAACTTAACTAATTAACTGTTCCAAGACAGTGACATCCCATTAACACACCCCTTCCAGAGAGAGATTTCAGAAGAAAGTCAGAGGAATTCTTTACTGAAGCTTGTAACTCTCTTGGGCTCACACACCTTGTGACTGCTACAGCTCAAACAAGCTTAAAAAAAACCCTGAACTGGCCACTCCATTTCTATTGGAAGCTAGACTTTTCTGCACCTCTGCCTTTACATCTCTCCAAAAAAATCAAGGACAAAATAACTTTATAACATGACAGTGTTGTCACAGTTTGACAAAGAAAGAGCCCAAATGACTGCAGCAATTTGTGATGAGATACTCATGATTTTCTGAATATTTACAAAAAATAAATTAATATAACTAGTAAGGGTAAAGTTACTGCACTGGGTTGCTGTCTTGGAAAGCTGGTGGTTTATTATGAGAGTCACCACCCTTCAGAAGAATGGAGAGGTTTAGAAGGTGGAACCTTCCAAGTGACCTCAGCCACTGTGGGAATTGAACCCACACTGTTAGCATCACTGCTTCACAAACTAGCCATCCAGCCAACTGAGCTAACCAATCCCCTGAGTAATGCAAATAATTGCTAAATAATCAAAGGAAAGAAGAAACAGACTGCAAGTAGAGCAATAGATAAGAGCCAATAACTGGAGTCCATGGCTACATGGGGCTCAAGATCTCGGCTCTGTGCACAGGCCATGGCACGCCAAGGGTTAGCAGCAAGGCCCATGATTAAAGTTCCTCGTCCTGACTGTAGGCACAATTGAATGGGCTGATATTGGCCACTCATTGCAAGTTGCTGGTAATGCACTCACCCAAAGCCCAGGATGATGAGGGACTCAGCCCAAAGGTGAATCACGCAGGGGCTAGTGATACCTGAGGTGAAGTTCACAAGGGAAGGGACCGGCAGCAAGGGTATGAGAGTAGCCTTCTGCAATGCCTCCCCCTTTTCTGGGTGCTGATTAGGCATTGATTCCCTAACTGTTAGGGATCCTTCATGGAGTCCTGCAAGCAACCACAACTGGGTTTGCTTTTCAGGCTCCTCCATGTAGCAAATCCCCATCTGCCACTGGGTGAACATAAGCAGAAGTGAAACATGGATCTTGCGTGACCTCTCGATGCTCAGGAGGGCATAATTGATGCAGAACAGGATCACTATTCCTTGCATCTGATTAAATGCACCCTATTACAAAACCTGTCTTTGTCGGGTGTAGTATGGCTATCAAACTTTGCCCTGTGAATACAAGTTGAGTGGGAGGAATTAAAATCGAAGAGCGTGGTGCTGGAGAAGCACAGCCGGTCTGGCAGCATCCAAGGAGCAGGAGAGTCGATGTTTCAAATATAAGCTCTTCATCAGGAATGAGGTGGTGGCCCAAGGGGGCTGAGAGATAAATTGGAGATGGGTAAGGCTGGGGGGAAGGTGGCTGGGAATGCAATAGGCTGATGAAGGTGGGGGGGTGAAGGTGATAGATTGGAGAGGAGGGTGGAGTGGATAGATGGGAAGGATGATGGACAGGTAGGAAAGTTCAAGTAGGTGGTGTTGAAATGGAAGATTGGATCTGGGATAAGGTGGGGGGGGAGGGGAAATGAGGAAACTGGTGAACTTCACATTGATCCTGTGTGGCTGGAAGGTCCCAACGTGGAAGACCAGCTGTGCTTTTTCAGCACCACACTCTTCGACTCTGATCCCGAGCATCTGCAGTCCTCACTTTCTCGTGGGAAGGATTAAAACAAAAATATTGGAAAGTGGTAATCACAGGTGAAGATATCATGTGTGGTGAGTATGTAGGTAAGATTTATTTTTAATTACATTGGTGGGCGGAGTAGCAAAAGTTTACCATGGACAGGAGATGGGAGTGGGTAGGGGTTTGAGGATGGGTGAAGACTAAATGGTGCAACAACTTCTAAAATAACTGGGCCAGCTGAATCTTACAGTTTATTTGGATAAGAGCAAGCAAGTCAAATGTAATGAAGTGATTCTTGCTGTGAAGGTGAACATGTGTTTTTGCTGAATCTTACCAAACTTGCTGTATTTATTGCCATTCCTGCCTCTAGCATGAATCATATCAATTCCAGCCCCATCTTACCATACACTATTCCTGGAGGAACTGCACTCAGAATTGACAAGCATCCTAAATGCAGGCGGAATCTTTAAAAGGTTGCTGTTCATCTGGACAAGCACTGTCAGTCTAGAACTGCCCTATGAGGTTCCTGACATTTTCCCCAGACATGGCAGACAAGGAGAAATCAGTGGCCTGCTTTGAGGGCAGGTTTCCAGAGCTGCTGCTGGACTGGTTGGTGCACAGCAGGGATTTCCTTCTCACCCAGGACCAGCCTTGGAGTCCATGGCACCAGACCATGCTCAGCCTGGTCCCAGGTTGCCGGCTGGATTAAAGAAGGATCAGCCACGTAGAGGAAAGGTCAGACCTGCAGGAAGAAGGCCAATGTCCTTCTCCACCTTGCCAGTGCAAGTGCACAATCTTCTGTTTGATATTTCACACTCATTGTATCTCTGCGATTGTACTTTTCTCCCACCAAAGCTCGTGCTGTGTAAATCTCACTACTGCCTGCAATATTCTACCCATTTCTACCATCATGCCCTCTGTGCTTACCTACTCACTCACTCAGGACACTTCCACCTGAACCAACAGTAATAGCTGTGTCACACACATTTATCTCCATACTTGTCTCGTTATCTCAATCTCAGAGAAAAGAAGCCCACAATAGGACAGAAAGAGTTAGTACAGGTGATGAGCCACAGAGCATTCAGTTCCTCACACCTCGTGAGGACTAGATCCTGACTGTGACCACCCCAGCATGGCTTAGTCTGGTATCAGAGGCTGCCCTTGATTTACTCTGCCTGGACCCCTAAGTAATGGATATCTCCCTTGACTTGACTGAGGCCTAGTGACAACCAAAGCTTCCTAGTTTTGTGTCAGCTCTAAACAGCATGAATAAAAAGTAGTACATGAGCCTGTTATCTTTGGCTGAGTGACAAAGTGCAAAAAGGTAATGCAAAGGAAGGTTGCAGTTAGGTGAGTGAGTACTATGATAACACATGGAGTGACTCGAGATGCAGCCTGGTCCACTCCATGTGCTGAGTGTGTGTCCCTGAGTATAGTGTCCTTGCTGCAGCATTACAGTGGTAGTTGCTGGAGCAGGCCGGCATGCAGAAACATCATGTAGTGGATCAGACGGTTCATAGAGGCTGGCATATATTGAATGTCAATGTACATGGACGAGAGGTGTGTGTGGATGTGCCTTGAGATGTTGGTGGCTGGTGGCAATGAGCCGAACACACCAAGAACCTACTCTGGTTTTCCATGTCGAGTTTCCCCTCCAGCTTGTTGAATTTGGTAAGGTTGTAAATGGAATATTAATGAGGTGAGTTGGGCTTTCTGCAAGGACCCGAAAGAGCAGTTATTGCTGTCAATTGGTAACTTGCAGCTGCTCAGTGAGAATTTCATGTTTAAAAATAAAGGGTGATTCATTTAAGAGAGATAGCAAAAGATCTCTTTTCTCTCAGCGGGTTATAAAAGACAGTAGAAGCAGAACCCTTGAATATTTTCAAGGCAGAAATAAATCAATTCTTAGAAGCAAGGGAATGAAAGGTTATAGAGATAGTTGGGAATGTGAAGTATATCAAGTCAGCCATGATTTATGTGAATGGCAAAGCAAGTTGAGGGGATTAGGGAAGTCCTCAATTCAGCCAGGAGCTAGTGAAGGTTATGCCTAACTTAGTGGAAGAGTCACTGGGGTGTATAACAGAAGATGAACATTCATCTGTCACAGTAGTTTTCCAGGAAAAATGAACAAGCCCAAATTTTAAAATTAGTCCATTCCCAATACAAAGGGAAAAGGGAAGAGGTCATATCCACAGCAGATACCACCAGTGGGGATCACCAAGCATACACCAATGAGTTAAAATACAATGACCCATTGGGAGATCAAAGCAACAGAAGTATATTTCAAACCATAACCTGTACGTTCAGGTTGATGTAAAGCTCAATGAGAGTGAGGGGCTAGATCCAAATCCAGACACTCCACAGAAGGCAAAAATCAGGTTACTACCCACTAACTTAAAAGTCAAATCTTTACAAATACCTGGAGTCAAGTAGAACCTTAGAACTGATAGTGGAGGGTTAAAATTCAGTGAGGCAGCACAGCTCAGTGAACAAGTCAATGTTGTACAGTAACGAAGAGGATGCCACTCTCAAATCAAATTTAAAACCAAGTTTAAGGCAAGCAGAGCGAATGTGGGATGTGAGTTTTTTTGTGCATTTTACCTTATTTCATCCTAACCTGATAATGTTACACTCACTGTAAACAAAAGTGAGAAATATTGTTCATAGTCCATTCCTCATGGTAGGTATCATAATAATGTAATATATAGAGTACTAATCTATGATTCCAATTTGTCAGTTTAATACTTGTGACATCCATAGACAAAAACACTGACTTAAAAATGGCCACAGAAATTATACAACCCACACAGCTAAGTTAATGAAACTGTAAGTAAAAAATGGGGTCTGCAGATGCTGGAGATCACAGCTGCAAATGTGTTGCTGGTCAAAGCACAGCAGGTCAGGCAGCATCTCAGGAATAGAGAATTCGACGTTTCGAGCATAAGCCCTTCATCAGGAATTGGACCAATTAAATACAATTTTTTTCAAAAGCATTGAACTCCGTCAGTCAGACCCCTTGCTTAGCCTGACAAGTTCCTCTTCTCCTACATAAGTTACATTTTTATAAGTATCATCACATGTTGGAATTGAAACATTTACTGCAGTTGGCAGCTTAGAGATAATAAACTCCAGAGATATGGAAAACAATGTTTCAAGGAATTTTTGGCTGACCAAGAGAACTGGAATTAAGAATGCAGAATTAGATATGGAATTTGGTAGGGGTTGATATGGGCAACGGTGAGATTTTTTTGCAGGAGTGGGCAAATAGTCTTCCGAGTCCTTTCTTGATATGGGAGCACTTTGCTACACTTGTCAAGGCAAGAGGAATTTCTCACCGAACAGGCAAATTGCCAATTAAGGAGAAATTATAGCTTGTTGAAATTGTAACTATCTTAGCTAATATGCGAAATAAGCTGGATGTTGAGAATTCTTGACGTGGAAATCAGAGTGGGTCCTTGGTAACTTCAGTTCAATCTTTGTTCCAAAGGACCTCCGTGTAGTAATCTCAGGGTATGCTCCATGGGCACGAGTCACACACCCTACATTCACAGACATTGGCATCTCACATGTGCCAACCTCTTAAAACCCTCATGACATATCTCCAATTAACTTAGAGAATATTTCTGCTCTTTCATGCTGCACCTCAGGCTGCACTGGCAATTACCATTGTAATTCCACAGAAAGTACTCTGTGCTCAGAGACACACTCCCAGCTCATTGGGCTGGACCAGGCTGTGCCTCTGGGCTCTTCACTCACCATCATAGCACTCACTCACTCTGAGCCTGACTGGATGCTCACACCGTCCCTGTCTTGCATTGCTTTGTCTTTGTGCAGGCACAAAGCTGGCAAATTTGCCATGGTTGTCAACAGACCTGTCAAGTCAAGTAGGATAGCCTTTGCTCAGGGCATCTTGGCACAATAAGTCAAGGACAGTCAGAGGCTGACTGGTCATGGTCAGTCAGCTACATATAGCCATCAAAGTCAAGCTTTTCTCTACATAGCTGCTGAGGAGCTGAATATCGGACAGTCCTCTACTCATTTTGAGTTTTTCTGCCATAGTATGAGCCTTTATACTGCTGTAGTGAGAGGGAGGCAGGTATTATGGGAAGTTAAAGTGAGTGGCACAACTGTTACTTTTGGTTCATGTGTTGAGGTACCTTGAGTGGGGAGCAGGCAGTGCAGATGACATGCAGGGTTATAACGTAGAACATAAAACATTACAGCGCAGTACAGGCCCTTCAGCCCTCGATGGTGCGTTAACCCATGGAACTAATCTGAAGCCCATCTAATCTACACTGTTCCATTTTCATCCATAGGTTTATCCAGTGACCATTTAAATGCCCTTAAAGTTGGCGAGTCTACTACTATTGCAGGCAGTATGTTCCACACCCCTACTACTCTGAGTAAAGAAACTACCTCTGACATCTATCCTATATCTATCACCCCACAATTTAAAGCTATGGCCCCTTGTGCTAGCCATCACCATCCGAGGAAAAAGGCTCTCACTGTCCACCCTATCCTCTGATTATCTTTAATGTCTCAATTAAGATTACTTACAGTGTGGAAACAGGCCCTTTGGCCCAACAAATCCACACCGACCCGCTGAAGCGCAACCCACCCATACCCCTACATTTACCCCTTTACCTAACACTACGGGCAATTTAGCATGGCCTATTCACCTGACCTGCACATCTTTGGACTGTCGGAGGAAACCGGAGCACCCGGAGGAAACCCACGCAGACATGGGGAGAATGTGCAAACTCCACACAGTCAGTCGCCTGAGGCAGGAATTAAACCCGGGTCTCAGGCGCTGTGAGGCAGCAGTGCTAACCAATGTTCCACCGTGCTGCCCACTAAGTCACCTCTTAACCTTCTGTCTAACAAAAACAGCCTCAAGTCCCCCAGCCTTTCCTCATAGGACCTTCCCTCCATACCAGGCAACATCCTCGTAAATCTCCTCTGAACCCTTTCCAAAGCTTCCACATCCTTCTGATAATGTGGTGACCAGAACTGTACGCAATACTCCAAGTGCAGCCGCACCAGAGTCTTGTACAGCTGCTGCATGACCTTGTGGCTCCAAACCTCAATCCCTCTACCAATAAAAACTAACACACCGTATGCCTTCTTAACAACCCTATCAACCTGGGTGGCAACTTTTAGGGATCTATGTACATGGACACAGAGATCTCTCTGCTCATTTACTCTACTAAGAATCTTACCATTAGCCTAGTATGCTTTATTCCTGTTGCTCCTTCCAAAGTGAATCACCTCGCATTAAACTCCATTTGCCACCTCTCAGCCCAGCTCTACAGCTTAACTATAGCCGACAACATCCTTCAGCACTATCCACAATTCCACTGACCTTAGTGTCATCTGCAAATTTATTAACTCATCCTTCTATGTCCTCATCCAGGTCATTTATTAAAATGACAAACAGCAGTGCACCAAAACAGATCCTTGTAGTACACCACTAGTAACTGAATTCCATGATAAACACTTTCCATCAACCACCACCCTCTGTCTTCTTTCAGCTAGCCAACTTCTGATTCAAACTGCTAGATCACCCTCAATCCTATGCTTCCATATTTTTGTGTAATAGTCTACCGTGGGGAACCTTATTAAATGCCTCATGGAAATGGCTTTACCCTCATCCACCTATTTAGTCAAATTCTCAAGGAACTCAATAAGTTTGTGAGGCAAAAAGCCTTGTTGACTATCCCTAATCAACTTATTCCTCTGTAGATGATCATAAATCCTATCTCTTATAACTTTTTCAAACACTTTACCCACAACTGAAGTAAGGCTCATTGGTCTATAATTTCTAGGGTTGTCTCTACTCCCCTTCTTAAACAAGGGAACAACATTTGCTGATCTCCAGTCTTCCAGTACTATTCCGGTAGACAATGACAACATAAAGATCAAAGCTAAAGGCTCTGCAATCTCTTCCTGCCTTCCGAGAGAATTCTAGGATAAATCCAATCTGGCCCAGGGGACTTATCTATTTTCACACTTTCCAGAATTGCTAACACCTTCTCCTGGTGAACCACAATCCCATCTAGTCTAGTAGCCTGTATCTCAGTATTTTTCTTGACCACATTGTCTTTTTCCTGTGTGAATACTGAGGAAAAATATTCATTTAGTACTTCCCCTATCTCCTCAGATTCCACATACAACTTCCCACTACCATCCTTGATTGGCCCTAGTTTTCACTAGTCATTTTTTTATTCCTGATATATCTATAGAAAGCTTTAGGGTTTTCCTTGATCCTATGTACCAATGACTTTTCATGTCCCCTCCCAGCTCTTCTTTGTTCTCTCTTTAGATCTTTTCTGGTTAACCTACAACTCTCAAGTGCCCTAACTGGGCCTTCATGTCTCATTCTAACATAAGCCTCCTTCTTTCTCTTGACAAGAGATTCAACTTCTTCAGTAAAACACGGCTCCCTCGCTCGATCACTTCCTTCCTGCCTGACAAGTACGTACTTATCAAGGATACACAGGAGCTGTTCCTTGAATAAGCTCCACATTTCAATTGTGCCCATACCCAGCAGTTTCCTTCCCCATCCTAAATCTTGCCTAATCACATCATAATTGCCTTTCCCCCAATAATAACTCTTGTCCTGCGGGATATACCTATCCTTTTCTACCATTAATGAAACATAACTGAATTATAGTCACTACCACCAAAGTGCTCACCTATCTCCAAATCTAACACCTGGCCAGGTTCATTACCCAGTACCAAATCCAATGTGGCCTTGTCCCTTATTGGCCTATCTACTTACTCCTCCAGGAAACCATACTCTGCACACATTTGGCAAAAACTGACCCATCCAAAGTATTGCATTTCCAATCAATATTTGGAAAGTTAAAGCCCCCATAACAACTAGTGTTACTCTCACTTTGATCCAGAATTATATTTGCTATCCTTTCCTCTACATCTCTTGAACTATTCAGAGGCCTGTAGAAAACTCTCAGCAGGGTGACCTCCTTTCCTGTTTCTAACCTCAGGCCATACTACGTCAGTAGACGAAGTCCTCATATGTCCTCTCTGCTACCGTAATACTGTCCTTGACTAACAATGCCACACCTCCCCCTCTTTTTCCAGTTTCCCTGTTCTTACTGAAACATCAATATCCCAGAACCTGCAACAGCCATTCCTGACCCTGCTCTATCCATGTCTCCAAAATGGCCACAACATTGAAATCCTAGAAACCAACCCACGCTGCAAGTTCACTCACCTTATTCCGTATGCTTCTGGTGTTGAAGTAGACACACTTCAAACCACCCTCCCACTTCCGGTGAACTCTTGCAACCTTGAAATCATATTTCTGACCTCCCTACTCTCAACCTCCTGGCCACTGGAACTACAATTCAGGTTCCCACCCCCCTGCTGAATTAGTTTAAACCCTCCCGAAGAGCATTAGAAAATCCCTTCCTTCCCCCCTCCCCCCACTACAAAGGATATTGGTACCCCTCTGGTTCAGATGTAGCCCATCCTGTTTGTAGAGTCCCGCCTACCCCAGAATGCGCCACAATTATCCAGGAATCTGAGGCCCTCCATCCTGCAGCATCCCTGTAGCCATGTGTTCAACTCCTCTCTCCCTGTTCCTCGCCTTGGCACAGGCAACAAACCAACGATAACAACTCTGTTTGTCCTAGCTCTAAGCTTCCAGCCTCGCTCCCTGAATTTCTGCCTCAAATCCCCATCCCTTTTCCTACCTATGTTGTTAGTCCCTGTGGGGACCACAACTTGGGGCTGCTCTCTCTCCTCCTGAAGAATCCCGAAAACACAATCCAAGACATCATGAACCCTGACACCTGGGAGGCAACACAACCCGTGAGTCTCGCTCGTTCCCACAGAATCTCCTATCTGTCCATCTAACTATGGATCTCCAATTACTAATGCTCTGCTCATCTCCTCCCTTCCCTTCTGAGCAGCAGGGACAGACTCTGTGCCTGAAACCTTACCCCATGGCTTAATGGGTAAGTCATTCCCCCCAACAGATATACTTGTTATTGAGGGGAATGACCACAAGGGTTCCCTGCACTGCCTGCCGGTTTCCTTTCCGTCTCCTTTTCAGTAACCCATCTGCCTTTTTCTTGTACCTGAGATGTGACGATCTCCCTGTAATTCCTCTCAATAATCCCCTCTGCCTCCCGAATGATCTGAAGTTCATCCAGCTCCAGCACCAGCTCCAGTTCCCTAACGCAATATTCGAGAAGCTGGAGTTGGGTGCACTTCCTGCAGATGAAGTCAGTGGGGACACTAGTGGTGACCCTTATCTCCCACATTCTGCAGGAGGAACATTTTATTGCCCTAAACGTCATCCCGACTGTTATAAATTCCCAAAGATACAATAGAAAAATAAAGAATATAAAAAAAGTTAGTTACCTTACCAATCCAGCACTCAGAATCCTTTGTTTTTGGTTAGAGGAGGAGAATGGGTGGGGCACACTACCTAAGTAGAGTTTCAGGTAATGCAACCACCCAAATATATTACTTCAGTTACTCAGCAGTCCCGTGTCTGCTCCTGCTCAGTGTGCGCTCTGCCTATTCACGAGGTAAGTTTATATAATTTTAAATTTACCTTTCCGGCAAGCCCCTGGTTCTCGCTGTCGGTCCTCCTACTGCTGCTGCCACCGGAAAATGGAGACCGCTAATTAGTAACGTTGGGGTTAGTGTGTGTGAGAGAATGTGATTTGATTTATTGGTATTGTCATATGTACCAAGACACAGTGGAAAGTACTGTTTTACGTGCTAGCCAGACAAATCATACCTTACATAAGTACATCAGGGTAATAGATCAGAATGCAGAATATAATATTACAGCTGCAGAGAAAGACCAACACTGATATATGTGAAGTCCTTTCATAAATCTGATAACAGCAGGAAGAAGCTGTTCTTGAATTTGTTGGTGCATGTTTTCAAACTTTTGTATATTCTGCCCAATGGAAGAAAGGGTGAGTGGGTCTTTGATTATGTTGGCTGTTTTTCCAAGGCATTGGGAACTGTAATCAGGATCAATGGAAGGAAGGCTGGTTTTCATGATGGACTGGGCTGCATTCACAACTGTGTGTACTTTCTTACAGACTTGGGCAGAGCAGTTGCCATTCCAAGCTGTGATGCATCAGGATAGGATGCTTTTTATGGTGCATCTTTAAAAATTGGTTGGAGTCATTGTGGACATGGCAAATTTCCTTAGTCTTTTAAGGAAGTAGAGACACTGGTGTGCTTTTTTGACTGTAGTGTCGATGTGGATGGACCAGGACATGTTGATGATATTTACTCCTAGGAACTTGAAGCTCTTGACCACCTCAGCACCATTGATACGGACAGGGGTATGTTTTCCAGTCTGCTTCCTGAAGTTAATGACCAGCTCCTTTGTTTTATTGACACAGAGGGAGAGATTGTTGTCTTTATACCACACCCCACTAAGCTTGCCAACTCTTTCCTGTACTCTATCTCGTCATTGTTTGAAATCCAACTCACCATGGTGGTGTCATCAGCAATTTGGACGGTGTTTCAAGCAATTGTGAGAGTGGTAGAACATGAACCTTGGTAGGGGAATACAGGAGCAGGCTTAGAGTGAGTGTAAAGTATCAAGGAGAAGATTGTGGCACTCATGCTGGTGGAGTGGATAAGGGCATTGACTTCTTCCTACAATAGAGTATTTCACCAGATAGCTGAGACTGCACTGACCTGGGTAGCAACTTTAGAGCAAACTGTATTTGGCTCCACTGCCAGTTCTGGTGGGAGAGGAAATACTGCAGTTGTACCATCCCATCCGGCAGGACTTTGCCCTCAAAGAAGGATTCCCTGTTTGCCATACTCAGGGCAAATAATAATAACTGTGGTGGACAATTCCAGACTGACAGTGGGCCTTTAAAACAGTGCAGGTGCATCTTCTGGGAGTGAGATTGCAAGTTGTTCTGGGAATAGTGCATGATAAGAAGGGGATAAAATTAGATATGAGCAATGCCGTAGGGGCAGGTTATGTAGTTACTGAGGTAAACTTCGTAAGATATAATGAGAGATCTCATTGGGCCTTACAGTGAGAACCCCTCCAAATAATTCAATGCAATTCAGACTTTAAACAAAAATGTGAGATTCAACCCCTTTTGTTTGGCTCCTTACTACTTAAAGTAAACCACTTTTTAATCAGAGAATTATAATCTCACAGAACAAAGAATTTCAACATTTGTCGTAAACAACTGATGAGGCTGAAAGGAGAGTTATTTAATCCTTTCTCCCTTGTTTATAACAGTACGTTCAAACCACTTTTATGCTATTTATCAGTGGCAAACATAAAGGGATTTTGGACAGATTGGCCATATTATCAAGAATGTGAAAATTCTGAGAATGATAGTTAATAAGCTGAACAATAAATAGTGTTATTCTATATTTGAAAACATAGTTGATGATTTGATAATAAATTTATTGTTTTTTCTTAGTTCGAAGTCTAGTTGAAAATATGAATGGTGAAGGGCCAGAATACCCTGATCCCAAGATTGCTTTTACTCAACCTTCTGAGGCGCAAATGCATGGAGGTAGATGGAAATACATTGTTCGTTCATCACTAGATATTGTGAGACCATCTGCAAATTTCATATTTAATAAAGAAATTCCATATGTAGCGCCATACATATTTTGAATTCAACTGATTTCATAGGTTTCCGTTTAATCTGTTTTTCTGTCAGTTTATTGTGACTAACATTCTACCATGAATTGATCCAACTAAAATTTTCTCTTTTTAATAACATAGGAGTCATAAATCAGATATAAGTTTAATCTTTTGGTTCCATTACTGGTAACCCTACAGTTTTTATTGCAAGTATTAATTCCCTGGATATAGGATGGTACATCCTAGGTTTGGAAATTGTGTGCACAATTGTGTGGGCTATGCAAGAGTGTGCAAAGCCATCATCAGTCTACAACTATCTTGTTTATTTCCCTTGGCCTTTTCAGGGCCCTCTCTTGCCTTTCCCTTCATTCCATGGCACACTCACCCCACTTGAAATGGGACAAAGGCTTTTAGCTTATCATGTAAGTTTGCGTTATGAACCAGCTTTTTCTGAAACATTGTGATGATGAATTTTGCCTTGAACAAGCTCTTACTCCCTGGTCATATTTCTGGCACCTGCCTTTCCTAAGCTTCTGGAATAGTGTTTTACCCTTTTGCACCTAATCACTCTGATATTCCTCTGATACTGCTTCTTCTTTAGAAGCCCTTGCTGTGTAATCTCCCAGCCCATCTTTCTGTTTCCCACTCTACCCTCCTCCTTCAACCTCTCGACTAGAATACTTCTCATCCTCTGTGATTTCTATCTCCGTCTCAGATGCCCATATTATTTGTCCCGTGAACTGACTGCCATTCTGTCCTTAAACATCACCTTCCACATAAATACTCCAAAGAAACTATTCAGCCCATTGTGCCTTTGTTGGATCATTGAAAGAGCCTTCTATCCTCTGCTCTTTGGCAAGATCTCTTTAAAAATTCTTCTCACTCAATTATGCGTCTAATTGTTTTTTTTCAATATTTCCATAAATGTTTTCAGTACATTTCAGAGCAGAAAACTTTTTTTTAAAATCCCCATATCATATCTGAATTTTTGCCAATTATTTTAAATCTGTTCCATTTAGTTTTTGACCTTCTTGCTTCCCTATTTTCACAAAGGCTGGCCAACCTTTTCAAAGGAGTTGCCATATCTTGTTTTCTCTCACCTAAGCAACTAATGAGCAAATTTTGGAAAGCTAAGGATTGGCACAATAATAACCATTAATTTTGAACTAAAAGATTAGTTACAAAGTAAACATGACTTGCTTCAAAACAAATGACAAAGCAATACATTTACAATTAAAAATGAGTAGATTAATAAAGATGACTATTAAAAGAAACCAAGTGGTAGAGCAAAATAATGAAAAAATATTTCACCATTTTGCTTAGGTACAATTAGAGACTGAGACAGATTAGGCCCCAAGTCCTGGTTACCAGGGAGGAGGAAGGGGACTGGAGTTATCATTGACTTTGTATTATCTATAATGGCACACATCCTGAGCTACCATGGTAGAATTTATATTTGAGTGGGGTTCAGAAGCAGCTTGCCTTTTTCTAATTTCGTTCAAGTTGATGTCTGTTAATGGTACAGCCTGTCCTTATTGTATGCCCCTAAATTCATGGAGAAGGTGGTGATAACCTGCTTTCTTGAACTACTGCAGTCCTTGATGCATAGAAATGTTTGTAGTGCTGTAAAGAAGGGAGTTTCAGCATTTTTAATCCTGCAACAATGAAGGAATGGCAATATATTTCCAAGTCAGAAAAATTTGTTGCTCTTGCTTACCAGATGGTGGATGTCTCATTACACTGATACCATTCCCCATCCTTTCGTCTGCTACATTGATGCCTGTTTTGGCGCCACCTCATGCTTCCGTGAGGAGGTTGAATAGTTCATCAACTTCATGAACACTTTCCACCCTGACCTCAAGTTCATCTGGACCATCTTGATCACCTTCCTCCCCTTCCAGCACCTCTCCATCTCCACTTCTGGTGACCGACTCAATGTGGACATCTATTTCAAACCCACAGACTCCCACAGCTACCTGGACTATACCTCCTCCCACATGTCCTCCTGTAAAACTATTCAAAATTCCTCTGCCTCTGCTGTATCTGCTCCCAGGAGCAGCAATTCCACTCCAGAACATCCCATATGTCGTCTTAATTTCAAGGACTGTAATTTCTCCTCCCACGTGGTCAACCGTGCCCTCCAATGCATCTCCTCCACTTCCCCTTGAACCCCACCCCTCCAAACACAACTGGGATAGAACTGCCCCTGCCAATCTCCAGATATAGCACATCATCCTCCACCATTTCCGCCATCTAGAGTCAGACCCCAACAGTCAGAGAAGTATTTCCCTTCCCATCTCATCAGCATTCCACAGAGACCATTCCCTCCACAGCCCCCTTGTTAGGTACCCACAGCCCACCAAACCACCCTCCACTCCTGGCAAATTCCCTTGCTGCCACAAGAGGTGTGAAACCTGCGGCCTCACTTTCCCCCCTCACCTCCATCCAAAGCCCCAAAGGATCCTTTCACATCTGTCAGAGATTTTCCTGCACATCCAAACACCACTTCTAATGTGGAGAAAGTGAGGACTGTAGATGCTGGAGATCAGAGTCAAAGAGTGTGTTCTGGGAAAGCACAGGCAGTCAGGCAGCATCCGAGAAGAAGGAGAATTGACGTTTTGAGCATAATCCCTTCAGGAATGAAGAGCTTATGCTTGAAGCATTGATTCTCCTGCTCCTTGGATGCAGCCTGACCAGCTATGCTTTCCCAGCACTACACTCTTCAACCTCATTAACCTAATGTGTCTGTTGCTCTCAATGTGGTCTCCTCTATAACGGGGAAACAGGATGCCAACTCACGGAACGTTTCTGGGAACATCTCTAGGACACATGCACCAAATAACCCCACTGCCCTGTGGCTGACCATTTCAAATCTCTTTCTCACTCCACCACTGCCAAATCCTAGCCGTCTGATGCCTGGAGGAAGAATGCCTCCTTTTCCACCTTGGGACTCTCCAAACACATGGCAACAATATCAATTTCACCAGTCTTCTCATTTCCCCTCCGCGCATCTCATCCCAGATCTAACCCTCCAATTTGGCACCTCCCTCTTGAACTGTCCCACATGTCCATCTTCCTTCTGACCTATCCGCTCCATCCACTCCGACCCATCACCACCACTCTCCACCTGCATCTACTTATTGCCTTCCCAACTACCGTCATCCCAGCCCCAACCCTGTCCTATTTATTTCTCAGCCCCCTTCTAACCCCCACACTCCTGATGAAGGGCTTATGCCCGAAACATTGATTCTCCTGATTCTTGGATGCTGCCTGACCTGCTATATTTTCCCAGCACCACACTTTTCCACTCTGATCTCCAGCATCTGCAATCCTCACTTTCTGGTAGATGTCTTGTGTTTGGAAGGTGTTGTTGAAGGAGGCTTGTAAATTGTTGCGGTAAATTGTTGCGGTGCATCTTGTTGCTGCACCGTGAATTGGTGAAGAGAGTGAATGCTGAAAGTAGTGGATGGGATGCCAATCAAGAAAGAACATAGCCACAGAAACTATTGTACTCTGAGGTAACCTTCTTCACTGTCCACTACACCTCTAATTTTAATGTCATCTGCAAACTTACCAACAGTACCTCCTATGTCCATATCCAAATCATTTATGTAAACAATGAAAAGCAGTGGACCCATCATAGATCCTTGTGGCACACTACTGGTCACAGTGGCCACACCCTCTGTCTTCGACCTTTGAGCCAGTTCTGTATCCTAATGGTTAGTTCTCCCTGTATTCCATGAGGATCCTGCGGCTGTATGCACTTTTATGTGTTTCAGTACATCCAACACCACCCCTTCTGTAATATGGACATTTTTCAAGATGTCACCAACTATTTCCCCAGATTTAATATCTTCCATGTCCTTTTCCACAGTAAACACTAATGCAAAATTTAGTATCTCCCCCATTCTCTGCGGTTCCACACATCAGCAGCTTTTCTGATCTTTGGGTGGTCCTATTCTTCCCGCAGTTACCCTTTTGTCTTTAATGTGTTTATAAAATCCCTTTGGATTTTCCTCAACCTTATTTGCCAAAGCTCTCTCATGTCCCTTTTTGCCCTTCTGATTTCCTTCTTAAGTATACTCCTACTGCCTTTATACTCCTCTAAGGATCTCTGCTGTCTATACCTGACATATGCTTCCTTCTTTTTCTTGACCAAACCTCAATTTCTCTCGTCATCCAGCATTCCCTACACTTGCCTTTCACCCGAACAGGAACATACTGTCTCTGGACTCTAGTTATCTTTTTGAAGAGTTCCCATTTTCCAGCCATTCCTTTATCTGTGAACATCCTGAGCAGATCAGTGACATTGGAGCTTATTCCTGATAAGTATGAGGTGAAACTTTGGAAGTGGTCATAAGACAAGGGAATACTCAATGAAAGGCAGGACAAAAGGAAGCTCAGAGGAACAGAGGAATAGTGAGGTACATGTCCACAGATCCCTGAAGTTGGTTACACAGATTAATAGGTAGTTAAGAAGGCTTCGGAACACGTGCTTTTATCCATCATAGCATTGATTAGAAGAGCATGGAACTTGTGTTGGAGCTGAACAGAATGATGGTTAGGTCACAACTGGGGTATTGTGTGCTGTTCCAGTTATCGCACTGAAGGAAGGATGTGATTGCACTGAAGGGGTGCAGAGATTTGCCAGATGTTGTCAGGGATGGAGTATTTTTGTGATGAAGAGAGACTGGATAGCTCGGGTTGTTGAAGCGATAAATGAATACTTTTTGTCAGTACTCACACTAGAGAAAGACGATGAGAACACTGAAATATAGGCTACTAGACTAGATGGGATTGAGGAGCATAGGGAGGAGGTGTTAGTAATTCTGGGAAGTGTAAAAACAGATAAGTCCCCTGGGCCGAATGGGATTTATCCTAGGATTCTCTGGGAAGCCAGGGAGGAGATTGCAGAGCCTTAGGCTTTGATTTTTATGTCATCATTTGTCTTCAAGAAAAGTGCCAGAAGACGAGAAGATAGCAAATGTTGTTCCCTTGTTCAAGAAGGGAAGTAGAGACAACCTTGGAAATTATAGACCTGTGAGCCTTACTTCAGTTGTGGGTAAAGTGTTGGAAAAGATCATAAGAGATAGGATTTATAATCATCTAGAGAGAAATAAATTGATTAGGGATAGTCAACACGGTTTTGAGAAGGGTAAGTTGTGCCTCACAAACTTTATTGAGTTCTTTTAGAAGGTGACCAAACCGATGGATGAGGGTAAAATGGTTAATGTGATGTATATGGATTTCAGTAAGGCATTTGATAAGGTTCCCCATGGTAGGCTATTGCACAAAATATGGAGGCATAGGATTGAGAGTGATTTAGTGGTTTGGATCAGAAATTGGTGGTGGTTGATGGGAAATATTCATCCAGTCGTTCAGTTACTAGTAGGGTACTGCAAGGATCTGTTTTGGGTCCACTGTTTGTCATTTATATAAATGACCTGGATGAAGGCATAGAAGGATGGGTTAGTAAATTTGCGGATAACACTAAGGTTGGTAGAGTTGTGGATAGTGATGAAGGATGTTGTAGGTTACAGAGAGACATAGATAAGCTGCTAAGCTGGGCCGAGACGTGGCAGATGGAGTTTAATGTGGAAAAGTGTGAGGTGATTCACTTATGAAGGAGTAACAGGAATGCGGAGCTCTTGGTGGTTTAGATGTGAAGAGAGGTCTCAGTGTCCAGGTAAATAGATCCTGAAAGTTGCCACCAGGTTGATGTAGTTATTAAGAAGACATATAGTGTGTTAGCTTTTATTAGTAGAGAGATTGCGTTTCAGAACCATGAGATCATGCTGCAGCCATATAAAACTTTGGTGTGGCCATGTTTGGAGTATTGTGTACAGTTCTGGTCACTGCATTATAGGAAGGATGTGGAAGTTTTGGGAAGGTTTCAGAGGACATTTACTAGGATGTTGCCTGGTATGGAGGGAAGGTCTTACGAGGAAAGGCTAACGGACTTGAGGTTGTTTTTGTTAGAGAGGAGAAGGTTGAGAAGTAACTTAATTGAGACATATAAGATAATCAGAGGGTTAGGTAGGGTGGACAGTGAGAGCCTATTTCCTTGAATGGCGATCGCTAGCACGAGGGGCATAGCTTTAAATTGAGAGATGATAGATATAGGACAGATGTCAGAGGTAGGTTCTTTACTCAGAGAGTAGCAGGGGCATGGAACACACTGCTTGCAACAGTAGTAGACTCGCCAACTTTAATGGAAATTAATTAGTCATTGGATAGGCATATGGATGAGAATGGAATAGTGTAGGTTAGATGGGCTTCAGATTGATTCCACAGGACAGCACAATATCAAGGCTGGACAGAAAGGTACTTTTAAGTTGGGTGACAGAATATGTAGGGGGGATTTGAGAAATATTTTCACCCTGAGGGTGGTGGGGTTCTGGAATGCCTGTTGAGGTGAGTTAGTTGAGGTGGGTAACCTCACAACCTTTGAAAACTGCTTGAATAAACACTTTAATTGTCATAAAATTCAAGGCTATGGGCCAAGTACTGGCAAGAGGGACCGGTATAGATTTAGTGTAGTTTTGGTGGTACAGACTTGATAGGCCAAAGGGCCACTTTTGTACTGCATAATTCTGTGATTCTGAGACTCCTATTAATATTCTATAATGCCAAGGAAGAAACTCCCACCGCTTTCAAATCTAAATCCCTGGCTACTTACATTTCCTTTAAATCCAAGTCCACATTCAACTGTTCCCATGTATTGCTCACCCCAATCATTACCGGCTTTTTAAGGCAGCTTTATTCCCTAAAATGCAATCACCAATGCAAAAATAATAAGAATTGCAGCAATCCCCCTTGATGTTCAGATGTTTCAACATCACCTTTGAAATCAGTGACCTCTACATTCCAGATGAGAAAGAGCAGCAGGGGAACTCCACCACCAACCACACACTATCCTGATTGAGAGTGGTACATTTCTTTCCTTTATTATCACTGTGCCAGAGATTTGGATGTGAATGTGAATGTATCTGCACCACATGGACTCAAAAAGGTGATTCAATTCACTTAGTTTGTATGCACTTGGCAAGGAATGTCATTTCTTGACAAATTCAAGCCCAGACCCAAGAGTTAGCCTGACAATGTGAATGTACCATGTAGTAATTACTACAGCAACTGCACCCCTCTATTTAAAAATGATTGTACTCACTTGTTATTGTGTGTTGTTAGTTCAAAGGGATTGGTGAACATAAATTCAATTATTAATATGGGCAACGTAAAGATCTATTACAGGACTAAAAGTATCGCAGTTGAATCTAGTCATGGGTGTACTGTACATATTTTCTAATCAACCTGCTCAGAGATGTTATGACACATTGGTGGAGCAGGCAGGACTTGAACTCAATCCCTCCTGACAGGGATACGACCACTGAGCCACAAGCATCCTAAATAAACATTGTGAGCTTATTGTTGAGAAGCAAAAAATGTTTAGTTATGAGTGGTTAAGAAACTTGTATTTCAAAATTTAATTCTTAAATATGTTATTTCAGTTGATATAGATTTCCTGAAGTGTGCTGTAAATGATGTTGAAAATGGAGCTCATACACCTGTGTTCCACACGGACCTTTGTCTACGCTTGGCACTAATGCATTCATTTTTAAAGAGCCACCTACCTACATATAAAAATACTTGCTGTGCTGAGAGTATTCCTATAATCCTGTATGAAATTTTTGAAGATAGTTTCAAATTCATGCAATTCCAGCCTGAGGTAAAGTTTATATTTGTAATAGTTTACAGTGAATTTTTCAAAGAGAAAGAATGGACCACAAAGGCTATATAAATTTTTAGTTCAGGCCAATAAATAAAAACCTGGCTGTCAATTAGCACTTGCTGTGATATTAGTTTTTACAGTTTAATTAATTTTAAGTGAGTGCTGCACAGTCAGACTCAATGACATCAGGTAGCACAGATATCAGGCTCGTTAATACTTTGTATAATCTAATCTATTGTAGATATTTTTCATCATACTGGTCAGAAATGTTATTGTACACTTCTGGAACACGTAGAACATGAACTTAGGCCTTCATGCTCAGAAATAGGGACACTATCGCTGCACAATAACAACCCCCTGGTCTATGACATACTCTCAAGCAGCATCAAGAGGTAGAGAAGTCAATATTTCGGGTGTAACCCTTCTTCAGGAAATGTTGACTTCTCCACCTCCTGATGCTGCCTAGTCTGCTGTGTTCTTCCAGCCGCCTGCTTGTCTACCTTGGGAATTCTGAAGAGGGGTTATGCTTGAAACGTTGACTTCCTCACCTCCTGATGCTGCCTGGCTTGCTGTGTTCTTCCAGTCTCCTGCTTGTCTACCTTGATTACCAGCATCTGCAGTTTTTTTTGTGCCCCACTGCATACTCTCAGCTTGCAGATAGCAAAAGTCCGAAGATGTGCAGGTTAGGTGAATTGGCCATGTTAATTTGCCATTTGTGTTAGGTGCTTTAGTTGGGGTAAATGTAGGGAAATGAGTCTGGGTGGGTACTCTTCGGAGGGTCGGTGTGGACTTGTTGGGTCGAAGGGCCTGTTTCCACACTGTAAGGAATTAATCTAATCATTTTGCTAAAAGTGACTTCAGTGCACCAATTCATGTCCTCATTTGAGGAGTTTGTTTCAAATAAGCACATGTAGTGCTGGATCTTTAGTGGCCTGGCCCCATGTTGAGTGCAGAGCATAGGGAGGATCCTATTTCTGTGAACCTAACTTAAAAATACTTACCTGTGCTTCTGAGTTTTGGCTTTTGGGAAGGACTGGATTAGAAATTGGAGTGAGCAATCCCAAAATAACAGAGATGCTGGAGATGCTGAGGTGGGCTGACTGGAAGACCCAACAAGGGATCTCAAATGGTGGCTACTCTTTAAAAATAGAAAATAAAGATGAAAGATCTCCCCATTTTAACCCCAACCCTCTCCATCCCCTGATCCATACCACCTCATGCCATCACTATTGGATTGCTGCTCTCATACCTGCCCTTTTTTTCACTGTGTCCCTGGTATTTATGGCACCGTCTGCTGTCAGAAGTGTCTAAAATATGCAACATGTCTTTTATCAAGATGAATCTCATGGTGTAGTTGGGAAAGTCAATCTATGCCCTTTTACTGTATTAACTGCTGTAGACTGACAAATTCATTTATTCACTAATTCATTGCAAAACTATGAGACATTTAAACAGCTTTTCAGTATGTTAGTGAATGGGTTTGAGTCAGGTAAGTGGGTAAGGTGGTTCAGTGACAACGGCAGCATGATAGGATATGTAGGAAGGCAAAATGGGTGGGTGAGTTGGTAGCTGGATTGGGAGCTAGTCATATCTTGGCAAGTATTGAGGTCAGGGGTTGGTTGGTGTCAGACAGTGTCAGGGTGTTGGGTCCAAAGTTGGAAGGGTGGTCTCAGCTTAGGTTTGGATAGGGTCTTGAGCATAGATAGTCAGTTTTGGTTGGATCCTGTGGGTGTAGGTAGAGTTTTTGAGGGTGTTAGGTCAGTTCAGGAGTGGGGTGGGGAGGGTAAGGTCCAGAGAGGAGTGTGAGTCAAGTGTGGATGGAACTAGTGTCTGTGGTGGGGATGGTAGGGAGTTGGTATCTGTGGGTGGGTGTATAGTATGAGTGATTGGGCAGGGGTTAGGCCAGCTTATCCCTCTAACTTCCCCTAGTGAAAATGTCCAGGTAGGTTAATTGGAACCGTATGACATTTTCGACTCTAATTCGGAACTGGGGACTTGTTCAGAGGGTTCCAGATCAGATGTTTAAATCTCCTGAGACAATAACAAGCCCATCTTAAGAGTATATAATTTGGAGTTTGTCTGGCCTCTGACCATCCAGAGACTGGAAGGTCTGGCTATTTACAAAATTACACAGCACAGCAGTAGCAGCTCTGATTAAACTCTCAGCCATAAACCCAATCAACTTCTACTTTCTGATGTTATATGGTGGCATAGTGGCTCAGTGGTTAGCACTGCTGCCTCACAGCACCAAGGGACCCGAATTGGTTCCTGGCTTGGGCGACTGTCTGTGTGGGTTTCCTCTGGATGTTCTGATTTCCTCCCAAATCCAAAAGATGTGCAGGTCAGGTGAATTGGCCATGCTAAATTGTCCATAGGTGTATTAGTCAAGGGTAAATATTGGGTAGGGGAATGGATGTTGATAGTTGCTCTTTGGAGGGTCGGTGTGGACTTGTTCAGCTGAATGATTGGTTTCCACGCTGAAGGGAATCTAATCTAATCTAATATAGGTATCAAGTTCCACAATATGATTTTGATAAACTAACATTTGTCATTCAACCAATAAGCTTATAATTTTTCAGAATTTGTTTCCAATCTTTGAGATTAAATGAATGGTTTTAAAACAATCAACAACAGTATTTAATGTTACTGCATTGGCATTTCCCTATTGTTAAATTTCAAACACGAGCAGAGATATCAACATTTAAGCCTTTATTATTCAGACATTAATTATATATGTTCTAGGTTTATACGAGCGTCTTTGGAGAGTATACGCTTACAACACCAACGGACAGTTTTGTTGGTCAACTTACCCCACAGATGAGCATGGCAGTACATTCTACAGACAAAGAACTACGGGTCCAATGGTACTTGCCTGCTCTGGCAGTACCTCCTCCAAGTTGTGAAACCCATAAGGTAATAAAAATAGCCAACAAGGTGAACCAAACAGTTTTAGGTTCTGAAGTTCCAGACATAAAATTGCATCAAATTTCTGGCAATATGACATTAATTATTTACAGTTTGCACAACAATTTATGTATCCATTATTGGAGTCATTCTATAGGTAGAACAAGAGTGATCTGCTGGGTCCATTGAAAATTGGAGTAAAGTGTTATTTTTGGATAAAGATCACACCAACATGTCTAGGGATGCTGGAGGTGAATAGCAAAACATTGGCCTCAGTCAGTCCACAGTCAGATTGCTTAACTGTTAACATATTTTATGGCACTTTTCAAAAATGCCTAACACAGCAGCTGTGATGAATCTTCCTCCCTTTTGAGCATCCCTTGGAGGAAGCGCTGAGGGTGGCAAGTAAACAGAATGCTCTCTGAGAAGAGTGTCTCAATAACACCAGTACCAAATGAGCTGGCCGAGTCCAAAAGAACATAGCTGATAAACTAGGTTTGCAAAAGGTCTTGAGTGCATCAATAAGAAGGAAAACATGCTCACCATCCTCACCAATCGACCTGTCACAGATGCATCTGTCTGTGATAGTACGGTTAAGAGTGAATGCCACACAATCGTTTTGAAGACAAAACCCCACCTTCATACGGAGCATACCCTACATCGCGTTGTGTGATACTACACTGGGCTGAATCGGATAGGTTTCAAACGAATTTAGAAATTAGTTGCATGGAGATACAACAAGAATGGTTAATTGTCAATCTTAATTCTAAACCAGACAGGTAGATTTTGATTTGCCAAGATGTTGCTCTGGGGATGAGGCAGAGTTTGGCTGTCTCCATGATCCGTTATTTTTGTAATAGGTGTGATGTATATACAAACTCTTTTAGCCTGCATAAAACAAAATCCTGAGTATTTATATATGTAGCTTCTAGCAAGTGTGTCACACTGCAGGCCTGGCTACTGATCTTAAATTAGTTTTCAGTTTAATTTTTGGCACAGTGAGTGCAAAAGATAGTTTGGACAGCTTGTCTTGTTTCCACTGGAGTTTAAAAGAATGAGGCTGATTTGAGTGAAATATATAAGATTCTGAATGGTCTTGACAAGGTGCAACTGGAAAGGATGATTCCTCTTGTGCGTGAATCTAGAACAAGTGTCAACTAATTTTCTTTCTCTCTGAAAGTTGAGCAACTTTGAATTCTCTACCTTCAAAGCTGGTGATGGTGGGGTCAATAGTTTTTTTTAAGACAGAGGTAAATAGATTATTGATCGGCAAGGGAATAAAAGGTTAATGGGGGTAAATGGGAATGTAGATTTCAAAACACCAAAGGATCAGCCATTAATTTATTGAAAGTTCTATCTTGCTTGAAAAAATGATTCATCTATCTCACTCCTAATTTGTCTGCTCATACGGACAAGCATGACTCCAGACTTCTGGTTGCCTGTTATTGTACTTCACTGCCTTCCTATCATGTTGAACTTGCTTGCACACAACCTTCTGCAGTGTACAAGTGAATTTGAGGAACAGAATTTCATCCTTAAGTTTGGCACTTTATAACCATGAGAGCTGAACACCGAGTTTAACAACACAAGGCTCTAATCTCTGTCCCTGTTCTGTCTCCTTTCCTTTGTATGTACTGGTTTTACTCTTGTTCTTATTTTTACTTCGAAATAGTAGCTCTTGATAATTCTGCATTCACTTTTTCAGACATATCTTACGTTCCTTCCCTTGTCCGATCTAGATTCTACTTTGGGCATAAGTTACAAGGAGTACTTTAAAGAACTGCAGGCGAATTCATAGAAATCATAGAATCACTACAATGTGGAAACAGGCTATTTGGCCCAACGAGTCCACACCGATCCTCCAAAGTGTATTCCACCCATGCCCTTACCCTATTACTCTACATTTATCCCCTGACTAATGCACCTAACCCACGCATCACTGAACACTATGGGCAATTTAGCATGGCCAGTTCACCTAACCTGCACATCTTTGGATTCTGGGAGCAAACCCACACAGACATGGGGAGAATGTGCAAACCAAGTCCCTAGCACTGTGAGGTAGCAGTGCTAACCACTGAGCCACCGTGCTGCCTTAATTATATAAACACATCCCACAATCATACCACATAATCTATTGTATCACTTACGTTCAGGCGTAACAAGCATTAAGATTCACAAAATTAAATGATATTCTTTAAAATGTAAAGTAAGTTGTTTTTTCTCCACGCACGATCCAAAATGGCCTTTTGTAGACTGCACTACAACTTTATAGTAATGTCCCTGTATCAATTAACATAATCGTCCTTTCAGGCCATGTCCCAAAATGCAATCTGAACAGCAATCTGTGCCATGTCGACATGGAACATTACATGAGGCCATGAAACTGGAAGGGAAATATAAGAACCCAATTCACTGGCTGCAAGATCATAGTGGTTGCAGAGGTTTTAAATAGGATTTTAAAAATTATAATGTAAATATCAATTATGAAAGAGGACACAAAAATTAAAACATTTCAAAAACTCTTTTTTTTCAGATTTTACTTGTGTTTGCGTATAATGTGAAACCAGTCACACTGGTCAGCCTCAAGACAAGTACATTAACTAATGCTTCCTGTGGATACAAATGGATTCATTTAAAACGGTATTAAGTTTTTTGTAGATATTGTCATGAAAGGAGTATAATATATACACAGTATGTTGGGGCTTGGATTTTAATGTAGAATTGGATGGATGTTGGGACACTAGTGACCTAAATGCATCAATTCCAAGAAAGTATGTAACTTCAGTCAAGCGCCTGGAAGAACATGATTATATCACTGAGCTTACAATGAAAGCCATTAATTAAGTTTGGTCAATACTGAAGTTTCAAAATCTCACTTCATAAGAATCAGGAGTTTATAAGGAGAATCACTCTCTTAATTGAGGGGAACGAGTAACCATAGCCAAAATAAGTTAGTTTTCAGAGTTTCTAAGCTGTAAGAGTTGTTTGAACTGAAAAATAACCTGGCAGAATCCAGCATACCTGTTAGTCCAAACAAAATCAGAAGTTATGGATCAGTTACTGGAACTGATTGTGCATTGTGTTTACACTGTTGCTGTAAGCAGAGAGAGTGTGTGTGTGTACTGGTTTGTGCGAAAGTGACCAATTGTGGATGTGGATGCTAATAGCAGTCTAATAACAAGCTCTGTTGGCTCCTAGGTAGGCGAACAATATTAGGAGCTTTCAATAGAACATGAGATGCCTCAGGTCTGTTAGAAAAGCAGCTTTTGTGCCTCTGTATCTCTACAATAAAAGTATCTGAAGCTTGAAGAAAGCCAGCTATATTCTCTCACCCATTTCTGTAAACTGTTGCTTATAATCAGAAACTAAGAGACTTTGTAATTAGTATATCAATCACTCTGTGCCTTATGCAAAGAAGTGAAAGAACCTGGAGATAGTGAATCAAAGAGCAGATGGTCTTGTGGGGAAAAAAAAGGAACACTATATCAAAGCCTGTTTGAACTGTGTTATGGACCAGGCCAGACTCTCTTAAAATATCTCAAGAAAATAGCCCAGACCCTAGTTGTTTGCTAGTTGTTTTAAGCAGGTGTAATGTGGATATTCCAGGAAGGATGTAGCTGGTCAAAACTACTTAGTTTTAAACAAAACAGAATTTATATACAAGATTGCTGAATGAAACACAAACAAAGAGAACAGGATACAGAATAACTTGACCCATTCAAAAACCGAACGGATTAGACCAACTTAATGATAAAATACTTGTAACAATCCCCATAAATGACTTTTGGCACAAAAAGTAAAATCAAACACAGGGTCTTATACAAAAGATGTCAGAGAGAGAGGATCAGCATGGACCTGCTTCTTTGGGTCCAGCTGCCTGACTGCTTTCAGTGAATGGCCAGACCAAACCAGAGAAAACCTGAGCTGGGAGAACTGGCCACTCCCCTTTTATTGTACAAAGTTAAAAATCACACAGGTCCAACAGGTTTATTTGGAAGCACTAGTTTTCGAAGCACTTCTTCATCAGATAACCACTGGATGAAGAAGCAGTGCTTCGAATGTTAGTGCTTCCAAATAAACCTCTTGGACTATAACCTGCTTTTGTGTGAATTTTAACTTTGTACACCCCAGTGTAACACAGGCACTTCCAATTCATTGTATAAGAATTTTGTTAAAACATGAAAGGCTTTTATGTGAGGCAGTATCTGTTAGCTATAATCAAACTAAAACCCTCCATTGTAGAATGCCTACAATGTGTGAACAAGCCATTTGACCTAACAAGTCCACATTGACCTTCCTAAGAGTATCCCACCCAGACTCATTCCCTTACCCTGCATTTACCCCGACTCATGCACCTAACCTATAAACCCTGGAGAATATGGGGAATTTAGCTTGGCCAATTCACCTAACCTGCACATTTTTGGACTGTGGGAGGAATCCGGAAGAAGCGGACACAGACACGGGGAGAATGTGCAAACTCCACATGGACAATGCACAAGGCTGGAATCGAACCGGGGTCCCTGGCGCTGTGAGCAGCAGTACCATCCTCAACTTGTCGGAGTCTGATCTATTATGATCTCCCTGAAATAAAAGCCAACGACAACATAACATTCTTAAAGGAGCAGCATTGTCACAACTGTATTTCCCAATCTTCTTTCTTCCACTCATAACACTAATGTTTTTGTTTTGTTTTGTTGTTTGTCTATAAGTGGGTTTGAAAAGGTGGTTACATTTTAAATAGTAGAGTTATGTGCTGATAGTTCATAGTTTTCCTTACCCGTGCCAAATCTTATTTATTTGTAACAAACAACAGTTTTTTTTAAAAGTTTGGGAATGTGGTCAATTTATTCTATCAATTTATTCCATCAGATAGGGAAACTGGGGACTTTGCATGCTTTAGTTAAATCTTAACTTTTGAGATGACCCCAGATGTAGTGGGGCTCCAGAATCACTGAACTTTTGTTATCACCAAATGAGGTGTAACAAATTCAGTGCCTTGATAGTAGAGTGGTTGAGAGAATTTTAATTGAGGCATTCAAGAGGGTATTAGATGGTCATCTGAATACAACCAAGGTGCAGAGTAATGAGATAAAGATGGGAAAATGACACTAAATGATTTTTCTCATTCTGAAAATTGGTGGAGATACAATGGGCTGAACGGATTTCTTCAGCCCCGTAACAATTCTGTGAATCTGCAAGGCAAATGTTCGGTAAAAGCCATCAGGGAGCAGTGGCCACAAAGCCCAGCCTGTCTGGGTCAGAAAAGCAATTAAGCTTGTCATATTTGGCTATATTTCTGGTCATGAGCTCACGGCATGGATATATCTCTTCCCTATAGATCATGGAACAGAGAGTGTTTGCTGGTAGCATCACAGGAAATATACTGGTAATTTGTTTTAATAAATCTACTGTCTTAAGACTTTTGAAGCTTTATTAGAAACAAGTATTCTTGCTGTTATTGATGTTGATAGAACTTAACACTATTGATATTGAAGGCTGAATGGCTGATTATTTCTTTAGCTTCTTGCCCTCACCAATTTTACTTCACTTTGTGTGGGGGAGGTGGTGGTGAGTCGGAAGCTTTGAACATGCAGGTACTGAGACTTCCAGACGACAACTAGGCTAAATAGAGTTGTAGGAGAAAGTGAGGACTGTAGATGCTGGAGATCAGAGCTGAAAATGTGTCGCTAGAAAAGCGCAGCAGGTCAGGCAGCATCCAAAGAGCAGGAGAATCGATGTTTCGGGCATGAGCCCTTCTTCAGCCCTTCCTCTGCCCTAAATAGAGTTGGAGCCTAAGTTTATACAATAAATGTTTTTACCATCATGTGTTCCCACAGCCACTCAAGGTTTGTGTTTCCCCATCTTTTTTAGACTTATTGCATTGCACAGAAAGCTTTCTGCATTAAGACAAAAGGCTGAGGCATATTTGCAACCAGAACATGCACCATCCACTTCATTGCAGCGCAGTCACCAAAGACTGAGGCAAAGATATGTTCGAAGTGAACCTGCAACAAATGTTAGGAAACTACCTTCGCCATTGGAAGTAAGTCAAAACAAGCATTAGAATAACAAGACTACTTCTCAAATGTTAGAGTGGAATTGTTAATGCTGTGATCCGTGTAAATGAACATGACTATTGAACAGATGTGGCAAAATCATTCTACTGGTGAAGCATACTGCTTTGCCTTGAAACTAATTGTGCCAATGTAGTATTTATGGGTGTTTCTACAGTTATAGTTGACCATTTTCCATTCAGATTAAGCCATGAAGACAAGCTACCTCTGTGGAGTAGCTGGGATTGCTGAGAGAACAACACTCAACTTAGACTTAAATAATATCATTAGCATGCTAAGGTACACCCAAGCTGCAGCACTAATTAGGAATGTGGTCAGAGAGATAATTGAAAACTTACTTTGAAAGCATGACATGTTATTTACATGGATTTTAGTAAGGCTTTCAATAACATCCCTCATAATTAGGATGCATGGTATCCATGGTGATTTACTTGGCCATTTGGATTCAGGATTGGCTTGTCCATAGAAGCAGAGGATAGTGGTGAAAGGGTGTTTTTCTGGATGGAGATCCATGACTAGTCGTGTTCTGCAGGGATCTGTATTGGGACTTCTGCTGTCTGTGATTTATTTAAATGATTTAGATGAAAATGTAGATGGGTAGGTTAATAAGTTTGCAGATGATATAAAGATCAATGGAGTTGTGGATAGTGTAGAAGGTTCTCAAAGGATTTAGGGGGATATGGATCAGTTGCAGGTCTGAATGGAGAAATAGCAGGTGAAGATTAATCCTGGCATATGTGCAGTGGTGCAGTTTGGAAGTTCAAATCTTAAGGGAAAGTTAATGGCAGGACCCTGAATAGCATTGATATACAGAGAAATCTTGGAATCCCAGTCCATAGCTCTCTGAAAGAGGCCATACAAGTGGATAGGGTGATAAAGAAGGCATATGGCATGCTTGCCTTTATTGTTTGGGGAATGAGTACAAGAATCAGGAAGTTATGTTGCAGCATTATAAAACTTTGGTTAGGCCACATTAATTGCATTCAATTCTGGTCACCAGATTACAGGACTGATGTGGAGGCTTTGGAGAGGATGCAGAAGAGGTTTACCAGGATTCTGCCTAGATTAGAGAGTAAGAGCTATAAGGAGAGGCTCGACAAATTAGGATTATTTTCTCTGGAGCGGTGGAGGCTGAGGGAGACCTGATAGAAGTATATGTAAAAGTTAGAGAGGCATAGTTAGGGTTGATAATCAAATCTTTTTCCCAGAGTTGAAATGTCTAACACTACAGGGCATGCATTTAAGGTAAGATTGGAAAGTTCTAAGTCGACGTGAGGGACAAGTTTTTTATACAGAGAATGTTAAGTGCCTGGAATGCACTATCAGGGATAGTAGTGCAGGCAGATATGATAGGGATGTTTAAGGGGCTTTTCGATAAGCATAAGAATATGCAAGGAACGCAGGGTTATGGACCATGGCAGACAGAAGGTATTAGTTTAATTTGGCATAATGGTTGGCACAGCATAGTGGGCTGAAAAGCCTGTTCCTGTGCTGTACTGTTCAATGTTCGATAAATCTTTGTTTCCTTTATAAGGGATTCAAACTCATCATTTTTGAAGATGTAACTTTGAACTGCTTAAATGACTGTTCACATCCTGGTACTTCAATTATTTCCCCTGAATCTGTGGTGTACAGGATTCCCAGTTTTGCACTCCTGTGGGCACAATTCCATCTCTTATGCAGAGAGCGAGCATCCTTAAGCTGGCACTGACCCTGGATTTCTTTGAACTGGGATACTCTTCAGCTGTGTCAGGAAAATGTCATATTCTCCTACTCAACTCTCAGCTGCATTGAATTATCAATGGCTGCCAGACCTTCTTCCACTCTCCCATTGTTCTAGATTGCTCCCAGGGATTTTTCTAATCCCCAACCCTAATTCTTCACTACACCTGCTGGTTATCAGGACTGCTTAAACCCCTAATTGCCTGGAGACTCACACAGTTGCATCTTTTTGGTATAGAGTCTTAACCTGCAGTAGAACACTCCCAGTCCCATGGACTCCCATTTCATGCCTCTTCCTGGTTCTGGGTCTCCTTTTCACGCTGCATCAGTCTGCAAGGATACCTATGTCTGCAGTTGCTATTAAAGACAAAGCCAGAATGGTTGGCTGAATATGCCTGGCCTGTGCCACAGGTTTATGTGCCAGAGTCCTTAGAGCATGGCAAGAATTATTGTTCTTGGCCTAAAGCTGTGTATAAAAATTTGGATCACAGGTACCTTCACAGTCTTGGGCAGTGCATAGATGTTCTGGTGCTGTAATTCCTGATCCAGCACATATCAGAGATCAAACCTTAAATCCCAGAAGAATGGAGCTACTTGATATATTGAGGCAGGAGATCTGATTACTGTATAGTCTACCTTTGTCAGTCTTCCTCAAGCCAGTGCAGCCTTTCTTGTTGCCTCTACCACTCGCTTGCATGACTCAGTCCTAAACTGACCAAACCCAAATATTTACCTTCCAAAAATGTTGGAAAGGAATTCTGTGACTGAATGCAGGACCTTGCAAAAATCAAACTCCCAGTTCAACTCAGCAAAACATTACAACAATTAATTTCTGGTGAAGACTCAGCCAGTCCATTTCTGTATTGGGAACTAAGTCAATATTCAGGCACGGCACCGTCATTTTAATATTTAAATTAATGCATACACCAGTGACCACCTAAAGAAATCTTAAGAACTACAGCAACAGCCCGGTTATCAGTACAAATTAAGTGCAGTAAACAGATTTCATGTTGCCTCCATTTTACTGTCCCTAGTTCATACTCGAGACAGCAGCAATTGGAAAATACAGAAATATAAAACCTAGAAATGAATCGAGAGATAATCAATATCGAAATACCCACGTCTGCATTTTATTATTTTAAAACATTATCCATTGAAGCAAGAGATATTTTTCAGAGCAAATACAGGCTAAGATTTTATTTTCAACCATATCACTTTGTGACTTGTGTTTAGAAATATATGGCCCTGTCTCCCAGTATATTACGAACATAGAAAATAGGAGCAGAAAAAGGCTATTCAGCCACTCAAGCCTGCTCCACCATTCAGTATATTTGTTTCCAATTCCACATCCCCATCTACCTCCGATAACACATGAATTTTCTATCTAACAAGAATCTAACCATCTCTATCTTAAAAATATTCTATGACCCTGCCTCCATTGCCTTCTGAACCACAGAGTTCCAAAGTAGCACAATCTTCTGAGAGAAAAACATTCTCCCCATTTCTGTTCTTAAAAAATGACCCCTAATTTTAAAGTCGTGTCCCTGAGTTTTGAACTGACTCACAAGACGAAACATCCTTTCCAGTCCAAGCTCTCGAGACTTTTCGGGATCTTGTACACTTCAATCAAGTCACTCAAGCACTCAAGAAACAAGCACAACCCATCCAATCTCTCCTCATAAAACAACATGCTAATTCCAGGTTTCAGAGTAGTAATTTTTTTCTTAACTACCTCCAATATGTTCTACTTGCCTTAAATGTGAAGACTGAAGTTGCACACAGTGTTTGATGTACTCTTACCAATTTCATTTACAGCTGAAGCATCATATCCATACTTTTATGTTCAATTCCTCTCATAATAAAGGATAACATCCCATTAGCCTTCTTAATACCATACTGTACCTGCAAACATTTTTGTGACTCATGCACCAGAACACTTAAGTCCTTCTGAAACTGAATTTTGCAATCATTCGCCATTTAAGTAATACTGTTTTTTAATTCTTCATACCAAAGTGAACAACTTCATATTTTCCAACTCTATCCATACTGCTCTTGTGGCACAGTGGAAATGTCCTTACCTTTTAGCTAGAAGGCCCAGGTTTAAATCCATCTGCTCCAGAGGTGTGTGATACAGCAAACCTTTTATTAACTGGTACCTATGGGACCAGGAGTGTGCCAGTTGAACAATATTCTAGTTGATCAGAGCTCCATATAATCAATGTAAAAGCACAAACTAAGTATTTGAAATGTTATGTGAGGGTATAAACATCACTGTTATACTTTATTTACAATAGAGATCATAAATAAATGCAACTTTGCCTGAAATAAAATTTATCAGTATAGAGTCTTCTCACTTGCAGCTACAACTGACTATTCGGACATCATGGAGATCGCATTAGAGTAAACTTCCGGTTTTTCAGATATATAGTTTTTACTGATTTATCGAGAGTGCCAGTTAAAATAAAGTTTGCTGAAACATTTCTGATCAGGATGAATATAAAATATTATTACTCAATCTTTCAGATTTTTGCCTGCTCACTCACTCAATCCACCTTTATCTGTTGACAATAACTTTGTCTTCTTCACAACATATTTTTCTACTTGTTTTGCTGTCATCTGTGATTTAGCCGCCATACTTTTGCTCCCCTCAACTAAATCAGTGAAATTGATGAATCATCAGACCCAAAACGTTAACTTTACTTTCTTCCTACAGATGCTGCCAGACCTGCTGAGTTCCAGCAGCAATTTCTGTTTTTGTTTTAGTTCTCCAGAAGCTGCAGTGGTTTTGTTATATTGGGACAGTAAACAGATTTGATTTGACAACATTCTACACAAGTTGACAATTTTTAAAATGTTTTCATCTATTTTACAGGATATGGTCTTGCAGTTATGCAAAGAAATAAAAGAATTATTTATTCCTGGACCAGAAATGAAGACTGAGACAGAGGTACAGTCATCAAAAACACTGATGTTTTTATTTTTTTAATGAGAAATTATTTCTGGACTTTCTTTTCAGGTTTGGCAGTCTTTCTCTGCTTCAGAAAAGATGGTAGCTTTAATGAGATGTCAATGAGAACCATTATCCATTGAGAATGCTGAGCCATATCAGACTATAAAGCACCCTCCCTGCTGAAACCTCCAATTATACTGCATGAATTGAAGTCATCCACATTGCCAGAAGGTGTTCCATAGGTGGATCCAAACATAAGAAAAGAAAAATTCTCAGAAATATTTCATCTTAGTGACCAATCTAGTGAACCTTTGCTGAATTGCCTCCAATAAAAGTATATCCTTTCTAAAATATGGAGGCCAAAGTTATTTTCAGAGTTCTAGGTGTGGTCTCTCCCATTTTCAGACCATTGTTCAGAGAGAGACTGTTTGGCTTTAACGGGATCGCTTCTCCTTAATTCACTAGATTGAATCTTCTGTATTTTTTCAGGGAAAAAAAAATCCTCTTCACTCAAATCCTTCAAGTGTAATCAATTAGACTTCCGTTGCAAGATTCATTCTGGTGATTCCATGGCCTTCAACTCTTCACAATCCTTTTTTTTCCTAAGTAGGTGTTCCCTCCCCACTAGCCTGTGATTAACCAAAAACAGGCCTCTTCTTTTATCTGGCATTGTGTTCTGTTGGTAAAATATTCATTTTTAAAAAAGATTTTGACCTGAGTTTCTGTTCCCAAGACATCCAGGATGCAGATGCATGCCTCTGTGTAGATTCTGTATGAGATCACGTTGCTTTCCTGGGATGTAGAATGAAACCTGCCATTGTTCCTTGCAGAATAACTTTTAAACCTGTCTTCTCTGCCATCTTCATTTCGGCCACTTTGGCCGGATGGGAGGATCTTCTGATGCCACCTGTAGGAATATCACGGACACCTGAAGGAGAACTTGCAGGGAGGCATTGCTGAACCTGTGGAGCTACTATCAGTGTAGACTCAGACATCTACATGTGAAAGTACAATTGAAGGATTCTGGATGAGAAGTAGAAATTCCAGAACAAGGAAAAATAGTGAGAGGCAAATGATGGCTGGGGGAAGAAGTTTGAATAGAACTGAAGGTAAAGGTGGAATGCAACAAGGATTGAAGCAAAACACTGACAGATGGAGATGGACAGGAAAGTTGTGAAGCAATGCACAATCTCCTGTTTGTCCAGGAAACTTTGTATCATAAACCTGCTCATACTTTGCTACATTGCTGATTGAAAACAGGCTTCACCAATGGAAAGCTTCCCCAACATTAGGATCCATATCATTCCCCTGCATGCTGCCAGGTCTCCTGTTCTGCCATCAGGAACACACATCATGTTTGTACAGTGCATTCCACACACCCACCACTCTCTGCGTAAAGAATCTACCTCTGACATCTCCCCTATACCTTTCTCCAATCACCTTAAAATTATGACCCCTCGTGACAGCCATTTCTGCCCTGGGGAAAAGTCTCTAGCTATCTCATCTATCTATGCCTCTCATTACCCTGTACACCTCTGCCAAGTCACCTCTCTTCCTTCTTCTCTCCAGTGTGAAAAGCTCTAGTTCACTCAGCCTCTCTTCATAAGACAAGCCCTCCAATCCAGTCAGCATCTGGTAAATCTCCTCTGCACCCTCACTAAAGCATCCGCATCCTTCCTATAATGAGGCTATCCCATTATTTCAAGTGTGGTCTAACCAGGGTTTTATAGAGCTGCAGCAAAACTTCCTGGCTCTTAAACTCAATCCCTCTGTTACTGAAAGCCAAAACACCATACGCCTTCTTAACAACCCTATCAACTTGGGTGGCAACGTTGAGGGATCTATGTACATGAACACCAAGATCCTGCTGTTCTTCTACACTGTCAAGAATCCTGTCTTTAACCCTGTAATCAGCATTCCAAAATGAATCACTTCACATTTATGCAGGTTGAACTCCATCTTCCCATTCTCAGCCCAGCTCTGCATCCTGTCAATGTCTTATGTAGCCTTCAACAGCCCTCGACACTATCTACAACACCACCAACCTTTGTATCATTGGCAAACGTACTAACCCACCCTTCCACTTCTTCATTCAAGTCATTTATAAAATCTGCAAAGAGCACAGGCCCAAGAACAGATTCCTGTGGGACACCACTGGTCACCGACCACCAACTTCCATCCACTACCACTCACTGTCTTCTTTCTGCCAGCCAATTCTGTACGCAAATCTCTTTGGATCCCAGACCTCCTAACTTTCTGAATGAGCCTATTGTGGGGAACCTTATCAAATACTGTTTATATGCTGCTGCACTGTTTTGGAACTTTGGGGAAAAAAAAGTCAAAACAACAGCAGTTTTAAATGGGAGAAGAGCAGACAAAGGAAGCACATGGTGAGGTCAGTGCAGGAGAGAAAGAGAGAGAAAAAACCTGCACAGTTACTGCTTTTGCTGTTTGAATTCGTGTATCGCTGGACATCGGAGTGCATCTGGGAAAATTAACAAACAGTGAAATTCACAACTCATCTTGGAGGAACTGTTGGACGAAGTTCACAGCACAGAATCAGATAATTGTTGTTTTAAGTCTGTCCTTGAGAAAGGCTGCAGTAGTGGGTACAGTGGATTCTATCTTGATTATATGTTTTTGGAGATAAGTCTCTTAATTAAACTTAAAATGTAAGCCATAGCTATTAACTTAACTTATGGCAGTGTTTGTAGAGGAATAAGACAGTGCTATTTTCTGGGTCTGTAGATTGTGAAGGAGGAAAAATGGCCTTTACAGTGTCAGATGTGGGAGTTTAAAGAGAGTTTAAGGGTTACTGCGGATTATATCTGCCATAAATGCTGTTGGATGCGAATCTTATCAGATCAAGTGGATCGGTTGGAGAGACAAATAGAAGTGATGAGGAATTTGCAACAGCAACAGTATGTGATGGATGGCAGTTACAGAAAGGGGGGAAAGTCTCAGATACAGTAACATAGATGGGTTAACTCCAGGAAGGGTAAGAGAGGTAGGCAACTAGGGCAGGAGTCTTTTGTGGATATACCCATTTCAAACAGGTATGCTGTTTTGGAAAATGTAGGGGATGATGGATTCTCAGGGGAATGTAGCATAAACAGCCAAGTTTCTGGTATTGAGACTGGCTGTGATGCAACAAGGGGTACGTCGGCTTTCAAGAGATTAATTGTGTTAGGGGATTCTGTAGTCAGAGGTACAGACAGACGTTTCTGTGGCCAGCAGAGAAAAAGCAGAATGGTGTGTTGTTTCCCTGGTGCCAGGATCAAGGATGTTTCAGAGAGGGTGCAGAATGTTCTCACGGGGGAGAGGGCCAGCAGGAGGTCATTGTCCACATTGGAACCAACGACATTGGAAGGGAAAAGGTTGAGACTCTGAAGGGAGATTACAGAGAATTAGGTAGAAATTTAAAAAGGAGGTCCTCAAGGGTAGTAATATCTGGATTACTCCCAGTGCTACAAGCTAGTGAGGGCAGGAATAGGAGGATAGAGCAGATGAATGCATGGCTGAGGAGCTAGTGTATGGGAGAAGGATTCACATTTTTGGATCATTGGAATCTCTTCTCGGGTAGAAGTGACCTTTACAAGAAGGACGGAATACAGCTAATTTGGAAGGGGACTAATATACTGGCAGGGAAATTTGCTAGAACTGCTTGGGAGGATTTAAACTAGTAAGGTGGGGGTGGGACCCAGGGAGATAGTGAGGAAAGAGATCAATCTGAGACAGGTACAGCTGACAACAGACATGAGTCAAACAGTCAAGGCAGGCAGGGACAAGGTAGGATTAATACATTAAACTGCATTTATTTCAATGCAAGGGGCCTAACAGGGAAGGCAGATGAACTCAGGGCATGGTTAGGAACATGGGACTGGGATATCATAGCAATTACAGAAACATGGCTCAGGGATGGGCAGGATGGCAGCTGAATGTTCCAGGATACAAATGTTACAGGAAGGATAGAAAAGGAGGCAAAAGAGGAGGGGGATTGGCATTTTTGATAAGTGATAGCATTACAGCTGTGCTAAGGGAGGATATTCCTGGAAATACATCGAGGGAAGTTATTTGGATGGAGCTGAGAAATAAGAAAGGGATGATCACCTTATTGGGATTTTATTATAAATCCCCCAATTAGTCAGAGGGAAATTGAGAAACAAACTTGAAAGGAGATCTCAGCTATCTGTAAGAATAATATGGTGGTTATGGTAGGGGATTTTAACTTTCCAAACATTGACTGGGACTGCCATAGTGTTAAAGGTTTAGATGGAGAGGAATTTCTGAAGTGTGTACAAGACAATTTTCTGATTCAGTATGTGGATGTACCTACTAGAGAAGGTGCAAAACTTGACCTACTCTTGAGAAATAAGGCAGGGCAGGTGACTGAGGTGTCAGTGGGGGAGCACTTTGGGGCTAGCGACTATAATTCTATTTGTTTTAAAATAGTGACGGAAAAGGATAGACCAAATCTAAAAGTTGAAGTTCTAAATTGGAAAAAAGTCAATTTTGACGGTATTAGGCAAGAACTTTCAAAAGTTGATTGGAGGCAGATGTTCACAGGTAAAGGGACGGCTGGAAAATGGGAAGCCTTCAGAAATGAGATAGCAAGAATCTAGAGAAAGTATATTCCTGTCAGGGAGAAAGGGAAGGCTGGTAACTATAGGGAATGCTGGATGACTAAAGAAATTGAGGGTTTGGTTAAGAAAAAGAAGGAAGCATATGTCAGTAACAGACAGAATAGATCGAGTGAAGCCTTAGAGTATAAAGAAAGTAGGAGTATACTTAAGAGGGAAATCAGGAAGGCAAAACGGGGACATGAGATAGCTTTGACAAATAGAATTAAGGAGAATCCAAAAGGTTTTTACGAATATATTAAGGACAAAAGGGTAACTAGGGAGAGAATATGGCCCCTTAAAGGTCAGCAAGGCGGTCTTTATGTGGAGCCACAGAAAATGGGGGAGATGCATCAGTATTTACTGTGGAAAAGCATATGGAAAATATAGACTGTAGGAAAATAGATGGTGACATCTTGCAAAATGTCCAGAATACAGAGGAGGAAGTGCTGGATGTCTTGAAATGGTTAAAAGGTGGATAAATCTCCAGAACCTGATCAAGTGTACCCGAGGACTCTGTGGGAAGCCAGAGAAGTGATTCCTGGGTGTCTTGCTGAGATATTTGTATCATCGATAGTCACAGGTGAAGTGCCGGAAGACTGGAGCCACTGTTCAAGAAGGGTGGTAAGGACAAGCCAGGGAACTATAGACCAGTGAGTTTGACCTTCGTGGTGGGCAAGTTTTTGGAGGGAATCCTGAGGGACAGGATGTACATGTATTTGGAAAGACAAGGACTGATTCAGGATAGTCAACATGGCTTTGTGCGTGGGAAATCATGTCTCACAAACTTGATTGAGTTTTTTGATGAAGTAACAAAGAAAATTGATGAGGGCAGAGCAGTAGATGTGATCTATATGGACTTCAGTAAGGCATTCGACAAGGTTCCCCATGTGAGACTGATTAGCAAGGTTAGATCTCATGGAATACGGGGAGAACATTTGGATACAGAACTGGCTGTAAGATAGACAGAGGGTGGTGGTGGAGGGTTGTTTTTCAGATTGGAGGCCCGTGACCAGTGGAGTGCCACAAGGATTGGTGCTGGGCTCTCTACTTTTTGTCATTTACATAAATGATTTGGATGCGAGCATAAGAGGTACAGTTAGTAAGTTTGCAGATGACACCAAATTGGAGGTGTAGTGGACAGCGAAGAGGGTTACCTCAGATTACAACAGGATCTTGACCAGATGGACCAATGGGCTGAGAAGTGGCCGATGGAGTTTCATTTAGATAAATGCGAGGTGCTGCATTTTGGGAAAGCAAATCTTAGCAGGACTTATACACTTAATGCTAAGGTCCTAGGGAGTGTTGCTGAACAAAGAGACCTTGGAGTGCAGGTTCATTGCTCCTTGAAAGCAGGTAGATAGGATATTGAAGAAGGCGTTTGGTATGCTTTCCTTTATTGGTCAGAGTATTGAGTACAGGAGTTGTGAGGTCATGTTGCGGTTGTACAGGACATTGGTTAGGCCATTGTTGGAATATTGCATGCAATTCTGGTCTCCTTCCTATCGGAAAGATGTGAAACTTGAAAGGGTCCAGAAAGGATTTACAAGGATGTTGCCAGGGTTGGAGGATCTCAGCTACAGGGAGAGGCTGAACAGGCTGGGGCTGTTTTCCCTGGAGCATCGGAGGTTGAGGGGTGACCTTATAGAGGTTTACAAAATTATGAGGGGCATGGATAGGATAAATAAGCAAAGTCTTTTCCCTGGGGTTGGTGAGTCCAGAACTAGAGGGCATAGATTTAGGGTGAGAGGGGAAAAATATAAAAGAGACCTAAGGGGCAACTTTTTCACGCAGAGGGTGGTACATGTATGGAATGAGCTGCCAGAGGATGTGGTGGAGGCTGGTACAATTGTAACATTTAAGAGGCATTTGGAAGGGTATATGAATAGGAAGAGTTTGGAAGTATATGGGCTGGGTGCTGGCAGGTGGGACTAGATTGGGTTGGGATATCTGGTCGGCATGGATGGGTTGGACCGAAGGGTCTGTTTCCATGCTGTACATCAATATGACTCTATGACTCTAAATGCTTTACTGAAATCCATATGCACCACATCCACTGTTCGACCTTCATCAAATTGTCTCAACACATTCTCAAAGAACTCAATAAGGCTTGTGAAGAATGACCTGCCTCTCACAAAGTCACACTGATTATCTTTAATCAAACTATGTTTTTCCAGATAGTCATAAATCCTATCTCTCAGAATCCTTTCCAGTACCTTGCTTACCACAGATGTAAGACTGACCGGTCTGGTAATTCTCAGGGATTTCCCTATTTCCTTTCTTGAACAGAGGAACAACATTTGCTTCCCTCCAATCAGCTGGTACTATTCCCATAGAGAGTGAGGATGCAAGGATCATTGCCTGAGGTGCAGCAGTGTCATTCCTCACTTCCTGTAGTAACCTTGGATATGTCTGGTCTCACCCTGGGGCCTTATCTACCTTGATGCTTCCCAGAATTTCCAGCACATCCACTTCCTTGGAGGGAACCTGTTCAAGTCGATTAACCTGGCCCACGGTGTTCTCACTATCAACAAGGTCCCTCTCTCTCATGAATACTGAAGCAATAACTCATCTACGGCCTCCCCTACCTATTCAGACTCCAGGCACAAGTTCCCTCCACTATCCATGATTGGCTCTACCCTCTCACTGATCATTCCTCATATATGTGTAGGAAGCCTTTGGATTTTCCTTAACCCTTCCTGCCAAGGCTTTTTCTTGCTCCCTCCTAGCTCTCCTCAGTCCTTTTTTGAGTTCTTTCCTCGCTACCCTGTAATCCTTTAAAGCTGTGCCAGATCCTTGCTTCCTCAATCTTAAATTAGCTTCCTTCTTCTTTTTGATGAGAAGCTCCTCTTCTCTTGTCACCCAAGGCTCCGTCACCTTACCATTCCTTGCCTGTCTCATTGGGACAAAGTTATCCAACACTTGCAACAAGTGCTTCTTAAACAGCTTCCACATTTCTGTTGTGCATTTCCTGCAGAACAATTATTCCCAAATTACACTCCACAGCTCCTGTCTAGTAGCAGTATAATTGCCCCTCCCCCAATTAAACACCTTCCCATACTGTCTGTTCCTATCCCTCTCCATGGCTATGGTAAAGGTGAGGCAGTTGTAGTCACTGTCACTGAAATGCTCTCCCACCGAGAGAAATGGCACCTGACCTGGCTCATTGCCTAGCATCAAATCCAATATGGCCTCCCTCCTGGTTGGCCTACATATTGAGACAGGAATCCTTCCTGCACATATCTAACAAAATCGGTTCCATCCAGACCATCTGCACTAAGGTGGTTCCAGTCAATATTGGGGAAGTTGAAGTCACCTATAATAACAACTGTTACATCTGCACCTTTCCAAGATCTGCTGTCCAATCTGTTTTCCCATCTCTCTGCTGCTGTTGGAGATTATATGAAAACCCCCAATAAAGTGACTGTTCCTTTCCTGTTACTGACTCAATAGGTGAACCCTCCTCAATAACCTTCTTTACTGCAGCTGAGATGCACTCTCTCATTAGCAATGCTCCTCCCCCTCCTCTTTTACCCCCTTCTCTGTTCTTTTTAAAATATCTAAATCCTGGAACAACCAGCAACCATTTTTACCCCTGTGAAATCCATGTCACTGTTATGGCCACAACATTGTATTTGCAAGTACTGATCCATGCTGTAAGTTCATCACTCTTATTCCTGACACTCCTTGCATTGAAATAGATACACTTTGACCCACCCCTTTGTCGTATCAACTGTGTATCCTTCCTGACAGACTCTCTGCATTCTATTTCTGCTCGTTCAACAACTACCCTCTCCTCTGATCTGTAGCTCTGGTTCCCATCCCCCGCCAAACTAGGTTTAAACCATCCCGAAAACCCCCGCCCAGGACATTGGTTCCCCTCCGGTTTAAGTGCAATCTGATCTTCATGTACAAGTTCCACCTTCCCCAGAAGATACCTCAATAATCTACGTATCTGAAGCCGTCTCTCCTGCACCAGCCCTGTAGCCTCATGTTTAGCTGCACTTGCTCCCTGTTCCTCACCTCACTAGCATATGGCACCAATAGTAATCCTGAGATTACTACTCTGCTTCCAATCTTACTCTCTGAAATCACTTTTTAAGTCTTCACCTTTAGGTATGTCATTGGTACCAATGAGCACCACAACTTCTGGCTGCTCCCCCTCCCCCTTCAGAATCTTGTAGACTCGATCAGAGACATCCCAGACCATGACACTTGAGAGACAACATACCTTCTAGGAGAACATTCATGACCACAGAATCTCCTGTCTGTTCCTCTAACTATTGAGTCTGCTACCTGTCGTGCTTTTCTCTTCTCCCCCTTTCTCTCCAGGTCAGGCTCAGTGCCAGACATCTGTCTAATATGGTCTCTGTCAATCAAAATGGAAATGGATTCAGGGCATCGATATCTGGGTTCCTTCTGATATTTTTAAAGATTACTGGAGTCATCCCATCTCTATGAAAATCTGATCTGGGAGATCCTACCCAGATTTATTCTGCACTGTTATTTCATGCCATGAATAATTACAAAGGGACAAGATTAGGAGGTGCCAGCGTTGGACTGTGTTGGACAAGGTCAAACATCACACAATACAGATTATAGTCCAATGTGTTTATTTCGAAACACTAGCTGCATTTAGAGGGAAGTTTATAAGGAACTTACAGTGAATTTATAAGGGAAAAAAACTTTAATTAAAAATTTCAGAGCCATCTTAAATGGTGTGTTCAATTCATTGTACATGAGTTGTATGCCTCTTTGATTTTTCCTTATAAATTCTGTGTCTATAGTCTTCCTCTCTCACTAGCACCTGGAGAAGGAGCAGCGCTCCGAAAGCTAGGGTTTTCAAATAAACCCATTGGATTATAGCCTGGTATTGTGTGTTTTTTGACAAAGGAACAAGGGCAGAGCTGGTAGCAGTGAATTAAGAAAATAGTTTAGCAGCAAATACTTGGTTGATGAACAATGGCAGTTGTTTAAGAAAATAGTTCATGGCACACAACAAAGAGACATTTCAGTGAGAAAAAGAGGATAAGCCAGCCATGGGTAACTAGGAAAGCATCAAATTGAAAGAAAAAAATATTCAAGGTGACAAAGATTAGTGGCAAACTAGAGGAATTGAAAAATTTCAAAACCAATACAAAAGATGTCCAAAAACAAAAAGGGAGAAAATAAACTTTGAGGGTAAACTTGCAAGTAATGTCCAGAGGGACAGTAACTAATGCATCCAAATTCTAATATATCCTAGTATATTAAAAGAAGTAGTTAGAGAGATAATGATCGCACTAATAGTAATGTTCCAGGAATAATTATATTCTCAAAAGGTACCAGAGGGGCAGTGGTTCAGTGGTTAGCACTGCTGCATCACAGTGACAGATTCAATTCCACACTGAGGCTACGATCTAGCTGGGTTTCCTCTGGGTGTTCTGGTATCCTCCCACAGTCCAACAATGTGCAGGTTAGGTGGATTGACCATGCTAAGTTATCCACAGTCTCTAGGGATGTGCAGGCTAGGTAGATTTGCCAGGGGAAATTTCGGGTGACAAGGTTAGGGTGGTCCAAGTGGGATGTTCTTTGGAGGGTTAGTGTGGGATTGACAGGCCAAATGGCCTGCTTCCACACTGTAGGGGGTTCGCTAATTGGAAAACTGCTGATGTAACACCTTTATTCAATAGGGAGGAGACAAAAACAGGTAACTATAGGGCAGTCAGCTTAATGTCTGTCATTGGGGAAAATATTAGAGTCTGTTACAAAAGGGTGCAGTAGCAAAGCATTTAGAATAACATAATATAATCAAGCAGAATCAGCATGGCTTCATGAAGGGGAAATCATGCCTGACAAATATATTTCAATTCTTTGAGGAGGTAACATAATAGAGTCATAGAGATGTACAGCATGGAAACAGACCCTTCGGTCCAACCCGTCCACAAGAGAACCAGTAGAGAACCAGAGGGATTTGGACTTCCAGAAGGCGTTTGATAAGACCTCATGGTGTTGAGGGTAACATGGATAAAGGATTGGCTAACTAATTGAAGACAGAGTTGGGATGACAATCTGTAACTTGTGGAATGCCACAAAGATCAGTGCTGGAGTCATAATTATTTACAATATAGAACATAGAACAATACAGCACAGAACAGGCCCTTCAGCCCACGATGTTGTGCCAAACATTTATCCTAGCTTAAGCACCTATCTATGTACCTCTTAATTGCCGCTTAAAGGTCACCAATGATTCTGACTCTGCCACTCCCACAGGCAGCGTATTCCATGCCCCCACCAATCTCTGGGTAAAGAACCTACCCCTGACATCCCCCCTATACCTTCCACCCTTCACCTTAAATTTATGCCCCCTTGTAACACTCTGTTGTACCTGGGGAAAAAGTCTCTGTCTACTCTATCTATTCCCCTGATCATCTTATAAACCTCTATCAAGTCACCCCTCATCATTTGCCATTCCAATGAGAAAAGGCCTAGCACTCTCAACCTATCCTCGTATGACCTATTCTCCATTCCAGGCAACATCCTGGCAAATCTCCTCTGCACCCTCTCCAAAGCTTCCACATCTTTCCTAAAATGAGGCAATCAGAACTGCACACAGTACTCCAAATGTGGCCTTACCAAGGTCCTATATAGCTGCAACATCACCTCACAACTCTTGAATTCAATCCCTCTGCTAATGAACGCTAATACACCATAGGCCTTCTTACAAGCTCTATCCACCTGAGTGGCAACTTTCACAGATCTATGAACATAGACCCCAAGATCCCTCTGCTCCTCCACCTTACTAAGAACCCTACCGTTAACCCTGTATTCTGCATTTTTATTTGTCCTTCCAAAATGGACAACCTCACACTTGACAGGGTTGAACTCCATCTGCCACTCCTCAGCCCAACTCTGCATCATATCTAAGTCCCTTTGCAGCCGACAACAGCCCTCCTCACTATCCACAACTTCACCAATCTTTGTATCATCTGCAAATTTACTGATCCACCCTTCGACTCCCTCTTCCAAGTCATTAATAAAAATTACAAACAGCAGAGGACCCAGAACTGATCCCTGCGGAACTCCACTTGTAACTGGGCTCCAGGCTGAATATTTACCATCTACCACCACTCTCTGACTTCGACCGGTTAGCCAGTTCTCTATCCAACTGGCTAAATTTCCCACTATCCCATGCCTCTTGACTTTCCGCATAAGCCTACCATGGGGAACCTTATCAAATGCCTTACTAAAATCCATGTACACCACATTCACTGCTCTACCCTCATCCACATGCTTGGTCACCTCCTCAAAGAATTCAATAAGACTTGTAAGACAAGACCTACCCCTCACAAATCCGTGCTGGCTGTCCCTAATCAAGCAGTGTCTTTCCAGATACTCATAAATCCTATCCCTCAGTACCCTTTCCATTACTTTGCCTACCACCGAAGTAAGACTAACTGGCCTGTAATTCCCGGGGTTATCTCTATTCCTTTTTTTGAACAGGGGCACAGCATTTGCCACTGTCCAGTTCCCTGGTACCACCCCCGTTGACAGTGAAGACAAAAAGATCATCGCCAACTGCTCTGCAATTTCCTCTCTTGCTTCCCACATAATCCTAGGATATATCCCGTCAGACCCGGGGGACTTGTCTATCCTCAAGTTTTTCAAAAGGCCCAACACATCTTCCTTCTTAACAAGTATCTCATCTAGCTTACCAGTCTATTTCATACTCTCCTCTTCAACAATACAGCCCCTTTCATTTATAAATACTGAAGAAAAGTACTCATTCAAGACCTCTCCTATCTCTTCTGACTCAATGCACAGTCTCCCACTACTGTCCTTGATCGGACCTACCTTCGTTCTCATCATTCTCATGTTTCTCACATATGCATAAAAGGCCTTGGGGTTATCCTTGATCTTACCTGCCAAAGATTTTTCATGCCCTCTCTTAGCTCTCCTGATACCTTTCTTCAGCTCCCTCCTGGCTATCCTGTATCCCTCCAACGCTCTGAACCTTGTTTCCTCAACCTTATGTAAGCCTCCTTCTTCCTCCTTACAAGACATTCAAACTCCCTCGTCAACCAAGGTTCCCTCACACGACCATCTCTTTCCTGCCTGACAGGTACATACATATCAAGGACACGTCGTATCTGTTCCTTGAAAAAGTTCTGCATTTCAATGACATCATTCCCTGACATCCTATTCTCCCAACTTATGCTCCTCAGATCCTATCTTACAGCATCGTATTTACCCTTCCCCCAATTGTAAAACCTACCCTGTTGCACGCACCTATCTCTCTCCATAACCAAGGTGAAAGTCACAGAATTATGGTCACCATCACCAAAATGCTCACCCACTAACAAGCCCATCACTTGTCCCGGTTCGTTACCGAGCACCAAATCCAATATGGCCTCCCCTCTGGTCGGACAATCTACATACTGAGTTACAAATACTTCCTGGACACACTGCACAAACACTGCCCCGTCCAATCTACTTGATCTAAAGAGCTTCTAATCAATATTTGGGAAGTTGAAATCGCTCATGACTACTACCCTGTGGCTTCTGCACCTTTCCAAAATCTGTTTCCCAATCTGTTTCTCCATATCTCTGCTGCTATTGGGGGGCCTATAGTAAACACCCAACAAGGTGACTGCTCATTTCCTATTTCTGACTTCAGCCCATACTGCCTCCAAAGGCAGATCCCCCTTGAACTGCCTTTCTGCAGCCATTATACCATTTCTAATTAGCAATACCACACCCCCTCCTTTTTTACCACCCTCCCTAATCTTACTGAAACATCTGTAACCAGGAACCTCCAACAGTCATTCCTGTCCCTCTTCTATCCACATTTCCGTGATGGCCACAACATCGTAGTCCCAAGTACCAATCCACACCTTAAGTTCACCCACCTTATTTCTGATACTTCTTGCATTGAAGTATACACATTTGAGCCCATCTTTGTGTCCACAAGTATTCCCTATCAGTACCATCTTCTCCACAGCCTCCCTACATTCTTGGACATCCTGAAAAACAGTTAACCTACTTGCTGGACTACGAGTCCAGATCCCATCCCCCTGCCAAATTTGTTTAAACCCCCCCGAAGAGTGCTAGCAAACTTACCTCCCAGGATATTGGTGCCCTTCTGGTTCAGGTGCAACCTGTCCGCTTGTACAGGTCCCACCTTCCCCAGAATGCAGTCCAATTGTCCAAATACCTGAAGCCCTCCCTCCTACACCATCCTTGCAGCCATGTGTTCAACTGCACTCTCTCCCTATTCCTTGCCTCACTGTCAAGTGGCACCGGCAACAACCCAGAGATGACAACTCTGTCCGTCCTAGCTTTTAGCTTCTTGCCTAACTCCCTGAGCTCCTGAATGACCTCCCCACCCCTCTTCCTACCTATGTCGTTGGTGCCAATGTACACCACGACTTCTGGCTGCACACCCAACCCCTTAAGGATTCTGAAGACATATATATTAATGACTTGGGTTTTGAGAAGACTTGTAACTCAGGTTGAGGCTCTAGATGTCGGTTTGCTCACTGAGCTGGAAGGTTCATTTTCAGATGTTTTGTCACAATACTGGGTAACATCTTCAGTGAGCCTCCGGATGAAGCACTAGGTTTCCTTGGGCTGGTGATGTCATTTTTGATGACTTCATTTCCTGTGGTGATATCATTTCCTTCATTTTTCTCAGGAGAGGTAAGTGGGGCCCAAGTTAATGTGTTTGTTGATAGAGTTCTGGTTGGAATACCATGTTTCTAGGAATTCTTGTGCAGGAGTCTGTTTGTTTTGTCCTAGGGTGGATTTATTGTCTCAGTTGAAGTGGTTTTCTTCCTCATCTGTATGTAAGGATACTAGCGAGAGTGGGTCATTTTTTTTTGTGGCTCGATGATGTTCATGTATCCTGGTGGCTAGTTTTATGCCTGTTTGTCCAATGTAGTGTTTGTTACAGTTCTTGTAAGGAATTTTGTAAATGACATTAGTTTTGCTTGTTGTTTGTATAGGGTCTTTCAAGTTCATGAGCTGCTGTTTTAGTGTGTTGGTTTGTGGGCTACCATGATGCCAAGAGGCCTGTGTACTCTGGCAGTCATTTGACTTGGATGAGGAAGTTAAAAAAAATCACACAACATATTGCAGTTTTCGGTTCATTGCAGAATTATAATTGCAAATACATTCTATTTTGTTCAAAAAGCACACAATCTACATGCAGTTAATGCAAGCAGTCAATCCATGTAACGTTTTATAAATTCCTACTTTGAAAATATAACCAGTCTGGCTCAAGGTTGGGATACAGACAGACTCTGACCTCACATCTTGAATGCGTTATCTGATCTGAGATGACACTTCTTTTTATAAAACCTTAAGTTATCTCAAAAATGTGATTGGAAAGATTTTCTGGGATTTACATATTAATGAACTACAATTCATTTTAAAAGATGAAAAACTTAACAGCAATCTAGGTTTGTTCAATAAGTCGTTTCAGTTACGTGACACAGATCTTTTGCTATAAATTCTGTATCTCATGATCCTGCTCCACAGCTACCTGATGAAGGAGTAGTGCTTCGAAAGCTAGTGCTTCCAAATAAACCTGTTGGACTGTAACCTGATATTGAGTGATTTTTAACTTTATCCACCCGAGTCCAACACTGGCACCTCCACATCTTGTTGAGGAAAGTGAATGTACTATAGCTAGGTTTGTGGATGACATAGAACTGATGTGTGGTGAGGATGGCACAGAGTCTGCAGACGGATGTATGTAAATGTAAAGTTGCCATAGTTCTATCAGCCCATAGGGCTGCATAGAGTTTAACATGAGGTCACAATGCCTCAGGCAAGGGGAAGGTGAGAAGGAGAATACTTCATGGTAAACTTAGCAAGCATAAGAATTGAACCTATGTTATTGGTATCGGCATCACAGATATCACAAACCAGCCATTCAGCCAACTGAGCTAACCAACCTTAGAGAGAGATAGTCAGGACGGGCAAGAGGAGAAAATCTTGGCAAACAGAATGAAAGTGGGAAATTGTAATAGAGTCTGGCAGAAAGAATAGAATAGCTGAATATTATCTAAATTGAGAAAAACTGCAGGAAATGACAGCTCAAAGAATTTGGAGTCTTCATGAATAAATCTCAAAAGAGCTAGTTTACAGGTTCAGTAGACAATTAGGAAGGCAAATACACTGTTGGCCTTTATTTCAGATGGGTTGGAGTATAATAAAAGGGAAGCCTTGCCAAAACTACACAAGACCACATCTGGAATACTGTGAACAGTTTTAGGTCCCTTATCTCAAGAAAGATATACTGGCATTGCAGATCTAAGGCATAGTAGGCAATGGACCAAGTGCTGGTAAATGGGATTAGGGTAGTTTGGTCTTTGTTGGTCAGCATAGACATAGTGGGTCAAAGGTTCTGTTTCCATGCTGTATTACTGTTTGATTTGGGCACCATTTGGGCCTTGAGCAAGTACAACATAGGTTTACAAGAATATCAGGGATTAAGTTATGAGCAGAGATTATATGAATTGGGCCTGCTTTCTCTAGAATTTAGAAGGTTAAATGATATTAACAGGAAAAGAGAGGATAGATAAACTACCATTGAATGGGGATTCTAGAACTTGGGAGCACAGTCTGAGAATTAGGGCCAGACCATTCAGGAGAGATGTTAGGAAACATTTCTACACACAAACGGTGGTTGATGTTTGGAACTAGCTTCCACAAAAAGCAGTAGATGCTGGTTCAGATGTTCATTTGAAATCTGAGATAGACAATTATTAGTTAAGGAAAGGTATTAAGGGATATGGGTCAAAGGCAGGTATGTGGAGTTAGGCCACAGATCAGGCATAATCTCATTCATGGTGAAACTAGTTTGAGGGGTTCAATGTATTCCTAATCTAAAGAAAGTTAAAAAATCACACAACACCAGGTTATAGTTCAACAGGTTTACTTAGAAGCACTAGCTTTCAAAGCGCTGGTTCTTCATCAGGTGGTGAAGCAGTGCTTCAAAAGCTAGTGCTTCCAAATACACCTGTTGAACTATAACCTGGTGTTGTGTGATTTTTAACTTTGTCCACCCCAGTCCAATGCCGGCTCCTCCAAATCCTAATCCATAGAAGATTCACAAAGCTGGGTATGAATAGACTATTTTATGAGAGATTAAGTAGGTTGGCTCTGAACTCATTCAGGTTTAGAAGAATAAGACATTTTTAAAAAAAACATTCTCAGAGACTTACAGAGTAGAATCAGAGAGGTTGTTTCCCCTTGTGGAGTAGTTTTGGACCTGAAGGGATAATCTCAGAGAAAAGGATCAGCCAGTTAGGACAGAGATGAGAAGGAATTTCCTCTCCAAGAGGGTAATGAGTCATTTTACAACAGAGGGCTGTGGAAGCTGGGTCATCAAGAATATACAAAGCTGGGATAGACAGATCTTTAAGGGAATCACGGGTTATGGGGAAAAGGCAGGAAAGTTGTGTTGTGGATTATCAGATATGGCAGAGCAGATCCAATGAGCTCCTATGTCTTCTGGTCTTAACATGTACAGGACTTCACTTATAGTGATGCTTTTGATTCCACTTGTGATATATTCTGTATTATTGGAATGCAGAAGATTAGGGTAAAATTAACATGCTTCAGGCAAAATTGTTTTTTGTGCAAATGAAGGATGGACATGTAGAATAGAGCTGCAGCTAGTGAACATAAGAACGTATCTTTAGAATGACCTGGAAGAATACTTTGTTCAGGAAATGATTATGATGTATATTAACAAGTACTAGTGGAGTGGACTTAATAGTGTATAATTTTCTTTGGCTAGAACTACATATTCTATGCCTAAGAAAGCTATCATTTATGATTTAGGATTTAGGATTAGACATGTCCTAGAGTTAATATTTGAATTACTTTTAAGAAGGAATTATTGAACATTTAATCATGAAACCAACAAATTACAAAGATATCTGAGAAAAGTTTGGTGTATACGATAACATTCTTGAAAAGGGTTCAGATATGGCAACCCAAAGTAGTTACACAGGTCAACACATTGTAGTGTTTATACAATATTGAACAGATCATATATTATTATATGTCGAGAAACTGGGCAGAGTTTTCCATTCACTTTCTTCTGTGCCCTGTCAAATTCTCAATAGCAAGGCCATTAGGTATCAGCCAATCATGCAACATGCTTCATCAATGAAGAACTGCCATAAATTTTACAAGCCAATCTTTTGCTGCCTTTCCTATAACCTTATAGTAAATATGACATAGAAATGTATCATGATAACTAATTATTTAGTACATCGTATTAACTTCAATTACTTTCACTATAGGTTCCATTTGAACTCTCCTTTGATACCCTGGAGCAGTTGGAACAAATATTCAATCCTGCAGTTGGCTACACATTAAAGTATGGAAGTCTGTTCAAGTGGCTAATTTCTTTCATGGAATTTGAGTAAATTCCTGTACCTTTACTATGTTTACACAGTTTGGTATGTGTAGTTGATAACAATGTATTTAAACTATTTTGTTTTAATCTTCCTTTTACATTTATTCCTGATATGCATACAAATATTTCTTTCATCGATTAACTCAAACTCACACTTGAGTATTTAGTTAATAAATATCACAAATAGTTCCAGGAGATGGTTTTGTTGGAAAGCAATTATTTCCGTTTTTAAGCTGCTGAATAATACTGAGTATAGTTTCTTTTCTAAATTTACACCATGTCATGCATTTCACTTCTCAGATAATGTAAAACCATTTCTTTCATTCCTGCAAATTGGTCTTGGGCAGGATTTGCCTTGTATCAAAATCCAGTAGTTATATTGGTTGACTGTTTCTTTTAATTAAAAGATTTACATTGTACCTATTGCCTTGACATTTGTAATTTACAGTTACATAAAACTGCTTATTTGTTGACAGATAATCAGCCAAATTTTTTTGGACCTCAGAGTGTGCTCAGGATCTTTCACACCCAGATTATTTGTCTTGTATAAGTGGTTAATTAGCTATTATGAAGATGATCAGGTCATACATAACTGCAGCCCAAGAGAGATTATGATGAAATCCTGCCTTGTAAATAGTATAAGTGGCCAATAAATATTTATTACGTTATAACAGCATAGTTCCCAGCTGTTGCTCAGAGATATCCTGTCAAATTCTTCATGCATTGTGACCAACAGTTGCAAATCATTTTGTAAGGATCCATATCAATGTCAAAAAAGCTGAAAAGCCATCAACTGAAAAGAACATCCTAAAGAAATGTCTGTAACAGCAAACAGAATTCTTATTGGAGTCCAGTAATAGCCGAACATAGGTACATGGTAATTATTTCTATTTGTTGCACTAACCTTTGCTCTGTTCATTTATCCAGGCCTCGAGAAGAAATGCTATGATTGTTCTCTCCACAAGTTGACTGGCTGTCCAATTGTATTTCTTGATCAAAAGAGTGTGTAATACTTTCCTTAAGTGCAACAAACTCTGTTTCTTCAATGTATGTAAGTGTGAGTTTGCTCATGGAAATGTTGCATCACTACAAGTCTCTCCAACTGTTCCAGTCTAAATATGACAAATTTAAGTTATTTTTGTGATATTCGACAAACAATATCACAGCGTCTTCAGGCAAAATGAAAACGAGGGGAAGTCTAACAGGCAACCAGTCCAATATCACTCCTCTACATTATCTATCAAAGTTACATAAACCAACCAACTCCCTGTGTGAGCAGAGCCTGGAGATGTCTTGCTATGTTCCTTTAATAAACACATAGACAATGTAGTTCCAATAATCATCCAATAGACATTGTGAAGATTCTGCAAATGGAAACACATATGCTTCCTTTATCTAACTTATCTTTTAATAGTATTTGTGTTTTGACTGATCTGCCCCTCACTATGACTTCATTAATGCAAACAGTTGATCAGTTGGATCTCTCTCTTCTTGCAAACACCAGCACGTAAATCTCCATCCTCTGAATGTGAGCATATATTGAGTTGTCCACTGGAAATTGCTGACCAACCACAGATGTTGTTTTTCACACACGACACAAGTTTATGCACTTCACTCGTGTCTACGTGCTAAAAAACGTTTATAGAGGAACCTCAATTATCTGAAGAACATGGGCAGGGAGTATTTCATTTGGTTAATCGAATGCTGGCTATTCGATAGCCGAATAACATAATTTAGCCAAGCATCAAGACCTTGCAATCTTGCCGAATTATCTGAAATCCGGATAATCGAGATTCATCTTTAAGTCCATCTAGTGCACAATTATGCATCATTTCTATTTCTTCAACTTTGGAATGCGCAATGAGTTCATCAGGCATCAAACTTTACAATCTGGCCTCTCAGTTTGTGTTCAGTAAATGTGAGTGAAACTTCGATTTTGTCAGTGAGATGGTTGAGAACATTCACTCATCCAGTGAGACCTATGAGACTTGGCTCTTCTCACCTTCACACATGGATTACTGTAAGACCCTGTTCACAGACTACATGTTGTCAACTTCCAGTTCATCGTCAAGATCATGCTCACTGATCAGCAGGTCCCATTTCTACAGGTGTCAAAATAACATATTTTGCTGGTTCTCAAAAAAAGTCAGATTACATTTCAGCATTTCATTTTCACTTAAGCAGAAACCCCAAGCAATTGCCTGAGATCTGGTCTGGCAAATATTAAACATGAATTTCAAAAAAAACATTTTGGTATGAAGAAAATATAAACAACCTTCTATGTGAAATGTCATGGGTGGCACAGTGGTTAGCACTGCTGCCTCACAGTGCCAGAGACCCGGGTTCAATTCCCACCTCAGGTGTCTCTGAGTGGAGTTTGCACATTCTCCCTGTGTCTGCGTGGGTTTCCTCCGGGTACTCCAGTTTCCTCCCACAATCCAAAAATGTGCAGGTTAGCTGAATTGCCTGTCGTGTTAGATGAAGGGGTAAATGTAGGGGAATGGGTCTGTGTGGGTTGCGCTTCGGTGGGTTGGTGTGGACTTGTTGGGCGGAAGGACCTGTTTCCACACTGTAAGTAATCTAATCTAAATGAACTGATTATTTGAAATAGCAGTAATTAATAACAATTAAAGGTATGGAAACAGTGATTATGTTGATGGCAAATAGAAGAAAGAACTAGGCTACCCAGAGACAGGTGTTCAAATTCCACCACAGTTCTGGGAAATTTAAATTCAGTTAATTAAATAAATCTGTAGTAAATAACAAATATGATGATTATAATTATTATTGCTTAACCAGGTTCTCACATTCCTCAGATCTACTTTCTTGCATTTTCCCTGTAATCCTCGATTCCTGTACTGATTAAGAAACTATCTATATAAGCCTTAGTATACACAGGAACTCTGCCCCTAAAGCTCTCTATGTTAAGGAGTTCCAAAGACTCGCACCCTCTGAGAACATAAAATCCTTCTTATCTCTGAAATTAGTTCCAGACAGGATATCCAAATTGTTAACCTACCAGTGAGGCGGAATTAAATGGTTCTCTTTTATTCATTCACCCCCCTGAGGAGCCAATTTAATCAGGCTTTCTTGAGTTAACAAAGATTGTGTTTATTAATCATTAGAAAGCAGAGAATTAGTAATGCTGCCCATGTACACACAAGAGGAGAAATAAGAAGGCAAAAGTTGAAAATATAGGAGGAAGCGATGGCCGAGTGGTATTATTACTAGACTCTTAATCCAGAAACTAAGCCCATTTTCTGGGGACCCAGGTTCGAACACCACGGCAGATGGTGGAATTTGGATTCAATTTTAAAAATCTGGAATTCATAGAATCCCGACGGTATGGAAACATGCCCTTCGACCCATCAAGTCCACACTGACCCTCCGAAGAGTAACCCACCCAGACCCATTCCCCTACTACTCTACATTTATTCCTGACTAATGCACCTAAGCTACACATCCCTGAAGACTAAGGGCAATTTAGCATGGTGAACTCACTTAACCTGCACATCTTTGGAGTGAATTGAAAAATATATTGAAAACCATGAAACCATTGTCGATTGTTGGAAGAACCCATCTGGTTCACTAATGCCTTCTGCCATCCTCACCTGGTCTGACTTACATGTGACTCTAGACCAACAGCATTATGGTTAACTCTTAACTGCCCTCTTTAAAGGGCCAGCAAGCCTTTCAATTGTATCAGTTGCTACAAAGTTGAAAGAAAATGTACCAAGCCCAACATTGACCTCGGCATTGGAAAAAACAATGGCAGAAACAGCTCTGTCAACACTGCAAAATTCTTCTTTATGAACGAAATGGGGTTAGTAGCCCCTAAATATCAACAGCCATCATAGGTCATCAATAGCAGAAAAATTCCAGCACAATCTGCAACCTCATGCTCAGGCATATTTCCCACTCAACCATTACCATCAAGCTACGGAATCAATCCTGGTTCAATGAAGAGCGCAGGAAGGCATGCCAGGAGCAGCACCAGAATGCCTGAAAATGAAGTTTCAATCTGGTGAAGCTACCAAACAGGTCTACTTGCATGCCAAAATGTACAAACAGCAAGTGATAGACAGAGCTAAGCAATCCCACAACCAACAGATCTGATCTAAACTCTGCTGTCCTACCACATCCAGTCAGGAATGGTGGTGGACAATTAATCAACTGACTTGAGGAGGAGGCTTCACAAATAGCCCCATCATAGGTATTGGAAGAGCCCAATACACAAGTGCAAAAGATAAAGCTGAAACATTCACAATAATCTTCAGCCAGAGGTGCCATGTGGATGATCTATTTTGGCCTCCTCCAATGGTACTCAGCTTTCAGATACCAGTCTTCAGCCAATTTGATTCACTCTACATGATATTAAGAAACCATTGGAGGCTTTGGATACTGCAAATGCTATAGGCCCTGACAATATACTGGCAACAGTATTGAAGACTTGTGCTCCAGAATTTAGCACACCCTAGCCAAGCTGTTCCAGTACACTTATAACACGTGCATTTACCTGACACTGTGGAAAATTGCCCACGTATATCTGTACACAAAAAGCAGGACAAATCCAACCTGGCCAATTACTATCCCAGCAGTTTGCTCTCAATGGTCAGTAAAGTAATGGAAGGTGTCATCAACATGGCTATCAAGCAGTTTGGTGACACTTAGTTTGGGTTCCACCAAGGCCACTCAGCTGCTGACCTCATTACAGTCTTGGTTCAAACATGAACAAAAGAGCTGAATTCCAGAGGTGAGATGAGAGTGACAGCCTTGAATCAAGGCCACATTTGACTAAGTGTGGTATCAAGGAGCCCTAGCAAATCGAGAATCAATGGGTATCAGGGACAATCCCTCCATTGGTCAGAATCATGCCTGACACATAGGAAGATGGTTACGGTTATTAGGGGTCAGTCATCTCAGTTTGAGGACATGTCTGCAGGAATTCCTTGGGGTAGTGTCTGAGGCCCAACTATCTTCAGCTAATTCTTCAATGACCTTCATTAGGTCAGAAGTGGGTCATTCAATGATGATTGCATTAAGTTCAGAAGCATTTGCAACTCCTCAGATACTGGAGTAGTTCATGCTCAAATATAACAATATCTGTACAATATCCAGGCTTGGGCTCACAAGTAGCAAGTAACAGTTGTGCCACACAAATGCCAGGCAATAACCATCTCTAATAAGAGACAATCTAATCACTGCTGCTGACATTCAATGATGTTACCATCACTAAATCTCCAACTGTCAGCATTCTGCAGATTACCTTTGATCAGAAATTGAACTGGACTCGCCAGAAAAACATTACAAGAGCACATGATAGGAACAGGCTGGGAATACTCACCTCCTGACTCCCCAAAGCCTGTCTATCATATATAAGGCACAAACCAGAACAATGATGGGATACTCCCCAGTTGTCTGGATGGTTACAGTTCCAACAAAGCCCGTTTGATTGGCATCCATATGCATCCACTCTCTCCACCAATGCTCAATAGCAGCAGTGTGTATTATCTACAAGATGCACTGCAAAATTAATCAAACATCCTAAGATCACGCCCTTCAAACATACAACCACTTCCATCTAGAAGGACGTGGGCAGCAGATACATGAGTATTACTGAGGTAAATTCCTGGAATTCCCTCCCTAAAGGTAGGTCTACCTAAAGCAAATGGACTGCTGCAGTTGAAATAGTCAGCTCACCACCACCTTCTTAAGGCCAGCTAGGGATGGGCAACAAAAAGTGCCAGCCCACCAGCCATGTCCATATCCCACAAGTGAATTTTTAAAAATGGATCAGTTTCTGAATTTTCATAATAACTAGATGAGTGAACATGGCAGTCTTTACAGTGGAGGCCCAATAGCATTTGTAGTTTAACAGTCGATTTCAAGGTATTTACTGATACAGGTTGAGATCCTGTTGTTCTGATTTATTTTGACCATGACAGAATTCCAGCATTCAGGATGTGACAATACTGTGGCTTTAAAAAGTGTGTTTTGTCCTGGTTTCTTTTAGAGAGAGAGACTGGGGACAGATGCAGAGTAGTCTATGAGAAGGTCAACAACTTGTGAGGCTTTGGGTTTTTTTTAAGTTGGAACAATAGAAGCAGTCTGGATGGTGTAGCCAGCTCTCACAGACCATGATTTCCAGTGTTTTTAGCTTTGAGCATCAGTTGCTGCTGGACTCTAAACAGGGTTGGAAGCTGCTCGAGTCTTGGATAAGTAGAAGCTACAATTTCCCCTCCTGTGGTTATAGCTAGAAACTTGGGTTTATCTCCCTACTGCTGGGTTGCATGACAGTAAATCTGATTTCTGACTTTGCCCTTTTGCCAAGGGGTGTGTTTACAAAATGTTGCTATATTGGAACAGTTACAGAGTCAGAGTCATAGAGATGTACAGCATGGAAACAGACCTTCGGTCCAACTCGTCCATGTCATCCATGCCAAACCTAATCTAGTCTCACTTTCCAGCACCTGGTCCATATCCCTCCAAATCCTTCCTATTCATATACTCAATCAGATGACTTTTAAATGTTGCCATTGTACTAGCCTCCACCACTTCCTCTGGCAGGTCATTCCATACACATACCACCATCTGCATGAAAAAGTTGCCCTTTAGGTCTCTTTCATATCTTTCCCACCTCATCCTAAACCTATGCCCTCTAATTCTGGACTCCCCCACCCCTTTGTCTATTTATCCTGTCCATGCCCCTCCTGATTTGATAAACCTCAATAAGGTCACCCCTGAGCCTTCGACGCTCCAGAGAAAACAACCCAAGTCTATTCAATCTCTCCCTAAAGCTCAAATCCTCCAACCCTGGCAATATCCTTGTAAATCTTTTCTGAATTCTTTCAAGTTTCCCAACATCCTTACGTTAGGCAGGAGACCAGAACTGCATGCAATATTCCAAAAATAGCCTAACCAATGACCTGTACTGCTGCAACATGACCTCTCAACTCCTGTAGGGGAAAGTGAGGACTGCAGATGCTGGAGATCAGAGTCGAGAGCGTGGCACTGGAAAAGCACAGCAGGTCAGGCAGCATCTGAGGAGCAGGAGAATTGACATTTCGAGCAAAAGCCCTTCATCAGGCTTATGCCCAAAACGCTGATTCTTCTGCTCCTCGGATGCTGCCTGATCTGCTGAGCTTCTCCAGCACCACACTTGCGACTCCCAAATCCTATACTCAATACGCTGACCAATTAAGGAAAGCATACCAAACATCCTCTTCTCTATCCTGTTTATCTGTGACTCTACTTCCAAGGAGCTCTGAACCTGCACTCCAAGGTCTCTATTCAGCAACACCCTTCTGGACAAAGGGACTGTGGGCATTCTGGCGAAGTTTGCCAATGATACAAAATTAGGTGGACAGGCAAGGTAGTACTGAGGAAGTGGAGATACTGCAGAAAGATTTAGACAATTTAGGAGAGTGGTCCAAGAAGTGGCTGATGAAATTTAATGTGAGCAAGTGTGATGTTTTGCACTTTGGAAAAGAAACACAGGCATGGACTATTTTCTAAACGGTGAGAAAATTCATCAAGTCAAAGTACAAAGGGATCTCGGAATGCTAGTGCAGGATTCTCTAAAGGTTGACTTGCAGGTTGAGTCCATGGTTAAGAAAGCAAATGTAATGTTGTCATTTATCTTGAGAGGGTTGGAATGTAAAAGAAGTGACGTGCTACTGAGACTTCTTAAAGCTCTGGTTAGGCCCCATTTGGAATACTGTTTTGGGCCCCACACCTCAGGAAGGACATACTGGCACTGGAGCGTGTCCAGTGGAGATTCACATGAATGATCCCTGGAATGGTAGGCCTAACATATGATGACTGGCTGAGGATCCTGGGATTGTATTCATTAGAGTTTGGAAGATTGTGGGGAGATCTAATAAAAACTTACAAGATAATTCATGGCTTAGAAAGGGTGGATGCTGGGAAATTGTTTCCAAAAGGCACAGATACTAGGACCTGTGGGCACAGCCTTAGAATTAGAGGGGGTCAATTTAGAATGGAAATGAGGAGACATTTCTTCAGCCAGAGTAGTGGGGCTCTGGAACTCATTGCTACAGAGCACAGTGGAAGCCTAAATGTCTTAAAAGTTAAATGTCTTCGAGGCAGAGACTGATAAATTCTTAATCTCACAAGGAATTAAGGGCTATGGGGACAGTGCAGATATGTGGTGTTGAACTGCTCATCAGCCATGATTGAATGACAGAGTGGACTCGATGGGCCGAATTGCCTTACCTCTTATTTCTTAAGGTTTTATGGTCACTCTGCAAGACCTTACCATTAAGTGTATAAGTCCTGGCCTGATTTGCTTTCCCAAAATTTGCATTTATCTAAATTAAACTCCATCTGCCATTCCTCAGCCCATTGGCCCATCTGATCAAGATCCCATTGTAATCTGAGGTAACCTTTTTCGCTGTCCACTACACCTCCAATTTTGGTGTCATCTGCAAACTTACTAACTATACCTCTTATGCTCACATCCAAATTGTTTATATAAATGATGAAAAATAGTGGACTCAGCACCAATCCTTGTGGCACTCCACTGATCACAGGCCTCCAGTTTGAAAACAACCCTCCAACACTACCCTCTGCCTTCTACCTTTGAGCCATTTCTGTATCCAATGGCTAGTTCTCCCTGTATTCCATGAGCTCTAACTTTGCTAACCAGTCTCCAATGGGGAATCTTGTCGAACACCTTTTCAACAAAGCCATGTTGACTATCCTGAATCCGTCCTTGCCTTTCCAAATACATGTACATCCTATCCCTCAGGATTCCCTCCAACAACATGCCCACCATTGATGTCAGACTCACCGGTGTATAGTTCCCTGGCTTGTCCTTACCACCCTTCTTAAAAAGATGCACTACATTAGCCAACATTCAGTCTTCTGGCACCTCACCTGTGACTATCAATGATATAAATGACTATCAGCAAGGGGCCCAGCAATCACTTCCCCAGCTTCCCACAGAGTTCTACGGTATACCTGATCAGGACCTGGGGATTTATCCAGTTTTATGCGTTTCAAGGCATCCAGCATTTCCTCCTGTGAAACATGGACATTTTTCAAGATGTCACCATCTATTTCCATACATTCTATATCTTCCATGTCCTTTTCCACAGTAAACAATGATGCAAAATACTTGTATAGTATCTTTCCTATCTCTTGCAGCTCCACACAAAGGCCACCTTGCTGATCTGGGGCCCTATTCTCTCCCTAGTTACCCTTTTGTCCTTAATGTATTTATAAAAACCCTTTGGAGTCTCCTTAACTCTCTTTGCCAAAGCTATCTCATTTCCCCTTTTTGCCCTCCTGATTTCCCTCTTAATATACTCCTACTGCCTTTATACTCTTCTAAGGATTCACTGTCTATACCGGACATATGCTTCCTTCTTTTTCTTAACCAGCCTGTCAATTTCTCTAGTCATCTAGCATTCCTTACACCTACCAGCCTTTCAACCTAACAGGAATATACTGTCTCTGCACTCTCGTTATCTCATTTCTGAAGGCTTCCCATTTTTCAGCTGTCCCTTTACCTGTGGACATCTGCCCCCAATCAGCTTCTGGAAGTTCTTGCCTAATACCGTCAAAATTAGCTTTCCTCCAACTTAGAACTTCAACTTTTAGATCCAGTATATCATTTCCCATCACTATTTTAAAACTAATAGAATTATGGTCGCTGGCCCCAAAGAGCTCCTCCACTGACACCTCAGTCACCTGCCCTGCCTTTTTCCCAAGAATAGGTCAAGTTTTGCACCTTCTCAAGTAGGTACAATCACATACTGAATCAGAAAATTTTCTTGTATGCACTTAAGAAATTCCCCTCCATCTAAACCCTTAACACTATGGCAGTCTCAGTCTATGTTTGGAAAGTTAAAATTCTCTACCACAATCACTCTATTATTCTTACAGATAACTTGTTACAAGCTTGTTTCACAATTTCCCACTGACTTTTAGGGGGTCTATAATACAATCCTAATAAGGATCTCCTTTTTCAATTCCTGCCTAACTTTCTACATTCTCCCTTCAGAATCTCATCCTTTTCCTTTCCTATGTCATTGGTTCTAAGGTATACAATGACCCCTTGCTAGGCCCTCTCCTCCTTGAGAACATTCTGTACCCTCTCTGAGACATTCTTGGTCCTGGCACCAGGGAGGCAACACACCATTCTGATATTTTGCTGCTGACCACAGAAACATCTGCCTGTGCTTTGGGCCAGAAAGTCCCCTAACACAATCAATTTCTTGGAACCCGATATATCTCTATTTGCATTAGAGCCCGAAACTTGGCTGTTCATGTTACATTCCACTGAGAATCTATCGTTCCCTACATTTTCCAAAACAGCATACTTGTTTGAAATGGGGATAGCCATAGAAGACTCCAGCACTACTTGCCTACATCTCTTACCTTTCCTGGAGTTAACCCATTTATGTGACTGTATCTGCAACTTTCCCCCCTTCCTATTACTGCCATCCATCTGACTCCCTTGCTCTTGAAAATTCCTCATTGCCTCTGTCGCTCCAACCGATCCATTTGATCCGTTAGGGCTTGTAACCAATGGCATTTATTGAAGATATAATCCTCAGTAACATGTAAATTCTCCCTAAACTCCCACATCCAACAAGACGAGCATATCACTCTACTAAAGGCCATTTTTGCTCCATCCAATCTACAGACCCAGAAAACAGGACCATCTTATTCCTCTACAAAACACTGCTCCAGGCTAACTTAATACTTATGGATTATATTTTTTAAGTTTAAGAAAAAGACATATCTCAATAAAACATATCATCAAGAAAGAACCCACTCTACTCACTATTGTAGGTTTACAGCAAGGCTATACCTAAAACTATTCGCTTATCTGTTTCTTTGCTGTCACAAACAGGTTCCTCCAAGATCAGTTGTGAATTTTGCTGTTTATTAATTTTTTCAGGTGCACTCCAATGTCCAGTGAAACATGAATTCAACAGCAAAGGCAGTAACTGCACAGATTCACTGCTGTGTCAGTTAGTAGTCTGGGTTTTAAATTTGTATTAGTTACTGTATTGATTATTCTGTCAAATTTTCCAATACAGTTAAGTTGTTCTTTCTATTGATATATTTTAACTATCGTGTTTGAATAAGTTGTGTTTTGCTTAACATCGAGTAGTTTGACTAGTCAAACTGCACCTGGTACACAGCATTTTACATTTGCCTTTAAAATGAGGAGAAGTTAGAGTATAGGCTACCTTCTTGAAATATTTTGAGTTGGGGTTGATCTGATCCATAACAAATTGGGAGCTCTTGTTGGGATCAGAATCTCTACTTTCAGATGGGGTTTAGGAATATTGGACTTATAGACAGTGAGTGGTAAGTGTAGTTTATTTTTGTTTCTGGTATTGAATTCAATATGTTTAAATAGGGTGTCCCTTGTGTATAGGAGAAAGTGAGGACTGCAGATGCAAGAAATCAGAGTCAAAAAGTCACACATTCCTGAACAGCTAATGCTCAAAATGTCGACTCTTCTTCTCCTTGGATGCTGCCTAACCGGATGTGCTTTTCCAGCACCACGCTTTTTGTCCCTTGTGTATTAATGGCTCCTTCAGTCATTAAGATGTTCCTATAGTTGGAAAAGTCACTTTGTGAGTTTTGCAGAAAGTAAGCAAGGTAAAGCTTTTTTGAACTGACAGACTAGCTGGAGTTGGGGTTGTCTTTGTCCATGTGAAAAGGGAAAGTAATAGCAGCAATAGCTTGACACTTATGATTGCCGAAAATGCCAACAGAATCTTTAAGAATGGTTAAATTCAATTAAAAATGAAACAGCTTGAATATAAAAGGAAATGAAACAGTTTAAATTAGGATTAAAAGCAGAGGCAAAAGAAAGAATAGCCCTAGTAGAAGAAAAAGGAAAGAATAGCCTTGCCAGAAGAGAAGCAGAAAGAAAGAGAGTTTAAACTTCAGAAGTTGGTAATTAGTGAGGAAAGTTGACTTAAAAGGGTAGAGGTGAATGTAGAAGGTACATTTAATGAGGAATGTAATAATGATGAGCAAACCCATGGTACCCAGAGGCCTGATGGGGATCTGTTTAAATATGTCCAAGCATTGCCTAAGTTCAATGAGATATTATGTGAATATGTCCAAAGGTATTTTGATAGAGAAGGAAAGCAGGAGGAGTATGTCACAGAGTCATGGAGATGGACATGGAAACAGACCCTTCGGTCCAACTCATCCATGCTGACCAGATATCCTAACGTAATCTCGTCCCATTTGCCAGCACATGGCCCATATCCCTCTAACCCCTTCCTATTCACATACCCATCCAGATGCCTTTTAATTGTTGTAATTGTACCAACCTCCACCACTTGCTCTGGCACCTCATTTCATACACGCACCACCCTCTGCGCGAAAAAGTTGCCCCTTATATATCTTTCCTCTTTCACCCTAAAGCTATTCCCTCTAGTTCTAGACTCCCACACCCTAGGGAAAAGACCTTGTCTGTTTATCCTATCCATGCCCCTCATGATTTTATAAACCTCTATAAGGTCACCCTCAATCTCTGATGCTCCAGGAAAAAGAGCCCCAGCCTATTCAACCTATCCCTATAGTTCAAATTCTCCAACCCTGGCAAAACCCTTATAAATCTTTTGTCAATCCTTTTAAGTTTCAAACATCCTTCCGATAGGAAGGAGACCAGAATTGCATGCAATCTTACAAATGTGGCATAACTAAGCCGTAACAGGACTTCCCAACTCCTATACTAAATGCTCTGACCAATAAAGGAAAGCAGACAAAGGCCTTCTTCACTATCCCATCTACCTGTGACTCTACTTTCAAGGAACTACGAACCTGCAGTCTAAAGTCTCTTTGTTCAGCAACACTCCCCAGGACCTTACCATTAAGTGTATAAGTCCTGCTCTGATTTGCTTTTCCAAAATGCAGCTTGCATTTATCTAAATTAAACTCCATCTGCCACTCCTCAGCCCATTGGCCCATCTGATCAAGATCCCATTTTACTTCTTCGCTGTCCACTTCACCTCCAATTTTGGTGTCATCTGCAAACTTACTAACTATACCTCCTGTGTTCACATCCAAATCATTTCTATAAATGGTGAAAGGTAGTAGACCCAGCACCGATCCCTATGGCACACCACTGGTCACAGACCTCCAGGCTGAAAAAGCCATCCTCTGTCTTCTACCTTTGAGCCAGTTCTGTATCCAAATGGCTAGTTCTCCCTGTATTCCGTGAGATCTAACCTTGCTAACCAGTCTCTCATGAGGAACCTTGTCGAATGCCTTACTAAAGTACAAAGAGATCACGTCTACCATTCTGCCCTCATCAATCCTCTTTGTTACTTCTTCAAAAAACTCAATCAAGATCATGAAACATGATTTCCCATGCACAAAGCCATGCTGACTATCCCCAATCAGTCCTTGCCTTTCCAAATACATGTAAATCCTGTCCCTCAGAATTCCCTCCAACAATTTGCCCACCACCAATATCAGGCTCACCGGTCTATACCCTTGCTTTTCATCACCACCTTTCTTAAATAGTGCCACCACTTTAGCCAACCTCCAATCTTCTGGCACCTCACCTGTGACTAATGATGATTTATATTTGTTTCAAGACATCCAGCACCTCCTGCTCTGTAATATGGACATTTTTCAAGCTGTCACCATCTATTTCCCTACTGTTGGGGAAAAGTTAACATGGTTTGCATGGAAGCCATTTTCCTAATCTGGCTGAGAAATCATTTTGTGTCCCCAGAACTTTGCTGGCTATGCATTCCTTATTATGAGGTAATATAGCATTTCCTCCCTTTGATGAATGATCAGTGCAGGCTGTAGAACTAGCCAAGCTGACATAGACTTGTTAATTAGTCCCACTTCTTTCACGAGTTATTGCCACTTCACAGTCATTCAGCTAATTTGGGACATCTCTGCTTAGTGTTAGCAATCTGTATAACTAGAACAGATGGTGATACCATTTGTTCTGTCCACTTGTGGAATGCATAATAGTGCTTTAGTTTTGACCTTAATGATTTACCTCTAATTTAGTGCCAACTTGTAAACATACCAAACTGTGTAATTAACGATCAGCTCCTATCTGTTTTCTCTATATAATCCTGTAGTATCCTGATGTACTTCAGAATAACACTGAGCCACAGTTAGGACGGTCAATTCCCTATGATATATCGTGTAATAAACTAATCAGTTCTCAAGGTCCGAGTCTCGAGAGTTTTCTTCAACACTTACATTCTATTTCTTCCATGTCCTTCTCCACAGTAAACACTGATGCGAAATATACGTTTAGTATCTCCCCATCTCCTGCGGCTCCACAAATAGGCTGCCTTGCTGATCTTTGAGGGGCCCTATTCTCTCTCGTTACCCCCTTTGTCCTTAATGTACTTATAAATACCCTTTGGATTCTCCCAAACCCTATTTGCCAAAGGTATCTTATGACCCCTTTTTGCCTTCCTGATTTTCCTCTTAAGTATACTTCTACTACCCTTTATACCCTTCTGAGGATTCACTTGATCTCTCTTGTCTATATCTGACATAGGTTTCCTTCTTTTTCTTAACCAGAACCTCAATTTCTCTAGTCATCCAGCCTTTCTTTTCACCCTAACAGGAATACACTGCCTCTGGACTCTTGTTGTCTCATTTATGAAGGCTTCTCATTTTCTAGCAGTCCTTTTATCTGAGAACATGTGCCCCCAATCAGCTTTTGAAAGGTCTTGCCTAATATCATCAAACTTAGCCTTCCTGCAAGGTAAAATTTCAACTTTTAGATCCTTTTCCATCATTATTTTAAAACTGATAGAATTATGATTGCTGGCTCCAAAGTGCTCCCTCACTGACACCTAGTCACCTGCCCTGCCTTATTTCCCAACAGTAGAACACGTTTTGCACCTTCTCTCGAAGGTACATCCACATACTGAATCAGAAAATTTTCTTGTACACATCTGACAAATTCCTCTCCATCTAAACCCTTAACACTATGGCAGTCCCAGTTTGGAAAGTTAAAATTCTCTACCATAACAACCCCCTTACAAATTTGGTTCTCAATTTCTCACTGACTATTAGAGAGTCTCAATACAATCACAATAAGGTGATCATCCCTTTCTTATTTCTCAGTTACAGCCAAATAACTTCCCTGGATATATTTCCAGGAGTATCCTCCCTCAGTACAACTGTAATGCTATCCTTTATCAAAAACGCCACTCCCCCTC